>NC_090218.1:12627038-13857050 GCF_033026475.1 Channa argus
ATTTGGTCTATAAAATATCCAAACTGGGAGATATGTTCATCAGTTACTAAAAGCTCCGGTGGATTTCATCAAACATTTGATTACAGTGAAAAGACAATTCAGCTGTGGATGTGGAGGAAGTTACTTCACGTGCATCAGCATTTTAATTGTATAAGATGTTTGTTTCATTTTATCATGCACAGAGATTAAAACTGTGGAAAAATAGAATGATATAAAACAGAGCACAAAAACTGGCTTTGTGCAGGTTTGGGGATTCGGCTTTGTTAATGAGCTACAGACTAAAACCTGCTGCAGAGACTGGAACTAGTACAGGAAACATTAAGTCCACAGCATCAGTGGAGAACAGACCGGAAGGACAAATGACAAACTGACATGATGAATGTTAATATAATACTCACATTTATTGTAGCTTCTACTGCAACAATTTTTATGAAAACTTCTTCTTTTTAAACTCCCAACGAGTGGTTGGCAATTTCTTTACAATTACACCTGCAAAGTGCAGAGAGCCCTTTCAGTTAAGGGGCTTTGCTGAACCCCCACATCACTTCGGAGTTCAGTGTGGGAGAATCTCAGCCATCAGGTTTTTCTTCTTTCCTGTTGGAAAACACTAATTATGAGCTGATTCATTGTTACATAAAATAGAACCAAGCCAATTGATGTGTGCATTCATCCATTTACATTCATGTCTTATGTATGATAAGTTTTCAGAATGACAGAGTCTCTGCAGCTTTTCTGCTTCGTCAGGGCGGGTAAAAAGAGAGAGGACATGATGTGAACCTCCATCTCTATTCACTCCTTATGTCTCTTACTCACTCTCTCTCTCTCTCTCTCTCTTTCCCGTTTGCTGGCTGTGTGCAGTGAATTGAAATGGGAGAACCATTAAGGGCAGGAGGAGACAGCGGGAGGACAGGGAGAGAGGGAGGGGGTGGACAGAGCTTGTAAAGGAGGGCGTCTGACAGAGATGGAGGTATTTATAGGTGGAGAGACGAGGAGATAGAACGACAGCGAGCGAGAGAGAGAGAGAGAGAGAGAGACGAGAAAGGGAGGCTGAGATCTGAAGAGGATCCAGACACAATAGGAAGCAAAGGAAGACAAAGAGGAGGAGACCATGCTGAGGAGGAAGAGGAGCGTGTCGTTTGGAGGCTTCGGATGGTGAGTGTGTGTGTGTGTGTTTGTGTGTGTGTGTTCGTTCGGTAATAAATGGCTGAATGAGCTCATCATCCATCTTACTCACACTTTCTGTGGGGTTTTTATTTGTTTCCCATCTGAGCTGCACTCATGTGACATCATGGGGACATCAGACACCCCCATTAAAAACAAAGTGTCCCACCGGCTTTGGTCGAACAGGCTGCAGTTTAAATGGGAATTCTTTCAACTGGCTTTGGTTGAAAACTTTCTTGGCTTCGCTGCTGTTGTTGGTGTTTGGTCCATTTACTCCCTGTTGTCTCAGTTTGTTTCCAGTTGACTGATGCTGAACAAAATCCTTTTTTCTGCTGCAGTTAATAAGCAACTTTCACGTTTCTCAGACACCCAGTGTGATCTCATCCATTTCAGAACCTTACAAAAATCGTCCTAATGAACAGCTTAAACCAGGTTTCAGTGCTTTTTAGAAGACATAAAAGACATTAAGGCTTGATGCCAAAGGAACCAGGTTTTCAAAGGATTCAAATAAAAAATTAGCTGAAACAGAATGAATGACAGTGGCAGTGAAGAAGAGTCTGCAGGCTCAAACCTGCTTCATGCAGAGGACCACACTCAGTTACCCACAATGCTTTGAGTTTTTACCTTTTCACGCTGCTCAAGTCAAACCAATAAACAAACGAGCTTGTCTTCTTACTTTGACTGAACAGAGTGAAGGCAGGTCCTGGCAACATGTATATACACCCACCGATCACTTTATTAGGGACCTGTTGGTACTAGGTTGAACCCTTTTTGCTCAGATCTGCCTTAATCCTTTCTGGTGCTGGAAATGTTCGTCAGATATTGTGGGCAATATTGACATGAAAGCATCATGATGTTCGTCATTTGGTAGATGCTTTCATCCAAAGTGACTTACAAGTAAAGTACCAGGCAGCAGAAAGTCTAAGTGGAATTAAGCTATGAGAGTTAGAAACATCCCCCTGCCAGGATACTTTGAAGGTTCGTCCAGATAAGTAAGACCGAAGCCAAATTTGTGTCTCTGTAGTTGTGGTGGCTCTTCATCATTGGCATGCTTCTTGTGTCCAGGGGTTTCAAAGGTCCAGGGGCTTTAGGTCTTTACGCAGTAATTCATCCATCGGAAACCAACTGCTTATCACCATCTGACTGGTAGGAAGAGGCACAAGTGGGGCCCTATGACGTTCCAGTCCCTCACAACTGTCCTTCAGTCCTGTCCTTTAGTTCTGTCCTTTAGTCCTGTCCTCTAATGCTGTCTCTAATGCTGTCTCTTAGTCCAGTCTCTTAGTCCAGTCCTTTAGTCCTGTCCTTGGGTAACAGTCAGGTCTTGACATGATTCCCTCTGGATGGATCCAGGTTTACATGTAGCTACAGAAACAAAGAGAGATGGTCATCAGAAAAAAAAACATGACCCTCATCACGTCCTAACCCTGTTACATAAATGCCATATTTCCTTTTTTGACTAAAACTGGACACTGTCCCCACACAAACAGCAAGAACAACAACTGTAACTTTTTACAAATGAAAATAATCCTTTTATTGGCTGCAGCGTGAGTCTGTTGTAGTGTTTGTCTCTTCTGACGAACTGACACCTTAAACCTGACAATGATGTTTTCAGGTAGAAAAATCTGTGGATGTGATGTTGACGGCTGGACAGGAAGGAAACGACGGACAGAGGGAGGAAATGTCAAATCACTGATGTGTGTGTCGTTTTGCCTCAGTAAATCTCACTCGGCCTGTCAACCTCTGTGTGACCAGAATACACAACCGGCTGTGGAAACTCTTGCACAAGCCTCTTTTCAATCATTCACTCTTTACTTTTTCCAATCTCTACCTCTTCTCCCCGTCCTCTTCTCCTCGTCTCCTCTTCTTTCTTTTGTACCTTGCTGTTTCCTTTAACAACTCCTCTCCTTCCTCGTTCCTTTGTCTTTTTATATCATCTAACGCTCCCTTCACTCCTACATTCCTTCTCCCTTTTTCTACATTTCAGTGCCTTTTCTCTTTCCTTTCCTTTATAATTTCCTTGTTTGCTTCTTCAACTTATTTTCTTCTATATATCTTTTATACAGTTTTATTTTCATTTTTATTTCCTCCGGTCCATTCTATGTTGTTTCCTTCTGCACGTCCTTGTCACAGACTTTCCTTGTTTTCCTCTGAACATCCTCATTTCTTTCAGTTTCTCCTTGTTTCCCTCAGCACCTTCTCATCTACTCTCTGTTGTTCTTTTACTCTCCTCATTAAAAAAAACAGATGGCACACGGGTTATAGTTTAATTGCTGCAGTTTCTTCGTCTTCCCGTTGTATTTCCAGCATTTAGACTGAGCCAACTAATAGAGTTGCAGATCTGAATAATGCAGGAGCAGCTTCAGGGCAGCTGCAGGAAGAGTTTATATTAAACCCTCAAACACTATGCAACTTCATTGTTCCCACGTTCATATGAGCTCCTCGTTATCACATTAATTCAACATCTCTGGATTAAATCGCAACAGGAAATGTTAACTCCTGGCTCTAAAGCTGATATTATTGTTTTTAAGATAAAATGTTTTCTTTTACATATTTTCATGCCTGGTGTTCTGTATAAACTGGTCATGAAATGTGATCTGATCTTTACCAAAGTCACATTTTTTACTGAGGGACAGTGAAAACAAGCAAATATCACAGGAGAAACTGGACCTGGATCTAAATGGTTTATTAGAATTTAAAGGGACTGATTTTCAGTTCTACTTGAAACACAAAGTTAGGTTTGGATACGAAAAGGTTAAAAAAAAAATTTACATTTGAAACTGTTGCCTTGTCAGATCAATTTATATTAATTCATATAAATATCTCAGTTATTAACAGTGATGATTGCAACACGCCTGAAGTTTGTCAAAGTCCACCTTGACACTGTGCAACCCTACTGGGAGAATGCATGAGGAAATGAAGGTTGGGGAGAACACAGCAAGATGCATGGTGTAAAAAACAAACACGAAAACATCATCCCGACCATGGAGTGCAGTGGAAGGAGCAGCATGTTGGGAGCTGCTTTGCTGCCTCTGGACCTGGACCACTTGGCACATGGAGGGAAAATGAACCCAATGTCTGTCTGCAAGATGAAGCTCATAAGAAGCAGGTGATGCAGCAGCACAGTGAAGTAAATCTACTACACAATGACTTCAGAGTCCACCTTTTGGAGTGGACCAGTCAGAGCCCACACTCCAACCCAACAGACATGTTGTGGAATGAGCTCAAGAGACGTTCGCACCAGACCTCCTAAGAAAAAGGTTCAACCAGTTATTAAAACTTTTTTAACAATCACAGTGTATTTAATGGCTTTGTGAAACATGACGGTTTAGAAATGTTGTGTTGGTTGATATTTCTAACTTTGATTAACAACTGATCAAATTTTAAAACCAAGGAATTGTAAACAGCACCTTTACTTTTTCTTGCGACTGGATTTGTATCCTTACAAATGTCCTCACAGGGATGAGCAAAGTGGTATCGATTCATTGGCTTGTGGCCTGGTGCCTTTTTAGGACGTCTCAGCTTTGTCAGGCTCGGTCACACTTGATTGGCTCAGAATCAAAGGCGGATGTTTGCATGTTATGATGGATTCAATGATGCAGCAAACAGTTTCCAGAACACGATGATCAATGTGGACTTGGACTGTGTGTGTGTGTCCACCTGCAGCTACCACGTTCCCACAACAACTGTGGCCGGACCACCCCAGGCACCACTGGACAACCTTCTGGTCCCAGAACTAATTTCAAGAAAGAAACACATCAATCAAGGAAATAAAGAGGGAGCTGAGAGCAGTGTTTGCAGTAATGGCTGAATTGGGCTGATGCAGCTCAGCTCAGATCCTCAGCCTCGATCTTCACACACAAATAGTTATAGCATTGATTTTGACTGTCCTGGCAACACAGTGGTGGTGGAGTGGTTAATGCTGCTGCCTCACAGCAAGAAGGTCCCCAGTTTGAATCCCTGCAGGCTGTGGCCTTTCTGTTTGGAGTTAGCATGTGTAGGTCTCCTCCCTCAGTCCAAAGACATGCACCTATGTAGGTGTAAGTGTGTGTGAATGGTCGTCTGTCTGTGTATGTCTCTGTGTTGTCCCTGAAAGAGACTGGACAGTTATGTATGTCAAATGTCAGTTTTACTTGTTTACATTTGCTAAACAGAAACTAGAACTCGAACCTTAAACTTCGGAGCCCATTTCTTCATTTCAGAAACATATTATAAATCGTTACACGTTACAAATCTGACATGGGAAGAAACGGGTGAAAGTTTCCAGCAGCGTAGACGCACAGTTTGAGGAGATGACAAAAATAGTTTTTCAAAGACGATGATCTCAGAGGAGGAAGATTCTGATGGCTCAGACACATTGAAACTGATTCTCGACTGGTCCCCATTTTTATTTTTGACTGTGTTTCATGTGTTCATCAGTCCACAGCTTTTCTCAGCTCTGAGTCACTAGTCCTCTGCTGATTCACCCCCCCCCCCCCCCCATAACCTTCACCTTATTCACGTTAATTAGGTAGAGATTTATTTGTCCCAGCAGAATCTTTCAGCTGAACCCAGTCCACCTAATTTAACTGTGGAACCATGTGTCCTCACAAACAGAAGTGGAGACGTGGGTTTGTGTGTGTGTGTGGGCATTTTTAGCAGCACCGTTGTGTTATTCATGACCTGTGGGAGCTGAGTTTTCTCTGAGCCATCAGACATACTGGCTTTTAACGCTAAGGTGGATCACTCTGTGGTGCTGTTAGAGGTGCAGTGGCAGAAGACGGGTGGGATGAAGGAACTGGTTTAGAGCTTATTGTCACCAATAGCCTGGTCGTGTTCATCAAGGGGGGGCTGCAAGACTTTGTGTGTTCTCTCAAAGTGCAGGACTGTGAGCTCTGAGTGCCACCGTACTGAAATAATAATCACTTTTTCTGTTGAACAGACAAAAAAAATCAGACCTGTGTGAGGGACTGTGACCTTCCTCACATTGATACATGAAACTAACAGAAATGTCAAGAGCTAAACCTCCAATGTGTGGATTTGTTTTCTACTGGATGGAATTTTATTCATTTCCCTTTGTCTCCAAATTTCTTTGAAATTGTGGTGAAATTTGCTCCGATTTGATGAAAATGTATAGAATTGTATTTTTTGTCCTTATAATAATGACATTCTGAAAGACAGTGTAAAGTAAAAGCAAAATAATTAGTCAGATCAGCAGAATATTTGTTTTAAGATTTAGTAGAAGTTTGGTAAAAACTGTGCTGAAATAGTTAACAGTCTGTCATATTCAATAATCAGTAAATCAGTAATGTGTGCAGATGTAAATCTAATCTAATGTGTTAACAGCAGCTCTCTCTCTGTTTCTGCAGGGTTGATAAGTCCACAGTCAGCGCTCTGAGAGCTCGGTGAGTAACAACACTGACCTGATGGGAATGAATCATGTAAAACATTCCCGTCATGTGTGAGGGGAGGATGGCAAAGATCCGTGTTTACGACTTGTGAGTGCTCGTGTCATCGACAGCTCAGAGCAGCAGCTGTCAGTGTGCTGCTGCTTCACACTGCTTCTTAACTGGTGAAGCAACAACGCTAAACACACACACACACACACACACACACATCATTCTGGATCTTGTTTCTTTGTGTGGATGCAGAAACAAACTGCCTAGTTTTCAAAGATGTTCCTGAGTCCATGTTTTTAGTGCAGTGCTGCCCGACGACCCAAAGATCACCTTCATTCAGCATTAGGTTTTTGATCTTGTCCCTTGTGATTTCTCTGGATTCTCTGGACTTTTAAATAACAATATGAAGTTTAAAGCACATTTTTTACTTTTTTTAATCTGCTTTTCAAATCCAGTCATGACACTGACCTGTTGCTCATCCACCAGTACAGATGCTGTGTCATACTGAGTGTGTGAATTGGTCCAGTCTAGATGTTCACTGTAGCTACAGCAGCACAGTTGGATGCAGAAAGAGCATCAGAAAAGTCTCTTTACAGGTTGTCAACAGTTTTGTGTTCAGGGCATCTGAAGAGGTGCAACTAGTTTAGTGCAAGTTTGTTGTTGATGCTTTGTTGGAAACCTGTGTGTGTGTGTGTGTGTGTGTGTGTGTTTGCAGCACAGGTGTGTTCTACCCAACCAAAGTTAAAGAGCTGGGCTGTGAGCACTTCATAGAAACACAATTATAATAAAGACCCAGATGATTATTTTGGTCTAACAACTGCATTGACACAATTCAAGTCTCTGTATTGAGCTTCAGAGGTCGTCTTGTCCAGAGGCTTCAGACACATCCTGTTGTCATCCTGCTGTGGACTGAGTACTGAGTCTCTACGTGTGTGATTATCCTGGAAACCTGCAGCACATCTGTGCATCTTCTGAGTGGTGTTTTTACTGAGGAGCAGTGTGACAATTAGCATTTTGTTATGTCAGTACTTTGATTTATACTGAACAGTGGTTAGTGCTGCTGCATCACAGCTAGAAGGTCCCCGGTTTGAATCCTCATCCAGCTGCAGTCTTTCTGTGTGGAGTTTGCAGATTCCTCCCTCAGTCCAAAGACATGCACGTTAGGTTAACTGGTTAATTGGTCTGTCTGTGAGACAGAGACAGTCCAGAGTGGACCCCCATCCTCACGTCCCATGACAGCTGGGATACACTCCAGCTCCCTAAGAGCCTGAACTGTTTAGGTGGTTACAAATAATGGACAGATGGATGGACATCAAATGTAGAGAATTGTAAGTCCACTGGACAAACTGAGGATGATAAATGTTGAAAGTTGTGCACAGACCTTTCTCATAAAAGAAAACTGAGCTAACGAAATGTTACAACCTGTGCTCCTGCATCTACAGAGCTGATGGTGAATGTCCACAGAAACTCTCCAGATGTGCTCAGTCTGTAGGCAGCTAAATATTGTTACCAGGTGTTTGACCGTTATCCCCTTTGATTCTGGCACCAAGCAACAAGGTGGTGTTTGCCTCCAATTGTTCATAGTTTTGCCTCCAGCTAACGCTGTGACATACTCACATGAACTGATCTATGATTCCTTTACATCAGAGAGGAAACTGACGGTGTAAATCAGTATGACTGTCATTGGCTGTCATCTCATCAGAGGACATAAACAGGTAAGTCTGCAACAGATTTGCAGCCCGTTGTTTCACCGCAGTTTCCCAAGACGTCCGCCCCCTGGTGGACAGACTTTAATCTTCCGGACGAGTGTGAGCGTCTGAGCAGTGATGCTTGTGTTGCGGCTGCCTCGACCCAACTCCCACATTCCTGCACAGTGTAGAAATAAAAACCATAACTGTCAGTAGCAGCAGGATCCATCCCTTCAGTCTCGTGGTTTTACTTTCAGTCCTCTTTCTCTCTTTTCCTCTTGGTCTTCCTGTTTTCCTCCATCTGCCTCCCCCTGTCTCTCTCTCCCTCTAAGTGATTAAGGCGCTATAATCCTGATGGTCCTCATATTATGGGGGGTGGAGATAAATGGAGAGAGGGAGAGAGGAGAGCTGGTGTTTTAGATTTGTGGGAGATGCTCAGTAACCGACAGAAACACGACAATGCCGCACGTCCACTGGTGAGTCTGGCATTTCCCCTCATCCTCCATCTGTGTGTGCATGTGTGTGTATGTGTGTAGACTTTCTATTGAGGACAAAATGCAAGTCTCCATAATGCAAATCATTACATTATATGGAGATAGTTTGGTTTATGATTATGGTTACAGTTAAAGCAAATCGTGTTTGTGTTTAAGCTTTGAGTACATCTCCAAGAAAAGGGCAGAATTAAGTGTGTGTGTGTGTGTGTGTGTGTGAGACTGTGTGCCTGCTGCAATGTTTCCTAAATTTTACTCAAAATTATTTCTAATGCATTTACATTCAATTTTGATCTAACTGCTGACGTCTTCAAGTGTTTTTATTTATTTCAAAGACAACATCAGGTTGCATATTTGTATTTTTTGTCTGTACGTTCTGTGTGTGTGGCTCTACATGTAAACACCAGCTTCAGCCACACAAACACAGGGAGGATGTGTCAATGTGTCGGTCTGCAGAAGGTTTTACTCTAACATGTAAAGAATCACAGCAGTGATGTGACATCTGCACAGCAATGTGCTCACATCACTTCATGATTCTGGTTTTAATCGAGGGTGGAACATTGAAATGACACATTTTGGAAGAAACATTTAAAATAATGCACAGATTTCTGCGTACAATCCCTCACACAAACAAAAGTGTGTTATTATTTCTGCAGCTCCACATTAGTCAGATCACATTTCCCCAAAAAGCATTAAGCCTTGAGTAAGTGTGTGTGTGTGTGTGTGTGTGTGTGTGTGTGTGTGTGTGTGCAGCTAAAGGGCAGACGGTCCGTCTGTCTAGAAACAGAAGCCAGCGTCTCTCGTCCGCCTGCTGCTGTTTTTGACATCTCATTTCGTTCTTACGTTGTTGTTGACGGCACTGACTCATTTACCACCTAATTAATATAATTAAGCTCCCACCCCCCAAAAGAAAAAGGGAAAGCTGAACACTGTGTGGCTGCAGAGGGGGGGTCCCTGCAGGCTGAGGAAAAAAAACGATTTCTAAAGAAATCAGTTAAAGTCACAGATTCACGATTGTTTGTGCATTGGAAGTAACTGGTGCTGAACCGGGGGGGGGAGGGAGGGAGGGAGGGGGGTCTAATGTTAACCACTGCAAGAGGTAACAATTTTCTTTGTTTGCTTTTCTGCTGTGGGATAAATTAAACCATAAAAAATGCAACATCTCCCAAATAAACCTACACTCGCTCTGGTTTTAGAATCTCCACAATAACCTGAACCTGCGGCGGCCGAGCGCAGATGAAACTGAATCTCACAGCTCTGGTTGGTAGGAGGTGTGTTGCATTGTGGGAATGTCCTGCAGAACTATTTGTCATCGGTATCATGTCAAAGTGTGTGTGTTAGTGTATGATGTTATGAGCCGTGACGTGCAGCTGGCAGCAGTGACAACGAGCAGCTGAAAGTCAAGTTTAAACTGTTTTTATTTTAACCTAAAGCTCAAGAGACACATATCACACACACACACATGCACACGCAAACACACACGTACACACACACAGCTGACCTTTTCTCTCCCAGCAGGTGTTGTGTATCCTCCTCTCGGTTCTTGTTGTCTCCTGCTGACCTTTTTGTTCATTCCTGGACGTCTTAAACCTTTACTCCGGGTCGGAATGACTCTGATCCTGTTCTGTGTTGTTGGATTGATAAACAGAAACTAATACCTGAGGACAGAAAGCATCGCCCTCAGTCTGATGCAGGTTCTCACCTAGAACGATTTGTTTGTGTGATACACACTCGGACATTAGGAAATCCTGAATTTACACTGGTTTCAAATTCCACTCTTGTTTTCTTTTCTGCTCATGTTTTTATGCAACATCCCTCCCATCTCTTTTTTTTGTGTCTCTTACACACACACACACACACACACACACACACAGTTAGACAAGGTCACCAACCTCCCTGTGTGTCCGCTGGCCTCTGGCTGTTCCACTTTTATCTCTTCTCAGTGAAAATGTCGGTTTGATGCAGCTAATTTGGATTCATAAGGGGAGGAGGATGAGGAGGATGAGGAGGAAGGACTTTTGGAGGGATAATGGGAGAGAAGCATTAGATGACATACAACTTTAAAGCTACTGTGCAGAGAACAGGTAGAGCAGGAAATGCAGGTAGCAAGTGCAGAGAAATGAGACTGAATGTTGTTTGTACCATCTGGAAAAAAACGATGAAGAGATACGTCCCACTGCTACAACATGAGCCACTGTTTAGAGGCTTCGGAGTTTGTCGGGAGGGAGGACATTCACACAGGAGACCATGGTTCAAGTCCAGTGCAAGACAACTGTTGATGCTGCACAAGTCATGTGAAATCAGTAATTGTTAACGGTGACATGATGTGAGGTTGAGGTACTGATTGTTAAGCAGGTAGCACAGTGCTGGATTTGTTAGCACTGCTGCCTCACAGCTTGTGTGGTATTTCCTCTGGGTACTTCTGTTTCGTCCTACAGTCCAAAGACATGACGGTTAGGTTAAGTGGTTAAGTATTCGTAGGTGTGAGTGTGAGTGTGATGTCTCTCTGTGTGTGTCCTGAGACTGAAGACCAGTCCAGGACTGTTTTACTAAACCTATCATCTTTATTAGAGCCTAACTCAAACCAAACTGCTGCATTTTAAGTTCAATTAAATAAATCCTGTGTTGTAAGACGGACACACACACACACACACACACACACACACACACAGGAAGGTGGGAGTTTTGTTCACCCAGTGTACAATTTATTACTAATTTACAGTGGACCAGACAAACCACTAGTGTATGTGTGAAAACTATATTAAAACTTAATAAAAATAAAACAAACTAAAAGCAAGTTACGCTTGAAGCAGACTAGTCCAACCAGTGTCAGGTTTCCATCAGGCCATAATCCACACCTGACCCCCTTAGGAGAAGCTTTATTACATCAGTTGCTAAACTTCTCTTTCTGCTCATTCCGAGTTGCAGAGTGAATTTTTAAGTGATCAAATTTTATAACTAAATAACATCCTATTTCTGAACCATTTTATCATTTATTTCGCACATTCATGTACTAACACTAAAGATTTGTCAGCAGATTTCTCCATTTTTACTGTGACAACTGTTTGAAACACTGAGCTGTTCTCAACACATCTGCTTCCTATTGACGCAGAACGTTTGGTTTCTCCACCACTGGGGGAAAAACTAAGCTTGGGCCTCTTACTACTGGGCAACTAACACCCGGACACCCAGAAGCCCCTACAAAGACAAACCACCTTCATTCGTGGTGCTGCTATTTTGACAAAAAGTTCATTGATCTGTATCAGATGTCGGCACAAACATCTTTATGCATTAAAGGAGGAGGATTTGTTAACAGACGTTCTACAGTTCTGTTATATCTACAACATGTGCAATGTGAATCTACAGTGGAGCAGAAAGAGTTTTTTGTCATGAAGTTGAATATTGAGTTCATACCAGTGACTGTTCACCTGTAAAATAAGAGTTTGGTGTGGTTTGTGCAGCCCACAGTAAAAGCTGGTGACTGTATGCGAACGCTCTGCTTAAATAGGACTTTAATCCAGAGCACTTTACAATGTTGCCTCCCATTCACTCACACACCGATGGCGGCGGCTGCCGTGTAAGGTGCCGCCTGACCCACCGGGAGCAACTTTGGGTTCAGTGTTTTTCCCGAGGATTATATTGAATCAATTTTATCTGCTCCACTTACAGAGCACAAACAGCTGACTGCCTGCTGGCAAAGAGTAGTCACAATCCAGATAGGACTCATCCGTAGTCCAAGTCACTAATATTCCTGTAGACTCAGCTGTGTTTAAATTTGAGTCAATAATCTTGAAATCTGGATGGTCTCACACGTCATCGGTGTTCAAGTCTGAATTAGAGGCCATTAGTGTTCGTGTCGTGGTAAAACTATGAGTCATGGATTTTCTAGTATGACTCAACAGGTTTCTTTTAAAACAGTTTCATAGCCTGAGTTCAAAATCTCCAGTTTATAAGATTCAAATCCAAATGTGATTCAGCCGTATTCCAGCGTGACTCATCGCTATTCAGGTCCGTGCAAAACCATCCTCACCTGTCCATGTTGAAACCACGAAACTCTAACAGCCAACTGATGACATGATGGGCTGCCGAATGCACACACAAACGTTTAATCCAGGTCAACGTTTTTGTGCCGAACACCTGAGGAAACCATGGCAACCTGGGTGAGCTGTATTTGCAGAATGGCCTGAGGGCGGAGGAAATGGATGGTCCTCCGGCTGCTCGGTGCAGATGATTACAGCATGTGTGTTTAATATGAAGCCATCCGCAGCTTCTGACAGACTGGGGCTCATGGATCTTGGGTGACAGATCTAATAATGATGTGTGGAGCTCCGATCAATCAGGGCACACAGGAGGTGTGTTGGGTTTTATTATGAAGTGTGTGAAAGGTGAAACAAAACCCCCATTATAGAAGTGATTTATGTGAGTATTTAGTCGCTGTGCCTCATTAATAAGCTTTCTGCAGAAATGGGAAATGATCTTAATGTTTTCTTGTTCCTCTTTCAGCAAACAGGAGCTCCTCACCAGCTCCAATGTTGCTGTGGCAGACTGCCCCCCCTCTCCCCCTCGCACCGCCCCCCCCACCATGAAGGTAGCGGACACATTTCGACTGTTTTCTTATGACTGTGTTGCCAGATTCCTTGCATCGGTTCATGGAGTTACGCTTTGCGTCAGTGCTTTGTTGCCATAGTTTAGCCTGCGTTTGTTTGCATTTTGGATGATGAGTTAAGGCCAAATTTGCTGCTAACATCTTTACTTCTTTGGTTTCTAAATGGATTTTCAGAGCTTTATTCTGGATGGTAAACAGAAACGTACTCTGAACAAGATGTTTCATGTCTTGTTGTTTAGATTAGACTGAGTTACGGGTTGGATTCTGAATACAAATTGCAGCACTCGAAGGCTGATCCTACTTTAATGTTTTTAATGAGCTGGACATTACAGCTGCTGCAACTGTCGATCACGTTGCTGAGTTTGATAAATACATTCACTGACCCCATTACTGTGTCTCATGCACCAAGCTCAAATTTGAGTCAAGGAGATAAGCCACCAAATAGCTGCAGTTCTACGTTCTCTGAGAGCTTTCAAACATCCAGAAACTTTGTATCGGGACAACATCAAGTTCAGCACCATCACATAATAATAATAATCCTACAGGTTCAAAAACTTTTGTCACCCACTAATGTGTAGATTGGATTGTTTTCCTTAGTAAACAAGGAAATAAATGTATTTTGGGTTTCATATGTTTAATTAGGTTCTGTCTCTAGTTTTAGGACTGATCATGTTTTGGTTCATAAGTTTTGAGCATCATCGTATATAAATATTCAAGGAAATGCATAAAATTACAAGCTGCTGCTTTCACCTCACAAGCTTTTTTAACTCCACCTCTCTCAAAAATATAGACGTTAACAACTTTCCCAAGCTGACAAAAGTAAACCATTCACGTAGAAAACCACCCAGTCTGGTAACACTTTTATTAGTCAGAAGAGACCTGTGGAGAACAAAGTAGGTCACATCAGAGTTACGCTGATGTATCGCAGTGTATAAATGTGATTAATATGATAGTGACGAAACTGAATTTATTGTTTTTGGCCCAAAAACTGAAAGAGTAAAGATAATGGATCATTTGAGGACCTTATTGCACCAGCGTCCGCCCCCCACCATCTGTAATTTATCATATTTTATTTTATTTCTCTTGTAAAGCACTTTGAGTTTTCCTGTGTATGAGAATAACATTGACAATGTTAACGCACATCTCTCTCTGTGTCTTTCTGCAGTCGGCTCATTTCTTCGACATGATGGAGAAAATGGAGGTAAGGATTTAATCCGAACTTCTGAAAAACAAGTCCAGCTCTAAAGCCTTTCACGTAACCACTGAAAGTGGAAAAGTATTAACTTTTTGTGGGATTGTTTTTCAGCTGAATTCATCCAATATTCATTTACCTTCAGGCAGAATAAAATGAGTTTGGCTGGTATGAGGTGAAACAGGACAGTCGTGCTAATGTGTGACAGAGCCAAACATCATGCTTCATCTTTGCTGACACTGTTTTCATCCTTCTTAACCTCTTGGCACCTTCTCAACACTGGTTATTATATAGGTTTCTATGGCCATGGACATGTCAGCCTCACCAGTCCTTCTACAGAAGAACAAATACACACAACACCATTCAAAACAATCGGCTGTTTTGTGACTTTGGTGGTTTGTCTCTCTGTTGTAATTGTATGTCTCACTGTAGTCATTTCTGTCTCCATATTTACGTATCTACTGTCTCTCAGTGGTTTTGTGTCTCTCTGTGGGGATATTTGTCTCTGTAGCAATTTGTGCCTTGTTGTAGTTAATTTGTGTCTCCGTAGTTGTTTTGTCTCTCAGTGTAGTCTTGTGTCTCTATGTAGTAGTTTTAAGTATCTGTGGTGGTTCTGTGTCCGTTCTTTGGTGATTTCCTTTCTCTTTGTTGTCGTTTGCGTCTCGTAGTTAATTAGTGTCTCCGTTGTGATTGGTGTGTCTTGTAGTCTTGTGTCTCCTTGTACTTAATTGTTTCACTCTGTAGTTAGTTTGCGTCTTTGTGGGGGATTTGTGTCTGTCTGTATCTTGTAGTTGAGTAGACCGTAAAACTAAAGAGCCTGTCATGGTTTGTCTCTGTTTGGGGGACCAGAGGGGCAAATCTGACTCCAGACTCGGTGAAAACAGATCAGTGATCAGTGGTCCAGTAGTCTAGTTTATTTTGACCCTCCTGTTGCTACAAAGACTCAGGACACATGTGGTGTCAAACAGACGAACCGATATGTTGTTTGATTAAATCACCGAGCAGCTGTTTCACGAAACTACTGAGACTCTCTATTTATGAGCTGAGAGCCACAGACTCGCCGATCGTTTAACACTGTCTTCTCTTCCTGCCGACGGTGCAGCAGGTGCCAGAAGCTGCAGAGATGAAGACAGTTCCTCAGAGACAGAAGGCACGTCTGTCCATCTGTCTGTCCCCATGTCCAGCCACTCACACACATTTGTTATTGCTTCATTTCATTCATTTAAATTAGTGCACAGTCAGAGGACAACCTGCAAGACTTCTTCTTAAGTGATGACCATGGATTTTATAGGTTTAAAAAACTCTGAGGAAGAAAGTGTTTGTGTATTTGTACCTTGTATTACCTATTTGTAGATGTCCTTTGTAATTAGATGTAATGCTAAAGCTAAAAATGTCTCCCAGGAAAGAAAATACTGTTTGAACAACATAAACTGAACCCAAACTCCAGCAGTGTGTATAGCATCATGTTCAGAATCATCACGTGTGTGTCTGTGTGTGTGTGCGTGTGTGTGTGTTCTGTTGTGTGCTTAACTTGTCTGTCTTTCTTTCAGGACGACTACATTCCTTACCCCAGGATCGAAGAGGTGAGACTGAACACCATCATGCACATGTCCGGAGCCCAGAGTGGCCAAAGAGAGAAAATATTACACATCGACACTATGTTTTTCTCCTTGACTTAGATTCTTGCTGCCTTGTACATCACTTGTAAGTCGCTTTGGATAAAATAGTCTGTTAAATGACTAAATGTAAATGTAAATGTTTAACTACATTCAGCTTCAACATGTGCACACGACACATTTCGTTCCCACATTTTGGTTAAATTGTGCACACGTGATCAGTGTATATAGAGAAACCAGCATCAATGAGTAAGTCAGGACTCATGATGATGATGATGATGATGATGATGGAACTAGATATCTAGAACCTCTTTCTGGTGTATGTACTAATCAATGTAGTACGACGTGTGTTCTGCAGGTGCTGGAGCGGGGGGCTCCGTACCCTCAGGTCATCCTGCCAGAATTCGGAGGTTACTGGATCGAGGACACCGAGGCTCCTCCTCCCTCTTCCTTGGAGAGCAAAGGGGAAGAGAAGGACGAGGGGGCAGGATGTGTGGAGAACACACCTCCAGTGGATTATGGCTACCAAGTGGAGGAGATCGTGGCTGCACGAGCATACAGGAAACACTTCTTAGGCAGGGTGAGGTTTGTGGTGGGGGTTCTCTAAGCTTCAGGTTGTTGGTGAGCGTGCAGCCTTGGTTTTGTGTGATGTTGAAGTGTCGGCTGGTGCATCGAGAATCAGTCTTTGACATGATGTACTGTCAGAGAGAGAGACCACGCTGACTGCTTGTTCAGCTCAGTGAATCGGTGCATGAGAAGAGACGCACTGTATTAACAGCAGCAGTACAACTCGTAGCTTCTTATCCAACACGCTGTTGATCAGGTCCAGGTCTTGCTCTTTCTTTTCCTCATTACTATGGAGGAACCTGCAGCACTACATGGTCAGCTGTCGTCTTCAGCACCACTAGTTCTTTGACATTGGCCTGGCAGTTAATCAGTGGCTCATTTGTCGAACTGAGGGTCAATCGGCAGGTTGCCTCATGTTGGTGGTTAAACTGAAGTGTTTCAGGTCAACACTGATGACTGTTTCTTTTTCTCAGGAACATTTAAATTTTTCATGCTCAGCCAGCAGCCTGGGAAACCTGCTGCTGTCTGTGAGACACGAACAGGAGAAGGAGCAGGAGTTCCTCCACATAATCATCAGGTACACACACAAAATCAAGTTCAGCACCATCACATTGATTCAAAGCCCTGAATTCAGCTGCCCCTTTAAATGAATTAAGAATCCTACTAGGTTGCACTAGGTTAAACCAACCTAGTCCAGTTACTTTAATCCCAATTTCATGTTCCAGTCCCTGTAATAAAATGTTGTGATCAATGGTATCGAAGGCAGCACTAAGATCTAACAGAACAAGTATAGAGATGAGTCCAGTATCTGAGGCCATGAGAAGATCGTTGGTGACTTTTACCAGTGCTGTTTCTGTACTATGATGAACTCTAAATCCTGACTGAAAGTCTTCATACAAATTATTCCTGTACAGATGGTCACATAATTGTTTTGCAACTACTTTTTCAATTATTTTAGAAATAAAGGGGAGATTAGATATTGGTCTGTAATTGGCTAAAACACCTGGGTCAAGACAGGGTTTTTTAAGTAGTGGTTTAATTACAGCTACCTTATAGGCCTGTGGTTTCTAAAGATAGATTGGTGATATCTAATATGAATGTATCTATGAAGCTTGCTTGAGCAGCTTAGTTGGAATAGGGTCTAGCAGACAGGTTGTTGGTTTAGATGAGGTAATAATTGAAGTTAGCTCAGAGAGATCTATGGGTAAAAAGCAGTCTAACAGGGAGTGGGGCCTTATCGATGACTCTAGCACTGCTGTACATGAAGATCTATCTGTAATTTTTGGGGGGAGGATCTGGTGAATTCTTTCTCTAATAGCTACAATTTTATTCATAAAGAAAGTCATGAAGCCATTGCTGCTCAGAGTTAAGGGAAAACTGGGTGCAAATCGGGTGCAAAACTTTGCAACCAATTTTGAAATGTCAAAAAAAATAATAATAATAATATTGTTTAAGGGTTAGGTTTGCATCCCTTATATAAACCGTGCAAAAGTTTGCATTTCCCTTAATAAGTTATTGAGGGGATGTACCGGTGGGATGGTGGATGTTCTGTATCTAAAGGACAAGGGCTGCACACCGAGGTTGCAGGTGTACGATGTTGAGGTTCAGGTTTTTGTGCGACACCACTGCCTGTAATCAGACCAGCTCAGAGAGCAGACAGAAGCTGCACAGGGTGCTGCACAACACTCTGGGGAAATAAATAAATGATTAAATATAATTTAAAAAAACAATATTGTGCTCACTTCTGTTTCCACCTGCTCTGACTGAGTCCCCAGAGGAGGAATGGAAGACTCATAAAGTTACAGGCAGAGGTTTGCAGAAGTAATCACAGTACTCGCACTCTGCATTATTTACCCAGTTTACCTTAGCTGAGGTCCTACAGAACTCGTAATGTTCTGTTTCACAGCGATGATTCCGACTAAGTTTCTGATAATAAACAAAGCGTTTTAAACACTGCTGAACTTAAAGCTGTAAGTAAAAGAATGTGGAACATACATTTACTTTCAGAAGTCATTAGAGATACGTAGTTTAAAAATGACAAAACCCTGGTATTTTGTTCATCCCTTTTTTATTGTACCTGCATCCTTTGCTGGTTTCCCATCAGGTATCTGAGCAGGTTCCGGACTCTGGTGTGAGATTCGTCTCGTTTGTTGTTTCAGGTCTCGGGTGAAAAGCCTCTACCACAGACTGTCGCTGTCAGAGCTGCCGGACATCCCCAGTGTACCAGAGTTAGCCAAGGTGTCACTCAAGTCACTTTAAATGTCTCAGCTGAAAATATAAAACACACCACATCTCAAACACTGGATTATTTTCCATTTCCTGGATATGTATCTGTTAGTTCTGTATTTACATAGTCAGAGACTTTTGCCTCGACTAATCTGAGAATAGATTTACAATCATCATTAAAAAAATAACAACAACTATATACATAGACTTTTTATACAGTGCAATTTGACTTGATTTGAATTTGAATTGACATAACTAAATAACAATGACAG
The DNA here is from genome assembly GCF_033026475.1 of Channa argus. Classification (NCBI taxonomy): domain Eukaryota; kingdom Metazoa; phylum Chordata; class Actinopteri; order Anabantiformes; family Channidae; genus Channa; species Channa argus. Next base: position 12,646,233 of record NC_090218.1, read on the forward strand.
TACAGTCAATGTACAGAATAAAATAGCCAAACTAAAGTAAAGTAAAACAGAAAGAAAAAAAAAAAACCTTTAGCTTGAAGAAGTGAGTAACCAAACTTAAAGAATTAGTTTTCTAGGGTTCCAGCTGCTGGAACAATGCAGATGTTGAACTCCATGTGTAGACCGGGCTTTGGTTTCTTCACAGACTCCTTTTAACTGTGTGTTGTTGTTGCTCCTAAAGCTGCTGTGTGATGAAGCAGCCGGCCTGCGGTTCAGTCCCGTCGTCTACCCAAAGGTGAGCTCAGAGAACATCAACACAACCGACAGCATCTCGATTGTTCTACTGAACGACAGGTCGTGAGACATCTTGTTGGACTGATTTCATCACACCTGTCTGTCCCTCTGTCATCAGGCGTCTCAGCTGATTGTAAACTACGACGAGCACGAGGTGAACAACACCTTCAAGTTTGGAGTCATTTACCAGAGATTTGGACAGGTACAAAATGTCTCTCTGTTTGACTCTGAACCTGTGACAGATGTTTTTGTTGTAGTGTGTAACTTAAGTTAGCGCTAAAACAGGACTCTAAATCTGTCCTCCAGTCTGTCCAGCCTTCCCTGTCCCTGCTCTGAGACAGCTTTACTTCACAGGCAGTTGTAGTTATCAAATTGAGTCACGATAAAAAAGAAAGTTACAAACCCCACTAATAAAGCACAAACACTTTAAAGGGTGAATATCACTGCTGCTGGTCCTGTTTAATGAGGCTTCCACTGCAGCTCCCCACTGTAAGATGAGTGTTATTCAAGATATGTGAATGAAACTTACACTGTGATGGACGTGTCATTTAGTATCGATATGAATAGATTCCATGTTGTCACCTGTCTGTCAGGTGTCTGAGGAGGAGCTGTTCAGGAACAACGAGGAGACGCCGGCCTTCACAGAGTTCCTGCAGCTGCTGGGGGACACAGTGGATCTGCAGGACTTCAAAGGGTGAGAAACATGCAGAGTACAGTCATGAATCTCAGGGCAGGTTTGTCTACATTTCAACCAACGTATCGATCAACACCACCTGACTCTGGAGGCCGTGGATATTTCAACGGTTACTGTATTATGCTGCTCTGTGCCGAATTGGTGGGAGGATTAAAAATGAGAGTGGGTTTTAAATTTGAGTTGACATTTCTATCACTTGACTGCTGTTGTACTCAAGTGATAGAAACATTTGTTATTGGATGCACGGCTCAATGCAGCTCCCAAGGTGGGACAGGGGAAACTACCTGGCCACTCCACTGGTCCCCTGAAGCTCCGCCCCTTTAATAAATAATAATTAGTTCATACAAGCTATACAGTCTTCTTCAATTAAGACATAAATTTAAAACCCAATGAGTAAATAAATAAATCATGAGTAAAATAAATATACACCCCTGCTGCCCACCGAGCGCTGGCTCACGCAGTGAAGGCAAATCCAGTCTCCACCTGTGGGGGCGGTAATGTGCCAAAAGGCAGTTTGCTGAAATGGAAAATGGTAAATGGTCGGCACTTACACACGATGGGGGAGCTGCTGTGCAGCTGGCCAACGCTCACCAGGAGCAACTACGTTGGTGTTCAGTGTCACTTCGACATGTGACCAGAGGAGCCAGGGATCAAACCAACCATTGCAAGATTGGTGGACAACCGCTCTACCTTCCTGCACCACAGTCGCCCCAAACAGAACTAAACTGGAAAGAAGCCACATTGCAAAAAAAAGCAAAGTGCATAATATCTTAATAATTTTGTGGATGTTTTTGCCAAAAGACACAGCAAGAGGCAAATTATGCTGTTCTAAAAGAATGTTGTTTTTAATTTATTAAAAAAAATAATTTCGACTTTTTGATTTTGAAAACACGCTCTTATTTAATTTTTATTAATGGATCATTAATTTGTTTTGTTCAGCCAAGGTGTTGAAACAGCTGCAGTAAATCAAGCTGTGTTGAAAATAATTAGAAAAGTGTGTTTGTGTGTTTCTCAAAATTGTGGTAAATGTGATGGATAATCTTTTTAATGATGATGAATCAAAGGGCTGCACTGAATCTGAGTTCACACAAAGAGGATTTTCACTGGCCCCATTTGGCCTCCAGGAACATTTTGTGATGGTGCCGCTGCTACGACTCCGCTACAAAACCGAAACACTGTGTCCTACACTCTGTGCGCTGATCGTACTCCACACGGAAATCGAGCAGCGTTTCACACAGAGTTCTTACATATGTGTAACAGGCTATAAATACATCTGGTGAGCAGATATTCTGCCGACCTTTAACATGGTATAACCTGGTGTACAGATGTATTTCTGCTAAGGACCATTTGTGTTTTTAGCTTCACAGACAGAGAATCAAGCACTGCAGCAAATAACCAGCTACTAAGAATCTGCAGAACCTGAACCCAAACAAACCAGGAAAGTACCTGTGATGCATGTAAATCTTGCCTGATGGCAAACACACAGACATTAATGAGTTTTTCCCTCAACTGATCTCATTGTGGTTTAAAGTTTGGGGGAACAGATCTTCTCCCTTTAAAGCTGGAAACAAACCTCCTGAACCCTGAACACTGGAGGATCTACGGTACAAATGTTTACACTTTTAAAAAAGTGGCACTTTTACAGGTGCTGTAACATGGTGTTATTCTGAGGACAAATCCAGCAGATTTCCCCGTATGGACTCCAGCTCCTGCTCCTCAGAGACACTTGGTTTACTGAACCTGAAATAAAAGTGCTAATAGTCTAATACTACTAACCGTCCTCGGTCTGTCTGCAGGTTTCGAGGGGGGCTGGATGTGTCCCACGGTCAGACAGGTTCTCAGTCTGTCTACACTCTCCACAGACAGAGGGAGATCATGTTCCACGTCTCCACCAAGCTGCCTTTCACTGAAGGAGACACACAGCAGGTGGGCAGTACAAAAACCAGCATGACACAGCGTTAGATAACACGAGTCAGCATGACACAACATGATGCTGTATAACATGGCGTCTCAGCAGCGGATGCAAAACGCATAACACAGTAGGGAAAGTAATGCATGTCCAGGAAGACAGCTGGACTCTGTGGTGCACAGTGGGTGAAGCTGTTTAGACGAACGAAGAGAAAAGAATGAAAAGGAAAAAGGAAAGTTGTTGCCCAGCCTGAGCTGGAGCTCTTTGTGCTTTAAGTGACTCAGATCTCAGTAGACTATGGAGCTGTTGACCCCTCAGCAGTTCACCACAGGCTCAGCTTTATGCAGCTGCTTTCACTCCCCATAGTTATTGATTATGCTGCAGATACAGTGGCAAAGGAAATTATGTGAACCTTTTGGAATTTCATGGTTTTCTGCATTAGTCATAAAATATGATCAGACCTTCTATCGGAGTCCAGAGTTTTAACAAATATAATGCCCCAAAAAAATCCTGATCTTTCATGTCTTTATTGAGAACAACCATGAAAAACTCATGGTGCTAGTGGGTAAAGTATGTGGACCCCTGAGTTAATGACCTCAAAAAAGCTAATTGGATTCAGGTGTTAGCACGGAGGCTTGTTAAGAAAATTAGTTTGGAAGTGTGGACTAGAGCTACTTTGACTGATAAAAACCTCCAAGCATTTTGAGTTTGCTCCGCACAAGAAGACTCCACTTACATGAGCCACAGCTCGGCAAAAAGAGCTTTCAGAGGATCCACGATCAAACCTTGTTGAGTTACATTAAGCTGGAAACACTTATAAAGTGATTTCAAAGACTTTAGAAATTCAGATCTACAAATGGAGACACTTTGGGACAACGAAGACTCATCATGAGTGACAGCCAAAGATTTGAAGGCATTATTGAATCTGATTACCATCTGTGATCGTGAGTCTACAGTACGTAAAACACTGAGCAAACATGGTCTGTGGCAGTGCTTGAAACAGGACGTTGTCGCTGCACAGTGGTATTAGCAAAATGTTTTGTGGACTGGAGAAACTAAGATTTAACTATTTGTAAAAAAACATGCAGCACTACATCTGGCATAAGAAGGGCACTGCACGTTATCATGAAAACATCATCCCGACCGTCACGTATGGAGGATTTGCTTTGTTGCATTAATGAATGAATGAATTCCCAAGTGTGTCAAAAAGTCTGCACATCAGCTGGAACCCTGATGCTACAGGACAATCACCAGAGCTAATCCTCAACACAGTTACTAGAGAAAAACAAAATCTGCCTTTTGGAGCAGCCAAGCCAGAGCCCAGACCTCAACCCAGTAGAGAGATGTTAGGGAATGACCTGAAGAGACCCATACTCACGAGACGTCCAAAGAATATGACAGAGCTAAAGCAGTTCCGCCGATAAGAATGGGCTAAAATTCCTCCTGAATGATGCTCAGGTCTGATCCACAGCTACAGGAAGCTCCTGGTTGGGGATATTTCTGCCAGGGGCTGGACAACCAGGGGTTCACTTACTTTTTCCACTACCATTTTGAATGTTGAATGAAGTGTGTTCAATAAAAACATGAAAGATCTAAATTTTCCGTGTTATTATTGTAGGCACGTAATAATATTGATTGCGATGATCAGATCACATTTAATTACACATTAATGCAAAAAAACCATAAAATTCCAGAAGGTTCACATACTTTTTCTTCCTACTGTAAATGCAGCACAGTTTAACGTAACCTAACAAGGAATAATAAGACAATACAAGGCTTTATCACGTAAAGCAGTGAGACATTAGGCGACGCATCAGGCTATAAGATGTGAATCATCCTTGTTTTTCTTCAGCTTCAGCGGAAACGTCACATAGGAAATGACATTGTAGCGGTGGTGTTTCAAGAAGAAGCCACACCTTTTGTCCCAGACATGATCGCCTCCAACTTCCTCCACGCGTTCATCCTGGTGCAGGTGGAGGAGCCGTGCTCTGACAACACCACCTATAAGGTAAAGCTGAGCCAAAACTTTGTTGGTTTTCAATGGAAAAATGCTGAAGCAATCTTTGAATCTGATTAGACCAAAAGGTTATTTACAACCAAACAGAATGAGCAGTTTGAAACCATGTTCCAGTGATGTATGTTCATTTGTCCATTTTTAGATGAACTTGATTTAACACTTAATGGCATCGTTTAGCGGTAAAACATCTTCTGACTGATTGACAGGTGTCCGTTACAGCACGAGAAGATGTACCACAGTTTGGCCCACCCCTCCCAAATCCATCCGTCTTTAAGAAGGTGAGATAGAGTTTTGTTCCTGTTTTTAGGTTAATTTCAACAGCACAGAAACGGTTAATAACTATTCAACTAATTTATATACACCTGCCTTTTTTTTCAGGGTCCAGAGTTCAGGGAGTTTCTTCTCACTAAACTTGTCAACTCAGAGCTGGCTTGTTACAAGAGCGAACGCTTTGCCCGACTGGAGGTAAACACACCTGGAGTTGGAGGTTATAGACAGTACAAACAGCAGTTGCTGCACTTTTAGCTTATGCTGATGAAAACCTAAGGTGGGTTTAAGAAAATACAATAAAATACAATATTGATTTTTCTTTTAAGTAAGTGTGAAGAGAAACTGATGAAATGTCCTGCTCTAACTAAACATGCTTCCTCTGGTGTTCTTGCCTCTGGTGTTCTTGCCTCTGGTGTTCTTGCCTCTGGTGTTCCACAGAGCACGATTTTAGGGCCTCTTTTGTTTCCTGTCATTCACACACCTTTGTCCACTGTTGGGTGGATGGAAACTGCAGCAGCATAACCAACTACCCTGGAGTTCAGAATAATTCCCAAAATAAATGATTCATTCTTTAGGAGCGGACTCGGGCGGCTTTACTTGACAGCCTCCACGATGAGCTGCAGAGACTCTCTCAGAGCATGCTGGGACTGACAGTGGGTCTGGAGGAGGAGGGTCGATCAGAGAATGGACACGCCCATGGAGGCTTATTGGATTCCATCAAGGTCTGTTTGAGTTTTCATTTCTCTAAACTGTTTTTTGAGTTATTAGTTCCTTATGGACAGAAACGGCTCCATTTTTTCATTATTCAGATTCTTCTTTAATTGGCTTTAGTTACTGAAACTAAACCAGAGCTCGTTGTACATGTTGTACAACACACACGTTGGAAACACATTGCATCTCACTCCCAAAACAATAATGCTGGATGAACTGAGCATTGATGTGATTTTGTTAGTTTTATCCTTCAGACACAGTCGTCCTGCTTTGTGTAAACCAAGTTATTCATTACATAAATGACGTTTGTTTCAGACTTTTACAGTCATGCTTTTTGTCCCTCTCAGAGAGCAATGCGAGGGCGGAGTGTTTCCATGGAGACCATGTCACGGGGTGGAGTGGGACTACCTACCAGTCTGAGTGGGGGGGGCCTGGCACACATTAGTGTGGAGGTGAGCAGTGATAATTGTTCAGCATCTTACCTGCCATCCCGAGAACTGTCATTGTAATGACGCAGTGTTTTTGTCAGTGTAACGTAAAGTCTCCTGTGAAGAGACGTTCAGGAATTTTCCCTCGTCTGCTGAGTGTCGACAGCCAAACGGAGAAACACAACCACAGGAGGTAACCACAGTGTCTCCTGTCTCCATGTGTGATGTACAGTGATAAAAAAAAAAACAGGAGGTAAAGCAGATGGAATCCAGTTTTCACACTCTGTTCTTTACAATTGTGAACCCGTCAGTCTTCTCAGTGAGCAGAGGAGCTTTGACAGCTGTCAGCCAATGTTGGAGCTGCCGTCCAATCCCAGCTCTCCGGAGGCGGGACGAGACAGGTATGTAACTAGGCAGGTATCCCTGCTTGTTTGCTCTTCAGCTTCCTGTCTTTTTGATTTTATCTTCACCTCAGCAGCTCTTACAGCTAGTTTTGACTGGTTCCACGTATCTTTTGCTCTCATACACAGGTGGTTTAGAGTCCTGCCAACAGTTTGATATTGGTAACTCACCAAAAACTAAAGTGTCAACAAAAGCAGTGAAGAAGATGATGAGCTAGTGAAAAATAAACTCTTTTAAAATAACTACTAAGATTTTTTTGGCTTTTGGTGAGAGACACTGTATCTAAATACCAAATGAGTGTTTCTTTACAAAAAAGGACCAAATGAACATTGAACTTAAATGAACGAAAGTTTGCTGGGAGGTTTTTGTTATCTGCAGGATGCACGTGAAGAGGGAGAGCAGTAAGATTTCCAGATCCACATCTAGCACCTGCACCTTCACCGTCCCTGCTGATGACACACACCTGGTGAGGAATCATAGATTCACTGTATAACCTACTCCAGTATCCAGCTGGTGCATCCTGTAGCAGCAAAGAGAGCAAAGCCAAACAAAGTCTGCAGTGAGGGAGGAAACCTGCAGCTGCCTGTGCAGAGCAGCAGCAGCACAGGAAGAAAAAGGCTTTGTAGGCTGATTCAAGCTGGAGATGAGATGCTCATGGGGGGAAATGAGTGATTATAGAGTTCTATTGTTATTAGAAGATTCAAACTGGGCCCAAAATATCAGATTGTGTTCATTGTTTAATGATTCGTCAAATGATTTAGTATCAAAAATTGTCTTTATGTCGCTCAGGCTGCAGCGGCGGAGGGTCAAAGTTCAACTCCGCTCATTGTCTGTCGCAGCCCCACAGGTCTAGTAAAACCCAAATATCCAGTTTGACAGTTTAGCTCCTCTGTCTTTGTTTTCCAGTTTTCCTGCTGTTTGTTTCTCTTTCACTTTCAGAGATGAGAAATAAAGGTTCTCCCAGATCCAACCTCAAGTTTCGTTTCGACAAGCTGAGCCATTCTGCTGCAGTGAGTCTGTTTGTGGTGTTGAATAAATAAAGTTCACAATAGTTTTAATAGTTTTTTCACTGTAATCGGTGACTGTGGTTACAAGCAAAGGTTAGTGTTCTAACAGCACTAATGATTTCTCTCTCTTTCAGTTCCACACTACACAGAAAGAGCAAATTGTATTTATATTTCCATGAAACGGTCCAAAGAAAACGTGTTGGTTCTGTTAAACTACTTCACTGAATCTGTTTCACATTTATTTTTAATAATGCCACAACTTTTCTATTCTTTTCTCTCTGTCATCAGCAGGGACACTAGACCGTGAACTGGGCAGAGGGAGGTATGTTCAGCATCGTGTTTGTGTCTTTCCAGTCAATAATGTGTGTTACACTATATTCAGGGCTTTTTGGATTTATAACAAATATTAAGAATGTGGAGAATAATTCCATGCTAAGCAGCCTTCTCTTCTACTTTTATTGTGATTATTTGCCTTTTGAGGGGAAATTTATTTTTGTTTTCAAATTATTTTAAATTAGTTTTCAATTGACACTAATTTAACCCTATACGTGATGTGAGCCTCATGCAGCAGTGAGAGCTGTGTTGCTTTTCACACTTATCTTGCTCTGATTTTTGTTCCTCAGGTTACACACAGAGATGAGGGTTTAGGTTATGTTATTTAGCAGAGACTGCCGACCACAGTGACCCCGCAGGTGCTAAAAACAACATTAAATCTTCTCTACTCGCATTTGGTTAGTTGTTAGCAGCAGTTAGCCTCCATTGGGTTTTTGCATTGGGGGCCAGTCAACTAAAACACTTAAATCTGTCCATTGTTTCTTTACTGCCAAGCTGAGGGTAAATATTTTTATTGAGTTGCTTCTGACAGGGAGTTTTGCTGTTTGTTGCAGTGAGAATTTATTTTTAATCTGTTTATTCTCTTTGTTATTTACAGAAGAACAACAAGGTTCAGACAAACAGCGGCACAGACGAAGAGGAGGACATGAATCTGAAAACACCAATAATCACAAACCTGAACCTTAAACTACAAATGTGTCCACACAAACACACACACACACACACACAATGGTTAAAAGGGAAACTCTACAACATTCCTTCTTCAGCTGCATCAGCTCTGCAGGACTGTGCACGTCAACACAGTGAACCACGTGAACCTGAATGGTGCAGACACACACACATACTGAGGTTAGTTCACATGCAAAGTGAGGCCTAGGTGTCATTCAAAGGACCATTCCATCAAATTTGCACATTTTGATCAGTTTACTAGTCCTGGATGAGAAAATAATCCTGATGATGATGTTCTGTTGTTCTACCTGTCTGGCACATGACACACTGAAGGGCAGGTTAGTTAAAGCCCAGATCCTGATCTGATTCCTGTAGCATCAGATATCTGCTGAGTTCGACCTGATGCTTATATTGGGCCAAATGATGTTAAAATACAAATCCAATATTCAACCCTGATACTTTTCCTGGTTAAACAGTTTTTATCTGCTTCTTCTGCAGACATTCATCAACACAGCTCCAGTCAAAGCTCAACAGTAAAAAAAAACACAAAAATAACTTTGTGTATGAGCTCTGGCTGCAGCTTCAACCTGTTTCCATCCAAACTGTGTCCAAATCAAACAGAACCTCAGCAAAGAAAATCCTTTTATACTGGATAAAGATCCATTGAAATACTGTATATCTGGAACAGCTCTGTTGTTACTGTTGTTGTCAGTAAAAATACAAAGATGTTGATTTTGGTGTCATAGACAAATAACTGGTAAATCTTCACAATTGAGGAGCTGTTTCCAGTGAATCCAAGGGGGACTAGTTGGTTAATAATAAAAATGATGCAAAGTTGGGGGTCAACAACAAATGGAGACTGTAATTTTGAGAACACACAGTAAAACTGATAAATCCGTTGATTCTGAGGCGACTGAAGGCTGATGTTCACTGAAAATTCCTTCTCTCCTTCTCTACAATAATAAATTGCACCAAAGAATTATTTATTATTTAACCACCACAGTTGTAGTTTCTAGGAACATATCCAATCTATCTCAATATGCACTTCTCTCGTAAAGGTTGAGATTACAGATTGTACACAGGGTTTCTCCAGAATTTAGTGTCCACAGACAAATGTCTAAAAATCAGTAGCAAATCTCCTGTAGGTGCTAATGTCGGCTCTACAACGTTTGTGGCTGAAGTCAGTGAAGGCATCTGATTTGGTATATGTAGCGTCTTCTTTGTCCTGCAAACGAACAAAACTGCATCGCAGCAAACATGGTGAGGACTGAGAACAACAGCTGACAAACGACCATCAATCTAAGGGAATGAAACATTTGAAACATGATTAAAGCAAATCTTCAAAAAGACTTCACCTTACAGACACAGGGTTTTTCTGCACTCTGTAATCTCTGACTGTGTCCCTATGAAGACCAACCTGATCACAACCTAACCACTTATATCTGGCTCCTTCTGAACGGCAGGAGGTAACAGTCTTCCTGTTTCATCTGTGAACCTGCAGAAACCCAGATGAAACGCTTGCAATAACAATAAGGTGACATTAGCCTAGTTCTTTCAGGTTTCCTGCTGTGGAAGCAATACTTTCATTTTCAGTGAACATTCACCTTCATGCAGCTCTGGATCTGAGTAACTGTCTCCCAACTAAATTATGTCAATGCAATATTATTAAATGATGTCTACATTTAAACACTATAGTCACAGTTTTACATTTAAACATGACGCTCAAACTGTCGATTAAGACCTGGTCATTTCAACATGTATCAAACTTAAAACAAATTTCAAGAACCCTGAGAATCCAGAAATCCACTGTGAAGAAGTATCCGGATAAGCTTAAACCTACAAAAGGGGGAAAAAAGCTGCCATCTGATGCAAAAACTGCCAAAAATGGACCAGATGCTGTCAGGAAACAGGCAGCTAACAGACTTAAAACTCAGAAAACAGACAGAAATTGGGTTAAATTGGCTGGAAAAAGACAGGAAATGCTCAGCAAACAGACTGGAAACTGATAGGAAACAAACTGGAAACAGACAGAAAACAGACAGGGTTAACTGATGTAAATCAATCTGGATACTGAAAGGAGACAGAATATGGACAAACAACTGGCTGGAAATGGTCAACAGATCCTGTTTGAGGGTCTGAAATTCCAACTGGGGAATTCACGTTTTGGGTTTTAGAAATAAAACCTAATTTTCTGGAAACTGAAATGTACAGAATATAAGCAGGAAACAGGATAGAAATAGAAAATAGACACAAAATGGGCTTGAAACTGGCTGGAAGTGGTCAGCAAAGGAAAGCGGCAGGAAATGTATGATTTTGCACTAAAATGACAAAAAGTTCTGTGGGTGTTAAATATATTTACATAAATATTAAATATGTACAGACTGAACCAGGTCACTGACTAAACTAAGTGTCCTGATTGCACTGAAAGCACAATTTCTGTTCCTCCTATTCTTGCTCTGATTTTAGGTGTAAATCTCATTTTCTGTGTTCAGATATTTTTCCTTAATAACTGTAATAGTTTATTTTAAAATGGGTGAGGGAAAACGTAGCATAAATACAAAGATGTCTCTGTGTGTTTATATTCACTGATCTGCATCATGATGGAAAACTCTTTGAAAATGTTATAAAATTTTTGCTTCAGACACTTTTTCACTTTGTTCTACTAATTTTTGTGTATTTGTATGTGTCAGCTGTGATCACACGTCATTTATCATAAAGACAAAAAAATCTCAGTAAAACATTTTTATTCCATTCCCCCTAAAAACTACACCCTGCCGTGAGGTTAACTCAGGTAACCATACTTGTTTACCTGCACTGTAGCAGGCCTGGGCCACAAAGTGATCAATCATCAATCAATTAAAATAAACTGATGACCAAAGCTCCATATCAACACAGGCTACGAGCAGGTGCAGATCGAGAAATGTTTTAATACACAGACCACTCTCACAATAAGGTGGCACATTTGGAACAAGAATTAAAAGCGTTTCAACTTAAAAAAAAACTTTTTTTTCACAAATTTTTTAGAAGATTTTTTGATGACAATCGATATTCATTAATACATTGATTTAAATATGATATTAGAGAATGTTGTTAAATACTGTGAGGAGGTGGAGCATTTTCACAATGTGCGTGGATGCGCTACTTCTAAAAGTAGCCACTGGGTGGCGCTAACTGTTTCCACCATTCGCAGCACCAACGAGGAAGAAGTCGGAGGACAGGGAATGACTTCCGGGTTAGGGTTAAAGCCAAACAACCGCAGTACCAGAGGCGGCCGTTGTTCGCAGCTATCTCCATGGCGGCTGTGCGTAGCTTACAGGTGTCGGTAAAATCAGACAGCGGCTCCGACCGCTCGGAATCGGACTCTGACTCCGAGTCGGACCGAGATGCCCGCGAAGCCGAACCGATGGAGGTGGAGGAGGGAGAACTGGGGGCGGATGATATTTCGGTTAACCGTTCCCTCAAGGCGCTTTTGCCGGTAAGTGTCCAGACTAGGCCCCTGTCAGACCGCGGACTGGCGTCTGCGGAACTGCGAAGAGCGTCGCCGTGTGGCACCTTAACCTCCCGGCTTTGCTTGAGAACTGCTAGTTAGCAGCGTTAGTGTTTAGGCGAACGCTCGGTAGCATTTAACGGCCTTTAACACCGACTTGCTTTGGTTATTGGGCCACGCAGTTTGGTTGAGCAGCTGCTGTTTCGTTGCTTGTGTCTCGGCCACTTGTTGCTGGTAGCACGGCGATGAACAGCGTTTGTCTGGGGAAACAGCCACCGAACTGCGTCCAGGAAAGTTCACCTTAACCGTTTTTACGTACAAATGAAGGCGGTTAACTGAAACCGGTCGGTCACATTAGACAAGTTTGATTCGTCTTCGAACACTGATCATTTCGGCCAATTCATAATCACTATTGTAAAAGTAGCTCTTCCTTTATGAGAGAATTCATCAAACTAAACCCCGATGTTATCCCCCAAATATTGTCCTGATCTGTTAACATATGAAATAGTGAGTCTGTTGTCTTGTGAATATTAATTAGATTATACATTTTTTAAATGGGATATTGTGTAAAGAGCAACATCTGTCTTGAAACGGGGTCACTTTGCTTTAGTGTGTTCACTTGTACTGTTGCAATCACAATTATTGCTGCAGTTAGATCACCAGCATCCGTTTAGTAATGCTTAGAATTAATTAGTAATATTTAATGTGTTATGACAGGTCAGCAGGTAATAGTAGGGTCTAATGCTTTGTTCAGTTTTAATTCTCAGGACTGTACTAAAGTGGTAATTTCACTTCAGACAGGACTACAGCAGTTTAAAACTAATTAACCATCATCTTCCAAATAAATCACTGCTAAGTGTAGTGTTTTTCTCACTGTTCCACGTTTCTCCTTGGTCAGTGTTCAGAGTTAGCTTGTTTTCTGCCTTTGTGAGACACATAGTTTTGTAAAATCTCAAAATAACATCTTTGCCTGGTTATTGCAGATAAAAAAGAGAAGTAAATTATGCTGAGAAACCGGATATGTGTACTGTCTATTTTAATTTCTGCTAAATTGATTTAAAATACCAATAAATGTAAGAACAATTTGACAGTGCAGTGTGGGAGAAATTGGTTAAAGTCAGCTTCAGGTCTCTGTTTTGTACTTAAGGTCTTGAAACTACTTTTCGTACAAATTTTAGAAGAAGTGCTTTTTACAATCCAGTTGTTACCATTTTACACAATTTCCTCTCAAAGCCAACAGACACATGAAACTGAATAACAGTAATAGTCTAAATGTATTCACAATTCACCACTTGTGCAGAAAATGAGCTGATTTCATCATTTTGTGAAAACCAAAATGTCACTGTGTGAGAATGTTAGAAACACCAATTCATCACCACACTGGTCTTTGGTGGTGAAGAGCTGTGCTGTATTTCCAAATCAATGTTTCACTAATACAAAGATGATGAGCATTTAAAATGAAGCTTTACGGATACGACTGTAACGTACGTGTCTGTGCTGGTGCGTTTTGTTTTGCAGGATACGAGCAGGAGGTATGAGAACAAGGCTGGAGCCTTCATCACTGGGATTGATGTCAACTCAAAGGTACAACTCCCATAAACACACACAGCCTCTATCTGATGTACAGTAAACATATCTAAAGTTCAGCTGCAGTGCTGAGACTGAAACGTTTTTACACCTGTTGGGAGGACGGCACAAAACCTTCCTTCAGTCCGAAATGTGGTTTTCCTGTAATTTCTTCATTGTACTGAAATTAATGTAGTTCTACTATGTTATTAAGAATTTATTTTATTGTTCTTCAAAACGGAACAGACTTTAAATGAGCAGAAACACTTCGTGTAAGTTTAGAATTGGAACTGTTATTCTGCTTCACTGGAGCTGAGTACGCTGCAAGTGGAAGCTCTGGATGTACACACAGCTGTGTATTGAAAAGTGTGTGCTTGTATTTGTGTGTGTTCATCAGGAGGCAATTGAGAGAAAAGAGAAGCGAGCAAGACGTTTCCATTTCCATGTTGAGGAGTCCATCGGTCAGAGGAACGTTTTCCTCGATAAAGATGCCATGAAGAAAGGTACCAGCCCTATACAGACAAAACAAGGATTTATTTGTATGTGTGAGCCTTGTTTTTTTAATGTTGTTGTCCTCTGTGGCGCTTAGCCATCCCAAGACTACGCCTGGAGGCCATCCATATGACAGGAGTGGACGACATGAGCACACAGGATGTCTTTGGATATTTTAAGGAATATCCTCCAGCACACATCGAGTGGATTGATGACACTTCCTGTAAGTGCACACACACACACGGCTGTTCGAAATGTATTATTAAGGAAAGATTTGGTCGCTGGGATAGAATTAAAGTTGCAGCTAACAACTGTTCTAATAACTTTTATTTTTTTAACCCGACAGATCAATTATTAAATTCATTCATTCATTCATTCATTCATTGGTTTAAATTGATTTTTGTAAAAGATTTGTAATCTTAGGAATCCAAACACATTTCATTTAGTGTTTCTTTTTCTTTCAAGCTGTATAATTTAAATAAAAACAAAAAACAAATTTTAATGGAAAAATGTTCATATGTTTATTTGAATTCCAATTAGCTTTGCTGACTACAGTAATTAATTTTCAAAAGGTATTGGTCAAAGGTCACTTTTGGCAAAGACGGAGCTGATTTTAACCCATGATGAGGCATCAGTATATTTTTATTTTTAAAAGTAATATTTTAATATTAAAACTGACAAGTGGTGATTGGTGCAGTATAAACAATTTGCAGTTAAAATATATTTTTATTTAGGAATACTCACACACCACCTGATTATTTCCTAGGCAACGTGGTTTGGCTGGATGACGACACCTCCATCCGAGCCCTCATCAACACCAGCCGAATGCGTGACCCAGATGCTGTTGCCACAGAGACGGAGAGCAGCAGCCAGCCAGGTGAACAGAGCCGAGTGGGGTCAGCGTGTGGCCAGAAATACAATCGGCAGGTTAATGAATTGTAAAAAGTAACTGACACGTGCGTTTTTATCACCTGACAGGTCATAGGGGTCAGAGGTCAGATGAAGAGGACGAAGAAGAGGAGGGTGAGGTGGATGAAGATGAGGAGGAAACTGTGAAAAAGAGCAGCGAGGATATCGAGGGGAAAGACATTGATGGGGATGCAGAGCCGAAGACAAAAGCAGAGGGTGGTCAGGTAGAACCACATGTCCTTCAGAAGTGTGTTTATAAAGGTCTTAACTGGTGAGCCACAGCAACCATAGCCTCAGGATTTAAAGTTCAGGCCTAATTAACACTTACTTAGCAAGTGTGATCAAAAGCTCCTAATGATTTGTGTTGTAGACGTGTGGAAAGGTTCATTTTATGTAAAACATAACATGGTTGTTAATGATTATTCATATGTTGCTAATTTTAATAATGTTCTAATCTTTCCTTTGGACATCAGCGCGTTATCAGCATCCATTTAATTCATTTTTAAAGTGCTGGTTTCCGAAGTTGTTCTGACGTCCTTTTGTGTCTCAGTTGGACGACCTGTCGGGGACGGAGAGAGAGTCTCTGCTGAGAAATGACCTGCGACCGGCCATCAAGCCCTTCAAAGGAAACAAACTCCTGCTGCGGTTCGCGACACAAGGTCTCACTCACTCGTCCCAGTGAATTACTCTCAGTTTCTTGTTACACTGCTGCAAGCGTCCAGGCGGCACAGCTGTGGTATAAAACCCAGATTTAGTGTTTTTGTGCTTTTTCTCAACCTACACATTAACCATGTATATCATCAATAATGACCCATCATAATATGCAATGCTGGTTGACCTCACCGCCTCCTTTGCTGCCTGTGTGTGCTGAAGCAGTGTCCAGGAGAAACTGCTCTGGTGGTGGATCACAGAAACAAGGCATCAGTAAAACATCACACCACTCCACCTGGTGCACTCTCCTATTTTGTTGTTGTTGGTGTCAGAGCAGCTACAGTAGTCACCTGGAACCCTGATGGCATGTTGACTTGATGTTTGCATGTTTTTGTTGGTTGGTATTTTCAGTTTTTTATACACCAGCCAATGTGCAGGAAATGAATTCAGTACCTAAATTGTTCAGAGACATATTTCTAAATGTACTCAGTGGACAGTTTGAGTGAGCTCAGAACATCTGTAATTAGGGCTTTTTAACTGTGTCTTTAACACAATTGATTCCTGCTTTAATGCGAGTACATCTTTGTCTTCTACAGAAGATAAAAAGGAGCTGGGCGCTGCGCGGCGTAGCAGATACTACATGAAGTACGGAAATCCAAACTACGGAGGCATGAAAGGAATCCTCAGCAACTCCTGGTGGGTCTCACACTGTTGGTCAGGTTTGTGTTGCTTTAATTTAGATGAATGTCCAGAACATTAGAAACACCCCCTTGGATCATCTGATGCTGCCTCAGAAAGGAGTCAAATCATCTCTACTGCGGCGTTAAGAGTTTGAGACCATTCTGTGTTTTGTGTTTCCACTGTAAAATGTACAAACGTCGTCTCTGTGCTCAGGAAGAGGAGGTACCACAACCGGCGGATCCAGAGAGACGTCATTAAGAGCAAGAAGCCTCTCATTGGAGACAGCATGGGACACACACCTCCGTACACACACAGACACTCGGGTGAGAACGAATATCACATCAGCCTCCATTCTGCTGGTAGTCGCACACTGCAGTGTGTCCGCTAGAAATGCGGATGTATGTATGTATGTTGTACATAAAATCCATTAAGAGCCGTGTTGTCATTCAGGTTACTCTCATTACTCTCATTCCTGTTTTCATGCGTGTAGCTGTCAGACGTGAATCACACACAGAATAGGATCTTTAAAAATGCCTGCCATGCTTGTACTAGTATACGGGAAACTGACTCTTCTCTTCTCCCGCCTCAGCTGATCTGGTCAACCTTCCAGAGGAGCCCATCAAGGAGGAAGAAGAAGAGGAAGAAGAGGATAGTGACGAGGACATGGACTCCGATGACAGGGTGGTGGAGTACAAGGAGCGAGGTGAAAAAGGCAGCAACTCGCGATCGCAGGGGCCGGGGCTTCATAGCCGCGTGGAGCGCTCTCCGTCTCCCTGGTCGGAGTCGGACGAGATGGACTATGACCTGGAGCTAAAAATGATCTCCACACCGTCCCCAAAGAAGAGCAAGAAGATGACTATGTATGCAGACGAGCTGGAAACTCACATAAAGAGCATCCGGTAAGAACCACCCGCTGCAGTGGTCATGCATCCACCATCGATGTTCTGTTGTTCCATCCAGATCCTGCATTAATTAGGATTTATTATTATTATTATTATTATTATTATTATTAATTAGGATTTTTATTTATCCGTAAGAATTATTGTTACCCACAGCTGGGACTCAAGCATGTGATGTAATAATTCTAAACAGCAGCATTTCTACTCTTCTGTCATACTGTTCAGATTTCTGTAATAGTTAAAGTAGAACAAAAAACATGTTCTTTTATTTTTGTATTTTTATCTGTTTTTTAATCTTTTTTTCCTGACTTTGTCTTGTGAGTAGGAACCGGATCGGTGGGTCAGGGTCACAGAGCAGGACCATATCTTCATCGCCCACCAAGGTGACGGATGTGCGGCAGCTGCTGGAGGAGAAAAGACAGGGTCTGTCTCAGCACAGACAGACCCCCCCAGTGACAAGCGGCGGGAAAACAGGTCTGCAGCTAATCTCTGTGTGAGTTGGCTTCACCTGCTTCCACAGGACGCATTAACACGTCCGACCCTGTGTTTGCAGATATTCGGCAGCGGTTAGGGAAGAGGCGCTACTCTCCTGACGGACGACGCTCCCCCTCCCCGGTATCGCCCAGAGACACCCCCCCAGCCAGAGAACCAATCAGAGATGTGCATCGCAGACTGGGTGTTTCCAGTCAGGACAATAAAGTCCACTTTTCCAACTCGTCCAAAGACAGAAAGACAAGTACGGTCTGCAGCTGGATCCATGCTTTTATATAATCGCAGCACGTTTTAAGATTTCTGAGCTTGTTAACAAAACTAACTAACTAACCCCCCTGCAGGCAGCCTGTGGAGCAGACTTGGCTCCAGTGACAACGACGCTGGACATCACAGATCGAGCAGCCGGTCAACGGGTTTGTTCCCCTCCTCGTCAGGGCCAACTGACAGTGGCAGCGGAAGCAGTGGGAGAAAACGAGTCGACGGAGAGGATGAGGCGGAGGAGGTGGAGGAGGAAGACGACTCGACGCTGCAGAGGATGTGGGGTGCCATGATCAAACAGAAACAGGAACGTATGTCCCACAAGATGAAGAAGAGCCGGCTGGACAACCTGCCATCGCTGCAGATCGAGATCAGTCGCGACAGCAGCGACGAGTCTGATGCCTGAAATGAAGCTCGAATTGGAAGAGGAGGAGGAGGAAGACAGCAAGTGTTTGATTCCCTCCTTTTAACACCGCACCTTTGTCAAAGTACTGGAAGACAAAGGCATGAAACAGATGGCAGATCTGAGGCCAGTGTGATGGGTTTAGACAGGAACTGCTTTTTGTTGTCTGCAGTTTATGGATGGATTACTGCAGCGGCCTGATGGGTACAGGCCCAGGGCCCTGTATTAGAAGGGATTGCTAACATTTCTTAGTAGAGGATTCAGTTAAAAGCTTCCCAATGTTCTTTTGTTTGTCTTTGTTTTTGATTGTTGGTTTATTTCACAGCTCCGATCTCTTGAAACTTATCATAATTTCCCCTGGAAATAAATCCACAATTCAGCACGAATTATAGTTATCATATTTTCAGTCTGAAGGGTTAGTCAGGTCAGCTTGACTATATATTTGGATGAAGTAGTTTGTAAAAACAAAGTATCAGATTTGGTGTCACATACCGATTAAATCTCTAAAAAGTAAATTATTTGATCAGATCAGACTCAGCATTCCCACATTCTGAGTACATAAGTGACACAGGTCAGGACTGACAGTTACTACTGGAACACCCACAGCTGTGGTATTAACAGCACAATATATGGGGATTCTGACAGCAGCATCCTTTTTTATTTTTATTTTTTTTAATTTCTCACATTGTTGTAGCAATGCAAAACCTGAATTTGTTCCAGTGCCTCTGTCTAAAACCGTAGCACAAGGGCCCAGAAGTAAATGAGCATGTTCGTAGTTGCTGGTCTTCAGTGTGGAGGTTTAGTCCTGTGTTGGAGGCCTGGCAGTGTTTTTATGTCTGTGCCCAGGGACCCACTGGTTCCTAATCCAGCCATGCTCCTGTCAGTAAATAAGCATCTGTGCAGATCTTTAACAGCCAAACACTCCCATGTTTTAAAAAGCTGCTGTATGTTAGTAAGTCAGATTTAGTTTGGGAATCTGAGTTTTTTTTTTTTTTTCCCCCCAAAACTGCTTCACCCTCTGAGAACTGAACCGTCAGTCCTGGTAGTGGATGTGTCACTTCGGACCATTCCTCTCCAACGCTTTGTCACGTCCAGCTGCAGCTCAGTTTCAGTGTATTCACAGGAGGATCGGTACAAAAACTTCACGTGAAAAAAAATGTATGTTCTTACATTGTACGGGCTCCTTTGTCTGAGCAGAGCGGTAATGATGGTAAAGTCTTCCCTGTGGACAGTGAGGGAAACATGGGGATAGAAAAGGACATTGGCAAAAGTGATGAAATCAATATGAGAAAAACAAATTTTACTCATAAAACTTCACAATTCTTTTTCTTTATTATCATAACTGTGTTGTTTCTCTCAAAACTGAAAGAGATCATAAGACATGAGTGAAAACGGGAAAATCGAAGACTGATGTGTCTGCAATGATTATTTTCTGATGCTAAATATGCTCAACACTGTATTGTACATCAGCAGTATGAATCTGGTGTTTTTGTTTTTTTTTTTTCGGTTATTTTAATGTTTTGGGGGCCACAGCAACTGTAATCCAATCAGGTGACATCAGATCACACTCATAATTATGACTTTAAATACATATTAAAATGTTGGCTGGTGCTTTATTTTACAGATCTGCAATTTCTGAATTATTTCCTGTATGTTTTACTAGAAAGACTTGTCATGTGACGATAATCACAGGGGAAATGGGCATGTTTTTAATTTGTCTACAGGCAGCACATGTTTATATGTAGAAATGGACCTCAGAGTTTGAAATATGGCAGCAGCAATAGATTTTTTTTTTTCATTATCAGCAAACTTGCAGTTTAGGTCACTGATCAGGTAAAGACAGGAGTTATCTAAAATTGTTTTCCCCCAGCACATATGGAATATTCATATATAAGAAATTTGCAATCCAGAAGTGTGTCAAGGTGCAGCCCACACACAGTCAGAGCAACTTTGTGTTTAATATCACATAATCCATTAACCTATGGATTATTTTTTGGCATCAGTAAGCACCAAGTAGAATATTTAATTGTATCTAGAAAAGGCACAGAGAATCCACTGTGAATGCTTTGGACTGAAAGGATTTTCCATGCAAAGCAGAAAGAGGCTGAAAGGAAATGTGGCCTCCTTATATACATGCTATAAATGGGGAAACTTCAAAGCCTGTTCGCCTTAAAGCTTCAAAGGCAATTATGTGACGTGATTGATGATGATGATGTCGGTCATCAATTGCGCATCACTTGCCTTTTAAGTTTTTAGTTGTTATACTTCAAAGTATAACTATTCAAAGTATAACTATACGAAGTATAAATATATTTAAAGTCACAAAGTTTTAAAGTTTGAATGGTGTTTTAGCTGAGAGTCTGCTCAAGTAGCTAGACGCCAAAAAAACGTACGGAAGTCAGAAAAATAAGATTAAGATATCATTACTGTGACGTCCGTAGCATTCAGATCAGAAGTGATACTACAGATTAGAATATCATTCAATCTACTAGGAAATAAAAATAACGCGCCACATGGTTTGTAAAATTTCATGACGTGGTGACAATCTCATAACCTGAATTAAGAGAACTATGTCCAATTATTGTAAAATAATAAAACATGTCATTGAATTTGCAGCTGTCTAATGTCTCTTGCGTAATGCTGATGATAAAATGTCGATTTGCCGATTAAGTGCATTTCTGTAAACATGTATGCAAGTGCTGGTTAAGTATTTAGTGCAAAGTGCACAAAAAAGGTTAGAGTTTAAAAGTAAAGTAGGCATTATAGTACTCGTCTTGAGCCACGACAGTGCCGTAACCCGTGACCAATTTACGGCACTGTCGGGAGTAAGTCGTTCAGCTGACTGTCTCTGAGACACGGAAGAAGACTTCACACTGTGAAACGATAGAATTGGACTTGGATTGCTGCGTGAACACGAACACTGCAGATGAAATAGTTAGTGTGTGAACTCGTTCTTGTTCGGGCTGTGGGATCATTAAAGTGTCCATGCTGTAGTTAGTTGGAGCTCCTGCTGCAGACAGTCCACGTGTGGGATAACATCAGTTTTTCACGGGTAGACCCCAAAATATAATGTACAGTTTTCATTATTTGCATTTGGTAAGAAAAATAAATCCTGTTCCCCAGGTTTTGAAACCGAAACAGTTTAGTTAGTTTCATCCAATCTGTAGTTAATAAATCACCAGACCTCCGGTCCACACTCTGACCTTAACATCTCTGCTAAAGCTTTAGCCTGGCTCACGTCCTTTATACCTGGATGGACCTTAAAGAGTTTCCAACTCTCGCAGTCTGTCAGAACTCTTTGTTTTCAAATCTCTGCACTGGCTGCATCAGGTTCAAAGCTGTGACTCAGCAGCACCTTCTCACCCGAACTCCCTCATCCAGGTCTACAATCCCCCCCAGCTACTGCACTCTGCCAGTAATCTGTGACTATTGGTCCCATCAGCACAGAAAGGACCCCAAGCAAAACTCCAGCTTAGAGATGCGAAGAGCTCTGAAGTCTGCACACTCCCTCCCACTTTTCAAGTTTAGTTAGTTTAGTGTAAGAAATAATTCTTACCAGAGTGGAACTGATTTTGCTTTTAACACTACATTAGGTGGAAATTTTATTCTCTGGGAAGTTACTGAAGTTACTTCTTGAAGAACAAAAAATGAAATTACTAGATTCTTAAGTGTTTAATGCAATTTTGCTAATAATCTGGTGTAAGTAAAACATAAATAAATCAAATTAAATGTAAATGATATGAATCAATTATGGACTGTGAATTGAATTAATCCATATTGGATAATCAGTGCCAATATCCAGCCTCTTAGACTTTGTACGTAGTTCTCTGGCAACAAAAATACAGACTTTAATGTGCCTGGATAATTCCACATACCAATTTTGCCTCGTTCAGTAAATATAAAAAATACAATTTAGTCCCATTCTAATGTTGCCATTTTGAATTTGAAAACCCACATGTTCGCAGTGGAGCAGGAGGCTTAGAACCACGTTGTTTTGTGTCCCCAACTGGCCTGTGTTTCGTTATGTAATAATAAGCTCACATAGTTTCAATGCGATTGGCTCATTTACGTGACTGTTATTCTATCGAGCCAGTCACATTCAAAGCCCCGGTCGAAACCAGCCTGGATCTAGCCAATGGGACTATACCTGCCATGTGACGTATGAGGCCTTCACGACAGTCGCCATTTTCTTGTTGTCCACAACAGGCAGAGGACAACGACGGGCGGAGGCCGAACTAAATAAGTCGAATTGCTGTGTTTTTTGGAGCCAAATTACGACAAACCAGTTAGCCACATGAGTACATGGACTGCCTGGTAATCAATGGTTATGGTATTGATAAAGCTGGTGTAGGTATTCGCGGCTCGCTCGACGCAAAGATGGACGACAGCGCGGCGAGGGAAGATGCCTGCCGAGAGTATCAGTCCTCGCTGGAAGACCTGACATTCAACAGCAAGCCGCACATCAACATGCTGACCATTCTGGCCGAGGAAAACATCAACTTCGCCAAGGATATCGTCGCAATTATTGAAGCACAAATACTCAAGGTTTTTATAAATATAGCACACTTTCAATTTCTTACGTTTTATGTCGCTTTATGTAGTAGGGCCAGTTGACGATGTGCTGTTGGCTAAGTTAGCAATTAGCGAAACATGGCGGCTAACGTTATGTTACACAACATGTTACTTAGAAACGTTACATGTCGTTGTTGTAGTTGGCAACACTTTTCAATGGCACTGCATCATTTTAACCCCACTTTATGTGTATTAAACTGAAAAGCACGTTTTTTACGGTCTCTACATTTACTTTCCTACTCAGTAAGGCCCCTTTTCCAAAAGGTTGTGATAAACTTATCCGAAACTCGGCGCATTGATTTGAAAGCAGCTTTATTTTATTGTCTCTGCTTCAACTAAAGTTAAAATCCACCGTAATGTGAAGTACATTTAATTTTAAGCAGTAACTATGAGCAATTGCGTGTGTGTGAGTGATGTAAATTAATTTAAAACCTTTTATTTGTTGATGTCCAAATAATAAAAAAACAGTTACATTATACATAGACCGCTATTAAAATATAAATTTTGCATCGCTCTACAAGTAGCCAGCACGTAGGTGAAAGACACGTAAAGCACGAAGCAATGCACACAGCAGTAAAAGCAAGGTACAAAATAGAGGGTTTGTAATGGAAAACCACTAAATCTCCAATAGCCTTTTAATCATATTTTAAACGTTGAAAGGAAAAATTATTTCTGAGCAAACCTGAGGGTGTAAGACTTGAGTCTGGTCAGCTCAGATATTTGTTTCTGAATTATAGAACAGTCTTTAGGAACAAGAAGGACACACTTACAGTGTGAAAGCAGACAGTCCCAGGTGGAATTTTTACCATCCTCTTTTTGATAAGGAGTAGAAATTAGACCATGAGGAAATGTTTTAATGGCCAGGAAGGAAAACGTTTTGACCATGTTAGTGTGTGCAATTACGGTGGATTTTCACTTATTATGTGCAGGCCTGACTTTTCACTACCTATAGAAGTATTTTGGGCTTTCGCCACTGTTCCTGCACTCATTTTATTTTATTTTTTTACATTTCCTGATTGAGGCCAGGCTAATGTTTTTCTTTATGGTGTTCAGTCTAATCTTTTGTTATTTACCTTGTCGGCTAAATACTGTTTAACACAAAAGATGGGGCCTCTTTAAAGTCCCCTCCACCCTTTATGGTAATAATGCATTTCAGTCAGCAGTTTGCTTTAGTTACGTCTGTGGTCAGTGTTTGCATTTTGACGCCAGGAGACCAAACCTTTGGTTACTTGAAGCCTGATCGGATCCCATATAAAAATATTCTCTGCATTGATTCACTAGTGAGTCTTGAATAACTGAAATGTCATTGAATGGTAAAATGTTATAATAAAATATGTGAAATGTGCTTTTTGTCATTTTTTTTATTTCCCAGTGTAATTTATTGCCATGACTCTGGTTTACATTTACTGATATGGCTGAGGTCGGCTCAGCTTGTACGGACTGGTTGTACAAACAGCTCAGCTGAGGCTGCTCAGTTCAGTAACAGACTTAAGTGTGTGTAGTTTAAATGCAGTCACCTGCTTATTTAACTAAATTCCTACAGATCACTTTTCCTATTTTCTAATGGTTATTTTGTTTTTGTTTGTTTGTTTTTAAACAACTGAAGAAGAAAACGTTTTAAAGGTTAAAACTTTGAAAGTGAGTGAATAAATCTCAACGGGTGTGAAGTCAAACTGGCCTATGTGTCATCTAGGTAAAGTACAAAGAGCGGTTGAAGGAAAAACCCTCTTTGGAGGTAAAACGATTCCTAAAGGCTTAGACTCATTTCCACTCTTTAAAACCCTCAGTACATCGTGGACCTTTTTTTTTCCCCTCGCTATTTTGGGCAAGGACAATTTCTTCTGACACCATCTGTACAGATACTCAACTAACTGACTACTGTTGAAGATTTTTCTATATATTTTCCTGTTTTTGCACTGGTCTGAGGTGATCAAACCTTCCGTGTGATTAACTGGAATTTACCTGGATATTTTTCCTAAGCTTTTGTTTTGATTGCAAAATAAAGAACCCTCTTAGTGATTGGACTGGATTTTATTTTCCCCTTTTTGATGTTCAGACTTTTTGAGCTTTCACTTTTTTTTTTCTTCTCCCAGTGGGTGGTGAGGGGCAGGGCTGTTATCCCCCATTAAATCTTGTCAAATTGTAATTTGAGTATTTGTTCTGAAATGTTGGTTTAACCCCTGTTGTTTTCTAAACTTGTCAAGTTCTCTATTGCTCCAGGCCCCATCTGCCGAGAAGCTTCCAGTTTTGTACTTAGTGGATTCCATAGTGAAGAATGTTGGAGGAGAGTACCTTGCAGTGTTTGCTAAAAACCTAATCACTTCATTTATATGTGTCTTTGAAAAGGTACAGTTCTGTTTGCTGCTGTTTTAGCTTTGTTACAATTAAGCACTAAAACTCTTGCAGCCCACTTCACATCCCTACTGTTGTTTACCTGCTCTGCTCCTGTACACTTAATGCCACAAAGTATCTATATTAATAAAAGTTTGGTAGGGACTGTTAATGCCATATTTATTTATTTTCTTAGCACCAAAATCTTTAAAATGTGTTTTACTTTTAAGTCCTAAAAATATAGTATTAACATTTGCAAAAGTTCTGTGACTTTACATAGGTTTTTATAGCTTTTGTGGGTAGCTGTGGACCAAGTCATGTCCTGTGTTTGTAGGTGGATGAAAACACTAGAAAGAGTCTGTTCAAGTTGAGATCGACGTGGGAGGATGTGTTTCCTCTTAAGAAACTGTACTCGCTGGATGTCCGCGTCAACTCTCTGGACCCGGCCTGGCCCATCAAACCTCTGCCGCCCACTGTCAATGCCAGCATTCACGTCAACCCCAAGTTTTTAAAACAGGTGTGTATGTGCTGCAAACATCATGTCACATTGTGAATGTGGTTTTGTGGGTTGGTTTTTTTGGGTCATACCTCAAAGTCTTAATAAATCACTTACTAGAGCCTTTGCAAATTCTGACGAACTTGAGTAACATTTGCAGATTGTTTAACTGGTTAAAGTTCAACTTTTTTCAGTGTTATATTGAAGTGTGTCGGTATTTTAAGAAACAACAAAAACCGTTATTTACTGCAAATTCGCTTTTCTAACTTTTTATTCCACTCACACACATTAAAATATCCAACAAATTAAGGGACATTTTAAATACCTGAGGTTAGAGATCCTGAACTTAGATGATGTCTTAGCTTTCGGGTGATTGTGTTTTACGTCAGAAAATCTAAAATAATTTATTACTAATATATTACTTCTCGTATATTTGAGTTTATTAAGAGATCTCAGGGTTACAACTATATATTTTTTGGGATATAAAATGTAAAAAAAGAAAAAACTCATTGTAACTTATCTAAGTTTAAGGTGTCAAACAACATAATAACTCTAGCAGTTCAAAACATTAGATACCAGACACAAGTATTTAATCCTTATATTTGACAAGCTGATACTAGGAAATGTTTGTCATGTTTGCTCATAATCCCTGCAATGGTGAAGTGATCAGTTGCTGGTTAATTGTCTCTAAATTGGTCAAGTAATTGTTTCATCTTAGTCTTAACCGAGAATAGAAATTACTTTTTAGATCTTAGCTTGCAATGATATTTTTTAAATCTTGTAATCAGATGTCAGAATAAAAGAGTGTACAGGCTTCCCTTTAAAAAAAAACTTGCTTGGATAATAATCTTGAACTCGCCACTATCTCCTATAAATTTAAGGTAACAAAGTTACTTTAAAATGTTTTATTGAAAGTAAAGTTGAGAATGTAAGGTTTTTACAGCCTACGCACTGTTAAAAAAAAAAAAAATATATATATATATATATATATATATATACACACACACACACACACACACACACACACACATAACAAAAAAAGAAGTGTGTAATCTGGTCGAGATACACAACAGATTTGTGGCTTAAAAGTCAAAGAAACACAGAACCTCTCAAATGTAATAATCCCAAACTAGAAATTGTGGACTTGGTCTTTGGTGCTTTGTTTCTGGTTTCCAACATGTCTTGTTTCCTCCTTATGTCCTCACCATGTCCCCAGTCTGAGGAGGTGTCCTCACCACAGCCGGCCCCCACCCCGGTTCCTCCACCAGTGGTAGCTGCTCCCAAGCCTACTCCTCCCATAACCCAGTCCAGCCTGACCCAGGAGCAGCTGATACGGCAGCAGCTGCTGGCCAAACAGAAGCAGCTTTTGGAGCTCCAGCAGAAAAAGATCGAGCTGGAACTGGAGCAGACCAAAGCCCAGCTGGTAAAATAAACAGGGACTACATCAGAGTTTAGATCAGATTCACATCAGTTGTTAGGTTTTGGCTGTTATCCAGTAACACAGCTATTTCCTTCTCAGTATGCTAATAAGTGGAAAACAATGAGTAGCTGTGTGTACTGCAGTTCTATGCCAGGAAAATGTCCTAAAACATGTTTTTGTTTGAATTTCATCTGCTTGGGGCCAAATGTTAAAGACAGGTGTAGAAGTTATGTGCAGTTTTAATTTGTTTGAAGGTGGTAGCTGTTCAGCAGCAGGTCGACTTCATCTTATAGAAAATCATTTGTAGTAATAAACATGTGACTTTTAAATTCTAGAGTAGCTTAAAACATGTTTTGAGACCGGATACAAACAGTTTGTCTGATGCAGAAAATTTGGTGGAAAAGCTTTAAGTTTCTGCATGAAAATGTTCAGAATCTAGCAATATTTAACTAAATATTTCTGACCTCACGGATTTTCCTTAGCTAGATCTCACCTGGAAAATGTTGACTACTCCATGTATATGTATGACATAGTTTCTCATCAGCTTCTCACTGCATTGGAATTTTTGTTGAATTCACTAGGCTTTAATATTAATCAGATGGACATCAGACAAATGTTTCTGATAAGAAGGGAGTTATTTAGCTGTTTTCTGTGAGTGTGTGGTCCCATCTGCTCATTCATGTGGTTTACAACATTAAAATGGTAATTCAGCAGTAAATCAGAAGCACCAACAGTTGTTTTACTGTGTCCACAGGCCGGTGGGTTTATGTTGCCATCACAGACTCCTGTTTCCTCACCGGCAACACAGAGCACTGCCCAGAAGCTCACCAGCCAAACTCCTTCTGTGGTCCGCCCCAGCATCCTTCCTACTCAGACCCCGACCGACACAAAGCCATCCACTAGAGACCCTCGTCTGAACCGCACCCCCCATCCAGCTGCATCTCAACCTAAAGAACATCCTGCTGGGAAAAAAGACAGCCCCCCAACAACAGGAAGTCCTGTTCCGACACCTGAAAAACGGCTGCCAGAGAAAAACACCCGTCCAGAGAAGCCCAGGCCCCAAAGGAAAGAGCTGCTAGAGGAGAAACCTAAGTCCAAGTCACCGTCTCCTTTGGCTAAGAGTGTCCAGAGTAAAAACAAACCGGTGGAGACTGAGGGTCAGAAGTCAGCTGACAGCACAAAGAAAGACCCCAGGCTGAGAAAACGCACTCAGGACAAAACTGGAGAGTTCAAAGATGACGAGTTGAAGGAGAAGAGAAGATGCAGTGACAAGAAGGAGCGAGGGGAGGAGGCTGCGCGTGGAGCAGAGCCTCAGAGGTTCAGCAAAGGAAAGGTGGTTAATGGTTCAGTCGCCAAACACGACCGAGAAGAGTCTGCTGAGAAGGTTGAGGTCAAGGCTGGAGGCAACGCTCGAACACATGCCAGAAAACGCACCCGCTCTCGCTCCAGGTCTCGCTCGCCCACCTTGTCCTCCCCGAAGAGGAAGGACAGACGGTCACCCAAGGGAAGACCCAGGAGCAGCTCCCTGTCCCCGTCACCCTCTCACAAATCGGGCAAACCAAGGAGGCCCCGCACAGACGAACCACAGCATGTCAAGCCAGGACGAGATGACCGGCTTGTTCCCAAGAAGAACCCATCGGAGAACAGGAGGTCAAAGCGGCCGATGGAGGACCGGCACTCTGAGTCCAGGGACTCTCACTCTCCCCGAAGTCATGATGGTAGTGGCAAGGACATCAAAGAGGTTCCTCACCGCTGGAGGAGTGGCTGGGAGGAGAACAAACAGTGAGTAGATGGTGGTATTTGATGGTGTAACTGTTAAAGCAGAACTACAGGTGGTGTTTGTTTGTAAGTAAGAAACTAAACGTTTGACATC
Organism: Channa argus; assembly: GCF_033026475.1. Lineage (NCBI taxonomy): Eukaryota > Metazoa > Chordata > Actinopteri > Anabantiformes > Channidae > Channa > Channa argus. The sequence continues at coordinate 12,675,476 of NC_090218.1, forward strand.
CAAACATGTTTCTTCTTCAGTCTGAAGCTGTCAGAGGACTCTCATGTAAAGCCTGGGCCCCAGAGGCACAAAACATATAGCACCCCCACGCGTCCCACCACCCCCCGAACTCCAAAGCACCGCCTCAGTGTTGACGCCAACCTGCAGATACCTGAATTGCTGAACTCTGCCTCTAAGAAGGACCTACTAAGAAGGGTAAGTTAACAAATGCTCCTCACATGAGTTTGCTGTCTGCTGAAGTAACTCCTCCAAACCTGCAGGATAACAAAGCTTCAAACCACTAAACCTTAATGTGTTTGATTGTTTGTGTACAGTCTCCTGCCACAAGATGGTGCCAAACCTCCTGAGCATTTTCTGATTGTTTGGATTAGTAGCTGCAGCATGATATTACATCAACATTACCTTTGACTATCTTGGTTCACTGTCTGCACTCTTAAGCGGAAACGGTGTCCTGAAAACATTTAATGGAGCTTTTAGCAAAGAAGTGGTTTGTCACTTTTTACTTGTACATAAAGTTGTAACCTTTGTTTTTGTTTTTTGTTTTTTCTGCAGGCCAGTAAGAGCCTGGAGAGTGGGGAGATTACAAAGGAGGAGTTCCTCAATATGGCCCACAAGATCAAAAACTTCTTCCAGTACCAGGAGGAGAAGCAACAGCGCTCTGAGAACTGGGATGGCCCCGATGACTTTCCTCTCCAGAAACAGCCACTGCTGACTAAAGCCCCTTCGCCTCTGCTCCGGCCTCACGACGGCATGGATGCAGCGGAGCTGTCCTACTACGAGCACAAGTCCAAGCTGAGGAAGACACAGGTCACCCACCGTGCAGCCGGTGAAGAGTGGGAGGCTGAGGAGAGTCCAGAGGACGTAGATGAACAAAGGCAGGGAGAGAACATGGGAGGCAGCCAGAACACATCGCATAAATACACCCGGGTGCCACTGGACAGACCAGGTGAGTCAGAGTAATGGATGAGTAACAACTAGAGCTCAAAACATTTAATATTTACTGCTTCCAGCATGATGAATAACGATGTACTCTGCACATTAGTTGGTGATTAATGATGAAGTGATAAGGACGTCATTTGGTTTGTTCTCCTGATGACTTTTGGTATGTGACTGTTTCAGGTGACAGACGGAGCAAAGAGTGTGAAGAGCCACGTCCTCCACTTGCCCCCATGATTGAGGACTACAACCATGGCAAAGAGTTCCCCAATCTGAAATCTTTGCAGGGACTTCGCTTTAGGAGGAGAGCTGACCCCAGAGAGTCCAGTAAGTCCACTTCTTGTAACGCATCTGTTTCAGTTGATCATAAATATTTCTGTCGTCCTTGTCCACTGAGAGATTAGAGTTCAGTTTCCGGGGGGGGGGGGGGGGGCAGGATATCAATGTCTCGATCGGTGATACTGTAGCAGGGTTTATAGACTCTTCTAGAAATCAGCTCACACATTTAATCTGGCGTTGAACTCACATTTGTGTTGAATTGAAACTGATTCTGCTGTTGCAAATAACTCAGGACAGGTCTGTTTTATGGGATCATAGGAGTTCAATTCAATTCAACTTTATTTATATAGCGCCAATTCACAACAAAGTCATCTCAGGGAACTCAGGGTTATCGTCATTAATGGGAGACTTTAGGACCGAATCCTCTTTAGGTATCCTTGGCTGCTACCCTGCGTTCAGATTACCGATCAAAAGTCCTTAGGACAATGAAAAGTGCCATTCAGAAAACATCTGTTTCTGTGGTTTCCAGATGAGAGAGAGTGGAACTCGCCACTGACTGAGCGCCAGCGTTATGATGATCGTGAGGAGCAGAAGAGCGGCTATGATGCTCCGCGGAGATATGCCCCCCACCCTGACCTTCGGAGGCCAGAGGGACCCCCTCCCTCTGGCACCATTGTCCACAGGAACTGCCCGAGCCCTCCCAGTCTGGATCCACTGACCCCAAGGTTTGAACGTGAACGCCTGTCACCTCTGCACCAGAAGGACTCAGCTGAGATGAGCCCGATTCCACGCTTTGAGAGCCCAAACAGTGAGCACTCCGATGACGGGCCCATCAACCTGGATGTGGCGCCTCCTCCCCCCAAATCCATCCTTAAAATCCCATCCCGTGGAGGACCGCTGTCCTCTGTCCGACAGCACAGTAACTCCCCAGGACACACGCCGCCTCATGATGGACACCCAACCTCCCGCTTTGAGGGACCTGGACACATGGGTCCCTCCAGACCACACCCTCAGGGGTGGTATGACGACTCATCACGATTCGAAGGGCCTCATGTCCAGGGTCCTGGCAGGTTTGAAGGTGGGAGCCTGCCTCATCATAACATACCAGAGAGGTTTGATGGCCCTGGGCAGTGTGAGGGCCCCCACATATCTCATGGGCCAATAAGAGGTGGCCCCGGAAGGTTTGATGGTCCCTCTGGCCAACAAGCCCCGGCAAGGTTTGTTGGACAGGGTCCTGGACCAGGACGTTTCGAAGGCCCAATGCAGCGGTTTGAACCCCCACGACACTTTGATAATAGCATAGCTCCTGGTCCTGGATCTGGACCGATAGGCTTCCAGCAGCAGCGTCCTATGCGCTTTGAGGGCCCTCCAAACCAAATGGGCCCAATGAGGTTTGAAGGCCCCAGTCGCTTTGAGGGCCCCGGCCAGCCAGGTCCCAGATATGACATCCCTAATGTGTCCTCTCAGGCCGGGCCCTCATGCTTTGATGGTCCCCCTGGCCAGCAGGGCCCCCCAAGGTTTGCTCCCCAACACAACCTGCAGCCCCCAATGAGGCCACTTGGCCCACCTATTTATGACAGCCCCATGGCCCCACAGCAGAACTTCAACATGGCCCCACAACATTTCCAGGAGCCCATGAATCCTCAGTTCCCTGCAGGGCCGATGACGTTCCCAGGGCAACCGAACATGCAGTCGACATCAAACTTCAACATGCAGCCGGCCCCACAGTTCAACCAGCCGGCCCCTGCACCCTTCTACAACCCTACTGCTTCTGCCGTCGGCATACAGCAACCGGTAAGTGACACCTGTCAATCAAACGTTGTGGGATTTTATATTTTAAATAGGTAGGTTTTCTGTACATTTTCAATGAGCCTGTTTTCTGCTGACATATTTTTAGGTGAACATGATGGGAAACCTGAACCAGCCCTTCCTACCTCAGAACCCAGTGCCTTTCAGACCTCAGGGTAAGATCCTCCATCTGCTGTTTTTTACTTCATCACAGCTTTTCCAGTTTTATTTCTTTAGAAGTGGTTGAGAATTACGTAAATATTAACATGCACTAACTTTGGGAGATTAAAGTTTAATAATCTTAGGTCACCAGTTTCTACCTGTTAAGTTACTGGCAGTGACCTGTCGGCCTCCATGATATGAAGCAGTTAAGAACTGACAAAATGGCCAAAAATAAAATGCTGTTGATTATTATTTTGGAAGCTGCAGTTATTGATTGCACTGTTAAACATAACATTATGTTATGTTTAACTAATATATTTACCACATTTGTACAGAAGGAGATACATACTGTACGTAAACACAATTTTGCAATTAGTTTATTGCACATTGTATTGTGGTGATCAAAATACCACTGCTCTGCATTAAACTCATTTCCTCTGTTTGCTTTGCAAAAACCTATTTAATTAATATTAAACTTTCTTGTAACGGTTGTCTTTGTGTCTCTGCAGCTCCACAGGCTGCCGCTCCAGAGAACCACTTCGGTCAGGTTGACGTTAACGACCTGCTGTCTAAACTCATCTCCACTGGCATCATCCAACCCTCACAGCCGGACACCACACAAACCACAGGTCAGTCAACTGTTCACACATGCTTCTGTCAGAGTATCTGCTGATTTACAAACTATATTTGAAACGGTACCATTAGTGAAGCTGCCTCTAGGGAGACAAATGTTTGGACCTATGATGAACTGTTGTTCTTTAGCAAAATACTAAATTAACAAATCTGTCTGCTTGATACATAGCATTGAGCACAAACAAGTAAAACTACAGACAACAGAGTAGCCTGTTTTACATGCTTGTGATTCCTTGGTATCTTGTTGGTGGTGGTTTTGTATCTGGCACATGTTTACACTGAAGCTGTATAAGTTCCTTTGACCCCCTTAAGCTCCATAATGTAGTAAAACGTTTGAATGTAATTCTCCAGAGTCACCTTCCGTGGCTTCAGTAGCTGCTCCTGTGGAAGAGGAAGAAGAGGAGGAGCAGGAGGTGGAGGAGGAAGATATCCCAGACCTCACCAGCTTCAGCATTGATGACATGAAACAGTAAGCACCTCATATGACCTCAGAGTGGACATAATGTATTTAGAGCTACTACTACTCTCCTTTCGGCTTTATCCCGTGAGTTCAGTGTCGCCACAGCGGATCATTGTCCGCATGTTGATTTGGCACAGTTTTTACGCCGGATGTCCTTCCTGACGCAACCCTCCCCAATTTCTACCGGGCTTGGACCGGCACTGCATCGCTGGGGAGGGGGAATGGGCTGTTAGGGGTTCAGGGTCTTGCCCAGGGACACTTCGACATATAGCCAGGGCCGGGGATCGAATCGTATCGTATTTAGAGCTGAAATGATGAATTATTTGTTACTGAAGAGGGAAAAAATAATTATCCCACAACTAATTTCAACTACTGTGATTTCAGCATGTGCTAACTTTTACTCACTCAATTATTCTGTTAATCAGTATTAATAGATGCAACTGTTTAAACCTTCTTTTTTTTTAACCTTTTTAAGTGTGTTTTCAGTATTAATATTAGTTTCAGGAATTGAACCTTCATGTTGTCTGATCACTCACTCGTTCTCCTTGTGTTCCGTCTACCTCTCAGGCGCTATGAGAGCGTGGTGACTAAGCTGTACTCAGGGAACCAGTGCTGCCTGTGCAGCATGAGGTTTACCATGGCTCAGACCGACATGTACGCCGACCACCTGGACTGGCACTTTAGACAGAACCACGCCGGGAAGGTCGCCAGCAAGAAGGTCACACATCGCCGCTGGTACTACACCCTCACGGTGAGAAAATGTGTTGATGTACTGCAGTACAGATGCTCAGCTGCTATTAAAACAAAGCAACCCTATGTGCTTTGCAGAGTACACAGAAAGAACCTCAAAAGAAAAACGTACTCTGTTCATAGGAAACATAATGACAACAATAGTAATTGCAAGTTAGACCACATAAAATTGTTACTCAGACCTTGAAGTAAAATGCATTTTATTTGAGGACAACTGCAAGTGGCCTTTGTGCTCTGATCCAGTACAAAGTACTCATGTACTTTAAAAGTATCAATATCAACAAAAGTGAGGTTTAATAAACGATTTAGAGCTTAGATGATTAAACCCGTCCATCTTTGTCCCCATCAGGACTGGATCGAGTTTGAGGAAATCGCTGACCTGGAGGAGCGAGCCAAAAGTCAGTTCTTCGAGAAGGAGAATGAGGAGGAGGTTCAGAAGAGCCAAGCGGCCGCAAAGGAGAAGGAGTTTCAGAGCGTGAGAGCCACCAAGGACCAAGTGGGAGAGGTGAGACACACACTGAGGTTCCGTCTGACAGAGACTGTCCTTCAGCTGCAGCAACAAGTTTATAAAACGTGAAGAGTAACAGGCACTGTAGTGAATTTCCTGAATGTAGAGCTGTGAGAAATGGTGAATGTTAATTATCGAAAAGAACTGTCAGCACTAGCTGACACCATCAAGATTTTAATAAGAAATTGTTTACTATGTGAACAGTAACTTTTAGAGTGAATTGAATAACTGGCTGTGTGTTGCCATTTACCAAAGAACAATTTCTCTTTGCGGTTTTATTTATATTTCCATTAGCTTGTATTTGTGTGGCTGCTTTTCTTTCTGGGGCCCATTGGAAAAAGTATCTGGTTTAGTTTTTACCCAGTTTGAATTTAGTTGTTTGAATCATTGATGGAATTTCCAACGATAAATCTTTCAAAAGGGGGAAAATGGACAATGTTAGAAATAACAACTTAAACTGACGTCCTGTGTTTTTCCTCCCACAGTCATGTGAAATCTGTCAGGAGCCATTCGAGACGTACTGGGTGGAGGAGGAGGAGGACTGGTTCTTGAAGAACGCCGTCCGAGTCGACGACAAGGTATGAAAACTCTGTTTTCTTTACATTAAAACTTAGTCACTGTTTTGTGCAGTTGCGATAAAGTGATGTTTGTTTTCTCTGCACAGAACTTCCACCCTTCCTGTTTTGAAGATTACAAAAACGTGAGTACCTGCAGAATTCATCCTGTGAATATTATTAAAAAATACACTCAAGTTCCCATTGTTTGAGCTGCTGATGTTTCTCCTCAGACGTGTCTCGACACCACACCGTCACCAAACAAGGTGCTCACTGACCACCCGCTGAGCGCCTTCGTCAAGGCAGAAGAGGAGGAGGCCGCCTCCTGCAGCGTAGCCCTCGACGCCTCGGTCAAACAGGAAGTGGAGACAGAGGCCATCAAGCTTCCTGAGGTGAAAAAAGAGGAGGAGCAGGAGGTTTCAACAGAGAACGTGCAATCAGAAGAAAAACTGTGACCATGATGATGATGCTGCTGCTGCTGCTCTCAGCCTCTTTCACCTTTTCTGTTTCTGCTGAAAAGGTGTTTTATAGCGTGGGGGGGTCGAGCCCTCAGCAACTTACACTTAAATACATTTTTGTATTTGGACTCTACGTGACCATTTCAGGTCTCACTGAACTGAAAGTATTTCTGAAAACAAAGAAATGTTTTGTTTCCTTTGGGTAAAAACTGTAAATAATTTAATTTATAAATTAAAGTATTTTTTGTATCTCTGGTGTAACAGTGATTGAATCCAACAGCTGCTGTTTGCTGCCTGTTACCGTCTGTAAAGAGTTGATTGCGTTGGTTGCTGATTGACGGGTAGTTGCAGGTGTGTTAAAGGTAAGCATCATCTGATTGGACGACTGAAGACTGCCCTGCTCTTCAGGAAGTGTTTGTGTCAAGGATCCGAGTCGGTGGCGTCTCCTGTTTTTTTTTTTCCTTTCTTTCTTTTTTGAAACTTCAATAAAAGAATCTGAATCTTTGTGTTTGTGTGAGCCGTGATTTGCTCTTTAATGATCTGTTTTATTGTCATTTAGGTTCAAAATTAAAATAAAGCTTCAGTGGTTATAGACAAATGAATGCTTCTCATGTTTTTATTTAGTGTGACTGACTTTATTTCATTTTTTTAATTGCTTCAGAAGAAAGGTTGTCAGTTTCTGTGTTGTGGAAAGGATTTAACACTGCAGGTCACCAGTCATCAATCTGAACAGTGTTTCCTGAGTCTGTGAAATGTTGAATCCTGGTTTTAATGGCAAACACTTGTACTCTGATCATTCCATTACTACTGAAAGTACTAAAACTGTAGAAATACACATTATGAAGTGCTGCTTTCAAAGTGTCCTTAAATATTTGACAAAGTAACTGAAGTGCCTGAATATTTAATGTAGAACTGCTCAAAATGAGGCATTAACATCAGTGAAGCTGCATTTTGTGTCCACAACTTTAATGTGTAACAACCATATACTTTATTTATAAAATTATGTGAAGTACTTGTACCCAGCTGCTGAATTTAAGAAAAATCTCAAATATTTTGTTCTTACTAATCTGATTCTCAGTAATGCTTATAGTTAATGTCATGAGTTTAAAATGTACCGATGGAATATAATTTAATTTTCCTCTCAAGTGTTTTTAATCAAACCAGTTTAATGATGACGGTTCCTCACTTTTTAATTTACTGGTGAGTTTCAGTAAATGTGGACACAAGATTTAAATGTTACTTTATTCTGGTTCAGGTGAAAAAAAACAAAAAATCTTCCAGCTTTATTAAAAACATAAGCAAAAAGGTTTATAAGGTTTTCACACATTTGTATAGTTTTATAAAACGTGTAGTAGTAATTCATGGTAACAAACAGCGGCTTTTTTAAATATTGGTCATATTGGAATATTAAAAGTGGGTCGAATAAATATTTCAGGTTAATATTTGAATCGATGGGGCAGCAGTGGTCAGTTTGTAGAGTGGCCGCCCACCGACCATTGGGGCGGAGGTTTCACTCTGTCAGAGTGCAGAGTCCCTGGGCAAGAAACTGAACCCCCAACAGCCCATCCTCATCCGTGCAGTACCCGTCCTAAGCCCGGTAGAAATTGTGGAGGGTGGCATCCAGTGTGGTGACTCTGAACGTATGGAATAAGCCGAATGGACAAAAAAAATCTATTCATGTGAAACAATAAACCAGACTTTCAGACAATAACTGGTGACTGACTGCAAACACCAACATAAAACATCTGCATCTTTCAAACTGCATTTGTATATAAAGTTAGAAATTAGGCTCCTGGACCGTCTTTAAAGTCACGTCCTAGTGTGGCCCCTCATTTCAAAAGTTTCTAAACCCGGCTCTGCTGGATCGTTCACCGCCAGAGCCGGTAGACGCCCAGAGCGATGGCCAGGCAGGTGAACACCGTCGCTGAGAAGAAACACAAGAGAAAACATCAACCTCCCACACATCATCTGAGGTTCGGTCCAGTTCAGTTGGAGTCTGGTTACCTGCGAGGTAGCGGACCGTCTCCAGCTTGAGAGACTCCAGGACAGTTTTGAGCGAGGCCACCTGCAGGTCGATCTTCTTGTTGATCTCGATGTTGTCGTTTTCGAGGTCGGCTTTCTGAACAGACACAGAGACGTCATCACAGCAAAAACATAAAAACGACCTAGTACGAATTGTTAGTCCACTTACTTTGTGATAGAAGTCTGTGCTGGTCTCCATCAGCTTCTTCTCCTGTTCAGTAAACTGACAGAAAAACACCCAATGAACTGCAGGAACAAGCAAAGCTGAAATGTGATCATGTTTAGTCAAAATGTCTCATTAAATGTAGCTGAATAATCGGTGATCAGCTCCTGTTTGTAGTGAAACCAGATGTTCAGACTATTCTCACTGTTTTATACAGAAGAAAAAAAACATGAAGTTTCTCAGGCAAGTTCTGCAGGAAAAAGACACTTGAGTGAATAGACTTAAGCACTCACCATGTCAGAGATCCTGCTCCTCTCGAGGTTAATGTCTAGTTTTGTTTCTGCTCTGACTTTCTGACTCTCCTCCTGAACGAAACATCCACACATTCATTCATTTCAGAAAATATTACAGTTACTATAAAAGTATATCAGTCTACACGGCTTCAAATCCCAGTTATTACGAAATGTGTTTCTCACCTTTAGTCTGTTCTGTAGCTGCTCCAGTTCCCTCTTTATCGTCTGCAGGAGAATTGAAACATTTAAAAAGAGGTACAACAATTAAAAGAAGGACAACTGTGCTTTTTGAAGGATCAGCTCCTAATAATCTCACATCTGAGGATTGTAATGGAAAATGTTTATGAACACAGTTTGTTCTCATGAGCCTCTATGTGAGCTTTAGGTGCTCGTTCCTCTGCCTGGTATTCAAGGTTCTAAGGCTCGTTTTAATGCCCCTGAAGTGCTACGGACTGAGGATGAAACCCTCCTCTGGGGGCAGGAACAGAAACTGTTGGGGTCGTTACCTGCTATTAACAACTTACGAAAGACAATTCTTTGGCCTTAGCCATTATTTCAGTTCTCACTATCATCCAGGATCTGAAAAAATGTTTTAAAACCGTGAATCAATAATATTAACAGTGATTTTTGGAAATAATCGCTCTGTGTGTAAACAAGCTGTTTCAGTTTGCAAATCAATAATCTTGTCAGAAAATATCTGTAAATTTGTGTTTCCTGACACTGGAAGCTGAGTCTCTGCGTGTGCACTAAGGGATTTTTATTTTTAATAACTTTCTGTCCTGTTTTCTTTCTCTTTGCTTTGTGTTCTGTGACTTTTATTTTAGCTGCATTTTGCAAAGCAGATTTCTAATTGAAAAGAGATGTGAATGTCACTGAGAGACGTCCAGCTGCTGATGAGTAACACTGCAACACCTAAACTAACTATTTCACCACAGTATAAAGAATCTGATTTTTGTACATTGATCCAAATGGTACAAGAGCAGCACAGTCGATAGAGAGAAACCGTGTTGTCGTACGGCGTTTTCCGATCGAAGGTTGGCGAACTCGCTCTTTTCCAGGATCACCATGTCCTTCCTGATAGAGTCCAGGTGAGCCATGATCTGCTGCACCGCTATCTCCTGAAACACAGAGACGACTATCAAAACTTGCTCCGTGCCCTCACAGGTTCCTGAAGGCAGCACAGAAACATCTGCTGACAGAACACGTGCTGAGCTGCACCTGGTGGGACTTGGTCACCATGTCTTTGTAGACAATGTCAATGTTCGCTGTGGTCAGAGTGACGAGAGCTGAGACGATCAGCTCCGCTTGGCGCTTCTCAAAACCTGGACACACACAAATAACTGGTGTCAAAAGCTGAAGCTGTAAAAAAAGTTTGGGGTGTTGCAATTTTTAACATTTACCAGACTGAGCTGAGAGACAGTGATAAGAGATTATCACTGATGAAAAAAAACACATCAATGTTAACACTGTTATCGCCGTCATCCAAAAAAAACTAAAACACAGGAAGAACCTCAGACTGGTTCTGCTGCCTCCTTTTTCTCTAATGTATCAGAGATACCGACATCCTGAGGACGGGGGAGTCACACTCAATTATTACACGTGTGTTCAGAAGGGTCTGTGTGATGACCCTGTTCCATCCATGTTGGTTACAGACCAGCAGATCCTGCCATGTCAGCAGGGTTAAGGGGTTCGGTCCCGCCCCCTCCTCCACCTATTCACCATTTCCTCACCGCTGCTCTCCAGCTCCGTCACCATGGCGTGGGAGTCGAAGGTGAGTTTCCTCTGCTCCAGAGGCATCAGCTCAATTTTCCTAACGCCAAAGGTCAACGCAGATGCTGTCGTATGGAAATCTGCCCCCCACACACACACACACACACACACACACACACACACACACACACACACACACACACATTTTAGTAAAGGAAATTTAAAGAAGAAATTTCACACATTATATTTGTCTTGTTGATCTGTCTTTGGTGCAAGAAACGTGACCACAGGTCGTCAGTAACTGATTCCATTCACTTAGGTGCTGTACTTTAAGTACAATGTTAAAAAGTATTAGTACACGACCTTTTCCATTTTTTGATGTTTTCTCTACTTTACTGATGCAGATTATTAGAACTGTTATTGTGATAAAACAGCTGTTCTTCTGGTTTGTTTGTCTTTGTACTGTTGGTAAGTAAAGGCCCAGTTAGTGAAATGAAGTACAATCAATGCTGACGATTTTACACAGCATTAGTGAGGAATCAGGTTTTTATTTTAGTGGTTTCCATTTGAATCTGTACATGAATTAAACTGAATAGACCTGGACATTTTATATTTCTGCTAAACATTATTCATGAAGCGCATGTGAAACTAATCTGGACTGGATCCGTGTTTTCATGTTATCAACAGAGTTGTAGAAAAATGCTAATTATAGAACAATATTACATTTTAAATAATAAAAACAATATAAAATAATATTAAACGTACTTCAATATGAGAACAGAATTTGCAGTGATACTTCTACTTGTAGTTGAGAACTGTTTGGAGAGTACTTTTGTACTTTTGTTTGTGTATTATTAGGTTTGTGTACTTCCAAAAACACTTTACTGATCGTGGTTTCTTCTCTCTGCTGTTTCTGTCTGTATTTTAAAGAACAAAACGACAAAAATTAAATTCTTTCGGGGAACAGGCCCTGATCTCCTAAGTTTAACCTTCATTAAAAACAAATAAAAAACAAACGCACCTCTCCATGTCCCCACCCGCCGGAGGCTGCACCGCCGCAGCAGCGCGTTCATCCCAGACTCTGCTGCGTTTCCTCCGCTCGGTGAAGTTAAGTTAAAAGTACAGAAAATTACAGAAAATTGCAGAAAATTACACTTTGCACCTACTGTACTGCATCAGTCTCGGAGTGACCCGGATACAGTCTGACGAACTCACGCTGCCTTTAATGAACATCGGAATTCTCAAACAACACTCCCAGTGGCACCTAAATGCAACTTTCTGCTACGTTATATTTTAAGGCAAAACATCACATTTTTTACTCCAGTACTTTTACTTGATATCCTCTGTAATCATTTTTTAGATTCACATTTAGGGTATGCGATACAGTAAGATTATTAGACATGTGGGACAGTGTGAAATTCACTAGCTAACAAGTAGTACGAAGTATGAAGTAGCTCTAATAAAAACAAGTCAAAAAATACATGAATAAAAAGTAAAAAGTATGATTTGAAAATATTAGGTGATAAATTTGATAAAAGCACGGCAGACTTTTTAAAGTTTAGTCATTGCCCTGAGCAAAGTTGTCAATAAAGTTGTGATGTACAAAATCAACACACTATCATGGCGGCGGCTACAGTGGAGAATTGGAGCTGGTTTACAGCGTTGGCTTTGGGCGTTTCTTTTCTTAAATGTCTCTTCATCAGCGCATAGTGAGTGGAAAGAACTTCAATGTGGCCTAGTTTAATTCAGCTGCGCGGCTTCAGGACCTTAGTTTATTTGATAGATCATATTTTAGCTGGGTAGCATCCGGCTAACAGCTAGCTTACAAGCTAGAACAGTTCATTTTAGCACGGACATTTTGAAATCTTAAAGTTAAAGAAGTTATTCATGAATAACTTTGGAAGAGTTGTTAGGGAAATAAATCGTGTAGCCCTTTGTAATATATTTTTTAATATAAATCGAAGAGAAGTTGTAACCCTACGCGTTACTACCTGCAACTTAGTTTAGCCGAAGAGCCTCAAGGCGGCGCCGGAGTTTCACGAGGATCATATCTGTGTCCTGTTGAAAACTAAATATATAACCAGATTCAAATTTAGTTCTACCAACTGGTAATTTAAGCTTTCATACAATTCAGAAATCACACCTGCAGTTTGGGAATTAAAAGCCTAAATGTTTGTAGCGTGATAAGGGTCTTAATTATCAAACCTTGTAGTTAATAAAATTGTATATTAAAGTATAGAAGCTATATATTGTGCTAACTAAGTGCAACGGAAGAATTTCGCAATTAATGTCTGTTTTCCTAATAGTCAGTAATAAGCACAGGTGCTACTAAAGTGCTCCCTGGGTGTGTGTCAGTCATTCCACAGACTTTGAGGTCCACAGGAACTGGTTGGCCATCACACACAGTCTGCCCATTTCCAGGTGGTACTATGAGGTCAGTATGATGGAGGAGTCGCTCTGATAAACATGTCCCTTGGTCTCTTTAGTACTCTGTTTTCTAAACGATAGCAGATCTGTGTCTTATGCTATGACAATTATTTTATTTTTTTATTTCCCTGTACTTTTCCTTGTCCTCACAGAACACATCCGAGTGGACTCTGGATTATCCTCCGCTGTTTGCCTGGTTTGAATTTGGTCTTTCCCACGTGGCTAAACACTTTGACAGCAACATGTTAGTGGTGGAGAATCTGAACTACGCCAGCCCTTCCACAGTGCTCTTCCAGAGGCTGTCTGTCATCTTCACTGATGTGGTTTTTATCTATGGTGCCAGAGAGTGAGTCTGATCAGTCCTCAGCCCTTCATCTCTAAATAAATCCTCAACATACCTACAGACAGAGCAGGCTTATTTGTGCAGCACAACACAGATTCACAGGGGTGGTCTCTTTGTCAGAAAGTGATGAGTATTTGTCTTATTCAAATGTGCTTGCGAGTGAGTTCTGTTAATTTAAACTAAGCGTCTTTGGTAGAAACATTAGTAAGATCTTCAGTAAGATCACATTGAAAGACATATTTCTGTATCTCAGAAATGAGACAGTGTAAAAGTTTTCTGATGCGTCCAATTTACAGTCATTAGCAGGTGTTTTCAGCTACTTAAATATGATTGGTTGTGTCATTCCCAGGTGCTGCAGGTGTGTTAAAGAGCAGAAGGGTTCACGTGATGTTTTGATTTGGCCGTCCTTCATCTTGGCTGTTCTACTGCTGTGGAACTTTGGCCTGCTCATTGTTGACCGTATCCTTCAGCTGCAAAACCACAGCAAAGTATTAAAACAAGCTGTAATCAGAGAGAATGAGTCAGATTCGAATTTGTAAAAAAAAAAAAAAAAAAAAAAAAATTCAATCAAATGTTTTGCATAATTTTTAAATAAGGAAACAGGTTAAGGTGATAGTTTAAATATGCAAATGAAAACTGGTGTTATAGTCGTCATCTCATTTAATGTGGCACCTTGTGTTTTTAGCAATCTGCAGCTCTGCACGTCAACACTTATTTGAAGTCGGAGATGTAACTGACCTCAAATGATAAAATGTCCTTCACAGTTTTGCTCAGATATTCATTTCCAGTATAACGGCTTCTTGTTTGGTTTTCTGCTGCTGTCAGTGGCAAAACACCTTCAGGTAAAAACCTTCCACTGTTCTTATCTCTACAGTACTTGAAGACGAGCTCTATAGATTTTTAAGGATTATTTGATTTGAACAACCACTGCATCCGTCTGACGTGTTTGTGTTGGACAGTCTCAGCACCTGCAGGGGGCACTGCTGTTCTCTGTGCTGCTCAACCTGAAGCATATCTACCTCTATGTGGGTCCAGCGTATGGCGTCTACCTACTGAGGAGTTACTGCTTCACTCAGCACAACAAAGGTACGACACACCTTTAACAAACCTTCTCAGACATTTATTGTTTTAACTGAAGTAGTTCAATTGTCTTGAAGAACTACTATCATTAAATGTCACATTAATAAGGTTGGAGACGGACATAAATTTGATGCAGTGTGACCCTGTCTTAAATGTATCATTGGCACTGCATGAAGACTGTAACTATTTAGTACAGCTTGATAAACAACCATAAAAGCGGTCCCATACACCCAGGGCTCGAAATTAACTTGTCCTGAATTATTCTTTTACTTTACCACCTTAATGTTATTGTTGCCATCTTCCCTGGCACTGCCAGGGCACAGACACACCACCGTAAGCAGCCTACACACCAGGTGGAAAATCCCATCCATAAAAGTCAGGTGATAACACTATTTCAACCACCTTGTGACATGCTAACTACTGTGCAAAACATCTTGGCAACCAACAGTCTAGCAACATCATAGCAATGAAGACATTTTCTAGGAGCCATGTTGTAGCCAATCAGTAGTTACAACAAAAACCTGGCTCATACTCGTTTTCCTAAGCCAACCAAATACACGTGTATTCTAATTTGTCTGTTTTTCTGCAGATGGTACTCTTCAGTGGAGGAGTTTTAGTCCGCTCCGTCTGCTAGCTCTGGGCAGCATCGTGGTCTCCATCTGCGCTCTGTCTTTTGGCCCGTTCATTGCCATGGTGAGCAGAGGCTTCGTCCGGCTACATTCATTTAGTTTATTTAGTTTCAGACTGCTGACGTGTTACCAACACCCTGCTATCTGTAGCTGATCAGGACTAAATACAGAAGTTAGAACAGTACACATTGTGTTAAGTGTTATTGTGGCTCCAAATGTTTCATGAAAATGGCCTGTGTGTGTGTGTGCGCGCGTGTGTGTGCGCGCGTGCGCGTGTGTGTGTGTCCTGATGTCCTGTTTTCTTCAAATACAAACAGGATGGAGGTGTGTGGTAGGGCAGGAGGTTAGCGTACAGTCACTTCACTACATTAGATGTAATGAACACACACTGTTTTTCAGGGCCAGCTCCCTCAGGTACTGTCCCGCCTCTTTCCCTTTAAACGGGGGCTCTGTCATGCCTACTGGGCCCCCAACATCTGGGCCCTCTACAACGTGCTGGACAAAAGCCTGGCGATGCTTGGTGAGACTCTGCCTCTTCTGGATGTGTCTGATGACTTTGAGCTGAAAACGTGTATTTCTTTGATGCATAAGGAACTGGATGATACTAGTCATAAGATTAATAACATTTCAGTTTCAAACACCCTCTTGGCTGATTATATTAACATAAAAAAACACTCTTAATGGTAAAAGAAATTTTAAATTAAGAAAAAGAAAAAAAGACATTTCGATCAACCTGTTCATGTTGGCTTAGCTAAATGTGCCCAATTTGTCAAATAAAATCAGTATTTGAGAAAGTTTTCTAGTTGTTGGTAATAACTCCCTCATGATTTTTGCTCATTAAACACGAGTAGTGTTTGCATGTATTTTCTGAAACCTTTGTGTAATGTGTTTTCTGTCCAGGTGTTCAGCTGAGGCTGCTGAAGGAGGCAGATCTTCCTCGAGCTTCCATGACGGGCGGGTTGGTCCAGGAGTTTCAGCACTCAGTGCTTCCCTCCATCTCTCCCCCCATCACATTTCTTTGCACTCTGCTCTCCATCCTGGTGAGTCAGGGCAAACTCAAACTATACTGTTTTCACTCTTTACTTTTTAGTTATATTTATATTTTGGTGTTTCTTAACCAAAGTGTGTTGGTCTTTAAAGTGTGTGCTGATCAGTTTACCTAACTTTTGGTTAAATCTGACCTGAACTATCGCTCTAATGACACCTTATGAGACTCCAGCTGTCGCAATTAAACTTTCGTTCCTGTCGTCCCTCTGACAAGCCGGCTGTGGCGTCCATCTGGCTTCGTCCTCAGGGTGCTCGGGGTTTCCTGCGCTGCCTGGTTCTCTGCGCTCTTGGCTCCTTCATGTTTGGCTGGCACGTGCACGAGAAGGCCATCCTCATCCCCATCCTGCCTCTCAGGTCAGCTGCAGACCCCTGCCCTGATATTATTGACTGTAGTAATTTACTTACTCTTGTAGCAGTAGTTTTACCACTACTTGTTTGTGCTGTTACACACTTTTTGGAAATGAGCTAAATTTGAAACAGTGAAGAGGTTTAGGTTCTCTATCCGGGCCTGATTGTAAAGTGCCTTGCAAAAGTATTCTTACCCTTAAATTTTCCACATTTTGTCACATTACAACAACAAGTGTAAATGTATGTTATTGGTCACATGTAAAAAGTCACATACACTGTATATACACTTTTTAACGAATGTCGATATACCTGAGATACAGGACATGTCAATACTATTTACGTTGATATAGTTTAATCAACTGTCTGATCAAGCACACACCTGTCTATATAAGTTCACTGTGGATGTCGGAGCACAAACCAAGACATGAAGTCCGAGGATTTTGTTTTAGTTAATTTTTTTTGTTTTGTTTTTTTTAATTGGAAGATTTCAAACAAACTTCTTTCACGATGTCATTATGGGGTATTTTTTGTATAATATATATTGCTGGCACTGGAAATACTTTCTGGATGCACTGTATAATATCTGCACATGTGGATTTCCAGTAACCCTGTGCATTAAACTTCTTCCCCAATTATCCACGAAACCAGGATTATCTGCTGAGGTAACGTTAGACTTTTCTACTAACTTTGATAAAAAACAACTGTAGTTATCATGGTAACTGTAACAGCAAAGCTGGCAACAGCTGTTACTAATGGTATGAACACAGAGATATAAATATCAAAATAGAAAATACTAGACTAGTCTAAAAAAGGACTAAAAGTAAACCTCTAATAGTTTGTGCTTGAACATTTAAATCACTTTGCACAAAACACTAATATTAATGTTCTGCACTACACCTTCATTCAGCCAAAGAAATAACTGAAAATTAAGGTTTTGTCTATATTGCTCACTTTCTCTGAAACTTTTTGACTTCTTCTCTTCCCGTAGCATCCTGGCAGTTGAGAGCAGAGAGGACGCCAGGACCTTCCTGCTTCTGACCACGACAGGTCATTACTCCCTGTTCCCCCTGCTCTTCACTCCTGCAGGTAAACATCGATTATTTTTTCTTCTCCATCTGATGTGGTTCACCGATTTAATGGAAAGTCTGCTATTATGGTTTTCTGCGTTAATGGCCTGAATAAATGACCCATGATGGTAATGTTCTATGTTCAGTTTCGGCTTTGGATGTTAACAAAAGTAAATGTACATTAAATACATGTGTAATATAATAATCTAACATGAGCAGAAAATGTGGGAATCATCAGTGTATATATTCATATGATCACCGCTGTTAGTAACACAGCTGTTTATATTTAATAATATCAGCTACATGGAAGTTATTCAAAAGTTAACTTCATTTTATTTATTTTTGGCCTGTTTATAATTTTTCTTTCCTATAAATCTTGATATTTTCAAATGTTTTGGACTTTTTAGTCCCTCAGCTTGGATTTTTAAAGAGCTTAAATCCAGTTCTAAACTTCTGACTTCTGCCTTTAAAACCAAAGAAATCTTCAAACTTGTGTTTAAATAACCAACAATTGTCTCTTATTGATGTATCCGAATATTAATGTTTCAATTAACCATGTTTTGCAGAGCTGCCCATCAAAGTTGTTCTGATGCTGGTTTTTACGATCTACTCCTTCTGTGCTCTGAGGAAACTCTACAGGTGAATATGTATTTGTGCACTGTGATCTCTTTAGTAAATGATGTGACGGCATATTTGAAGCTGATATTATCTTGTAAGTTTAGTCTGTCAGAAATCTGATTATACAAAGATCAGTGGGTGTCTGTTACTTACATGTTAATTTGGATTTGTTCCTGCCGGGCTTGGGACCAGCACCAAGGTTGCCCTTGGCAGGTGGTGGATTCGAACCCGCTGCCTTCTTTATCCCAGCCCAATGCTCTACCCCTGAGCCACCAGACTGATTGTTAAATATTGAGTGACATTTTTAACAGTTGTTGTTAAACTTCTTTCATTATAGAAAAATCTAAATCTTGTTCAGCTTATGAACAGAGATAAATTGAAGAGAAGTATTGATACAAATAACGAGGCCTCTGTGAGACTCACTTTTGCTAACTTTAGTACATTTTTAGTGTTATTACTGTATATGAGTCAGATTATCAGAAAGTCCTGTGAGCTGATGTTTGTCGACAAGAAAAATATGTATATTAAGATCACAGTAAATCTTATATAATATTAGGAATCGGTTTAGTTCTACTTTACTAATCACATTACTTTCCTCTCAGTGGTCAGGGGTCTCTTCTCCATCCTCTGGAGGTTGTCTACCTGCTGGGTCTGGTTGCTGTGGCGATAGTCTGCGAGGTCATCTTCCCACTGTCACCGTGGCAACAGAAGCTGCCCTTCCTCCCTCTGCTGGCTACTTCTGTATATTGCGCCGTGGGTGTCTGTTACTCCTTCCTACGTCTGTACATGAGTCTGCTGCGACAGCAGGAGAAACACAAACAGCTGTGAGATGCTGCCTTATACCTAAGAGGTCACAGGTTAGAACCCCAACACACCAACATCTGTCCTGTGCCATGTGCTGTTTAGCAAGATGCTCTGGCTCCTTTTCATTGTATTTAGCACATTTGTCTTCTTCATTTGGAAAATTGAAACACACACCACATGTTGAGCTTGTTTCAACAAGCAACAGTTGCACCAGATCAGAATTTCAAACCAGGTTTATTCTCAGGTTTCAGTGAAAACAAGATAATCTCTTAAATTTAAACTGTGTTGGACCAGAAAGTTCATCCAACCTTAGATTAACGTTTCTCAGATGATCAAACATTGGAATTTGGACGATGATAAAAATAGTTGTGTGTTCACAAATCAATCACATCAATACTCGACTACAGTTCAAATTAACAGAATAATTGATATGTTACAGCTTTGGTCTCACTCTATAAAGATTTGTTGGTGTGAATGTAGTAGTCAGTGACCTGTCCAGGTATCTGCCACTTCCTACCCGCTGGATGCTGGGACGGACTCTTAAGTAACATAAAAAAATAAAAAAAAACTTTGGGGAAAGATGCACAGGGTCGTGCACAAGATTAACTTGAAAAGGTTTTACCCTGAAATCTGTGAAACCGAAACTGGAGCCAGCTTTTAAATGAGGGTTTGTGGGAGCTTGATTCTTTAAACCCCAGAGACCAAAAAAAGTGACTTGTGTCATCCACTAGAAAAGTAGTTGGTGGACTGATGAAACTGTCTTCAACGGAAATCTTCAGGTGGAAAAATCAACAAACAAAGCAGTCGTGATGTGGACCAAAACAAAACTCAGACATTTTTATTTTCTGTAAATAAAAAAAAATTATTTTATTCAGTTTCTGTGTGATGCTGTTTGTTTTGTGCACTTGGATAAAATTAAAAAAATCTCCCATATTCCAAAAAAACTGGTTTAAAACAATTTAAACTTTTAATTACAGAGCAGATGAGTAAATCATGTTTAAATTTGTGTTTATCAGACTTAAACTAGACTCAAACATAGTGTTTTGTTTAAACACTTTAATAATAAGGCAACACAAATCATATTTAAAGTAACAACATTTTTAACCGGACACATTTTCAGTGTAAAGCTGTTATCATTGATGCTAACATGCCCATCAGACCTGGCTGTACAACTAACATTTAACTCCAACATCAAGTCTGAGTTCCATATTCACTCTACATGATCATGTTTATTTTCCTCCCACATCGTTGTATAAAAATAAAGATTTAAAACTGTCAAATTGTTCACTAGATTCAGTTTTAGTTGAAACCGAGACACTGACACAACAGCAACTGAAAAACACACTGAAGCTAACATTTAAAGGAAGTTGTCCTTCAATTTAAATCAAAGACTGGAAGTTTTCATATGTATACAATAAAACACAACACACATTTCCTTGAACTGGTTTTACACCAAAAATATTTGTAGATTCTGCTCAATAACCACATTGTGTTGTTTTAGTGGTTCTGGCTCAAGTTGCTGCCGATAAACAGCATAAAATGTTGTAATCAAACACAGTCTCATATAAACTAATCCCGAAGGTCCTGGACTTGCTTGTGGTTCTCCAAGAGGTTTTATTACAGCAGCTTGGAGTGTTAGCTGTGTCACTCTGGAGCCATTTGGTCGGTGTCACCTTGGGGTTGTTGTTTGTGAAGTGATGTGGTTTCTCCAGTGTACAACAGAAACCCAGCAACCACTTGACAAACTCATGGCACAACACAGGAGAACCAGCTCCTCAGGAGAAGGCTCAGCAGTCCATCTGCATCTGAAAGACAAGGGTCAATCAAAATGTCCACAGTCCAGACAGAGAAGACCGTTGGTATAAACGAGGGAAGCTGTTCGTGTCAAACTGTAACGACGCCCCAGCTCTCAACTGGGGAGGTGCCTCAGACACCACAGTTCTTTAGTCACTTTCTAGGCGGTTCGACATTCTTTCGCACTTGACTCCAAGGACACACATGAATGCTGAGTGGAACAACAACCCCCAGGGTGACGTTCTAAGTGTTGGTGATCTATCGATTCCACAGTCATGTGACGATAAAACATATTCAGTGCATTAACATGGACCTAAGTAATCAGGTCGGTAGAAGTTGGGACTAAGTTGATTTTTGTCAGAACACCAATTTCTTTACCATGGACACACGTAACCAGGTTTCTAATCAACATTGTCCAACTGTGCATGTGTGAAACAAAAAACTGTTTTTCCATCACTATACAATAAAAATCTGTGAGCCAGACTTTCAACAGAAGTCTGAGGTGGAGGAGAAATCAGAAATCAATTACTCTGCTGCTGCCGTATATCAGGTTTCATAAGTGCCTGTAAATGCAGTCATTCATCTAAGATCTCAGAAGGTGGCAGTGGGTGAAGATGGCACCAAACTAACAGTTTTCCTTTGTTACAGTCTATATGCTCATCTGAACTAAGCAACTGCTGGTTGTAGTCTCATATTTACAGTTGGTAAATGTCAAAGTATAAAATCACCCAGGAATGATCGTTTCCTTCAGAGGTTACATAATGTGTGCAAAGTTCAAACCATCTGTTTCTGTACCTGTTGCTGCTGTGATGCTTTATTTTGCCTTCATTGGATCCGTAACCTTTATCTTATCTTAGGGCCTTAATGGATATTGGATATTAATAAAACTCCTCTCCCCTTAGGCAGAGGGGTGATTGATCTGATAAATAATTATATAAGACTATTTCTTTTTTTAATGTATTTACTGTTTTATGTAGTTTTTCTTTTTCTTTTTTTTTTTTTTTTGCCTTTCTCTTGTATAACTACTATTCCAGTCAGCAGGCAGCTGCCAGTTCTGTCTTTTAAACCTGTAAATCCGCTTCCTTACTGCTCAGGCTGCTGAACCTTTGACAGCATTATAAGAGGATCAGCAGCTTCAGAGCAAACGCCATCTCACGGCAGGACTGGACACAGAAACGACTCCAGTTCACAACCAGAGCTGGACAAAACCACTATTGCAATGTTAGCAATAAGATATTCTCAAACTTGTATTCATACCAAAACATTACAGTAATTTGATTAGCACAGTTTTTTATGCAAAAACTGTTAATAGAATTTCTTCAACCCAATGAATTTACTGATAAGTGGTAAGTTTTAAATGGTAAAATTAAAAATCTTTAATGAACCTTAAAGCTCCAGCTCATCATTGATAAAAATGTTGAAATTATTCTTTGTGATCTGCAAAAAGCCACAAGTCATTTTACTTGTTTCAGATCTGTGAGTGTCTACTTCCACCCGCTGCTTTCAGATCCCTTCCAGTTTAGATCCTGAGTATCGTTAGGATTTTAACAGTACTACTGCTCTAATGCTGCTTATTGATATTGTACTTCAGCAGAACTCACTTACTTTTGTAATTGAAAAAAAGAAACAAATGTAGAACAGAATTGACATTGCTTGATATTCTCACGTGTACCACTTACGCTCTCCGGCCACTTTATTATGTGCACCTGCAACACAAACATCTAAAGCTTGAGATACACTTGCTTTTAACTGTTAATTTGGAGCATCGGTTGTGCACGTCACCAAAAAGTTAACGATACACATATGCAGGATGCAATATCACATATTGAATAGGAAAAGCTGCTGTCAGTCAGGAATTATTAGGCCTGAATCTTACACCCACACTACGCAAGGAAGCATGTGAACAATGATTCCAACGACACCACGGTTGTCTGTGTGTAGTCATAAATCTGGACCCTTAACAGCCAATCACATGGTAGCAACTCTTTGTATTTAGTATTATATGAACAGTAGGTGGCTCCTATTGAGAAGTCATGGGATGTGTAATGTGTTTTCATTGATATGGCTCTTAATTAGAGGGAAAACTGTGGTAAAGGACATGATATTTTGGGGGAGATTTGGATGGTGTGTTGGTTTTAATGATTATTGGGAGAAGAAACGGACACAAAGAGGCTGCGGTAGTACAACTTTTGAAAAGCTAAAAATCATCTCGATCTGCTTTGTTGAACTTGAAATTTAGTTCCCTGTACCCAGCAGATCTCGAATCAGGAGAGCAGCTTCGGAATGTGGCGGATCTTGAGATTCACATCACTGATGAGCAGCCAACAAACCTGCAAACACTGCGCGATGATATAACGTCAATATGTACCAAAATCTCTAAGGAAGGTTTTTATTACGCCACAAATATTAAGGCAGTTCTGATCGTAGAAGGGGACCAACCCAGTACTAGCAAAGTGGCCGTGCTCTGAAAACTCTCAAACTGTGAAGTTCTGTACACACCCATAACAACCAGCTGGCCAATGGTTACTTTTAATCATTTACCAATATTAGTTTAGTGAACTGTTTTCATTATTATATCTGGGCAACAAGAAAATAACTCAAGACTGTGCACTTTCCTTCCTGTATGAGATGGAGCTGAGCTTGATGTTTTGACAGATTGCTCATGTTTTTGCCCTAAACACTAAAGACTTGTCAATATTAAATTTACCACCCAGTGCCAGAGGCAAAAAAAAAAAACAATCTCAAAATTATAATGAATTTTCTCCACGATTGAGGCCTTATCTGTTTAACTAAACAGTTTATGCAATTTGCCAAATTCATAGTGGGGTTTTGTTGCTTTGCCTTTTGAACGTTTTACATAATGTTTAAACATCAGAAAACCAATGTTTGAAGATCACATCCAGTCCTGTACAAGCTTGTCATCTTTCTAAACTAATAGTCTGTAGGATTCAGTATAAGCTTTCTGTGCATAACCAGCAAATGTAAATTTTTTTTTTTTTTGTGAAAATCAATTTGTTGGATGAAGTTTAACAGTTAATTTTGTTGCAATCCACAAATGGCAGCAAAGTCTTCAGATATACTTGTCAAATATTAGTCCCTTTTCCAACCTTATACTCGGTGGAGCAGTTGCATTTAGGCGCTGAAAGTCTTTCGCCGTCCATCAGACAGTTTGAAGCTGCTTCACTCTGATCAGTCATTTTCTTGTGAAGGAAAGTGAGGGTTGATGTCTCACTTTGAGTTTGGGGAGAGGTGAGTTTTTGCATCAGTCTGTCTTTGCCACCGCTCTGGCCCTGTGCTCTCACTTCCCCCTTCCCCGCACAATTATCTCTAACACCGGCGTCAGGTCCATCAGGTTCTTCAGCATGTCCATTATGTCCACGTGGTCTTTGGCCCCTTCAATGAACTCTTCCAGGGTCAGCTCACCTTGGGGGGGGGGGGGGGGGGGGGGTCCAACAACAAAAGACAAAATTCACTGCACAGTACTTGTTTTACCTGAAAGCAGTGAGTCTTACGAATGTCTTATGAATTACTGTAATTATTCACAATTAATCAACTAATCCGAATTTGGACACAACTCAGGTCATCTGGTTTAGATGATATGTCAGAGGAAACTTGGATTTGGTAAAGGGGAATACAGGTGTCATGGCCGCCCTGACCCACCCCTAGAAACACAGCTGGCACTATGAAAGCTAAAGGTGCCTTTAATACATCACTGGCATGCAGATGTAAGTCGATGTGAGTGACTGAACATGAGTAAGTGAAGGACACCGTGGTTATTTACACTGCAACTGTACCTCTAAGGTGGTGTTATTTCTGAGAGAGCAGAGATCGATCCTCAGATCTGTCGAGTTGAGAAGATGTGAGCCCCGTTACATCTTATGAGGCCATGGTGGACATGTGATTCCCACAAAGGCCTTTGTGGCCAAATGCTAGGGGAACTGTAATTTACATCCTGGATTAGGTTCCTCCTGGATCGGGGCTCTTTTTTTTTTGATAATTTATACATGTTGAAACTGGGTCAGCTTTCCAGGGATCTGTTTTGGGCTTTGTCCAAGCCTTAGGACTTAGACCCTTAGGAATCCATAGGACCTGTTGCACCTTTTACAATAAGCTACTGAGACAGATTCAATGTTGTAAAAACATTTTGGACCGGCCTGATTTCTTGCTTGGGAACAACTAGACAAACTATTGTTACGCTCAGTTTACTGTCTGGTTCTTTACCTTCTCCCTTCACATCAATCCTCTCGAATATAAGCGTGACAATGTCCTCGGGGTCGGTGTCCCTGTTTCGGGTGATGTCCTGGATGGCCTGCAGGGGAAGACACATTCAGTCTGAGTAGGAAATCACAAAAAAACTAAATGAGGGCAGAGCTGACGATCATTAACTGTGTTTCTACTCGGTATAAATATTTAATGTGACCTTTAAATGGCAACTTCACCCATTTTCAACTTGCTCTTAAACATGGAAGCTGCTAAACTTCCCTCTGACTTCCCTATATAAATTTATTTCTCTACTTCTAGCTGAAAAACTCCTCCAGATGACATCACCCGGAGTTTTTCATCATTAGCTGTTCAGATGTTGGCATCTTGGGGAGTCTGGAAAAGCAACTTGAGCATAATTACAAACTCCATAGTATGAGCAACAAGATGACATAATGTGAACTGACAGTTCCTCCAAGTGATGTCACATCCGTCAACATGTTTCTCAAACAAATGATCCGATTGAACATTGGGGTTGTTGTCTGACAGATTGAGCTCATTCAGCAGATTATAGCTCGTCTAATTTCAGAGTTAATCCAGCACAGTTTAAAGTTTCCACACTGATTGGGGTCTGGGGGATTTCCTTGTGCCTTGTGGCCTCTACCAAATTCAAGACTTGAATGTTATGTTATTTCACTAATCATGTGCAAATTACTGAGCTAATCAACTGCAACAGGACTAGTATTGCTGGATAAAGTGAAAGTGTTAAAGTCAAGTGATGCAAAGCCACAATAACAAACATAGCAAGTTACAACAGCTTAGAGCTTCATAATGACCACAAACATCTCATAGTCCAGCAACAAGTAAGCACAGTGATGAAGGTGATGAGGTGATGAGTAACTTTCAGATTGGTTGGTTGGCTCAGTTCAACCTAAGCTGAAATCAGTTTTTGATTCGACTGTTGCAAATCTGATGTTATTATCGTGAACACGTGGCCCAGATTTCAGGTAAACTTCCACATGCGTGTCAGTGTATGATTGCAGCGACGTTCTCACTGGAGCTGGATACATGTCACTTACATGGACGTGAATCAGATCTGTAATGTGAATGTAGCCAACTAAATGCAAAGCTACAACAAAAACTAGACAAGTCAAAGTTACCATGAAAAGTCAGAAACTGACAACAATATAGATGCAAATCTTCTAGTTTTGCATCTCTGTGTGGTCACTTTATAATGTTATTTTTAAAACTGCAGTCAATCTGTAAAATGGCAGAAGCAGAATTGCTCTTTTTTTTCTTTAAACTACATTTTCGACGGGCAACTGAATTTCCTGTTGCCCAGCTGTTTTGAGGTGATTCATTACCGAGAAGATTGTTTCCAGTTCTTCCTTGTCAATCTTGCCATTGCCGTCCTGGTCAAACAGTTTGAAGTACCACTTCAGTTTCTGGTTGATTTCTCCCTTCAGCATCAGGCTGATGGCTGCAATATACTCCACAAAGTCGATATAACCGTCCTGCAGACACAAAGACAGAAGAGTGCGGGTCAGAACGGGATCTTTATGTATGTAATCTGCTGAAGATCTGTGGATCAGTGAGGGTGACGTGTGTCTGTCTACAGTTTGGTTAGTTTTACTCCAAACATCCATCACATCCTAAATGTTCTCTACTGGACTGAGCTTTGGTGGAGGCCATTTGAGTAAAGTGAATTCCAGTCTGAGATGGTTTGAGCTTTGTGACGTGGTGCATTATCTGGCTGGAAGTAGCCATCAGAAGATGGTCCACTGTGGTCAGAATAAGGTGGATGGTCAGCAACAAAACTCAGATGGGCTGTGGCATTTAAACGATGCGGATTTGGTTCTAAGGGATCCGTACTCTGCCAAGAAGTTATCCCCAACTCCAACAAACCACCAGCAGCCTGAACTGTTGATACATGGCAGGATGAATCCATTCTTTTATATAATTTACACCCAATTCCACTACAACTATCGGAAACTGTCGGCTCGGTTTCCTGTTCTCAACCCCTCAGACAGGAGGGGCACCCAGTTTGGTCTTCTGCTGCTGTAGCCCACCTGCTTCAACGTTTGACATGTTATGCGTTCAGATGCTCTTCTGCAAACCTTGGATGTAATGAGTGAATATTTGACTCAATGTTGCCTTTCTGTCAGTCTGACCATTTCCCTTTGACCTCTGGCATCAACACATTTTTCCCATCTGGCACCGACAAACGGGCCACATTCAAAGTCACTTTTCCTCCCCGTTCAGATTAAACATCATTTTGACCACGTCAATGTGCCTAAATGCTTTGAGTTGCTGCTGATGAGATATTTGTGAGAGGTTGAACAGTAGTACGGTACCTAAGTCAGCGCATTTATTATTATTATTTTATAATTAATACCTCTACTTTTATATATACACCCCATATTTAACAGCTCAAATGTAATTGGACAATTGGCTTCTGAGCTGGTCTATTGCTTGGTTCACTGATTTACTAACTTACAGCTAAGCAGAGAAAAGCTCTAGAAACCAATTTCATTGTGACTTTGTGAAATCTTATGTTATCTCAGCATATGCAGGTTACAGTGCAAGTTTGACTCCCAGATTAATCAGATTTACAGCTGAAGTCATTAACAGGCTGCACAAGGTTCACAGATATAACCTCTGTGGATACAAATCACGATTCAACCCCAATATTTTCCCTCTAACAGAGTCGTGTGATAATGTGCAGTCGATCCCTGAATTATCAGAACATCCTGACCTGAACTTTATCACCACACACAGTCCTGCACGCTGAAGCTCTAATCCACTTAGACAGACATCTCTGCAGCATTATTTAAATTTAGAACATGATGAACAACATAAATATTTACATTTTACATGTAAAGCCTGAAAAACTAAAAAAGAATTTATCATAACAGGTTTTCATTACTGTTCAATATAGAACGGCACAAATTATGACTTCTGGTTATTCTGGTTAGACGTCACAATAAAAAACTCAGTCCCTCAACCACAACAGTGGGAGAATAGAGGAACCGATGGGCATGTTTTTGGTTATTTAATAAATGTATGTATCAAGCAGGGCTATACACTTTTCCCCCCGGGTATTTATTCCCTCCAGTGGGTGAATATAGGCTCCTCTAAAGTATTTTGTATATAATATATTTTGTTTTTAAGATGCCAGAATTGAACGAGAATAAATTAAACAAGAACAAGAAACAATTAAATTAAACATTTTCTAAATAATTCCTTGCATTACAATAAATGGATTTCCAATCATGTTTTTTGACACATTTTTATCATTATGATATTTGCTTCTTCAAACAGTTACTACTTAAATTTTTTTGTCTACTTTCCCGCAGATTCATCATGTGAGAGCAGTAAGAGTGAAGCAAAACAGTAACGTGAACACTAAAACGTGAGTTGCACTTTCAGGTAATTGTCTTTTCGGACACTTTTATGATGTAGAGAATTATGAAGTGTATATATAATGATTTATAATGTAAAGCTTTCCCTTAACCACAGACTTAAAAATGGGGATCTGGGGGGCATCTAATGGGAGCAGGGGTGGAAGGACTCAGATCACTTACTTAAGCAAAATGAACATTACCACAGTGTCAAATTCTTCGTCACAAACAGAGTCAAAGACTCAGAAGCTTTGAGCTTCAAACCTCTGCTCTTTTACCTGACACATTTTCATATCCACATTTATTTTGAAAACCCTTTGTGTGTGTACATAAACGCACCCCGTCCATGTCGAAGGTGAAAAAGACCTGGTCCACATAACTGTTGGCGTCCTCGCTCAGGCCTTTCAGATTCAGAATGGCCTTCAGCTCAAACAGCGTGATGAGACCCGATGGAGACTCTCGCATGAACATGTTGTACCAGTGGTGCATGTCCTCTGCCAGGATGTCGTCCAGGTTTGAGCCGTGGTTCCCCATGGGAGCTGTGCACCGAGGTGAGGAAAAGCCAGAGAAGGGAGAAGACTGGAGGAGAAGGTTTTCAAAAGCAGAAAAGCCTTTTGTGGTCCTTCTGCAGACAACAATCAAAGCCTGTCTGAAGGATCTACAGCCCTGTTCTTGGGAAATCCACAGGTAAAAAGACAATAATTTTATATCCGTGGTGATGAGGCCAGCAGGCTACAGCAGCAGGAGGGTCACATCCAAGCTGCAGTTGCTCTGCAGTGAGAAAGCAAACCTCAGGAATCTCTAACCTGCTTAGGTTCTAGAGGAGGAATCAAAGCAGCTCCTGAAATAACTTCCTAATGAGATTAGGCCGCCTGCTTCAGGCTGCTGCTGCCAGAGGCCAAGAGGCTTTACTAGCTGAGTTCAGGTGAGGTAGCCGGGCTGGTCCTGGAAGCAGATTGGTTTTATAACAGGCTCACCTGGGAATCCTGGTTCTGAGGAAGAGAATCCCCAATTTGATACCTGCACATGAGCCGTCTTCATAAGGAAAACAATGAAATAAAGCTTAATTGGTGGAAAAATGTATTAGATCTTTACTCAAGTAAAAGTATCATTACTGCACCAAAGAACTACAAAGTTTTCCAAGTAAAAGTCCTGCATTCAGATTTTCTGTTGACTTAAAGCAAAAACAAAATGATCATCAAAATGTGCATCAGTTCCAAAAGTCAAAGTAGTAATTACGCAGAAAGATTCCCTAACGGTGTTTAACTGTTACATTTGATACTGTGCAAAAACGTTACATTAATATTTAACTTTGTTAGCTGTCGTGCAGCTTAATTTACAGGATACGTCACATTCTGTTAATTCACCATATGTTTGTAGTGTTGCTGTCAACTAAGAAGCTAATGGGACTAACTGTGTCACGAAATAGTTATTTTGTTAATGACATACAAGATTTTAAAAAAAAAAATCTTTATATGTGGACATTATAATTCAAAATCACCAAATTTAGATGGAATTACCGTCTGAAATGCTGTTTAAGTAATATCCTCTGTAGGCGGGAAAATGATTGGAGTAAACCTATTTAGCAGTAGAAATACTAAACGTGGGCAAATAAAAGCCAAGCGTTATGCTTAAGGCCCTTTTTTTAATCAAAAAGATGGATGAAGTGAAGGCCCATCAAAGATCAGGGTGTGGCCATAACCATGTGCCGTCACTGTGAAAGACAAACTGAAAAAAAACTTGTCATCTTCAGTGAAAGTACCAAACTCCTACTTTCCTTGTTGGTGACGTAAAATGTACTAATAAACGTTAGTGTGCACTGTTTAGACTTTGTTTGTTGACGTGTCGGGTCGAGATGAACCTCCAGAGAATATTCAGCTGAATCTGCAGCCCTGTGATTTTTGTGGAGGCTTATACTAACTTTCCCCCATCGTAGCTTTAAAACTCTGCTTCACTCTTACTGCTCACTAATATTTCCCTCTGGAGGTGGTGGAGACCAAAAATAGAGCTTAGAGAGATGGAAAAATTGATTAAGTGTGGCGTTTTAGAAGGTGACAATATTGACAAATGCAATTATTGCAAGTTTAATGTTAATGGGAAAATAGGTTGATGGAAATTTAGTTTTAAAAAGAGAATTTAATCCTCTTCAATTCAAACTGACTTCGACCGATCTATTAATCTAACTTGTGACCTTCATAGTCCTCAAGTCCTTCATAGATTTTATAGCTTCCATTTTTTTCTGTTTTGACACTTTGTGTGACCCCTGACCCTGTCATAAACGAGGCCTAGCCCCCCTAGAGCTGCCCCCCCCCCCCTCCCCCCAGGGGGCTTGGTTAAATGCAGAGAAACACTTTCATTGTAACATGTGCAATATGCATATGTGCTCAATGACAATGAAGCTTCTCACATTCTTACACAAGCTTGGTGAGAGATTTTTTTTATGTAAAAACAAAGAGTCAATCCGTCTGAATTATGGAGCCTAACACCTAAACTCAGATCCAGAACTGGACATCAGCAGCTTTACTGAGAAACAATGTAGGAGTGTGTTAATCAGATAAATCAGTGAGCAACGTGTGCTGCCAGCAGGTTGGATCAGAGCTGAGCTTTAATTAGACTGCGATGGACGTTTCCGTCTTTAGAATCACCAGGTAGTAGCTGTCTGACTCCAGTTTCTAACCAAGCTGTTTTTTCTGAATCTTGTATTGTTTTTTTGTGCTGACTGGATGTTTGTATTAGTAGTAGCTCTTTTCCTTCTTGAGGTTGACTTGGTCACAATCTGTGAAAGATTCAGCTCAATGACCCCCTGTGATTCTCTGATAAGACCCAACCAGTATTGTCCCAGCTTGCCTCTGGGCTCAGATTGGTAGTTTTTGGCAGTAAATGTTCAGTTTCCAGTGGCCGCCTTCTTTGGGCTCATCTGTTTTATTTTGGACGGCAGTGAGACTTGATGTAACTGTATCAGGGGGTCAAACGGATTATCCCCATTCAGATTTAACCACAGCGAGCAGCAGCCAGGCCTCCTGTTTTCACCGAGTCTTTTCCAGGTACCATTAGATTAAGAGTTGTGTGGGGAAGTGCAGGTTGTGGAAATCACTGTCACTAATCTGTAAGTAGAACACTTAGATTTTTAGGGACAACCACAGAATCCGTCTTCGAATGAAAATGTCTCAGGTTTGTCTCTGGTTGGAAGCGAGACGACCAATGTGAACTTCCAAAGAGTTGTTGTTTGGATCAACAAGGCAAAGCTAAATGACAGGAATACAATTCACATGCAGCACATTTTGAACCTTCAACATGATCACACAGTCCCTTCTGTGTTTAAATTCAACGTAATTAAAAAAAATTTTTTTTTTTACTTCAGTAAGTGATGGAAATAAAACAGCAGAACAGAACATGGGACATTCTTGTAGCAAAAGATGTGTTTTATTTTTAAACTGTCACTGAACCTTCACATTGAAGTGATGTCATCAGGTCACAACTAAATTAATCTGGGCACTTCAAAAATAACTGGTACATCAAAAGACAGGACTATGAGCAACAACGGGACAAATAAAACGTGCTGTAAATGAGCTGTGAGTGCTGCAATGTACTGTGATGAGTTCTCCCCCGTTTATTCTTTAATTACACCATAATACAATTACACTGTTTTCTGCTTACTGTACCCAGGAGATACCAGTAGAGGATTTACAAAAATACTACAAAAATATAAGTATAAGTAGTTAAAACTCTCCTCTCTTGTTCCCTATACATTTGTTTTGTCTCGCTGTAACCTACAATTTCAGTGATTCACTCTTTGTAAATCACTGTGTTTTAAAGTGTTTGATCATGTTGGTGCACAAATAAATGTACAGACATAAATCACATTTTCATCATCGGTCACAGCTGTAAAGGAAAAATCAGCAAAAGAAACAGAAATAAAAGCAATAAATTCACATTATATTTGCACAAATAGGAACCAGTCCAGCGTTGCAGTGTAGAAAGGGGGTTATGTTGTCAAGCTGAGCGTCCTACTGAATTAAAGAAAAAAAACTTTCCCTCTTTCATAAGTAGGTGTTTCCACAGTCTTCAGACTCGGACAGACCTGGTCCTTCAGGCCTTTGCCGCTGCAGCGTCTCCCTTGGGGGGTCGTCACGCTCACTCAGACTAAACTCAATATCTGACGTTTCATCGGGCTGAACTCTGACTCGACTCCTGTGTGAGAGAGAGGAAACACAAAACCGTAATCCACATCAATCCTGCACAAACTAGTGAACACGCTAAGAAACATCAGAGTCATCAGTACAACAACTTACAAAACATTTTCTACAGCATCTGAAAGGAGACAGTAGGTCTCATCTTCCGAAAACATTGTGATCAATAAAATATACTGTGTAATTATACTGTACATTGAAATTCTACAATAATAAAAAGTAAAGCAGAGAAAGTCCCAGACTTCTAGGATCAGGACAGTTAAACTCAATATGTTAGTTACCAGTTATATTTATCTATAAAACCAGGTGAGACGACTACATTGGTTAAACTTCAAGCATGTGTTAAAGACACAAATGTCTGGATGTCCTTTATTTGCTACTAATAAATTCAGACAAAAGTAAAGTTTTTGTATAATATTCGGTCCAACTGTATAATTACTTAAGATGGGAGTGAAGTTTATGTGAAGCATATGATAAATAAAAACCACAAAATCGTGTTTCTCCTTAAATATTGTCTGTGACGCCTGTTTACCCAATCAACAAATTTAAAAAACCTTTTTCTCGGTTTTTCCATATTTTGCTCTCTTGAGTGAAGGTGTCACCTCGTTCTTTCCTTCTTCTTTGCCGTCTGTGTTGGTCACTTCTTCAGAGGAAACGTCTTTCTGTTCATCTTCAGACTTGTCCTGCGTCTCCTGCTTCTCCTCCTTTTCCTCCTCCTCGTCTTTTCTCTCTGACGAAGACCCGTCCTGTCCTTCTATCGATCTTTCCTCCCCTTCCTTTTTCTTTTCATCTTCTTCTGCAGGCTCAGCCAACGACTGGTCATCTTTGCTTTGTTCAGGACACGTTGAAGCGTCTGTTTTCTCGTCCTTCACCTCGTCTGTTTCAGCTTCCTTCTCAAAAACCTGCCCTCCTACCTGCTCCTCGCTTCCTCCGTGTCCTTCTCTTCCTGCTGTTGTTTTGTCCTCTGGTTTGTCCAGGGAGCTCAGAGTCGTCTCCACCACATCATTTACAACACTGACCTCATCTCCACTGCTGGACTTTCTGTGGCGACGGGACGGAGGCCGACGCCGGAGCGAGTGACGTGCTCGATTCTGAAGACCAATCACAGCAGAGACAGACAGGAGATATTAAAAGTTACATTGTCTGCATAACAGTAATAAATAAAAGATAAAAATGAATATGAAAAGATGGACACAGACATGTAAAAGGCCAACCCCCCCTGAAAGTCCCTGTGTAGACATTTTGTGTCTCTATGTATTTGTTTTACGTGTTTCTGATACTTTTTTTTTTCTCTCTTCTGTGTTTTATATCTTCTCTGTATATGTTTCTGTCTCTTTATTGTAATTTTTTATCTTTTTGGAGTCATTTTGAGTCTTTGTGTCTTTGTTCAGTGTCTCTGTGGTCAATTGTCATCTTATTTTCACTGTCTTTGTGGTTGATTTTGTCTCTGAGCTTTTCTTGCGTCTCACTTTGCATCCGTTGAACCTTGTTTAGTCTGTGTCTGACCTTGTTGATGCTTGGCAGGATGGATGGCTCTGCTGCAGAGAGGGGGTCTTCAAACGAGACAGGCCGTTCCTCTTCAGTTAAAGGAGTGGTGGCAACCGGGCTGGTGGGGGTTGTTTTGGATGATGTGGGCCCTGAGGTGGATCCAGGAGAGGGTGGGGTGAAGCCGGGAGACAGCAGGCTGAAGCTGGGGCTTTTTGGAGAGGGAGCCTTGGCCGTGGGAGAGAGAATGAGCTTTGCCTAAAGAAAGAGAGACTGATGTCAGAGTGCAGCTCTCCACACACACAGACAGAGGGCAGCAGAGTCCAGTCCTGGACTCACCTGGAGCTTCTCGATCAGACCGGAGTTCCTCTTGATTGTGGTAGGTAGAGAAGTGCCATCTGAAGGCTGCTGACAAACACACAAAGGCACATTCAGGATATGTGATCATCCTCCATCTTTCTCAACAAACGTCACAGGAAACAAAACACGTCTTTTCTTTTTGTACCTTGTACCAATTCTTTTGTCCAACATTAGTGCTGGTCCTTTAAGTAGCATTTAGCACATCTAACATGTTTGAGTTACCAGAATGTGACAAACTGTACACGTAAGGTGCTGAGTAATGAATGTAGGTGGAGCTCTGAGCTCCAGTTGGTTCACGTTGATTCCTTCAATACACACAAGTCAGTGAACAAGCTGAAGCTGATGTTGTGTCCAAACTGGTGAAGTAATCTGGATCCCAAAGTCACCGTCTTAAGGGACATTTTAGTCCTTTGGTCTCACTCTGACTCTGACTAGTTTTATTTGGTTTTTATTAAATATCTGTGGCCATCACACAGCAGTAGGATCCATAGGCTGATGGGTCCAACTCATCCTACATTAACCTACATGTTTTTCTGCACAGTAGAAAGTTGGAGCTGTTACACACATTTATTGTTTCTACAAAATTCCAAATGTTGTTTCTTCTAGAGTGTCTCAATATTGTATATGTATAATAACAGAGAGTTGTTAGTTTTGGTCCTTACTGCAGGCATGGAACTGATTTAATCACCAAAGTAAATACACAAAAACACATTCAGCCCAGTGATGAAAACACTATTTGTTGTAGTATTTGTGCAGATGGAAAATGTTAAAACCAGAAAGTGAAAACAACAGGATTCAGATTCTTGTTGCTGATAAAAACCATTGTTTCTCTCTCACCTCCTGCTCATCTACTTGAGGTTGAGG
Source organism: Channa argus (assembly GCF_033026475.1). NCBI lineage: Eukaryota > Metazoa > Chordata > Actinopteri > Anabantiformes > Channidae > Channa > Channa argus. Next base: position 12,710,849 of record NC_090218.1, read on the forward strand.
GATCTTTAACGAGCGAGGAGGTCGTCGTCTGACCGGCTTTTCCTGGTGAACCAGCAAAAAACACATAATTACAGTATTAAACTACTACTGGTGCGAAGAAAAGAAGAAAAGAAGTATTATACAACATATCAAAGGAGAGTTTACTGGATTCACATGTTTAAATGTTTAAATTACTATTATTCTACTAAGAATCTGTGCACTTCTTCCAGTGAGATGTTACTGTGCACATCTTTGCGTTCGAGGTGCTCAGACACCTGGGAATTCACAGACACATTTGACCTGTCAGTAGGACCAGTCTATGCTCTGGTTAGTTATTGTATCAGCTGGTATACGGCTTAAAATTCCAATCACCGTTTCATTTGCAGGAGCATCGTGTGGAGGAGCGGAGCCTTTAAATCTTCCTGCAAGTTCAGCCACAGAGCGTCGAGATGGAGCCTCCTCCTGGGGGAAGGAAAACACAAAGGTAACTAAAGATGCTGCTGGGATCCAATAAGCAGCTCAGAGAACAGATCACAGGAACCCAGTGAGTATTTACAGTAGTATGTCTCTGCAGGTAGACTAGACCTGCACCGAGTGCGATAATGCTATAATACTACATCTACTGCTTTACTAACTTATCTTCTGCTGTCACTATTCAGAATGTGCTAGTAGTTTTACTCCAACTGTAATTAATATGCCAAGTAAAATACAGATGATGCTGAAACGCAACATGACTAAAAAGAGGCAAAAACAATCCCAAAGATTCAATACTACTGCTGTTTATTGATATTATTCAATACTAAAATATCCAAAGTTGTCAGTTTGGTTTAATTATCACAGTGAATAATCATTTTATCAATGCTGCTGGGTGGCAGTGGTGGCGTCATGGTGTTTTTCCTGTTCAAGCTGCAGCGCTGCCTCCCTGCTGCAGGTTACTTCCTGTGGCAAAGTTGTGACCATGTTAGGAAGGAAACCTGAGCGAGATCATCAGGCAGCTGCTCATTAGAGACTCTGACGCAGCAGGTCACAAGTGTTTCTAACTCCGTTAATCTGACGACAGCAGGCCAAAACGGAAAAATAAAACCTTTTTCTGAATTTGAGTCTTGCTGCTCCGTGTTTTCACTGTGGTAAAAGGTGAAGGCAGCGTGTTCACTGTGAGGTTTAGAGAAATACTTATGTAAAACCTGCCCTCAACTACTCACCACTTGTAATACAGACACACGTTTTACTGTGGCTACTACTCCTACTACTACTACTGCTGCTGCTGTTTCAAATGCATTTATTGTGAAGTTGTGTTTTGAAAACTCATGTTCATGTTTACTTACTGTTACTACTACTACTAATAATACAGCTACTACTTTAATTAATATTAATGCTACTACAGCAGCAACTACTGCTACTGTTACTGGTCCTACTACCAGTGAAAATTCTATTAGTGCTACAACTGCTGTTGTTACTGCGACTATTCCCACTATTACTGTTGGACCAATCAGGGCTGCTGCTAGTACTATTAATCCTGTACTACTGCTGTAGATTCTACTGCTACAGTACATCAACTACTGCAACTGCCATGTATGTGACAACTAGTAGTGCAACTGTTACTGCTACGTTACCTCTACAACACTTGCTACAATTCCCACTACTTGCAGTACCAGGGCTACTTCTGTAACTGCTGGTAGTACTACTACTCTTACTTACTACTTACTACTATGCTAATGCTGCTGTTTCCTCTAACAAAATACTTCTGCTAATTACACAAATAAGTATTTTGACTATTACTAAACCAAAAGCTCCTTTTCATGCCATCTCTACTATTACTACTGCAATACTAATAGTACAGTTAGTGCTGCTGCTACTGTTAGTAGATCTACCACTACTGCTGGTTCTAATACTGCAATTACTCTTGATAATTCTACTGCTGCTTCTGCTAATACTATCAACCTTTAGCATGTGGTTTACATCTTTGCTGGCAGTTTATTTCTACTACTCCTACTACTACTGATACTTTTACCCAGTGATATTTGTCATAAATTCCACTGTCGGGTCGATATAACCCTCACTGGTTTACTACCAGTTAAACTCTAACATAAATGACCAGAACTGCAATATTGACACTCAGAACTACATCAGTCCAAACACAAGAGGACAGTATGAACACACACACACACACACACACACACACACAGCTGTTGACGTGGGACTGATCCACGTCTATTTCAGCTGAAGGTCTTACATTGCTGACATTCATCAGATAATGGAATCGCATTGCCTGGAGGACACACACACACACACACACACACACACATTCTTTCCACAGTGTACTCGACCCATCAACTGAAAGCAGAAAGATATGAAACAGCAACCGTTAAACCACTTCCTGTTTCTGAGGGGATTGTTTTTCAAACTGAAGTTGCTTCCATTCAAACTGTTTTACAAACATTCAAAAAACGTAGTCAGTTTTAGTTTCTGTAGCAGCAGGATTTATTTAGATCTGTCAAATTTGTTTATTTGTTTTGTATTAATAATTACCCTTATCATCAGTTCCTCTACAACTACAGCTCCCATGAGGCTTTGAGGATGCAGTGATGCTCCCCTTCCCATCTCCAGGTTCGCTCTTCGCTTTTAAACCTAATGTGACAAACTAAGAAATGCTTCGTCCCTGATCCTCCTGGGCCTCACAGAGATGTAGGTCGTCACATTGTTCGGAGAGTTCAGGTTAAACTTCAGGTTCTTGGCAAAAAGTTCACTGAACTTGATCAGTAGTTGTGGTAAACGTTAAATATTCTAAATGAAGTATCAGTACATGGCAGTTATGTGTGAGTCCAGCCGATTATGAGGATCCCTGGAGACCTTCCATTCTTAGTGGGTTTGCTTTTTTCAGTTGTTTTGTGTCTCTTTGCATCTTCAGTTTGTCTTTTTGTCGGCTTTTCAGCCTTTAAGGGTCTTTGTGGTGCATTTGATCCTCTGTTTATGTGCTTGTTAGTTGTCTCTCTGTGGTCTTTACATTGACTTCGCATTTGGCCTGTTCAGAAACCTACCGACTGTGTCCAATATCTGCAGCTCAACTCAACAAAGAATGTGGATGAAATGAGACAGAGAGATGTTCAGCATGTTGTTTCTATCTTGAACTAATACAGCATTTCTACAATTCAGTATAATCCAACTCTGAGCTGCTGTTCACCCCTGGGTGTAGTTCTTAGTCAGACATATCAGGAATTTCTTTCTGTCGTATGATTTTTCCCACTTGGTTATGACCATGTGACAAAGGGGATTTTGCATGTTATAAAAAGAAGCTTCAGAATGTAAGAAAGTTTCCTGACAAGCTGCAGCGTTTGTTGAAGGAGCGACAAATGGTGAATAATGTGTTTGATACTGTAGTGACTACGTGTTTACGTCATTATACATTTATCGCCGTGCTGCTGATGTTAATGACTGTGCTGTCAGTGACCTGCAGGACTCTGCGCACGCACGCACACACACACACACACACACACACACACACACACACACACACACACACACAGCATAACACACTGCAGGTTATTCTAAAGAAATAACTAAACAAAAATGAGTGACACATGTTGAGGAAACTGCCGCATAAGCATTTAGGCTCCATCCAGAGGAAATGTACCTTTCAAGCTCATTTAAGTTGACTGATCAGCATCATGTTTCATGTGCGGGATGGTTTGAATTTTCTGCAGATGTCTGACGTGTTTCTCCTCAAAAGTGTGGTGGGTTTAAGAGCTGTGGGGAATCTGTGTCAACAGGCTTTTCACATGCGTCCATGTGGAATTTGAAAGGCGGAAGTACGACTTTCTAATTAATGGTCAGTCTCATCCACACACTGAACTGAGAGTGAACCAGATTTTTTAAATTGACAAATAGAAAATATTCCGGATATTCAAAATATTATGTCAAACAAAACTGCAGAAACACAAGAATAATAAACAAGCGTCCATAAAATATTACACACATTCAAATGACACCAAAATTATTCTGATGAAATCTTGTGCAAATTCTGATTTCATCGGTGTCAGCACGCTGTGTTCAGTGTATTTCACAGGTGACATACCAGAACTTCATCAAACAGTTTCCTCCTGTGTGTTTGGCTTCTATAAACTCCCATTAAATCCAAATTGAACAGGAAACACACAGATAACACACACACACACAATGAGCAGCAGCAGCTGCAGTGGAGAGAAAAGTTAGAAGTTTTACCTCCATCCTGCCCGTCGAGTGTCAGCGCCCTCGTTTATGTCAAGTATGTGAGAGAGAGAGTGAGAGCGAGCGCAGGCCTGCAGGTTAAATATAGAACCAGAGTCACTACTGTCACATAGTGAGAGAGACAAACATACAGAGAGAGAGGACGGCTCATGTTCTGTCACATGTTGATCATTTCTCTCTGTTTGCTGCTGCTCCTTCTCCAGCTTCCTGCTATTTCATTAAAGCAGAGAAAAAAAGCATGATAAATAAAATACAAATACAGTTAATGGCAGTGGTAAAAGAGCAAACCCACCTATAAAATCAATGTGAAACAGTGTCAACATTAAGTGATGTCCATAAAGGAGCATGTATGGAAAAGTGTCTGCAGAATGTAATTAAAATATTAAAAAATGGTGATAAATCAACCCGAGGTTGATTCCTGGGAAACGAGCTAAAAAGCCCTGATAAGTCTGTTTTGGATCTTTTAGTTTAGAGTCAGCTACTGAGTTGAGGTGTTGAGGTGCCGTGTGCCTGGAGGCTGCTGGCCGTCCATCTGCCTCAGATTGCATCAACTTCTCACAGAAAGACTAACTAATATTCATGCAGGAGTCATTACGGCCTCGTAATTCACATGAGTTTACTGTGGTCGGATATCAGTCATTGTCCAGCTCATAGTTGCTGTTCAACACACCACCTGTTACCCACCAGTACAGTTTTTATTATTAAGAATGTCCAGATGCCACTTTTTCCCAGACTGGGTACAAGTACGAGTACTTGCATTTGAGTTCTTTCCGATACTGGATAGCAATACAAGTCCTAAAGTGTTTTGTTTCTAGAATGAGTTGCTGGACAGTAAAATCTTCATTGATCCACCGCAGTTAAGCAAATTCCACGATGGAGAAGCCCAGACAACATGAACTGTAGAGTTTAACCGGGAATATGAAGGTAAAAATACCTCTGACAACAAAAAGCACTTCAGGTGATGTTCTAGTTACTATGTCCAACCCGCATTTTTTCCAGATGTCAGTCGCAAATATTAAGCATTTTTAAAATATTCTTGAGAAACGTCAGTATTAGCAACTAGATCTTAAGACTTTAGCACATCAGAGCTTGTATTCAGCTTTACTTTGTTTTCCCTTTTCTGACCTACAGTCCACATTGTAACAGTAGTCTGTGTCTATCTGAACACAAACCACAAACTCTGCATTGATGACGATAATCATCTAATATTCCTACTGAAAGCTGGACTAAGCATGGCCGGCTCAATATGAACAGCTCACTGGCCAGTGAAAAGGTTAATAACATCCGAAGCTGGTGCTTATTGCTTGTTCCCAAAGGTTTGGGATACACGTGCTTTTAGTGGTTTTGTGTGCACATCATGGTGATTCCTGCCCTGACTTGGAAGACTTCCTGGGTTTTTAACACTATGGGAAAGTGAGATGCAGTTGAGCTCATGGCCAGTGGGGACATTATATCATGTCATTAGCTCCTTTGTGTCCGATGGTGAAGGAAGACGAATCACAACAACTATCATTTTCTCTGCTGTGGTCTCAACATCAACATTACTGCTTACGTTGTGCAAAAAAGAGTTTACAGGCAAGACAGTCCGATTTCAGCCAGGGCTGATTGGGCTCTAGTCTGTCCCCTAGTGGACAACAGTTTCAGTCTTACGAAATTAAGTATGTAAACAAAGAGGAAGGTGATGCATTCACTGTCCATGTGTATGGGGGTAAAAAGACTGCAAAGGTGGGCGGGTAGTGCTTCCTGATGGCATCAATGTGGATGACGTTAAAAAAGATCAAAAGAAACAACATAGACTTAAGAGGATTTGCTAACGAACAGAAACGTCATCCGCTCTCAGCACATGTCTCAGGTGTGTGTGTCTGTGTGTGTCTGTGTTTGTGTGTTGTATTTTTCAGATGCCAGGACAATAGCGTTGATGAGGAACCTGCGGCCTGTTGTTGCCCTGCAGGATGCGTCTTTCTCTCTGAAAGGAAGTAGAGTCAAGCAAGCAGAGGACAGAAAATTTCTCTTTTCATTTCTGCTTTTTGTGTTTCTTCACTTCTGTTTCTGAACAGAGGGGAGTTTTAACCAACTCAGTAGTGGTTACGTAAGACCAGCACCAGCCAAACCAACATTGCTGGTGGATTTGAGGGCTGGTGCTTAAAGGAACACAGTGAGACAAAAACAACTAACGGGGGTTTGAATGGAACAGATGAGTTTCCTGTTGCACATGGTCTTATGGGATCCGAGCCTGTTATAAAGATTCTTAAAGTGAAACAAAACCAGGTTTAAAGTCTTTTAATATCAATATGATGAAATCATCTTCTGCTTTCACACGTATTTCCGTTTATCTTCTGAACAATCAGTCTTGGTGGTTTCTCCACAGCACATGGTAGGAAGGGAGGGGTGAAGCAGACAGGAAGATCCCCTATAAGGTGAAAATGTGACCAAAGAGATGTTGCACAACATCACAGCTTCAGTTATTGGCACATAAAAACCTTTTTTTTATTCTGACTGATTTTAACTGAGCTGTGTCGTTTTTGACTTGACCACCAGCAACTCACTAGTTGTCTTGGTTTTGAAATTGACTGAGGCCTTGTTTATTTGACTTGGGACTTAATGGTCTTGAATTTGATCCTGGACCCACCAGTCTTAACTTGGGACTTGATTGCCTGACTTTTCTTTGCATTGGTTCCATCTTCACACCTAAATTGAGACTTTACTGATCTTGAGTGTGTTTTGTTGTGAATTATACTGTTGTTGATTCGACACTGTCATGAGTGGAAGAAATACGTGACATGAATGAATGAATCTTGGGTTGGAACTTGATTCAAGGACAATTTGGTCTTGACTGGGGAATGTAGACATATGTTGAATTGGGACTCAGGGATCTGGATTTGGACTTTGAGTTTATTATTAGTAATAAGTTAAACATTATTGATCCTAATAGAGAAATTGTTGTTGAACAGCTGCACATACACAGGAAAAGTAACAGCACTGTTTCCTGAATGGTAAATAATCTGCACTTCTATAGCACTTTTCTACCTATTGGTCACAGAGGAATCTCAACCAGAAAAGATAGAAGTGGGGGCCCAGCCAAGCTCACTCCAAAGACACGACTCAGAATCCTCAGGGAGGTAAAAAAGAACCTTAGAGTAACAGCTGAGGACTTGAAGGCATCATTGGAGTTGGTCAATGTCTGTTATGAGTCATTGAAGGGTCATGGTGTCCATGGCAGCAGGAAGTCATTGCCTGGACCACTTGTCACTGTGGAGGGAAAATGAATTCCCTGTTTATCAAGGTGTCCGACACGATGATGTCAGGGTGTCTGTTTGCAAGCTGAAACTCAGAAGAAGCTGGTGATGCAGCAGGACAATGAGCTTCAACACTGAAGTGAATCTACTAAACAGAGACACACAATCCACCCTTTTGGAAGTGGACCAGTCAGAAAGATTGTGACTGTTTGTGTTTTATCATCTTAGAAAAATTGTGTTTGTTGATATTTGTGACTCGGATAAAGAACTGATGACATTTCATGACCAGTATCACTGCTTTTCTTGTGAGTGTAGGTGATTACTCTACTACGAGGTTTTAGGAGGAAGAAACTTAAGCCCCTTTCAGAGATGCACTGCAATTCAGACATTTTCCAGACTTTTTCTGAGGAGGGTGTATGTGTGAATGCAAACGCCCGAGTCCGGTGTTTGCTTTGTTTTTTTAGCATCATGTGTGTATTTCTATAGTGAGGCTTCTAACACGGACCATCTCCTGATGTTGGCTACATGTCTGAATGGGAAGCTCCAGACACGGTCAGGACCTGATCCTCCTGACATTCTCTGGAGTTCATGTCTGAAACAGGCTACAGATGACTGAGCTACCTGTGAGCTAAATGAGCACAGCGCCCCCTGTTGCCTTCACCTCAGACCACTTTCTTGTCTTGACTTTGAATGTGACTTGGGGCTGATTTTAGATGTTTAGACTGTTTAATGAGTCCATGTCACCGTATGTTTCCTCTCCACAGTAAGATAATAGTTGGAGAATATTTCTATAAAAAATATGAAAATCTGTAAGTTTTTTATATGTTTACATATTTATATAAATTAAAAATCAGTCATTAGCAAATTTGATCCTCACAGAGCTAAATGATTAACTACTACTTTTCCTCAACTTGCTCTTGTTTAGCAGTGGTTCTGTGCTGCCACCTGGTGGCTAAACATCTGCGTCTCGCTGGCACATTTCCACAACAGCTGACAGGTCAGTGAATGCACCGCCAATAGTCAATATTGTCCGAGTCAACAGTGACACTGAGTTACACCTGAAGTGGCTTGGCATCATTGTTCAATGTCAATATTAACACTGAGCTCAAAGTTCATGTCTGCAGAGTCAGAAGAACATGGAAGATGACTTTCCTCTGTCTTTCCAACCTACAGCTGTTTGAATAATAGAAAAAATCAGCTGCAGATAAAATAAAAAGTACTGAGGTAAAGAGATACAGTAATGATGATTAAACAACTTTTCTTATAAAGGGAGATAAAAGACACCTGGTCTAAATAAACTTTCTCTTATTTCTTTGTGCAGTGAAGCTTTGAGAAACGTAAAAAGGTGGTTTTGTAGTTTTGCAGCCCTTTAGGTCGGTCAGGGAGAAAACTGCAGTACACTTCCATTTCTCAGCAGGTTTGTTCTGACTGATGTCCAGGTTCTACAGATCGTTTCCATCCTCCTAATTCAATTTAGACGTGGAAACCCCGAGTTTCAAGTTGTGCGGGAAATAGCTGAGAATTCTGTGGAAAGTTTGAAAACTGAAAAAAGATGCCAGAGAGTCATAATATCAAAGAGCACACGCTGAGTCATCCAAGAGCACAAATTAAATCAGTGTGCAAGTTATTAATTTAAGCGCATGGATTCGAGCAAAAATTAAATGAAGGAGATGTGCTGTTAAATCAGGAGTAGGATTTCAGTGGCACAAATTAAGTTATATAATTGCACAAACTGAGTCTTTTGAGGACAATTAAGTTCATTTCTTAATTCTAGAGCATAAATTGCCCAGTTCAGGAACATTTTAAAAAGGTTTGGCAGGAGAAATGAAGCTATTTAAGAGCAAATTTTTTAAAGTAAAAGCCTGACTTTAACATTTGAACATTAAAAAGCTTGAGTTATGAATTTTAGAGCATCATTCGTTAGTTCGAGAGCACGACGTAGTCAGTAAACAGCACAAATAAAAATACAATTTTAGCTAAATCATTCTATGCCATGTATTTTTATCCCTTTAAGATTCGTGTTCACTATGATTGAACGACAGCACCTACAGTCTGCATTTTTAATTTGTGTACTATATTTATGCAATGACAAATAAATCCATTCTGTCATTCAAGAACATAAATTTAGTGATTGGATCAAGTCAAATTAAGTTTTATTTAAAGTATTTGCAGTACTGGATTAAATAAGTCTTTAATTTAAGTTTGTAATTATTAAATCATTTCACTAAAGAGCAAATGAAGTAATGTAAAGAATAAATACAGATTCAATAAATTGACTTAAGTGATTGAATGGTTTCGGTACAATCAGAATCATTGGTCCGGCTAATTTATTTATTCAAGAGCATGTTTTTCAAATTAAATCAAAAATGTTTTCATGACTCAAGTCTTTAGAAAACTGTAATCAGTAAATTTGAATGACATAATTGCTGTATTTATTGAGTTTTTATGGAGAGTCTTGACAAACATGACGTCACGCTGACACGTTTACAGCAGCTGAACGATGTCGCCTGAGACCAGAGGCTGTTTCAGAATCAGGAACAGTGAACTTCCACAGAAAGATAGAGAGGAACAAATTCTTTATGCTGACGCTGATGAGCAACAGTCGAGATGTTCATTCAGAGAAATTCATCAGAGCAATTAATGTGCTTTCAAACAGTTTATTGCTGAATTTAGATTCATAAATAAACACAACTGTTCCTACAAGTTGTATTAACAAAATGTGTGAATGTTTAGTTATTTGATGTCATGTGACAGGATTTCTGGGTAACGAGGTTCTTAAGCAGCTGCTCTCACACACACACTGCTGGTTTCCTTATCAAGCTCATGGTGACATTCGTCTTTGTTCAGAGTAAATAAAGTTAAGGTGAATGAAACTTCCTGCAGAACATCCTGCCTCAGACAAAACGTGTCAGCTGATTCCTTTCTGTGTGTGTTTCAGTGAAGCCAAACTGTGCAAACATGTTTGTACTCTCACATTATCTCCACAGGTGAACAGCAAACAAATTCGTTCAAGAAAAAGACCCCGGGCTGTTTTTATGACGGCAGGTGACGAAGTCTTCATGAGGTGAAGTGACCTGATGTGAATATGAGCTGAGTACAACTTTAAAATCTTTCCATATTTTTACCAATATAAGACCTGAGTTTTAGGACGGAAACAAAACAGTTGCTTGTTACTTTACTCTCAAGTCAAATTCTGTATTACAGATCATAATTTGGCTGAAGGGACAATCTGTCCAACATGCAACAGTATTTCTGCTGTCGCTTTGTCCGACCAACAGTCTACAACATAAACTGAGAACGTTAAACACTAAATCTGATGTCATAATAGTTGCTCATAAATTCTTGGTCATTTAAAGTTAATTGTTGCATTGCACTCAGTGTTGATGGACTTTATAAGTGTAATAATTCCCCTTCCTGCAACTCAGTGTTTCGTCATTTGTGCACATGTAGCTGACAAACTGGGAACTTCTGACACAACTTCACCTTTTTTAATACGCAGAGATGAGGTGAAGCAAGCAGGCAAAACTCCAGCAACACAGACCCTGACGGGGCCTCAAACGTCCTAAAGTTGTTCAGTAAAGTTGTTTGCTGGAGTTTTGAGCTTTTTTGTGCAATAGACATTTATGATTTGCGACCAGTTTTAAAAAACAACTGGAAAAGTGCAGAATGAACACAGAGATGCAGAACAAGAGACTTGTGGAGCTGTTAGGTGGTGAAACAAGCATAAAAACAAAGCCCCTCAACTGCCAAAACACATAAACTCTTAAAATCTGCTCTGATATATATACACACAGTGTAAAACAGCATTTAAAGAAAACCATGAAAGTTCCCATCACCCTTCTAACAGATATACTGCAACCAGTTCATCCTCAAAGTCTTAAGATTGTAAAACAATTTCTGCTGTATAATCTACAGCTCACTGCTCACTTGTTTAACATCACCTCAAATTCATCATGCAAATACATTTCACTGCCAAGTCAAACTGGTCCCAATTTATTACTCCTAGTCAGAGAGAAGCACCTGAATGCGCCATTAGCTTTTGTCTCTGTGAGGCTGGACTCCCCTTTATTCTCAACACAGAGATGGAAACTTTTCATATCTATTATTTCAGGCATTGTTCACCTTTGACGGTGAAATTAAAATTGGCATAAAAAAAATGGTTTTCAGAATAGAAAGCGTTTCTGTCACTGACTTTGAACTTAATGTGAATGGAAGTTACTGTTATGAGACCTGAACATAGCATCAGCCTTCAGGCTGCATAACGTAAGGGGTCAGAACCCCTGCACCTCCAACCTTCCAAAACTGTGTCAAACATTTACGCCACAGTTACTGCTGCAGAACTTTGGAGGAGGCTGTTCAGTTCATTCTTTGCCATAAAAAAGAGAGAAAGAAAATCAGTCTTTGGTCTGAACCCGAGAGGTGAAGCTGCCTTTTTGTCTTCTGCATCCAACCAACCAGAGAGTTAACATGAGTAATGTGACTCAAGTAATTCAATGACTGAACACAATTTCAGTACAGTGACTTCTCTTTGTACCTTGCTGTAGATTAATTGTTAGCTGACAAAAGTTTCGTGATCTTTCTATGTTTAAATAGACCTTCTAATATACAAGGTGATGATTGTCGAAAAAACAAGAAGATATCCAGAAAAGTCGACAAGGGATTGTTTATTTCTTCTTGTTGTTCTGTGGTTTGTGTTGTTGCAGGACTTGTGTTGACCTTCATGACCTCTGTCCTTTGTCGTACCAGCTGTGAGTTGAAAATGTCCCCATTTAACAGAGAAACAATAAGACAAATGATTTGAATAACAGCGAACACGTGAAGCAGTAAAAAAAACAACTGATGTTTCCTGTGAGCAACAATTTTAATCACGTTAATAATCCAGGTCTCATGGTGAGTCCGTCAGTAACACGTTTCACTTTTATTAACGTCCCTGCTTCTTCTTGAAAATCTTGTTAAAAGCGCTTCTTCTCCGGCTGCCAGACGACTCGCTCTCCTCACCTCCATTCTCCTCCACTGGGCTCCTCTTGGCTTGGACCTGGAGGACTGTCGCCCGACCGCTGCTTGACGAGCTGGACGAGGCGGAGGACGAGAAGATGACCGGGCTGTCGGTGATGTCTGACGTGATGCAGAGGGAACGGGTGGAGCAGGATGAGTTGAGGTTGCTGGTGGGGCTGCCCCTTAACTCCCCGAGACTGGAACTCTTCTCAAGTCCTCCTCCTCCTCCCCCTCCTCCTTTGCTGAGCCCAGAACCCTGACCCTGAAGGGTTTGGACCCTTGATGACAGGATGATGGGCTTGGAGCCGTACAAGCTTCGTGGCTCGCTGTGCGCCAGAGGCAGGAAGGAGTCCGAGTCTGAGCGGTTCATGGTTTCCCTGAGAAAGAGATGTAAGACAGCAAAAACACGAGGTGAGCTGGAGGATTAACGTTAATGTTGCTAACATGGATGTAGTATGAAAGCAGGATGTCATCTGTTCAGGCCCATCAAAAACTGCTCATGTTCCGAAATCCTCTCTCAGTACAAAGGACTGACGCACTATTTCATGATGTTAGCGTGAACACAAAGTACAGCTGAAGCTGATTATCAACTGGTATCGGACAAATGTTCCTTAGCTCTGAAGTCAGCAGGGATTCTGTCTCTGGGGAGACGAATGTCTGATTCAATTTAATCCAATAATCAAAATTCTCAACACATTTTGGTTCAACTAACTATTAACAGCATCTGTTTCAAGATCTTTTACGTTTGGGCGATGGTACCTGGGAACATGTTGGTCTTCTTGTACTGGACTTGTAGATGTGTTGCTTCCTCACTCGTTAGAGCAGAACATTGACTGTGTTTAAATGCACTTCCAGTGCATCGAGAAAGTATCCCAGGACTTGACTTATTCCAAAATGGATCAAATTCATTATTTCCCTTAAAATTCTACAAACAATACTCCATAATGACACATTTATTAAAAATGAAACAAAGTATTCATGGTTTTTGCAATGACACTCAAAATTGAGCTCTGGTGCAAGAACACAAAATATCACATGTAGTCAAGTATTCACAGCCTTTGCTTAATACTATGCTGAAGCTCCTTTAGCACCAATTACAGCCTCATGTCTTTCTGAGTATGATGCTACAAGTGTGATACACCTATGTTTGGGCAGTTTCTTCCATCCTTCTTTGCAGCACCTCTCAAGCCCGTTCAGGTTGGATGGGGAGCATCGCTGCACAGACAGTTTCAGATGTTCAATCGGCTTCAAGTCTGGTGTCTGGCTGGGCCACTCAAGGACATTCCCAGAGTTGCCCCATAGCCCTTTATTTGTTATCTTAGCTGTGGGCTTAGGGTTGTTGTCCTGTTGAAAGATGAACCGTTGTCCTAGAGCTCTGGAACAGGTTTTCATCAAGGATGTCTCTGTACATTGCTGCATTCACCTTTCTCTTGATCCTGACTAGTCTCCCAGTTCCTGCCGTTGAAAAACATCCCCACAGCCTGATGCTGCCACCACCATGCTTCACTGTAGGGATGGTGTTGTTCCAGGTGGTGAGTGGTGCCTGGATTTCTCCAGACATGACACTTGGCATTCAGGCCAAAGAGTTCAGTCTTTGTTTCATCAGACCAGAGAATTTTGTTTCTCATGGTCTGAGATTCCTTCAGGTGCCTTTTACTTTTAGGAGTAGTTTGTCTCTGGCCCCTCTACCATACAGGCCTGATTGGTGGAGGTCTACAGACAATTCCTTAAACTTCATGTCTTGGTTTGTGCTCTGACGTGCACAGTTGACTGTGGGACCTTATATAGACAGGTGCATGGTTTTCTAAATCATGTCCAATAAACTGAATTTCCCACAGGTGGAATCTAGTCATGTTGTACAAACTTCTCAAGGATGATCAGTGGAAACAGGAGGCACCTGAGCTCAATTTTGAGTGTCATGACAAAGGCCATGAATACTTTGTTTTATTTTGAATAAATTTGCAAAGATTTCAAACAAACTCCTTTCATGTTGTCATTGTGGGGTATTGTTTGTAGAGTAAAATAATGAATTTGATCCATTTTGGAATAAGATGTAACATAATAAAATGTGGAAAACGTTAAGTGCTGGGATACTTTCTGGATGCTCTGCATGTAACCTGGGTACATCTGGGAATGTGTCCATGCACTTAAGTTTGTAAAGTGACTTGATTTCTCTTCCACCAGTGACTTATTTTAAAGCCTGACTCAACGATTTTAACTGTGTAGTGACAGAAAACGCTGCGTCCTGAGTTTTGTGCGTGTGTTTGCTTTGCAGCAGAGTGACAGTACAGGGGAGAAGAAAGAAAAAAGAGGAGACACATTACGCTGAGAGAGAGAGAGAGAGAGACAGAGAGCTAATGAAGAGGGAAGACAGTGGAGAACTCCAGTTATTTGATAGTGACCACTAAGTAATTCTACCAACCTTTGAGAGCTGAACGTCAAAGCAGGTTCTACCATCCGCTGTCGCAGGGGCGTCAGGTTCTGAGCTGCAGAAGAGGAGGGAGAAACATTTAAACTATTGCTTTATTTTGTGAACAAGTAACCCAGGAAGTTCAGCTCAAAAAGCACAAGATACTTCTTGAAACAAAGTGTCACAAGTGCAGAGGAGAGATTTACCAAGCAGCATGTCCTCGAGAGAAACGTGTTTTTACATTAGTTTAGAGAGAAGCCACCAGCTCTCTTCACAAAGCCTGTGGATATTTCAGCATTTTGCTCAAGCTATTATATACAAAAGGCATAAAAACGTGGGGAAATTTTTGAATTTTGAATTATAGTTGTAGGTAGTAAAATTTCTGTGTTCACGCCGACTCCAATCTGTGTATGGGAAATGGGAAAGAACTCTCTCAGTTGTTTATTCTCTTTTCAGAGAAAGATTTCAGGATCTGTGGTGGTTCAGTTTGAAGTGACTTGTCCCAGAGCCAAAGCTGAAATAAACCATTTACTTCATGCTGTTTACTGCTGCAGACCTGTAAGTGGATGTTAGTGAAGAACAGAGGAGCAGGAGGCAGGTTAAATGGTTAAGATGGTGTTATATTCTCCAGGTCTTCAGAGGGAGCGAATGTCTGTTTAAACAAACAAAAGGAGTGAGGAAGGTGGAGGAGGAGCAGGGTGAAGCTACACAGGTGAGGAGGTGTTCACATGGACTTTTCCCTCATCATGAGCAAAATACGTCACCAAGCTGTAGTTAAATTTTACTTTAACCATTGATAGACTGACAAATGTAATATGTACAATGCATTTACAACTAGTCAAATCTGTAATTTGATTTATCAGTGATTATATTTCTATTGCAACAAGTCAAAGTTCTTTTAAAAATATCTTTAATTTCAATTCTGACCAGTCAAAGTTAACTGCACACACTGTCTGTTAAAGCTGGGGATTCCCAAATGCTCATGTGAAGCCAACTCAGCTGATTTATACCTCTGTCAAACACACTGACGTCTCACCGGGTTATTCAGACCTAAGACATTATTGCAAAATCTGTATTTAAAGGTGCTGCTTAGTCAAAATGAGTCATTTTGATCAATTTTTTAAAAATTACTCTTCTCTCTCTGGAGCAGAGTTATGAAAATGGGATGTCCCAAGACTGAGTACTTGCAAATACAGGGTTCTTTAGCGAGAGCAGGTGGAGGAAAATCTAGAGAGGTGGAGGTCTGCTCTGGAAAACAGAGGAATGAAGCTTAGTTGCAGTAAGACAGAATACATGTGTGTGAATGAGAGGGACCCAGGTGGAACGGTGAGGTTACAGGGAGCAGAGGTGAAGAAGGTGCAGGACCTTAACGTACTTAGGGTCAACGGTTCAGAGCAACGGTGAGTGTGGAAAAGAGGTGAAGAGGCGAGTGCAGGCAGGTTGGAACGGGTGGAGAAAAGTGTCAGGTGTGTTGTGTGATACGAGTATCAGCGAGAATGAAAGGAAAGATGTTCTAGATGGTGGTGAGACCAGAGATGTTGTTCGGCTTAGAGACAAGCAGAGCTGGAGGTAGCAGAGCATAAGATGTTGAGGTTCAGGATCAGGAATGAGGACATCAGAGGGACAGCTCATGTTAGATGTGTTGGACATAAAGTCAGAGAGGCCAGATTGAGGTGGTTTGGACATGTTCAGAGGAGAAACTGTGAATATATCGGTAGAAGGATGCTGAGGTTGGAGCTGCCAGGCAGGAGGTCTAGAGGAAGAGCAAAGAGGAGATTTATGGATGTAGTGAGAGAGGACATGAAGTTAGTTGGTGTGAGAGAAGAGGATGTAGAGGACAGAGTTAGATGGAGGCACATGATTCGCTGTGAAGACCCCTGAAAGGAAACAGCCCAAAGGAAAAGTACACAGAGGAGCATTGGGACATCACTAGTTTTATCTTTTATTTAACACTGAGTGTAAAATAGTATAAATATTTTTGGTCAGGCTAATTATTTGTTTTAATGGCTAAAAATAATACATTTATTAAATGTTTTCACATTTGCCTATTTTATTTTTGATATGTTCGATGTAATTTTTAAAAAAGATGTTTCTGGCTTTTCTGACCCCAGAAACGCCTCCAGTATCAGTGGGAACTGTGACTGAGATAACTGAAGGATTAGCTGATCGGTCAGCTTTCACTGGCGATTGTACAGAGGTATGAACCAATCAGAAAACAGGGAGGCTGAAGGAGGGAAGGGGCCAACCGGAGTGTTTCCATGGTGACTGGCTGTCTGTGATGCCACTCAGGGGCCAGAGGTCGCTCACTCGCCGGTCCATTTGCCACGCTGCATCTGTAGGGAGCCATTCAGGAGAGAGATGCCAAGAAAAGAGGACCAATGAGAGGAGGGGATGGACACAGGTCAGGTCACGTTTCCTCGTTTATCCTCATTTCTTTGATATTTCAAACAGGAATGTTGCCGCACTCTTCTTCCATTAAGGGATTAGTGGATTTTTTTTTTTTAATCACTTTACCGTCTGAACGTCTACATTCAAGTTTTGTATCAATATTACACATATTTAAAAAGTAAGGTACTTTGCATTTTCTTGCTTTTTACATACATTGTTTAGTGAAGATCAGATCACTTTTTATAAAGTCAAACATAATATGTCACAGTCTTTCATGTCTTTGTTAAACCCACCTATTAAATAAAGTGGTGCTGAAAAAACTTCTGATGTCACCAAACATCACCTGGAGTCCAAGCAAGGAATTGAGAATGGAGGTGTTTTTAGGAGAAACTTGGACAATGCTTGAGTGGCTTTATAAGTCAGTGTTTGACTGGTTCACAAGCAGCATCAGCTGATATGAACCATTATGTCACAAAAAAGATCCAGGAAAACATATGATGAAGAGTTTTTATATGTGTGTAGCTTCAAAGAGTAACGTCAAATAAAGACATGAAAGACCATGTGTTTTATCAGCTTAGAAATATTGTGCTGGTTGATATTTGTGACTTTGGTGAAGATCACATCACATTTCATCACCACATTATGCAGAAAACCATATTGTCATTGTCTTTGGGTTCCCACACCCACTAAGGTCACCAACGGCCTCAAAGACACAGCAAGTGACGCTAATTATTTCACTCACTTTGCCAGAAGAGCCGCTGCATAAAAAACACAGGAGAAATACTCTTTTTAGCATAAAACATCATACAGGCTCATATATAATGGAGCCTCTTCACATCAAACGAGAGAATCACTGAAGAATTGACCTTAAACAGTTGAGCAGCAAATCGTCAGAATGGAAATTGTTGGACTAGGTAACATTTTCCTTCACCACTCTGTAGTTTATTTTGACTTAGTGTCACCGCCATTGTCCTGCTGCCACAAAAACTCAGCTTTAATCTTGTGCCACTAACATTTTAAATAGGACTCAGTCTGTGTCTGGGATCAGTGGGTCTTGGACCAGAAGTACGAAATCCTGCTGTTTTTAAATGGAAAACAGGGACAATTTGTACAGTTGTTGGGGACCATTTTCTGTGGCGGATTAATCCAGGTTTGATGCTCTAATGAGTGTTTGTGGCAGCAGGGTGGTGAACGTTTTTGGACTGTTAGCGGAGGAACAGGTAACATCTGTTAGTGGCAGATGTCACCTGCACAGGTTGTGTTGACAAAAAGGAAAATATGAAATATCACCCGAATATTTGGTGGTGACTGAGGTTTTGACACGCAGACTTACACTGCAGCGTCCCATGAGACAAGATGTCCTCGTCCATGTCGTCGAGGTCATCGGACAGGAGGAGGTGCTGAGGGTTCGTAGGTCGCAGGCCGAGGAAGGACGGGTCCAGGTTGAGTGCAGCAGCCAGCGCTCCCATACCCGGATTATTGACCACACAAAACCCTGTTAGAGACTCAATCTGTTGCCAGCGGTGCAGTTTCTCCCGCAGCGCCGTCGTCACCTCGGCCAAGGCCTGTCTGAGGGGGGACGCAGTCACTCAGTATCATTACTCAGTTACAGTAAGTAACTGGGAAACAAGGCTTGAAGATGCCGTACTCTGGCCATTTCATAAAAGTGACGCTGAGCGTGACTAAGCTCACAAAGTCGCCTTTTTTAAGTTTGTCACAGCAGCATCTGCAGTGGTGCCACATCATGGTTGTGAGTTAAATAAAGTACCTGCACTAAGGAACAATGTGACCAAATCTTTCACTACTCACACGTTCAGGCCCTGAACCAACAGCCTGCAGAGCAAATCTGTGACGTTAAATTTGTCAGTGCGTTCAGGGTCAAAGGTCACTCACTTGGCAGAGAGGATCTTGTGGTCGACGTCGTCCAGCGAGGAGCTGTGAGCCACATGAAAGGTCCCGAACAGAGAACTCCTCTTCTTCTTGATCTTCTCTGCCTGCAACATCACCAGCATAAAGTCTTTTATTGTTCATTTGGTGAAACGGTCGACGTGCTGCTTTGTGTTTTTACTGCAGTAATTAGTTTAACGAGCAGCGACTTCTTTAGGCTTCCTGTTGCCCTGGGTTTTGCTTTGCAGGCTCTTCCTGCTCTACCTTCTTGTGTCCATATGGACACTGCAGACAAGACTCAAAGGCTGAAAAAGAGTTAGCTGGGCTTGACTTTTTGACATTAATAGTATTTGGCTAAGATAAATCGGTGCAGAGAAAGATGCACTTACAAGAAGGTGCATCGCATTTCAGTCTCTGTCGAATATGGAGCTTTATGTAAAAAGTAGCAGTAATGGTGATAAATGCATGTTGCAACATCACAACTTATTTATCAATATTTCGTGGACGTATCTACTTTTACAAAATTGACCCAAAGGCTTTTTTGCAGGTATTTACAGACGTGTGTGGTTCTTTTTTCACGGTGAAGCTCACCCCCTCTCTGGCCTGCAGCAGCTGCCTCTCCGCACTCTGTTTCTTGATGTTGTAGTACTGAACTTCAATCTCGTGCGTCAGCTGCAGCCATTTCTGCAGAGCCTCCGGCGGCACCCAGCGAGCTCGAGACTCCAGCTCCCTCTCTGCCTTCTTCAGCGCCATGCGTACCTGAAACACACACACACACACACACACCCCTTTCAGGATATTGTCATGTGGCTCCGGTGTGTTGACAGCACCTGGAAGTTCCTCCTGTCCTCCTCCATCATATAGTATTCTTGTCGTCTTACTTGCTCCAGCTCCTCTTCAGCATATTTCTGACTGCTCCTGTCGTTCTCTGTTCCCTGTCTGAGCTCTTGGAGCCGCTGAGCTTCCAGTTTGGCCGA
This sequence comes from Channa argus, assembly GCF_033026475.1. NCBI lineage: Eukaryota > Metazoa > Chordata > Actinopteri > Anabantiformes > Channidae > Channa > Channa argus. The sequence continues at coordinate 12,730,945 of NC_090218.1, forward strand.
GTTGATCTCATTCCTCAGCTTCTCCTCCACCTTCACCTTCTCCACCTGAACACAGCGCTGCTCCTCCTGAGCCTTCTGCAGTCTGACAGTAACAAAGAGTCCGTGAAACAAAGGGAATATTACTGTACGTTATTACAAACGTTTACTTAGTAACAACACAAATAGTAAATAACAGTTGTACTAGTTGTAGTAGTGATGTTATTAAATGTAGTAATACTAGTGACAACACTAGCGATGATCCATAGTATTACATCAGTCATAGCAATACTAGTATAAGTATAAGCATTTGTAGTAGCGGAAATACTATCAGTATAATGTGACTTGTGTTTACACAAATATACACACACTGCATTTGTGTGTGTGTGTGTACAAGCAGGTATGTGTTTAGCAGAGTAGCAGCATTTGTGGGTGTGTGAGCTGCTGGTTATTCTTCGCCCTTATAAGGACAGAATGCTCCTGACCCCCCCCAGTTTTCTACATCTGTGACGTCACCCATTAACAAAAAGCCTTCTTCAGCCCAGAGCTCTTAAAGTCTTAAGCCTGTGCTTTAAAACTGGTTTTGGTGCCTGTATGAGGAACAAACACATAGTTCTCATAGTGTTTCTCTATGCTGCACTGAACCTGAACTAGGGGCGGAGCCAGATGTCGTAAACATGTGGGGCTTAGCTCAACCCCCCAAACAAAAAAACTTCATGCCACACCCAAGTCAATCCGACGTGGATTTTCAAAGCGATTTCACAGTTTTGATGGACTGAAAATTCAAGCAGCACAAAGGGTGGAGGGACTGACGGTGTACAGGCTGTGAAGCCCCTAGTGATTCAGGGCTGCATCATATGACACATGCTGCACGTTTACATAAATCAGATGAACAATACAAATTCAGCTAAATGTGTATAAGGAGCAACTTTAATAAAATGCTTTTCTTTTATTACTGGATATAATGTAATTTAGCTTCACTTGGTGTCAGGTGTAAAATAAGTTCAACTTATTGTCACTTCATCATGTTCATAACTGGGAAATATTCTTAAATAACTTCAGACGTTGTTTCCTGGTGCTGGATATTTCTGTCATTAGAACATTTAAAACCAGACTTTTGTACTGGAACAAATCCACTGAGCCGTCTCAGTGACATCTGGCTGAAAAATAATATCCCGTAGCCACGATTTTATTAAAACATGGGGACAAGATGAATTATGTTCTAATTAAGACGGGACGCTTGTGGTTTCACTGCAGTCAAGTTACTTTGTTGTTGGATTTCAGTCTCTGTCTGAATACAACAGGCAGGGAGGGGATAGAGGCCCCAAGGTGTCAGGTTAGTGAGCAGGTCAGTTGGAGTTTAAAGGTTAATTTTGTGTATTTATACACTCTACTGCTGTTACTGTAGTAGTCAGAGTAAGACACCTAATCCTGAATGCAGTGTTATAAACACAGTACTGTGAATGGCATTAAATGCAGTACTGCGTGTAGTATTAACAACAGTACTGCGGTGGTGGACTCACTTCTCCTGCAGGTCTAGGAGGCTCTGTTCAGCCCTCTGCAGACCCTCGAGGTCCTTCACCAACTTTCCCAGGTCGTCTCTGGACTTCCTGGTCTGGACGTAAGCGAACCAGCAGCCGCCCAGAGCCATTAGGATGGACAAACCCAGAATCCAGTCCTTCCACCAGCTCTGGTCTGCAGGGTACAGACAGTACAGAGAACACAGAAAATATAGACTTTTATATTTTTTTTTTAAATATACACACAAAAAAATACTGTGGACGGAGACATTTTGGTTCTTTATGCCACCGCAGCAAAATGTAGAGTTAAAAAGATTTTCATGAAGCACGATGGAGTTAAATTGAGTAGAATGGAGTCATGTGACCCACAGAAACACACCTGGTGGAAGTCCAAACAGCACAGCTTCCAGGGCTTTGAGCTGCAGTTTCTGAGTGTGACTCCGGTCCAAAATCTTCAGCACCATCACTGTAAGGGTGGTGTTCTTCACTGCCAGCCTGGTCAAGAGGAGAGAGACATGTAACCAGTTACTGGGAAAGAAAAGCCTGTTTCTACAGGAAGCGGTAACTATTAGTAATATTAACCAATAACAAATGCAGAAAATGCAGAAATGTATTAGAGTAATAATGACCCCTCCCCCAACATGAAGCATCACTGGTCCACAGAACATCCAGGGAGAAAATACTTTTCTTTCCTGCTTTTAAGTAAAATATAACTCGTTTACTTACTAGTTATACTTCTTTTACTAGAGTATATTTATGTTCGTGTACTTATACTTTCACTTCAGTACAGTTGTGTGTACTTCATCCACCACTGTACCTGGGTAAGGCCTTTCCGTCCAGCTGATGTTTTCTGAAGGCCTCCTTGTACTGAGGAAGCTCCAGGTTTAACAGCCAGCCCTCCACGTCCTGCAACGTCCAGTTATACACTGACAGCACACACACACACACACACACACACACACACTACATTAATACTTCATCTGTGTACTGAGTGACAGACAAACTAAAACAAATGTTTCTACTGCAACATGAAATTCATTTTTCTGTTTGAACATTTTGTTCTGTTTTCTTCCAAAAATAAACTTTTCCCACGCGTTTGTAGTTTTGTCTTTTCTCTACGTCACTGTGACAAACAGAGTTGGAAAATTAACTGCAGCCAAAAATAGAAGTGTATTTTTACCCTGAACGAGTAGAAGATGAGTCTCCTTTTCAACCTCCCCTGCTGCTTTCTCACCTCTTTGTTTCTTGTTTCCTTCCTTCCGTCTTATTTCCTTTTCTCTTTTCTTTACTTCCTTGCTTATTTTTGTCTTTCTGTCCCTTTCCCTCCTCCTCTTCCTCCCTCCCTACTTTTTTTCCTTCTGTCCTTTTTTTATTCATTATTAATGCATTGTCTTTATTTCTCTTTTCCTTTCCCATCTTTCCTTCAATCATCTATAAAGAGAAGGACTTTTTATGCTTCATTTTCTCCTTTATGTTTTCCCTTAATTTTAAACTCTTTTTACTTTTTAGGATGAGCTGTTTATTTTCCTGTGGCTTTTGTCTTTTATCCAAACAGCTGATCCACAGTTTGAGTGGAGCATGAAAACTGAGCTGCAGATAGTTTCACCCTAATCTGCTGCACTTCTCTTCAAGCCCAGTGGCAAATACAACGAACAGTGGCCACAAGTCTTTCTACTGATGCCGTTCATACCAGCATTTAGTGTGTCTGTGCAGATACAGCGAGACACAGTTAATGAAGGTATAGCTGCAGTAAGAGGCACAAAGCTTCTCTAGATTTGTGGAGACGCATGTTTTTTACTGTAACAACATCATTGTGCATTTGTTCTGTCAGGTTGAACCTTTCACTATCATTTTACTGAGGTGTCTTCGCCGTCTCTGCCTGCTCACCATTACGCTTCTTCATTTGTCCATCATCACAGTCAACGTCCGGTCTCCCTCGTTTTAACAGAACAGCAAACCGATCCATAAAACTGCCGCCACAGAGCTAAACTACCAGTTTACATTCCACTAACTCAGATACACATGAGCAGAACTAATGCATCCAAATTTGGCTGGAACTGCTACTCAGTTTCTTTCTGTGACACATGTGACCATGTTGAGCAACTGCATCCAACAATTTTCTGTGAGCTTTCATCCTGTTCAGTGTCATGGGGGCTGGAGCCTTTCCCATCATTGCCCCCGGGTCCACACTGGACAGGTCTCCAGTCTGTCTCAGGGCCAACACAGAGAAACACACAGACAGACAAACACATACACCTACACCAATTAATGTCTTCAGACTGTGGGAGGAAACTGGAGGAAACCCATGTAAACACTGGGATTCGAACCGAGGACTTTGTAGCTGTGAGGCTCCAGTGCTAACCACTGCACCACCACGCCGCTCATTTTTATATCAATTAAAAAGATTTGTTTTTGCTCAAAGGTTGAATTCAACAGGAAAACTAGCCGGACAGTTTAGGGGCTTCTGAGGTGGAGCTCAGGCCCCTGATGGGCGGAGCTCGGCCGTCCCCTTTGCCTCCTGTTAAACCCTGTTTATTTGGCTTAAAAAATAGTAGTAAATATTAATTTACTGCCAGTTGGCATCATGCGTTTGAAATGCTTCATGTTGTGAGTCACAGTTTCCTCTGAATCTCTGATTCCTGGCAGCCTGACACACAAAAGACATAATACACATATTAAAATAAAGCCCCCCCCCAACACACACACACACACACCTTTAGAGTTCTTCCAGGTGTTCCACATGTCCTCCACGCTGATTTGCAGGTCGGCCCGATGGAAGCTGCTGTGTTTGGCTTTGGGGTCGTGATATTTCAGGTCCTCCCTGAGAAACTGTGGGGGAGGACGTCATTCTGATATTTAGTCTCCACTGAAGACATTTGATTAAGACATCAGCTCAGTTCACATTCTGCCTTCACTGTCACCACCGTCTACTCGCATGTCTGGTCTCACCTCGTCCGTCTCGGCCGTGTCCACCGAGCCGTCGGCATCGTCGTCCATCTGCTTGTGGATGCTGCAGATGGCCTCAAAGCTGAGCAGGGCGTTCTCATCCAGACACAGCTCCGGGTCGATCACGCACAGATCTGCAAAACAGGAACAACCTGAAAGTGAACTGTCAAATCGTATGTTGTGGACAAATCATCATTTTAAAAGGGTTATTATGTTTAGTTCGTTCATGGTTGGATCGGTTGAAAATGGGCCCCTCTCCTTTCTTTTTAGCCATTTTGTGACTATTTCTGACTTTTTTCTGGTTTATTTTTCCTCTGTTACATAGTGTCAGGACTTTTCTGAGTAGTTTTGAGTCTTTTAACTGAGCATCTCCAAACAAAAACATCCACAGTAACTTCAGGAGTCTGTGCCCAGCAGAGCCGTTCTAATTCCGCCACGTGCAAGTTTACCTGGATAATAGTGAATGTGCTGAAACGTTTGCTTTCCACACAGTAAATCATTATTTAATCTACTGTACGTGACTTTCCTGGGCTCAAAATGTCCTGAGTATTAACATACAAATAAAGTCCAACACAGAAGCGGAGAACAGGAGCTTTGACTGAGCATTTAAACTGATTTCAGCAGGAGAAACGCGTCTGAGTGAACATCGACTCTGCTCCTGCAGCCAAAAACAGCAACAGGAGTAAACATCCATCATCATTGGCAGCCATCTTTGTTTGGGACGCTTCACTGAACTCCACAGATGGAAGTAGAATCACTGAAATGTTTGACTGGAGACTCGGATCAGACAGGATAAAGATCACGGAGAGAGGGAAACAATCATTTAGTGGGATGATCATATCCTGTGCATGTAGCCTGTTGAGGTTCAGTTTAAAGTCAGGGGTGGGCTTTGACATGTAGGCCCAGGGGTTAGGGTCAGAGCACAGGGCTGGAAATGTTCAAACCACGCAGCGGAGGAGAAGTGAAGCAAAGAAACCGACCGCTGCATCAAGATTCACACTTATTGTCAGAGTCATAACTGAACACAGACATGAAACACACGTTAGTGGGATTCACTCAGACTTAAACATCCTGAGGACGTCATGATCTCTGATGTGTCTCCAGAATAAACGTCTATAAAGTTCAGCGAAGAAAGACGCTGCAGAACTTCACGTTTTTAACTGTTCCTCAGTCAGACGGTCATAGTAATGTTGATTACACGCCGTGAACTGAAGCCCATCACACATAATTCAACTTCTTCTTATTACTGAATCATTGGTTTGGGTTATGTTTTTCAAATAATCCTTTTATGGTCAAACATTCCAACAAATGTTCCATTTTTAATGACGTGACAAAGAAAAGCGCCACATCTGCTCCTTTGAGACACTAACGTCTGCAAATTTTGGGCTTTTTTCACAATTTTTCTTTGAAAATTGCAGCAGCACTGAGCTGTAGCTGACGTCACAGCAGAACGTGACCGAGCAGCGTCTGCATGTTTCAACATGACACATCCAAAACAAATTCTTCAGATTTCATCCACTGTAACACAAAAGCCACATTTCCACACATCTGAGGTTTGATTAGCTGCTGCACTTTGTGCTGTTTGTGTGTAAATGTCATCAGTAAAGATTTCAACATGTTTACAGGACTCAGGTTGATCTCTGGGTGAAACTAAACGAGACAAAGTGAGTTTGTGCTGAAGAAAAGACATCATGTCTGTGCAGTGAGGACAGAGAAAAAGACGCAAAGTGAACCTCGTCAAAATGTTCTGAAGACTTTGCCGTTTCCTCATTGAAGGTTTTTGCTACAAAAAGCTTGATACTGTGTCACATAATCACCTTCAGTTCTGTGAAGGTGGTTATGTGAACAGTGTGTGAACCCAGACAGGTTTGTTTAAACATCGTAACATCTGACAAAGAGTAGCGGACCTGCTTCATGTCCTACCTCAGTCCAACTGTCTGCACAGTGTAGGGGTCCTCTGAGGGTCTGACGTGAAGGGAATCACACTCCCAGCTTTTACATGTTACTGGAAATCACCAACACATGCAGCAGCAGCGTAACCTGACTTCTCCACCCGGCTCACAGGTTTTAACAGTTTTAACTGTGTGTTGCAGCTCAGTGGGAGACAAAGGAAAGACACATGCAGCTGATCCACAACAGGAACTGTCTGAATTTGAGGGACTTTGAGGAGGCATTGCCCCTTTAACAATCTCTACTTTCATTTATTCTTTCCCGTCTGCAGCTTTGTGCTCGGCACGTGCACAGTTGAAGAAAGCCGATTAGAATCCTGGTCACTTGTCTGCACAGCAGAGAAATCTGCATTCTTCTACAAAACTCTGCCTTTGGTAACCAGGTTTCCTTAATCCCAATAAAGTGACACGGTAAAATGAATATACAGAACAGTCTATGCACATTTTGGGGTTTGGTTTAAACATTTTTCTGCAAATAGCGAGAGTGAAAGAAAGAAGCTCTTAAGTTGACTGTACACACAGGGAAAATACATTTGTTCAACTCCAAATATTTGTGGTTTATTCGATGAACAGCAGACATAATGAAGTGATGCTGTGTGTCTGCAGAATGACGGTGACAGAGACTCAGCTAACAGCAACATCCACCACCATCCATCAGTTCACTTATCTGCAGCCGCTGCAGGCGTCATGACAACGGAGGCCACTTAAACAGATCCGAGTGAGAACTTCATGACTACATTTGGTCATTTCAGCCTGAGAGTTTCTGCTTGATTGCTCAGCTGAGTGTGTGTGTGATAGTTCCCAGGAACTGAGGCCTGTAGAGGAGCAGGTTTGTGGTTGTCACTCTAAGCTTCCTTGACAACACACCAAAACAACCCGTACAGACAATTTGCTACTTGCAAAGTATAAAAACACACTTATTGCAGCATGTGTGTGTTTGTCAGAATCACAGACCACAGATCGACTGGCAGATCCCGTTTGCTGAGCTGTTCCCAGCTCAGAAACTCAGCATAAAGCATCTGAACTGGACCACAGGCCACAAAACGGCAGAAAACCAGAAATACTGGTATACTGTGCTGTGCTGTGCTGTGCAGTGCTGTGCTGTGCTCCTACAGTCTCTTACTTTCTTCATTCTCTTTCCTTTTTGTCTTGTTGAGTCTCTCTCATTGTGTTGAATCCCTGCAGTTGCTCTGAGTGTGAGTGTGCTTGTGTCTCTTTGTAATAGCGTGTACAGTCTATGTCTTACAGTCATTTTGATGGTCTCTGTGGTGCTTTGCATCATTGCAGCTATTTTAAGCCTGTTTTATGTTTTTTGCAGCTCTGTGGTGGTTCTGAGTCTCTTTGTAGGAACTTTCCAAAAATGGACTATTAACAATAACAACTGACTGACAAACTACCCACCTATCACCTTCTGACACCACGTGACACTTAGTGGCCAGACAGAGGCTGCAGTCACACCAACAAACCACCACTGCACCTGATGCATTAAAAACTACAAACATATGAACATCCCATCGCCTGTTTAAACTCATCCACTGTGACACCACAGAAGAAGAGATGAAGAGACACAGGTTGAAGCTTAAACGTCTGTGCATTAAATCGGAGGTCGGGTGATGAAGTTACACATGAGGACTGTTGCCTCAAAGCCAAACACTGAACATCAGCTCGCAAACAGCAGGGAACTTCATCTCCCATCAGACACTGTGTGTTTCCTCTCTTAACAGCTTCAGCTCCAACTTCTCTTTTAGAAAGCCTCAAAATGTAACTGTCCACACCTTAAGAAACACAAACACATTCAGGAAACAGACACACCCACGTGCTGGTACTGCACACCTCCAGAGAAAAATTGTCAAATTTATTTAACAAAATGATCTTTTAGGTCATTTTGCATCTCTTTAAAGTGGTTTTGTGTTTTGTTACTGAGTGAATCGACCGGAAACCGCAGAGTGACGGACACATTCCTCCTCCCAGGATGCCGCTGACGCCTGACGTGCTGCACTACAAAATATTTCAACGACAAACGCAGCAGCTTCAAGCCTCTTTAACTCAAGCTGTAGGAACTCGATGTTGGTCCACGATGAGTGAACAGAGCCTCCAAACAAAGAAAACTGTTGATTTGTGTCACTGAGTTTCCTGTGACATTGACGTTGTGTCGCCTCTAGGAAACTGTGGTGAGGAGCTAACGGCTAGCTCCCACGCTATCTCTGCTGCACAGCTCTGCTTCAGTGCACACACACAGTCTGCAAACACTTGAGCTTTGATTAAAGACGAAGATGCTTCAAACACACACACAGGAAAAAGTTAGGGATGAGGTGGTGACGAACACTCCTCTGAGTCCCTGCTACAAAATGGTCCAAGGTAGTTGGTGGCCTTTAAGTGTAAAAACGACCCAATAACAGACTCAAAACTACCACGACGACTCAAAAAACCACCACAAAACTCAGGCGGCTGTGGCCCAGTTGGTAGAACAACCATCTATGAATGCGGTGCCTCCTGTCCACAAGACACTGATGTGTAGTCCAACAACAATTTCCCCATGGGGATCAATAAAGGATTTATTATTATTATTATTATTATTATTATTATTATTATTATTAGGAGGGTCCAAAACAACACAAACTTTCAAAACCACTATGCAGAGATTCAAAAGGAAAACAAGATGCTGCTGATCTACATTCAGTTTCCTTCATTATCACAGGAATCTGGTGGTAGTTTTGTGGACATCCATCGCTAATTACAATATATAATTCAGCTTCTTTAATCAACTAATGATCGTTTTCTTTATTAATAATCTGCTTGTTCTTTTTGTGATTAAAATCACTCATCACATCAGAGTCCAGTTATCAAACTTATGTAATATATTGTCAAACCTAAGAAACTGCAACCAGCAAATATTCAACATTTTTGCATTAAAATGACTGAAGCCTGTCTCCTACCTGAGGCTGCGTTGTCATTGGAAACCAGTTGGTCCGTGTGGGCGTGGTCACTTCTATCCAATCCGCTGTGAGCCCCGACACACGCGCTCAGCAAACACACACACACCAGCCACGGACACCCCATGTCTGAGGAAAAAGAAGGAAGGGAAAAGGGGGGTTCATCAGTTCCAGTGTCATGTGAGTCACTAAAAGAATATTTTACACCTGAGCTGCTGCTGCCACGTGATTGGCTGGTTCAATATTTGCAAGAGTGTGCAGCAGCTGTTCCTAATAATGTGGCGTTTCTCTGCCGGTTTGTGGAGGACCACAAGTTTCCCCCATCATCATGTAGCTGACAACACTGAGAGGTGAAACAAAAATGAGGCCCTGGGTTCAAACAGGCAACTCAGCTTCATGCAGTTCTGGATCAGCAGCATCGTGATTCCAGCAGAACGTTTCTGGCCCAGTGTGAACGACTTTCAAACTAAACAAGAGGAAAAGCTAATGGCGACCGTTTCAGTTTCCTGATCATTTATAAATGGCGTTTCACTGCTTGGTGTAACAGAAAAAGCTTCAGTTCACAATCAGAAATTAGTTTCAAATCACGGTTTACTCCTGTTATTGACCTCACGCACAACATCCCAGTTTTTCTGGAAATATCTTTTCTATTTCCTCCTACTGATCTGGGCCTGTACTTCCTTTGTTGTTTTACAGTCTTGTCTACTTGCTTCTGTGTTTTACTGAGTGAAACTAAGACACAAAGGGGGTCAAAGAGAAACCAGGACCTGCTGATGAATGAGAAATACAAAGTCTCGTCACATGGACGCGTTCACTGTCCTCTGAACAGGAAAACAGACTCAGAAACGTTTTTACCTGTAAACCACGTTAACCTGAGCGGCGGCAGCACGTTACCACGATCCAATAAGTATCGATCAGCTATTGATTAATCTGATCCCGGCTCCCGTAGTTCACTTAATCTGCTGCCATCAGAGCGGATTGTTACCTTTTAAATAAAGTTTGTTAGGGGTCAGAGGTTAAACAGATGTCGCGTTTCACAGGAAAAAGACGCGCTTCAGCCGCAATTTCAGCTCCCAGAGCCGCAAACTCACGATTTAAAGCCTGAAGTCCTAACTCACCTCTGCAGCTTCCGCTCCTCTAATCCATCGATCCGATCCGATCAGCGCTGACCGATGAGTCCGATAACAGAACAGTTTGTTCCTCACTTCTCCTCCCTGCGCCTCAAACTCTGCAAACTTCTGCTCAGTAAAAGAAACAAAAAAAAATTAGACGACGTGAAGAGGTCCGCCCGCGCTGCGTTCACGGACCAGCAACAGGCTTCGAAAACACGCAGCTCATTTTATTAGCTGCAGTGTAGTTTAACAATCAGCAGAACAATTGATACGTTTATTTAAATTAATTGATCAACATTCTGTGTTTGTCTGTATAAGTTTTAAGTAAAGTTTTATAATTGGGATATTTTATATTGTATTTAGGGCTAAGAGAATGCAGATTTCAGTTGATCATTTTGAAAAAGAATTGTCCTTTTAAATCTAAAAGCACAATTTAAATGTGTGTGTGTATATATATATATATATATATAATTAATGCCTTTTTGTTCTTAAAAAATGTTTGAATTAATTAAATTAAAAATACAGAAATACTGGACATTTCCTTTTTAATTATGTGACTGAGCTTTGGTTATTACATTGAATGCACAAATATTCATTTACATGGTGAAAACAATCACTTAGTGTTTCTAAAGCTTTTTATGATCTTCATCAACTGTTTGACATGAGGTGGCAGCTTAGTCTTGAGTAAAATATCCACTTTGTCTAATTTCCCACAGCACCAAAAAGTAGCGGACGCACCGGTGTCGTGGCGCCACCTGGCGGGCAAACAGGCGAGATGCAGAAAACGCTACAGCTCACTCGCTCCAGAGCTGAGGCTCTAAAACTGAACATTGGAAGTGTGTAAACCATCTGACGGGAAGTTCAGGTGCCGTCCAACAAGAAGAAGAAGAGTAAATGTTCCGTACAAACCCTGGTCCCCTGAACCCAGAGAGCTTGTTACCTGGATCAGGTGTGTTCAGCCAATCAGAGGCTGGAAGCAGTGGGTTGGGTGGAAACAGCTGATTCATCTCTTTGTTAATGAGCACAATAAGACAAAATCTCCAAAAAACTTCAGTACATGGTGGAAACAGTCTGGGGATCCCGTCTGTGTTGGGGGGTGAGGACCAATTCACCTGTGGTCCTGTGGTGGGCGGGGCTTAGCTTACGTGAACAAATCACTTCAGTTTCATGAAAAAATATTTTTTTAAATATTTCTGAACAAAACAGAAACACACTGACACAGTACAGTCCAAAGTCCCTGATCCTGGTTCTGACCTGACCACTCTTAACGAGTCCGCACCCCAACAGATCTGTGAAGGTTTGGGAACCACACACTCTCTCTCACACACACACACACACACACACACACACACACAGTAAACTTCCTCAAACTTGCTCCACCACTTCCTCTCTCTCCTCTTGAACTTCCTCCTCCTCGTTAGCTCCACCCGCCAGCCGCACATCGACATACATATCCGCTGCCCCTCCCGCACGCACACACACGCAAACACACACACACGGAGCGGCACCGAGCGGAGCTGTGATCCTGGAGACGAGGACTGATAACCGGTGAGTATCTGCGTCCCACAGCCCGGAGCTGCGGCATCAGCAGGCAGAGGGAGTGTGTGCGCGCGCGTGTGTGTGTTAAAACTTTGTGCACGTTATTGATCTGAGCTTTAATTCGGCTGAACGATCGATCCATCAGCGGATCGATAACCGGTTTGTGTGTGTGGAGATGGAGCGACCACTCCCAGAGTTTCTGTCACTACGTCTTCAAACCTTCAGGTCAACTTGAGAGTAAAGTGAAGCAGTATACGCAGTACTATAACTACATAATCCTGTAGTACTGCTTTAAGAACAGGGTAGTAGGAAATATTATAATACTCCGGTAATATGACAGTGAAGATAGTGATGGCTATAAATGAGAAGAGTATCTATGGAGATACTTCTATAAAATTATAGATACTACATCTGATTACAACAACACTGTAAGATTGTTATAAAGAAAACAACATGAACATTTACTGTAAACTGTAAAGTCCAGGAAAAACAGAGCCTGTAGTTATGTTTTGAATATTCAATTTGTTTCATTGCTGTAGTAATTTTACAAACACTTAAAAACATATGTAATAATATTAAAGTTAGATTAGTAGGATAATAAAATATCACAGCAATACAATCGGGACAGTAGTAGTTTATCCAGTACAACTCGGTCTTAATTACTACAACACTAAATGAGTAGTACTCGAATATTGTACGAAGATGTACAAAAAGTAAAGATGAACTTTTAAATGAAAACCAATATTTAAATGAAAAAATAGCAGACAGTCTGTCAAAGTACTTAATAGATTATCATTGAAAATTGTAGAGGCCATAACATTATGACCACACTTGTAATATGGAGCAGGTCACCTTTTGCCACCAAAGCAGTCCTGACCCATCAGGCCCCTGGCATCAATCCATCAGTAGCGGATCCTTAAAGTCTTGAATAGTCCTTGAAGTTGTGAGGTGGGGCCTCCATCCATCGGACTTATTTTTCCGGCTCAGATGCTCAAATGGATTGAGATCTGCACATTTGGAGTCAACACCTTGAACTTGTTGCTGTGAACCTTGATCTGTTCTTAAACCGTTTCCAGTGTGGCAGGATGAAAGTGGCCACAGCCATCAGGGATCAGACTTTCCATGAAGGGGGGTAAATGGTCTGCACCGAGGTACCAAGGTGCCCAAAGCATCAAACTGCATCCAACAGCCATTTTGCCTTTTTCCCATAATGCATCCTGGTGCCATCTCTTCCCCAGATGAGCGAAGCACGTGCACCGAGCCAAGAAAACACGATTCATCAGCACAGGCCACAGGTCAGCGTGGGATCCTGACTTATGCAGCCACAAACGCATCAAACTGTAATATGATGCGTGTCCTGACTCCTTTTTATCAAAACCAACTTTTCAGCACTTTGAGCTACAGCAGCTCTTCTACTGGATCAGACGGGTCGTTCCTGACCACTGCAGACCAAGAACATCTAACAAGATCTGCTCTGATCCAGTCATCTACACATCGCAATGTCACAGTTGGTTGCTCAAACCTTTACACTTGGTTTCCATGTTTGCTGCTTCCATGGTACGTTAACGGCACCTGTCAGTGGTCATAATGTCATAGCTGATCGACGTAGAGGAAAGTAGTTTGAAGACATAATAATAACAATAATAATAATAATAATAATAATAATAATAATAATAATCTCCGGGGGAAAGGACTTTCCCTTCAATCCAGGCCAGCTGTCTTTTTACAAGTCAATGCACCATGAAAACTACTGTAAAAATGTAATATGTTGGTATTTTGTAGTCATTATGAGTCTTTGTGTCTTAAGTCTCTTTGTAGTCATTTCATTGACATTTCAAGAAATGTCCCTGTCAAACCTTACAGAGGTCCGAAGATTGAATCATGTCACTTGGAGGAACATTTAGCTACTAATCCGGCAGCTGCTTCAGTCTGAGTAAAGTGGCTGGGGAAGCCAGTTATAGCCTCCAGACTAGGCTTTGCTCCACCCTGGCCTGAACAGGCTCGTTAAGGTGGGAGGTGGAGTCATCAAGGTGCGACGATTACGACCCAAACTTTCTAAACTGGAAGATGGGGCTCGTTAGGTGTGGCCCTCTTGGTGGATGTGTGAGCTGAGAAAGTCCAGTGGCCTTGGTTCAATCTTCGGATAACCAAACCTAGACTGAGGGTCTTGGGTCACTTCCTGCTTGGCCCTTTCAGTATTCGTCCATGATGCTCAGAAGCCGAATAATTAAAGTTAGGATCCAGGGGAGGGCTCCTGTACCCTGACACCAAATTAAAACACACAAACAGTTCGAATAAAATTTTGTGTGATCATATTCAAACAAAGATTGACTCATCTGGTCCTCATGCTACAGGCCAGATGACGCCACGCAGTCAGCAGTCGCATGTGCTCCGATGTGAATCAGACATACTGACCAGCGGCTTCCCAGAATTATACAGGAAGTCAGAGAGTGCGATATGTCACAGATCACAAAGATAGTGATGATGTGGTGAATCATTCGCATGTCACAAAACTGCACAGAAATTTATGACTCATTTTACCAGTTTTCTCCCACATTCTGTGGTGTTTTAACCCTGGCTCAGTCCAGCATTCTGTAGTAATATAGTCCAGGTAAGGACTGGTTCGATATTCTCTTCGGGTTTGACACAGGTTTGGCGGGAAACTCTTGTTCATTTCATCCCAGGTTTACTCTGTCTTGTTCCAGCCCAGGTTTGTGTTGTCCCTAACTGTTGAATTGCAAACCAGGATTTGTGTGGTTCAGTATTGCAATGGGACATTAAACATCCGACTGATGAACCAATTTCACCATCTTAGAGGAGAATTCCACCATTTTACAGATCGTCAGTTATTTGTTATGGACTAGTAGAAACTGCTGGTCAGACTGTCGTAACAAGCACCTTTCCACCACACAGGCTGCTGGATGAACAGAGCGGTGGACAAACCCTTCCTGTTTCGGTTTCAACACAGACCAGTTCCTCTTGGCTCGTGGCTGTTTATTAAAGCGAAGGGGGTTAGGAAACAATGCGTCTGTACGGTAAACATAGAGAATTGTCCTCTCTCAGATTCGGCTTGTGGCGCTCAGACCGTTGGACTGTATGTACGTTGAGATTTGGGAACATGGTGACTTCTCCTTTTTCGAACAGAAAATGAAGGTGAACAGTTAAATTATGACCATTACTATATGTGTTGTCACCACCCGTCACAGTTTACAGACCAACTTCCTGCTCTGACTTTGGCTTATTGTTCTCACTATGTCTGTTCTCAATATGCTGTGGATTCACTTTTTCTGTTCTGGTCAATAAACTGTTGGTTGTTTGTAACCTGCCTGTTCATCAGACAGAGACGCCTCTGTCTTGTTGTCTGCTGGGTTCACCCCATTTTCTGTTATTCTCTGGTGTCTAACCCTGGTTTGGTCCAATTATGTCTGGTAGTTCTGCCACCAGTCTGTAGGGGCTTAATATTCTCTTTGTTTAGTCTCAGTTTGATCAAATACTCAACAGTTATTCTCTGGTATATCTATCAGATTTTTCTGCTCCAGTATTTTACCCCTGGATTTTGTCTGGTGTTGTAGTCCCACTCTGGCCTCTTTGGATCGGTCTTCTCTGATATTTCTGTTTGACATTGGCCGAGTGTTCTCTGGTGGTTTAGCCCTGCCTTTATTTAATAGTCCCTCTTTATGTCCTTTCTTTGTCCACCTCTTGGTTAAAGTTTGGGCCCCTAAAGTCAGTCGTTTGCTGTCAGTCAGTTTGCTGAGCAGGTGTCTCTTCTCTTACTTGGGTTATTTTCAGATTGCTGAAACATAAGAAAATCCATGCTGTGTTTCTGTAAATGTTGTAGCTACAATTTTACAGATTTTCCCATCTGAGCTCCAGCTGCAAGAGGATTCAGTTCCTCTGTGGGTCAGGAGATTCTTCCTAAATCACCAAAATAAAACACAAACACAGAAAAAGAATGCAGACACGCTGACAAGACGAAACCTAAACTGTTAGTTCCTGAAACCTGATACAAAAGACCAGAAAAACCATGACATTAAGCTGCCTGTCTCTTTCTTCAGGGGCGTTGTTCCCGATCATGATCTGAATTTAGGTTATATTTCAGCCTACAAACATTAAGAGGACACAGGTCCTCATGGAAGAACCAGTCTTATGAAGTGGTTTGTACTTGAGTAGTACCAACCACCTCTTTAAGAGAATTTGTGATAGTTGTGTTAGAAATTGCAGCACATCCCAGGTAATACGCATTTTATTTAATTTGTTAAGTTATTTAAGTCTTTGTGGAAGTTCCTGATCTGTCTGTGGACACCCCCAGGCATCTAGGTCAGTGATTTGCGACTGTGGTCCACAGGGACCCCTGCTCTGCTTGCTTTTTGGCCTACCCACTGCTGATTACCTGGATCAGGTGTGTTTTATTAATAAGGAGGGTGGAGTAGTGGAAGACCAGCTTCTGACTGACTAAACCGCAGGTATGTTAAAAAAAACAAGCAGTACAGGGAAATGTGAGGACTGGGACTAAGACACATTGATCAAAGTCCCTTATCCCAAAGGTTCAACTGTCCTGTCAGAAAAGCTTCTTTAGCCCTAACTAAAGGTGGGGAATTAACCTCTGTGGACCCCCATCATGGGGGATGTTAGCATGAACAGCTGTTAAACAGCCTGGGGACTTATGCCAGGACTGTGTGTACGAGGCTGATTCAGAGTATTCGTAGTCTGAAGTGTTAAACAAAGATCGTTTCAGTTTCAAGGGGATGACTTCTTATTACGATCATGTTAATGATTAACTGGCATTAAAATTAGACAGCACACATATAGAGATTCACACTTTGCCTTCGCACTCACGCTTAGAGGAAGGCAGCTTTTACACAATAAATGTGTTTCAGTCGTTTTCGGCCGGCAGCAGGTTACTGATCTCAATTCTTCTTCCCCTTTTTGTTCTCATTGCATTTCTTCCTCTCCCGGTCTGAATCCGTCGAGGCATCGTTCCCACTTATTTCCGTCTTTTCAGATGAGCTTGGGTCACTGTGTGAATGAAAAGGAGACACCGTGAAAACCGTGGGCGAACTGTCCTGCAAAAGAAAGAAACAACTGGTGTAGTGAGCAACATACTGTGTGTATCTCACCAGAAGAGTTTTCTTTTACCACAAGAACATCGTGTGGACATTAGAGGAAGCTAATGGGTGCAGAGCTGAAGCGATGATTAGCTCATCGCCAAACCATAATCTGCAGCTATTTTGACATCTGATCCTTAAAGTTCTGGGTTCTTCATGTGAGATTGGAGAAATGTGTCGCTTTTATTTTCCCTAAATCTATTAACTTCAGCCATTTTGAGGTCTTGACTGAGGCTGAACTGGATTCTGGGAAGTGATGAACATTTTCTCACAATTTCAGACATTTACAAACCCTTTCAACATTAACTGATAATGTAAATGAAATCCAGTTCAGCCCCAATAGTCACACTGATGTTCTAGAACAGTCTGCTGAGTAACATTTGCCTCTTTTCTTCTGACAACCCTAAAGCAATTGATGAATATGATTAGGCCTTATGTGATGAAACCACAGACACAGGCGGATGCTGAGGCGTTAAACTTAACAACACATACAACAACTCGTGCTGTGCTACAGTCCTGCAGCATGTTTCTGGTCCTAAAACTGTCACAGAGCAAAAACAGTATTAGAAAGCAATTAAGCACATTCACTCAGGTGCTATATTTAAGTGCAGTTTTACATATTTGTATTATTGTACCTTTTTTTAATCACAGCTGTACTTTGCAGACTCAGAATAATATTACAAAATATACTCAAATAAATGACAACATTATAGCTGAAGATATGGTGTTTTACTCGCAGGGTGAAATTCACACCCAGCTACCCAACAATGTGCAGTTATTAAAATAATCTCACATTAATCTCACATCTCACATTAAAATAAGACACATTTAGCATCATAAATATTCTGCTGAGTATTACATTAAATGCAGTACTTTTACTTGTCTACTACTATCCAAAGCTCTGCAGCTGAGGGCTGTTACAACCTGCTCAACTGTAAATCCAAACATTAGGAATCACACTAAGCCGGAAAACTAGGAAGTGCAAAATACGGTGCCGGTAGCTCACAGGATACTTTGGTGTATCAGCAAGTTGGTGTAAATACTGAACCACATTTCTCAGTGTAGGCGCGTGTCAGGTTTTGTCTCATTTGGTCTTTAGTCCACACAATAGATCCATAAGTGAACAGATTTATTTTTTCCTCTTAAGATATTAATATATACATATATAATATGTAGGTGTGTATGTATGTATGTTCAAACTGCACTCATCACATCACAGTTCATGCAGTTTTCTTAAGTCGCTACTTTATTTCAACATGAAACCACAATGACTTTTTTTAACCTAAAACTTCCTTTTTTTCTAACTACATCTGAGTTACAAAAGGACATTACAACACTTGAACTGTTTCTTCTTTAGTCTCTGAAAACCACCAACCCCTTATTTTTAATCTGTGTTAGGTTTTACTATCGACGGTTTCCACGGATCTGAGATGGATTCGTGGACAGGCCTTCAGGTTAGTGAGAAGTGATCGCACAGAAACACAAAATGATCAGCACGAGAAAGGTGGCAAACAGAAATGGACAAAAACTGTAGAAAATGTGGTGGAAAAATTACCAATGAAGAGAAAAAACACATTTTCCAGATAGAAAATAAGCAAAGGCATCGCAAAGAGATTAAAAATGACCAAAAGTTGATACCAGATGGACACAAACGGCTCACAGAAAAATGCTATATTATGCTACATTGACAAAAAAGTCCCCATTTGGGACACATGACAAGCATAAATATGTAATAATAAAGTGTATTATTATGATTAGTACTTGTAAATAGACAACCACAGAATGACTGTACACAATGACTACAGCACATGCTTTGCTCCAGAGCTTCAAGCATCTGAATGATTCTCCAAACACTGTATAGGTCAGAGGTCACAGTTGTTCTCTACACAACATGGAAAAACTGCGATAAGAGGTTAAAGTTTCTCGTAGGAGTGAGATCAGCCGACCTCCACCCAGAGAGAGAGAGAGAGGAGGAAAGAGGCGAGGGTGGGGTCATTGTCCCTGGAGTCTGGGCTGAGCCACTTTCTCTATATCCAGACATCTGGAGAGAGACGCTACAGTTACTACTTTACTGTGCAGCACATAATCCACCACTAGTATGTTCATCGGCTCGCGTTTCAGATTTAAATCATTACTGCTCTTTTTTCTGCTTCCTTCGGCAGCAGACACTTGTCTGAAGTGCAACTCACTGAAACTCTAAGACTGCGAAGCTTAAAAAAGCGAAATGAAAGACACTGGCACAGAGAGACACTGAAATATGTATTGAAACTCTGTTACTGTCTTGTTATTAATTGGGCTTTTTTTATTTTTACCTTCTTTGATTTGTTCTGTTGTTGTTCTCAGAAATGCTGGGTGACTCAAAGATGGTCACGGGGTGAATCTCCAAAGTTTTTGGACTTGGCTAAAACTTTCATAACTCACTTAAAGTTAATGACTCTGAAATCAACCAAACTTCACCTTTGTGACTCTGATATGATCTTTGTCTCAGAAACTTGAAACGCCCGGACTTGATTTTCATGAGGCGAGACATCACCTCCGTAAGAATGACATGAGCTTTGTGACCCTGTCTTTACATTCATGGTTCAGATGTCATCTGCTATTCAAACGTGTTCCTGTAGTTTGGAAGTGATCTTACCTACTTTTGTGACTTAGATATGACCTGGATCACTTGGATATGGTCAACGTGTCTCAGATTGACTCAGACTCAACTTGACCTATTCAGACTTGATTGCAACGACTTGGACTTGGACATGACTTTCACAACTCTGACATGTAACTTGGACCTGGTCATTGGTTACTTGAAAGCGACCTATGCCAAACATCACCTTCATGACTCAAACAGGACCTATGATTGGGACAAGACCTTTGGGACTCAGACTTGGTCTTTGTGATCATGAGCATGATCTCACACACAGTCAGGGACAATCTGGAGATTTACTCTGATGACAAAGACCCAACCTGAGTGATGCAGACATGCTTCTGGTGGACAAAATGTGGGTTCTAGGTTATGTACTATAAACCTGGCATGGGTGATTCACGATAGTCTTGGACATTTCCTGGGTGACCTGGGAAATTTAGATTTAACACTGACCTCTGTGGCTTTAATGAATTTGTTTTGAGGATTTAGTGACTTGAATGTAGCCTCAGAAATCAAGGTTCCTATGACCTTCGAGTGACTCAGGTGAATCTAAATCAGATGTGGGTGACTTGACTTTTTCTAACATCCCTTCAGGGAGTCGGACATGATCTGAATGACTTTGGACATGTGAGTCTCGCATGCGACCTCTAGTCTAAATACTAGGTGAACTGAACATGACTTAAGTGATGGGCATGATGTGAATGGCGAGTGAGACCATACTTCCCCCTGATGAACATTACTTATTTACCTAATCTGATGAACTTGTACTTGAAGTTTACTGATGTGGCAGAAGCACCTGATAATAAAACACCTAATTACGAGTATAGATATACTACTACTACTACTGGATCTGTTGTGGACTTATCTGTTAAAATTTAAGGCCAATGCCGAGAAAGAGAAAAGATGACACAAATTTGTGACGTGGATGTAAAGTGTGTGTAATGATAATACATTCACGGTCATGCTGGTATTCAAATCTTTGAGCTTGTGTTTGAATGGGTGTGTGCAGGATAACATCTCTGTTTTGTTTGCAGACAGTTTCCTTCTGCAGCCATCATTTACATAAACACAAATACTGACAAATGCCAAACTCTCTGCCACCTCTTTTTGCTGCAGTCATATGATGGGACGTCACATGTGTCTGAACGAACTGTGTTAACTGACGGAAACTGAAGTGTCTCTGAGAGTTAACCAATCAGACCCTCTGAAGGTGAACTCACAGGTAATGTGTTCCTGTAAACTGATGACACAACAAATCAAAGTTAATATGGAGTTAAGATTTCAGCAAGATTAAAATCTGCCATAATACAACAGAACCACGTAAACATGAGTCTGTTCTAGGCCTTAGTACAGATCTGAGCTAATGAATCAGCAGGTAATATGTCGACGAGTGTCAATTTTTCCTTTGTATCCACTACTTCACACAACAGTAAACCTAAGGTAAAGTCATAGTATTTCAATTTACAAGAACTTCAAACCCACAATTATGTTCAGTATCGTGCAGTATCTATTTTACGTGATTGGTTGGTGTGTAGTGTAGAAACTGTCAGTAAACAGTGGAAAATTCACTCATCATTTATTGATTCCTAAAGTGAGAGTGAGCATAGGCTCTTTGACCGGAGTTCATTCAAAAAAGGTTTTTCACCAAAAAGGTTGAGTTTGTGATTTACTTTAAAACAATTCACAAACAAGTAATTATTTTAAAATGTTGCCAGTTAACAACTCAGTAAGTGTTTTAGCTGAGTGAGCTACTAGAGGATTCTGTGTTTGGCTGAACAGATGTTACGAGTTCCCCTCCAGCATTTAAATAGACATCGAACAGCCTGAATTATTATTGAACATGATAACGATCATCAGTGATTAAGTTATGGAGACAATGTAAGATCAAATTATTAAAATCCTAATAATGTATATTTATACTGTAATTTGCATACATGCATTATTTGTGCGTGTGTAATTCAGTGTGAGACTTTTATTTTGGACTGACTGCCACTAACAACAGGACTGTGTGTTGCAGGTTGCTGAGAGGTCAGAGGTCATCATGCAGACTATAAAGTGCGTGGTTGTAGGTGATGGTGCTGTGGGGAAGACGTGCCTTCTCATCTCCTACACCACCGGAGCTTTTCCTAAAGAGTACATCCCTACTGTGTTTGACAACTACAGCAGCCAGGTGCGTGTGTGTCTGCGGCTAAAAAATGTTTTCATTAATAATTAATCTGAAAACTATTGTATTAATTTATTTGTTCTGTAAAATGTCAGAAAACAGTGAAAGATCCGAAACTCCATGTCCACAAAAGTCTTTTTGTTTGTCGGAACATATATACAATAAGCACTTGTAGATCAAGTACTTTTTTACTTCAGTAAAAGTAGCAGTACTGCATTTAGTTGCTGATGAAATGAAGTATATATATATATATATATAGTATAAATATAATGTAGCAGCCTGAAAGTCGGAACAAATTTTAAGTTTAATCCTGTGTAGCTCAATGTATAATGATACGCCACAATGTATTTGTTGGTTATATTTTGTATTAATAAGCAAATTTTATGCCTAAAAATACAGAGAAATTAAAATGACTATATTTTCCCTCTGAAATGCAGGGACACAGAAATCAGTACCTCAAAGGTTTTGGAATTTCTAACTGAACATAGGTTAATAGAGATTTCAGTATTTCACTTGTAATATATTTGAGAAATAATGGTGCAAACATTAATATTTGTTCTCACTTTTATTTTGGGGTATTGTGTGTGGACTGAAGGGTAAAACTGCTATTTTACAACACGAAAAAGTGCTAAATTCCCACTGTTTAGCACCTAAAAGAGGTAAAAAGGGAAAACAATGAGTCAACTACTGGCAACGTGGTGGAGATGCCACATTTCGCACATTTTGATTTTGCTACTTTAACACGTCTTTGATACGTGTTGATTCCCAATGCTGGCGAATTGTGTCAACTCACATCACATATAACAAACAGAGACCCTGCAGGTTAATAACCATGGTCATAGACTAAAGGTGAACAAGTGTTGCATTTTCACTGGCTTACTTGCAGCTGATTCAATACATTAAAATATAGCTGGATCAGCTCTAAACCTGCAAATGTACTTTAATGTATACGCGCAGATAACAGCATCCTTGTCCACATTGTATTGACCATGGTGCAGGTTACACCCTGAACATCTCTGGCCAAAAATGGAACTTGATAACCTAACCTTAACCCACTTTTGCATATGTAAAAAGAAACCATGACAACACTAGAGGAAGTAACTATACTGTTATGTTGAGATGACAGCAGAGAAACAGCAGTAGCAACAGCGCACAGTAGCTGTTTTGTCAGCAGAACAAGCTCTGTGAGTTTCCCTGGAACCCGATAAGGGTGGGACATATTAGGCAGCAAGTGAACAGTCAGTTCTCGAGGTTGTTGCAAGCCAGAGAAAAAGAGAAGATTAAGCAACTGAGGAACTTTGACAAGAGGCTAAATCGTGATGGTTAAATTACATTGCAGCCTCTAAAACAACAGGTCTTGTGGGGTGTTTGTTATCCAGTGAACCTACAATGGTTCAAGGAAGGTCAACTGGTAAACAGGTGACGGGTTAATGGTGTCAAAGATTCACTGATACAGACAGGGGGCTAAGGGTCTAATTGTCAGAGCAGTTTTTGCAGCATGAGGGGACGTACACAATGTTAGGCAGGTGGCTTCAGTGTTGTGCTGGTAGCGTTGATTCCTAAGGACGTGCACAGCCAATGCTCCAGGCTAAAGCAGGACACATGAGGAGGCCATGTTGGGAAGGAAAGACTTGAAGTTTAGATAAGTGTAGGTTTGTGGTCAGGTTATGGTTAAAGTCAGTGTTAATTTGTTATTAGCTTCTGCTGCTACGTTTGAGAGACGTCTTAGGGAGCAGCAAAAAGTGATGATGCAATTTCCTAGTTTTTTGCCTAAATGGGTCTTGAAAGGACCTGATCCTGTGAATGACTAAATCCCAGTTACTCTGGGAACCCTTAGAAAAGTGATGTAAATAAATAAATATTGCTTAAGCTGCAGCAAAGGTTCACAGCAATATACTGTCTTCTGAAGAGATGGAAACACGACTTTGTTACATGCATGTGGTGCGTTCAGGTGACGGTGGACGAAAGGATCATCAGTCTGAACCTGTGGGACACGGCGGGTCAGGAGGAGTATGACCGGCTGAGGACGCTGTCCTACCCTCAGACCAACGTCTTCATCATCTGCTTCTCAATCTCCAGCCCGGCCTCCTACGAGAACGTCAAACACAAGTGGCATCCAGAGGTGAAAATCCACCCGGCAACAGCACTAACGTTATATTTAATGTTATTTACTTTGGTAACAAAGTGTAATTTCATCATATAAATCGGGGCCAATAAAATTGGGACATATTTAAATGTAGGTACAGCTTCATACTACACTCAACCCACACACTTTATTTTTGCTGTACTTCTAAAATGAAAGTGGATCGAAAGGTTTTTGCGATCAAACATTATTGTGGTATGTAGGAGATTATACAGTTTGCCAGCTTCAACTACATTACAGTTAATGTGCCTTATTTCCTGTGGTTTTATTGTAGTGATAATTATATTTATTTAAGCTCTTTTTCTGCATTCAACCAATATTCTGCTTATTATAGTGAAAATTAATTTGAATATTTGCTTAGTAGAAAGCTTGTTCTTCTTTTTTGAAAACTAAGCTTCTCGTTTATTGTAACTTGATAAGAAGTAACACCTGAAAGTATGTGCAGGTTTTGGTTTGCAGTTTCATGCTGTTGCTAGCTGGATTTGCATATTGTAGCTTTAATGAGCATTTTGGGAAGAATATGAGGATATGGATGAGGATAAAGTCCAGTCATTCTTAAGTTGACCAATCTATAAAGTGAAATTTGTGTGGAGACTTGCATGTGCGGAACTTTATGATCTTGGTTATTTATAAAGTGTGACTTTTCACAGGTTTTTGCACTCCCACCCTGTCTGAACCAATTAAATTTATAAATAAAAATTGTAAAAGGGACAGTTGGGTGTTTCACATTTGTCTGTGTTTCCAGGCTCTCGGCTGCGTTAGCCTGACCAGCTGCTGACCAGCTGTTGCTTACTGAATCTTCTTTTCATCAATAGGTGACTCACCATTGTCCTGGTGTCCCCATCCTCCTGGTTGGCACAAAGAGTGACCTCCGCAATGACGCTGAGACGCAGAGGAAGCTGAAGGACCAGAACCAGACGCCCGTCACCCATCAGCAGGGTGCCGCCCTCGCCAGGCAGATCCACGCCATGCGCTACATGGAGTGCTCGGCTCTCAACCAGGACGGCATAAAGGACGTGTTCGCCGAGGCCGTGAGGGCCTACCTCAACCCACAGCCCGCCGTCGAAAAGAAACCCTGCGTGCTGCTGTAGGACCGAGCCACGACCCGGGTTTGAGTCTGGCTGATTTTGTGGCCTAACTGCCTGAGAAACTGAAAGTTTATATAAAAGATGTGTTTTTTTTATGTTTGGTTAGAATTTTTTCTTTGAAGAAAGAAGGTAGCTTTTGGCTTGGAGTTCAAATTTAAGGGGAGCCTGTTGCATCTGAGACGGGTGGGGTTTTGAAGAAAAATAAAAACTGGAAAATGACCAACTAATGTTTTACAGCATTTCTAATGTTGCAACAAATGAAATTTTCAAAAAAAAACAAAAAAAACAGATGCTCTATACAAATGCAGAACATGCCTCATCATGTTTTAAGTTTTATTTGATAGTTGTCTGTACAGGATCCAGGAAGGCCTTAGTTTGCGTTGGGCTGTGGGGGTGTCTCCAGAACTAAAACAATCAAGCATTATTTTCCAATAGTTCTACTACTTATTTAATTGAAAGTGTTTAGGGAATTTGCATTAAAGCCAAACACTCACAACTACTTGATAGAGAAGCCAAGTGTTACATGTTAAAAGATACCTGTGTTCAACAAAGGAATCGAGAGGTAGTGGTTGTATTATGGTTTCTGTCCACAAACGGAAATGTTTAGGGTTTAGAAGTCAGACACAATAAAATGCAATACTTTGCTGTTGGCTGTGACATGCAGCTCACTGAGGACATTAAGGTACTGTTAGCCACCTTCAGCTAATTGCTGCATTTTGTTTTTTAAAAAAAAGTATTTTATTGACATGAGACACATATTTTTAGATTCTGAGTGACTGCAGATCTGCAGTCATCCATTAACTTGTTTTTAACTTTTCTGCAGCTAATCCATGACTACACTGCCAACAACGTGCTAATAACTAATTCAGCTTAATTTAACGCGGCTTAAATGGCTGACCACAGCATAACTCACTGGATCCATGGCAACGTTAGAAACCCTTTTATAGCCACTAAAGCATTGTGGGAAGTGTAGTTCCAACATTTAGAGCTTAGAAAAAGCCGATTCTAAAAACAAATGAAAAACAAATCTGTAATATCAAATAAACAAATAAACATAAATGTAAATTGGTGTTGACAAAATAGGTTTTGAAATGTGCATCAGTGTGAGGGCAGGTGGGTTGGACAGGAAGCAGCTCTGGTGGAGTCATGTACTGATGTAAATAGAAAAAAGGAAGTTAAAGAAATAGTTATTGATACTGAGAATTTACCATAACTGCAGACCAACACACAGAATGAGTGAGTGTTTAAAAGAATAAATTGTCTGATCACATTGCAACTGCACTGAAAAACATTTTGTGGTTAAAAGTTTTCTCATAAAAACTCTATGTTACAACGTAAATTATTTTCTTTCATTTTGTACAAATGTTACTTGCGGTTTACCAACCAGGCTCCCGTTGGTCACTATTACTAGATCTCATTTACTTTAAACTTTGAGAAATGTTTCTTGTTGATTTGACATTTTTATTAATTTACTGTATTTTATTGGAATGTGACAATACATTTAAAATAATGTTCATACAGTACATGTGCCTGTTGTGTTTTATTCCTGGTTTTTTGTGCCGTGAGCAGCAGTGTTTCCATCTAAAAGCAGTGAAGAAAAGTAACCAAGTGCATTTACTCCTGTGCAAAACTGAATTTTTAAAGCACATTCAAGTGTGTGTGTAAATGTCAAAGAATTATAATTGTATCAGTGCAAAAGTTTGCATCCCCCTCTATGAAATATTCGCTCATGCTCTGTATGTCCTGCCTTTGTCTTTACAACCCTCCTCCAACATTCCTCTCCTCATGGGCAGATTTGTTTCTCGCCACACATACCTGTGTGAATTATGAACACATAATTCAAGCCGAGTAAAAGTTCTGTCCTGCCTCCACCACTGCCTAACTGCACAGATACACTCTGCCAAGTTTAACCAGTGATAGAAATGTATTATTCAAAGCTGCGATAGTAGATGAAGCTTCGGGACTGTGTCTTTCTGTTCCGGTGGTTTTAATTTGGAGGCGTTTTCCTGTTCAGGTCAATTATTACATAGGGAAGAGAGTTTAATAAATGACCAGCGGTGAAACAACTTCCACAAATGATGAAAGAACTTTTATGGTGTCAGATAATAAAATAATCATATTCACAAAGGACTTTGTTTTCACTGAGAGTGAAGATAATAGCAGACAAGAACAACCGAGAAACCAAATTTGAAGCTGACTATTTATTGACTAAATAGTGTATTAATTTTCTATGAACTAATTATTTCAGCCCTAAGCTGAAAACTGATGTTTCTCTGTTTCGTTTCACAAACATTTTGCATCTTTGTTCATTTATGTTTTGCGATCGTGGTCGTTTTGCGTCACTGTCATTTTGCATCCCTTCATCTTCGGTGGCTGTTTGTGGAGGTTTTTTTTAGTGGTTCTTTAGAATCTATTTGTGATTATTTCAAATCCCTTTGTGGTTGTTTTGCTTCTCTCTCCGATAGTTCTGTATCCCTTTGTCTGTTGTTGCTTCCGGTCTCTCTGTGCACATTTTGCATCATTTTGAGGCTCTTTGTGGTTTCGGAGTCTGGGTCTGTATCCAGTCAGACTAGGCTCGACACTAATAAAGCAACTACAAATGCCTTTCTTACCCTGGTGGTGGGGGGTGGGGGGGGCATTTGTGCCTAAGTCCTCAAGGTAAAAAGTGAATGTTGGAAATATCCTGTAACCTCAGTCTGAAACGTACAGGAAGAAAATTCCTCTAACCTGGACTGAGGGACCTGACTGGAGGAGATGGACATTACTCTCTGCTCTTGTAGGTCTGGCTGTGTCAAGCTGGCATGTTTCTCTTCAGTGTTTCAGGATGTCTTGTTTACCTCTGGAGCGTCTCCTCTGAGGCCGAGAGCCATTTCCTCTTCCTGTCCCTCGAATCCTGCAACTTAACAATACAATAGATAAAAAAGCTTCAAATAAAAGACAGGATATTGTAGTAAAACACTGCAGTAAAACATTGCATGGTTTTACTGCATGTGACATTACTTTTGCAGTTCACACACCTTTGTGACATTTGAACATTCTTTTCATTCGTATTAACAAGATACTTTTAAGATCTGTTTTATTATGATCTTTGTGATGTTTAAGGATGGTGGTTGAGACGGTTATAGTTATCTGTGATGAATTACTGCTACATGAGTTACAGTACCTGTTTCCACTTCACTGTTCTGTGCCCTCATCTACATACATACACAAACCACAAGTTTACGTCCCCGCTCCTCAAAGTAGTCACAGTTATGACACTGTGGCGTGAGGACACACACAAACACCTATTTGCAGACCTCGATAAGTCAATCGACTTGTGTGCACTCTGGTCAGCCTCATGAGCGCTTTGTGAATTTTCATTGTGTGTTTGGCACAAGTGGCTGACAATGATCAGAATGGCCCCTCACCACCACCTCATGATATGTCTATTAATTGTACAACTACTCTAGACTCCTAATCTTCAAAATGGGGCCTCAGCGATAACATAATATTGTTACTTTTATTTTGTAATTGCAGACATAGAAGAGACAATAGATGAAATAAATTTCATGTTTTTGCTTGGTTTCTTGGCAGAAAGATGTGCTGTGTTCTACTGGGTTACTAAACCCTGCTGCTGTACAGCAACAACATCTCACAAACTCAGATTATATACAGTTGGGGAGAACACGTTTGATCCCCTTATTTGAAAGTGGCTACAGGACCCGTTTGAACATCTCTGGCGAGATCTGAGGCTGAAACGTGTGGAAATAGTTAAGTGCTGGGAATATTTCCTGGATGCACTGTAGAGTTTTGTAGCTAAAACTTTCTACTATTCTCACTGTGATATGAAGCCCCACTGGCAATACGTGAAACTCCATCTTGCGTACAGTGCGTTGTGCATATTGTTCATTTGTTATGATGTGCACAACAGACACTGCAAGTCAACAGAGGCTACACAACAGCTCCATTTTGCATTAGGCAATGCAAACGCAACCTTTACCCTAATACACAATAACAATAATAACAATGCACATTTAACCTTCATCATTATCAGAAGTGTAACAAAGAAATTATAGTTAAATAATGATAATTTGATCTGTGCAAACGGAACCAAAGGAACCTTTGTACCTTACTCTGTTGCACCCAATTGTCTGTATTTATATACATGTAAGAATAGCTCTTCTATGATGATGTAAACTACTTGATGAACTGTCAGTGTTTGATTCACTGAAACTTTTTTAATTTCACTTTCAACAGAAACAAAACCAAGTCCCACCTGAGTCAGCAGAAAAACTGAAAAGCAACGTCACAGGGACTCTGTTTTCTATTCTCATCAGTAAGAACTTCTTTTTCAAGCAACTGGACACTGAGTCACATCCAAACACTATGTCAGGCTTAATACGAACCTCCTGACTTTGCAGTGTATTGTGGTGTTTGTTCCTTCACGCAGACTTCTGTTAAATGAGAAGCTCATGACGTGGGGGATTCTGAATTAAGGCCAAACAAAGATGGATGTCATTAAGATTCCATCAATCAATACTGGACTCAATAACAAAATGCCCTTTTCATAATCCATCCAATAGTCAAATTAAATCCACTTTCTTTAACAAGTTATTAAACCTTGTGATATTTGTTAATATTCACCACCGATGTGCATTTTTATACTGATGATACTTTTTAGTGCACCTACAGTAAGACCTTAATCCGATAGAACTGATTTCAGGTTTATCTGCTCTGGCTGTGACTGAGGATGGGAAGCTGTTGCCAAATGTATTGAACTGACTGAAGAGACTGGAGAAATCATGGGGAGTAGTAGCAGCTCATCCTGGAGCTTTGCCTGGATGAGGGTCTCTTTGTGGCTTATTTTAGGGTGAGTCGGAACAGGCTGGTTGTCTGCTGACAATCATCGGGACAAAACAATCGTCCCTGAGACTGAGACATTATTATGGTGTGTGACAATCACGCAGCATCATTTTACTGTCAAATTATTTTTCTGAGCACACAAGCAAACACACTGCTATTGTCCTGCAGGCTGGGTGTAGTTAGACTTTAACAGTTGTCACAGTTTGTGTAACTAAATGTGTTCACATTTTATTTTTTTTTATATATTACTGTTATTGTTAGAATAAAGTTAGAATATTTTGACTTCTGTTGCTACAACAACACAGTTGTAAATGGATAATTAACTCATACGCTCACTCTAATAGCTCTGTCAGTGTGCATGATATTTCTTTTAATTAGTTCTGTCAGAATGCATGTAATACAAATGACAAATACAAAGTTTTAGTTCTGCAAACCTGAACAGAAACCTGCATAAACATGGTCCAAAACCCGGCTGTGTATTTGTCCTGTCAGATAGTTGACATTTAGCAGTGAACATGTGAGTCCAGTTTAGTTTGGATGAATAACAAGGGCACAGCAGCTACTGAGTAAATAACCTCCTCTCTGTCTACACAGCTTCATGCTGCTGATGCTGCAACAATTTTAAATTTCCTTTTTTTAAAAGACTGGTTTAAATGCAACTAGCAATGAAATGGTGTTATGGATATGAAGAAAAATCAAATATGATGCAGAATACAAGTAACTTACTTTTCACTTATTGCTACAGAGCGAGAAGTCTGCAGCGCTGCAGTTTTTAAACCATCCCTGAGGGCAAAGATGCTGCTGAAACACAACAACATTGTTAAATGTCAGGTGTTAGTTGGAGGCTTTCAACTGTGGTTTTTGATGTGACTACACTGCAAGAAAAAAGTAAAAAGCAACACATTCGGAACAAAAATTGTCTTGTGCCTTTACACAGTCATTACACAATGTCCCGACACAAAGACTGGCATGCACTGTCTTTCCATAAGGTATTGCATGGACTGTCTTTTGATGTGTGTAACAACCCAGTGAGTACTGCTATCAGCAATGTTACATCGACCCCTGTAATGTCCTCTATACTCTAAACAACACGTGCACAGACAAAGACATAACGTTTTAGAAGGCACAGCCTGATCACTGTAGAGCTGCAGTTTCAGTTGTTCAGGAAGTTAAGCATAGTGGTTCAAATCTGAAGGACACAGTAAGAAATTATTAATGTAATATTGTAATATGACTTACTGACCATCATCCACTCATCCATTATCTTTCACCACATATCCTATTTGGGTCTCGGGGCTGGAGCCTATCGCTGTAGTCATCAGGCAAGAGGCAGGATCCACACTGGACAGGTCGCCAGTCTATCTCAGGGCCACAGAAAGACATGCACAGACGTTCACACTGACATTAACATCTACGAGCAGTTTGAAACTCACCAAGTAACCTAACGTGCATGTTCCTGAACTGTGGGAGGAAACCAGAGTCCCATGAAAGGAAGGGGGGAACATGCAAACTTCACACAGAAAGGCCACAACCAGCTGAGGTGCAAACCTGCAACCTTCTAGCTATGAGGTGGCAGCGCTAACCACTCCACCATACACCATCTCACACACCACAGCATGATATTACTGATGTTATTTGATGCATCTGGACTCCTGCATAAATGCAGCATTTTTTTCTTATATCAAAGAGTACAGTCGAAATAACATTTGGTGAATATTGAGGTATTAACATAATGCAGATATTCAGTGCACAGAGTCTCTCTCATTGTGTCTCAGTAACCACATAACAACTTACATTTAAGTAACACAGATAAGAATCTGATTGTCAGAGAAGAAAAACATTATTTTATTCCAGAAAATCATTTGACCACACTTCTTCCAGTCTCTTAACTGCATCAACATCTGGATAATAAATATCCATCAGGTGCGCACAAAAATCCAGATAAACAAAGATGATGACAGGAAATTATGTCCCATTGTTCAGTGTAATATTTGATTACATTTGTTTTTCCTTTAAAAAGACACTAAAACTCTCATAAATACTGTAGTTTTATACAGAAGCTTCCCCACTATGTAAATAGTGAAATGGTAACACTGCCCACAAGATGGGCAAGTTTTTTTTTTTTTTTTTTTTTTAAATCAAAAATATCTGGCAGGTTTGGTGAAAACTGCATCATAATCATTGTGCTGATGAAACTCAACTTTAATTAAAATCAGTATAAACTGAACCAACCGTGACTCCATACTCCATCACAAGAACACGATGGCGCTGCAGACTTAAGACCACAGGCAGCGTTGGAATGGTCGCTTAAAAATTTAATCCCACCTGCAGAGGTGACAGAAGGCATCACTTCCTGCTTAATGTCCACGTGGCGACGTGATGTGTTCAGATATGTCAGAGATTAAACAAATGTCCTCACTGTGGGTTTTTGTGCATTTTAAAAAGTCAACAGACGAAGCGGCTGCTCAGTATCGTTTGTCCTCAGGTGGCATGGCCACAATCACTTCTTTGCTCCCAAAGTCCCAGAAGGCCGTCATGTGGAAGGCCATGTTGGAGAAGACCACCAGGTACTCACAGAGGGCAAACAGGGTGTAGACTGGAGGACAGGGAAACACAGAGACAGCGTGTGAAGAGCTGAAGAACAACAGGGTTTCTGCAGGTTGACCAAGTAATATTTAAGACATTTATGTACCACACAGAGCAGTGCAGTGCCTGCTTCATCATCACACCTGCCCGAAGAAGAAAGCTTGACTGACAAGCAATAAGGACAATATGGACCAAATTTATTACTTATATTTTCAGCACTTCCCAGCAGTGTATTATGATAACTTTTAATGGCACGACAACTTATAATAACACAATTTGGAGCCAGGTAAGATAATGAATAACTGAAAAAAATAAAACTAAATATTTACCAGTCCTAAACTACAAATTAGAAAATAACTTTTTCTGTAAGTTATATTCGAGTTTAAGTATAAGGATTATAATCCAAAAACATCTCCAGGCTGTTGAAATGTTTAAACAAATTAATTTCTTAAATTCAAATGTTAGCAGACAAAACAGATGTTTTTTAAAAAAAATTTTATTTTTGTCCTTTCGGCTTATCCCTGAGTTCAGTGTCGCCACAGCGGATCATTGTCCGCATGTTGATGTGGCACAGTTTTACGCCGGATGCCCTTCCTGATGCAACCATCCCCAAGTTCTACTGGGCTTGGACCGGCACTGCACAGCTGGGGATGGGATCGGGCTGCCGGGGGGCTCAGGGCCATGCTCAGAGACACCTCGACATGCACCCGTGACAGGGGATCGAACCACTGACCCTGTGGTCCACGGACAACTGCCAAAACAAATGTTTGCTCCACATACATAAAATATGTACAGTAGGACCTAACAGAAGAAGAGAAAAATATTTCTAATTTCTGAATTAAGAAGGGGGTTTATGGGTCTTTGTCCTATAGTGGGGACAGATTTACATCTTTTACCTCGATGAATCTGTAAAGAATAAAAAATTGTGATGCGATTTTAGATAAGTCCATAAAGCTACAGCATCTAATCATTTCTAATAAAGACGTTAGATTCTCGGTGAAGGCCTCCTCACTTACAGGTCTCCCTACTCAAATAAGTGCTGGAAATAAAAGGACTCAAACAAACTGTGGGTGGTACTGATGCAGTACTTCATGTTGGTGGAGCACATGGTGCGGTCGTAGCTGCTGAAGCCTCTCTACCCTGGATTTATCCTGTAAATACAGACGAATTAGCTCAAACAATGAGAAGAATCCAAGAAGGACACTTACTTCCTGGTTCACAGTACTTGTTGTGTCGTCTGAAAAAGTAATAGGCAACCAGACAACAGCTGCAGTTGAACAGGAAGAGACGCATTTTCCAACGATACGACGTCATTTCCTGAGAGGGAGAGAGAGAACTCAAACGTTACTGATCTATAAATAATTACCTAGGAACAAACCACTACAGCAGGAGCTGAGTCTTTTACTTCCCAAAGACGTTCAACATACAATAACAAATTGATTTAACAAATCATTGACAAAAGTATAATAACTGCTGAACTTTTAAAAGTTTTCTCCAGGATCATCTCTGGCTACACTGTAAATAAAGTCATTCTTAGAAGAGTAGCCCAGAGACAAAATCAATTAATTCTGCCTTTTTGGTTGTTTGACAGACTAACAGACTAATAAACACATCTGACGATTGTCTTTTTGTTTTGTGAAAACTGTAACTGCAGATCAATTGTCAATGTAAAGTAACATGACATTAAAGTAATAGAAAGCCGAACATACTGTTGGTGCTTGGGTTATTTTATTACCAGCGTTGCTGTCGTGCAACAGGATCACAGCTCAGCTGGACGCTGCAGAGCAGAATGGAGATCTGCACGTTTGTGTTGTTCATTTTTACCTTTATTACCAGAGTGATAATAAATCACGGCTTCTCTTCCTGCATAAACTAAAAATGAACTTTCATTTCATTGGGTCTGACACCTGGTATGAAACAACTGCTGGCATTTAGCCACTGCTAAATTATTGCACTAGCAAATAAATTCACAGAAATGTGTCACTGTTAAAGATCATTATTCATACTAAAGTTTACTCTTTAAATTTGTATAATGTCCGGCTCAAGTTTTCAACAGTTACATATAAGTAATCCCAACCAAAATTGTCATACAATTATGAGTTATCTGGTTGAGTAGCACAACTTATTATCACACTGTTAAAAACATTGAAAAGGGAGTATTTCCAGGTTAAGTGTGGGCACAGAATGGATTATTAAAATACCAGGTGCTTGCGCTGCATCAGCTGCTGAACGTTTCCTGGAAGCTCAGCAGTCTCGTCACGTGACCGACTGATCGATGGCTAGAGTTTAAAATGACTAATGGATGAATCTGTGTGAACAACACTCAACACTGATTCTGTCAGCATGTTGAGGCGTGTGTGTGTGTTGTATGTTCTCTCTTCCGATACTAAAACAAGGAAGAACCAAAATAATGTTTGACTCACACGTTAAAGTTGGAACTCTATTTCCTGCTTTGGGACCCTGAACATCTAAAACCAAATCAGCATTTAACAAGTTGGGTTCCTGCTCTGCTCAGCTTTTTTCAACCCTTTCGATAATGTGGTGTTAAAAACAGGATCATGATCTGGACTTCCTTGTTCTTTCTTGTTCTTATTTAAAGCAGTGCATCACAATACATCAGTTTGTGGCCACGCGTGAAAAGGAGAACAAGCATGTGTTTAATCCCTCAGTCTTTGTAGAGCTCAAGCTCAACAAATCATCCTTAAGGACCCTCACAAATTTCCATAAGTTCTCCTAAAAGTTGCCGAGAACCAACAGTATGCACCTTTACTTAGTGTTCAGAGAATCACAGAACCTGCCTGAGAATCAGTAAAAACCTCTACAGAAGCCAACCAAACTTACTGTACTTAAAAATCGTAAAATCCTCCTGTAGAACTAGGAGCTAAATAAAACTACCTAATAGCTCCATCAGGAACTGTAAAAACTCCTCAAACATCATAATCAAACGCTAAGCAGATGTAGAGTTGTTGGCCTGCAGCGCCATCTGCAGGTGAAAACTCAGAATGTCTGACTAAAGACTGGTTCAGGGGGCTGAGCAAACTTTCTAAAATCCAATATAATGTTGATAAAGACTTTAGCATGTAAATAACATGTAGTAGCCTTTCCACAGCAGACACAATGCACATGTGAGACAGTATGTTTTAATGTTAGTCAGTGTCAGTGTTTCCCCTGTTTGGGGCAAGAGGCATCTTTAAAAGTGTAATGTGCCACATGTTACGGTGTGTCAGCAAACAGTGTTGTTAAAATAGTCTAACACCAAATTAAGTGTTTCTTTTGATATATTTCAGTATGTTGATTTTATCTTGTTATTCTGATACTTTTACTTAAAAGATTGTTTTAACGACTTCTATTGTGAAGTAATTGATTTCTAATGAGGTTTACAAGGAAATTATTCATCAATAGTCTTCTGTTGCATGAGAAATAAATATCCAAACAGTTATATTCATTTGTACAAAACCTCTATCAAGCTCTAATCATGTGTGATTGGTTTTCTTTTATCATTTTGGACATTTTAGGAAATTATTGGTCAGATAACAATAACTTTTAGAGACAGATAAAACAGTAACTGACAAATCTTTTGTTTGTTTACCTCTTGATTCCCGTAATATCTCTTGATCACGTGCCAAAGTCTGCATGTGATAAGCATGTGCAGCAGTGAGCTCCCTATGAACACGATGAAACCGTTTTTATGAACATCTGCAGAGACAAACAGGCCATTAGCACTTTCAGTGAACAAGGTGAGGAGCAGCTGCAGCAACAAGAGGACAGTAAGTACAGGGATGCTTGGAAGTTTGTGAACTATTTGTGCATAAATATGACCAAATCCAACATGTTCCATCGATCAGACAAAGTTCTTATGCTGGAATGTAGACTATCGACATTTAACAAACTTAATGTTTCTCGTTATAAAAGTTCTACTTTGGTTTCACCTTTCTTACAGAACTTTCTTTTTTCCTCCAACAGCCTTCTGATTTATCGACATGGTCTTAAACAAACTGTAGACAGGCATCAATGTTCTTTTTGGACACTAAATAGTCTGTAGAAAAATCTGTACTTTTTGCTTAATGAATTCGATTGGGTTTTTTTTATCTAGTCTTAGAACGTCTGATCACGTTTTAGGTCATATTTTTGCAGAAATAGAAAAGAATTCTAGAGGGTTCACAAACTTTCAAAAAACACTGTAGTGATGAACTTAAGTCAAATTTTGTCAACACATACATTAAAGTTCAGATTCTTGGCAATATTATAGTTAACATGAGAAATGGTTATACTGTTTTTTCACTGTGATCAATGAACATCAAATAAACTAAATATGCTACAACGAAATTATGTCAATGAACTGCTTTAAAACCTGTAAACTTCTTGTCCTTCTCACATTGGTGCTTTATCAAAATAATAATTAAGAAAGTAGCCACAAAAATCATGATTATTATTGGCTTCTTCACTAAATAACTATCTTGTCTGGTGAGGTTTCAATCCTGCCAGAGGGCCAGGCCCCGCTGACCATATTAAACTCACTGTAGGTTTCGGTGGAAGCCACATATGTGAGCAGCAGCAGGCCGGTGTTTTCTGCGAGACTGCAAAGTAGAGCCAGGCAGCTCAGCAGCAGCTCTGGCAACTTCTGCATGAAACAGCCGCGGTAGAAGCTGAAATAAGCAGCAGAGAGTAGGTAGCGTGGCGCTGAGTGGAGGCCGATGCAGCAGCGCCAGATGTAGCGCTCCGGCACGCGGCTGATGGCGGAGCTGATGGACGGGAGGTAGTTGGAGACCTGGTTTGTAAGAAAAAACACAAGACACTAATTTCAGCTTTTCTAGCAGGGAACAGACTCTGCAGACATCATTCAAGTTTATATCTTAGGCTCTGTTGTTTTCAGCTGCATCACAAAGTGCTACATCATGAGTATATTTGTGCTACGGCAGCTGTGCATCATTATGCTATGGCTGATCTTTAATACTTTCCACAGTAGTTGTTACTAATGAACACTTCACTGTTTCTTGGATTCATGAATAAATAAGTGACTCTGCATATATAGGCTGTTTTATTGTAGGCAAATAAATAGAAGTTTACTGCTTTAAAAACATGTTTTATAGTCTTTACTCTTCATATTAGCTCTAAATAAAAAGGTTTTATTTTGCATCATTTAAATGGGCAAACCAACTGCCGTAACACATTTTCCATGCAGACGTTTCCGTACAGTTTCTAGATACTGTATTTACTATAAAAACGTACCTGACAGTGTGTGTATGTCGCATCCTCAAAGTGGTAGAAGAGTGAAATGGAGAGACAGGCGATGAGGCCGGTCAGTGGGAGCAGAACTGTCCCCACAGCGAAGCTGGTAAACCGGAGCCGGATAAGTGGCCGGTCCAGGTTGCTGTACGGCACTGGGAGCATCCTGGACTGACTCTACAGAGGACGACATGTGGCAGAAGCTTGCAGTACTTATCATAAATCAGCATTTTTTTAAAGCTAATCAAATGTTCATCATATCAAATGTTTGTTGGGTGGGATGAGCAGTAAAACATGTCCCTCACAGTTTCAATGAATATAGGTGATGTCTGGTAGAGCTAAAAGTCATAATTGTTCTTGATTCTTGTACAGACTTGATTGTATTTTTATAATTTTCTGCAGCTACTTTGTCCAAATCCTTAAGAAATTTTGTTCACTGTAACAGAAACATCTGATAGACTGAAACTCAAAGTGTAGCACAAATAAATGGCAACAAAGCAAAGGTTTGTTTTTATCAACTAGTCTCGTTTTAAGAATTGTTGAAATTACGATGCACCAAATATTACAATAAGAGTAAAGAAAGTACAAGTTTAAACCATTAGTTAATAAAGACATTTTTATCGTCATCATTCACCATTAATACATATTACACATACATTTTACAATGAAAGTGATTCTCTGCATCTAACCCACCCCCCATAATGTAACTTGTCAATTTTTCATGCATAATGTGAGCATGTGCTTCTTTACCACATCTTGAATCTCAGGAAACTGAAATATATTGGGATTTAGACTGCTGGACAAAACAACTTAGGATGTTAACACGAGATGAAGGATCTCGCCTTCATCTTAAGAGATGAAATGTTGATCACGTGTCATATTCATCTTTTGAAGTCAAACCCAAATGTTTTCAGTCTACAGCAAATCAAAGGAAATGGCGTCATTGTTCCAAACATGTGGAGGGGAGTGCACATGGAACTATAAACGCTTCTTAAACGTCTTTGCATGTGAACAGGCATTTAGTTCTGCTGCACTTTTAGTTTGGCTAAATTGTCAACAATTATCAATAGCGTTTAGTGTGTTATTCTCTAAAACTGTTTGACTAAACCTAGAGTTGGTTTAGAACACGTATCAGTTTACCTGTACAGGTGAGCCTGTGTGCTAACAGTTCCAGTCCTTGTTCGATGGTCACTCCACACAGTTTGTGGCTAAACTTGCCCTGTAACAGGAGTAGATATGTCGGATAATACCGTACAGCACTCACCTCTACAGTTCTCCAGACTGACTCCACTTGGTCCTTTGTGACTTTACATCCATTGAACCGTTGTTAGCTTGTGTTTAACGGTTTAGCGTTAGCCTCATTAGCTAATGCTAATCCTGTTAGCTTCAGTAGCTACTCAGGCATCATTATTAGCTAATGTTAGCCATGGTGCTCACGCTAACGCAAAATATGGCTAAACCCGTTCATTAACTACTTCTTCACAAAGGTTCGGATCAGATTAATGTTACTGATACACTTTATATTAATACATTTTCTAGTTTCATCAAGTGTAATGCTCCTCTACTAGATTAAGCCATTGAACTTTGCCTCTCGTAGCACAGACATCCGGCTACTTAAAAGAGACTACCAGCTTCCGGTCATGGCAACCTTCAGAATAAAAGTCTCTAACAGAAAACCTGCGTGGACATTAGCAGAGGTGGAAAGTAACTAAGTACATTTCTACAAGTACTGTACTTAAGTACTTTACTTGCTTTGCAGATTTCAGGTTTATTAAATTATTCTATGGATTTCATTTGTACTGCTTAGAAGTGTTAAAAACACAGGGATAATACAATTTATTATAAAAATACTAAATGTTTTCTTCTTTTAAAAAGTTGACATTCGATGGTGTTTATCAGCAGAGGAATTCAGGTGACAGCAGAGAGATTATTTGCACATGTTTACACACGCAGCACAGTGGTGGAGCGGTTAGTGCTGCGGCCTCACAGCTAGAAACTCACCATGGGCCGTTATCTTCCTCCAAAACTGCAGAGTTACTAAGCAGTGGTTCAGTGTATTTACTCAGATGTAAAGTTTTCACTCCTTTCTGACTTCAAAAAAAATTAAACATTTGTGCTACAAAAAGTCTTTAAGGCTTTTTTTCATAATCAGGACTTTCCAGCCTGAAATCCATAATTTTAAAAGGACATTTTATAAAGTTAGTACACTGTTGAATTTGTCTTGTTTGCCTAAGGACAGAGGGTTGGTGTATGACTGTATATTGCTTTGCTTTGGTTTTTATTTAAATTGTCTGGTTTTATTTGCCTCCTGTGTTATAAACCTGGCACAGTAAAGCATACATCACATGTTGTTAGAAGAAGGACACGGGTGTGGTTGATACTTGGTTTTCAGCAGGTAATAGACGTTAGAGACACAGAGCACAATCAGCAGACACCTCTGACCGTAAAACTTTAACATTTTTCTTTGTCCTCTACATAATTCCCCATCTCACCATGCAGACACAAAGAAGCTGGTGAAGACATGAAGAACATTTTGTTGTCAGTCAACACTTGCAGCTGGATGAGTTAAAAGAAAAAGCTCGAGGTTTGACAATTTAATGCCTCTTCTAAGAAAACCGGCCAAACTATCCCCGAGCAGAGTTTGATGTGACTCGACACAAACAGCAAAGGGATACTTTTAAAGATCTATTAACGTGTTAATTCTCACTGTCCACTGGAATCTGTTCAGTCAGATGTTGTTTTTTTAATACAGACTGTTGCAAAACTGGCTCAGGGAACTGAGGAAAAGAGGAAGGGAAGAGGTCCACACACCCAAAGGGATCAAATGTCAGTGTAGATTATTTAACTAATTAAAAAAGTAAGACAAAGGAGGTTTTCTATACACTGGCAAAACCCACCGTTCAGATGCAGACAGTGTTACTACACTTATTACTGCACTCTGTGGCATTAAGCAAACACACTTCCTGTCAGATCCCAGACGTAGATTATAGGTGAAGTAACTTATGTAAAACCGGCAGGATTCAGAGCTCTGCCAGCCCATGGCTGCTCAACCATGAGACATCAAACATCAAACTGTAACTGTGAGTCTCCTTCATTTCAGACTAGTTTATTTCTCCTCCTTATAAGCGAACTAACTACTCAGTAACGCTAAAATTATGAAAGACAGTTACAGTTTCAAGATTTTTCAAGCACTTTATTTCTAATTCATGCACATTTCATATCTTGAAATTACATCACTAAAATTCAAGCATTTTCAATGTTTTCAAGCACCTGTACGAACCCAGTAAATTCACACTTGTTAGTCCCCTGTTAGTCCCTTATGTGTCTACACTGTCAACTTCACTCCCAGAGACTCTTGCCACACACAGGTTTTACTTTGGACTCCACTTACCAGTTTTTTTCCCTGCATAATTATTCCCTTGGCACCTATTTTGTGTTTTGCTCCCGGTTAGGGTTATTCTCCACTTTTCTTGCTAATATTTAGTTTCATTGACCCCTGTGTAATATTTCTTGTCAGACTCTAGTTCCACTGTTTCATGTTTGGTCTTAGTATAAATTCACATTGTCCTGTTCATGTTTTCTCCTGCCCTGCTCATGTTAAGTCCGTTTGTCTAGTTTTGTCAATGTAAATTTTGACCTTTGGAGTTATTATATTTTTCTGAATCAATAGACCCCATTCACCCTCACGCACCATCTATTTACTTGGGTCCATCCTCATACACCAATCCTGAAGAATTTCTTTTTAAGTTCAGAACATGCAAAGTACGATGTACTTTTACTTTCAGTTCCTGACAAAATTGATTTTAGATGTTGATAACAGGGTGTGAGGGGAAAGAAAAAGCTGATAACATCTGACAGGACACAGTATCCTTTGTGTCCATAATATTGGTCTGTAACTGATATGAAAATACAAAATGGGAGGAGTTTTTACTGGTTCATATCTGTGTCTGAACTCTGGGTTGGTCTCATAGTTCAGTCCTCTACACAGCAGAGCACAGGCAGCAGATACTACTCTCAGTGAAGACTTTTCATTTGTCCATCTGACAATGCAGACACAAAAAAACAGAAGAGATTATACTGAGCAGTATATTGAGGGTCGACACTTAAAGCTGGATGAGTTGAAAGTGAAAGCTCGAGATGCTGGTTTGACCAGTCAATACCTCTTCAAAGAAAACATCCCAAACTATCCCCGACCGGAGTTTCATGTGACCCATCTGAAACACGACACAGACAGAGAAGGGTTGACTGGCATCAGGAGCGACGGTGGATTCAGGGACCCAGGTAAAGACTCTCTGCAGCTGCTGTGGTGGAGTCTGGTTGTGGGACCTGATGATGTTACAGCAGCAGAGACGAGGCTCCTGGAGAAAACCTTCCCAGACCGGACAGAGGAGCAGGTCCAGATGCAGCAGAGCTTCCTGGGGACGTTTGCCACCTCCCCGGCCTTCGAGGAGACCTCCAGACTGGGCTCGTACCGCTTCACCTTCCCGCTGGAGGAAGTGCTGCAGGCCTACAGCCAGCAGGTAAAAAGGTTTTCTGTCTTCACTGTGTCAATCTGCTGGCAGAATAGTGTTGTATTTAATGAAAAACTGTTATTTTGTTTTTTTTTGCTTCGTTTGCTCACAATCAGGTTTTATGCTAATGTTTTTAGAAGGTTTAGTACATCTTGTAATTTTTCTGGTACTGTCTGAACTTCAATGTCTGCTGCATTAAGCAAACACACATCCTGTCAGATCCTAGACATAGATAATAGGTGATGTAACTTATGTAAACCTGCAGGGTTCAGAGCTCTGCCAGCCCATGGCTGCTCAAACATGAGCCATCAGACATCAAACTGTAACTGTGAGTCTCCTTATGCTCAGTTCACTTTTACTAATAAAGGAACTGATCTCACCAATAAAGGGCTGAAGCATCTTAACGGACGTCTTCACCGACACTGAACTTGCTTCTTTTACATCTAGTTTGAGTAGCACATGTAAATGTCATTAAACTTCCCTCTGACCTCCCTATATTAAAATATGTGCCTCCAGATGACATCACCTTGAGAAACCTTCAGTTTAGATTATGTCATCTGGTTGCTCACACTAAGAAGTATGTAATCATGGGCAGCCTGCTTTTCTGGAGCTCCTCCAGATGAGATCATCTGAAGTCCTAATGGTGAGAAACTGGAGCTGGAGTTTTTCCAGCTAGAAGCAGAGAATGTTTTAATACCGGGAAGTCAGAG
Organism: Channa argus; assembly: GCF_033026475.1. Classification (NCBI taxonomy): domain Eukaryota; kingdom Metazoa; phylum Chordata; class Actinopteri; order Anabantiformes; family Channidae; genus Channa; species Channa argus. The sequence goes on from NC_090218.1 coordinate 12,773,933, forward strand.
GGACATTGAAAAGCATTTCTGTACATTTACATAAAGCCATAGAAGCCAGTTGAAAATTGGTGAAGTCGCCCGTTAAGCTTTGGTATCATAAATATGTTCCTGGTTCTTTTCCACTAACATTTCACTGAGTATTTTGGATGCACAGTGACCTGGACCCCTCCAATAAAGACTGTTTTATCGTCTCCAGTTTTGCTCTGGTGCTCAGCCTGTCATGCGGGTGTTCAAGACAGTCTTCTACAAACAGGAAGTGGTGCATGTGGTGGTGGTCCACAGCCTGGCCAATCAGCAGCTGTTCTCAGAGTACCCTCTGCTGACTGATGACCCAAACGCCGTCTGTGTTTACAGAGATGGCTGCTTCATCTGGAGGCCTGAGGCCATGTGTGAGACACACAGGTGAGAGCTCAGACCTCCTCAAAGATTCAGAATATTAAACCTCTTATTTTAATAACATGGATTCAAACTATGAAATAGATTCTGATCTGCTGCCATATTGTTAGGGAACATTATTGACTTTTGTATTTATAGTGAAAAAGGTAAATCACATTACGTCACCATTGAATTTGTGTAGAGACCAGAATGAAGAGAATCCAGCCAATAATAATAATAATGTTATTATTTTAACATTTATTTTTAAGGCAGCTGGAAACTTTTTACGTTTTATATTTATTTTCACTTTCGATTCCTGAGAAAACTTTATTTCAGTGTCTGAGTGAAAAGGACGTTGCAACATGTAGGAAAAAGAAGGAAGAGACAGAAAAAGCTGATGCTTCAGAAAGATGTTGTGTTCTCTGTGTCCTTATTCTTCTCATTGTTACTGACATGAAAATACAAAATAGGAGGAGTTTGTAGTGATTCATATCTGTGTCTAAACTCTGGGTTGGTCTCATAGTTCAGTCCTCTACACAGCAGAGCACAGGCAGCAGATACTACTCTCAGTGAAGACTTTTCTTTTGTCTATTAAATCTGCATCACACTCCATCTGACAATGCAGACACGAAACAACAGAAGAGGACATATTGAGCATTATATTGAGGGTCGACACTTGAAGCTGGATGAGTTGAAACAGGAAGTTAAAGATTTTGGTTTGACAAGTCAATACCTCTTCAAAGAAAACATCCCAAACTATCCCCGACCGGAGTTTCATGTGACCCATCTGAAACACGACACAGACAGAGAAGGGTTGACTGGCATCAGGAGCGACGGTGGATTCAGGGACCCAGGTAAAGACTCTCTGCAGCTGCTGTGGTGGAGTCTGGTTGTGGGACCTGATGATGTTACAGCAGCAGAGACGAGGCTCCTGGAGAAAACCTTCCCAGACCGGACAGAGGAGCAGGTCCAGATGCAGCAGAGCTTCCTGGGGACGTTTGCCACCTCCCCGGCCTTCGAGGAGACCTCCAGACTGGGCTCGTACCGCTTCACCTTCCCGCTGGAGGAAGTGCTGCAGGCCTACAGCCAGCAGGTAAAAAGTCTGTCTGTTATTGAACTAAAAGAAGGGGTATTTTATGAAATGACACGTAAAGTTTTTATTTTACAGACAACTAGACAACAAATAATCTCTCAAGTAAGAACATCGAAATTCAGAGCGATCGATGGTTAGTGTGCGTCAGTGTGATTAGTGTTAGTAGAGATATTTAAACCAGGTAAAAACACACTGTGATTTCAAATCTCATTTTTTAAAAACACACTCTTACAGTTCACACAATTCAGTGATTTTCAGTAAAACAACTGTGTTTTATTATGTTAAAATGGACAAATACAGAGTTCAATGCAGTTAAATGTCTTTAAACTCAGTTATTAGAAACTAACTGAGCTGTAAATGAAGTGGAACCAAATCATTTGTGTAAAACTGACTTCACTGAAATCAATTAGTTGTGTAGCTGCTGTCTGAATCTCTGTGGTCTACAGAAACAGGTCTCAAACATCCTGTTTCCGTGGTCCTCCGAGGACCTCGTCTGCTGCCAACCCAAGGTGCGGATTCATCTTCCTGTGTTAGTGGTTCTAATGTCGGCAACAACAGGCCTCTTCATCCTAAAACGAATTACTTTGAAGTCAGTGAAACATCCAAAGGCGGTGGCTTGTTCCACCCTGGGACCTTCTGATGCGTTCACAAACCACAGGCAACCACAGATTTCGCCTCTGAAACATTTTGATTAGTCACTGTCATTTGTCAGAGGACGGTTTGGCTGCAGGCTGAGTCTAATTTGTCCTTGAAGACAGCGAACAGTAGCCTACAGTCTTTCAGTGATTTTAACCCAAACACATCTTTATGTTTCCAGTTTTGCTTCGGTGCACAGCCTGTCATGCGGGTGTTCAAGACATTCTTCTACAAACAGGAAGTAGTGCATGTGGTGGTGGTCCACAGCCTGGCCAATCAGCAGCTGTTCTCAGAGTACCCTCTGCTGACTGATGACCCAAACGCCGTCTGTGTTTACAGAGATGGATGCTTCATCTGGAGGCCTGAGGCCATGTGTGAGACACACTGGTGAGAGCTCAGACCTCCTCAAAGATTTACAATATTAAACTTCTTATTTTCATAACATGGATTTAAATTATGAAATAGATTCGGATCTGCTGCCATATTGTTAGGGAACATTATTGACTTTTGTATTTATGGGGAAAAAGATAAATCACATTGCGCCACCTTTGAATTTGTGTAGAGCCCAGAATGAAGAGAATCCAGCAGGTAAAGCTGCCTGCCCACATGCACTGTGCATGTGACAAACAGAGACACACTTACAGCAGGTTCTTCCTGTTTAGATTCAAGACACACAGAACTTTATTCATCCCAGTGAGGAATTCTTTTGCCTGGTTACAGCTAAGAAGAAAGAATAAAGGGAAGAAAAAACAACCCCCTCAAAAGAATAGAAGAAACTTCCAGGCTGATAAAGAATTTTAAAAATGACGTTATAGAATATACTGTGTACAATAAATCCAGTGTTTGCAGTGCAGTGAACAGTAATGAGGGCGATTGCAGTAAATAATCAAATGTGAGGATGAAGACAACAGCTGATAAACAGTGAAGTCAACATGTTCACAGGCAGCTGAGATACAAAGACATAATTCATTAGAAAACAGTGTATTGAACACTGACACTGAAGCTGACTTGAAACATCTCAGTCTGCTGTTGCAGATGCTGAAGGACCTGAGCTTCAGGTCCATGTGGACATAATGTGATTGACTCAGGATGAATCTGACAGAGGGAAAGATCATGTGTTTGTAGAGATGGATTTAAAGAAATGTGAACATCCTGAGAGGCAAATACAGCACAGACATGTGGAGCTGAGCTGAACCAACACACTCACATATCAGTGAATAATGTTTGTTTCTGTCTTTCTGTCAGGTACGAGTTGATTGAGAGACGCGATGAAAAACAGATAGAGGTTAAGAAAATGGTTGGATGGGGTGTACAGTATTATGTCTGGGACAATGTTGCTGTCGGCCTGCACATGGAGGAAGGACAGGTACCTTCACTACTTCACCTTCATAGACTGATGACGTCCTCCTCCCTGTTTAGTCTTTTAGTTTGAAGTTGAACAGAGAAACACATTCAATAAGTTATTGAAAATATGTTTGATTATATGTGTGTTTTATATTGACACCGGGGGCGGCTATAGCTCAGTTGGTAAAGGCAGTTGCTTACCGACCACAGGGTGAGTGGTTTGATCCCCGGCCCTGGCTATATGTCAAAGTGTCCCTGGGCAAGACCCTGAACCCCCAACAGCCCATTCCCCCTCCCCAGCGATGCAGTGCTGGTCCAAGCCCGGTAGAAATTGGGGAGGGTTGCGTCAGGAAGGGTATCCGGTGTAAAAACAGTGCCAAATCAACATGCGGACAATGATCTGCTGTGGCGACCCTGAACTCACGGGATAAGCTGAAAGGAGAGTAGTAGTAGTGTTTTAGATTGACACCATCATTTGGTAAATGTGAGAATCTGAATACAGCAGCAGTTTTTCCCTGTTGTCATATTTTGTTACATTTTTGTTCAGATTTGTTTTGTTCCTGAACGTTTAACAAAGCTCATTAAAGTGCTTTAAAAATGGTTCATGGCATCATCACTGTCTCTTGAAGTCTGGAAACATCTTTTATCCAAAGTCTCTGCAGTTGATCTTTTTCTTTTCCAGGTGCTGAAGTTTGATCCTGATCGACTGAGAGAGAATCTCACGATCTGTTATAAAGGAAAATCTCAAATTGCCCGTGAATTTGATAGTTTGGAGGACGCTGAGCAGTGTGTGAGAGATCTGTGGCCTCCAGCACCACTGACAGAGTCACAGAAAGGTAATGAGAAAAACCTGACGTCACCTATGTTGCTACAGTAACTTCTCCATCTCCCATGAGGCCTTGCAGCACAGCAGCTCAAATACAAACAGTCCCATTCTAATCACAACACACAGAGGCTGGTTCATGCTCCTGTGTGGTTTCAGAGCTGTAATAACCACTGACACTTGTCTTATTTCTCGTCTTTGCAGCTTCATGTAAGACTGAACCTGATTCTTCTGACTGATGAGTTCATAAAGGATCTAAATCATCAGGAAAATCTCCATTTTCATTTAAAAAACCTCGGAGACTCTGCAACATCTTAGCATCTAATAATGTAACTGTGTGATCACACTGAGAAGATGTATTCATTAATTATGGGGGCAGAAATAAACCTGTAATCTTCACTTGTCTTGTCTTTAATCCTCCACATTCGACTCACTGCAACACAAACTGAACCAGCTTTTTTAAATATTTTATTAGAAACAACAATCTTAAATCTCACCAAGACCAATACAATGTATCTGGCTACTCACCAAGATTTGCAAATTTCCAGGTGTCACAGACTGATACAGATGTTAAGTGTCCTCACAGACAACGTCTCAGGATTTGTCTTTGCAGAAAAGCAAAGCTGAAGCAAAACAACATTTCACTTGTAGCATGTGTAGCAAACACAAGGCTGCAGACACAGACTCCTGTCCAAGGTAATAAACTGACCTTTAACCTTTCCCCCAGAGGAAGGAGAGTGGACCCCCTCCTTTCTCTGACCATGTCTTAGAAAGCTTAAACCAACTTTCTCCAGATGAACAAAGACTCTGTTCTCCTGTGACATGTAAATGCACATGGACACTGAACCTCTGACTTTGTAAGTTTAAATTATGAACACTCCCTACTGTGATTCCTTATCTGACCCAAGTCAGGTTGCACCCAAAATGATCCGGATTTAGATGGTAGACTATCTTCTACTCCCACACTTCTACCGCGATGTAAATCAGAAACCACCACATATCAGCCACTGACTTTAATTCGGTACATGTCCAATATCTGTATGAACTGATGTCATGACCTTCATGAAACCTGAATAATACGCTTCCATAGGTGATTTCATGATGTTTGATCTGAGTCTGTTTAAAATCTGATGGAAATTTCCAAAGATAATTTTTGTAGGAAGAATTAGTAAATGTGTGATGGAACCACAGTGCAACCAAATGTCATTAATGTTCATTATATCCATGACTTTGACTTTATATCACATGAGCTAATGCATGCTTTGCTTGCAAACCTGCAACCTTTTAGCTGTGAGGGGGCAAAACTAACCAGTCCACCACCGGGCTGCTCCTCAACTACACCATATTATCCTTTTAATTACTTAACGGACAGAATAATCACCTACATGAGGTCTTTACACATACGTCATATGTGGATGTGCTGCTAATTGTCATTAGATGATTTCATATTGTTACTTATTTAGGTTTATTAGAATATGCTGATTAGTAAATCAGCCTAATGAACATCCACAACATGTATCTTCTAGATAAAGAAAACTGGGCATTTTCTCCAAAAGAAGTTAAATGTCAATCATCTTTAAAATATCAGAAAAGTCGTCTAAACATCAGTTCAGGCTGGACCTTAACTCACGTCGTCATCTGTCCAAGTATCACACTTTTTTCCTGACTTTGTAACCTCAGCGCATTAACTCATGATTTTTCTATGCTCAGTCTTTGTTAAAGTTTTATCAGAGCCAATTTAAGATTTGCTCAGGTAACAGATGAAAGCGACTTTTGATGTTGGACCAAATGATTTATTTCTAACATCCTAAACCAGCTTGCATTTTTACTAAAGGTACTTCAGGATCAATTAATACATTTGGCTGCGTTACCATCATTCATACCAAAGTGTTTGTTCTTTGACCTGAATATTATCTTTGTTAGTCAGTTTCAGAGCAAAGAGCAGCTTTAGGAGTCAGTGTGGTTGTTCTGGCCTCTATTGGTAACTCCAGGGGTTGGTAGTAAAGGCCGGGTGCCAGGCAAAATGACGAGGTTGGTGGAGAGGGCAAGCTGGTGGTGAGGACTGGAAGAGACAGACGGTGGCCAGGAAGAAGGAATCGACTGAGGAGAGAGGAAGCTTAGAGGAAGAGGTGAGTGACAGTGATCCCTACTTGGTAGAAAAAACAGGTCCAGAAACATGCAAGTCCAAGTCCACAACATCTATCCTGGTCCGATCAGTACAGTAAAATTTGATCCATTATACACAGTTCCAGACTCCCAATCCTTAAGACAGTTTCCTAGATCAATTTCTATCAGTTACTTAACCCATACATCCAAATCCACATCCAAGAGCTCAATAAACAGACAAGGAGATACAGGGGTCTCAGGAGAATCAGAGGCAGACAGGAGCTCACAAGGAAACCAGGTAACGGTCAGACAGGTCAAAATGTACCAAAAACTAGAGCAGCAAGCCGGACTGTTCACTGTCACTTACACAGAAAGACAATCTAGTAGAGAGCTGCCGGTACAGCTGGGTTTAAATAAGCAGCGGCACTGGTGAAAACAATCAACACTGATGAGGTGTTAATGAAGTGACCAACAATAACTATGGAACAGGAAGTGGAGTATAGGGACTGCAAAAATAAAGTCAAGGAAACAGGAAGTGGAGCAGGTGACCGTGACAATTTTATAACTGTTTCTTTGACGGGGATAAGTTATTGATAATGTGGATGTTTGCTACATTATTGTGATGATCCAGTGTATCAATAGTAATACTGATAACTCACACTCAGAAAAAAAATCACAGTGTTTACATTCAAACTAAAGTTAAACTGCATTTCATCAAATTAAATAAGGAACATGTTTAAAGGACAGAAGTTTGTTTTTTTTCTGTGAAGAATCATTAATGACTTTCTGTGTAGTTTTTTATAATTATTTGGGGTCATTTCCCTGAGAGACAGTTTTTCAGAAACACTGATCACGTTCACACTGTTACACACACTGAGGACGACACAGTCTGAGCTGTAAGCTGAGGTCAATGGAGCAGGAAATCAAGAAATAAAACAGTTTTTGTGGATCAAAGTCATGTGACTGGTGTCTTCTGAAAAGTGACCGTCAAACCAGAATTCGTGATACTGAACTCAAGTTAGAGTGGCACAAACGAGGTTTGGCTTTAGCTGAGCCTGATGAACCTAGAAACAAAGTGAACTCAGAGCCACATGCAGTAGGTTTCTCTTTATGGGAAAGTTTCTCTCACACACTGTCGCTCCATAAAACTCTCCATAAAAAGAATAAATAAAATCAACACACTGAGTGGTTTCCAATTATTTTCTCACTTTCATTTACATTACAGAATAAAACACCTGCAATCATTTAAACATGCTTGAGAGATTTTCTTAGGACTTTTTTCTTTCTTTCTTCCTTTTTTTTTTTGTGATTTCCATCCACTATTGTTACGTTCATACGTTCCCCACAGCCTTCTCAAAATAAAACTTTCATTTTGAAAGAGCTTGTCCCCGGGGTTGGTCCCTCTAGAAGCCACATTTGTACCTTGTGGTTTATGGGGGGCAGAGAGCAGCTGTAACAAGGAGAAACAACTTCCCCCAGGAATTATTAATAAAATGCATTATTTTACATAACTCTTCATTCTTTTGGCCTGACACAGACTGTGTCCTGAAATTGTACCTTAACTAAATAAAATGTACATATACAACATGAACGTAGTTACCTTTACATGAGTGCAGATTGTACTTTGGGGTACTTTGGACTACTGGACCCCTATCTCCTGTAGTTTGATGGGGTCTACAGTCCTCTGCAGCATGGGGGGACACACAACTTGGTGTCCACACGATTTCTCCTGATAGATTTGTCCTGGTGAAAACAGATTTCTATGAAGTAACGAAGAATCAAATGCTGCAGACAGGACGGAGGGAAGCCCCTAAAACCGAAACTAGCATGAATGTGCAGAAGTCTAAATGAGTTTTAATTCAGACAGTTGAAGGTTTCGCTCCCCTGGTTTCATACACAGTCTTCCACTAATGTTGTGACAGACGAGACACCTGTAACCATGGTAACTGTACAGAACACAGCTGGAGACAGCTGTTACCTCCAAATAGAAAGGTGTTATTAAAACACGAATATAGATCTAAATATAACAAATAGATTATTAGACACCAGTGTATAAAAAATTAGCTCAGTTTGGATCATTTATCACCATTCAGCCTAAAAAATATTTGCTGATTCACTTGTCTGCCAAAATTCATTTCAGTTTAAGGATTTAAATACTTTCAAAGCACAAATTTATTTAGCTGAATTAATCACAGAGCATGTACTTGATTATGTTTTAATCACTTGTCAGCCCAAATGACCCATAAAACATTATGTATTTTGTGAAAGAAGCCTGAAATTCCTGCACACTAACGTGTTCTGTGTGTTTACAGTTTCAGTCTGATTTTCTATTACAGCTTTCAGTGCATCTAATGTTATGGAAAGTTGTCATTTACTTCAGAGCTGATTTGAATTTTTATTAGCAGCGGACAACAGAAGAAAGGTGGTTTCATTTAGTCTGTTTCCTAGTTCTAAATGTTTCCAAAGACCTGTTCAGTCACAGGAACCCACCTCAACCAGGACTGGATGAGTTCAGGGATCCAGCCTGAAGCTGCTGTAGTGAACTGGGTTTTAAAAAGGTTTTTGCTCTTTCCTGTCAATCAATAAAACTTTAGGGAAAGCTGGTATTAAAAATGATGTGTGTGTGGTTTTTCAGTCTTATTATTATTATTATTATTATTATTATTATTATTATTATTATTATTATTATTATTATTATTATTATTATTATTATTATTATTATTATTATTATTATTATTATAACATTTATTTTTAAGGCAGCTGGAAACTTTTTACGTTTTATATTTATTTTCACTTTCGGTTCCTGAGAAAACTTTATTTCAGTGTCTGAGTGAAAAGGATGTCGCAACATGTAGGAAAAAGAAAAGATAAAGAAAATTAAATTGAAGATGGAGAAACTGAATGAAGAGACAGAAAAAGCTGATGCTTCAGAAAGATGTTGTGTTCTCTGTGTCCTTATTCTTCTCATTGTTACTTACTTACAGGAAAATACAAAATGGGAGGAGTTTGTAGTGGTTCATATCTGTGTCTGAACTCTGGGTTGGTCTCGTAGATCAGTCTTCTACACAGCTCGGGCACAGTGAAGACTTTTACCTGTCTTTTTATTCTGCATCACACTCCCATCGACCATGAAGACACGAAGAAACAAAAGAGAACATAATGAACAATACACTGAGGGTCGACACTTGAAGCTGAATGATTTAAAGAAGGAAGCTCGAGGTTTTGTTATGAAATACCTCAAAAAAAACATCCCAAATTATCCCAGACCAGAGTTTCATGTGACCCATCTGAAACACGACACAAACAGAAAAGGGTTGACTGGCATCAGGAGCGACGGTGGATTCAGGGACCCAGGTAAAGACTCTCTGCAGCTGCTGTGGTGGAGTCTGGTTGTGGGACCTGATGATGTTACAGCAGCAGAGACGAGGCTCCTGGAGAAAACCTTCCCAGACCGGACAGAGGAGCAGGTCCAGATGCAGCAGAGCTTCCTGGGGAAGTTTGCCACCTCCCCGGCCTTCAAGGAGACCTCCAGACTGGGCTCGTACCGCTTCACCTTCCCGCTGGAGGAAGTGCTGCAGGCCTACAGCCAGCAGGTAAAAAGTCTGTCTGTTATTGAACTAAAAGAAGGGATATTTTATGAAATGACACGTAAAGTTTTTATTTTACAGACAACTAGACAACAAATAATCTCTCAAGTAAGAACATCGAAATTCAGAGCGATCGATGGTTAGTGTGCGTCAGTGTGATTAGTGTTAGTAGAGATATTTAAACCAGGTAAAAACACACTGTGATTTCAAATCTCATTTTTTAAAAACACACTCTTACAGTTCACACAATTCAGTGATTTTCAGTAAAACAACTGTGTTTTATTATGTTAAAATGGACAAATACAGAGTTCAATGCAGTTAAATGTCTTTAAATTCGCCCACATTCACTTTCTCCTTCAGTTTTAGTTCTTTTGAAGTTTGGAAGCAGTCAAACGGCGGTTGACCGAATTTAGTGCGAGACTTTGTTACAAGAGTTTTCAAATTTCAGATCATAAATCAAATCCCAAACAGGATTCATAAGGACCCCAAATATGAAGGCAAAATGTAGCAGATAGCAACTTTTTACTGGCTTCAAAAGAGAAGCAATGTTTGTTCCTAAGGTGAAATGAAAGTTTTACTCTCAGTTTTTTGATCAGCTTCAAAATAAAGACAGTTGATTAAAAAGGAAGAGACCATTTCAATTGGTTCTCCATTAGTTGTTTCAAGCGGCTGATGATTTGAGGTTTTAGTTTTTCTTTTTGAAAGCAACACGTTTAATTTTGTCTGCATTAATGCGCTCGTTAGAAGATGGTCTCTGACGCTGCTCTTGGAATAATTCAATAATTCTGTGTGTAGGAGGATGGAAAATGAAACCTCTGGTTGGTGAAGTGAAGCCTGACATCATAATAGTAAATGTTCAGCTTAGTTTTCAGAATCAGAAGTAACAAAAATGGTCAAAGTTTGTCTAAAAATATTTATAGTTAAGTAATAAAAAATTTAATTTGCACCAAACTCACTGGTTGAATAAGAATTTATTAGAAACTAACTGAGCTGTAAATGAAGTGGAACCAAATCATTTGTGTAAAACTGACTTCACTGAAATCAATTAGTTGTGTAGCTGCTGTCTGAATCTCTGTGGTCTACAGAAACAGGTCTCAAACATCCTGTTTCCGTGGTCCTCCGGGGACCTCGTCTGCTGCCAACCCAAGGTGCGGATTCATCTTCCTGTGTTAGTGGTTCTAATGTCGGCAACAACAGGCCTCTTCATCCTAAAACGAATTACTGTGAAGTCAGTGAAACAGCCAAAGGCGGTGGCTTGTTACACGCTGGGACTTCCTGATGCGTTCACAAACCACAGGCAACCACAGATTTCGCCTCTGAAACATTTTGATTAGTCACTGTCATTTGTCAGAGGACGGTTTGGCTGCAGGCTGAGCCTAATTTGTCCTTGAAGACAGCGAACAGTAGCCTACAGTCTTTCAGTGATTTTAACCCAAACACATCTTTATGTTTCCAGTTTTGCTTCGGTGCACAGCCTGTCATGCGGGTGTTCAAGACATTATTCTACAAACAGGAAGTAGTGCATGTGGTGGTGGTCCACAGCCTGGCCAATCAGCAGCTGTTCTCAGAGTACCCTCTGCTGACTGATGACCCAAACCCCGTCTGTGTTTACAGAGATGGATGCTTCATCTGGAGGCCTGAGGCCATGTGTGAGACACACTGGTGAGAGCTCAGACCTCCTCAAAGATTTACAATATTAAACTTCTTATTTTCATAACATGGATTTAAATTATGAAATAGATTCTGATCTGCTGCCATTCTGTTAGGGAACATTATTGACTTTTGTATTTATGGGGAAAAAGATAAATCACATTGCGCCACCTTTGAATTTGTGTAGAGCCCAGAATGAAGAGAATCCAGCAGGTAAAGCTGCCTGCCCACATGCACTGTGCATGTGACAAACAGAGACACACTTACAGCAGGTTCTTCCTGTTTAGATTCAAGACACACAGAACTTTATTCATCCCAGTGAGGAATTCTTTTGCCTGGTTACAGCTAAGAAGAAAGAATAAAGGGAAGAAAAAACAACCCCCTCAAAAGAATAGAAGAAACTTCCAGGCTGATAAAGAATTTTAAAAATGACGTTATAGAATATACTGTGTACAATAAACCCAGTGTTTGCAGTGCAGTGAACAGTAATGAGGGCGATTGCAGTAAATAATCAAATGTGAGGATGAAGACAACAGCTGATAAACAGTGAAGTCAACATGTTCACAGGCAGCTGAGATACAAAGACATAATTCATTAGAAAACAGTGTATTGAACACTGACACTGAAGCTGACTTGAAACATCTCAGTCTGCTGTTGCAGATGCTGAAGGACCTGAGCTTCAGGTCCATGTGGACATAATGTGATTGACTCAGGATGAATCTGACAGTGGGAAAGATCATGTGTTTGTAGAGATGGATTTAAAGAAATGTGAACATCCTGAGAGGCAAATACAGCACAGACATGTGGAGCTGAGCTGAACCAACACACTCACATATCAGTGAAAAATGTTTGTTTCTGTCTTTCTGTCAGGTACGAGTTGATTGAGAGACGCGATGAAAAACAGATGGAGGTTAAGAAAATGGTTGGATGGGGTGTACAGTATTATGTCTGGGACAATGTTGCTGTCGGCCTGCACATGGAGAAAGGACAGGTACCTTCACTACTTCACCTTCAAAGACTGATGACGTCCTCCTCCCTGTTTAGTCTTTTAGTTTGAAGTTGAACAGAGAAACACATTCAATAAGTTATTGAAAATATGTTTGATTATATGAGTGTTTTATATTGACACCGGGGGCGGCTATAGCTCAGTTGGTAAAGGCAGTTGCTTACCGACCACAGGGTGAGTGGTTTGATCCCCGGCCCTGGCTATATGTCAAAGTGTCCCTGGGCAAGACCCTGAACCCCCAACAGCCCATTCCCCCTCCCCAGCGATGCAGTGCTGGTCCAAGCCCGGTAGAAATTGGGGAGGGTTGCGTCAGGAAGGGTATCCGGTGTAAAAACAGTGCCAAATCAACATGCGGACAATGATCCGCTGTGGCGACCCTGAACTCACGGGATAAGCTGAAAGGAGAGTAGTAGTAGTGTTTTAGATTGACACCATCATTTGGTAAATGAGAGAGGACAGGTACCATCACTGCTGATGATGTTGTGTACTGCACATGATGCAAATGCTACAAATGCCAGAAGTGAAACTATATGGATTATTTACCATGAGTTGTGTAAGTTTGTCCATATAGCTGTGCCTGCTTCTTCATTCAGGATTCCAACCTGTCATGTTTTGCCTCCAGGACAAACCTTCCTAATGTTCATCAGAAAAGCAGCCATGACCAAATGGACCCAGCGGTCTACTGAGGGACAAGTCCCACACCACAACAAATACAGATAGAAACTTGACCTAGAGGCCAATATGGCCACCAGAACAAAGTATCACATGACTTTAGTTTTTTAGTTGTTGATGACAAACCTTCAGCACTCTGAGGGCAGAAATACACTGTGTGTTAGACTAAGCTCTGTAACTAAACACCTTTAGGCAGTTGCCTGCTGCAGGAGCTCCTGTTCATCATGTCTGCTCTGCATCCTCACCACCTGTTGGACTCCTGAAACATCTTTTATTCTGCAGTTGATCCTTTTCTTTTTCAGGTGCTGGGGTTTGGTGCTGATCGACTGAGAGAGAGCCTAGGCTTCTGTGAAGAGGGGAAGCCTAAAATCACACGTGAAAGGTTTGATAAGTACGAACAAGCTGAAAACTGTGTTAAAGAATTGTGGCCCCAGTATCCTGCATCACTGAGGAAGGAGCTGTCACTTCAAGAGTCCTTGGCAGATGCTATTAAGAACAGATACCAACCATCGCTTCAGGAGCCCAGATCTGCATTAGATCCGCAAACGCTGATTGTGGGTGACATTTCTATTAAAGATGTACAAGGCAAAAACTTAAGAAACAGCCAGAAGTACTGCCGTCCCAGGGCTGTGGTGTCTGATATGATACAATTAATTCCTGATCTTCTGGCTCAACACCCAACAGTAGAAAACATCGTTGTGCACGTAGGAGCCAACGACATTTGGAAAAAAGAATCAGAGGTTCTCAAAAAAGACTTCATTGATCTTTTAAACTTTCTGAGCTCCTTGGATGTGGAGGCGTTCATCAGTGGCCCGCTACCGCTGATCACAAGACGGGTCGAGAGATTCAGCAGATTGTATGACCTAAACACATGGCTTCCACAAGCATGTGCCCGGCATCCAGTGCGCTTCATTGACAATTTCGACCTTTTCTGGCGGCGCAGACACTTGTTCAGGGCAGATGGAATTCGCCTCAACAAACGGGGAGTAAAACTGTTCATCTCCAACCTATTTTACTGCATTCGCCGTTCATCAGTTTCCCACGTCCAGGTTTAGAGGAGTCAACAACAGAAACCTGTCCAGGTGTGCTCCACGTCTCACCCAGTGGCAGCTGGGAAAGGCTGCAGCACCCTGCGACCCTGAGGAGGATAAATGGTTAAGATGATGGAGAGATGATTAAATGTTACAACGTTGTGCGCGTGGTTGATATAGTGAAGTACATGTGTCACTTTTTATAACCTTTCACCCCAAATGTATAGCTGTGTTTTTCATTATGTTGAAATTAATGTTGAAATTTGTATCTAATTTTTTTAAGGTCTAGTGCATTTTATTCTGTTTTTTAACCGTAATGCCTTTGAGTTTGACATGTGCCACATTAATAAAGCTTTTTTTATCAGCATCTCCATGTTTCCTGTTCACTATAATCTGTTTCTCAGTCTAACAAATCTTGTGTCTCTACTGAAAAGTAAAATTATGGAAACAGAAATAATTGTGTGGCCATTTAAAGGGCTTTGAACTTAACTATGCACATTGTGGTCTCTGAACAACAGACTGAACCAGCTTTTTAACAATCTACTTATTTATTATTTATGAAATTAAAACATCTACTAAAGTAAAAAATATCAAAATGTGTAATTGTGGATGTTGAAATGCTACTTCACCCAGGACAAAACGTAAAGGACCCTTTTTATTATGTGCACACACTCTTCAGTAGTAACAGTATCTTCAAATTGCACTTGGTCCTGAATTTACACCACATGAAATAAAGTAAATACCAACATTAAAAAAAGCAGTAGCATGATATGAAAATGCAGTTTAAAACAAACAACTGCAAAACTTCTACCTTCATTGTCATCTGTGTGGTTTTAATGCTTGAAAGTTGACCTTGGGATTATGAACCTTAGAGGACGTTTTTGGTTCACATCCTCATCTTGGCTCATCTTAATCCTGGTTGTCAAGGTCCCCTGCCGACCCTGCTGCTCATTACCTGGATCAGGTGTGTTCAGTGAATCAGACGGATACCATCTCCAATGAGGGTCAAGTGGGCGAAGACCATGTAAATTGGTATCTTTCAGCTTTGCTTCTATTTTTTTAATTTAATTGCAAAACTAAAATATTTATGAACAAACGTTGGTAACAACATTTTTATTAGGCCTTTTTTAGACTCAATAGTGACATATTTCAGCCACTAGAGGGAGCTGTGCCCCTCCTGCATGATGAAGGGAACAGTGATCTTGTATCATCATCACTCTACATATATCTCATGCTTTTGTTTTATTGAACATTCCTGTTAACTTTCAGTGGTTGGAGCTGTCTTGTACTCAAGATGTGGTCACTACATCTCTGGGTGGAATCAGAGAGACAGATGCCCCCCACACCATCAACCCAGGATAGATGATTACAGATACGTGTCTTCTTCAGCTGCTGTTTCTTCAGGTGCACTTTGTGAGCTGGATGGAACTGTCAGAAACTTCAAACTGTGTCCAAGTCTTAGAATGATTTTTTCAAATATATTTGTGGTTTTTCTGAACTTTGCTGTGAAAGTTGAAAATGTTACACTGCAGTTACACAAACTAAAACCATGAAAAGGATCACTGTTTAAAACTAATCATTATTCAGTGTGTGTTGTTCAGTCCTAAAATGTGTGTATTCATATATATATAAATTGTAGGAGGTTTCAGTGTTTGAAAAAAATTCTTAATGCTTAAAATCAGTTATTGGCGGTTTTTAATTTTTTTTTTTTTTTTTTACAAATAACGTTTACTACAAAGCCAAAGCTGGACTCTAACATAAACAGGCTGGATTATTAAAGGTGAATGATGTACAATGATTCTGCCTCAGCAACAGCAACAACTAAAACAAAAATATTTAAACCCAACGTTGCTCTTATGGGGATGATATTTGCATGTTTGCATTATTTAGCTGTAGCTTAAAGGAAGAAAGTAAAGGAAGCTTTAAACATTGAGAATACAAAGATCTTTGTGATGATTAGTGATTCCACAACAATTACACCCATTTACAACTTCAACTAAAGTTAACAAAGGCAGCATTTTGCTCCTGACTTTGAGAATATATTTTTATAGTTTGGGATTTTCTTTAAGAGCTCTGTGACTTGTTGAGGGTCCTTAGAGGTGTTCTTGAACACATGGTAACGACCTTCACACGTTTCCACAATATGTTGGAGGGGAGGCTGTTCATGCATAAATTTCCCCAGACTGCTTTTAAAACCCTCTCCATGGGTGAACAGGACGATTGTGCTCTTCCTGATCTTCCAGCCAAAGCTGTCCTCCAGCTTCTCTAATATTCCTACCTCACCCTCCGTGAACCGGCCCAGCTGGATCACCAGTAACACCACGCATTGCCCTGGCTGACAGTACGTCCTACACGCCTCTATCTGTTCTTGGGGGTTTTCCAATTGGTTGTTGAAGAAGTCTGGGGTGTCGACCAATCTGATCTGTTTTCTAAACTTCTTAAATATTATGGTCTCACATGTGGTGGTGACCGGCATGGAGCAGAGCTTGGATGGAAAAATTTGTTTGGAGCCCAGATAAAGTGTAGAAGCAGTCAGGATGGTATTTGCAGATGCACTTTTCCCTGTCCCAGCTTTTCCCATTAGGATGATGTTAAATACATTGTCTTTAAGATGAGCGCAGACACCTAGAACACAGACATTTAGAGCAATTTGTGAGTTATTTCATTAACTGTTCTTTTTAATGGTGTCAGAGAGTCTTTGATCTCTGAAGGAGGAATGAAAATCAAATATCTCAGCAATGTTTTACCTCAAAATTATCTTTTATTAACAAGCGGTTACTGCAAAACAAAAATTTGGGGGTTTAAATTGTTATAGTTTCTCTGTGATGAAAACTATGAAACGTGACAAATCCACCTTCTACAACATACTTATTTCTTCTTCAGCTGCTGTTTCTGCAGGTGCATTCTGTGAGCTGGATGGACCTGGACCGTTAACATCTGTGGAGTTCAAACATACAGTTTATACAATACTCATGTAATTTACAACATGGTCCCCAATTTTCTTACAGCTCTCAGAAGCACCGAACACAGGGTCCGCATCTTCTTATCATAATTTTTCAATTATATTTTAGTTTATTTAGAGCTTTGCTGTGAAAATTGAAAGTGTAGCACAGCAGGTTATATAAAACTCAATATGTAACACTGTCTGTTGTTTAGTCATAAAATGTCTTACACAGTACAATGAAAATGTATCTGTGACTTACCTGCACTCACATGCTGAGACACAGGACAGCCATTGTTTCTGCAAAATAAAAGTCACAAAAGTTCATTTTTAAGCAACAGAATTATCATTGATGAGAGACAATATATGTCCTGCTCTTCTCTGCTGTTAGGTTGTAAATTAAAAAAGAAAAGAAACGCGCGTCCTTTTATTGAATACCATGAAATACTGTACTGACAGAGATCATCTCTAACGCACGTTTCGGTGGATCAGTGGGTCATTCGTACTGTTGCTCAAACACAATGACTGATCTGACTGTAGAGCCGTGCTTCTTTCGCTCTGTGCTTTCTCATAACAGTGTTCTGTAACCTCAGATCCCCTGGTTCCCCCTGAACTCTTAGGTCACATGAGAAAATCTGCAAGATAGAAATGAAGTTTTTACCCCATGTTTTCCAGCTCCTTCCTTCTTCTTTTCACAACAGCTTCGCTGTAGTTTTCATAATGATACTGGAAAGGCTGCCGCTCCGAACACCACTCCTGACAACTGCGGTACATATTTTCAGAGGCAGTTGCCAACTGGATATCTGTGAATCTTGTTTTCAGAACACGTAGTGATTTATAAATCTCAACATTGTGTGTTATGACGGCCAGGTGCTGTGTGATGTTGTCTCCAAAGATACTGTGAAGTTTGCTAATTTGAGCTATAACTTCATCCTCTTGACTGTTTTCTGAATCTATAGCCAGTATGAACATGCTGGGCCCGGGTGAAGAAAGCGCCATGCAGTCAATGATGTACTGGTCAGGGTACGGGCATTTTTCATCAAAGAAATCTGGGGTTATAGCGATTTTAACTTTGTCATTTTCTACAAGGTCAAAGTCATTTAACTTTTGGACAAGCTCAAGCTTGGAGCCACTGATGATATTTCCAATCGTCGTCTTAAATTCACGTGTCTTTCCAAACACAATGGCCGTCACCTTCTCAGGACGTCCTGTAGAAACAGAAAACATGTTATTCACAATGTGTTGACACTATCAGTTCTGGATTTGATCAATTTCCCATTTTGATTCCAAAGTGGTTTAAAAATGGTCTAATGTTTAGATAAAAAAAATATATTTTAATGCGCATGGACTCCCCTTCCCTGGAGTCCAACCTTTGACCTTGATCCCACTTCTGGTATGACGTGCTGGACAGTGGGCAGATGGTCCAAAGTAGTAGTGGGGAGATACATGGAGACTTTCAAGGACTAGACAGTTTCAAACAGTTTCCATCATTTGTCACTGATTTCTAGTGTCTTGACAGTCTGGAAGGGCAAACACACCTGACAACATGAAGGTCTGGGGCAAACACACCCAAAATATTGGAGAAATTCTCAGAGCATCGTTTCATAAATGGAGCAACTTTTAGTGAAAAGAGTAAAAAGGAAAAATAAAGAAGAACAAAGCTCAGATTTACAGTGAAAATACCTGCCAAACAAAGTGAACTTCAGGCTGACTTCTACCAACTTGATCTCAAGGCTTTAGCAGAACAGCTTTACTTTGTCGTGCTTGTGAATAGCACTGACTCTGAGTGTTTTTATGTTTTTATTCATTGTTTCATTGAACCATGTAGGTGGAATATTTTATGATTCAAAAATGTATTAATTAATTCTTACTATGAAAAAACATACACTGTGCACAAATAATGTGTGTTTACTGTTTTAGTGCTGATTATCTCTTTACACTGAGGAATTTAAAATGAGCACTTGTGTGCAGGTCTGGAATTTGCTGCTTCATATGAGGTTTCTTTTTCCTTTTCTAGCTTTGAAAATATCAGGATCCCATCAGGCCACTTTTCATTTCAGACTATTCATTCTGATATTTTCCTGTTGCACCTGTTCTGTCACTGACTCTCTGCAGCCATGCATGTGTTCCACCCATCTCCTCACCTTTCCCCCCTCAGGACATTCAGTGTACTGCTTTACTCTAGTTCTTCACCAGTCACACCACTATGCCACATTTGCCATAGCTCCCCACTTTTGAGTCCTACCCAGTCCATGACATGCAAATTAGTTTTATAATTGTTCCCTAATCTGTGATCTGTCAGGTGTAAAGCTGCTGTCACTGTAGATTTGCATAAATTGTGAAAGTACCTCATAATGCTCATATTATACATCATCATACACAGAGGTGGCAGGAGTATACAAAGTATGTAGCTTACATGCCTAAGAAGTATTCCACTACAAGTAGCCTGCTACTTCAAATTCTTTACTCAAGTTGAAGTACTGAGTACAAGCTCTAAAATGTACTGGAAGTCCAAATATAGCAGTAGGCTACTGGATTAAGAAAGTGATATTTCTGGTCATCAATCTGACAGAGTAACTGATCCACATAAATTAGTGAAACACTAAATGTGAAGCTGTTGATAACATGAATGTACAATTCTAGTCCAGATTTGCATCCTGCAGGTCAAACAAAAGACAACAAAAGCACCTAGTGTGGAACAAAAAGATCAGCATTCAGACTTTAAAGTAAAGGGGCAGATCGTCTGGGGGGTGGTTTACAATTCCTGTAAGTGAGGTGGAAATTTTGAGCCACTGGAAATGAAAAGCTATTGATTTAAAATGTTTCCTAAAAAGTTAAGATTGTTTTAGTTGGATGTGTCCATTATTTTATTTTTCTAAATATTCTGAAGGTTTTGTCAGGTGTTTTTGCTGCAGGAGACTCAAATGAAGACATGATTACTGAGGACGTGTCACTTATTTCCTTTGGAAATAAATGTTCGTCTGTTTGTTGTTTTGTTTGGCACCTGATGAAGATGTGAAATGAAATGTTGAGCTTTGATTCAACATGACGTTGATGAATAATGAAGAAAAGTCTTTCTTCCTCCCTCAATTAATTTAGATATCAAAATCAAATCGCTTTTTATTACCCCAAAAATAATTTTTTAAAACGTTAACTAATCCGTTTTTCAACAATAAAGATATTTTGACATCTCTGCAAATATATTTGTACTGTAGTAGCTGAAGGAGTAATCGAATGAAAGCCACTTACGTAAACCGGAGTTGAAAGACATCTCATCAGCTGCTGTGTGCAGGTTTCACCAGAGTCCCTGGATTAGCTTTGAAACCTTCCAGACTGAATTCATCTGATATAAGAGAGATCCACCCTGTGGGCGGATCGAGCTTCACTCTATATACAGTGCAGAGCTCTTTCGTTGCTTCCATTCTCAACCAGCGAAGAGATGGGTAAAAACCAATCAGTGCCCAGAGGTGAAGTTGGATTTGTTCTCGTCAGCACACTGAAGTTAACATTTGATACCTACCACTCATGTACTTGTTAATGCAGTTTGAAATAATGTCAACAACCGCTAAAGTATAACAACACATTTTCTGTTTGCAGGTGATCCTCTGAGGATTGTGATGATTGGAAAAACCGGTGTAGGGAAGAGCGCTGTAGGTAACACCATCGTGGGCAAAGCGCATTTTGAGTCTAATGCGGGCGCAGGGTCAGTGACCATGACCTGCAAACTAGAACGAGCTGATTGCCACAGAGCAATCTATGTGATCGATACACCCGGGATCCTCGATACGTGTAAAAGTGCAGATGCCATTAAGAAAGAAATTGCAAAATGCATCCATATGTCTTCTCCTGGTCCCCACGTCTTCCTGCTGGTCCTACAGATCGGTAGGTTCACTGACGAAGAAGAAAACTGTGTGCAAGCCCTGGAGCAACTCTTTGGATCGACAGCTTCAAATTTCATGTTTGTCCTCTTCACTCATGGTGACAAGCTGCGTCAAGAGCACATGACCATGAAGCATTACTTAGAAACCAGCAACCCCAAACTTCGAGAGTTGCTAAACCGATGCGGTAACAGGTACCACGTCTTTAACAACAAGAAAAAGAAGAACAGGACTCAGGTGGTTAAGCTCATCAAGAAGATAGATGAGATGGTGGCTGCCAATGGAGGAAGGCACTACACCGATAACATGTTTGAGCAGGTGAATAAGACTCTGCAGCTGCAGCAGCAGCAGCCGGACAGACAAGCAGCAGTGGACGGTGGTGGACAGGTCCTTGATGCTTCCTGTATGTCTGATCTGCTGCAAAAAGTCCTGCTGTTTCAGGCCATACTGGCTGCAACACAGCAACGCGTCAGTGACCTGGACACCGCTGATCAGTTAAAAAGAGAATCTTAATCTGACGAAGTCCCCAGCTCCTTTCTTACAGTCAGTGGGAGACAAAGGCTTTTGGCTTAATTAGCCACAGTCATTTTTCATGCAAATGAATTTTAAAAAATGTCATTGTTTTGTGTATATTAGATATGTTCATATTTGAACAGAACATTAAAATTGCAATAAGGGCTGGTATGTTTAGATGAAATTCATTTTAAACATTGTCGTTGTGTAAATAATTATATATCACAGCAGTATCTCGCTTATGATTTATGCTCAAATTCCATTTCAGAATTATAAAAAAAATAAATAAATTGTCTCGTTTCTTCCAGGTGTTGTGGGAAAATTATTTTCCCAAAATGACAGAGTTTATACTCATCATCATGTTTGCTGAGAAACTAATAATAATAATCATGAACTGTGAGGTAACTGATCGTTCAAAAGCTAATTTTCAAGTTATTTATGATTTATGATGTCTGGTTAGGATTACATGTTTATAACCCGGTTTTGATTCGAACAGTGTGTATTAGATTACTTGGTGCTTAAAGAATGCCAGCCGTGTGGCTGTGTGTTGGCAAGTGCATGAGCATATGTTGGTGCTTATAACGAAGTAAATCTGAGCCACTTGGAGAAAATCTTCAGTCTAGGTTTGTGTTAAATGACAAAATCAAATGATCAGTCCACAATTTAATAATAATTCTACTCGGATTATTATTGAGGTCATAGTGGGCGGTGGAGTCGTACTAGGTGCATTGTAAGAAGAGGTGGTTCTAATGTTTTG
Organism: Channa argus; assembly: GCF_033026475.1. Classification (NCBI taxonomy): domain Eukaryota; kingdom Metazoa; phylum Chordata; class Actinopteri; order Anabantiformes; family Channidae; genus Channa; species Channa argus. Next base: position 12,796,336 of record NC_090218.1, read on the forward strand.
GCCACCTCATTCAATTTGCATAGGGTGGCCAAAACAACAGATCGATGTACATAGTATGTATACTTTTAAACATATTGGTATGAAGACATAGATCAGCCACAATAATAAAACCACTGAAGGTTAGAATGAAAAACATCACATTAGGTCAAAGGAGGGATACATCACACAGCAAGTGAACATTCACTTGAAGTTGATTTGTTTGGAGGAGGGTCTGAATGATTTGAATCGACAAGGGTCAAACTGTGATGGCTGGACAACTGGGTCACATGATCTCCAAAGCCACAGGTCCTGTAGGTCCTGGGATGCAGTACCATGGAATTCATGTGACATTTTTTTTGATTGAAGCAACAGCACAACACTTTATCAAAACCTAATCCTGTTTGTTTGGTACCTGACCTTGACCTACTCCTGATGTCCTTGTGCCAAACTCTAAACAAACCGCTGTTGTCCGAGTTGTAATCCAGCATTTAAGGCTGAGCAATGGAGAAACACAGACCTTCTTAAATGAGGGTGGAACAGTGCTTGTTGTGAGAGATGTTATTTTGACAACCTCTGTAACTAAATGCACCACATTCATACTTCACGGCAGCAGTATTTCCTGATCAACTGCATTGCTCAGGAAATTCTCAGGATCAAGACTCTGTAACATGTGCCGGAAAAACCAGTCAGCTTCACGGAGGCCCCAGAACACAAGTTACAGGACAGCTGCTGACATAGCACAGGACACTTTCAGAGGTCTTGTGGAGTCCATGTCTCGATGGATCACAGTGGTTTTCGTGGCACAAATGGAACCTAAACAATATGAGGCAGGTGGTTTAATGTTGGTGACTGGTTTAGATTTTAGAATAAACTAATTCTAGAAACTGTTTACAAGATTCACAGGACTTTGTACAGTAAGTGAGACCTCGGAATTGAAGGACCTGATAATCTAGAGCAGGGGTCACCAACCTTTTTGAAACCAAGAGCTACTTCTTGGGTACCGATTAATGTGAAGGGCTACCAGTTTAATATGCACCTTTGAAACAACAAATTTGCTCAATTTACCGTTAATTATATGTTATTATTAATAATTAATTAAATTAAGGACATTCATCTATGTGAAGACACACAATACTTCTTAAAAACAGATCATTAATCATTTTTATTACACCATAAAGGATAGATAAATATGTGAGAGGGAAAGGATTAATAATTACATTTTAATGTTGTAATGTTAAAGATATGAAATTCTAAAATTCCAAAGTAAAATTTAAAAAAATTGAAAACGTGATAAAGCTATTGTACAGGTTCATGTACCTTCAAATTACTGTAAATCTTTTTTTATGCCAAGGCTACAAAAGTGTGCCTCTGCCTCGATAACAATCTAAAATAAATATGTGCCAGTTACTTGTTTACTTCAGGTGAGAGCAGGTTTCAAGCCCTGACACTTTCCTGTCTTAGAGATTCATTTTAAAAATGATTCAATAAAAACATTATTCTGATAAATCCTCTAACACCAGCATTAAATTAGACTATTCGCATTATGTTTATGGCGTATTGGCTTTAGTGTCACAGCGAATCATGTGCCTCCATCTAACTCTGTCCTCTACATCCTCTTCACTCACACCAACTAACTTCATGTCCTCCCTCACTACATCCATAAATCTCCTCTTTGCTCTTCCTCTAGACCTCCTGCCTGGCAGCTCCGACCTCAGCATCCTTCTACCGATATATTCACAGTTTCTCCTCTGAACATGTCCAAACCACCTCAATCTGGCCTCTCTGACTTTATCTCCAAAACATCTAACATGAGCTGTCCCTCTGATGTACTCATTCCTGATCCTGTCCATCCTCGTCTCTCCCAAAGAGAACCTCAACATCTTAAGCTCTGCTACCTCCAGCTCTGCCTCCTGTCTTTTCTTCAGTGCCGCTGTCTCTAAGCCGAACAACATCTCTGGTCTCACCACAGTCTGGAACAACTTTCCTTTCATTCTCACTGATACTATCACAAGTATATTAATAGAACAAATAAAATACAATCAATAAAGATGGTAAATTATACATTATTGGATTTTTTAACAAAAACATTACTATAACATAAACATTTAGAAACTGTTTCCTGTTATCATTTTGAATAAACGATAAAAAGAAACTTTGAATTTATTTGTATTTTCATTTACTACTTTTGTTAGTTTCCGGTTATTTCAGAGAATTTAAAGTGGCAGAGCAGTACAATACCTTGATAATTAGAGCAGAGCCTCTGACCCCTTTTTAAAATTGGGGACCAACATCCTAGTTTGCCAGTCGACAGGCCTGTCCATGAAACACGGATCAGGCCTGTCGACCAGCTCGACAATGTCCAGGGCGTGTTGGTTGAGTTCGGGAGTTCTTAAAAGTGTTGTCTCTGTTCGGGACAGCAGCCCCCTATTTAAAATGAGTGAGGGGCCAAAACTTTAGAACCACCTCTTCTTCTAATGCCCTCCGGTAGGACTTCACCACCCACTATGACCTCAATAATAATCATGAAATAGAATGATCACTTCTCTGACAGTTACTTAAAACTTAAAAACTGAGAAATGAAAACCTTGTAAAAGTAGAATTCATGGCAGAGTCACTGTATTAGATTGAATTACATTGTACAGTTGTACCTAATAAAGTGGCCAGTGAGTGTATAACACCAGACAGGGAACAAAAAGGGAAAAAGACTCAAGCCACTGTTGTGTATGTTCTGACCTGGAATGGGGCGTCATAGTCTGCTGTGCATGTCAGCGATTGCAGAGATGATTAGTTTTTACCGGCAGCACTGCACCAGTTCCCTGTCACACAAGTATGTGCACAGCAGACCTGTCACAGATCAGGCTGAAGGAATCTTTTCCAAATGTCAGTAAAATTACACGCTTCCTCTACTCCAAATGCAAATCACACCGGTAACATTCAGCATCAGAGCCAACCTCTTACCAGAAATGATCTCTGGATGTGGTCCAAGCAGCTTCTGAGAACTACAGAAAAAAGTGTAGGGCCACACAATCAGGAACTAAACAATACAAAATAACTGATACAGAAGAATGACACAAGGCATCAACCAGTTTTTCATGTGAGGGGTCAGAGCTGCATTGTTTCACCTGTTTTAACTGAACGGTTTGCAGAATTACTGCAGAAATAAACGTCAAAACTCTCCCGGTGTCTAATTCTGACTCTTCCATGATGACAGCTGTAAATATTTAACAGCTTCAATGTGAGCATCCGGATTTGGCCTGTGTGGTTTGAGGTGCACTAAATCAAACCAAACTGTTACAGTCAAACATTCATTGGTTTTAACTGCTTGTGTTTCACGGTTTAGGAAAAATACTGTGTTTCAGATTGGATCTGTATATTTAAGTGCGGAACTGTGGAATAACATGCAGGAACAAACCCATTTAAAGCGCTTGAGCATATTTAACATCTTTGTTTTGGCTTTTTCCTCTGTGATGAGTCCATTGAGAAACACAGATTTTGGAGCAAGACTGACTCCACAGACTGTCAGTACATTTTGTCTTAAAGCTGCTGCTAATGGTTAAAAAGTGACAGATGTAGGAAATATTTAGAAAGAAAAAACACGATTTCCACCACTGTCCTCATCAGGTCCAGATTTGATTTGGAAAACCCAACACAAGTTTCCTCAAGTTTTCAGCCTCCACCAGCCTAAACTTTAAAAAGTCTGCAGCAGGTGAAACAATTCTTTCAGAATCAGGAGCCTCAAGATACAATAGTTTGTGTTCACTTTTCATTCATTTAAACACACGGTTCACCTGGTTCATTCAGACCCACAATAGATTAGCACCAGCTGATGGTTCACAGCAATACAAGAGGCTCTGCAAACACACTCTGTGAGTATTTCATCACACATTTCAACAAACTGTAGACTAACATGCTTTGATCCTATTTATGTGTTTGAATTAATTCATTTACCTTCTCTGTTGTTGGAATCAGACCTGAGAAACATTAGGAGCTTTAAACTGACTTCTCTGCAACAACAACAAGCTGCAGTGTCTTATGATCTATTTCTGTCCACACAGATGTGCTGCTGTTCAGTTTCCTTTGGGTTTTTCTCTTCAGTGTGGACGACTGTCATGTCTGTCACTTTCCAACAGGTGACATCCTTGTATCAGCTGCAGACTGAGGTGGAGCCGCTCTGCAGTTCTCAGTCACTGTGGAGCCCTGTTGGAATAAATATCACAATGAAGTGTCACAATTTGAGGTTAGAGTTGGACCCAGGTAAAGACTGCGAGAAGGTGTGTGGTAAATGGAGTGAGGACAGGGAAATCATCATATGAAGAGTAAAGCTAATATAACTCAATAACAGAGAAACTAAGCCGTCAGAATGCTAATAGGAAAACGTGACGAGGAAATTAACAGATCAGAACCTAAACACGAGAACAAAAGCAGGAATAGAAAACAACAGAAATACATTATAAACAGAAGAAGGTGAACATCTTCAGGGAAGCAAGAAGAGTGAGGGTCACAATAAATCAGGAGGGGACACATTCAGGGACAGAGCCGGGTCTGGACTAAGCAATAAACCAAAGCTCAGACTAAAGTAGCAGAAGTCCAGAACATACAACAAGAATCTGCTGAGGAACGACTCTTCCAGAGGGTTTAAATGGACGGGGGCACAGATGAAAATGATCTGGACTGAAGTGGCTGAAATGTCTGGGTAGGAAAGAGAACTGAGAGACTACAAAATAAAGGCTGGAAAGAAACTGAAGTCCATGAAGCAGTGCTCTGCTACAAGTACAAGTTTTTATGCATTAATATGTTCATCGCTTTGTTGTTGCAGGATGTAACAATTTTAACAAACTTACACAGTTTAGATGATCTAATCATCATAATATGAATTTCTTCATGAGTAGCTACTGAATTTCACAATAAAAGTCTATACTTATACTATATATACAATTTTTAAAGGTAACTATTGCAATTAAATAAATGTAATATGTGTAATAAATGCAGTAAAAGTTGAATATTTGCATCTGAAATGAGTTGAATTACCTCCAAACTGTACAGTACTTAAGTACAGTCTTGTACTATATACTGTACCTAACTATAGGATTTAGTTATGTTCTATCATTTCACTAACAAAACACAAGCGTGAAACACGTTTGTGCTGGAGGAAACGGTGGAATTCATCCTCTGGGAGACAAACACTTGGTGCCAGTCCAGGTTCTACTTGTTTGTCCTGGTGCACAGCAGGCGTCTGTGATACTCTGAACCTGACCTTGGTGTCGTGACCAGGTTAACCGCGATTCTCTGTCCTGGACGCGGCGTTGACGTCTCTGCTGTGTGAATCATCTGTGATCCAACAGCTCTTCTGCACTTTCCTCCTGCAGCTCATCTCCCTGTGGCTCTGGAAACTGTTTGCTCTTTAATATTTGTCCTCTGGATCAATATTGTTTTTGGGTTTTATGCCCCGTCAATGTCAATAATGTGAGAATGGAGGACAGAGGAGGAGTTTCTGTGCAGCTTTAGTCCAATTTCCAAAATCTTCACAAACATTCACATTTTCCAGCTGCCAAATTAGTTTTGCCTTCACGTTTTATAATCTGTATTTGAAGATGATGTAGAGTTTATTAACGTACAGTATGTGTTTTACCTTTGCTCTTAAAGACGCTTTTATTGTATAACAGCTGTGTTTTACTAAATAATAACTCATAAGTTTCTCTACTGATGTGATTTGGAGCTGGTATTATTGTTACTGCTACATTACAGCCTGTTAGAATCAAGTTTCCAGACACGAACATACTAATTAGACATGAACATGGGGACTTTTAAGTAAAACGTTAATAAATGATCATTGTTTTCGTAGTTCTTTATTAAAGTTTTCTCTCATATTAAAATGTTTTGCTTAAATTTAGAAAAACGGTTCTCAGATTCTTAGTTTGTGCAGAAAATGAGGCAGAGAGAAGAAAACCGAACTGTCTGATGTCAATAATGAGTCCTCTGTGCGACTGCGATGTCTCTGCACAGTCAGCAGCAGTGGAGACACAAAGTCCTTTTGTCCACAGTATTTCCTTCCATCAGTGCCTTCACCCTCTGTTCATGCTTTTTATTTTTATATTGTTTCCTCATTTTTTTCATTTAACCACAGCACTGAAAAACCCTGAGGTCATTTTCAATATTTTGGAATTTCAATATGAAAAATTCCCAGTTGAGCCAGTAAAAGCTCCACAGCTTGAAATGAAAAACCACGAGCTCTTTGATAAACCATAAATCATAAATCAATTCTATGTTGGTGGTTCTCATTTATGTTTGTAAGTAAACACGGTTGTTATAAGCTGTCATGTATGTGCACATTGAACTGAATTTTAAGCTGTGTGTGTGCACGTGTACGTGTGTGTGTGTGTGTGTGTGTGTGTATGTGTGTGTGCAATAATTTCCACATACAAAAATGACCCAGATCTGATGTGGTTTGTCCACATGAGGCAAAAACGTCAGATTCAGGCCACAACCTCAGAAAACCATGAATGAAACCATGAGTTTCATTATTCCGTTTTTAGTCGTTAATGTTTATGGTGAATTAAAATTAGAGGGTAAATAGTGAATATTTTGACGTACGACAAAAACGTGAAATTAAATATTCTAAATCATAATAGGCAAAAAAATGTTGTCACATTTACCCTGAAAGGTTTCAGTGGCTCTGGCTTCAGTCGTGTGTGTTCACACTGATGGAGACAAAGCAACCGGAGCCTGTTAAAGTGATGGATCGTAAAATGTGGCTCTCGGCGTGCGACTGTACACGTTCAGAAAAGCAGACAGATTCAATGAAGACGTTCACACACGCAGACACACAAACTCTGTAGTCTCTCTCTCTCCCCCCCCCCCCCCCCCCTCCAACCCCCCTCCCCCCCCCACAGCTTCGTCACAGAGTCACACTGTTGTTGTTGTTATCTGACTGCACAATGACCATGCACACACTCACAGGATGGCCGTCGAATCGCCTCGCTGCCGTCCAACACCTCAGACCTTCATCCTCCTCCTCTTCTTCAGCCTGTCAGGTGAGACACAAACTTCTGTCATCATTACAGTTTCATCACAGATGTGATTGAGTCTGCGAATCAGCTGTTTAAAACATATTTGTGAAAAAACAGTCTTTATGGTCCTTTTGAATGTGTGGGACTGTCTTGCATTTCATTGGCTGTTTCATGTCTCAGTTAATTTTGTGTCTATACTTATTTGTCATAACTTTATTGTGCTTGTTGTTGACTCTCTTTTGTCTCGAGTTGTATATTTTGCATCCTGTTTTTGTGGTTGTTATTTTGTTATTGTGTTGAATATGTGGCTGGTTGCTGCGTGTCTGTTTAAATTGCATTGTGGTCTGTTTGTGGTCTTTGTGTCTCTGTTGCCATTTCGAGACATTGCTGTTGCATCTTTATGGTCTTTTTGGATCTCTGTGGTCATTTTTCTCACTGTGTGTGTCTCTTTGTGGTTTTGGATTTCTGTCTCAACTGAGAACCATGTGAAGCTTAGGACTGTGTGATATGACCAACATTTTATATCCCGATATAATTGACTTCATGTCTGAATGAAATGTCTCATGACATATAAAATGACTATACTATACTCTTACTCATTTAAAATAGTTTGTCTCCTTGGACACTTTGTGTAAAATTCCCATTAACTAAGTCACAAATCGCACTCTGTCCTTTTGTGGCTGTCATCCCAATATTATCTCAGTACTTTGCCTTGAGGTGGTGGACGTGGGGTCAGTCTGCTGTGAGCACAGTAGCACTTTTTTCCACTCATGAGAAAGTTTGGCATGAAATGTATTTACATTTTTAAAGCAATTGAAGGTCCAGGCGTCGGTTAAATGTTGGTCGTGCAAGAGAAGCCATAAAAACACATTGAATAGTTAAAGTTGTACTAAAATGTTTGGTAATATTCCACCTTAAAAGTTGCTGGCGGCTTCTGTAAGTAAACGAAACCATCACAACATGAATTTCATGTGTTCGTTGCTGATCTGCTGCATGTGGAAAGACGCCTCTTACAAAAAATGAGTGTGATTTTTTTATGGTCATATCAGCACAGCTCTAATGAAGCTACATCGCTGACGTGTTTCACACGTCAACACGGGTTGTTGGTTAATGCTCCTCTGTCTTCATGCTGCAGGAAGACAGTTTTCATCCGTTTCGTCTTTTAAAGTGTCCGAGGGGAGCACGGCCTCTCTGTCCTGTCAGTACTCTGTGAAACGCTTCGGCCTGAGTCGGGTCTGTTGGGGCCGTGGCTGCGGCACCTTCTGGTGCAACAACATCCTGGTGCAGACGGACGAGAACGGCGTTATCTCCAAGGTCCGGTTTCGTCATTGTGACAGATGATGCTTTTTAACAATGTGGTCAGTGTCCTTCATATTTAAAACACAGATCATTTCTATGGTTCCAACTGCTTAAACTACTGCTTCAGGTGGCGGACCGTTACCAACTGACGGGGGACATCCTGGATGGACAGATGGACCTGGACATTCTGAACGTGAAGCGGACAGACAGCGGGACGTACTGCTGCAGGGTGGACATCGACGGGATCTTCAACGACAAGAAGGTGATCATGAACCTGAGAGTGGTCAAAGGTGAGGTTGATAATTATGTGTCCTTATGTGTTTCCCATGACCCTGGTCTCCTAATGTCTCTTCTAGACCTGCCCTGTTGTTGGTCCTGTTAATCTGGGTTTTTTTTCTTAGCCCCAGTTACCACTTCTCCTCCAACAACCACAACGACAACAGTGGGTCGAGGCACAGAGCCGTCAGCCTCCACAGGTGAGCTGATGTTTAGCCACAGATCCACCTGTTAGTGGATTAGTCAAATGTTCAAGACTTACAGGGGTTTTTGTACATGTCTCTGAGGGGTCAGACAATCTGTCGCCTCTAAGCCCAGAGCTGCATCCTCTCTGCTTGGAGCTTGTAAACAAGGACTTTAGGGTGTTTTTGCTGTTCGTTCTTGGACCAAATGCTCTTTTTACAATATGTCTGTCTCTGTGTAGTAAACTGGAAAAACCTGCTGTCATCTCAGTTGGACCTTCTGAGGAAGAACTCCACCCTGCTCCACTCTGACGTTGTTACTGTGAGTAACCACAACCCCGGCAGCGCCGTTCTAACCCAACTCCTCACAGTTTTCCTTTGCTGAAGTTGTACTGCACAGCAGGTTTGCTGTTTTAAATCCTTTAAAGCAAAGTTTCTGTGATGATCAATTTATGGTTAAGGACCCAGTGAGAGGTGACGGTGAGAAAAAGGATTTTATTATCGAAAAGGCAAAACCAACAGAAAATCGCTCCGAGCGAGGACATGAGAACACTCACTAAGGCAACAATACTAGACAATCAAACAGAGGATCGGTAACTAAATAGTGGAAACAGAAATGAGAAAGATTATAATTAACTTTAGCAAGAAGATGCACACACACAAAAACATCCAGTTTTAGTGATAAACAAAAGAGGGCAAACACTAAACCTGAGTACTAAATGTTCTGCACTTCTATAGTACTTTTCTGTGTATTGGTACTCAAAGTACTTTGCACTGCTTCTCATTCACACTCACACACACTCTGCTATGCAGCTGGCCAACACTCACCGGGAGAAACTAAGTTGGGGTTCAGTGTCTTGCTCATGGACCAGCTGAGGGATTGATGGTTGATCGCTCTACCTCCTGCACCACAGTGGCCTCACCAGCATTTTAATACTCGCTGATACCAAGTACCATTAAAGTACAGTACAACACTTCTGCTTCTAGTAGATATTGCTGGACAGTAAAATCCTCATCAGCCCACTGCAGTTATGCAAATCCCACATAAACTGAAATACTCACGTTCTTCTGGCAAAACAAATATGGCGGCGACCGGTGTTTAATAAACGGAGCAAGTTTTGCTGCAAACACAAAAAGATGAACAAAGCACAGATGTAGGGTGAGATCCTGGATGGAGAAGTGTGGACAACATGGACTCTAGAGTCTCCACAGGAATATGAAGGTAAAACAACTTGCACTAACTGTATATAACCCTCCTTGTTGCTGATGTCAGGTGGAAATAAACATTTTACAAATATTGAGAAATATGAATGTGACTGTGAGTAACTAGATCTTAAGAGCTTAGCACAGCAGAGTTTGTGTTCAGCTTTACTTTTGTCCTCATCAATTATCTTAAAACATCTTCGCCTAACGCCAGAGGTTGATGTGGTATCTGAGAAGTTTTATGAATAAAAGTGCACAAATGGGACCCGATGCCAGATACTGGTAGCATTGGGACACACACTTTGTAATATTTTTACTTCCAATCCAAGCCTCTCTCTCTCTCTCTCTCTCTCTCTCTGTGTTAGGTGGAGGACTCTCTGCCCTCTCTGCCCTCTCTCTCCCTTCAGATAAACATTCCCATCCTCTCGCTCTCCCTCAGTGTGTTGTTGATCTTGGCGGCAGTTTTCCTCCTTCTGGCCTTCAAAAGTACGTCCTCTCTTCTTATCCTGCATATGTCTGCATATCAGACAGACAGACAAAAAGTACATTAAATTACTATTTTATATTAGTCCAAGCACAGTGCAGGCTTACAGTGGTGGGAAAAAGATTCACCAATAATAAACAGAATTTTACCAGTAAAGGTAAACAGAGGTACAACAGAGGAACCTTTTGTTTTCTCTCCACCATTTTTGTCTGAAAGCAAGAACGCATCATCCCGAAATGTGGTTGACATGTTTGTTCCTCATGAAAAGTGGGACCAGAGTATTTTTTAACAACGGAGCTAAGAATGACCTTCATTTTTATGACGTAAACGGCGTGAGAAGTAATAAGGGAATGTTTAACTGATGTGCTGTTAATCTTTCGAAGAAGGATTAGGATTAATGGACATTATGCTGAGTACAGGCAGTTCGTTGTGGCATTCGAGCACTTGAGTAAATGTACTTAGTTATTTGCACCACTGCAGTCAAAAACGAGAGATTTATGTCAGTTTAACAATTGTTAAAGTCCAAATCTTTCCTTCTCCAGGTGGAATGTATGGACGAGCTTTAAAGACCGGCTGGTGAGTTCAACACAAATTGTTTGGACTGAACATTTGTGGCATTTAAAACTAAATAATGCACATTTCAGCAGATCCAGTTGGCCTTCCACACGTCCTCCTTCCCCCTTTTCCTTTCCCTTTAAGTTAGGTCACCTCTACGAGCTTGTGTTACTCCATAAACTAGCAGCACAGTATCAAACTCTAATCTGTTTGTTATCTTTCGTCTCCTCTAGTTTCTCCTCTGAAGAACCGCCTCACATCATTTACGAGATCCGGATGAGGAGACCAGTGCAGGAGAACATCTACACTCTGGACTAAAAATGAAACTGGTTTTACTGCAAAGCACATAATGAAAAACGCACATAACATCACAACATTTACATTAAATGTGTAATGGGAATAAGCTTGACGTCCTACTTGTTTATCCATGAAGCTGCATGTGTTTGTCTGAGCTGATGCTGCTGCTGCAGGTTGTGGCTTGTTTGCTGTGGACATAACCTGTCCAAATAAATCTAAAACCGAAGAATAAAAATCAGTCCACATGTCAGTGTCTGTAAAACCTTTTCAGTTTTTCTGTCCATTACTCAGTGGTTAGAGGAGACCACAGAAGAAAATGTTCTACTTGTAACCTCGTGTGTTTAGACCAGTGTCTTTCCTTAACTCTAACCATTTGACTGTTGCCTAAATCCAACAGCCTTTGTCTTGTCTGCTGAAATTGACAACGTAATGTTAAGGTTGGTCGTCTGCCATCTGCAACAAGAAAGAGTAAATACAGTTTTTAATGAATTCTACTATTTTCCATGTGGGTTTTGTTCATCTAAGAATTCTGAGTTAAATTCAACAAACTCATGATGCAAACTTGTTGGAAATTACTTGTTTCAGACTGATGAGTTTCTCCTATTTATGAGAAGGTTTGTGACCATAAGAATGAAACATTAACATACCCCAACACCGCTAGAACCACCATCTCAGGCTACTGTACTGCTTTGATTTTAGGAAAATTTACAGCTAGACTTAAACATCTGTCCAGACTAGTATTCTAATCAGTTCATCCTTGTCTCCGAGTGAAAGTTTGTGCCAATTCTGAAGAAATTCCCTGAAAGTGCTCCTAACATATTGAGTTCAAAAGAAGGGGACGCACAGACACACCTACAGATGGGCACCAGAAAACATTATGACTCTCATCATGTCAGACAAAAGGGGCAAAAAAATAATACGACACTGCAGAGCTTCAAGTCTACACTCAGAATTCAGCTAACTAAAGCAGAACAAGACTCAGAGTCGGACTATGTCTATAGTGACCTGGATACGTTCTAGTCGTTGTCTTTGTGTCAACACAATCAATAGATGGGAAACTAAAAAGGGGATTGTTAACAATCTTAGAATATACTGTACATCCCAACGCCAATCTCCCCCTTCCACCTAATCAGCCTACTGTTAAATATTTTGTAGTTTCCACGTTTGTGTAAACCTTCAGCTCCAACACCGTCACGCCTCCCTGCTGTGTCCACAAAATACCACGGTTTTCCCAACACAACTGCTGCATTAGTCGTGATGTCTCCAGTTTGTTTAAGACAATCGCAGCCCGCGGTCTGTTCACGTCCATGTTTGGAGAAGCCTGAAGGGAGGGTGATACTACAACTGACACATACCCTCTCATGTTAAATCTTATACTGTGACGTCAAGGGACAGAAACCAAGAAGCTGATGAGAGAAACAAGTGGCCCTTAAACACACCCCAAAACAAGAGGTGACAAGCATGTTTTGCATTAGAGGAAGTTAGAGCACAAGACCTGTGCTCTAACCACTGTCGCCTAGTGCTGCTCAATGGGATTTTGTTGGGTTTTCTCTACATATCTTTCCAGTCTTGACTTTATTATGTAAAGTGCCTTGAGACGACTTGGTTGTGAATTGGTGCTATATAAATAAATAAAAGTTGAAGTTGAAGCTAAGCATTTGCACAACAAACTGTATCACCACAGACAATTTACACTGACTTCTGACATATGTCTAATAAGAGGTTATAGTAATAGTGCAGGTTGTACACTGACCGGCTGAGTTAAAAAGCCACTCAGTTGTCTCACTCGTCGATGGTCGACCAGCACTGTCAAAGGCTGTCTGTGGGGTTCAGACTAGCCCCATGGGACACACTGCAAAGACTAGGTGGATGGCCAATCGTTGGCCAAAGGCTCATAGGGTTGGGGTCAAAATATCAATATTCAAAAAAACTTGAAACAGCAGGAGTAAACCTCCGGGAAGTCATGCATCAGCCAAAGAAAACACTCTAGGAACTTTAGGTCTCTCTCACCTCTCACGTGTGAGACGTGTGTATTCTTTAGACTGATGAGTCAGGAGTTGACTGTTTGGAAGACAAGGGTCCTGTTACATCTGGGGTTAATGAAACAAATAAGAACAAAAAGAACAGCACACGTTCAGTCCAGAATGGTGGAAGTACAGCGATGGTGTGGGGATGCTTTGCTGTCTCAGGGGTTGGGTGACTTGACATAATTAAGGGAAACATAAATTCTGTAGTGGACCAAGAAATGCAGTGGGACAATGTTGATGATTTGAGGCCCAAGTGGGTTATGCACCAACTAAAATGAACTCGAACCCCAGAAGTTTGACTTAAATGTTCGACAAAGGTGAAACACTTCACCAAAGGCAACCTAACAACTGCCAAATACAATATTTGCTGAGGGCCAGGATCTCCTACGTGGAGTTGTATTTGGTGCCACTAATTCTGAATTCAAAGTCCTGAGGCAGAAGGATGAATTAATTTATGCCGATGATTAATGCAACGCCTTTGCCCCAACACTCTAAGAGTTTTAATATGAAAAGCTGAATCAGCTACTAAGGTGTGTTCTCGATCAAACAGCTTGGGGCATTTCCCAGCATACTGTGTATAAATGAGTACGTTTACTCAGAGGAGATGTTACTTTCTTCTGGACCTTTGGAGGGAAAGTTTTCAGTTGTCAAATCAGTCTAGCGTTGTGGTGAGCTGCCTGCAGAGCTGCCGGCAGACCTGCGGCCAACATGGTGTCCGTCAAGTTCACCCTGCTAACCTGTGAGTAGTCGTATCTGTTCATCTATAGTTTTGTCAGTGCTCAGCGCCATCGAAATTACAACAAGGCAAAACCTGAATTTTTTTTTTATGTGATGACTTTAATGGTCAAAGTGATTTCTATCATTCATTAATCCACCAGCAACAATCTTGAATTTTTGAATTATTACTAGAGCTGCAACAATTTGTGGATTCAATACAATCTGTTTCCTCCTCTTCTGGTCATTGTTTAAGCAAAAAATCTGTGAAATGTTTCTGTTTCTAGATTTTAAAATTGAGGACTTGGTGCTTCGGATCTTGAATGTTTGGATTATACACATTACATCAAATTATACCAATTTCTCATATTTCTCAGTCTTTTATGACATTTAGAAGAAAAAAATCAGCACATTAACTTTATACATAATCATGAAATGTTAGCTCTATGGCAGTCGTGAAAAATGCCCATCCAAAGCCAATAGAGCAACACAGCAGATTAAACGTAAATGATTCAGAATAACAAGAACAGGAAGAAGCCTCATTACTTATCAAACTGAATGACGGCTGTATGACAGTAAACCTTCACATTAGAGAACCAGGATCTTTTTTGCATAGAAATTACAATTTTCTATGAATCAATTAACAATAATCATTCAAGCACAAGGTAAAAATTCAGGTTGTTTAAGAACATTTTTCTAACACATTTTATTGTCTGTGTGTACAATAACATGAACGATGAATAAGCTTTGTATTAGTTATTGTGTCTGTCTCTGTGTGTGTTTCAGTGCTGGCCATTGGAGTCATCGTCTCAGGTATGAAAACGTGTTTGTTCGATTTCACTTTATTTGACGTTGCTGACGTAGCATCACTCACGGAATGTGATGACAGTAAATAAAAAAAACTACAAGAAAAAGAAACTGAATGGAATCTTTCTCTACTGACAGAAGGTTAATTGGCCTAAACAGCAACTTTTTGCTAAAACAAATATGCTTTAACAAAATTATGAATATAGTTTATTAACAATAAAACAACTAAATGTGAAATGTGACAGGTTTCTAATGTTAAAGGGAGTTGTTTCTCTCCACCATCACAGGGAATTTGATTTTTATAAAGTCAGTGGTCTTTAACAGGCAAAGTGCCTTGAGATGACCTTGTTGTGAAGTTGGTTCTATATAAGTAAAGTTCAATTAAATTAAATGAAACCTGAGTTGAAGCAATAGAATAATAGATGACAGAATAATGATTTTAACAAAGAAACCTATAATTCCAAAATAAACCTGAGAGACAGGACAAAAATGCACTCAGTCCTTCGCCAAGGAGGGTTTTAGGCACTTTGGGATCATTAGACATTAATCCATTACTGCAATGTGCAGGTTAATCCTTTGTTTGTTCTGCAACACTCAGTAGTATCAGACTTGTAAATGTAACTTAAAAACATTATTTGTTGCTCTTTACACTCGGCATGTCTGTTGGTGAGGTGGTTTGCCAAGTTGGACATTTTGGCTCCTTTGTTTCTGTCGGTTTAAAACATCTTTTACTGAATCACCCTGACTGTCAGATCCAGAAGTGAAATAATGCCTCGATTTTTAAACAAAGTCCATATAAAGTCAGACAGAAATTCAACTAATACAAAGTGCCACTTGGACACATGGACTAAATAAGTCACTTTCTCCTAAATTCAGACAGTTCCCACTGTAGATCAGCTGTGTCTCTCCCCTCACTGTTGCTCCGCAGCAACACGAACACAAATCGGTGCATCAGGCTTCTAAATCAGGTCACTGTGCTGCTGCTTGAATACACGGATTTGGAGTAACCAGGTTTCTTATGTGCATGTAAACACTGTTCCCTGATTAGCTGAGAAAGCTGGTTACTGAAGTGCATGTGAACACAGCCTGTTTCCTTGTCACCATGACAGCTGCCTGCCTCCAGCTCACTATGCCTGCAGACAAGCAGTGGAAATAAGAGTGCTGCTCACACAAACACACACACACACACACACACACACACACACACAAGGTGGACACCAGAAGCCAGGCTGGAGGCTGTGCTGATATCTGGGTGAAAAGTACAAATTTGGATCAACTGATAACAACTTTTTAGATCTTTGCTATCACATATACATGGCTGTTCTTCCCAGAGCTGAAAGGTTCCTCTAAACACTGCTCTAAAAACTTTAACGGTTCGTAGTTCCCCTGGTCTTGACACACAAAAAAGGGAGAACTTCCAAACATAGGTTTTAGTACTACAGAAAAGTTTCTCCAATCCAAAAGTGGTTACTGCTCTGCAGCATCACCTCAGTGTATCTGTAGGACTGTTGAACATGTGCTAAAGAAACTAAATTATTTCATAGAAATGTTAATCAGTTAGTCAGAGGTAATAACGTGCCCATATTTAAAGTGAAATTACATCTGAGTTTATTTAATGTTGCAGTTTCTCCTAGTAACTTACTTTATGCTGTGTAGTTGTTTCAGACTCATCATCAGAGGAATCTGAAGAAATAGAAGAATCCGAAGATTCTGAAGAGTCAGAGGAATCTGAAGAAATAGAAGAATCAGAAGAATCTGAAGAAATAAAAGAATCAGAGGAATCCAATGAATCAGAAGAAATAGAAGAATCTGAAGAATCTGAGGAATCTGAGGAATCTGAAGAATCTGAGGAATCTGAAGAATCTGGAGAATCAGAAGAATCTGATGAATCAGAAGAATCTGACAAATCTGAAGAATCTGACGAATCTGACGAATCTGAAGAATCTGAAGAATCTGACGAATCTGAAGAAATACAAGGCTCAAAAGAATCCGAAGGAATAGAGGAATCAGAAGAATCAGATGAAATAGAATGTAAAACACACAAACATAGAAGATGGGATGATGAAAATGAGACTGTAGAAAAACACAGCAAAGTGAGGTCAGGAGACATTTACAACTACACTTTCTCCTCATTTATGTTTATTGTCAATAATGTTTTGCCTTTATGTCTAATGTCATTGTTTGACTGTTTACATTCACATCTGTAAATTCATTCTTTCTTTCTTTATTGCTACCACAGTGCAGACTTTAGTGAATCAATTTCAACATTTATATACACTTTATGTTTATGTAGCCATATCCTCATAGCCTGTTACAATCCCTTGAATTCATTTTGTTACTAAATATGAAGCAGCTAAATTGGTTCATGCCATGAATCTTAACATGATGAATATAATCAAATTAGTAATGATTTTTTTCTTTGTCCCCCTCTTCAGTATTAGTAAAACACCACTTCCTTGTGTGTGTGCAACTGTACCTCCCTCTCAGCCTCAAGTACCTGCAAAACCTTTATCACCTGGACAACCAGAAGTTTCAGCACAATTTAAACCTATTGACAAACCGCCCAGTGAAGCTGCAGAGCCTGGTGCCCCTAACCAACCCAAATATAAACCTCCTGGGAAAGATGAATATCCCGAAATACCTGGATATCCAAAAATAACTGACCATGCAGACAAATCACCACTTCCTGAAGATCCTAGAAGATCAGAACATCCTGACCAACCTTCACACATTAAGAAACCTGAACATCCCAAAAGATGTGAGCATGTCAGGAAATCTGAACATCCTGAAAAATCTGAAAGTCTTTCTAAACCGGGAGATACTGCAAAATCTGAACATCATAATCCTGAATATTCAGATACATGTGAGCATCTTGGAAAAAATCCTGAAACAAAACAATCCAGAAAACCTGAACATCCCAGTGAAGGTGAGCATCCAGGAAAACCTAAACATCCTGGTAAACCCGAACATCCCAGTGACCGTGACCATCCTACAGAACCCGAACATCCCAATGAAGGTGAGCATCCAGGAAAACCTAAATATCCTGGTAAACCCGAACATCCCAGTGACCGTGACCATCCTACAGAACCCGAACATCCCAATGAAGGTGAGCATCCAGGAAAACCTAAACATCCTGGTAAACCCGATCATCCCAGTGAACACGACAAATCTGGTAAACCTGAACATCCTACGAAACCTGAACATCCTACGAAACCTGAACATCCCAGTGAAGGTGACCATCCAGGAAAATCTAAACATCTTGGTAAACCTGATCATCCCAATGAACAAGACAAATCTGGTAAACCTGAACATCCTACGAAACCTGAACATCCGAGTGACCAGGACCATCCTACGAAACCAGAACATCCCAGTGGGGTTGAGCATCCAGGAAAACCTAAACATCCTGGTAAACCCGAACATCCCAGTGACCGTGACCATCCTACAGAACCCGAACATCCCAGTGACCAGGACCATCCTACGAAACCTGAACATCCCAGTGGGGTTGAGCATCCAGGAAAACCTGAACATCCTGGTAAACCTGATGATCTCAGCAAACATCCTGGAAAACTTGAACATTCTAAAAAACCCAAACATCCCAGGGACCATGAACATCCTGGTAAACCTAACCATCTCAAAGAAGGTGAACAACAAGAAAAACCTAAACATCCTGGAAAACCTGAAAGACCAACAGAAAATGAATATCCCAAAGAACCGGACTATCCTGAAAAGATCAAAACTTCTACCAAACATAAACATCATGATACAAAACATTCAGATAAACACAAAAATCACAGGAAACATAAGCATTCCATAAGATCTGAACATGCCAGAAAACAGAAACACCATGAAAAAAAAATACATTCTGGGAAACTTAATCATCCAGGTAAAAACCAACATCCCAGGGAAAACAAAAATCTTGATAAACCTGATCATCCTAGTGAACAACATCCTGGAAAACCTGAACATCCCAGTGAAGTTGAACACCCTGGACAACCAAAACAACCTGGAAAATCTGAACATCCAAGAGATAACAAACATCCTGGGAAACCTGAACATCCTGGAAAACCTGAACATCCCAGTGAAGATGAACATCCTGGAAAAACCCCAAATCTCACGGACAATAAACATCCTGGAAGCCCTGAAAAAACGAGCGAACACGAAGATACCAAAGAACCGTACCTATCTAAAAAGATCAAACGTCACAGCAAGCATAAACATAATCACAATACAAAACATTCAGATAAACACAAAAAACACAGGAAACACAAGCATTCCGTAATATCTGAACATCCCAGGAAACCAAAACATCCTGGGAAACCTGATCATCCTAGTGAAGACGAACATCCTGGAAAACCAATACATCCTGGAAAACCTGAACATCCCACTGACTATGAACATCTTGGGAAACCTGATCATTCCGAAAAACCTGAACGACCCGGCGACCATAAACATCCAGGAGAACCAGAAGATCCTGGAAAACCAAAACATCCTGGAAAAACCGATCATCCTAGTAATAAAGACCTTCAAGTAAAACCAAGACATCCGGGGAAATTGGAAGATCCTATTAAAGAAAAACATACTGGAAAACCAAAACCTCCTGGGAAACCTGATCATCCTAGTGAAGACGAACATCCTGGAAAACCAAGACATCCTGGAAAACCTGAACTTCCCACTGACTATGAACATCCTGGGAAACCTCATCATCCTAGTGAAGACGAACATCCTGGAAAACCAAGACATCCTGGAAAACCTGAACTTCCCACTGACAATGAACATCTTCAGAAACCTGATCATTCCGAAAAACCTGAACATCCCAGCGACCACAAACATCCAGGAGAACCAGAAGATCCTGGAAAACCAAAACATCCTGGGAAACCTGAACTTCCCACTGACAATGAACATCTTCAGAAACCTGATCATTCCGAAAAACCTGAACATCCCAGCGACCACAAACATCCAGGAGAACCAGAAGATCCTGGAAAACCAAAACATCCTGGGAAACCTGATCACCCCAGTGAAGATGAACATGCTGGGGAACATAAACAACCTGAAAAACCTGAACATCCCAATGAAGGCAAACATCCTCAACAACCGAAGCATCCTGGGAGATCTGACCTTCCCAATGACAAAAAACATCCTGGAAAACCTGAAAAACAAACAGAAAATGAATATCCCAACGAACCTGAAGATCCTGAAAAAAACAAACATTCTGGCAAACATAAACATCACCATAATAAAAATCATTCAGATAAACACAAAAATCATAGGAAACACAGGCATTCGATAACATCTGAACATGGCAGGAAACATAAACACCATGAACAAAAATTACACTCTGGCAAACCTAAGGATCCTCCTAAAATCAAACATCCCCAGTTAAATGAAGATCTTGATAAACATGATCATCCCAGCGAACACAAACCTGAAAATCCTGGAAAACCTGAACAGCCCAGCAAACCTGAACATCCAGAGAAAACTAGGAACCCTGAAAAACATCCAAGCGAACGTGAACATCCAGGTGAAGTGGAAAACCCCAAAAAACCTGAACATCCAAGTGATAGTGAACATCCAGAAAAAACTAAACATCCTGGAAAACCTGAAAAAACAAGTGAAAATGAAAATCCCAAAGAACATGATAATCCTGAAGAGATCAAACGTTCTAGAAAACATAAACATCATCATAATAAAAAACATTCAGACATAAAAAAAAATCACAGAAAACATAAACATTACATAACATCTGAACATGCAAGGAAACGTAAACATGTCAAAAAACTTGAACACCATGAAAAAAACGTAAATAATGACAAAGCTTATTATCATCCTGGAAAACCTAAACATCCCAGCGACCATGAACATCCTGGAAAACCTAAAAACCCTGGGGAACCTGAACATCCTGGGAAACCGGAACATCCCAGCGACCATGAACATCCAGCAGAACCCAAAAATGCTGAAAAACAAGTTCATCCCACCAACCAGGAAAAACCTGGAAAACCTGAACATCCCGGTGAAGATGAACATCCTGGAAAACCTAAAAACCCTGGGGAACCTGAACATCCTGGGAAACCGGAACATCCCAGCGACCATGAACATCCAGCAGAACCCAAAAATGCTGAAAAACAAGTTCATCCCACCAACCAGGAAAAACCTGGAAAACCTGAACATCCCGGTGAAGATGAACATCCTGGGAAACCTAAACATCCTGGAAAACCTGATCATTCCGGTGAAGATGAACATCCTGGGAAACCTAAACATCCTGGGAAACCTGATCATCCTGGAAAACCTAAACATCCTGGAAAACCTGATCACTCCGGTGAAGAAGGACATCCTGGGAAACCTGAACATCCCGGAAAACCTAAACATCCTGGAAAACCTGATCATTCCGGTGAAGATGAACATCCTGGGAAACCAAAACATCCTGGGAAACCTGAACATCCCAGTGACCATGAACATCCTGGGAAACCTAAACATCCTGGGAAACCTGATCATCCCGGCGAAGATGAACATCCTGGGAAACCTAAACATCCTGGGAAACCTGATCATTCCGGCGAAGATGAACATCCTGGGAAACCTAAACATCCTGGAAAACCTGATCACTCCGGTGAAGAAGGACATCCTGGGAAACCTGAACATCCCGGAAAACCTAAACATCCTGGAAAACCTGATCATTCCGGTGAAGATGAACATCCTGGGAAACCAAAACATCCTGAAAAACCTGAACATCCCAGTGACCATGAACATCCTGGGAAACTTAAACACTCTGGGAAACCTCAACATCCTGGAAAACCTGATCATTCCGGTGAAGATGGACATCCTGAGAAACCTAAACATCCAGGAAAACCTGATCATTCCGGTGAAGATGAACATCCTGGGAAACCTAAACATCCTGGAAATCCTGATCACTCCGGTGAAGATGAACATCCTGGGAAACCTAAACATCCTGGAAAACCTAAACATCCTGGAAAACCTGATCACTCCGGTGAAGATGAACATCCTGGGAAACCTAAACATCCTGGAAAACCTGATCACTCCGGTGAAGATGGACATCCTGGGAAACCTAAACATCCTGGAAAACCTGATCACTCCGGTGAAGAAGGACATCCTGGGAAACCTGAACATCCCGGAAAACCTAAACATCCTGGAAAAAATGATCATTCCGGTGAAGATGAACATCCTGGGAAACCAAAACATCCTGGAAAACCTGATCATTCCGGTGAAGATGGACATCCTGAGAAACCTAAACATCCAGGAAAACCTGATCATTCCGGTGAAGATGAACATCCTGGGAAACCTAAACATCCTGGAAATCCTGATCACTCCGGTGAAGATGAACATCCTGGGAAACCTAAACATCCTGGAAAACCTAAACATCCTGGAAAACCTGATCACTCCGGTGAAGATGAACATCCTGGGAAACCTAAACATCCTGGAAAACCTGATCACTCCGGTGAAGATGGACATCCTGGGAAACCTAAGCATCCTGGAAATCCTGATCACTCCGGTGAAGAAGGACATCCTGGGAAACCTGAACATCCTGGAAAACCTAAACATCCTGGAAAACCTGATCATTCCAGTGAAGATGAACATCCTGGGAAACCAAAACACCCTGGGAAACCTCAACATCCTGGAAAACCTGATCATTCCGGTGAAGATGAACATCCTGGGAAACCTAAACATCCTGGAAAACCTGATCATTCCGGTGAAGATGAACATCCTGGGAAACCTAAACATCCTGAAAAACCTGATCATTCCGGTGAAGATGAACATCCTGGGAAACCTAAACACCCTGGGAAACCAACACATCCTGGAAAACCTGAGCATTCCGGTGAAGATGACCATCCTCGGAAACCAACACATCCTGGAAAACCTGACCATTCTGGTGAAGATGAACAACCTGGGAAACGTAAACATCCTGAAAAACCTGATCATTCCGGTGAAGATGAACATCCTGGGAAACCTAAACATCCTGGAAAACCTGACCATTCTGGTGAAGATGAACATCCTGGGAAACCAAAACATCCCGGAAAACCTGAACATCCCAGTGACAATGAACACCCTGGGAAACCAAAACATCCTGGAAAACCTAAACATCCTGGAAGACCTGATCATTCCGGTGAAGATGAACATCCTGGGAAACCTAAACATCCTGGAAAACCTGATCATTCCGGTGAAGATGAACATCCTGGGAAACCTAAACACCCTGGGAAACCAACACATCCTGGAAAAACTGATCATTCCGGTGAGGATGACCATCCTCGGAAACCAACACATCCTGGAAAACCTGACCATTCTGGTGAAGATGAACAACCTGGGAAACCTAAACATCCTGGAAAACCTGATCATTCCGGTGAAGATGAACATCCCGGAAAACCTAAACATCCTGGAAAACCTGGTCACTCCGGTGAAGATGGACATCCTGGGAAACCTAAACATCCTGGAAAACCTGATTACTCCGGTGAAGATGAACATCCTGGGAAACCTAAACATCCTGGAAAACCTGACCATTCTGGTGAAGATGAACATCCTGGGAAACCTGAACATCCCGGAAAACCTAAACATCCCAGTGACCATGAACATCCTGGGAAATCTGATCACTCCGGTGAAGACGGACATCCTGGGAAACCTGAACATCCTGGAAAACCTAAACATCCTGAAAAACCTGATCATTCCGCTGAAGATGAACATCCTGGGAAACCAAAACATCCTGGAAAACCTAAACATCCTGGAAGACCTGATCATTCCGGTGAAGATGAACATCCTGGGAAACCTAAACATCCTGAAAAACCTGATCATTCCGGTGAAGATGAAGATCCTGGGAAACCAAAACATCCTGGAAAACCTAAACATCCTGGAAGACCTGATCATTCCGGTGAAGATGAACATCCTGGGAAACCAACACATCCTGGAAATCCTGATCATTCCGGTGAAGATGACCATCCTGGGAAACCTAAACATCCTGGAAAACCTGATCACTCCGGTGAAGATGAACAACCTGGGAAACCTAAACATCCTGGAAAACCTGATCACTCTGGTGAAGAAGGACATCCTGGGAAACCTAAACATCCTGGAAAACCTGATCATTCCGGTGAAGATGAACATCCTGGGAAACCTAAACATCCTGGAAAACCTGACCATTCTGGTGAAGATGAACATCCTGGGAAACCAAAACATCCCGGAAAACCTGAACATCCCAGTGACCATGAACGTCCTGGGAAACCTGATCACTCCGGTGAAGATGGACATCCTGGGAAACCAAAACACCCTGGGAAACCAACACATCCTGGAAAACCTGACCATTCTGGTGAAGATGACCATCCTCGGAAACCTAAACATCCTGGAAAACCTGACCATTCTGGTGAAGATGAACATCCTGGGAAACCTAAACATCCTGGAAAACCTGACCATCCTGGAAGACCTGATCATTCCGGTGAAGATGAACATCCTGGGAAACCTAAACATCCTGGAAAACCTGATCACTCCGGTGAAGATGAACAACCTGGGAAACCAACACATCCTGGAAAACCTGACCATTCTGGTGAAGATGAACAACCTGGGAAACCTAAACATCCTGGAAAACCTGATCATTCCGGTGAAGATGAACATCCCGGAAAACCTAAACATCCTGGAAAACCTGGTCACTCCGGTGAAGATGGACATCCTGGGAAACCTAAACATCCTGGAAAACCTGATCACTCCGGTGAAGATGAACATCCTGGGAAACCTAAACATCCTGGAAAACCTGACCATTCTGGTGAAGATGAACATCCTGGAAAACCTGAACATCCTGGAAAACCTAAACATCCTGAAAAACCTAAACATTCTGGAAGACCTGACCATTCTGGTGAAGATGAACATCCTGGGAAACCAAAACATCCTGGAAAACCTAAACATTCTGGAAGACCTGATCATTCCGGTGAAGATGAACATCCTGGGAAACCAACACATCCTGGAAATCCTGATCATTCCGGTGAAGATGACCATCCTGGGAAACCTAAACATCCTGGAAAACCTGATCACTCCGGTGAAGATGAACATCCTGGGAAACCTAAACATCCTGGAAAACCTGACCATTCTGGTGAAGATGAACATCCTGGAAAACCTGAACATCCTGGGAAACCAACACATCCTGGAAAACCTGATCATTCCGGTGAAGATGAACATCCTGGGAAACCTAAACATCCTGGAAAACCTGACCATTCTGGTGAAGATGAACATCCTGGGAAACCAAAACATCCCGGAAAACCTGAACATCCCAGTGACCATGAACATCCTGGAAAACCTGATCACTCCGGTGAAGAAGGACATCCTGGGAAACCTAAACACCCTGGGAAACCAACACATCCTGGAAAACCTGATCATTCCGGTGAAGATGACCATCCTCGGAAACCAACACATCCTGGAAAACCTGACCAATCTGGTGAAGATGAACAACCTGGGAAACCTAAACATCCTGGAAAACCTGATCATTCCGGTGAAGATGAACATCCCGGAAAACCTAAACATCCTGGAAAACCTGGTCATTCCGGTGAAGAAGGACATCCTGGGAAACCTAAACATCCTGGAAAACCTGATCACTCCGGTGAAGATGAACATCCTGGGAAACCTAAACATCCTGGAAAACCTGAACATCCTGGAAAACCTAAACATCCTGAAAAACCTGATCATTCCGCTGAAGATGAACATCCTGGGAAACCAAAACATCCTGGAAAACCTAAACATCCTGGAAGACCTGATCATTCCGGTGAAGATGAACATCCTGGGAAACCTAAACATCCTGGAAAACCTGATCATTCCGGTGAAGATGAACATCCTGGGAAACCAAAACATCCTGGAAAACCTAAACATCCTGGAAGACCTGATCATTCCGGTGAAGATGAACATCCTGGGAAACCTAAACATCCTAGAAATCCTGATCATTCCGGTGAAGATGACCATCCTGGGAAACCTAAACATCCTGGAAAACCTGAACATCCCAGTGACCATGAACATCCTGGGAAACCTGATCACTCCGGTGAAGATGGACATCCTGGGAAACCAAAACACCCTGGGAAACCAACACATCCTGGAAAACCTGACCATTCTGGTGAAGATGACCATCCTGGGAAACCTAAACATCCTGGAAAACCTGATCACTCCGGTGAAGAAGGACATCCTGGGAAACCAACACATCCTGGAAAACCTGACCATCCTGGAAGACCTGATCATTCCGGTGAAGATGAACATCCTGGGAAACCTAAACATCCTGGAAAACCTGATCACTCCAGTGAAGAAGGACATTCTGGGAAACCTGAACATCCCGGAAAACCTAAACATCCTGGGAAACCTGATCACTCCGGTGAAGATGGACATCCTGGGAAACCAAAACATCCTGGAAAACCTAAACATCCTGGAAGACCTGATCATTCCGGTGAAGATGAACATCCTGGGAAACCTAAACATCCTGGAAATCCTGATCATTCCGGTGAAGATGACCATCCTGGGAAACCTAAACATCCTGGAAAACCTGATCACTCCGGTGAAGATGAACATCCCGGAAAACCTAAACATCCTAGAAAACCTGATCACTCCGGTGAAGATGGACATCCTGGGAAACCTAAACATCCTGGAAAACCTGATCACTCTGGTGAAGAAGGACATCCTGGGAAACCTAAACATCCTGGAAAACCTGATCATTCCGGTGAAGATGAACATCCTGGGAAACCTAAACATCCTGGAAAACCTGACCATTCTGGTGAAGATGAACATCGTGGGAAACCAAAACATCCCGGAAAACCTGAATATCCCAGTGACCATGAACATCCTGGGAAACCTGATCACTCTGGTGAAGATGGACATCCTGGGAAACCAAAACACCCTGGGAAACCAACACATCCTGGAAAACCTGACCATTCTGGTGAAGATGACCATCCTGGGAAACCTAAACATCCTGGAAAACCTGAGCACTCCGGTGAAGAAGGACATCCTAGGAAACCTGAACATCCCGGGAAAGCTAAACATCCCGGAAAACCTGAACATCCCAGTGACCATGAACATCATGGGAAACCTGATCACTCCGGTGAAGACGGACACCCTGGGAAACCTAAACATCCTGGAAAACCTGGTCACTCCGGTGAAGATGGACATCCTGGGAAACCTAAACATCCTGGAAAACCTGATCCCTCTGGTGAAGAAGGACATCCTGGGAAACCTAAATATCCTGGAAAACCTGATCATTCCGGTGAACATGAACATCCTGGGAAACCTAAACATCCTGGAAAACCGGACCATTCTGGTGAGGATGAACATCCTGGGAAACCAAAACATCCTGGAAAACCTGACCATTCTGGTGAAGATGAACAACCTGGGAAACCTAAACATCCTGGAAAACCTGATCATTCCGGTGAAGATGAACATCCCGGAAAACCTAAACATCCTGGAAAACCTGGTCACTCCGGTGAAGATGAACATCCTGGGAAACCTAAACATCCTGGAAAACCTGATCATTCCGGTGAAGATGAACATCCTGGGAAACCTAAACACCCTGGGAAACCAACACATCCTGGAAAACCTGATCATTCCGGTGAAGATGACCATCCTCGGAAACCAACACATCCTGGAAAACCTGACCATTCTGGTGAAGATGAACAACCTGGGAAACCTAAACATCCTGGAAAACCTGATCACTCTGGTGAAGAAGGACATCCTGGGAAACCTGAACATCCCGGAAAACCTAAACATCCTGGAAAACCTGATCATTCCGGTGAAGATGAACATCCTGGGAAACCAAAACATCCCGAAAAACCAGAACATCCCAGTGATGAACATCCTGGGAAACCAACACATCCTGGAAAACCTGACTTTTCTGGTGAAGATGAACAACCTGGGAAACCTAAACATCCTGGAAAACCTGATCACTCCGGTGAAGAAGGACATCCTGGGAAACCAAAACACCCTGGGAAACCAACACATCCTGGAAAACCTCACCAATCTGGTGAAGATGACCATCCTCGGAAACCTAAACATCCTGGAAAACCTGACCATTCTGGTGAAGATGAACATCCTGGGAAACCTAAACATCCTGGAAAACCTGACCATTCTGGTGAGGATGAACATCCTGGGAAACCAAAACATCCCGGAAAACCTGAACATCCCAGTGACCATGAACATCATGAGAAACCTGATCACTCCAGTGAAGAAGGACATCCTGGGAAACCAAAACATCCTGGACAACCTAAACATCCTGGAAGACCTGATCATTCCGGTGAAGATGAACATCCTGGGAAACCTAAACATCCTGGAAAACCTGATCATTACGGTGAAGATGAACATCCTGGGAAACCTAAACATCCTGGAAAACCTGAGCATTCCGGTGAAGATGAACATCCTGGGAAACCTAAACATCCTGGAAAACCTGATCACTCCGGTGAAGAAGGACATCCTGGGAAACCAAAACATCCAAGCGACCATGAACATCCAGCAGAACCCAAACATGCTAAAAAACATGTTCATCCCAGCAAACATGATCAACCTGGAAAATCTGAGCATCCTGAGAAACCTGGTCATCTTACTGAAGGTGAACATCCTGGGAAACCTAAACATCCTGGAAAACCTGATCACTCCGGTGAAGAAGGACATCCTGGGAAACCTAAACATCCTGGAAAACCTGATCATTCCGGTGAAGATGAACATCCTGGGAAACCAAAACATCCTGGAAAACCTGATCACTCCGGTAAAGATGGACATCCTGGCAAACCAAAACATCCTGGAAAACCTGATCATTCCGGTGAAGATGGACATCCTGGGAAACCTAAACAACCTGGAAATCCTGATCACTCCGGTAAAGATGGACATCCTGCGAAACCTGAACATCCTGGAAAACCTAAACATCCTGGAAAACCTGATCATTCCAGTGAAGATGAACATCCTGGAAAACCAAAACATCCTGGAAAACCTGACCATTCTGGTGAAGATGAACATCCTGGGAAACCTAAACATCCTGGAAAACCTGTTCATTCCGGTGAAGATGAACATCCTGGGAAACCTAAACAACCTGGAAAACCTGGTCACTCCGGTGAAGATGGACATCCTGGGAAACCAAAACATCCTGGAAATCCTGATCACTCTGGTGAAGATGGACATCCTGGGAAACCTGAACATCCTGGAAAACCTAAACATCCTGGAAAACCTGATCATTCCGGTGAACATGAACATCCTGGGAAACCAAAATATCCTGGAAAACCTGATCACTCCGGTGAAGATGGACATCCTGGGAAACCTAAACATCCTGGAAAACCTGATCACTCTGGTGAAGATGGACATCCTGGGAAACCAAAACATCCTAGAAAACCTGATCAGTCCAGTGAAGAAGGACATCCTGGGAAACCTGATCATCCTGGAAAACCTAAACATCCTGAAAAACCTGATCACTCCGGTGAAGAAGGACATCCTCGGAAACCTAAACATCCTGGAAAACCTGATCATTCCGGTGAAGATGAACATCCTGGGAAACCAAAACATCCTGGAAAACCTGACCATTCTGGTGAAGATGAACATCCTGGGAAACCTAAACAACCTGGAAATCCTGATCACTCCGGTAAAGAAGGACATCCTGGGAAACCTGAACATCCTGGGAAACCAACACATCCTGGAAAACCTGATCATTCCGGTGAAGATGAACATCCTGGGAAACCAAAACATCCTGGAAAACCTGACCATTCTGGTAAGGATGAACATCCTGGGAAACCTAAACAACCTGGAAAACCTGATCACTCCGGTGAAGATGGACATCCTGGGAAACCTAAACATCCTGGAAATTCTGATCATTCCGGTGAACATGAACATCCTGGGAAACCAAAACATCCTGGAAAACCTGATCACTCCGGTGAAGATGGACATCCTGGGAAACCTAAACATCCTGGAAAACCTGATCATTCCGGTGAACATGAACATCCTGGGAAACCAAAACATCCTGGGAAACCTGATCATTCCAGTGAAGACGGGCATCCCGAAAAACCTAACAACCCTGGAACACCTGAACATCCTGGGAAAGCTGAACATCCCACGAACTTTGAACATTTTGGAAAACTTGAACATTCAAGCAAACATGAACATCAATGGAAATCTCAAAATAGCAACAAATACAGACATTATGCTACACGCACACATTCAGGAAAACATTCTAATAAATATGGATATCTTGTCAAGCGTCAATATCATTTTAAACGGACTGGTGGACTTACATGGCCTGGTGGTCGTCAGCTGTATGACACATTCTCTGGCATGGGTGAATGTTGCTGCATAGTCAAATGTTGCAACAGAAATAACTGCGGCTCAAAAGAACATGTGAAAGACAACGGAAACATGAGCAAACACTGTTGTAAACCTAAATGTCCTTGCAAAGCAAAACATCCCTGTAAAGTAAAATGTTCCTGCAACACAAGATACTGCAGAATTAAACATGGCTGCATAGGAAATCCCTGTTCTACAAAAGCTCCACCGAAAACCTCAAAGCTGATCTGTGATGGACAGAGCGGGAGGCTTAACTGTCGTAAGTTAACGTTTCTTGTAAACATTCCAGCCACAAGCCACTAAATCACTCATTGTCTCTCATCACTAAACATGCACACACACCTTGAATGAGGTGGTCAAAAAACTGGAACCACCTCTTAATATAATGCACTTCTGTACAACTCCACTCATTACTATGACCTCAATAATAAACGTATAGTAGAGTCATCCCCTTTCTTACAGTTTCAACTTTAAAACGAGAAATTAAAAACTGTACAATTGTGCAGTGTTGTACAAGTGTTTCCTACAGAATTCATATTAGCAGTGGAGGTCCTGGGGCTTTGGGGGATATTAACATATGAACAGACCACTGACTTTGGAACACGTTATTGTCAAACAGCTACATGCTTCAAATGGAACTGAAGCTCTTGATTCAGAATTACCATTAGATCATTTGATTCATCTACATGGTGTGAACATTTGAAATAGAAGTTTCTGAAACAGTTGGAAGATCATCTGATGCTTTTACTAGAGAAGAGGTCTCACTCAGTTTTGAGAATTTGTGGGACTAAAGTGACACTTAGTCTGCTTTGGTTGTTCAGAGTTGTTACAGACTGATGCCTCTCACTGCACAGACAGGTGCTGTCGAAGCCTGTTTCTGCACAACATGCAGAGTGCACACACACTAACACACACCTGTCTTCAATTAAACCATAGATTAATGTCACCAACACTTGTTCTGAGCTGCTTAACAGCTGTTAAACATTTTAAACGGCAAATAAGCGCAGGCACAACAGTGTGAGGGGCGATGCAGGTTTACTGTGGGGGACACTGTGAATATATAGAGATATGCTTTTGAAATAATTTTTTTACACGGGTGCTTTGTGTATCTCCACAGCTAAGGGGACAATGAAGAATGTCAACCAAGGAAAAGCTGAACACCATGACAACAAACCCAAATATCCAAGCAAACCTGAGCATTCCAGCAACCCTGGAGGTCCTGCCAGGCATTGACATGTCCTTCGGCAGCATGGTGGGCCTAAATTACCTAGCACACACTCAGACACAGGCAAATGTTCTTGCAGAGCTAAACTAAGCTAAGCTAAGAGTCCAAAGTGTTTACAGCTGTAAACAGAAGCGTCCATGCAAAGACAAATGCAAAAGAAAAATGTCTTTGCACAGCAAAAGATTGCAGAAATTATTGTGCATGGTTCTAAAACAATGCTCCACCTAATAACTCCAGGGTGATCTGTGAGGGACAGATGCTAAACTGTTATAAGTTACAATAAGTTACAGCACAAACTAGGTTATTTGCTAAGGTTTACATAAACGTGTCTGACTGTCTCTCCTCTCTCTATGTAAATGATATTTATGCAGCAAGGAGCTCTCATAAGTACCTAGTTACCAGTGTGTCTGAGAGGTAAGAAAAGGCCACACATGTTCATACATTATATACACAAACACATAGAACCTCTGGACTCTGAACTAGTCTAAATAATGCTACTTGTTATAGATTTATATACCAATCATCCACAATATTGTTATCCAATTTCTGGAATAATAGATGAATGTTATCTACTTTCATTTAATAATTTAATCCTAATGTTTCTATCTGTTTTACAGAGCCCAGTGTATTTGCTACAACAGGAGGAAACTTCAGCAAATCTACTAACTACCAACAATTCTGTTCAGTGTATTAATGTTGTAAAAATTGACTCAATAAAGTGCAGTTTAAAAAACTACAATGCAGACTCAAATTACATTTTATTTTTAATTGTGGTTTTGTTAGACACGTTTGCAACAATGGAGGAGCAGTCAACAGATGGACGAGCTGCTCAGTGTAAAAAAACTACTTTGATGCACAGGGTTTTTACACCACACATTAACTGTCAAATCATAATGTTACAATTAAAATGGTGTCAGAAAAGATAAGAAAAGAAAAGACAGTATTAGAATTTTAGAGGGGAGTCCCATAGGAGTCCCATAAAGCCCTGTTAGTACCACCTGACTGGGTACAATACTACTTTTGATCATATTTTAAGCTGTACTGGTTTTCTTTCACATTGATGAAATAAACTGCTTGGGTCAGCAGTCAAAATGGTTACTAATTTCTAAAAGTACTACTTATTTTACTTAAAATTAAAGCCTTGACATTCCACTGCTATTGTGATATCTGTAAGTAAATTGTGTAGAAAAGCAAATCTACAGTAATGTCAGCAGTTGGGGTGACTCCTAAACAATCACATGTTCAACCATTTGATCTAAGGAATCGGACTGAGCTGCCACTCTCACAGTCAAAGTGTTGGAAAATGTGGTTATGAGACAAGGATTATTCCATGGCAGCTATGAATATGGATGCTATTATTTCTCCAAATAGTAGCATGTTTTTGTCTAAACTATTCCACAGGATGAAGAGTTACTGACATAAACTGCTGTGTGGCTGCTGTTCTGTTTGAGTGAAATAAGGCTCATCTGTCGTAACATAATAATAATAATAATAATAATAATGATAAATAACAATAATGTATCCATTTATAATGATAGTGGTTTATATTTATTTATTTTAATATTCAAGGGATTTTTTCTTATGGTACCTAACGTTATTGAAGTAAACTTTTAATGCAACATTGTGGTTTTGTATTTTCACTTAAGTAGCATGTAAATACTTTGTCTGCAGTCAATTAGGTTATTTGCAGTTTGCAGTTCCAATGTTTACTACAGAATATAAATGATTTCTTTTGGAGATGAGGAGACTCATACTTTGTAGTGACAGCAAGAAGAAAAAAAAGGTCACCTCCCCGTCGGGGAATCGAACCCCGGTCTCCCGCGTGACAGGCGGGGATACTTACCACTATACTAACGAGGAATGTGCTGCAATCGTTCATAGTATAACGTGATATAAGTGCGAAACAAACCGAATGACGTTATAGATCAACATTTGCTTTTATCCGTTACGTGAGACTGAATTGCAAACCGTGTTAACACTACTGAGGAAGAGCGTCTTCACCTGCTTTTAAAAGAATCAGCCACACGCACAGACAGGGGCAGAGCTTCGCACAATCTTAGGAGCCACTGACTTAAAAGACGCATCACCCCGAGTTCTTAAATGGGTTTTAGCGACCACAAGGAGATTTTGACCTGATGACATCAATGCTCTAGAGGATTTTTAGGGGGTCAACAGGTCAGAGATGTACTCAGGAGCCTGGCCAGGAAGGGCTCTGTAAGTGAGCACCAGAATTTGAAAGTCAGTTGTATATACAATTGTTCTTTTATTTGCGCACTTATTTATGTGTTTTCTCTAAATAAGTCATTGTATGTCCTCCATAAGACATAAACACGGGTTGAAGTGAAACTTACTAGTGGAGAGAACGTGAAGCAGGCCTGAACCCCAGAAGGACAAATGGACAGAAAAGTCAAAATTGTAAAATTTAAATGTGACAACTATTCTAATATTAAAAGGATATTGAGCTCTACCACAAATTCATAATTAAACTTTGGGAAACTAATTGAGCATCATTTTAAAAAACACTATATAAAGACTCATATTACACATATTTCACATATGATTTGATATGACTTTATTTTTGATGTTAGTATAGTTTTTAATGTATGTTTACAGACCTCATGCAATTAGGTGCTGTTCACCTGCTGCTCAATACAAAAGTCTAATGAGCCGATCACGCGTCAGCAACTCGATGCATTAACACTTAAGTTCAACGTGAAGATATCGTGACATGTGACAATCACGGGCCACATCTTATTACTGTAACGTTCCGAAAATCTCAAAAACAAACTCATCTGTTTCATGTCGATCTCGTGCACGAGGTACCACTTGTGACGACATCTTTGTGGTGGGACTGATCATAGACAACAATGAGGCGGATTACCTGAGGGAGAAACCTGGAGATCTGGTGCCAGAGGAACAACCTCCTCCCGGAATTCAGCAAGACTAAGGACCTCATAGTGGACTTCAGTACGAAGCAGGAGAGGAACTACCAGACCCCCATCGTCAACAACAACCCAGTGGTGAGAGCGGACAGCTTCCGGTACCTCGGTGTTTACGTCACGCAGGACCTGCCATGGTCCCTTCACATGAACGCCGTGGAGAAAAAGACCCGGCAGCGTGTCTATCACCTCTGACACTTGAGAGACTTTAGATTGACCTCCATCCTCAGCTATTCAGTGTCACGTTTAGGTTAAGGGATGGACCCAAGAGAAGAGACAGAGCGAGGGTTTGCAAAATAAGGGGCTTTTATTGAAAGAGATGTAAATGATGAACAGGACCAGCACACGAAAGGAGTTAACTTGAAAACAAGAGGGGAACCGAATTACCAGAAATAAACACAGCTCGGGCTCAGGGGACAAGTTAGAGAAAGAAGAAGAAAGAACTAACAGAGGCTACTGGGTAAATCAGGCACAGATAAACGTTAAACCACAAGAGCACATTAATACAAGGACTAAAGGCAGGCAGTCACAAACAAACTCAACATAAGGCACCGGCAAACCTAAACATGAAAGAAACCCGGATAAAACAAGCGGAGAAAAACTATGGACTAGACCAAAATACTGAATTAAACAAAAGGCAAAACCTCAGACCAAAACCACACAGGAAACACAGAGTCCAGGATACCAAAGTCCAAGATGCAGGAGTCCAGATTTCCCAAGAGATCGAGGAACGTAAGTTTCAGGCTTTACCAAAAGTCCAGAGTCTACTGTGGAGTTGGTGAGGGTATTAATGACGACAATGATGCCCGCGATGAAGACAGTGACCACGATAGCAGAGACCACATTAACAATGACGAGGATCTGGCAGGGGAGTGAAGGGAAGACTGAACTTAAATAGAAGGGGGAACAGGTGCAAACAATGAGGGACAACGAGGGTAAAGCTGGGTGAAAAGAACCAGGGACAGGAAGTAAAGAGAAGGGGCCACAAAATAAAAGTCCAGGGACAGGAAGTGCAACAAGACCCTGACAGAGCCCCCCCCTCAAGGGCTGGATTCCAGACAGCCCTAATAGGCCAGAAGGTCCAGGCTGAGCCGGGTGGGCGGTGGGGGTCCGGAGGAGGGCCAGGGTGGGTGGCGGGGGACTGGAGGTGGGCTTGAAGCCCTCCAGTACGTGACAGGAGACCCAGCAGGGAGCCGTGCAGGTGGCCGGCGGCGACAGGAGACCCAGCAGGGAGCCGAGCGGGTGGCCGGCGGCGACGGCAGAAGCCCTCCAGGGGCCGGACGGGAGGCCGGCGGCGACGGCAGAAGCCCTCCGGGGGCCGGACGGGAGGCCGGCGGCGACGGCAGAAGCGACGTAGAGGAGAGCTGGTAGATTGACAAGAAGGAGTGTTGGCTGGCCCGGAACCAGGAACAGAAGCAGGGTCAGTAGTGGGCCGGACCACGGCCGACCCCGAGCCAGGAACTGGAACCAGAACAGGAACAGAGCCAGGCCGGACCACGGCCAACCCGACGCCAGGAGCAGGAACCAGAACAGGAACAGAGCCAGGCCGGACCACGGCCGACCCGGCGCCAGGAGCGGGAACAGAGCCAGGCCGGACCACAGCCGACCCGGCAGCAGGAGCGGGAACCAAAACAGGATCAGAGCCAGGCCGGACCACGGCCGACCCGGCAGCAGGAGCAAGAACCAGAACATGAACAGAGCCAGGCCGGACCACGGCCGACCCGGCGCCAGGAGCGGGAACAGAGCCAGGCCGGACCACGGCCGACCCGGCGCCAGGAGCGGGAACAGAGCCAGGCCGGACCACGGCCGACCCGGCGCCAGGAGCGGGAACAGAGCCTGGACCAGAGTCGAGGCTGGGCGAGGCGGCGAGCGACCCGGAGGCAGGTGCCGTAGCAGGACTAGTGTCGAGGCCGGACGAGGCATCGAGTGACCTGGAGGCAGGTGCTGTAGCAGGATCGTCATCGGGGCCCGGCGGAGCACTGACCGGTCGAAAGGCAGGCGCCCAAGTAGGATAAGAGTCGGGAGCTGGACCTGGGCACATTGAAACAGGACAAACAGAGACGGGAGAAACGGTCGCCGACCTCGGCGCCGGGACAGAGACAGGAACTGGAACCAGACGAGCGGTCGCCGACCTCGGCGCCGCGACAGAGACAGGAACCAGACGAGCGGTCGCCGACCTCGCCGCCGCGACAGAGACAGGAACCAGACGAGCGGTCGCCGACCTCGGCGCCGCGACAGGAACAGGAACCAGACGAGCGGTCGCCGACCTCGGCGCCGCGACAGGAACAGGAACCAGACGAGCGGTCGCCGACCTCGGCGCCGCGACAGGAACAGGAACCAGACGAGCGGTCGCCGACCTTGGCGCCGCGACAGGAACAGGAACAGGAACCAGACGAGCGGTCGCCGACCGGCGTCGACGCGCCCCGGAACAGGAGCAGGTAGAGTGGTGGCTGACCCAGACCTCTGGACCAGATCTGGGCAAACAGGGACAGGTGTAGAGCCAGGGCCGGGTGAGATGCTGACCAGGCCAGAGGCAGGATCTGAGACAGTGACAGGAGCAGCAGAATCGGGTTCAGGGGCAGGAGCTGGGATTGTGAGGGGAGCAGGAACAGCAGAATCAGGTTCAGGGGCAGGAGCTGGGACCGTGAGAGAAGCAGGAACAGCAGAATCAGGTTCAGGGGCAGGAGCTGGGTCCGTGAGAGGAGCAGGAACAGCAGAATCAGGTTCAGGGGCAGGAGCTGGGACCGTGAGAGAAGCAGGAACAGCAGAATCAGGTTCAGGGGCAGGAGCTGGGTCCGTGAGAGGAGCAGGAACAGCAGAATCAGGTTCAGGGGCAGGAGCTGGGACCGTTAGAGAAGCAGGAACAGCAGAATCAGGTTCAGGGGCAGGAGCTGGGACTGTGAGAGGACCAGGAACAGCAGAATTGAGTTCAGAGGCAGGAGCTGGGACTGTGACAGGAGCAGGAACAGCAGAATGGAAGAAACCTCCAGCAGAACCAGGCTCGGTGTGCGGCCATCTGCCTTGACCGGTTGGGGTGAGTGGAAAGTGATGAGAGAAAAGAAAAGAGCAGCAACAAAACATCGGGCATTTTTAATCCTCCATACAGTGGATCATTTTGTCCACACGTTGATTTTGCACAGGTATTTTTACGCCGCACACTGGAGATGTAAGGGGGGGAAAAAAAATGTGTTTCCGCCCGGTTTCGAACCGGGGACCTTTCGCGTGTGAGGCGAACGTGATAACCACTACACTACGGAAACTCTCATAGATCGTGGTAAACACAAATAAAAATCTATATTATATATTAGTCAAACTCTATATTCTGTTTGTGATATGCTGTTTTGCGTTGATGAACTAGACGAAATAATATGAACTTAACGGGCCCGTTTGCTAAGGAAAATAATACTGTCCTTTGCACGTTCGACTTCTTTGCATATTGTAGTTTTAAAACAAACAAGAAGGGGGCTCAGTATGAGTTTCCGTAGTGTAGTGGTTATCACGTTCGCCTAACACGCGAAAGGTCCCCGGTTCGAAACCGGGCGGAAACATGTTTTGGGTCCGTCCAAATGTAAGAAAGAATGGGATAAGATATGGAAATTGAATTTTAATTTACTTTTTTCTTTGCCGACTTAAAATATCATTACTAATTAGATGTGAACGTGGTCGTGCATAGCGTATAAATTCGTGTCTGAGGTTATTATGCATACCCAAGATTTTTTCACACATAATATTTAATGATATTTTGCACTTCTGGTTAAATTCTAAACTTTATTTAGTTGCATTGTACTTGTACATGTGTAATGACTATAAAGTTGAATTTAATCTAATCTAATGTGAAAACACTTGAATCCAAATTATTAATAAATATAAAACTTTGCATTGTTTGCATTTATAATTTACTGTGCTGCTGTTTTTCTCAGCTGCAGTAGACGGAGCTTGTTTGGTTCTGCTTTTCTAAAGAAGAAAAACAAAAATGTGACATTTCCACATTTGGGAATTTTTTCACTGATTCATTATGATCATAGTTTTGCTCCTGAATCATCCACAATCAGACCTAAACTCAAACCGAATCTTAAGTGCTGAACTTTTTCTGTGGAACACACACACACACACACACACACACACACACACACACACACACACACACACCCAGTCTGACCTGCTGTCCCTGTTTGTCTAGTTGGTATCTCTCTCTCTGTGTGTCTGTCTCTGTCTCTTTAAACCCTAGTCTGAATCCTTAAACAGGCCTCCACTTTCGCGAGGACCTACAAAATGTCCTCACTTCACCAAAAGGTCCTATTTCGGTTAAAAAATATACTTTTTTGGCCCAAACTGAGCCAAACAACAAGAACAAGCACACACCCACTTAAAGCGTCTGGGTGTCCCACAAACAGGAAAATCCATATATGGGCTTCAGGACGTCCGCTGCAGGGACAGGAAACTCCATATCTGGGCTCAAAGAGTGTTGTTCCTGCAGAGAGCTGACCGAGGCTGAATGACAAAGTCTGATCCCGTTGGCTGTTTGACACACACACACACACACACTGAGGATTTACTGTGAAATGCCACAGTGAAGAGGGAGCCAGTGGAGTGTGTTTACCAAAGCTGTTATTCTCTAATCAGCCCTGATTTTAACTTTGACCTAAAAGCTTCCTCACAGTTTATCTCCGTTTCAATCTAGTTACCAAATCACAGCCAAAGGCTCATTTTATTACAGCCTTTCACTTGTTTGCAGTTTTTTGTGGTGTTATTATAATGTCAGATTTTTAAGTGTTCTTGTGCTTTACTGAGTTTGAGTCTGAGTTTTGCTCATTTTGTGGGTTTATTTCTATTCATTTTGTCTTTGTAGCTATTTGTAGCACCCATTTTACTGTTTGTCTCTTTGTCTTTATTTATTTTCTTTTTTTACTATTTTCTTATATTTCTATTTGTTTAGCATCCATTTTGCATCTTTGCGGTCTTTTTGGTTCAGTACATTAAATGTCATCACATGTCAGACATTAAAATAATCTTGACTTCTTGTTTGACAACTCCTGACTAAAATTTAAACTTTAGTCTGTTTATAGAAGAAATAATCATGCTAAATTAAAAAAAAATCTGAACGAAAGTCAAGAACCTGGGAAACCATTAAATCCTCTGAAATAAAAGCACGAAAATGTTTCTGACTTTTTATTTGTGCAGCTCTTTGCTTTAAAAGAAGTATAAAA
Source organism: Channa argus (assembly GCF_033026475.1). Taxonomy (NCBI): domain Eukaryota; kingdom Metazoa; phylum Chordata; class Actinopteri; order Anabantiformes; family Channidae; genus Channa; species Channa argus. The sequence goes on from NC_090218.1 coordinate 12,835,804, forward strand.
TGAAACACTGACCAGCATGTAAACATACAAACCTGAACCTACTCAGTAGGTAGAAAACTTCACATGTTTTCATGTAAACATTATGTACACATCCCACTTACAAAATAATTACATCTGTCTATACATAAAACTCAGTAAGTAGGCAGTTTAAGTTTCCCTTAAATCAGCAGTTTCCTTATGATGTTTGGTCCAGACTCAGTTATTGTTCTGAAGGGTTAAGTTCATCTCCAGTCTGACTACAGAGGCTAGGAAGGCTCAAATTGATCCAGCAGCTGAGAAACAGGGTGGGGAAAGACTATTGACCTTTGACCTCACGGAGGAACACAAAAATAAAGCTTGTCATCTGTTTTGATTGTTTCGTTGACGGCAGAGTTTTAGTCTGAGGTCAAAGGTTACAGGAAAAGGTTGACCCCCTTGACTGTCAGTTGGAGCTGTGAGGGGAGGGCAACTCCGGCTGAGGGCTTCCCAACGGAGAGGAGCAGGAGGAGGAATAGAGTTGGGGGGACGGAGAGGAGGTGTAGACGTGCAGCAGTGAGGGGGAGGGGCTAAAGCAGGGGGAGGCAGCCTGCATGGTTAGGGAAGAGGGGAAGAGTGAGGAGGCAGGAGAGGTGGAGCTGTGAGCTGGGGAGGAGTAGGAGGAGTAGGGGGAGTAGGGGGAGGAAGTGGAGGGTTGGCTAATGGGGATGGGAGCAGAGGAGGAGGGGGGGGTTCTCTCAGTCTTGCGTTCCCGCTGCCTCTGGTGGATCTTGGCATGCCTCTTGCGCTCGTCGCTTCTGGCGAACTTGCGTCCGCACTCGGCGCAAGAGAACGGCTTCTCTCCAGTGTGCGTGCGGATGTGCGTCGTCAGGTGGTCACTGCGGCTGAAGCTGCGCATGCAGATGCGGCACTGGAACGGCTTCTGGCCGGTGTGCACACGAACGTGACGTGTCAGCTCGTCAGAGCGGGAGAAGCGGCGGTCACAGCCATCGGCGGGGCAGATGTATGGGCGCTCATGAGGCGAAGTCTTGCACTGCTGGCCTGCAGGAGACTTTCTGTTCCTGGACTTGGTGGGTTGAGCCTGGAAGGTGGAACTCTGAGGCTGTGTCTGGATCTGTGAGGAGAAGGCTTTGATGGTGGAGAGTGGTGTGAGGGGGGGCTGCTGCTGGGTTGCCAGGTTCAGGAGCTTCTGGTCCTGGTTCAGGTTAAGAGAATCCTGCTGCTGCGAAAGGAGATAGTCTGGAAGCATTGGCACCACCAGAGAAGACGGGTGCACCCCAAGCCTGGTGCAGGAGGTGGGATAGGCAGGAGGGGGGCCCTGCGTTGGGAAGGCCTGGGGGATCGGTTGAGAGTCAGTTGGGGGGGAGAGGTCGGAGATGTCGGCAGAGGTGTAGGTTGGGGTGTCAGAGAAGATTGAGGCCACGTCAGCGGGGCCACAGCTGGTCTGAACGGAGCTGAAACTCGGTGATGGTGATGATGATGATGAGGAGGAGGAGGACAGGCTGCAGGCTGGAAAGGAAGGAGCCGCCATGCTGACCAACCCTGTGAACAGGCTGAGAAGAGGCTCCGCCCATAGGCCGCTGGCCCCTGAGCTGCCGGAGACGGAGGCTGAGGGCTCGAGAGTGAAGCGGCCACTGTAGGCCAGAGGGGTGAGGCGGGGGGTGAGAGGAGGCAGACTCTGCAGGTCTGGGAGCTCTGACAGAGCATCTGAAACACATATGAAGAAGGAAAGGTCAGGAAACAGAAGCTTGACCACACCTGGAAACACCTGAGACTCAAGTCTGATCGTCTTCAACCTGCAATTTCTGCTTTTACAGGCATTTTTCAGGAAACAGCTTTTAACAGTAAATTCACTTTTATGGGTGTTTAATATTAGTGGATATCCAGCTTAATGTACATACAGTATCGAAACAGGAGTGAAGTATAACCCTAAAAACTCTTTGTTACAATAAGCTGTATTTCCAGTTTTATTGCATTGTACTGACCATTAACAATCTTTATTAGCTCAGTCTTCAAACATTAACACTTAATTATCATATATCTGCTGCAACCAAACGTGCAATACTCATCAGACTGTTTGCAAAGATCATTTAATTTCACAGAACCAGAACCAGTCATGTTCTGACGTTTCTCTGTTAATGATCAGACATGTGCTGTTTCTGCTAATTGAACTTGTCTGTACCTGCACATTTTAAGGGTTTTTGTTTTCTGCTCATGACACCTTCAAATATCCTGCATAACCAACCACCACCACTCACCTCCGTACTCCGCCGGGTCCGGGCTCAGCAGCGCGGCTCCCTCCGCTACGGACGCGGCCAACAGTGAGCCTCCGGCCGCGGCGTTCTGCAGCAGCATCTGCAGCTCCTCCAGCTTCGAGTAACTATCCAGCGGCGAGAGGGGGGGCGGAAAACCGGCCAGAGGGTCTGAGATCTGCAGGGTGGACAGGAGCAGCTCCGCTTTGGTGGCTGCCATCTCGCGGGAGGAGGAAGCTTCAGAAGCGGCGGTGGCGAGTGTGAGGTTTTCTGGTTCCTGAATCTGCTGAACAACGGGCTGTTCCTGTGAGGGGGGCGACCCAATCCGCGCTCCTGGAGCACGCGACGGGGCGCTCTGTCCGGGCTGCTGCTGCTGCTGTTCGGGACTGTGCTGCTCGGAAGAAGCCAACGCTGGAGTCTCGACAGCTCCGGGTTCTCGGGAGGATCAGATATTTCAAATGATTATTTTCAATTGTTTGTAAATGAAGCGAAATTGTCGCGACATCACAGAAAGTAAACATCTAAATGTTTATTTCCGGTTGGCGTTTTCACGTGCGAATGCTGAACTTGAACTTGAGCTCTGTCAGCTTTCCTCAATGAGGATTCCCGACTTTATAAAGACTTCTACGTGACGTACATTCCCAAATATGGGGCGGGGGAAGCCCATATTTGGTCAGAGCGGCGAACGTGCAGACAGGGCTGCGTAGGGACGCCTCGCTGCTCTCTGCACTCCTTATGCTGCAGTTTTTGGTGCGTGAACGATCCGGTACGGTTCGGACCACAGCCCTGCTCGGCAGGTGATGGCCGTCAGACAGAGTGCGGAAGCTTAACGGCAGCCAGGGAGCGCTGCCAGCCGCCATGGCCGGAAACCCTAGAGACACGTCACAGCCCAGTGTCACATGGAGAGCTTCCAGGACGTCATCACTTCCTTACGCCTTATTTGGGTGTTTTCCTGTCGGACGCCTAGTCCCTCCCTGCAGCTTAACTCATACAAAATCCAGATTTTGACATGCAGCTGTGCAAACAAAAATACTACAAGTAGAAAAGTTATTTAAAGCGCATTTTACACGGTTTGCATACTTTTTCAAACAATGATAAAACTGCCTGTTCAAATAAAACTCAGAGTATCGCCAGGAAATATCGCCAGGAGATTTTACCTAAACAATAATGCCACTGTGTAATTTTAAAAGAATGTACTTAAATAAAGTAGCAGTTGCATAAAACATGCTTGATATACTAAAGCTAAAAGTACTGACTATGCAGACAACAAAACAATGCGGAATAGTTGGAAAATAACGAGTCCCAATGTTATAAACTACAAATACCTAAACTATAACAAAATAAACATACTACTAACCTAATTTTATTCTACAAACACAGAGGAACGTTTTAAAATCTCACGGTGAGAATATTTGGATAAAGCAAACTAATACTGTCTTTGTGTCTGATGATGTTTCAGAGAATGTACCCAAAAAACACTAATTGGAGGATGCGGGCATCGATCCCGCTACCTCTCGCATGCTAAGCGAGCGCTCTACCATTTGAGCTAATCCCCCACACATACTCACTGTTCTTCGTGGTTGTATTTACTGGTGTTTCCAATGGGCGCAAACGTCGCGCATGGTTACGTCATATTCACAGCTAATATGCGATTGGTTGAAAGATGCATTCAGGACGCATGTGACATACACATAACATTCGGTCAGTGCAAAGCAGTGTGGCTCAGAGCTAATCCTAATCTCATGCTGTCTGGTATTCATTAAAATAAAAATTCCGCTCTCAGACAGGAGCCAGCTCTCACTGTTCACAGACACAAATTCACAATAGACAAGTTGTGCTTCTTTTAACTGTGAGGTTAGGTTTGCTGTAAGGGGAGAGGTTTGCTTTGCTTCCTGTCAAAAGTCCAACAGCTCACAATGACCTACAACATGACTGATGTTGACAGTCCCCCATAACTTCCACACTGGGACCCTGAATAGAAACTGGAGCCACTATTGCCTTGGGCCTTCTTAGATCCGCAACCAGTTCCTTTTGTCTTTGCTCCATTGAGCTGCAGATTCAAGATTTTATTGATCCCAAATACAAGATCAGTAAGTAAGAAAAAACTGAGCTAGAGGAGTGAATAAAAAAAGAAATAAAAACAATACTTTTTGTCCATTGTGGTCTGTCAGTCAGATAGTCAACAATCACACAGTTATACAGTTAGTTATAATTTTCCATTTAGCTTTAACCTTGACATTTTTTTATAATAATCACATGATGTTCTGATATCTTTAAATAAACTTTTATTGAATAATTTTCCAGCTTCCTGGACATAGAAAAGCACAGGAAAGCTGAAGATTGTCTGATGTACTAAATCTATGCTGGACAGAGGCAAATTGAAAGAAAACTATAAAAACACAATAATAAATGTAATGTGATTGTAAAGTGACTCATCACGTGTGTGTTCACCTGCTTTTTAGAGAGCATGACCGAGTCCTACAGCAGAAATAGAAACAAAGCTGATATGTGTCGGCATGTGGCAGCAGGCTGCAGGAATACCAGCCGCGCTGCATTTAGACTGTGAACGCACACCAACACACACAGGAATGCTGCTGGAAGTTTCCGGCAAGGGTGTGTGTGTATATAAGTAGCGGAGAAGACATCAGGCAGACAGACAGACACTCAGACCGCAGAGCGAAGTCCCCATCTGAGCACAGACCTCCACCTGCAGCATGTTGAGTCCCAGCGTCTACCAGCCGTCCCCGGTCGCACTGAGGCCTTTTCTGGATTTGCACTGGCCCATCCGCAGCTTGTGGCCCGAAACCAGGCCGCTCTTCTACCAAATCGAGCAGGAGATGATCCGCCACATGCAGGAGATGAGGCAGAGCATGAAGTACATGGAGAGGCTGCACCAGAAGATCTTCGATGACCTCGACCAGACGTCTGGTTTCTCCACGAGGGTTTTTAAGCCCATCACCTTCCAGGAGGTTGGGAATGACGCCAGCAGCTTCGCCCTCAGCCTGGACACTAAGGAGTTCTCCCCGGAGGAGCTGTCAGTCAAACAGGTCGGCAGGAAGCTGAGGGTGGGCGGCAAGACGGAGAAGAAGCAGGAGGACGGCAAGGGCTCCTACTCTTACAGGTGTCAGGAGTTCAGGCAGGAGTTTGACCTACCAGGTGATGTTGACCCCGAGACCGTCACCTGCTCGCTGGTGGGCGGACAGCTGCAGATCCAAGCACCACGGGAGAGGGCGGTGAGGGATGGGAAGGAGAGAGTCATCCCCATCAGCATCACCTCGGCCCCAGCCATCACCTCCTCTTCCTCCTTCTCCTCCAGCGGGGGTCCGGAGGGAAGCGGCTCCCCCTCCCCAGAGAGCTCCCCTGCAGAGAAACACTGAACTGGGAACAGAGTGAACCATGTCTTGTATTCACCTATTTTTGTAGTTTCAGTGTAGTTGTCCACAACATGAAGCTGTTTTAACTGTTAACCATTTGTAACCAACCTCTCACCATGTTGAAGTGTGTCAGAAAGTTTTCTCCCAGCGCTGTGGTCAGTGATGATCATTCATGAAATTCCATTTCAGAATAAAACAACTGTCAATAAAGTCTATTTTTCATTAGGAACTATCTTCCATCTGATTATGATTCATTAAGAGAAACCTTTTTATAACAATGCTGTAAACTGTGGGAACATTAACTTTATACGTACTTGTATTTACTAAATGTATATAAAAATCTTATTGTTTCATGTGAGGTGTCAAGTCTGATTCATTCTGGCAAAGGTTTTGTTTCCATAAGTCGTGGTGAATTTATATTTGATTCAGTGATGCTGGACTGAATAACAGGAACACCTGCCTGTATAACACACGTCAGTTTAACAGCACAAACTACAAGCAGGACAGACGTCTATGTTTAACTATAAATGTAAGCGAAGAGTTTCAGGATGCTGACTAACTCTGGGGTTTAGCTAATGTAACCATGAATGGAATTAGAAAGTTTCAACTCATGATTATTCTCATGTTTTGAGTTCTCTCAGTGACTTCTCTCTTTCAGTTTTGAGTTATTCTTTGACAAAATATAACTTGAAATATCTTGACTTTGACTTTTAGTAATGACTCAAAAATGAAGCTGCTGATCTCAAGAGAAATTGGAACTTCTCTCATTACAATTTATGATGTGATATGACATATTATTCTTCCAGTATTCTGCCCCTCACAGAACTGCATGTACTATAATAATTTAAAACTCTTCCTCAGAAAAATTCTTACGATCTCAGTTACTTCCCCCCACAGAATTACATTTTATTCACATTCTCTAGAGATCATGTCTTAAACAGGCTTGTGACTTGTTCTCAGTTGTTTCTTGCAACAAGAATCTTGATATTCATTTCACAATATCAACCTTTTGTCTGACTTTATTTTCATATATATTTCTGAAAATACTGCAACTTTAGCAAATCACGACTTCTCTTAAAATATAGATTTTTTTTATTTTTCCTCCTCACTGCAATATTTGAGGAAATAGCTTTTCATAAAAATAAACATTTTTTAAAGTCCTCACATTAAATTGTGACTTTATTTTCACTGACCTTTTCTCCTAAAATTACTTTATAAGATAATAACATTTACATATTAAAGACAGCTGCAGTCTTCATATGAGAATAATTTTATAAAAATTTAAAGATTTGCCACATTGATCAGTTACTTTTGTAAACAAAGGTTTTCTATTACTTCATTAAAAGTGATAATAAACACAGGACACCAGTTTTCCTTTCTTTGTAAAATAATTCTCAATAAACTTAATTTATTCACAAACTGCTTTTCAAATTGCCATGTCATTGTTTTTTTAAATCACATACAATAAAAAACATTTCTAAAAGACAAGAGATGTCCGAGTCTCTCCGCTAACTTTGTACATGACTGCTCTTCCTCTGTCCTGAAGTTTATTTCGTTTTTTCAAACATGATGTGTTCATTGCCAACGCTTCGCTGTGCTCAGACATCAGATTAGAAATATTAAGAAAGAACAGCAGAAAATAATGAACAGAAGGACTAAAAGATTAACAGCTACAGTACACATTTCCGTTTCTTCGCCATTAGTTTTGTCATTTCCTTTTTTAAATTCTTAATGTTTGATTTACAGAATAATAGAATATGTTCAGTTAAGGCTTATGCTGAGTGTTATGGACCAATCAACAGAAACCAAACCACTAACCAGGAGGGTGGGGGTGGGGGGTGAGGGGTGTTACAGGGACAGTGTGTGCGTTTTATGGCGACGTTGTGTATGTGTGTGCGTGTGTCTCTTACTGGATGCACCTCATGGTTTAATTATTGTTGTAAACAATACATTATTTGTAATTAACAGCAACCAAAGCTGTTAAATAAGTAGCTGAACAGTCACATTCTATTCTCGTTCTCTCAGATTGAGACGTGTGAAGAGGAAAGCTGGACTCAAGATGTGGTTAGCTTAGCTTAGCTAAAGACTGGAGCATAAACGGCAGAAAGAAACCGGTGGCTGCCCAAAGATCAGAACTACACATACGCACAACTCTGATTAAGCTCACTTATTAACAGAACACGTATTAAAAATGTATTTAGATATTATTTAGTCACAAATGTTACCAATGCAATTTGGACACAATGGGAAGACCTGGAAAAACAAACAGTCTATACAAGGAATTATTCCAAGGTGGTTAGTTTTGGCGCTAATGTGATAGTCACACCAGAGAAGAAGCATTCATTTTTTTTGTGGCGTTACATATTTCGTTTGTTACACATTGAAACCTGACAAACACAGTGAGGTGCATGGATTTTGTCATTATTAGAAACAATAAGATGTAAATGGCCCATAGAATTCATCCCCATTCACTCAGTCAATAGTCTCAATAGTGAGATAAGATTTTGGACAATTATTAACCGTTGTCACGTTGCATCATCACTAACAGCTGTTTGAGCCACACAACAAGGAGCATTGCATTGTGAGACTTTAAAAAACAATCGATAAAAAGGGAACAGATCCACACACACTCCACATTCAGATGTAGTGAGTAGGGGGTGATTTTGGACACAGCCCATAACTCCAGCTCCTGCTCTCACACACAGACATGACATGATATCCAAATTTACATCTCTCTCATAAAAATATGATTGTATTTCCCAAACAGCTGAACTGTTCCTGATAAATCAAGTAACATGAAAACTGCATTTTGCCAAATTAAAACATACTTTAAACCCTCTACCATGTCGACCACTACAGCTTATGGGTAACTAATGATCCTGTACAATGTAAATATGGGCAACTTTACCAGAAAAGCCATAACAATCTGATGATGATAATACACACACACACACACACGTATAAAAATGCTCCTTTTTTGGTGCATTCAAGGACCAAAGACCTGTTTCAAGCATCTTTTCTGAAAAAATAAAAAATAATAATAATAATAATAATAATAACAGAGTGTTCATGTTTGTTATGCTCGTTTTTTTCACTATGTGCAGACATACAGTATGTGCGATACATGGATCATGTGCATTTATGGGTTACAGGAAAATTATGTGTGTATGTTTACGTGTTACATGGAGTGTGTGTGTGTTTAACAGGGACAGTGTCAGTGTCAATCACAAAGTGACAAAGACATATTTTTGACAAAACTAACATGAAACCCCCAAAACATTGACTGTGATGGATCATCTCACTGCAGGTTAGTTTTCACAGAAAAAAAATAGTCACTGGAAACAAAAGATATGAATGAGCAGGAATGTGAAGAATGACTACTATATGTGAATATGTAAAACAAGCCATGTGGTCCTTCATGCGCCAGCGTTACCAGTGGGTTTCGAGTGGAAACTGAAGGAAAAACAGAATGACATCACGAAACCTGCAGCTGTTTTCGCTCAACTTTACCAACACAACATTCACACGTGGTTGTTCTGAGCATCTCCATGCACCCAAAACCAAACCTGTCAGTCATCCTAAGACAGCACAGGATGTGTTCATCATCTTGTTGACTTTGATCCATTTTGCCAGTTTGTGCACTTGTGTTTAAACATTTAAAAACACTGAATGCTTTTGTTCAATGAAAGCTGAAAACTCAGTGATTATATTTAAATCGTTATACAGTCACTTGAACTTACTGCTTCAGCAATAGTAAGTTAAATTAGACCATATTTACCCCCAAATTGGTTGTGACTGACTTAGTACTGATCCACTGGATTTCTGGGAGGTCAGGGCTTTGATTCTAGACATTCTCTGATTGGAGCTCTTAACGACCTCATCCCATTGTCACCTCCTGTTCTGCAATAAATTAATGGCACCGACTAGAGAAATAGCTCCACCAGCTGTTTGCACAGTGGTAGCAAATGTAAATGTTCAATAATTCATATTTAATGTAGTTGATATTCTGGTAATTAGGTTAAAATAGTGAAATAGTGTGAAATAACTAATAAAGACAGTGTCTGCTCAGCTTTAAAATGTCAGTGTGGATAAACGGTTTCCACAGTGACATTTGTTGTAACTGTAGGGTTCATGTCAGTACACGTATACACACACACACAAAGTAGTTTTAGTGTTGACAGGTGTGTGTGACAGGAATGTGTGAACACTCAGGTGAACAACAGCATCAGTGGCTACCTGCCCTCAGTGAAGCCTGATGCGACGACGCCACAACGCACAAGCAAACCCAAACACATCACCACGCAAAGGTCACATGACTCTGACCTCTCAAGTGTTTACATCAGTGTGTGTGTTGCTGTTTGTTGTTGTTGATGCGACCCCACACTCTAAACTGTTTGCTGTTAAGGATAAAGTTTTGCCCATAAAAGTGATTCTGGACAGAGCCAACCCCAGTGTAATAAATATGATACTTCAGTATTACCATGTTAGGAAACATAAAACTATGTTTTTTTTACTCGAACCATATCTGTCTGTGCCTCTTAACATTTCTGCTCAGTAAATCAGGACACTGACTTGTTTACCAAATTAGTACATCCAAAGTGGTTAAAACTACCTCTTTTTTGCTCTTTTTATTGATGAACAATTAAATACATTTAGTCATGATTACGTTACGTGTATATTGAGACTGAATCAGTATTTGTAATACCTCCACATTTTATCCGGATTAATTTGGATTAATCTACTGCGGTAATTTCACCAGCTCTATATTTTATGTGTTAAACTGTTGTCATTAATCAGAAAAAGGAAGCTGTTAATTCCCCCAGCACTATTATTGATACCATCTTGAAACCATGACACTGATTGAGGAAATACACCAAATCTTAGGATTCTTCTGATTCTCAGTAGTTTCCAACCTTGGGCGAACTGAACTTTAAACCCTTACTGAAGATTAAACTGGTGTCTGGTGCCTTACTTTGTGTGTTGGTGTGTAACTTGCGTGGTGATGGGGTTTCAGTTTGCTGCTGCAGAGCGGCGACTGCCTCATCAGACTGTAGTGTGTTAGGGAGACTCAGCAGCCGCATGTTGGAAGACACCTGGAAGCAAAGGGACACCTGGAAACCTGAGTCCAGGCACAGAAGTGGGAAAAGTGAAAGCATCTGGGCTCCAAATACCAGTTGAGGTTTTAATGGGGAATGCGGAAATTGAGGGAGCATGTTTTAGAGGCAAGTGAAGCTCAGATGCAGGGGTGCTCTCCCCTGTTTAATACTCTAGAGGACAAACTGTGCTGGTTAAGACTCAGAGTGTCGAGGTCTCCTCTTGTCATGGCCGAGCAGTTACCCTCTGAGATCCTCCCTTTAAAAACCAGGAGGATTCCAGGTGAAGCCACAGCGCTGAGTCTCCAACGGTGGTAGTCAGATCATCACTGTCGTCGTCAATCAGCTCTGTTTACCCCAGCTCATCCCATGAGAGAAGGTGTTGTTCCTGAGAGCCTTGCTGATTGGTGGCAAGGAGGCGGGAGTGTTGTGGTCCAGGTAGAGGGGAAGGTTTCAGATCAATTCAAATTTAGAAACTGAAACAGAGAACAGCCTTCCATTTACAAATATGTCAGTTTTCTTCTATTAAGTTCAAGTCGAGTTCTGTACAGTCCCTCTCAAACACTGCCTGCTGCGCTGCCTCGCGCTCATCAGCTTCCTCCTCCCTGTCGTCATCATCGTCATCGGCCTCGCGACACTCTTCGTCGCTCTCACTGAGTGGTCCAATGCTGGACCGGCCCAGGCACTCGGCTGGCGAGCAGGAACCGCGGAAGTCGCCCATGAAGGACTCCATGCCCATGCACACGTCACCGCCACAGGCCAGCCTGCCTCCGCCACGCTCCAGACACTGCGGGTCAATGCTGCGGGTCTGTGGGGGGGTCGACAGAAAGAGGGCCAGATCAGTTAGGATGTCTACTTTCTTTATAGTAAATCCTAGTGGATCAAAAGTTTACAGCATCTTTAAACAGCCTGAAAGCTTCCAGAAATGAAGGTCGAAACCTAAAAAGCTTCAGATTGGCTAATTGTTTTTATGGGGAGTTGCAAAAGGTCAGACATCATTAATAGTTGTGACTTCTAGAGGAAGAAGAACAACATCGACTGCAAAGCACGAGCATGGCAAAAAGGACTGGTGCACTACATGAGATAGATGACATCCTGAATTAATGTCTCAGCCAGGAAGCTAAAGCCTGGACACAAATATCTCGGCAGGACAATGACCTAACAGTGAAAAAAGAAAATAAAATTTTGTGAGTGAGTGAGTGAGTGAGTGAGTGAGTGAGAGAGATCTATATATATATATATATATATATATAAAAAATGTGTGTGGAAGCTTGTAGAAAGCTACACGTTACCCAATTCAAAGGCAATGCCACAAAATACTGCAAGTGTACTTTTTACCCTTTAAAAATCTGATGAAATAAATTAAAGACGTTATCATTGCTAAAGGTTAACCTGATTTTAAACACTTTATGAGCAGACATGTTGTTAGACCATAATGATACATCAGCTTTTATTAGTTCATCACATTTTTATTAATTATTAAAATCACTGGATGCAGTTACATTTTCTATTTATTTATTAATTTTTTTTAAGGTGTGTGTGTTTCAGGGTATTCTTTGAAGATGATGCAGTCTTTCTATTAAAATAACTAAAATAAAAGATTTGAAAAGACCTGTTCACTTACTTCTGTTCTCTTGTTTGTTTTTATTTGATCTTTCCTACATTTTTGTTAGTTTTGAACGTTGTAATTTTATCTCCGTGTAAAAGAATTCTGATCAACCTTTGTTTAATTAAATAAATAAATAAATAAAAACCAAGAATAATCTGCTGTACCTGCGTCATCTTGGTGAAGTCGAGGATGGGTCGGGCGCAGGGTCTATCAGGGTCCCGGCGTCTCTTCAGGCCTGGTTTGAGCAGCAGCAGGTCGCAGGGCTGTGAGTGGCAGCGCGGAAGCTGCGGAGGGAGGCTGCGTCTCAGAGATGACGGCGTGCTGCAGGCTGAGGAGGGCGAAGCAGGCACTGGGCCCCCTGTGGTCACTCCAGATGCCGCAGAGCAGCCCAGTGGAGGTGCTGCCGCTTTGTTCGGGACGGGAGGCGGCGGCAGGAAGGTGGAGGCAGCTGAGTCTCTGATAAGCACGGGGGAGAGGGAAAAACGCCTCTGAGGAGGAGGGGGTGGGTGGAGGGGGGAGGGCGAGGAAGAGCACGATGATGGTGAGGGGAAGAAGCAGCAGCAGGCACCTCCACCTGCCGCTGCTTCACTGGGGTCCCAGGGAAAGCTCCAGGGCAGGGGGGAGTCCGGAGACAGCGCCAGGCTGAAGAAGGTGGGGCTGGACGAGGAGTGCAGTGACGAGTTTAGGGAGGAGCTAGGAGCACGGAGGGGACAGGCTCCTACGCCACCCGCTCCTATACCCCCTCCTCCTACCCCTGCCGCCCCACCTGTGACCCCACCCCCAACTCCTCCATGACACTGCTGGCGACTGACGGGAGTCCAGACCCGGGAGGCACTGGGCCGCCAGGTGTAGCGGCAGCGCGACAGGTCCTCGGGAACCGACAGAGAGCGGCAGTGCCGTTTGGGGGGCGGGGGAGGAGGGGGAGGGAGTCCGGGGCCGGGAGGGGCCGCCGCCGCTCCGGGGAGCGACAGCTCGGACGCTGAGGTGCTGGGCGCCAGGGGCCGGTGCTGCTGAGATTGAGAGGGTGTGCCATCCAGGGGGTCGCCCCCCTCCTGCAGATGAGCATCTGGGGGGACCAGGGGCACAGGGCCAGGGGGGAAACTAGAGCTCAGTAACCCTCCCTGCAGACTAGACTTGGAGGGAGGGCAGAGCTGCCAGTAGCTGCTCTCTGAGGGGAAACACACGGTGCAGGGATGTTACTGTGGACGTTTTGTTTCCAGGTTTTTGTTTTTGGCTGTAGTGACATCCATCCATCAAATCCATTCTAAACACCTTAACATCCCTCATTAATAAATATTTTCTCTTTTGAAAGCAAGATTTTGGAAATTAAATACTAAATCTTACTATACTCAATTTACAATTTACAAAATGTAATTCTCTCACCAGGCATCAAGCCATCTGGGGGCCAGCACTCTGCGAGGGTTTTTGGGTCCAGCAGGGACTAAAAGACAAGAGACACACACTTTCTGTTTACTTTACTACAAATACATATTATATTTAGTCATTTGACACTTTTATGAAATGCAACTCACAAAAGAGATACAAAGCAAGTACGCAAAAAATTATATACAACTCTGGTTGATAGACTTTAAAGCAGTGATGTAAGAAGAAATGTTTGAGATGTAAAGTGAAAAATAAGACATCACTCATCACTGTGGAGCCATTCTCCACTTGGAGCAACAGTCAGTATTGACCAGCAGCTATGAGCAGCGACAGTCCAGCTCCATTTACTCATTAGCTTAGGTCTCCTCACTAACTACAGGAGGCTCCTTACATGTCTGATTATAAAGATTTGAAAAGTTTTCACTCCACGACTGACAGCGACAGGCAGGTGTTCACAGACAGGTCTGAAGTCAGTGTGTTGGTTTGGGAGAAACCTTGACCTCAGTGAACTTTATTAACCTTTGTTTCCTAAGATGACTCTGTGTCTCAGATACAGCCTGTGGTTCCTGTCTGTGCTCCAAGGGTTGAGTCTGGGGGTCTGTCAAAGTCGCCCACAGGGCACAAAATTTTGGGTTGATCATTTTGCTGTAGCAGCTCCTCACAATTCACATCGACTAATACTTCATTATTTAAATATGCATTAGCAATTTGAACTGTACGCTTTTAGTTTGCCAAAAATCGGTATGATTAAATAAACACATACATAAATAAATGGATACTGTACATAAACCCAGAGTATACACAGGTTGGGTGGTTTCTCACAAATTCAGTTTTAGTGTTAATTAAGGTTTGATTAGACCTGAATGTCTTGATCATAATGTTTCAAGTGCATCTCATGAACTGTGAACACTTTTCTGACAGGACTTTGCTTTAATGTTTTCTCCTTGGCTTTTTGCTGCCTTGCACCTCACTTGTAAGTCGCTTTGGATAAAAGCGTCTGACAAATGACTAAATGTGAATGATTTACATATTGCAGCAAAGATATTGCTCAGTGTATTGCTTTTTAATTTTGCTTCCAGTAAGACGGTTAAATAATCTCCCAACTACTAATATGAAGTGAGGACTTCTGTTTGAAGTTCACATCCTTCAGTATTTCGGTTTTATTTGAGTATAAGAAGTTCAATCAGTACTTGTAATTTCACCAGTGCCTTTTTACACAAGTACCTGTACTTGTATGTACTTCTACCTCTGCCCGTGTTACAACCATAGAGGCAGTGAGAGCTACAAACTTGCATCTGTTTGTCCAGATACAGACAATCAATAACTGCAGATAGCTCATTGTACAATCAATAAATGTACCATATAGGTGCTTAAAAAAAAAAAGATACTGAAAGACTGCATCATATGCACAGCTTTAATTTGATTTCTGACTAGAAATTGTTCAGAATCGGAAATATTTTTATTTCTGTTACATGCTAAACTCAAACCTTCTGATTTCTTTCCAGGTTTCCACAAACACATCAAGTTTCTGTATCTAAAATAGGAGCGACTGCTAAATGATCAACAAGCCCTTTAAATTCCTCTGAAATCCAGCTTCATTTTTGGTACTTTTCCCCAAAAAGCTTTTACTCCATCTTTACTCCTGTAAACCTGCGACTGCACAATAAACAAGCAAAATTATTTTTACAGTACCTGTTAAAATAAATAAAATCTTTCATGATAATCACTGATTTTATCAAATATTTCTTTCAGATATTATGAGAAAATCTAGGAAATTAAGCTTCGATTAATTTTGTTTCTAAAGATGGATAATTTTTGTGCACAGTGAAATAACAGCTACAGAACTAAGGTTACATTTACAATGATGTTTTAGTCAGATGTGATGTACCACCCTGTAACCACCCAAATCTTTGTAATTACAGATTGAGGGGATTTTATCATTAAAGGTTTTATAATATCATTTAAACATGCAGATAATCCCGAAAAACATCTCTACACAAGTGCAGAAACCAAAACTGAAGAACGGATCTGTAGGCCCTCAGGGGCCACTCCATTAAACACAGACATCATTCTGAAGTGGAAATCACTGCATGGGCTCAGGAAGACCTCAGAAAACCTCTGCCAGTGATCATGGTTTGTCTCTGCATCTGCAATTGAAGTTAAAACGCTAGAGGAATTGTGCCTCTGGTTCTTACTCCTCCTCTCAGCATGGTTCAGCCTAACCCGAGGAGTAAAGACTGGACAGTTGTGAGGCCCCAGGTGAACGTAAGACTCACCAGGTAGACGTCCCCTGGCTGAGACGGGTCGCCTTCCAGAGTCTACTTCCTCAGGCTCTCCACCAGTAGCATGACCACAGCATGGTGGCAGGGGATGGGGTGTCCGAGGGGTGACACGGGGGACGGAGGTGGGGAGAAAATGGGGAAAGGAGGGGGAGACAATGGGGAGGAGAGGGTAGGAGGAGGAGGGAGGGGAAAGTGGGGAAAGCCACACCCGTCTGTCTGTCCGTCCGTTTGGTCTGTTGCAGGAAGATGGGAGATAGGGGATGGAGGAGGGCTGAGGGTGAGACTCCTCTGCCTCCTTACCACCTCAGGGCAAACGTAGCCCCGCCCAGTCTCACAAGAACATTGTCAGGCAAGTGTTGCTTTCAGCAACGCACCTGGAGAGAGGTAGACACAGGTGAGCCTCACTTGATCACATCGATTTTACTGTTTTCCACTGTCATTCTAAACTTTAAAGACTAAAAATCAAAGAAGTGCAAATACAAACAAAATGACCACAAACATACGTAAAACCAATGCAAAGTGGACACACAATAAATACACACTCAGTTAAAGTACAAAAGAATACAAATGGGAATAAAGACTGAAAATAAAACAAAAAGGGAAGTAAAATGACCACAGGGAGACGCGAAAATCTAATACGAAAACTATTAGTAGTTAAAAAAAAATAAAGGAAAGATATTGCAGAGACACAAAAAGAGAGGAATGTAAAATGATAATGAGACACAAAACAACTACTAAGGGATTTAAACCAGGAGTGAAGAGTCAAAAACTAGTAGAGACCAAAAGATTTACAAAGAGACAAAAAACACACAGAGACATGCAAACAAGTATTAGAAGTGTCATGTATACAAAGACCAAAACAGGTAAAAAGAGACACAAAGATAAGTAAAAAAAAAACATAACCTCCCCCAAAATCTACAAACCTTAAAAAGATGCCCCCCCCCCAATAAATAAATAAATAAATAAATAAAAAGAACAGAAATGTAAAACCAAAGGACATGCATGCAAATCCACCACAAAGGGAGACAAAACAAGTGTAAAGTCACACAAAACAAGTACGAAGGGACGCAGAATACGTACTACAGGGACAGAAATTACTGTTAAGGAAGGCAAAACAATCAAAGAGATGCAAAATCAGCACAGAGACACGCAGTGCAAAGACATGCCAAAGGGTACAGCGATCCAAATCGATACGAGCACAGAGCAGAAAGGGATACAAAATGAATGCTAAAGGACAGGAGCACTGCCATTTGGAGTCAGCTGGGAAATTCTGTGGATGTGGGGTCACGTGGAAAATTGCCGTAGCATAGTTTTGCCTTTGAAATATCTCGTATGATTAAATGATTTAAAGATTATTTTCATGACTAATGAATGATGTTTTATCTGTGGCCTGCTGTCATGTATAAGAAGAGCTTGAAATAACCACAAGGCAAATGGTGAAAACAAAAACTGTTTGGTATTAACGCTTAAAAAAGAAAAAGGACACACACATATTTATTCTGTGTGTGTGTGTGACCAACAGTAAAAATAAAAGAAAATAATATTAATCAGTTTAGTGTTGTGAAGGGAGCAAGTATTACAGGGCTGTTGCATTAATTTTGTTATAGCAAGAACTACAGCTGCCAAATAACAATATCTTTTATTGTCAATAAATAAACCCCATATTTTCACCACCTAACAGAATAGTGAACAAACCAACATCACAAGATCCTGGAGACTAATGTGATGTTTTTAAAGGTCTTTTTTTTGTCCTACCAACAGTCCCAAACCCAAAACATTAACAGTAATGTAGGACCAAGATAAACAATAATTTCTCACATTTACCTTGTACCACAAAAGGTACAAGCACCTTAAAGCTGTACTTAAGTACAGTACCTGTGTAGTCAGTTACTTCCCACCTGTGCAAACACAGGAGACTAGACTTCAGGGATAAACCCCCCTCATGTTGATGTTGTCTAGTGTAAATGAGGACCCAGTGGAACACGTGGTTCGTTGTGGTTAAATAATGGCCCTCAGTGTTCGCAGATGACAGTCTGTCTCCCGGCAGCGGAGGCCTCTGTGCAGCCCGGGCCGCATATCCGATCCCGGACCCACTGAGGCCGCTGCGCATCTTCAGCTGCTGCTAGCTTCTGGCTAACACATCCCATTGTTTCCAATGGGAGATGCTAACACGCTTACATAGCGGTTTCCCCATTTGAATGCAGAGCAAATGCGGCGATGTCATTATGACATGTTGACATAAATTCCGTGTAGAAAAATCAATTAATTCACACTGTGAATTAATAATAAGTGAGCCGGTTAAGTCGCCGAGCTGACTAGCGTTGTCACACAGCTCACCAGAACAGTTCGGTTAGCCCGCTATAAATAATATGTCATTTCGTTATTCCGTTCAAGGTCGGCACAGTAAAATCTGACATTTTGCTCTTTAAAACAGAAAAGCTGGCTGAATATTGCTCTGCATTCTCCACAGCCTCACAGACTCTGGGAACTGGGTCTAGTCTCCTCCGCGGGGCTGTGAGGCTAACGGGGAGCTACACCGGCCGCCTGGCTGCATCTCGGGGCAGCAGCATCGAGCTAACGGCGGCTAACTGACCTGCTAGCTGCGTAAGCCGAGAACAAACCAGCCGATATCAAAGGGCATATTCTCGGCTACAGTCACTCCTCCACACGTTTTCTGAAAGAAGTGATGTCTGATTAAACCTGAATGTCACGCAGCCTAATTCACGGCCAGAACCAGCGCTGGGGGCTGATAATATTAGCGGTGGTGTGGGTAACGTCTGGCCGGCCTGTGAGCTCTGTGAGCAGCGTGTGAGGACGAAAACACGGCGGGATGCTGCGGCTGGATCAGCCCGGACTACCGAGCTGCTACAGCTGACATGCAACCAGCAAACAACCGCTCACTCCAAGCCGGGTGACACGCTTACCTAGTCCGGTAGCTCCTCCAGGTGAAGCGGCTCCAGTGGGTGCAGCGGGTTGCAGACAGCGGCGGTGCTCGGTGTATTGACCCAGTATTATTAAAGAGCACCGCTCCGCCTGTCACCGCCAAACCCACCACAATGCATTAAAATGTGGGTTCAACCGCACCGAGTGGGGGCTGCATGCTCCGGCCAAAACTGAAACACGGGCTGTAATCAGCGTCCAGTGTCTCCTAATTATTTAAACCCAATAATAATAAAGAAAATGCGTGCACACGCCCGTGAGCGGGAGGCGTTCATAAATAACATTTACGGTGCCAAGCGGGAGGAGGGGGAGGAGGAGGAGGGGCGCTGCTCCACCTCATCTCAGCTCCAACACCTGCCTTTTATTTCTACTTTATATCATTTTTACCACAAACCCAGTCCAGCTAACAGCAGGTTATTAAAATAGAAATATAAGAAAAAGGACCGCGGATTCGCAAAGCTAGGAATAATGAGTGACACGCTGAAGGATGATGGGAGTTGTAGTTTAAAGGCTGATCTCAGCAGCTTGTTTACAGCAGCGGGTCTGCGGTCGGATCCGTCTTTTCTGCTGGAGGAGAAGCAGCGTGGACAAACACCGATCAGCCTAATGCTGCAGCAGGACACGTGTGGACGGAGGCAACACATCCATCCTCTACAGACCCCCCCCCCCCCAACCGAAAATGTTTTGTTATATTATTTTATATGCAATAAACATTATTGAAACATTACCATCTGGGGTCTAAAGCCTAAATTAAATATCCTACTGGGCAAACGAGTCAGGTGGAGCTTGGATGTGTTTTAAGCGTTTTACCCACTTGTGTGAAAGTGTTCACATGTGGACCAAGGTCCCCATAAGTCAGCAGACTCAACCAGGAAGATTATTATATGTGTGTATTTATTATTTTTATTATCGTCGTTGTTTCTAATGGAAATTAGTTTGCATTGCATTGTGCAATATAAATAAAGTTGAATTGAATGTTTTTATATTATGTCTCCAGGTGTCTACAGCCTGTCTCTGGTTGGTCCGTCCAGTAACTTTCCACGGTTCTATCAAACCAACTTCCCCTGCATCCGACAGGTTTATTCGTCACTTTTAAGATTATTAAATGAGGATCTAACGAACTAATAAACACTGATGTCATTCTGGATGAATTAGCTACACTTTTATCTCGTCTTCTTCTTCTTTTCCTTTGGGCTGTTCCCTTTCATGGGTCTCCACAGCGAATCATGTGCCTCCATCTAACTCTGTCCTCTGCATCCTCTTCACTCACACCAACTAACTTCATGTCCTCCCTCACTACATCCATAAATCTCCTCTTTGGTCTTCCTATAGACCCCCTGCCTGGCAGCTCCAACCTCAGCATCCTTCTACAGATATATTCAGTTTCTCCTCTGAACATGTCCAAACCACCTCAATCTGGCCTCTGACTTTATCTCCAAAACATCTAACATTATCTGTCCCTCTGATGTCCTCATTCCTGATCCTGAACTTCAACATCTCAAGCTCTGCTACCTCCAGCTCTGCCTCCTGTCTTTTCTTCAGTGCCACTGTCTCTAAGCCGAACAACATCTCTGGTCTCACCACCGTCTTGAACATCTTTCCTTTCATTCTTGCTGATACTCTTATCACACAACACACCTGACATTTTTCTCCAGCTGTTCCAACCTGCCTGCACTCACCTCTTCACCTCTTTTCCACACTCACCGTTGCTCTGAACCATTGACCCTAAGTACTTAAAGTCCTGCACCTTCTTCACCTCTGCTCCCTGTAACCTCACCGTTCCACTTGGGTCCCGCTCATTGACAAACATGTATTCTGTCTTGCTGCGGCTAAGCTTCATTCCTCTGTTTTCCAGAGCAGACCTCCACCTCTCTAGATTTTCCTCCACCTGCTCCTTTACTTCTCCATCAGCATCCTCAAAGCAAATACTGCATCTGTTGGACTCTTTCTAGGCATGAAACCATATTGCTGCTTACAAATATTCACCTCTGCCCTTAGCCGAGCTTCCACTACTCTTTCCCACAACTTCATCGTTTGGCTCATCAGCTTTATTCCTCTGTAGTTGCCACAGCTCTGCACCCTTGTTCTTAAAAATGGGAAACCAGTACAGTTCTCCTCCATTCCTCAGCATCCTCTCTCTCCAAGATCTTGTTAATCTAGTCAGGGCAGATTAGTGAATAAAAATATAGTGAATAAAATATTTCACAGTAAATTTAAATTACTCTGGGTTAGTCACATTTGTGAAGTGGTTGAATGTACATGAATTAAACTAAAAAGACCATAACATTTTAATTTCTGCAGAAATTGTATTTATGGAGGCACATGTGGAACAAATCTGGAATAGAATTGTAGTCATGTTAACAGAATCATGTTCAATAGTCTTCAAAAAACATTCTACCAGTAACTCAGAAATCAGCATTTCTGTAGTTCCCTGAATGCATTTCAATTTAATCAATAAAGTGACATTTGATTAGTAGAGAATTGTATGTGTGTAATCCTGACGACGACACCAGTGTGTGAATTTATTAACTTTATTTACATCTTTATTAGTTAGATCTTTCAGTTCTGCTCTTGATTATCAAGCAGCACACAAAAGGACAAATTGAGAAACACAAAAAAGTAAAAGAAAACTTGCAAACAAAGTTACAGCCTTTTTCGCTCCACTAGTGAAGGTTGTTTTTTAGAAAAAACACGGCTGTACAGGTGGAGGAAGAGGTGGAGCCTGATCCAGACAGCAGAGCATGAAGGTGAACAACAGACAATAGCCCACAGAGAGGCGAAAAAGTGACAACTAAATGGGATTAATACACAAAATAAGTGACTTCAAGTACCAATAATTAGCAGCTTTTTGGTGCAGGACTTAAAACTAAACACGATGCAGGTGAGAAGTGCTTCATTTGATGTGGTTGAACATAAACATTTAACGTGCAAATTATAGTAACATGCCCAGGTCAGAGTCTTCAGCTGTCCGACCCGAGGACACGTTCGAGAGCAGCCAGGAAATCGCAACACTTTCAGGGCTGAGTGAGAGGAAGAAGAGGGTACTTCCTGGTACACCCAGGTGTCCCCAGGTGGCAGCGCCTGCTCACACCTCCGAGAAGAGCTCGTGGAGGGGTGGACGTAACTCTGATCAAGAGCTAATCACATCCCTGCTGTCATTACAGTAAATCTTCAAACATCTTAAAAAGACAAACATTCTAGATGCTAGAAACCACACACACACACACAAGTTACTCCAACACATTCAGGATCATCAGATCAGGAGGTCCAGGTAAAGGCATACTCTGTTTACCAGCTGCCCTGGGGCTGTGGAGACAGAAGACTGAACCCTGTTTGTTTCAGGTCAACGAGGATCAGTACGGATTCCACGAGAGCTGGTCAGAAAACACAGGAACCTGCTGGTCATCAGAGCCAAAATCTACAAGGAAAACAGAGCCAGAGATGAATGTCTGACGCTCAAAGTTGATATTTTAAACCCTCTGATCATAGTTTCACATGTCAGAGTGATGCCTAATTAAATAAAAGCCAAGTTTATGCCAATCTGACAGCATTTTGTTGCTTTTGGAGGAGCTCAGGTCTCTTTTGCCGGAGTCAAGTGTCACCCGTCTCCCCAGCAAATCAGACAATGTTTAGGCCAATATTTAAACTTCACGACTGGTGAGCAGTAACACTGTGCCTGCAGAATGACCCTGTGTGACCCAAGCTCATCTGTGTTACCTGTATGACCTCACCTTGGGAGTGTTCAGTCTCCAGCAGGAAGTGGAGCCAGTCGTTCATGTTGTCGTTGTCCAGCTGACTCCTGAAGGAGTAGCTCAGACCAGGAGGGGAGCGTAGAGGTCTTGACTCTGCCTCCTGCCAAAAAAGATAAGTCTGTATAAACAAGTTTTGATGTAGGCTGCAGTTCTTTTCTACGTGCTTACAAAGTTTCCACATTTTATATTTCTTATAGCAACTTCTGCAGTGGAGCTGGAATATAGAAAAGCTGAATGAGAGTAACCGGTGAGAGTTGGATGGTCCAGGGTCCAGGAAGCTCCAGTGAAGTCCCTACAGACGATGCAGACACAGAGGACGCTTTAGAAGCTGCTGGAGTCTCGTTTTCTCTCAGCTTCTCTCCGCTGTCCTCACACAGGTCAGACGTCATCTTTGCCAGCTGGCTCTGCCTGTATGAACCCATTAAGTCAGGAGTCTAATTATTTACACCAACCACAACATTAAGACTGGGGATATTAATGTCATGCACACACTCCACCAAAGTACTACTTCATAACTTTTACTCAAGTAGAATCACTAGACAGACTTGTACTCTAATCTACATTTTAAAGTATCTCACTAAGAAAACATTTATACCAAGACACATGTAATTAATAAAAAGTAAGGATCAAACAGATCAACAGATTCCCTTTCTGTTGCGGCAGGAAGGACGTGGTGTAAAAACTCATGCAAAATCCACTGTGGAGACCCCTGAAGGGCCAAGCTGTAAGCAGTTGGTGAGCGGGAGATTATTTTAGACAGCTCATAAAAATACGTGAGCTTTTATTAGTTCATAATTTTTATAAAACCCAGATCATATATTTTTATATTAAAAGCACCAGGAGGTATTAATGCGCTGAGTTGATGTGCCTGCACATTGCGGCCATGACACGGCCCCTTCACACCATCTGCATCAATTGGTTAAAGAGGTGACTCCTGTTCGTTCCTGCCTGGCAGTAATTTCAGTGAAAAAACAGCTGTTTAACATTTGTTGCTCCACACAGAACCACACGACTAGCTGCCAGATTGGCGGTGTAAGTACAGCACATACAAATTAAAAAAAGAAACCAGCAGAATCGTATTTCTGGCAGTTGTGACTCAGACACCAAATCACTCAACATGTGTAGTCTGCACCTACAGCTGTTCCACTGGGTCCTGAGAGTCACTGGCATCCAGCTGAATGTCAGTTGGAGGGTCCCACAGGTGCAGTGCTCGTCTCCACAGTCGTACCTGCATGTCCCAGGAGCGTCGGCTGTACTTCCTGTATTTGTTAGGAGTGGATGGGTGGAGCTTAGGGTCCCTTAGGTGTCTGAGGAGGAGAAGATCTCAAAGTTTTAAGGAGCAGCTGGATTGTTTAGTTTTCTATGATAACTGAACAATTAGATATCATAAAACCTCTAATTTCCCATCCCCAGCTGTGCATTGCCGGTCCAAGCCCGGTAGACATTGGGAGAGTTGCGTTAGGAAGGAGATCTGACATAAAAACGTTCGGCTCTGAACTCACGGAATAAGCCGAAAAGAAAAAATAAATAAAAAATTAATAACTTCTCATCTCAGGGGTCATGAACCTTTTTGAGACCGAGAGCTACTTCTTGGGTAGAGATTAATGCAAAGGGCTACCAGTTTAATACACTCTTGAAATAACAATGTTCAGTTTATTAATAACATAATTAAAGGTAATCAATTAAATTAATGATATTCATCTATGTGAAGACACAGATCATGTTGATTTCTCACAATAAAAAATGAATAGCAAACAACATAAAATTCAACTCATTGGTAAGTGGCGCTATGGGGAGCTCTCTTTACAACAGGCCCAAGGGCTACACATGTGGTCCTTGGGGGCGACCATGTTGGTGACCCCTGTCTTATCTCATGCAGCAACTGAGCTGGGCTGCCGTGGCTCAGCAGGTAAAGTGGGTCATCCAATAGTTGCAGGTCTTGTCAGTTTGATCCCAGCACATGTCAAAGCAACGGGCTGGACTTCTATGGGGGCTTGTCTGTTTTCAATGTGGGCTCTTACTTGGGGACCTGCTGCAGGTAGTTCTGGTAGCCGCTTGTGTTTTTTCCGTACTGGATCTGTTTCTGCCGACGCTTGAGAACTGCAGCGTTTGTCTCAGTGTTGACCGGGTCTGGGAGGCGGGGGTAGCAGCGCCCGAGAGGATGCCTGCAAAGAGGTCAACATACAGGTTAAAGCATGTCAAAGAAGAGCAGTTAGCAGGGTTGTTACTGAATTCTTTAATTAACTGATCGGTTCTTTTTTCAGCAGAGGTTTCACAAACATCTTACTTATGAAACAGCAAATTAAAAAAAACAACAACAAAAAACCCCCATAGGTTTAGTATAAATCAAAGATGAGGCTTAAACAATAACTTAGTTAGCAGCTTATGATGACCAAGTTTCTCAATGTAAAACAAATGTTACCCGTTTCCATTTTTATGAACCAAATGCAGAAAATTACTTGCAAGTAGAATTTGTTGCAGCATGATAAATTAGAAATTGACTCCATTGTAAAAGGCTTTCTACACTTTACTCCATTAAAAAAAAAGGCTTGTACCGGCACTGCACAGCTGGGGAGGGGAATGGGGTGTTAGGGGTTCAGTGTCTTTCCCAGAGACACTTCAGGACCTGGGTTGAACCACTGACCTTGTGGTCAATGGACAGCTGCCTTACCAACTGAGCTACATCCACCTACCCCAATGTTTTGGGGGGGCTCACCATTTATTAAAAAAAAAAAAAAAAAAAAAAAAAAAGCAGTTGCAGTCTTCAGTCCATACTGACCTCTTGTCAAAATCATCCGTCCCAACAGCCACGCTGCTTGTTGAAACTTTGAGGATGCATCGCTCCAGGATGGACGGCCTGGAAGACGAAACACAGACATCATAGAGACAACCAGGTTGAGACGATCTGAGTGAACAAACGTTTATGCATTTTGTACCATGTTTTTCAATGTGCAGCCAAATCCTCATTCAATCAAAGCATTTCATAAACTGCAATCAAATACTAAAACTTTATTTTATAAGTCTTTTTCTCTGGAGCATATTTAATTATAGGCCCCTGAAGGATTTCAGGTTGTTGCAGCTTTAAATTCCTGGGTTTGGGTCAGATTTTTTCTAAAGTTTTAAATTGCATGGTTGTGTAAAATTCAAAGGGGACTGGTTGAATTACAAATTCCCTGTGAGACAGATTACTGTTGGCATGATGTGTTAAGACAGTTCAGACACAGACAATGGCAGTGGTCTCCACTAGGGGGCAAACTTGGGCCTAATCATCACCTTTAACACCAATTACAGCCTCAAGTCTTTGAGTATGATGTTACAAGCTTGTCACACCAATTTTTGGGCAGTTTCTTCCATTCTTCTTTGCAGTACCTCTCAAGCTCCATCAGTAAGATGCAGAGCATCAGTGCACAGACATTTTCAGATCTCTGCAGAAATGCTCAATCAGGTTAAAGTCTGGTGTCTGGCTGGGACAGAGTTGCCCCATAGCCCCTCCTTTGTTATCTTAGCTGTGGGCTTAGGGTTGTTGTCCTGTTGAAAGATGAACCGTTGTCCCAGTCTGAGGTCCAGAGCTCTGGAACAGGTTGTCATCAAGCATCAAGTCAATGAATTTTGTTTCTCATGGTCTGAGATTCCTTCAGGTGCCTTTTACTGAGGAGTAGTTTTTGTCTGGCCCCTCTACCATACAGGCCTGATTGGTGGAGTGCTGCAGAGATGGTTGTTCTTCTGGAAGGTTCTCCTCTGTCCACAGAGAAAACACTGGAGCGTTGCATTCGTCGTCGCCTCCCTGACTAAGGCATCTTACCTCGATTGCTTTGTTTGGCCAGCCAGCCTGCTGTAGAAGTCCTGGTGGTTTCAAACTTCTAAAATAATGAATTTGATCTATTTTTCAATAAGGCTGTAACATAAAAGAATAGCTTGGAAGCAATAACAATGATCAAATGACTTAAATGACAATTTGTCACAAACCCACATGAGGGCTGCTGTAATAAAACAAGTAGCTCCTAATATGAACAACAGGGCACCATAGTCTACAAGTTCATTACTGTGCACATGCAATTCTCATGCATGAGTGTAGTGACCTTCATCATAGCCCAAAGCTGCAGTGGCTACTCTGACACAGCATCTTCATGTTTGTTTTCAGTTTCTGCTCAGTAAAATGATAAAGTGGTGTAAAATATTCCTCGTCTGCTGAGTGAAAAGCAAATAACTTGTGCTCGAACCTGCGAGGTTTGTGGCTGGATGCTCTGTCTCTCCCTTGCAGGCAGCTCGCAGGAGCAGGAGACGGGATGGGTGAGGCGTTACTATGCAGAGGAGAAAGACCAGAGTCAAACTCAGCTGAAAGAGCAGATCTATGCATCAACAAACTGTGTCCACTCTAAGCTAGTCTTCTTTTTAGCCTTGATCTTTCCTTCTTGATTTTTTTTTAGAATAACCTTCCAAAGGAAACTGATTCTATAGAGCAACATGAACCTTCAATTTGAGATTTTTGAATGAGGTTTGGTTCTGAGCCGAGTTCATGTGAACTTGTTCTGCTTACAGAGTAACACATACTCAAAGTAAATGAAATTAATGTGTTCACCATTAAGAAACCTCAGTTCTTCCTCCTTTACTTCGCTTACTTCTCATTATTTTCTGGAGTTCTTAGAATTTGTTTCATCAGTCCACAAAGTTTTTTGTGTTTGAGTTTCCAAATTTACTTTTACGCAAGCAGCAGGCAACCCCAAGTTTAGCTGTGTGGTGTGGTTACACTCTGATGTAACGTAGGACTGGACTTTAGTCTGTAGAAGAATTCGATTTAAACATCCAACTCAATCTCTAATCAGAAAAACCTGTAAAAGCTCATGTAATGTTCAGTGTAACACCGTGATCTTCTGCAGGTGTTCGCCGTCACCAGGTGTGTTCCTTACCTGACCAGGCTGTCATAGACGGAGCTGCAGCCAGGGAGGAGCCACGGTTCAGGGGCGGGGCATCCAGGGGATGTGGCGGCCAGGAGCGGATCGGGGAGGCCGTTCAACACGGCAGCCGACCATCCCTTCGCACAAACACAAGACCATGGGCTGAAACAGAAGCTGTAAATGCGACACAGAGGTCAGGTTGGAAGGATTCGTTAACTAAACAGATGTTTCATTATTTAAACGGGCGGCTGTAGCTCAGTTGGTAAAGGCAGTCCATGGACCACAAGGTCAGTGGTTCAATCCCAGGTCCCTGGTACATCGTAGTGTCTATGGGCAAGTCACTGAGCCCCTAACAGCCCATTCCCCTCCCATAGCTGTGCAGTCCCAGCACAATCCCAGTAGAAATTGGGGAGGGTTGCGTCAGGAAGGACATCCGGCGTAAAAACTGTGCCAAATCAACATGCGGACAATGATCCGCTGTGGCGACACTGAACTCACGGGATAAACCGAAAGGACAAAAAAAAAAACAAACACAAACAGTCGCAGGACCTCCAATGTCAAGTCTTCCACAGTGGACATGTCATGTACAGTCTGCTAACAATTTAATGAAAAACAACCAAAATACTGTAGCACAGCTCAAACAGCTGTTAATGTCAGTGCAATATAATAAGGTTAGTAAGTGGCTAAATTCCAATTTAATCATCTCAATTTTACAGTTCAGTGATTGAGTGACAGAAAACAAGACTGTCTAAAATCAACCCCCCTATTCTGTCACAACACAGATAATAAAGTATTTGTTTTGAAGTATAAAGTGTCCTAACACTGTGCTAAAGTACAAGTCAGAGTAAACATGCTTTTCACCACCACATAAAAACATGATGACATAGATGATACAGCCATAAGTTTCATTTTCAAGGATCTGTGTGGGAAATCTTGACCTTTTAAAATGTAGTAGCCACAAGTTAAAAATTATTTGGACAAAAAAAAAAAAAAAAAAAAAAAAAAAAAGAGAAAAATGAAAAATCCTTTATAGGCTGCTTGAACTTTCAATTAAATTACTGACATTATTACAAGACGATGCAAAAATGTTTTAAGAATGTAAATATAGAGTGATACTTGTAACATTTTACATTAACGTGTAAAGTTTACATTAAATTTAGATTCATACAAGCTTAAAAAAAGTCACAGGAAAACTCATCCTGTCCCACCTTTTTTTTTTTTAAGACCCATGTGGGTTTGAACATTGGGCAAACAGGTGTGTGGAAGATATAGTTAACTCTGCATACAGACAGGAAATGGAGAAAGAGGAGCTGATTCTAGGCTTCAAAAGACCCCCACGCCCCCATGTGAAGTCCAGTAACCAAACAGGATGTACAGACTCTGCAGAGTATCGTTTGCTCACACGAGGGGGGAAAAAAAAAAAAAACAACTGGTTGCCAAATTCACCCAGTGTTCGGCTACACTCCTCCCACCAATCTGCATGCAAGAAAGGTCATATACTCCCCCTCCCACCCTGGACACTCGGTCCTTGAATTACGCCACAGAAGAAAGATGGAGCAATATCAAACTCCACCAGCAAACAAAGGAACAGTTCACACACACACACACACACACACACACACACACACACACCTCCTCCACTTATCTTATATCATTTACTGTTACTTGACTAAATTTTCCTCATTAATCCTGTCACTATTAAATATTACTACGTTTACATTCGATGCCAATGTAAATTTTGCACTATGCTTAACGTCACACACACCTCCTCCGTGTTTTGACATATTTAGAACTCATGTACACCTATCAACCGGGGGCCTGTTGGCTCAGTGCTAGAGCAGTGAGTTGGGATGCAGGAGGCAGTGGGCTTGAATACCACCCCAACCAGCCACCAAGGGCCACCCTAGTGCCAGTCCACAGCCCGGATAAAATGGGAAGGGCATCCGAAGGAACAACTCATGCCAAATCAACATGCGGAACAGGTTCTGCTGTGGTGACCCCTGAAGGGACCAACCGAAAGCCGTTGATCTACAACCATCAGTGAAAATAGCTCTTTAAGCTTATTGAGTTTTTGAATTTCGATCAGTGTCCGCGTTGCTTTTCTTGTTTGAATGAGTTTCATTCTTTTCTTTATGTTGTATTCGTATTGTATTTAACAGAGATATTCAGCGTATGGTTAAACGTTAATAAAACGGATTGAGATTAGCTCACACAGTGGGTTTGGTTTGTTAGAAGCACATAAATCTGATGTTCTTTAACAACAACTAAATAATAAATTGCTTAACAATATTAAATGTTTAATAATATTAAATATTTTTTAGCATTTCTGCCATATAAGATCAAGTCACAGTAGGTGTTTGAACCTTCATGGACGCATAACCAACAGGAGCTGATGACTGATGTCTCAAGTTAATTAGTTTCACAAAATGTAAACAAGTCTAAATTGAAAATGTGGCCCTTCTCTCATCAACAGCCGAACTCTGGCAGTAAAGTCCTGCTTCCTTGTAAAAACTGTTTACTGTGGCTTTTTAAGAGGTAATAAAACAAATACTTAAAGTCAATGAAAATGAACATGAATGAACATGTGGCCTATATTTTACGTTTGTCACGTGCGGTCTTGATTTTACAGACATTCCTGAGACAGATATCCCGAGTTAATTACTGCAATTAAACTTTTTCGTGGTTGGTACCAACCTGAAGCAACGCAGCGGGCTCCGAGCTGCCGTTTCCACTCCGCTGCTCGACATTTTCTGCATTTTAACTTTAGCGCCCTCGCTTTCAAACGGACAGACGCCATTGTTCCGCTTTCTCAGCTTTTTAATGAGCCGCACCTGAGGGGGGCGGGGCTCGCTGCTCCCCACAGTCTCACCTGGGCTGCATGAACCCCGATCCATAACTTGGGCAGATCAGTAACCACGGGAAAAAAATACGCTTTGTAGTTTATTGTAGTGCTTCCAAGATTCTTCTACTTTATAAAAATTGTACTTTTGTACAAATTGTAATGCATCACTTTTACTTCACAACCAAGTAAAGTAATTTACTACTATTTACTATTTCATTTAGTGTATTGTACGTTACGCAGTACAGTTTTGGGGTAAAAACTCTACATACTATATTAAAGAGGGAATTTGTATAATTGTTTTGGCGCCACATTTATCTGACAATTAGTGGCTAAAGGGAGACTACTGAAGCTTACTACTCAAGAACTGTGTCCCATTTAAAACCAGATTTCAGAGACTGTACTGACAGTGCAGAGATATTTTTGGCAGCAGCCTATTTATATTAAAATTTTGACTCCACTACATTTCAAAGGGAAATATAGTAATTTTAACTACCTTTACAGTATCTAAGAGCTGTTCCGAGTGCAGGTAGAAATAATTAATTCAAAATATATTCTTATTGGTACATTGTAGTAATGGCTGATAATACTTAACAAAAGAGTAGTAGAGTATTTCTACCCTGTCGTACTATTTTCACTAAAGAAAAACATATTCCAATACTACTACTGCTCCTATTCAAATTCCGAGTTTTTGCTGATGCTTTTATTACTGAATGATGAAAGACTTTTACTCCTAACAGTGTGTCTCTACACTGTGGTATTTCTTTTTTCACCCAGCAGTAAAAATAAACAAGATTCTTCAGAAAAGTAAACACATTTACTCAGGTTCAGTTCCCTACTTAAGTACAGGTTTGAGATATTTATACTGTAGCAGGATACAGTACAGATGTAGGACAAATATCACATGTGTACTGTTTTGCCTTTTCACCTTTTACTTATTTTAAAGTAACAAAAACGTGTGAACGACAGGTGGCGCCGTGTCGCTTCCACGATGGTTCGTGTCTAAGAAGAAGAAGAAGAAGCAGAACAAGAAGAAGGAGCAAAAGAAGAAGAAGCAGTTTCCTGTAACTAGGTAAACAAGATGGCGTCTGGTAGTGGGGTGAGTGCCTTGGTTGACTTCGTTATTTCTAATTTATACAAAGTATGAACAGCTTCTCGCTTAATTTTAGTTTCGGTTAATGGGTTTCCGTTCATTAAAGCTGTCAATAAGCGTAGACTTATTTAATTTAAACATGTTTGAAATAGTTTTAAGGGCTTGGATCCGGGTTTTTTATGCTAACAGCTAACGGTAGCTTTATTGCTAATGGAAAACAATGTAAGTTCAACGTTTACGGCATTAGTACACATGTTACTGCGTTTTTTGTTATTTTTCCATGAAGATAATTTTGGTGTGTGATGTGCTTCTGAAACAAAACATAGGAAGCTAAATGTTAGCAATAGCAACAACAATAACAAGACCTGCCGTCAAGTCCTTTCAGAATACATTTTGTTATCTACCAGAACATCGACTAGTTCTTAGAGAATCCCGAGAACGTAAAACATTTTTAAAGTGAGAAAAGGCCATATTTACAGACAACACAAACCAATTACATGGGTAAAACAAAACCTCAGATGGCAAAAATAGTGAAGAATCATAAAGAGATATAACTAAGTGTATATATAGATTATGGGGTTGTGTTTTGACTTATATGTTTTAAATTAGATGTAAGGATGTTTGTGGCTGTTTTCCACGTGAAACTGATGTTTCCTGTTTCTTCTGCTCTTCATCTTCCAGTCCAGTAAGAATGACTTCCGTCGGAAGTGGGACAAAGATGAGTATGAAACCCTCGCTCAGAAACGACTGGCTGAGGAGAGGGACAGAGAGAGGCGAGATGGTGAGAAGAGAAAATATGTTTGCTTCACCAAAAACACAGCATGAGAGAACGATATAGGTTCAGATGAGTTTGTTTATGCTCCTCACGCAATTTGGGGATTTCTAGTTCCAGCTGCAGACCAGATCCACATTAAGCCAACTATCAGATGCCAGCATCTTATCAACATCCTGAGCTGGGGATGTAGTTCATCACTTATAATCATTATGAGGCAGTATTATAGTGAATGAAACTGCAAAAATAAGGCAGATAAAACCCACATTTCGTCAGTCAATATGAATAACTTATTTCTCACTGTCCGTCAAATATCCCCCCAGGAAAAATTGCGCCACCAGTCAAGCGGGACCTCCTGCGTCACAGAGACTATAAGGTGGATCTGGAGTCTAAGCTGGGGAAAACCATCGTCATCACGAAGACCACTCCGCAGGCTGAGATGGGCGGGTACGAACAGATCCACTATGAAACCAACATAATCTGTCCTTTTCTCTCAAGATAATTTCTCCCAACAAAATGAAAACAAATTGCACATCTCTTCTCCAACCTAATGTAGTTTAGTCACCAAATGTTTACTTCTCTTGACAATGGCAGCATCACTGGCATCAGTGTTCACACACTTCTTTGTGTAGTCTTTGTATGTCTTGAGGATTTTAAAGGTTAGCCATGAGGGGGCAGACCTGAGGCTGACGATCTCTGAGTTCAGCTTTCTTTTTTTCTTATGAACTTCTGCTTTTCCTCACCTTAAACAGAATCTTGGCAACACTGGAAGAGGTTAATTAAGTCACTGAGAAAAGGGCATTGACAAATAAATGACAGCTTTGTTGATGTGGGTAGTTGTGGACAAGCTTGGTAATTTTTTCCTGCACACTTTCCACTAATGACTAAATGTATATGTAAATTTATTATCTGTGAACTTTAAAGCTGCTGCTGCTGAGATCATTTGATGCTGCGCTCTGGCAATACGTGGGAATAATGCTATGTATAACGTCAGATGACGTGCATCAACCGAAACTCCAAATAATGCATGAGGCTGACGTGTGGCCTGGGAGTATGTGTAATTAGGAGCAAATATATCTGAGGCTTTAGTGT
This sequence comes from Channa argus, assembly GCF_033026475.1. Taxonomy (NCBI): domain Eukaryota; kingdom Metazoa; phylum Chordata; class Actinopteri; order Anabantiformes; family Channidae; genus Channa; species Channa argus. Next base: position 12,869,156 of record NC_090218.1, read on the forward strand.
TAATGATACAAATCTGGAACGACAGCAACTGCTAACAGCATATTTAGCAAAGATATCTTTGGAAATGAAAACAATCTATGAAATTGTCTTAGCTCCATGGCAACATTATACTTTTTTGTGACAGTTCAGATGTGTTTATATAAGTACAGACTTATATAAGACTTTGTTTGGTATTTACAGAGATTGGACTCGGTTTGTCTGCCAGCCTTGACCAAACTTTAGTTTACCATTTTGATATCTTTGCTTCTGAGAGACATACAGACATGTCTGGATTGTGTGGAAGCGCAACAAGAACATTTGTGAAAATCACAAAGTGAAGTTCTTGTGGTAAATGTTTTGTATGTGTCACAAATGTCTTCATATGACTGGTTGGTTATGTGGTAATTTTGTTTTAAAACAGCACTAACACGTCAGGAAGTGTAAAAATACGCTTAGTGTGAGTAAACCAAGAACTACTACACAGTTGCACTAAAATTAAGAATATTTCTTCAGTCAGAAACACAGGAGGACTAAACATCTCCTGTGTGGACTGACTGTCAGAATCTGCCCAAAGTAGGATTATTTTCACTATGTTTTTACTAAGCCTATATTATCTACCCTATAGGAAATTTAATGTCGGAAAACATTAAATAAAAATTAGTTTGTTAATTTTATGTGGGTCAAGATTATACCATCAGATGTTATTCATAATGTAGAGTTTTCCAAATGTTTGGCTTGTACATTTTTTAAAACGCTGATCAGCAATTATTCTTCTGTTGCAGTTATTATTGTAATGTCTGTGACTGTGTGGTTAAAGACTCTATCAACTTTTTGGATCACATCAACGGCAAGAAACGTGAGTTCACCTCCAAGACCGTGATCATGAATTAGTTCTGCGTTGGTACACAGTCTAACTGTGTGTGTGTGTGTGTGTGTGTGTGTGTGTGTGTGTGTGTGTGCCTGCATACATGTGCAGACCAGAGGAACTTGGGCATGTCGATGCGGGTTGAGCGTTCATCTCTGGATCAGGTAAAAAAACGTTTTGAGGTGAACAAAAAGAAGCTGGAGGAGAAGCAGAAAGAGTACGACTTTGAGGAGCGCATGAAGGAGCTTCGAGAGGAGGTGAGGAGGGAGACTACTGTTGGCAAAATTAGTAAATTACAGTTTTATTTAGAGCAAGTGAAAATGGTAATAATAGTAAAAAAAAATAAAAATCTTACATAATCCAACTCAACTCCATCACTTGGGGATTGGATGAATTTGAATTAATTGTTGCAATCGCCTCATCGCATATTCCTGAAAGGCAGCACAACATCTGTTCAGAGATATGAAGGCTCGGGCAAAATGAGTTGCATGGAAGACACACCTGTGTATACAAGGACTGAAAATTTCACTGCACGTCAGGACAACACAAAAAAAGAAAACGAGCACTCTGTGTGTTATTGTCAGGAGGAGAAGGCGAAGGCCTACAAGAAGGAGAAGCAGAAGGAGAGGAAGCGCCGGGCAGAGGGGGACGTGGACTTTGAGGAGGACGACGAGATGGCAGCGGTGATGGGTTTCTCAGGCTTCGGCTCTTCCAAGAAAAGTCACTGACGACAACCTCGCACCAGCACAGGAAGCTGGTTTTTGCTGAACCAGAACCAGACTCTAAACCCAGGACGAAGGAGTCCTGCTTCTGTAAGCTGTGGTCCCGTTCTTCGTCCTGGACCTTTATGTACCCTTTATGTACTTTTTGATAGTTTTATCCATCACTTTCACTTCTGATGGCTTGAGCGCATGGGGTCAAAGTGTTTTAGCTTGTTTCCTGTCGGCAGTGAAGCTGCTGAGTGGAAAGTGGTTAGACCTGAGAGAAACGAGACCAAACAACAAAACTGCAACTGAAGTTTAAGTTGATAAATCACCAAACTGACATGTTTAGTTTCATGCTGATAAAACAATTAAAAATCTTTCTTTACTAGAAACACTTTCAGCTGTTTCAGTTTGTCATCATTTCCCTTTCATACAAGAACCAAAACTGACATGAAGATAATACTGAATTTCTTAGGTGTCAAAAGTGAGTATTTCCACATGTCAGGGCTCGTCAGAACACAGGAAACATTGGACTATGATTTGAATTATGGTTGATCTTTACATTATGATCCCCTAAACTTCTGTTTGTGTCTGTGAATGCACCATGAATAACAGGTCAGTCTCTCATCTTTGTGATGCCTTCAGGCACCATTTCTGTGATTTGTTTTGACGCTGCAGTGTGTTGCCATCCCACAACAGATCAGTTTTTATTTTAGATGAATCAAACAAACTAAATTATAGGTTGTTGATCAAAACTGGAATAAAAAACAGACACATGGGCAGCAATGAGATTTAAGGTAATGGTGGAAAGCTGCTGTTGGAAGCTCAACAAGGTGAAATCCACTTCTTACGAAAGTTATCTTGTTATATGTAAATAAAACAAATGTAAAGCTTCATCATGGTCATTACCACATACATAGTGGTCTCCAAAATCCAGTGTATTCCATCAAATGTTATGGCTCCGTTAAATGTTTAAATTCATAGACAACAAACAACTCAAGATGATGGTAAAGTTTAACAAAACCAATTGTACATTATCTTCTAATCCAAAGACAATCTGCAGATGTGGTTGACATTTTTGACAAGGAAAGACATTTAATGTTCTAAAAGTCTTTAAACACATTGAAAACCTAAAAAAGCTAAAACTGAAGCTCAGGTGTCTGATTCCTGAATCTTTCCTACCTAAATGTGGTGACTTGTTATATGTGAATGCAGCCGCACTGTATCCATGAGGTTACAACAGCGCTTTAAGACTTGGCTGAGTCATTAGTACAGTTGTATTTATAAAACTCCCCTCTTGTCTTTGCGAATTGATCTCACCCACTTCCCTTCAAATTATGTTCTCAGATTATATGACACATGTATATTGTCAGTTCCAAACATAGAGACAGAAGTGTGAAGGAAAAGCTTTTATAATGCATAAAGATGTCAAACTGAACAGGATCACAGTTTAAATGTTGTAAGGCCTAAAATCTAATTGTGTGTTTCATGTTTGTGTTGTCCAAAACTATGATGTCGCCCTTAAAAAAAGACTTGGACATCCATGACCTGATAAAATAAAAGGTACTTGTAATAAAAACAAGAATATTTTACAGTTTCAATTTGTAATTTACTGGCTGACAGGAGGAAAGTGTATTTATTCATGTGGGATATTTGGGCATCTTGATGGTTGTAGTTGCTCTCAGTTGCGGGTAAAGATGTTTCTTTTTTTGGTGCAGCTGTGCGAGACCAAGTGTGATCAACAGGAAGAAGAAGAGGAAGTTAGTTTTCTTCTCTCGAAATGCTTTGCTGATTAGTGACCAGGCTAAGGCAACTCAATAACAGCAACTCTAATCTCCTAAATCTTCATTTTCTGTTAGTAAAGGACTGAGTATATGCACCTACAGATTTGGTGTCACACATGGTATTTGGACTGTGCATTTATTATTATGATTATTTAATGATTTTGTTTTCTGCCCAACCACAATGGATTTTATATGAAACAAGATGTGAATTAAGTGTAGGCTGCTGAGATTGAATAGTTTGGTTTAAAATGTTGGATGAACCCTGTCGGTGCAGTAGAGGTAGGAGAAAGTTCATGGTTTGAATGTTAAAGATGTGTGAATTCAATGGTAACGTTTTCTGTATTAAGCCAAAGTCTTTCCCCAACTGTAACCACGTGCTATATGAGTCTAAACACAACCATAAAAAAGTTTAATGATATTTTGATCAGACAAACTCATTTATATTTATTGTCAATCGTCAAATTCTGTAACCACAGCAGCAGCAGAGTGCAAACTTAGCTTAAAGTACCTTCACATTTTATATTCTATAAACAGAGTCGTGCCACAAACCTAAACTCCACACTTTAGTCCAAACAATAAAAATTTTCATTACATGTTCAATTCAATTCAACTTTATTTATATAGTGCCAATTCACAAAGGCACTTTACGAATAAAGTCAAGACTATAAAGACGTATAGGGAGAACCCAACTATTCCCCCTTGACGGAAGAAACCTCCAGCAGAACCAGGCTCAGGGTGAGCAGTCATCTGCCTTGACGGGTTGGGGTGAGTGGAAAGTGAAGAGAAAAAAGAAAAGAGCAACAAAACATCGGGCAGGTTGGTAGGACCAGTAGCTGCAAGCTGGAAAACACACAGCTTCAAAGCGGGGGACACCTGCAGAAAGGGACAGAGAGAGGGGGACAGAGAAGGACAAAGACAACTACGGGAGAAAGGAGCTCAGTGCATTGGGGGGTGGGTCCCCCAGCCGTCTAAGCCTATAGCAGCATAACTATAACTAACTATATGCTTGATCAAAGAGGAAGGTTTTAAGCTGAGACTTAAAAGTAGAGAGGGTGTCTGCTTCCCGAATCTGAACCAGGAGCTGGTTCCGCAGGAGAGGAGCTTGATAGCTAAAGGCTCTACCTCCCATTCTACCTTTGGAAATTCTGGGAATGTTCAATATTAAAAAATGTACATTGTTTCGAAAAGACAAAAATCCACCTGGTTATTGATCTAATATATTAAAAATGGTCAAACAGATTTATTTTTAGTCGTCCAATAAATACCCTGAATCCTTTTTGTTTAGTGTTTCATTATTAAAAGTAAAATCAAAAGATCTGTAAAGCCACGGAGTTGTGATGGATGACTGAAGAAAACCTCTGAGGCTTTCAAATATAAACAACATTATTTCAATTTATTATTTTTGAATTTACAATTTTTTAACAATTTATCTAATATTAATGTGATGCCTATAAATGCTGAATGAATCACTTACTGCCTGCCAACCTGAAAAATAAAGGGTACTGAGCCTTTTAAGAAGCTAAAAAATAAGTTTAAAAAATTAATTATTAAGAGGTAATTATTAATTATTACAAATTATTAACAGACTGAACATCCTGTGATCCTCAACATCCTGAATTTATCTAACTACATATTTTCCTGCACATAAGTTTAACGTATGGGTTCTTGTCCTGACGCAGTTAATGAGACTGTGACACTGAGTCAGAAACTGAACTGATAGTTTTTTTTTTATTTGCATTTTCACGCTGCAGCAGTGCTGCTACCATCCTCAGTGACCACTGCTTCTGCACGTGGGTATTTATTTTTACTTCTGCACTCCCAGCATGCACCTCTCCAACCAGACAGTGTATGTGAATCACCAGGATCAGGTCTGGTTTGTAATGTCTGATGTTTTCACACGCAGTTTCAGAATCACCCACCATGACTGACAGAGGAGGAAGGAGATTATAGTTTTTCCTTTGATCAGTTAAATTAACTGTGAAGCTGGAGCTGGAGCTGAAAGTCAGGCAGATTAAAAAAGAAATGAGGTTAGGAGAGTAATATTACTTCTATGTCCTCCATGAGACAGGATGAACATCACTGAGCTGATGGTTGAGGTTCTGGATGACGTTTAAACCCTGGAAGAAATATGAACACAGGCATGAAGACATGATATGAACCCTGAAGACATAATTTTGTCTGACGTCTATTCAGAAAAAATCTCTATAAACCAATTTGTTTGCAGAGCTGCTCTCAGTTTGCATCCATTTTGAAATAGCAAAAACAGTAAAAACTATGTTTTCAACATAATATTTACAAATCATTATCAGAAATTAAAAATCTCATTAGTTTATCACTGGTGATGCACCAATATTATTTTCATTATTTTACTATAATTCTTTTTACACTCTGACCATTTTGGTCTGACAATAAAAACATTTGATTGTGAATGTGCCTTAAATATCACGTTGATGGAAAAAAATCTTTGCTTTACTCGTTTTGACATTTCAAAATAAGGGGCTGCAGACGTTTTGCACCCAGCTGTAGGTTGGAGCAGAGGCACTGTTCTGTGGATGCTCAGGAGTCTTGGGCACCCACAGGAAATGATGTGGTGAGGATAAAAATTAACACTGCAGTCTACAGTTTCCTCTGTGTTTCCATCAACGCGTTTCATCCTCACGTGAAGCTTGAGCTCTTGTGCACTTCTAACAAACAGCAGTCCAACTGTTTCCTGACCTTAAAGTTAATTTAGTCTGCGTGTGTGTTTACGTGCACGGTGCATAGAGATGCAGGCTTGCTCAGAGAAAGGAGTCTGTCAGTGTCTGTCTGTCTCTGAAGGAACGTTATTCTGTCGATCAGGAGCTGACTGTGGTGTCAACTGCAACATCTAACCTTTACTCTACTGCAACAGTTCTTAGAAAAAGCTCAGTGGTTTGGAAGATTTTGCCTTATCTCAAAATATAGTCATTGTTTTATGAATTACTTAGAAGGTTTTCTGCAACAGTCTCAAAATACACACAGCAACACTATCACTAATATTTGGTGATGTGATTATTTTTGTCCTCAAGTGAAGGACAAGAAACAGGGTCACCACAGCCGATCATTTGTCTGCATGTTGATTTAGCACTGTTTTTACACTAGACGTGCTTCCTGATTTTCTCCCCAAGTTTTCCTCCTCAATTTCCACTCTGAGGCGATTATCTCATTACGATGTTAAATTAGTGGCTGAGAATATTCGGCAGCAAGTCGACATAACCAGAAAATACGGGCAGTGTGAGGATCTGAGCAACTGACTAGATGACTGGGTCGGGTTTGCAGCAGTCAGTACCTATCAAACATGGTCCAAGGAACAAAACTGGGGAACTGCTGCAACAGGGTCACGAGTGCCAAAGGTTCACTGATGCACATGGGGGGCAAGGGTCGCCCGTCTCGTCCCAACCTCACCTTGCAACTTCCAGAAAATAAAGAATCTTTTTCTGACGTCTTGGTCCCAGATACCAGAAGACAAGAGTCCAAGCTTTTGTGGCATCAGAGGGGGAACCACACGATGCAGAATGCTCAGTTACAGTCCCTTTTCACTGTATCTTGCAGACTCATTGCGCGCTTGTGGTTGTGACTCCACTGGGTTTCTGCATTTATCATGGGTGTGCCATTCTCCAAAAGACGGGTTAAATCTTTTACCTGGTGGTTTCTGTGTCTCCACTGGAAGGTACAGGTTACGTAAACAGTTTCAGGAAAGTTGTTCTCTGCACAGAAGGTCACAGAAGGTCACAGAAAGCATTAGCATCTTCATGGGACTGAGTGTAAGTAAATGTAATTAGCACACAGTATTACAGTGCTCCTGCAGGAACTGGAGCCAAAAGAACTGCACGTGCTCACTTAAGACTCCAATGATAATGTTTAAAAAAAAACAGATCACGTCAAGAACGGTGTCCAGTGTGTTTGTATGTAAGTTTCCTATCAAGGGACGACCCCAGACAGTTCATAAAGTGAGGTGAGGTGTGAAGTCACCCATTGGTTTGCACAGTTTACCTGGAGCAAGGAACTACCAAATAAGGAGTTTGGGCGGTTTTCTGCTTGGCTGCTTCAGAGCCTATCATAGTTCACTGAAAACACTGGCCTCACTTCCTGTCTACAGAACTAACAAGTGTTATGTTTCACAAGTGCTTCGAACTGCTCGCTAAATGTTAGGACACAAAGTTGTCATTTTATAACAGTTATGTCAACATACATAAAAATGCTTCGCCTTAAATGTGCTCAGGCTCAGAGAATGAGACAGCGTTTGTGGATCCTGTCCCATCCTTACTCCTGAAGGACTCAGCTTTTCTGGGAGGCTCTTTTTGTATTCAATCAAGACACTGATCTGGCAACACGTCAATATCATGACCTTTTAACCTCATTAACTGTGAGATGTTACACCGGGTGTTTTTTTTTTTTTTTTTTTTTAGCGTTACTCAACTTTTCCTGTTTTTTGTTGCTCGTCTCAACTTTGTAAAAACATGTTTCTGGCTTTAAAATGAACAAATCATTTTCAAAAAGAAATCAAATTTCTCGGTTTCAACATTTGCTATGTTGACTTTGTGTAATTTAGCATCAAAACCAGGTATTAAATTACCTTCAAATCACTGCATTTTTTAATTTTACATTTTACAAAGCATATCAACATTTTTGGCATCAGGGTTTATGTGCACATATAGACTTTAGAGTTACTGCAGTCGACAGCAGTCAAAACTTTGTTAAACTGATCTGGGGTCGGTGTTAAACGTTGCTTCACGTGTCAGCCTGAGTTCTAAAACTGATCCAGATTCAGTTTCTTACTTGTGTTTTTTTTAGAACACCTTGTCAGTCAGTTGCAGTGAGTGGGTGCAGCAGCAGCAGCAGCAGCAGCGGCAGTCTGTTCCGCTCTGTGGTCAGGCTGGGAGGGGGAAGGAGGACGATGATGCTGCCTTTATCAACCCCCCCCAATGCACAGTCACTTCCTCTGAGAGAGAGAGAGAGAGACAGAGACAGAGAGAGAGAGGGAAGAAGTAAGAGAGAGGGGAGAAAACAGAGGCAAAGAGATAGAGAGACATAAGTGTGGAAGAGAGAGAACGAAAGAAGGAAGCCATTTTGGTTCCATGGTGACATGTCTGCCTGCACTTTTTTGTTCTTTCTGGTTTCTTCACTTGGGAAACATTTCGGAGAGCTAGAAAGTGGTGAGAGGGTTTGAGGAAGTAAAGGTTTCTGAAGACAGTTGGCAGTTGTGTTTTCTGTTGGAGTTTAAGAGAAGTTTGTTTTTGACATTTCTCAGTAAGGAGTCGGTGAGTACAGAGGCCTCCCTGTCAGTCGAGGGCTGGACGGTCGACCGGGAAAAGGAACTCTCCAAAAGACCGCGTGAGGCTGTGAGGGTGAGGAATTAATCAATCTCCAGGTGATCGTCAGATGGTGGTTTCCTCTTGTTAGAGAAAGAGAAAGCTTTAACAGGACGGAAGTTGGGAGTGAGGAGGACGCAGGATGAGCTTGGACCGAGTGCCGCCGCGGTCGGAAGTGATGGGGTGGAGCCCACAGCAGCTGGCAGAATACCTGAAGAGGGTGAGACCTTCATACACACAGTTGTCTCTCTGTCCGAGACCATTTAACTGTCACAGTCCATCGCAGTTACACCTAATAATTAATTTATGTCCAAGAAGTCAACATAGTATTGATGTACCGAGAAGTCTGAAGCTGGGGAAGACGCATGCTTACTAGGGGTGGTTAAGTCTTGGAACAAGGTCCCTTCTGGGGTCTGATTGGTAGTGGACACCTGAGGGGGGACCAGAGTCAGGGAGTGTTAAGAAGTTTTCTTAGTCTTAGTATCAAGGATGGATTCCTGAAAAAAACTGTTCACTGGCTCCTTGGACCAGAACCTGTTTGTGACGTGTCTGCAAAGAGACACAAAATGACAATGAAGAGCAGCCACAAAGAGGGTCCATGCTGGACATTGGTCAGTTTCAGAGACACTTTAACATTTCATCCAGACTGCAGCTCAGCTGTGGCTGCTCGGTGGGTCGGATAAGACAGAAACGCTCGGTGCAGTCAGACACAGCTCTGTTTTTGGGGAACTTTTAGCCTTAATGAGCTACTTTCAGTGTTTGCTGTGCGTGAACACGGAGCTGAAGAGTCCAAAATCACAGTGTAACAAGTTTCACACTTTAGTCTCGAGACATCCTCTTTCTGATCCCTCTGACCAAACAAATGTCAACTGGAGCTGCTGTTTCTCACCTTTACTCAGAATCTCACGACTCATCCACAAATCCCCTAATCAATGTGTTTGTAAAGCAAAGTGCTGCAGTCGCTGAGATATTACAGAATAACCTTAGTACACTGGGTGTTGTTGCACTGTCAGCGGTCAGGACAGAGGAGGACACAAACCCTCCCGTGTGCCACCTAAGTGAATTTATTTGCATTATTGTCATTACTGCAACTGTAAAACTAATGTTACTGTGCTCAGTGTACACAGTGTGTTAGTTACTACGTGTCGGCGTTTCACGAGACACAAACTGAATGTAACTGGGGATATGGTGAAGTGATTGAGCCGTTTCATTTATATTCTTTTGGAATTCACAACTTGATTCAGCCAAATTACACTTATAAATAACTAAATAAGTAGAAAGGAAAATGTTTTCACTTCTCCTCTTTTCTACACTTTCAGTTTGTGAAACCCAGTTTTTCTGTGAAACTACACTAATACAGTCAGGAGGTGAATTCACTTAGTTTATAGAGAAGCATAAAAACAAATAACAGTAACATTGTTGACAAAGAGAAAAGCAAATACATACAAGACTGTATCATGCACATAAAATAGACGCTCATCTAAATTTGTTAAACTCAGTTCATAAAACAAGAAAATGTTGTGCAATGTGAGTTTTAGTTGTTCTGGAAAATTTCTGTTCAACAGTTAACTGAAATGTCAAAGGATCAAACCCACATTCATGGAAATAAACATCAACTTTTTGTAACTGTACGGTGAATTAAACCAGGGCAAGAAAACCACAAAGCTGATCAGACCTTAACTAAACCTTTTTCCAAGAATGATTTGACCTGAGATGAAATGTAATTACAACATACAGGAGGTGTGATGACAGCCATGAACTTCATAACAGAGCACATTGTGTTGTTTGATCATTTTGGAGTGAAGATGACGAGGTAGGGATGGAAAAAAGCAGAGATGGAGAAGAGAAACCTGACGCCACGTTCTCCTCTTTGAATGTGTTCACAGATAAATCTGACTGGCTGTGATAAGACGGTGACGAAGAACTCCATCAGCGGCTCCAGATTTGTGGTGAGCTCACAAACAAAAACTTCCTGGGAATCCTCCCATTATCTGTCTAAGAGAAATATGAAAAGGCAAAGGTAGGTGGTAGACAGGAATTTTGTGAAGACAAGGGGGCATGAAGAAAGTGAGGGGGTAGAAAAGGACAGAATGAGCGAGGGAACCAAAGTGTTGAGGTCTATGGTCTGACGTTTGTACGTACGATGTTCACACTCCTTTTCGTTTTGCAGAATCTGAGTGACAACGACCTCCAGAAATTCCCTAAGACCTACGCCCCGTGAGTTCCCTCTGATTACCTGTAAACTGTTTTGTCTTTGATTCCACATCTGAACACGCTGACATTTGTCGTTCAAAGTCTGGGCTTCAAATCTGACATTAAGTGGCAGAGAGCAGAATTATATTCAGCACTGTTCATCAAGGGGCTGACATTATTTATTTTAATTTATAAAACATTTAATCTATTTTTTATACTAATGGTGCAAAATCTGTCAAGACTTATAGAGATACAGCAGCTTATGCTAATTAATAAATGATGAGTAACCTGTAATAAAGCAAACACTGCATAAAGGTGGACGATAAAATATTAATCAGGTATAATATTGATATTTATGTATATTTTAAATAGTAAAGGGCCCAGGATAGACCCCTGTGGGACCCCATTACAGATCCTTTTGAGAAGTCAGCAAAGTCAGCAACACAGTCTTCTCAGGAGCTACTGAAATGGCAGTTATGATTGTATTTGGCCAGAGTGAGAACTGGTGGTCGCAAGTTCTATGAGTCTATAGACCATGAGTCTCAGTATTTTTATAATATAGAGGGCTGACAAGGTCGGACCAAAACGTTGTTATTAATACATTTTTGGCTTTTAGTGTGCAGGTGGTTTCATTGTACTAAATTCAAAAAGTGCTGCACCAACATGATATTTTATGATATACTTGTGTTTCTTCTATTTCTAAATCTCCTCTGTCATCTTTTGTCCATTTCTTTAGTTGCTTTGTGTGTCTTTGAGTCCTTCATACTACTTTCCCTCTCTCTGTACTTGCTTTAAATCGATTCCAACTTACCCCGTGAAGTTAATGTGGGACCTAGACGGACCTCCTGATGAAAAATTTGAAAAGAAAAATTGGATTTATGTCAGAAAACAGATGAACTCTGATATATCTGTGTCTCATTAGGATGATCTCCAAGATCAGCAATGAAATCAGCAAGAAAGAGGAGAAGAGAGGCCTGTTTGGCAAAAAGTATGTTCATGTTGCAAACAAAGTGTTTCATCAAAACAGTAAATGATTCATGCTGATTAAATCCCTAAAGTTTTGTTAAATGTTCTTTCTGTCTTTGTTGTTTTTTCTCCATCACAGATCAACGCCCAAATACCACGAACCAAGTAGGAACTATGTCATATTCTCTTATATCACTACTCCAGTATTAATTTATACATTGATCACATGTGCTTTATGTTCGTTCTTTGTCCTGTCATTTTGATTTAAACTGCTCATGTTTACTATTTTTATTTCTTTTTTTTATTAATGCCACATTTATTTGCTTATTTTGTTTCAAATGTAATCTTTTCTCACTATTTGCTGATGCTACACTGAATTTCCCCTCTGACAATGAATAAGGACTTTCACTAATGTCTATAATTATTTGAACAGTGACACAGTTTTTATAGTTGTGACTGTGGAGGAATTGCAACTAATTTCTATAAAATTGTGGGGGCTCAAAAGTATTCAGACAAGCTATGATATAATAATAAACCAAATGGTCAGTTTTAACAGTCACTGTGTATTTAAGATATTCCCTCTATGTTGTGCTGTCAGATGAACCTATCTGGGAGTAGAAAAGTCTTAAATAGAGGAAATATAGATGTTAGTATATCAAGCTGTGTTCTTCCCAGCAGACACTCATGCTGATGCTCATGGTTGGGGAGAGGACGAGTTTGTAAGTTTTGTTTTATATGTCTCCGTCTCTTTTCATTTTCATCTGAAATTCTCTCAAACTCTGTTTTTGGATGTGGTGTTTTAGAGTTTTTACTCTAAACAGCGGTTTTATTAACAGCAGACACAAACTAATCTGCAACACTTAATGTTTAATGCTGAAACATCTGAACATCTTTGAAAGGTTCCTGGATTTTAAGTTTAAGAAATAATCTATGAAAGGTGATAAATAAAAGTTAGAAGTGTGTTAGGACACTAGTGAAACACAAGAGAAGCAAACAGCGTCTATCAGTGATTTCTCGAAAGATAAAGCTTTCAGATAAATGAGTGGAAATGAGAGTATGAAACAGAACAACAAAGTTAGTAGACTGTTAGTAAATGTCCTGAGTTACTTTAAAAATAAATGAAAACCAGGTTTCAAATCAATGCCGGCTGCTTTGTTAGTTTAGTTTTTACAGACCTTTAGTCCTTTAAGTCTCTGTTTGTCTCCCTCAGGAGGACGATTTTGATGATGACTACGAGAGTCCATTTAGTGGTGATGAGGATGGCAGCGGGGGAGACTACGAGTCCCCGAATGAGGACGTGGACGGTAATGATTACGAGCCGCCTCCCACTGAACCTCCAGACGACCTGCCCCCCAAGCTGTGCAGGGGGCAGGGTCCCATAGGGGACGACGATTACATAGGTAAGAAATTTAGCTAGAGAGGAAACAATGGGAGAAAGAGCGATAACTTCAGTCATTTAGACTCTAAAAAGCACAAACCTAATTAGACAAAGTCTACAGACGGAAAAAGCTGATCCAGGTTGGTTGGCAGTAGAATGCATGAAAAGAGAGAAGTTATCCTTAACAACTTGTTTCTGATTTTCTAGTATCATATAGTAATTGGAAGTGTTTGGTTAAAGGCTTCAAACGTTTCTTGAAGCTCCATCCAGCACTGTCTCCTACATGGAGTAGTTGCATCGTTTGCTACTGTTGGATTTCAGAATTGAAACTTAGTTCTAAAATAAAGTCCTGGCTACTGGTAACACAAACTGGACCTGCGTCCTGATTATCGATTCCAAACACAGGCTGCATATCTGCAAGTTATTTTGCTGTTGAATTGCTACATGTAGATTGCACCACATTTCTTTAAGTTGAAGGGAGCCAGATCAGCAGCTAAGACTGGACTAGTTTTTGTTTGTCATATTTGTTTGTTTAAAGAGATAATGATATAATGTGAATTACATATACATTATACAGTAGATGGCAGTAATAAAAAATTGTGCAAAACAATGAGAAACGGAACGACACATAACTTACAGATATTTAGATACAGATATCAATATGAACTCCTCCTTCTGTTTGCAGGATATGCACCAGAGAACTTCTTCATTTTTGTAATTCTGCATTTGTCTGGTTATCTGCTCACTCATTTTAAGTGGTACATAGTGTCGTCATATATGAAGAGGAGCTTAAAGTAAAGTGCCGCTGTAGTCTGTCGCCCCTGGGTTAAGTAGCAAGAGGCTGCAGGAAATAAGTGTTTGCTTTGGTTTGAATAAGAAATGCAAACTGTGAATAATTGAGAAGTCATTTAAAGGGAAATTCTGGTTGAATTTGCCATATGTTAAGTGGGGCCTTCACTCACCGCCTCCGTTGTAGAGATTCGGGGAAATGAAATCAGCAGGCTGCTGGAGCCTCCTACAGCTTTTCAAGTAAACAGTTTTTTCACATGCTCGTCCTGGACCTCTTTTTAATTTCTCTGCAGTTTAAACCATTGGAGCTTTGGTTCAGTAAAATGTAAAACTAAATGTGAGCGTTCACTTCTGCTTTTGTGCTTCTAGTTGTTCAGTAACATTTATTCCAATCTGCATTTTTGTGTCATTTTAGTTGAGTGATAAAAAAAATAATCAGCCAGTCAGATCTGACACATTTCTACACTGAGCAACACATAACACAGCCTGTGTGTGTGTGTTTGTGTGTGTGTGTGTGTGTGTGTGTGTGTGCATGTGTGGGTGTGTAGATAACCATGTACAGTCCAGAAGCAACCCACCTGCCTTGAGTCCCCGTCCCCCCACCTCCACCCTGTCTGCTCCCTCTCCTCGGCACGTAAGTTGGTTCTGAACTTGTTGTCAGTCACTGACTTTAAACACGACATCAGTTTGTGCTCGATGCCAACGGTGTGTGTGTGTGTGTGTGTGTGTGTGTGTGTGTGTGTGTGTAGTCACGAGAGCCGTCAACTGGAAGAGACCCCTCCCCACACTGTGGTGGACGACCAACAGGAAAACGTGAGTAACTGAATCCATAAAACCTACAACTGACAGCTGTTATGAGCCTCATTCAAGCAGAAAATCATTTCCAAACTTCACGGAAGCAGCAGAACTTACCGAGAATCTTCATCCAGTTTTCTTCAGTATCTTTTTTCTTTTACATTTTATGGACGAAGCTGTTAATAGGCAGATAATGCAAAAGAAAATGTTTAATTACTTTCGGCAGAATTAGCTGTTAACAGCTGTACAGATGTGCAGAAAGTAATTAACCATTTTCATTTCATTATCATCGTGACGCACTTTAACATTTTGGTTTGTTCCGTCTTGCATTATACAGTATATGACCAAACAGAGAAGCCAAGTTTCCTTCAGTACTGAAGGATCCACAGATGGTTGTTTGTAATGGAATCACTACAGTGAAAGTACAATCATGTAAAGGAAGGAAAGTGTGATGCAAAGGTTGTAGAGTAGCTGACGCTGTTCTCAGGCCGTTAAAAATGCATTGTACACCTTTGACATGTGGCTAATTTATTGATTATTGATTCTGGTTTCTTCTTAGGTTTTCTGTCACATTCCAACTGTTTTCATTGTTTGTGTTTGTTCAGTTCTTCCGGAGCCGCCACAGATCTTCCGCAGCAACAAACCGGGCAGACCCAACCCGTCCCCCATCCGAGGTAACTAAAGTCACTGTGGTTCATGAACATGTTTCCCTACATTTAGTGTCACACATCAGTTCACAGGGTAAGAAAATAATGAATTCATTTCTACAAAAAATTAAGATGCAGATCAGTTATTGTATATTTAAAATCTCTTTTCAAAATGTTTCTTTGGAATTTATCTCGGAATTGAAGTTTTTTATTCATTATTTTTGCACGAACTAAAGGATCAGCCTCTTAAATATCATATCACCTGCCTCTGTAAAAAGAAAAAGGTTTTATTTGTTCATTTTATTTACTTAGTTTTCTCTCTTTCCCAGGACCTCAGCGCAGCACATTGGAACGTGTAAGTTTGTCTTTAAAAATATTAAAGAGGCCATATTTTACTTTTGTGAACTATTTAACGTATAAACCTCAGTAATATTACACCGAGTCAAGAGCCCAAATATCGGGGTGAACAGGTGTTTACATGAGCAGATGAGCTGTTATAGGATTTAGAAAAAGCACTTTTTAAAATACAACGTTATAAATTTAGAAGTGAAAATGTTTGTTTACCTGACGGGTTGTAACCCGGTTACTTAAGCCAACACACTGCAGGACGGAGCCCAGCACATACTGATAACTGTTTTCATTTGATTTCTGATTTTTTACAGCCAGTCACACAAGGTCGGAAGTGAGTATTGATTTTGTCATGATTAGTTATTAATTAATTAATAACTAATAATTTGGTCAGAAGTGCTGTGGGTCTGTCACTGGTTATGTGCATTAACACTAACGAAACAGAGAAACAGACTAAGAAACCTTTGTGTATTCAGGTCTCAGCCAGATGCCCCTGATCCTCCCAACTGGTCCAAACCTCCAGCTCTTCCTCCTAACTCCATCTCCTCAGCCAGGCCTTCTGCCAACAGGTCAGCACACGGAACCTTTTATCAGACCATATACAACCTTTCATCCAACCAGATCCTTTCCCCAGCAAATTCATATTATTCATATTATTCTGTTCATTTTAATTTATCATAAAACAGCTGTATGACAGCCGACCTATCTAGGTCATTTGATAATAACCAGGTTTTTGTATTTTGGTTTGGTTTTGCAGGTTTGATGATAAGAGAGAGGTAAATTCCATTTTATGTTCTTTTATAATTGTATATATGTATTAATACACAGCATTAGCATTAACGTTCTTATATCTATTTCAGAAGTTGAGTTTTTGATGTGAACACTTAACACTGGGTTATTTTGCAGAAATTGTTGGTGGCTCTAATGTTTTGGCTCCCTCATTCATTTTAAATAGAGTTGTTAAAACATTATAATAATAATAATAATTCATTTTATTTAGAAAACACTTTACATTTGTTAACAAATCTCAAAGTGCCACACAAGCAGATTAAAACCAAGAATAAAACATAATAAGCATGTAAAGCATAGAAACTTATAAAACAAAACATAACACATGAAATTAGATTTTATTAAACTGCATTTCTGTAGGTTATCATTTTCATCTATGTGTTTTTAGGTTGCTGTTCTGACACCTTTGTTATGATGTGAATTTGTGAAACTTGATCTCTGATCATTTTCTCTTCTTCTCTCTCTCCAGCAGGGACATGGTGGTGAGCTTTACATGTTTTATTTCTCTCATTGGATTTTTCCTCTTTTAAAATACATTTTTTACACATTTAAAATACATTTTTTTACATACATTCTGGTTCTATCTTGCAGCTAAACACAACACCTTTCCCCTACACAATAAAGGGCTTCCACCACGCCCAGGAATCCCTGGGCCCGCTTCACGCCAGGGAGACAGGTAATTAACTATAGTAGAAGAAATAATCATTTAAATGCATGAATCTAAATGGTAGTGGAGTACTACAGAGTTCAGGTACAGGACCATTTAAGTTTATGATCAAATATAATTGTCCATTTCTTTTATTTTTAATAAACCCCGATCCTTTGTTTGATTACTAGTAAAATGGAAGTTGTCTTGAGATGATGAATGAATAAGATGAAGGCCCAGTTTTCCTCAATGTCTCAATAGGAAACTATAAATTTGCTACTTAGTTTTCCCTGATTTGTTCAATTTCTCAAAAGCTTCTTACTACTCAAATCTTCTGTTTGCTTCTTGAGTGTGAGGGATTACGATACAGTTCAATTCAACTTTATTTATATAGTTCCAATTCACAACAAAGTCATTTTAAGGCACTTTACAGAATAAAGTCAAGACTATAAAGATGTATAGACAGAACCCAACAATTCCCCCCTGGAGCAAAAGTACAGAGGAAAAACTCCTTTTAACAGAAGAAACCTCCAGCAGAACCAGGCTCAGGGTGGACGGCCATCTGCCTTGACCGGTTGGGGTGAGTGGAAAGTGAAGAGAGAAAAGAAAAGAGCAAAAAAAGCAACAACAAAACATTGGCAGGTTGGTAGGACCAGTAGCTTCACGCTGGAAGACACACAGCTTCAAAGCAGGGGACACCTGCAGAAAGGGACAGAGAGAGGGAGACAGAGAAGGACAAAGACAAATATGGGAGAAAACACACAGAGTTAATGTCATACAGTGGTGACAATTGTGGTGTGAGAGGAGAGGAGAGATGGTCAAGAGGAGGAAAGGAGCTCAGTGCATTGGGGGGTGGGTCCCCCAGCAGTCAAAGCCTATAGCAGCATAACTATAACTAACTATATGCTTTATCAAAGAGGAAGGTTTTAAGCCTAGACTTAAAAGTAGAGAGGGTGTCTGCTTCCCGAAGTAACAAATGCGTGGACCAGTTTTTTGGCATCACTTTGAGACAGGATGCTCCTAATTTTAGCAATGTTCCGTAGGTGGAACAAGGCTGTTCTAGAGATTTGTTTTATATGTGAGTTAAAGGACAGATCCTGGTCAAAAATAACTTCAAGGTTCCTTGCAGTAGAACTGGAGGCCAGACTTATGCCATCTAGAGTAATAATATGGTTGGACAGCAGATTTCTGAGATTTTTGGGCCCAAATAATATGACTTCAGTTTTGTCTGAGTTTAGAAGTAAAAAATTGCTGGACATCCAGGCCTTTATGTCTTGTAGGCTTGAAGCTTGATTAACAGATTTATGTGTTTTCTAATAATGTTGCCTAAAGGAGACATATATAAAGTAAAAAGTATTGGTCCTAACACAGAGCCTTGTGGAACTCCATAGCTAACCTTTGTGTGCATGGAGGATTCATCATTAACATGAACAAACTGAAAGATTTAAACCAACCTAGATCAGTTCCTTTAATCCCAATTTCATGTTCCTGTCTCTGTAATAAAATGTTATGATCAATGTTATCGAATGCAGCACTAACAGAACAAGTATAGAGATGAGTCCATTATCTGAGGCCATGAGAAGATCGTTGGTGACTTTTGAAATATTACAATAATTTGGGTGAATGGACAGTGACTTTAATTTATTGCAGGTAGTGGCCTGCACATACTGTCAGTCGTTTCACAAACATTTCTATAGAATATTTCTGACATTTTTTATTAACAATCAGTTTATTCTCTGCAGTTTGCCACCCAACGTCCCCCCTCCTGCTGCCTCTCTGCCTCACAAACTGCAGTCTGGTAAGAACAAGGTTTATTCAGTTTATCAGTGTTGTTCAGTCCAGTATTCAGATTTACATGCACAGACTTTAGTTAAAGTTAAAAAGTTGTACTGTAAAAGGATTTTTATTTGGATACATTCACTTATTCTCACTCGTTCATCATTATTTGTGCAAACAAATTATCTTAAGAGACAAAATCCATGTACCTGCAGCTGTCAGGTAAATGCAGTGCAGTAAGTATTTGAAAGCATGAAGTAGCTGAAAATGTAAAAGTCTGTTTTTACTGTTAATAAACGAAATAAACAAATGTAGTTGTAGTTAATAGTTTATTTGCTTGTCAAGCGAAAAACTGCATTATTTTCCTCTGAAATGGTGTGTGTGTGTGTGTGTGTGCATGTGTGTGTGTGTGTGTGTGTGTGAGCAGTGCTGGCTGAACACAGAGCCAGCTTTAGTGGCTCAGACAGCAGACAGTCCTTCCGACCTCCACCACCCACAACTGCACCGTACACACAGGTAACAACACACATTCACAAAGAATCCACAGTTTGAACACAGAAAACACCTGTTTGTTTGTCTTTATATGGATCTTTATTTAAAAAAAAATCTGTCCACATCTACTACAAACAACATACAGTGACTAGTGTAGCAGCACATGTTCCTCATGTGAGTCTGAAGTGTTAGTCAGCAGCTCACAGCTTCACTGTTCATACACAAGATGGCAGCAAAGGCTACAAACAGGAAAAGACCCCGTCTACCTGCTGGTGGACTGTAAATAACCAGTGGGCTGGTGTTTGATTTGTTGTTTTTTGTCCTTTCGGCTTATCCCTGAGTTCAGGCTCTGCACAGCGGATCATTGTCCGCATGTTGATTTGGCTGTTTTTACGCAGGATGTTCTTCCTGACACGACCCTCCCCAATTAGAAATCATCAAAAAGTACAGCGAGGTCCATAAATGTGTGGACATTGATGCAGCACAATGGATTCAAAATGAAACCAGATGTTTTCAAAGTGTTGATCAGCTGTAATTTAAGGTTTTTAATGACTTTAGAGGTTTACCGTCCATGCTTTGCTCTGAAAACCTTTTGCATTTGATTACACTGAAATTTAAGGTTGCTTTTTGTGTGCATGTGTTAAGGAGCTGGATCCTGTCTGGTATGTGGGAAAAGTGACTAGAGGTCAAGCAGAGGGGGGTCTGAAACGAGTCAATAAGGTAAAACACACTCAAATCTTCCTCTAAATTAATGATGCTGATTAAATACAACTACTGAACACTGTAAAAGTGCAGCACAGGGCAGTGAAACTGATGAAAGGCCTGATAATACTACACAGTGTGTATATGAAAATGGTATTAGTCCCAATTCATATTATTATTTTTGCTGTTTGACACGTTTTGTAGATGAAATGTATGAAGGCAGTTTGTGTTTGGACTATTTCACACAGATCCATCAAACCTTGAAGCTACTTACTGGTACAAATCTGTTTATTTCATTTAGTTTTAAGGCGTCTGCTTCACTACATGTTACAGAATATGACTGAAATGCTAAAATCAAAAGGTCTGAGGTCTGTTTTCCTGCACTGATTTAAATCCATTCAAAATGCTGAATTGGCTGAAAAGACCCAGATGGAGATCAGACTAGTGCCACAGGTTCAGGACACCCTGCAAAAAAACCAGGGCAACAGGGCACCGGACTTCATGTCCTCTGGGACTGACTGGGATTATTCATGACTGGACACGAGCAGTTTTTCATTATTTTTTATTGTGGCTTCAGTCCAACCGTCACATCTGGTCCTGTCTCTGTCTTCAGGATGGGGCGTACCTGGTGAGGGACAGCACCCGACAGCAGGCCAATCAGCCCTTCACGCTGATGGTCTTCTACCAGGACAAAGTCTACAACATCCAGATCAGACAGCAGAACCAGCAGTTCATGCTGGGAACCGGACTCAAAGCGCAGGAGGTAAACTACTGAGAGCTGAACCCTGTGTGTATCACATGTTTCAGGGTTGATGACTGTGGTCTAAAGAAGGGCACTGTGGGACTGGGACATCACACAGATGAATCAAAAACATTTAACAGCAAACAAATGATTTATTTTACACAAGAAAAAGATGCTTTTCTGTAAAAAACGTTCAGTAAAAGTTCTGTACAAAAAAGGTGAATGTGTGTGGTGGTGCGGAAATTGCATCTTCAATTTTTTTAGTCATCAGTGAAACATTATCATAACCCAGTGTGTCTGTGTTCAGTGTTTTCCGTCAGTTCGTGACATCATCAGCCATTACTCCCAGTCTCCTTTGCTCCTCATCGACGCCAAAAACCGCAGCTCCAACCAGCAGAACCAGTGTGTCCTCTCCGATCCGGCGGGATACTACATGAGTGGACAGAGCTGGTCCTGACTGGATCAGGCCCAACTAAACGAGGAGA
This sequence comes from Channa argus, assembly GCF_033026475.1. Lineage (NCBI taxonomy): Eukaryota > Metazoa > Chordata > Actinopteri > Anabantiformes > Channidae > Channa > Channa argus. Next base: position 12,890,566 of record NC_090218.1, read on the forward strand.
GGATGAATGTCTGTCTTTTCCCGCAAACAAGTTTTTTTCTATAATAATGAATGAAAAACGTCAGATTTTTGCACATGTTGCTTAATCAGCCTTTTCTTCTTTATATTTTGCATTTGAAAGTGATAGTTTGCAGTTTTTTCCTCAGGAATAGAATCAGGAATTGAGTTTGATGGTTTTGTGACAATAAATCTTTCAAACTTTCTCCAGATAAAGCTGTGTTTGTGCAGCATTTAGTCAAAACACATCCTCACTCAAACTATGCACATTTTTGTCAAAATCCATCCTGTTTCTCACTTCAGCTGAGCTAAATAAAGCCAACGTCTCATGATTGTGCTTTTATCTCCATAGCTTTATTTTTGCTTGACTTCGCACCTTTAGTTTGGGACTCTTTGAAATTCACTGTAAATGTGTCTGATTCAGTCGTGTGTCCTCACTGAAACATCACAAAAACACAAGTTTAAGTGAACACTGAGCTTCTTTTATTTATATGTTCTGCAACATGTTTCATTCATTTCGAATGTTAAAGTCCTGTCATTATGAAGCCGTGTTTGCATCCCAATAAAACATACAACTTCTTTCTCCTTGCATTTTTGCCACACAACACACAGCAACTTCACAGTAACGGACTCGATTTATCGTAGTGGGACACAGCTGGACTTTAGAGGACAGTTTGTCCCCCATTTTCTTTATGCACTGAAGGAACCGAGTGACTGTAAACCCATGAATACATGCAGCTCATCATCTACGTTTGAGTTATTTAGGAAGTGCAGCTAAAAGATTGGAACTGATCATTGAGAGAAGATGCTGCTTCCTGACTATTTATTCTTTGTCTGAAGCTGTTTATCTGCCAGAATGGGAGAAAGATATTAACAGACAGTTGATGATGTCGTAAAAAGAACAAGGGGCCGTGTGCATAAGAGACCTTCAGGCTACGATGAGGAAAGTGGTCGCATGGTCTGGAAATACTTCAGAAAGCCTTTATGACTTAACACATTCTGCTGCTGCATCCAGAAACTCCACCTGAAGCCCTGTTACCTACATTAGCTGTGTGTGGAAACGCCGCCGAGTGTTCTGGGCACTGATCTCCTGTCAGAATCAGAGCACAGGGATCACAGATCACAGACTGAAGGCTTGTATTCAACAAGAATGGACAAATATTGCACTTGGAAAATTGTATCATTACAAGTAAAAGTGATGGACACAGTGATGAACACGTGTTGCAGCATCAAACTTTTACTACCTTTAAGAAAATCTATTTAACTTTATCAGTTAACTTTTTTGTATTTTTTTCAGGTTATAAATCAATTTTAGCACAGATTTTAGTTTTTATTGCATTTTAGAAAAGTTAGCATTTTGCTGCAAATGGTGTTTGCAATTTCCCAGTTGTATTTATGATTTGATTTTCATATCTCACATCTGATTTATCTTGATATAAAAAAAAAAGTGAAGCTTTGTTTAAAGCATTAGCATCACAGTTTCTGTAATTACATTAATGTAGGGTTATTATATCAGCAGCTGATCATCTTCTCCTTCCCTTTAATATCAGCGAGGCTAAATAATAAAAACGCTTCTTGAAATAATGAAGAACTAGAGACTGAGTTTCAGTTTTAGGCAAAACCAACGCGTTTGTGTCACTCTGGAAAGTTTTGCTGAGCTCCTACATTTCTGATCAGCACATTAATCAGAATTGAAACTAATCATTAGTTGTCTAAACTGTGCAGAATTAGCTGCTGTGAAGATTCTCTGGAAAGTTCTGCAGCTATGTGTTTTCTGATTTCTAAATGCATTTAGCGACATTATCTGCTTGGACATTAGAGACATTGACATCTTTGCTTAAGTAGGCTCATATCTGCCTGAGGTGATGAATTCAACCTGCTCGTATTCAAATCAGCCCCCACCTAACACACATGCAAATACACACACAGGCAGAAGTAACCAATCAGCACGTCCATGGGAGGGGCAGCATAGGTATAAGTGTCTCAGGTGAGCAGCACACAACCTACAAATCCTTTTTTATACATGCATATAGACTTCAGACTTGAGGCTGAGCTGAAGAGGACGTCCCATAGATAGATGTTTAGGACGGGACGGTGAAGAAGCAAAGGGACCAAATAGTTTAGTTTCCACAATGGCGTCCTTTGTCCTGGAGCAGGGTCTGGCCCCCCCACTGTGTGGACACCCATTTCCACAGCACCAGCTTCCCACTCTGGGCCTCGATCCATCTGAGTTCAGCCTGTACAGTCCTCCAGATCCACCTGAGTCCAGCCCGTCCACGTCGCCACCCAACAACCTGTGCCCTGGAGCCCCAGGACTAACCCCTGGACTTCCTCCATCATTTGGTTGCTTGTTCCCCCATCTCTACAGGCCCCTGCTTCCTGGTGGCTCCTGGTTCTCATTGTCATGCCCAGACAGCGTGCTGCGGCTGGTCCGCCCACCGTACTCCTACTCGGCCCTCATTGCCATGGCGATACAGAATGCGCCTGAGCAGCGGCTGACGCTCAACCAGATCTACCAGTACGTCTCTGACAACTTCCCCTTCTACAGCCGCAACAAGGTCGGCTGGCAGAACTCCATCCGACACAACCTGTCGCTCAACGACTGCTTCCAGAAAGTTCCCCGCGACAAGAACGACCCAGGTGAGATGAAACATACCACAGATTTACATTAATCGTTTTTCTGTGAGAGGATTTAGTCTTTTATTAAGTTAAAGTAACAACTTATTAACAACAGGCTTCGATTGGCTGAACTGCTTCTTCTACAGTAAATTCAAGTTGAATTCAAGTTGGATTTGATTAAATGTTTGATTAAATTAAAAAAACAACTTGATTACTTGGTTAAAAGAAAAACTGCACCAAACCAAACTTCATTCAGTTTTCTTGTTGTTTAATGTAGAAAACTCCTTTCAACCCCTTTGTTCTTCTCAATGCCATAATTAGAGATTTGAAATAAAAGATCAAAAACACAGGACGTGGACAAAAACAAATGTTTTTTTCAAAGGGAGTTGAACGAGGCAGTTCAGTGCTGCCTCTGTTACGTTCTGGATGTTTAAAGCTCCTCAATTCACAATTTGATGAAAAAGGAAGAAAAATAGCTGCGTCTTCATTTCTTTAACTTTCCTCCTCCACAGGTAAAGGAAACTACTGGACTATTGACCCAAACTGTGAGAAGATGTTTGACAACGGGAACTTTCGCCGCAAGAGGAGGAGGATGTCTGATAAGAGGAAAAGTGGTGACAAACCTTCCTCCTCCTCCTCCTCCTCTGCCTCCTTTGACACTTTCTCACCAGACCCCTGTCCTGAAAATCCCAGCATCCCCTGCAGTGACAGCGGTGGCCACACTGAACTCCCTGCTGAAGATACCACCGCTGGACTCAACAGCTGCCTGTGCCGCCTCCAGGACTGCCCCCCCCTTCCTCCTCCCCCTCATGCAGGTTCCCCCTCACTCTACATGCAGGTAGTAGACCATGCCTCCTCCCCTCCTCCTCCTCCTCCTCCTCGTCCTCTCCCTCTTCCTCAGGAAAATGTCTCCTCCTACTCGCCCAGTGCTGTGGTGCCACAGTGGGACACCTGCAGCTCGTCGCCCCCCCCCTGCTTCTCCCCTGCTACCCACCTCTTCCCCTCCTCCCATTCAATCCCGTCACACTTCTCGCCCCTCAGCTACTCTCAGACCGGCTCGTCACCCCTCTACGTCGACCTGCAGACGGCGTCCTGTCTGCTGCAGAGTGAGCCTCACTTCTGTGGGGGCTTCACTGACGCTCTCCCCCTGGACGCTCTGGTTCTGGAGCAGTGAAAGAGAGCGGAGAGTCAATTACACTGAGAACTGATGTGAATCTGAAGTTTAGTTAAATTCACAGAAACCACAATGAACTGAGCTCAACATAGAGTGTGTCAGTGTCTGTAAATACAAGTGTTGTGTTTGTGTTTGGAATAAAAAAAGGTTTTGAAGAAATCTGAAGTTTTGTCTATTTTTTCAAACTACTCACCGAATGTCCTGGTAAAAAAAACGTCATTTACAAATACATCAAAAAATTTGATAAAGGACAAAATGTTATTAAGCTGATGAAAACAACACGGAGACGTGGCTGATATTTGTTCACACTCATTCTACTGTAAAACCTCACATGTGGCTAATTTTTGAAATGTGATGTGCAGTAAATTAGTTCAGCGGTTCCCGACTGTATAAATTAAGTTTGAATATAGAACAAAAAACAAAAGTGTTGTTAATCTAATTCCTTAATTTTGTGGTGAAGTCTTTGGACAAAGATTCAAGGATTCGTTATTGTCATTTGAACATGTGAGAGAAGGAAATACAGAGCTCAGTCCAAGTAATGGAAAATAATGCCGCTAAATAAGTAAAAACAAGCAGCATAAGATAAAATAAATGCAGCAGCATGCAGCAGATTAAAGGTGCAGTAGTGTCTTCAAATGATCAGAGGCCTGACAGTGTGGAGCAGTTCTGAGTCTCACAGCATTTGAGAAAAGCGTGTTTCTCAGCGTCGTGGTGTGAAGCTGGATGCTGCTGTCTGAGGGGAGTGTGTGGAGTCTCTCATGATGCAGGTCGCTCTGCTTCTGCCTCTGCATCTGCTGGTGCAAATGTCTGAGAGGGGTGACAAGCTGCGGCCGATGACCCTCTGAACAGACCTAAGCACCTGTTGCAGTGCCTGCTTCTCTCCCACTGTGCAGCTACAGTACCACACTGTAATGCAGTGCAGTGCACGGAGCTGAGGATGTTGCTCAGTCCTGACCTCCAGCTTCCTCATGTCATGTTGATGAGCCTTCTTAATTATACTCTGTGTGTTGTCAAAGCAGGTGAAGGTTTCGCTAAGATGATGAAGCAGATTACAGCTGCAGATCCTGACGTTCAGAGCTCAGATGACCCACAGACAGTCAAATGACAACTGTTAAACTGCTGAAGGTCAGAGGCTTCACCTTCAGCAGATCTCAGGTCAGATCACTCCTGTCATAAACAAAACAAAACGAATGCAAATTTTTTAAATGAAGCTTGAAACCAGCAGTTATTTTATTCTCCATGAAGCTGCTGCTTGTTTCTGTTAAAGTGTTTGAACTATAAAATGTGAGCCCACAGTTCAGCCGATCAACCTGACCCTCAAAATACTGATGACGTGATGTCAGGCTCTGTTTCATATTTTTGTCTCAATAAATGACAAAATCACACCAACTTATTAAATTAGAAACAACATTATAACCACCTGTGAAATTTATTGCAATCCAATACAGTAGCTCGGCCATGATTCTCTGTTTAAAATGAATCAGGCGCCAAAATATTAAACCACCTTTTTATAACAGACTCCAGTACGTCTCCACCACTGACTCTGACCTAATAATAAACACATAGGAGAATTATCACCTTGCACAAGTGGTCATATTGTTGTGGCTGATCGATGTATTTAAACATATTTGGAGGAAGGAGAAATGCTCATAATCACTAATAATTCTACGAATTCCTTCTGCAGGTGTATTAAATCATGTGGCAGTAATTTGGCAGTGGAGCTTTGTGTCGTTCACAGTTTGTATGAAACCAATTAAAAACAAAACGAAATGTCTGCGTAAAGAGCGATCTCTTCTTAAGGCCACTTTCATCTCGTCCATGTTTCATTCCGCACTTTAACAAAAATGATCTCCACTCGAGGGTCACTTACTCGTCTTATCACACTGCTTTCATCAAAACGGTTTCATCACCTGCTTAATAATCAGATTCAGCAGAACCAGATAAAACGAGCACAATCCTTTAGGTCTTTTACAGCTTCATAGATTTGTCCCGTTAATGCCAATCTGGACATGATATTGTGGAGAAAGCTGATCATACAGGTCGCAGCTTCAATTGATTGATTAAATTACGCTGAGGGAAATCAGTTTAGAATCTGACCAGAAATAAAATGTCTCACACACACACACACACACACACACACACAAACTTAGTCAGTCAAAACGTAGTCAGTGTAAAGAAAGTGTTGGGTAGTCAGCAGTTAACAGGCACCACACTCTGACTGATAGTATCACCTGATCAATGCAGCTGAAAGAATCAGACGACGTTCGACTGTTTACAACACAACATGGACATCGTGTGTGTGATCAGTGGGCGAGGTCTGCAGAGGTGTAAGTGTGCTGTTTGTTTATGCTCCTCGTGTTCTCCGACAGCTCTGCCTCCAGGACACACACTCAGATAGCTGAAGCTGATTATCTCTATTGTCACAATAAACACAGAGAAACATCAGAACAAGAGCAATAGAGCATCATTCCAAGGTTTGTGTTTTGCTGCCTGGAAATATCTTCTGCAGCTGCAACTAACAATCATTTTTATGACCAAACTGCTTTCTTACAAACACAAGCAGCATTTTTCTGCCCCTATCAGTTTCCATCCAGTTCTCCTAAAGGATAGTGATGGAAGATGCCCACAATGTGTGAGGAAACACACAATTTAGCTTCCATATAAACAGCCAGCAAGTAGGAGCAGCGTTTCTTGATCTGCATCGTGTTCGGGTAAATAACAAAAGTCTGTCAATATAGCAGTAACACAAGGGTCCATATCGGCCGTTGTTATTCGGTTTGTACATTAGAAATCTCATTTTATGCTGATGATACAGTTCTATACGCCCACAGAAGAGATGCTGAACAAGTGCCTGCTAAAACACCCAATAACAATGTATAAATGTAATCAACATAAACAACCCCTCCAAATATTAATGGCATGAATTTGGTTCTTAAAACAAATTGTGTGTATGAATATTTTAATATTGAACAAATACATTATTTAAGCTAGTAATATGTTGTATAAGGATTATGAAGAAGTCAGTTTGGATTAAGACACTGCTCAACACTTTGGGTTGAAGGACTGGAAAAAGGCTCCTGGGCAGGTTTTCAACCTCTGCTAGTGAGACAAAAACCTGCTGCTGCAGTCAGGAGGGGAAGCCCAAGGCCCAGCTACCCGCATCCTGATAAGGAAGCACCAAACAAAGGGGCCTGCTGAGCCCAACAACTGATCAGTGTTTTCCTAACGCACCAACCAGCAGCTTCTGATCCCAAACAGTCCCAGAGAGCATGAATGAGCCCAGTCATCGTAAAACTGAGAGTGACAGAAATTGATATGACTCTGGTTTATTCCTGTAATGTTGTTTTTACATTGATTTTTTTCATAGATTTTTTGCTCCAGCTCCAACTGTTGGTTTTGGTTATTCCTTTTATAAAGTGTTCTATTACTGTTTGCGTGATCTACAGCTTTTATGAATCTACTTTAGATCCATAACTTCATAACTCAGGTGACTCTAGGGTCAGAAAATTGCTGTTCCTATATATAGTTGTATAAGAGAAATTTCAATGACAGAAACTATTTTCAGCAATTTAAGGATTATTAATCAGGGTGAAGCAGTCATTAATCAAGGATTCACTCAAGACAACAGCAAAATTACATTTCTGATGAGACAAACATGTAACACTCAGATAAAACAAATTGTTGGGTTGGGGTTTGACCTTTCTATTAGATTTTTTTTCACTTACGGAAACGGCAGTGAAAGGACTTAAAGTTCGTCCTTGTATCATCCTGCAGTGTCATTGACTTAGGAAGTTTAAAGCTGATCCTCCTTCTTATTTGTTAACAGTGTTGCTAAGAGACAGAAGAGACTGAACTAAAGAAAGTTTGTGAAACCTTTAGAATTTTTTCTATTTGTGCATGAATACGACCCAAAACGCATTCTGATATTTAAATATGCAAGACCGGATAGTTTCTCCCAATAAATAAATCCAAAATGCTTTGTCTTTAGTGAATGTGGTTCCTTTTATCAAGGTTTTGGACTGTGGTCATGTTAGAATTGAGATAATAATTCTTTATAAACTTCAAGCAACACTTATCTTTGCACCACTGGTTCAGAATCTACACACACACAAACACACAGCCATCTGACTGTATATCAGTTTTACGTTGATCTGATAATTTCCAACCTTTTACATCCACAAGAGGAGGAGGTCTGGAAGTGTGCGCTCTGTTTACTGCCACGTGTCACATCAATGGAGGCTGTGATACCAAAACACACACACACTCATCTTACATGCAGTCTGAGATCCAATCAGACTTTATTTAAAATCACACGTTTGCCTTAAGGTCTGTAGAACAAGTTCGATCTAAGGCCCTTCAATCTGATAAGAAAAATCTCCTTTGGTTTAATTTAAATTTCAGTATTTTAGAATTTAGAAAAAAATGGAAAAGATGTGTAAATCATGACAAACTTTAGTGGAACATCTCACACATAAAGGGACTTTTCTGTCAACAGGTCACTATCACGACTGCATACAGAAAGAGAATCACAGTAAACCTTTAATCTCTCAGGGGTAAAGATGGACTGAGGTTCATCACAGGCCAAACAAGCAGAACTGAATGGTTGTGATCTTCAGATCCTCAGCCAGCACCACATTAAAAACAGACAGGATTCTGAGGTGGAAATCACTGCATGGGCTCAGGAAAACACTCCGTGCATGTTGTCCATGCACCAATGCATGAATTACTGCACGAGTAACTTTCACACCTGTGAATACAGGTTTAAAAACATTTGCTGCCATTCAGATAACGTCTTTTTCAGAGAAAGTCTTATTTGTTTTAACAACACAATGTCCAACCACACACTGCAGGTATGACAACAGTGTGGCTCAGTAGTAAAAGAGTCCGGGTGCTAAACTGAAACTTTATTTTTAAGGTGTTGAACACAATTTTTTCAACCTTGCACCATTTTTACTTCTCTCAGATGCTCTTTTCATACCAAATCATGATAATGTATTGAGGATGTTACTTGTCAAAAGTTACAGTATGTATTACATAGTACTCAAGTTACATTATTATTGTCAGAGGCACTTACTTAAAATGTGCCTAGAAACTAATGTTTGGTCAAACATAAAGTCTAATTGTGAAGGGTTAGTAACTAAGGTCCCTGCCAAATATCAGCTGCACATCTTTACACACCTCATTATGACTGATCGAACACATAATGTCTGGCTCAGTGTTTGAGGATACAGAAAAAAAAATCACATTATGGTTTTTGAACATAGAAATGTGCTACTGCATAAAGTAACCAGTAATAATATCACTAACCTGATAAGGTTAAAAGTAATATTACTGCACTGCTATGACAAATATACACTACACGTGTTATCGAAGTTCTTGAAGTTGAGATGTTCCATCAGTTCTTTGTATTATTTTCTGCATTCAAGCGTGAGTGAATTACTGTATGAGCCCAGTGGACACAGGGTCCACAGAGGTCTTTTAAGAAGCTCTGAGGCATCTAGTGGAACCACAAACACCTTTTGAAAAGCTTTTACCATCAAACAATCTCAAGCTTTAGCCCATTCAGCACTGTCAGTTTATTAGGAACACAGCAGAAACTGCTCCAAGGATCTTGCAATCTCACAAATACAGCCTTTAAAGCACCACGAGCCCTTAAAAAAATGACTAACCATCCATCTTTACGTACTCACTGTTCCTCTGAATTGTCTTGGCTCAAGGGCACGTTCGCAGGCGGGACCGAGAGGCCTGCGATGTGTGTGGTCAACCCACTAACTGCCAGACTGGGTGCTGATGCCTCGTATTTGCATAACGTGCACACACTGAGTGAGTGTGTGAGCAGCAGAACACACAGCTGAGACAGAAAAACTTAACTTAACTTAAAAGAATAAAAATAAGAAGCCGTTCTGTGTTTTCTGTTGTAAATCAGAAGCTTCTTGGTGATTTTCTGTTTTTCTGAGTGACTAAAACAAATGAACCCAGCAACAAGTAACTGTTCTAAACACGCACAAGCGATTGGAGGTGTATGATTTCACAGAGTGTGTGGTACAGGTGAGGGGGGAGGGTCGGCTCGTCATGCTGGTATCCTGACAGTTTCAGTGACGACAACCCACATCTTTCCTGTGTTGTCCGTTAAAGCGAAACCATATCTGATCCAGTTTAACCCCCAGTAATCAGCTTCCCTCTGCTGAGACATCTGGGTTTGTCCCATCAGGTGAGACCATCAGGGCCCATCACTTCTGAACAGGTTTTCTGTTAAGGAGCTTTAGGTCAAATAATAATCAGATAGTGCTACATTTATTTTGAAGCATCTCAAACAGACACACACACCTATTGAACCACTTAGTTCCTCTTTAACGCCTCTTGAATGACCCTTTACACCTCCAGACCTCTGGATTTCACTGAAAATCCACTCTGCAGTTTCTACTGGAACCACAAGCACTTTTTGAAAAGCTTTTACAATCAATCAAACTCACGCTTGAGCCCCGAAGACACCAAGACTGAAAACTGCTGAAAGAATCCTGGAATTTTATAAAAGCAGCCTTAAAGGACAAAGAATCTTAAAAAACAACTCATTTGCTCCTGTTTTTATACTGTCATGGAATTATTTATATGACATATTTAACAAACCCTTGAGAAAGACCATAAATACATGCAAGGACCTGAAATGTCCAAAAGCTCCATAAACTCTGAATACACTTCAAAGGGGGTATCGCGGAGAAACAATTGCTGAAACCACCCAAGGACCAAACCCCTTAAATTTTTAATGTTCCCTTGTACGTCTTCATGAGTCCATAGCGCCTTTTAACTACACGCTCACAATTTTCCACAAGTGCTAAGACGTCCTTGGAAATGCTCCTGTTGATGACTACTTGGCTAGGAATGCAGAAACCCCCTGAAATAACGTTTACATGCATCTTTAAAACCACCTTAACCTCTAGGACCTCTTGACTGACCTCTCGCATCTCTGCAAGGACATATGAGGCTCCTGAAACTCCCTCTGGTACTGTTCCAGTCTTGGATCACCTACAAACTCTGGTAATCCCAAAGTCTTTTACTCCAGAAACTCGGCCAGAATAAATTAACGTTTGAACCATGGGACCGACTTAAAGAACAATTATATCTGTTTTATGCATTTTGGTCCCTTGAATGTTGGCAGAGAGCCAAACAAACTTCCACAATAGTGAAAATGTCAAGAACATTATCCTGGACTCACCGAAAGTCTCAAACGCAGGGGTTCTGAATCCTTATCCTCAAGCCGATCCTGGGCTGCTCTAACCACTGCTTATTACCTGGATCAGGTGTGTTTTGCAGATCAAGCTTTTTTAAAGTTTCAAAATTTATTGCCCAGATAATCATCATGGTTAAAAACAAATGTCATGGCAAGTTTTCACTCATTGGGCTGTTCACATGAATGTATCAGAGGAGCGGAATGCTGGACTGAAATATGGCGCCCGATCTGATCCCAATCTTTAGATTTGAATCTAAAAACTGTTTGCCTGGTGTTTTCTGGCTTTCAGGTTTGCTTCCACGAATCACAGTGGTATTCAGACTATCTGAGGGCCAGGGGCCAAACTGAAACCAGGCTTCTATCTTTAGAGTCACAGTTGGGTTCAGGTCTAGTCTTTAGTATCTAAGCAGTTTCTGTTTATAGAACCAGCATGGAGCATGAGTTCCAAACCACTAAAACCACTTATAGACTTGCAGTATCTATCCTGTTCAAGTGGCCCCAAATCAGACACTTGATCCATCTTAAGGGGCCTAAAAGCAGCTTAAGGATGTTTGAATCATTAAGATCTGTAAACATAAGACTCCTGTGATCTCTTAAGGACTCTTTCCTCTCTAAGAACTGCTGAAATCCCAAGGTGTGGATCTCGAGCCACCGATCTTGAAAACACTGTGATGGTTGCTGAAAACGTTTTGTGTCATGTCTCCTGATGAGATGTTGATGTACAATATTTAATTCTGCAAAAGATAAAACTAAAAAAGATTATTACCAAAACATAAATAAAATATACGAGTATTAGTACTGTAGCTTTACATTAACTGTGGGACTGTGATTGGATATGTTTAATATGCAGTTACACTGCTACTGCTCAGTGTATGTTCAATCTTGCAGATATTCTTTCAAATATTGGAAGGCTATAGTTCATGTGATTTAAACAGGATTTACTCCAGAACAGGCAGTGTTCCTAATAAACTGACAACTGAGTGTTTCTGATGTAATGCTGCCCCTCAGTGGCAAAAACGACAAACAGCAGCAGACTGAAAACCATCTGAACAAACATGATAAATAAAAATGTAACAGAAAGTTGTTTTGTTTTATACAAAAACTTAAAATCATTGAAACTGCACTTTCCTAAACAAGTGTTTGTGGTACATTTAATCACCTCACTGCAAAGACAGAAGTGTAAATAATTATTGCTACTGTACATAATTATATTTTTTAAAATGTTAATAGACGCCTTCACAGACTATCAATTTGCTTCTTATGTTTCTAGTTTGGGTAGTATATGTCCATAAGTGCCATTAAATCTCTTTCTACTTCTAGCTAAAAATGCCTCCAGATGACATCACTTGGAGGAACCTTCAGTTCTGATCAGGTCAAACTGCCTTTCGCCCAGATGATCATCTGAACTCCTACTGATGAAAAACTCCTCCCGGTGATGTCATCTGGAGGAGTTTTTCAGCAAGAAGCAGAGAAATTTTTAAATATATGGAAGTTTAAACGCATTAATGTACATTTACACCCTAAACTAAAGCCATAGAAAGCAAGATGAAAATTGGTGAAGTTGCACTTTAAACACAAAGTATTAATTTAACAAAGTGAAGGCGCCTGGAGACAAAGTACATAACAAACTACACAGACGTCTACAAAACAGTTCAAGAGCAGTTTCCCTGTAATTACAGTTATAAGGGGTTTTATTCCGGATTGTTTCCTTTTCGTTCACTTGTGAGTCATATGTGCATTTTTGTTCAACATTCAGCATTTTGGGTTTGAAACTTTGGATGTTTACACTGAGTGAAAACACGTAGAATGTCAGAGTTTAGTTTATTTAGTTTAATTAGAAAAACACAAAAGTCCTGGAATCTGACACATTAAGAACTATTAAAGAAGCCGACACAGTTGACTGATACACTATAAATCCAGACAAAACTTTAATAAGGAAAAAAAAGTGAAGTCTGCATGTCAGTGTAAAGCTTTTCTTTCTTTGCATTTAAAGTCCTAAAACAAAAACAGAATTCTTTTTTTGGCCTTCATCATCCTCTCAGCAAATGAAACTGACTGGTGTCCGTTACTCCACCTTACATCTGACATATTGTTGTTAAAGCGGGGACACACTGGCTACGTCTTTTTGGTCTAATATGAAGAATCTTCTGCGATGCTGTTTACTTGTTTCCTACTGAAGCTGAATTACTTGATCAAACCCTGTTCCAGACCTATGAAGTTACTGACAAGATGTGAGTGAAAGAATAACTGAGAACGTGACCCTAAAGCATGAAGAGATCCTCCAGAATAAAGATGTCTTGAAGATCACTTGGATTTTCTGGAACTACAGACCCATTCCATCTTAAGAGAGTGGATCATCTTCATTAAGAAAACTACAGACAGCAGCTACAGACACAATTCGATCAACAAGTTCATCAGTTTGTCATTTGAAGCAGTAAAAGCAGCGTCAGCAGCTTCTTTTTAAACAGAAAAAGCTGCTGAACATTTTCTACAGTTGCTCAGGAAAAACACTTAACCCAACCTCAGATTCATTTGCTGTGTGCTGAAATAACGTCGACCTTCACACAGAGTTCATTTAAGAAAAGAACTGATTGGTTGAGATGTCGATCCTTTGTGATACTGAGTTGCAAACAGGCCAGGGTTCCCTGAAATATCAAGTTTATGACAGTCAATATTTCTTCAGACAGCTCAGTTAAAAAGATGTTCACAGAAAGTCATGTGGTCAGCTGTATCATTTTACACCTTGCAGTGATGCATAAACACGAGAGACCTTATTTACACACAACACAATTAACTAAAACCCTTAAACACATTCATTTTCTCATGGGGTTAGCATAGCTTAGCTTCCGTTACCCTCTGATCTGCTCTATCATTGGGTTTTCAGCAGCACCGGGCTAAAACGCCAGACTGCTTCTCTATACTGTGGGTTTATTTAGATGCAGGCCGTGAGCTGTGAGCTGCTCCCTGATTGGCTGATGAGTCTCAGAGTGGCTTGGGCAGATTGTTAACTTCCTCCAAACACTCGTCGTAGGCTTCCTGATAATCCTGATGAGGTTTGATCAGGATCACACAGGTCGGCCTCTTGGATCCTGCAGACGAACCCAGATCCTGTGCAGTTAAAGGGAAAAATGTAAGTTATATGATCAACAAATAAAAACATTCACAAGTGTGATCAGAAATACCAAACATAAACAAATGACAACTTCCCAAACAATAATTTTACGGAAAAATGTTCTACTTCAACTTTATAGATCTGATCATTTCCTTCTGAAAAGCTTTAAGTGAAGATAAGCATCAGAAATATTTTCAATTCTTGTATTTACAGATTGTTTAGTCTTTAAACTGCTAATGTTTGCTATGTTTAAATGCTTTTAGAAAACTTAAGATAATTTATGTAACTTTTTCCAAAAAGTTGAAGCAGCTAATTGCTCCTGTGACTACACATAACTATTCTTACAAGGAATCATTTAGTTTTCTTCTGTGGATTTTTTTGTCACGTAAAACACATTTGACCTCACTATGGACATTACTGGCTCTGACAGTAAACATCTGCTGCTGCAGAGTCACCAACACACCGTCTGATGTTTTAAATAGTCAGTTTGCAGTGGACTCACCACTTTAGACGGGATGTACGCGTACGGCAGGTTTCTGTCCTCACACATAATCGGCAGATGACAGTAGACGTCGATGGGCAGTGTGTCGCCGGCCAACACCACAATACTGCAGAGACAAGACAGTTGAAAATGTGTAAGTGTCACAGTGAAGAGGAGGCAGACGTCACCTTATCATCAAACAGAAGAAGCTTTTTACCAAACGTTAGTAAAAATGTAAGTGAGGGGCTGATAACTCACCCTTTCTCTCCTTTGTTTATGAACTTCTGAACCTCCTTCACTCCTCTCCGGATGTTCTTCACTTTGGAAGCTGGAACCACAGAAATCATCATGAGCACACTGATCCAGACCACAATCCGTCATTTTTACAGCAACACTCAGATATTCGTTCAATGAGAGGCTCCAATAACTACAATTGTTTTTTGACAATGTGAAGGGACAGACAACCTACTCAAATTACCATTATACAAATAATACAATATAAGCTGAATTACGACACATGTCAATTTAATCTTATCAAATCAATTTCATTCATTTTACAACCGACACTTGTAATTTGCTGCTGTCACGGAACGTTTCGGTTTTAACAAATACGTTTTTTTCTGCACGTGAAAACGTTGGAAATCGGAGCAGACGCTGTTAGCAGGTGAGAGACGTTTTGTTGCTTTTACCTTTCTTCACACATTTGTAGAGCTTCTTGCTGAGTTTTCTGGAGGCCAGCGGCTGAGCGATGGCGTTCACGTTGGCGATCAGCTCCTGGTAAGACTTCTCGTTCCCGCCGGGAGTTGCAGGCTCCTCTGTCTCCTTCTCCTTCTTTATTTTAGTCATTTCTGCTGGAACTAGATCTTTGACGCTAGTGAAAATGTTCTCTGATAGTCTTTACTTTTAAACAGGAACAAAATCCACTCAACGAGACGCCACACGTGGTGGTGGTGCTTCTTTTTCTTCTTCTTCTTCTTCTTGAGTTTGTCTGAACAGGAAACACAACAGCGCCCCCAGCGACCCGGGAAGTAACAGCAGTACGACATTTCAAAGTAAAAGTTCGCTGGTTTTTTTCGAAGGGCAGAACATTGCATTCAAACAAAGACAAAAAACTGGAGACTTAAATCACAAATGTGACTTACTATCGCACAATTATGAAATACGAATCTTGTAATAATGCAAACGCTTTAAAACCTGACTTACAATGATCAGGTATTTAGGATGTCTCCAGTATCTCAGTGATTCTTTGACAGTTTTCAATATTTCCAGCAGTTTAAAGTAAATAAACTATAATTCGATGTGTGTTTGTTTTTTTTTGTTTTTTTACAAAATGTAAAGAAACATGCTACAAAGTGAGGCTTATTATCAGTCCACAGTCTGATTCTCTGTATCCATGACAGCGTGACACTTCCCGGTTTCCTGTAGAAGTTGGACTGTTCACACCACTGAAGAGTTTCAACATTTAATGTGACATCTTAAAAACCTGATTATTCTAAGGTCATTTCTGAAGCGTTTTCATATTTACAAGATCCATATTTCAATAAAATACGATACTAAGTCACAATAACAAGATAAGGTCTCCATTTCTTTTCTTTAATTAATGCAATGTGCTTCAGTAGTTGGTCCTAGTACTTCGTTTAATTTCTTCGACATTTAATTTCTAATAGACCAGACCTGTAACTATTTCTCCTATACAGTAGGTGTTTGGCCCAGTTGAGATCAGGTGACTGAAGGCCACAGCACATGACTCCACAAACCATTCAGTGAATCATCGTACCCTGTATGGAAACATTGTCATCTTGGAAGTGACTACTTCTTTATTGGTTGTATTGGTTGAATGTAAAAACGCATACAATTAACCAGTGTAAATATAAAAATATTAATAAAAAAAATTGCAATGCACAAACAATCTCAAGTTACCTTTACTGATAAAAGTGTGGGTCAACTGCTGAGACAAGAAACCTGCAGACAGGAAATCTGAATAATAAAGTCTGGCATTAATAGGCCTGACTATAAATTCTCAATCAGCTGTAAAGGTGAAGCAAAGAAACACATTTAACCCCAGAGCAAGCTTACAAAGAGCATATATCCCACAAAGATTTCCCGACCCTTCTGTATTATGTGCATCAACTCTCTATATCATGTGGAAACACATCAGAACAAGGAGTAAAAGGATTCCGGTGACAACCAGGAGGGTGGCGATGGAAATGAGGACCCCGGCGATGAAGCCGTGATGTCGGGCACCTTTCAGGTCTCCGACCGCCTTGCGGTCTCTAGCCTGTTGAACCAAAACAAACTGATTTAAACCCTGAGCTTCCACAGAAGCCTGATGAGTTACTGATGAAAGTGCAACACAGTGCAAATGAAAAGGCAACAACAGAAGAGTGTTACTGTTAAACTCGCCTTGATAGAGCAGATGAGAGCTGCCAGTCCGAGGCAGCAGGGGTTCAAGTAGAGGAAGCAGACGAGGGACCAGATGATGTGGTCCTTGGGGGGCTCAGCAGCCACGTCCACAGTGGTGTACTCAGCCACTGTAGGTTTTGCAGGAGGCCCGTCATACTTTTGCTTTAGTGGAGCAGTCTCAACCATGAAGCTTTTAGGATACATCACTGTCAGTTCAGCTTTAGTTTGGAGACAGGAAAGTGTGTGAGAATTTCAGGCCTCTTCTACATTAAACTGATTAAATCCAAAAATGCAACATTTTCTCTGAGGGTTTTGCTGTGAACGGAGCTTTGCAGAAACAATGTTGTGTCCGCGATCAAACAGATGGTGACAGCATTTCCCTCAGTGTGCTTTGTCCTGATACAGTTGGGAAATCACTTGTAAACTAGATGATTGCAGGGGATCAGGCCCAGACAAAGGCAGAATACAGGTTTCATGCTTGGCTGAGGGGGAAATGTTGTGACACACGTAGTGGAAACAGCTTGAAATCAATCATGACGTATTTAAAAAAGCGTGGGATTAAAGAGACGAAAAGACATAATGTTCTGCACAAATTGGTCAAGAATGTGAACTTTACCAAAGTTACAAATGTCAACAAGCACAATATCTCTCAAGTAATAGAACACATCCAGTTCTCTTGCCACTGTAAAGAGTTTCCCTCCAACATCATGTCTGGGTCTGTGTGTGGGATCACGTGAGAAATGTCCTCATTACGGCACATATGCAAACTCATTGGCAAACAGCTGTAATATCAGTACTGAAAGTAAGAAGAAGTTCTCATTACGGGGAAAACAATGACAAGTATTGTGGAAAAGCAGATACGTCACATTTTCTGCAGCACTGTTTGACAAACCTGTTTCACTTTTGCTTATAGCTGAAATGAACAAATCAAAGTGTATTTGTATCTTTAATTCTAAATCTATCAGCACCCTGTTCCTTTTCAACGATGGCATTTTATGTAGCAACCTTGCACAATAACAGCCAAATGTAAAATCATATATATATGTTAGATAATTACTTAAAAGTATTTTTTATAGATTCTAGTAAAACATTACCACAGTCATAAATCCACTGTTACCTATCAGCATTACTTTTCTTTAAGTGTGTAATAAAGAGTCGTTAAAAAAACCAAAAGAAGAAGAGACAGTCTTACCTGTGAGGTGATCACTCAGACTCCAGGTGATGGTGGTTTAGATGAAGCGGATAAACACGTCTGACTATTTTTTTTTTTTTTTAATAGGGCAGGACTGAACATGCTCTTTAATTTTACATTTTACAGATTTTTTTTTGCTGTATGTTCCTAAACTCCACACAAGTTTATACTTAAACACAGGACCCGATTCCACTGTGTGCAGTAAAAATGTGGACGTGTGGTAAAAAATCGATTTAAAGTTGAACGGAACAGCAGACAGGTGAATCTGCGTGAATCTTCTTCCCTCAGACTGTCCAGTACCTTTTGTCTGGAAAGAGCTGCCGAGGGAACAGACTTTACAGTTCTGCTTCATCAGGTCCAGGTTTTTCTTTTTTATTTGAAACCCATAGGTTTTGTTACTGCTGTTTCTGTATCTACATTGTGTTTGTGTTTTTTGTTGTTGTTGAAGGCAACAATAATTTAACCAATGATGGAATAACACACACATGAAAATGTTTAGCCCCCCCCCCCCAAAAAAAGTAAAGAAGATAAATAAATAAAGAGAATGTAAAACTACTTCTATATTGAGCTGCTAAAACCTGTCCAACCCCCCCAATCTAATGCAACTGTCCCAAAATGTCTAAGAGTGCAGCCAGGACAACTGAGCTTTGCTGTAGTATTAGTGACCCAACAGGTGGTGGCAGTATTTTAAAATCACCTCCACAGATGCTGTTGTGATGTTAGTGTGGGAGCACGTAGCTGTCACAGCTGGTGTGGACACAGGTTATTTGGCACAAAACCTTTCCAGTGCTTTATGATCATACACACGGAGCTTTGAAAGCTTTTTCAAAAACTGCCAGGCATAAAATCCTGGTGGAGAAACACCTGATGTATTTGAATATATAAACATATTGGGAGCAGCCAGTAGAAACTTTCCAGATTTCAGATTGCAGGTCAGTAACAGATTTTGATGCTCGCACACATTCATATTTTGCAGAACTAGCATTAGAGCACTGCTCCCTGACAAATAGAACGTCCCAGGTTTATTCTGTGTGGAGTTTCATGTTCTCCCTGTGCTTGTGTGGGTTTCGTCCGGTTTCCTCCCACAGTCCAAGAACATGAATGTTAGGTTAATTGTTGGCTCTAAATTGTCTGTAGGTGTGAAGGTTTGGGAGTTTGTGTATGTCTCTCTGTGTTGGCCCTGAGAAAGACGTGTCCACGGTGGACCCCACCTCTCACTCAATGACAGCTGGGATAGACTCCAGCCCCCCATGACCCTGAACAAGATAATGGATGGATTAGTCCTCATGCAGCACATAAACATTATGATGAATACTGAGATCGCACTAGTTGTGTGGCCATTGAAGTAGAACCAGGTACCATTTGGTCATATGAACTACAATTACATTCATAACTTTAAATGTGTTCCTCATATGTTTCATGATAATTGTGCACAATCAGCAGCACAATGTAAATAAATTCAGCCTTTTTTTAAAAACATGAACATTCACATTGAATCTGATCCGGTGAACAAACTCCACAGCCATAGATCTGATCATGTGTTGCCTTAACTACTGTATGATGACATTACAAACTTAAAACCAATGCGTTTGCTGACATCATAGTCTAAACCAAGAATTGTTGCCACATTGTTTAACTCAGTTCTGCAATTTAAAATCAGCAACAGTTCTAACTAAACTTGTAGAAAGGCGTCAGCCAGTGTGCAGACGACCATGTTTCAACTTACACAACAGACGTGTTTATTGCTGAAAAAGTCTTTTTAAATGAACCTGCTGAGAGGAAATCTTAACGAACTCTGACACAGCTAAATAAAAAGCTCCATTATTCACACTGTTCAGTTTCTTTTTAAACTTCGTAACACAAACAAAGAAAATCAAAGAAAAAGAGGAAGCATTAGAGTCCAGCGGTGTGAAATGAAACAAACTGTGCCATGAGTGTAAAAACTGAAATAGCAGATGGTGACCAGCATATTGAAAGTGTGAGCGAAGGATCCGTGATGTCAGGCACAGTGATATAGTATCTGAGCACAGACCACAAGCAAATCTGTTTGTAACTGTGTCTCCATCTCTTTCCATTCCACATGTTGTTTCCCGTATTTCCTTTTCATAATCCCTGTCTGAATGTGACTGTGTGTCCAAGAACATCCCAGCAACATTTGTAAGATGTTAAAATATGTCTGTTTTTCTCTTACGCACTGATCCTTTTTCAACTTTAATGTTTCATCAGCTGGTAGAGTTTTACTTTTTTCACCTTTAAAAGATTCTTGTCAAGCTCAATTCATGCTTTCTGTGTCCACATGTCTTCGTTTCAGGAACCGTAAATACTAGTGTTGTCATGATACTACGATTATGACTTCGCAGGTCACTTTGGATAAAAGTGTCTGCTGAAGGACTGATTGTATTAATAATTCAATGATAAATAATTCAACCAAAAATGGGAAGTAGATGCCATAACTTAATAACCGTAAGCGGATCATTTATAACTTGTGCTCTTCATCTAAATACTTGTATGAACGCCTCATTTTTAGCAACAACTTATGATAGAGTTAACATCACCAGTGGTAGCGTTTAGGGCCACATCTGGAAGTTTGCTGAACAAACTGAGCCAAAAATATACATTATATTTGTCCTTAACCCGCCGCTCTCAAAACTCTGATGGCTTCCCACAAAATAAATGACACTCATTTGACTCAGTATGTTCTCTATCTTTTTATCTATTTAAAACAAATCAAAACAAAAAAAAAACAGTCCAGTTATTAATCACTGGGTGAGGTTTATTCAGTCAGTCACTTACTGCTCTGTGTCATCTCCCAACGGCTGACAGCTGTTAGGAGGCTGGTATAGTGTGGAGGTGGCAAAATCGTAAATTGTAGTGATGTCCCAACACCACTTTTCCAGGCTCGGTGTATCTGAACCTCTAACGTCTCGACGACGTTGAGTCACTCACTCTGTTGAGTTCCAGTTTTTTTAATGTAACATTTAACGATAAATTCAGTGGTGCAAATGTGTCTTCTCAGGTCATATAGTTAATCTACAAATGTTTTACCAAAGCAAAGGAAAATTATGTTCTCTTGCTTTAACAATTATCCACAAATCAAAATGTTAATCAGTACTTCAATTAACGTTTTCTTTAAGAAACACGACATTTTTAAGATACCAAAAGCTGCTTTTTACGTTGAATGTATAAAAAAATACAAAGTATAACAAATAATAAAACTTTGCATAATTCAACTTTATTCATGCCATTGATCAGAATGGAGTGAATTGCAGCAATGTAATGAAGTTTTTGAAATGTACATTTTAATATAAACCCTTATAATATGGCGGTAAATATACACAGATACTAAGAAAACATAGAGTATAGAAAAATGTGCAATCTTTAAAGAGTCAGTTAAAAAAAGGTTGCAATTATATGATGAGATTTATCTTGTATCACCAAAAAGGTCAAACTGCGGAATATTCAACCAATACTCATCAAATTAGAACCAATTTCACAGCAGACACATTATTTAAAAGTTACTGTGTTTTATCACACTAAATATTCACATATACACAAAATATTGTTCTTTACTTTTAATAAAAGCTATAAGTGCAGTGAAGTTGGTTAAAGACAAAGTGGATGAAGCACTAGTTTAAAACATTCATTCCCTATAAATAATAATAGTTGTCTCCTAACAAAGAGTAACAGAAATCTCAGGAGTTGATCAGTTCTATGTTACACAGAAGAGGTGTTTTCTCTACAACTGGCACAGTAACCTGACAGTAATCTGACAGTAATCTGACAGTAAACTGACAGTAATCTGACAGTAACTTGACAGTAAACTGACAGTAATCTGACAGTAACTTGACAGTAACCTGACAGTAATCTGACTGCAGTAACTGATTCATTGCAGACACAACGTGCCTCAGAGGTCAGTCGTGATACAGTTTCACGTCCTTCATTGTCCCGGCAGAGGACCAGGGGCCTGCAGGAGCCCCTGGTTACAACAGCTCGGTGGTTTTGGTGCTGTTTCTGTGCCTCTGCTCCACAGGTCAGTGGACTGGCCTCACGGACAGTACTCGTACTCGCCTCCGTCACCTCCTCCATCGATCTGATAGATGTTCTCCACCGCTAAGTTTCGATTGTGGAGCTGCAGAGTGGACGAAGTTGAGTTGAAGCGGACTGTACCATTACTGTGCTGCTGAGGGCTGAGAGCAGGATGACACATTCGTTATTGATGGTTTCATTTGATCAGGACCTTCGTGCAAACACTATTATCATTGTCCTACACATAGTAAGTACAAACTCATTTCTTCCTTCAAAATACTTTGACAGAAAAACCCATTTCCTGACATTAATGATTATATTGTAATCATAATTTTTTTGTCACTCAAACGTAAAATCCATTCACCTCTAAAAATCAAAAATCAAACTTTTCATTTCTTTATTCTGTCAGTGCTGCGGTTTAACCCAGATATGTCAGGTACGTTTCCTCTTTTGTTTGTGGGATCTGTCACCGATCAGGCTTTGACATTTCAAATGTGACAGTTTCGCACTCGTCTGCTTCGTGACGCGTTCAAACGGCTTTTGTCAAATGTGACACAGTCACGGTAGAAACCTCAGAGGTTTCCTTTCAGCTTTCATCTCCAAGTTGAGTTTCTGATAAAATAAATAAATGAATCATATCAGACAGTTGAGGAACTTTGAGGTTTTAATCAGATCTGGCTGTAGAGTAGCTATAAACTATAAACTGTAGACTTTTGGGGCTTATAAAAATAGATTGTGTTTTATATGTGGGATTTCTAACTGCATTCATATTTTAAAAACATTCATATTTCATAAGCATTCATAGTTTAAAAACCTTTTGAATGGAGTTCGGCTACATGTAGCTCCTGGCTCCTGGCAATCTGCTGAACATTAAAAGCCTTTTTCTGAGTAAGTTACTAAAAATGACCACCTGACATTTTACCTTAGCTAGCTGTCTACTTCACAGGATGCCATTTTAGCTGCAGGGCTAACTGACCCTTTCATAGGTTTTCCCATCAATTAAAGCTGATGCACCAACTGCCATTTGTTTGGTACAATGTAGACATGTTGGACTTGTTGGACAGCGTCGTCTTTTTCGGTTTTTCTGGAGCTGACAGTTTCCTCCTGCTTCCAGTCACAGTGCAACCAAAACTTTACATTATTAAAACGGTTCCTTTTAGATTTTCTAATTAATCTGAATTAATTCGTTGTTTTAAAACGTTTGTTTTAGATACGTCATTTGTACAGTATGTGTTGCTACAGTGATGCTACTGAAGAGATTATTCCAGAAACTGTAAACCCTGAACATCC
Organism: Channa argus; assembly: GCF_033026475.1. NCBI lineage: Eukaryota > Metazoa > Chordata > Actinopteri > Anabantiformes > Channidae > Channa > Channa argus. Next base: position 12,914,087 of record NC_090218.1, read on the forward strand.
AGTTTAAAATGTTTGGCTGAACGCTCCACAGCTATTCGGTTATGGAGAAAAGATACTGCATTTTCTTCCTTTCTTGACTACACTGCTAGCTTGTTTTAAAAAGGGTTTGAATGTGTGGGTGTCAGAATTAACGGAAAGTTTAGGCAGCAGCTTCAGCTTGGGACCCTCTGCTGTGTGGCCTGTGGAAACCTTGAAACGAACGAACCGGCCGCTTGATGGCTGATTTGTATCTCTGACTCTGCTGCCTTCTGTCTCAGAAAGCTTCTGTGTGGTTTGTGGTTTTCTGTCATTGCTGAGTTTCAGGTTGAGCAAAGCGCCACTGAAATGTTAGATGCGATGGGATGCAGATGATGATGGTGATGCTGCGATAATGCAGAGGATGCTGCTGGTTTCTGGGGTGAGATTCCCAACTCGGAGGCCAAGTTGCCGATTCATAATTTCTCTGCTGAGTCATTATTTCTCAATTGGACACCAACACTGTTTCATATATATATATATATATGAAACAGTGTCCTAGACTTTTACCAAGCTACTATCAACAAAAGAAGAAAAAGGTAAAGCCCGTTCAAAAATTTTAATAAGTCACATTATGATACTTACATTTTGTTGACTTTCTTCAATCGTTTTGCTGCAGAGACAGAAAAAAACATTAATGAAAAGTAAAGTTTGTATTTATGAAACAAGTATGTGCAGATAAAAAGTATGTCTTGATGGAGTTTCTCCAGTTTTGGCAAATACATCATCCAATTATTGGAATAAAAGTCTGACCAAACTGCAACTTTATTGATAAAGGCGATTAACAGCAAGGTGGCAATTCTGGTTTATATATGTTTGTTATACTGTACAAAATTTTTGTATTTTTGAAAAAGTCGTCAAAATGTAAAAAAAACCTCTCAATATTAATTTAGTGGGATTTATTTATTTATCCCACACAGCCAATAAGTCACATTCAGAAGTGATGTTTGTCGGTTGACGGTTGCTGAAACAAGTTTAACGATGCTGCACCACAGATGAACTAACGTGTTAAACAGGACGGAGTTAGAATTAGTTCTCTCATCTGCCTGAACAGAGGGTTTATATGTTATAGTTCTTTTTTTATTGGACAGTGGATGAAACCTGTATTACACAGCGAATGTTCAGGTTTATAAAAAAAAGTGAATCAATTCCTATCACAGCCTCACTAAGCTCTGCTTCCTCACTGAGGTCAAACTGGATGTTTGTGGCTGAAACAACAGAGGAGCATTTAAACTTCCTGCTCTGTTGGTGTCAGTCAGATACTGAGTTAACACAAAGGGACTGTTCCCGTTAGTCTGTCCCACTTTAACTTACCCATGATGATGACTCCACCTGCTGTGACCAACGCTACCAATCCAAACAAAATGCTCACCAAGACCACAGTCAAAGGGCTGCTGCTCCCCTGTTAACGTGCAACACAGAAACACCCTGTGATTGGTTTTGATCATATGAAACTTCCGTTTTGTCACGTTTTATGTTGTGAAACTGACACTAGATGGATTCCTGATCAGACCTAGTGGAAACAGGCTGCTAGGCCTGAGAGGTCAGAGGAGCCTTTGTTCGAAACAACTGTTCACACGAATTGATGGAAGGAGACATTAACTGACTACAGACACGACTTTAGCCCAAGTACATGGAAGTGTGAACAGGCAAAACTGGTATTCATATTAGATGGCATCTTATTAGCAAAAGACAAAGACAAAGCTCATAAAGGGACACAAAACATCCACAAAGAGAAATAATGGCCATAAATGAAGACACACAGTTCGACAAAGGAAAATCTAACACTATTATTATAGTAAATACACTTCTATCTTACTTCATACTACTTCATTTTCACTCATATCTGTACTGCAAATTACAGCTGTTAGTTTAATGTGTAGGAGAAGCTTTGACAAATATATAAAATCTGATGTTCACAGCTCCACTTCCAGCTAATTACTTTCATCTGGCCTGAAACTTACAATTAAACACTGGAACAGCTTGTGTACATACATACGTGTCCTCGACTCTGTTGGAGGAGGAAGTCCACAGGGTGTCTGCGGAAGTCATCTGACCTGCAGCACGAGGAATCGAAAGCAGATAAATTTGGTGCAGCAGTGTCAGCAGGGATAACTTTTCAGAAACTGACTGTGAGGGAGGAATCTGATGTCTGACGTGCAAATGTTAGTGTGAACTGATGAACCTTCCAGGGAAGCGAATAATGAATCAGACCCTCTGTTGCTCAATCGCTGACAGTCTGAGTTAGTGTGAGTGTGTGTTGGAGTACCTGCAGTCTGGGTGGCTGATGTCTGCTCCGTAGACGTCTCTGTGCTTATTTCTGATGACGTGGTCGTCTCTGAAGCTGAAACACACATTAATATTCATGATAACTGCTAATGACAAATGTTAATGTGTCACTTTTCATTGACAAGTACTAAACTGACCAGTGGGGTGAAATCAGCAGGAGAAATTAACCCATTACATCAACTAATAACTACGATTTACAGTGATTTGTTCTTCGTGGTATCTGTGAAACTACACCATGAGTCATTGTGTAGTGAAGGTACTTGATTCTTTGCTCTTTGTGGCGTAAGAAATCAGAGATCATACAGACGATCTTGTCAAAGACAAGCTTCCATTTAAACAGGAAACCTGTTCTGAGAAATACTCATCAGGGAGGTAAAACTTGATTCATAAAGTTACAGTCTGCATCTGTGTGAATGTCAAATACAGAGTCTCTCAAAATGAACGAGTTAACAAACTGGACCTGGGAAATAACTTTTACAACTTTCTTTTTACTTTGCAGTGCTGCTGCCTGAAATCCTGTATTACTACATAAACCTCTTGAGCTTTTCCACAGTCACAGACAGGTTCACAAGTTGTGAAGGTTTTTCTGAAGAAACTCAGAAGAGTGGACCACTATGAAAGCAACCAAAAGCCCCTTTTTTAACCAGGCCATTTCCTCTCAGATAAGACACAAGAAAATGGTACTTTTCTGTATGTACACTGATAAACCACAACATTAAAACCATCTGCTGCTTTTGATACAAAAACATCATATGGCTTTTTCTAAAAACATCATGAACTAATGAAAGTTGATGTATCATTATGTGTTAAGCAGCTGTCACACATACAATGTTTAATGTCAGCTCCACTTTTGACTTTTGACCCTTAGAAAAACTAAGGGTCAAAGGTCACTGCTGGTTAATTACTGTACATTTTGCCATAATTGCTATAATCAGTATTGTTTAAAATGCAGATTTTGTAGTGCAATACTTTTGCATTTTTAGTAAAATGTACCAGCTCAGTACTGTTTTTTTGAGTAAAACATTTGAATTGGTAGTTGTAGAGAATTTATTTAGGCCAAGATACGTGTACCACTTCTGCACACAGTGCATCACATGTTGCTGTGTAGCAACTGCCAAATCAACATGTGGACAATGACCCGCTGTGGTGCCCCTGAACTCACGGGATAAACCGAAAGGACAAAAAAAAAAAAAACAGCCAGTAAACTGACCCTGCTGCCGTTGGTTGGCATTGGTCCCGTCAGTAAGACGACTCTGATTGGCTGTTCAGCTTAGGGAGTCAGTGTACGAGAAGAGACCACGGTCTTAACAACATCAGTACAACTTGTAACTTCTCGTCAAAAACATTGTCGATTAGAAGTAGCTATAAACCATCAGTGGTGAGGGAGTGAAAATGTGGTCCCAGGTCTTTGTGGTGTGTTCAGACAATGGTTTCTTGTCCCCACTAAGTCTTAACATTGGTTTTGTTTGTTATGACCCAAAAACAGGTTGATGTTTACCAGCTTCTTTGTCCAAGCTCGAAAAAAACAGAAAACTTTAAACTCAACTTTTTGAAATTTCTTACCTTCTTCAACTGTTAAATCAAAGTGATGTTTTTCATCATTAAACCACCCAGGAATGTCCACCCTGCACCCGTATCGTCCAGCATCTGTCTCTGTGAGGTTCAGTATCGTTAGAGAAACGGCTCCATCGTCCAGTCGTCCCAGTAGCTGATACCTGCTGGAAACATTGGTTTCTTCTTTTCCTTTAAATGTTCCTGTGGCGATTAGTTGGTTGTTACAGCCTGAATATGATATTTCTCCTCGATTCCAACAAACTGACCGTTCACTGTAGTATTTGATGTCATATTTACAGGGCAGAGTGACACTGTGACCTGTCAAACCAACAACTCTGCTGCTGCCACATTCACTGACTGTGGAGACAGAAAAACAAGAGTTTGGTCAATTTGTTCAAAGTCAAAATATAAACTCTAATTATGTTTTTATGTTTTACTATTAACCTGTTTTATAAACCTGTTTGAATATGTGTAGATATAGTTGTTATTGTTACATGGTTATTGTGTATTGTTCTTTTTTGTTCTTGTCTGTGTTTTTACACAACAACTCACATTTCTACATTATTTTAAATGTCTATAAACACTGAACCAAAGTCAAGATCTCAAAATCTAATAAAAGCAACATCTTTGTTTTGTGCCCCTCAGTCTCATATCTGTTAATGTTTCACTGCAGCACTTTTAGCCACTTTTAATCACATCTCTGTGCATCACCTCCTGTTGGGTTTGTGTCTCACTGATCTTATCTGCTGGTTTTAGGCTGCAGCTGTTAAAGCTGCTGCTTTTTTGTGTCATAGCTGCTGAGTATGAGGCTGTTTCTTTGTTTGACTACTGGGTTCTTCAAGTCAGTTACAAATAAAAGACCTGAAGAGGAAACACAGTATTCAAATGATGAGAAAGAACGTCTGCCAAAAAATAATCGCTCTGTTCCTTAACATCACGTCATGTAACATCACAGAGAGCAAAACAGAAATAATAACAGCATTAATATTAATAATAATAATAATAACAGTGTCACATTTTATATGGAGTCAACAAAAACCTACAGACGTTACATTGAAGTCCATCAGAGAGTTTTAAGTTGACTCTTTAAAACCATGTTTTCTCTCCTCTGAGACTTTAAACATGAAATAGTGACATGAGTCAGTGACAAAGAGTAAATAGCTGAGTACCTGTGAGCAGAGCGAGCAGCAGTACGATCCTCATGATGAACACTGACAAAGTGTCATCACAGAAACACAAACCACAGTTACATTTACAGCTTCTGAAGTCCTGTGAGTCACCACAGCTGCTAATACACGCTGTAAAAAACCCACAGAGGGAACAAAAAAAACACGATTCGCTGTGATGTGATGTTTGCTTCACGAAACTCTGAGGCACATTTGAAAGACAAATGAGGCAAATTGTGTTTAGTCAATAACATTTTCTGTACATTTGCTAACAAAGTGACAATAAAGAAATGACTAGATGACAAATAAGCACAAAAACGATACAAAATCACCATAATCCAACAACAACAAAAAAAAAAAAATGGCAATGAAAGTAAAAGGTGTTGGGGTCAGTCTGGGGGTCTTATAGTGTAGAAACCAAACTGGACCTAAACTGATGAAACTGCTGCTGTTGTACTGTCAGTGAACAGCATCATTTTTCACAGTGTGTGTTCACACTTCAGCTGCACACAGACTTTTTTAAGCCCTTTAGGTTCACGTGGGACAAAATTACAAAGAATAAAAAGAAATACATTTTACATACAATAACATTTTAATGCTGGATAATAATAAATTGAGAATCTAGTTAAAATTCACAGCATCACTAATTTTAACACACTGATCCAGTAAAACTCAGAAAAAACGTGTATTTTTGGTGTAAGTAAAGATCATTAGGCTACACAGCAGCAGAAGACTGAACAAAACTGATGTGAGGTCAGTTGATGGTTTTCCTGGAGATGATGTCTCACTGTGGTGGACTGAGGGAAAACAATCTTTAGGTTTTCAGACAGTTGTGTTGTGTTTCCCCACAGAAACACCGACAGCAACTAGTTTCATTTTGGCCTCGTCTTACTTTAAGTGAATGAATTAACGTTGGTTTGCCACAGATGATTGCACCTGGTGACAGTAACCAGTGATCAGCAACAATCGACTGAAACAGGAAGCTGATGGTGAGCTATGCTGACACGGCAAAACCATTTTTCAAAAAAGACAAAGAGCCATGATTTCACATTTTCACTCGCTAATTAACACTAATACTAGTTACCACAGGTGAAATAATGTAGGTCACCAAACTGACACTGTCAGCTCCTCTGTGGATGGAAAGTGGACTCCGATCTAGTTTTCAGTAGTCCCTGCAGAACTTTGTGGACACTAAACACTTTCCCCAAAACACATTAAAGCTCGACTAAATGATTGAAACATTAACAAGTCCACCTGACGATAAAATACATGATCAGGCATTTTTAAGAGCTATGAAAATTGTATTTAGAGCTTTTTTAATGCCTAATAATCAAGTTTTTGAATGTAATATCTTTTAAAGTCGTGCAGAAACCTTTTTAATAAAAAAGAAATAAGGAACAAAAGCTTGTTGTCGTGCAGAGGGAGCTGTTACAGGGTGACGCCCCTCTGTACTTACGGTTCTGAACTGAAAATACAATTTTATTTTTCATGTAACAACGGCACAATGTGAGATCATTAACACAAGAGGAAACTATCTGAGATGGAAGTGTTATCAACTACCTCTTAACTGGCAGAGAGCCAGTGTGCACATGTTGGCCGGATGGTTTTAAAGTGCGGTCAACACATGACTTCCTGTCCCCCTGGTAGCAGCTTCCTGCATCTAAACCTCGGACTCTGAGTTTCACTTCTTCAGAGTCTTAAGGACGACTGAGCTGCACTGAAAGACACACCTGCAGCATGGACGTCTGCTGGCTCACAGAGGTAAAATGATAGTGTGTATCTGCTTTTACTCAATGGACGAAGCGACTGAAAAGTGAGGAACAAAGCAGCAAAAAATCAAAGTCTAACACAGTAAAGCAAAATGCTGTGCTGTCTTTTATTAGCCCAGAAGAATTCTGCCTTCAATAACCTTTTGAACACTGGCAGTGTCTGATCATTTTGTGTAGCTGTTATCGTCAGCAGGACTTCAGCTTTTTCTATAATACAATCTGTAACAAAGTCTACATGCAGCCCAGGAGGCCGACATGTTCATCACAGGCACAGTAAGACTGTGTGGGACATAATAAACATCCAGATGACTTCACCACAGCAAATTTCTTCATTCCAGAAACAAGGCCTTTGTAAATATTGTCCACACTCTTCTGCGTTTCTGTAATTCCACCTTAAGTGTTGCACATTTGCAGTCCACCAACTAAAATACAGGGAAGTGTTGAATGGGAACATATGGTGCAACGTGTTAAAAATACAAAAGTTGCTTGTTTTGGGATGAAGAAATATGTCAGTGTGAGCAGTGTGTCGGGCTGATGTGTTTGGACAACAGGCTGCAGACAACAAGTGGCCACAGCGTTAGAGTTCATGGACCTGTGACGCTGTTTCAAGCTTTTAGCAAAAGACAGAAACAAACATTTTATTAAAAGCAAATATATTGTACATCATTTCTGACTTTCTGATCTTGGCTTTTATTCACTCAGTTTATAGAATCCGTTAAACTTGTAGCTATTATTCAATTCTTTAAATGTAGAATTTGTTTTAGTTCCAGATTCATTTGTTAGATTATGTGTTAGCTATATATCATTTATCAATTAAAGCATTTATTTGTGTATTACATCTTTAATGGATGAAGTCAGTTTTGGTCTGTACATGGCCTCCTGAGCTGCATGAACTTAGAGGGGAAAAAAGGCTTCTGTACGAGCTCTGACCAAAAATAAAGACATAATTAACATATAGTTATCATGTACGATCACATTCCCAAATTGTGAAAAAAAACTTTTAATCTCACTGACAGGTGCGGATACTCAGCATCACACTCATAAGAAGTACTGGTGCAGTACCACATACGTGGCTGTTTCACTGTTTGACAGTAAAATAAAATCAACCAAAATCCAAAGATCTGCTAATAAACAGCTGGAAACTAAACAGTCAACAAGTACAAGCAACAGTTGACCCTGAATTCTGATGTACAACTCCAATCAAAAAAAGTTGGGGATGATGTGTAAAACTTAAAGAAAATCTGAACGCAATGATTTGCAAATTTCATCAACCCATATTTGATTCACTATAGAACATAAACAACATATCAGATGTTGAAACAGACATTTTACCATTTAATGGAAAATATGAGCTCATCTGGAATTTGGTGGCAGAAACACATCTCAAAAAGTTGGAACAGGGTGATGTTGACCATGGTGTATCATCACTTCTTCTTTTAACAACTGTCTGTAAAACATCTGGGAAGTGAGGAGACCAGTTGCTGGAGTTTAAAAGAGGAATGTTGTCCTGTTCTTGTCTGATGGAGAATTCTAGCTGCTCAACAGTCCTGGGATTTTGTTGGCAGATTTTTCACTTTATGATGCACCAAATAATTTCTGTTAGTGAAAGGTTCAGCACCCGGACTCTTCTCCTGCGAAGCCATGCTGTTGTGACGGATGCAGTAAGTGGTTTACATGGAATGATTTTGCTATGTCAAAATCAAAATCAAGAGCATATGTTTTCATTTGAGAGCCTCAAGTAAGTGTGATTTGTTTTTATTTAGCTGTTCGTGTCTTAATAAATGCATCACTTTAAAATCGGTTATCAAATTCTTTACCTAAAATCATGTTGACAATTTTTGCCAGCAAACTATGCAAAACGCTGAAAGCATTTACGTACATCGGCATATAGTCGACGAAGCTAATACACTGAAAAGAGTTTGTCCAGTTAGTTATACCATTCAGACTTAGCATTAGCTTAGCTGGTCTTAATAATGTCATGGAGGATCAGGGTCAGCATGTCCACTCTGAGCAGTTTGCAGCTATACAGTGATACACTGTGGTAATATGCTATATGGTAATTATGGGAAAACACGTACAGTAATTATAAAGTGAGGGTTAAAATCACGGTTGCTAAAAGTGGAGCTGAGTCAGTGACATTACAACTTTTAGATGCTTGACAGAATTTGGAACGTCTGTGCCAACTTCCTACTATGTTTTTCTATGAGACCAGGAGCTCGACACATTAGTTTCGCTCATCAAAGCTCACGTGGCCCATAGTGGGTAACAGGTTAGTAATGGGAAGACTGAGGTCTTTAGGACACAGGGTCCACAGAGTGGATGCAGCTGGGATTCTGATTCTCACAAACTAGTTTAGAAGATTTATCAGTGGCAGTTTCTTTATTCTTTAGACCTTGACAGACGTAGTGACACTGCTGAACATTTCATCTGGTTAAACTTGAAGTACTGACTTATAACCGATCGTCTGACAGATGCTGCGCACAGAGTAACATTAAAATCCCCATGAGATGTATTGACTAACAACGTTGTTGTTAACTAGAATATATCTTAGGTTCTTAAACTGATGAGTCATCAGCTTGTGGTTTATATATGATGTGTCATATAGAATAACTTGGACTTGTATCTAAATAATGAACCCACATGCAGTTTAATAAATAATCTGACACGTGAACAAAAATCAAATCATTATGGCTTTCAAACCTTTTTTCTCCTAAACCTGCAGCCGCATCATCATCATCAAGACAAGAGAAGGAATCTAAGAATAACTTCTAAATAAGTCATTTTTAGTTCTCCATACACCGTATGGACCCTAAGTAAATTTCCACCATCTGACTTACGTCATTAAGTAAAAGCAAAAAAAAAACAAAATCTCATCCTGTTTCCGCCCGGTTTCGAACCGGGGACCTTTCGCGTGTGAGGCGAACGTGATAACCACTACACTACGGAAACACACTAACACATATGGCGGAAGTAGATTTATAACCACACAGAAAACGTGGGTGGAGAATGTTTTGTCACGTCCTATTATTATTAAAAATGTAGCGCTGCCTTCAAACAGAACTAACGCGACGTGTTATTGGTGTTCCTTCCTTCTGAGGAAACGACGGTTTCCGTAGTGTAGTGGTTATCACGTTCGCCTAACACGCGAAAGGTCCCCGGTTCGAAACCGGGCGGAAACATGATTTTTACTAGTTTTACTATGGGGATTTAAATTCCGAATTTTTTGAACGCAAAACTTAAGAACTTTCTAAAGGACCTAAGAACTGCGTAAGTGATGCTGCATATCAGTGATAAAGGTTAGTTTATTCTACATGACGTCATGTCCTACACTGAGAAGAGGGGTTGCTGTAATAACTGTGACGATGATCATACAGTTATTATGATGATGAGATGATTACATTATTATCATGATAATAACTGTATGATCATCGTTATTATCATGAAATATTTTAAAAAATAAGGAACCTCCCCGTCGGGGAATCGAACCCCGGTCTCCCGCGTGACAGGCGGGGATACTCACCACTATACTAACGAGGAATGGTCTGTATTAAAAACATGCAATACCTTTTATTAAAATTCCGACTGAACTAGACTTTTTTACGTTTTCCTTTAGTTTACTATAAAATAAAAATTCATGAAGATAAACATTAAAAACCGTTTTCCGTCCTCACGTATACACAATTACAAAAATAAAATGACATGTAAAGAAAAAATGACCGTAAAACGACACAAACCGACTCACGTTCCAAACGCCGCAACAAGCCATAAAATGACGACAGAGAAAATGACCGTAAAGAGCCTCAAACACTGTTGTCCAGCTCGGTGCCGCCCTCTGCAGGTCAGAGCCCAGAACTGCAAAGAAACCGAAGCCCACGAAGAGGAAAACAACGTTTTCTCTTTATTTATTAACGAGGATTTTCCAAGCAAAGCGAAAAAAGAAGCTAAAAGTTTTGCTTTTAAATAACTGAAATGAAATTCTCGAGAATTCACATCAACTCAATTATAAAGTTCATCAGCAACAGGATTAAATGATTTAAATCTTAATCCAAAGGTGTTGGATCTTAAACGACCCCCTTCCTGTCTGGATAAACTGGAAGAAGATTTTCAATTCAATTCAACTTTATTTATATAGCGCCAATTCACAGCAAAGTCATCTCAGGGCATTTTACAGAATAAACTCAAGATTATAAAGCTGTATAGACAGAACCCAACAATTCCCCCTTGAGCAACAGTGGAGAGGAAAAACTCCCTTTAACGGAAGAAACCTCCAGCAGAACCAGGCTTTTCTAGAGAAAGGAGCAACAAATCAGCCGAATGGAGTAATTATACAATTCAACTGCCGTTTTGACGTTACTCACTGTAGTTTTTATAGATGAGCATCAAAGGGGGGAAAAGTGTTTTTTTAAGTGCACACACGGAAGATACCAAGTACATTAAAGTTTCACCCCCAGCCTGGTTTTCTGGACTGACTGTGGACTGACTGACTGCTCACAGACCCTCCAAATCCTCTTTATCAGACCGTTACATCATTTGGTTTAATGTGTGTTTGTAACTGTACAGTTCTTTGTTGTTGATGTCTCGTAGTTACCACAGATGCAAAAAAAAAAGGTTATTAAACATATACTGGTTATGGAAAAGAATTTACACATTTTGTTGCTTCACAACACAAAAAACAGAAATTGTCCATCTTAGTTTACTTAATGCAGGTTACAACTTGTTTTGGTCACTTCTGTCATGTTTGATTTAAATCAACAGTTTTTGGTTGCTTCTTTAATCAGTCACTAAAGGACTCGTCATAGAAACGCAGTTTGTTAGTTTGAAAACGAACATAAAAATGCAAAAGATAAAAAGATGATCAAAGCTAAGTGAACTCACTGGGAACCACCCAGTGCTTTTTTTGTTTAGATCTTTTTTATGGATTTAATTCTTTCCATTTCCATTTTAACTTCTGCTGTCAGTGGCATTTGGCTGCAGAGTTTCTCTTTAAAATCCTCCGCTGGTGTGAAGCCAAATGCTTTTGCCAGACGTCGATTTGTGACCATGAGCTTCTGCTGGCGCCGGTTGATTTCTGCCTCCAGGTGAGTGTACGTTTTATTTGATTTTATGATTTTTGTGATCTTAATCCTCTCAGTCTGGACAGCAGTGCTCTGAACCTGCACAATGAAACAATGATAATCTTTTAGTGGCTTTCGCCCGGTTGTATGTGTACAGTTTGAATTTTCAGGCTTAGCTTTGGTTTGTGTTGTGTGTTGTTGGTTAGCAGCATGTCTGAGTGGCAGTTTCCTGTCTTTATACTTCAGGCTGAGTTTGATGCTAAAATATAGTAAAAAAAATGTTCCTATATAGACACTTACAGTGAAAAAGAAACAGCAGCAGCTAAAAGTTGGAGCTGATTTTCCTGCTTTATGTACTGAGTGCTGCTTCATCCACAATCATTTAAAAAGACCTATGATCAAAAACCACAGGCTTCAAACATTACGTCTCATACAACAGCACTCACATTCACAACATGCTACATAAATAGCATCGTCATGTAAATGTGGTGTCTTTAGACTGTGGGTCTTGAGTGTTATCGTGTTATAACTGGACCACCAGCACCTCAGGCTGCATCAGCTGTGTGTGTGTTTTTTTATGATAATCTGATGCTGTCATAATGACAAGTGTCTCAGAACAACTGGCCTTTGAATATCACTGATGTGTTGCCCAAAGGTGTGAATGTGAGCTTTGGTTGTCGGCCTTGTGATACACAGGTAACTTGTCGAGTGGGCAACTCGCCCAGCAACAGCTGGTATCAGGTTGTGACTAAATATTTTTTTTCTCAGTGTGGATGTGATGCTTTTTCATAACTGCCACCCCCACACATCTGTCAGATACTGTACACTGCAGTAAAGAACTTGCCATCTTTGCAGAAATGACAATTCATCACAGTTTTGTAGCTTTTCTTAACTCCTCTTATTTCTCTGAACAAAACTAACCCCTGCAGAAGCTCCTCCATCGCCCCCTGGTCTCGTCTCAGCAGATGTTTCAGCTGTGGCAAAATGTGACCTCTTGTACATCAGGCTCTGAGCTTCCTTCTCCAGGTGTGCTGGCACCTTAATGGCTTCATCCTCCAGCACTATGCTCCTTTTTGTAACTTTAATGACGTTGCCCACAATTACATTTTTGAAAGAGTAGCAGCTCTTCTCTCTGATACTGTCAAAGCGCTCACGTCCGTATACCACCACCTTAATACAATCTGCTGTATCAGCGACTGTCAGATAAAACATAATCTTTTTCTCTCCTTGTTGGGTTGTATATGGTATAAGATCAGATTTCTTAACAACTTTCACAACAATGATTTCTTCATCAAGAAGATAACCACTGGATTTCAGCTGACGGATAGTTTTTCTCTGGAAACAAGAGGAATTTGACAACATGTTATCCATCAAAACAACTTAACGAGAAACAATTAATCTCAATCAATCAGAAATAATCTCTTCTGTTGTGAGACTGAAACAATGACAAACCCACTGGTCAATGAAATACATGTTAGGTAAAACTACTATGTTAACAATTATAATTCAATTAGGCTGTATTTTTGACAGATCTTGATTAAAACACCTTCAAGTCAAAGTGAAAACATGTCTCTACAAATTAATTTAAATTTACTTCAAAATATAAAACAGATAAACGGTTTTCACCTCTGTCCAGTAGCATTTAGTAGATGATTCAGTAAACTTCAAACATACAGACACCACAACTTTTGTGTCTGCACAGTTTGAGTTTTTCTGCTTTTTATTGCTGGAGTTCGCCTCGTTCTCACTTCACCTTCGCATCTTTTTAATTATTAAAAGCAATAGTTATAATTTGTCTAGTCAAGAAGTGCTTTTAATGAACTTCTGCATTAAAAAAGTTACATTAAATTAAAAAAGTATGAATGATGCAGCACAGCTTCAAGTCTGAAATGCCCTTAGCTGCCCCTCAGGATGAGACTTTTTTAAGAATTACCATTAATGTCATTCACACTATTGAAGTTTTCAGTAGGGGTGGAAAGTTGCTGCCCTCAAATTTGATGAGATTGGAATTTGCAGGTTGTATTTGAAGATTTTGCTCAGCAGTAAGCGAACTTTTCAGATCGAGGTGGATTCATACTACAGAGCTTTAAGTCACAGCCCTCAGTAGATCTGTGCAGCTTTGGAAACCAGCTGATGATTTAGGTGGGTTATTTTAAATGAGGTAAATCTTTATGCAAACACTCTGCAGAGATCTGTTTTCTCTTTGACACAAAGTTTTGTCAAAAAAGCTCAAATTTAAATGACCTTTATTCAACATTGTTAAAAACCAAAGGCAGATTACTACTTTTTAAAGGGGCTGTATTTGTGGACACTTGGTCACATTTTCAAATGTCTTTAGTTATAATTCACTCATTATTTGTTTATTTCATAACTCCTACCTCCCCAGATGTTTTGCTTCGTTGTTGAGCTGAAAGAAGAAAGAAACATCAATGAATTTCACTTTAGGGTTTTGCAGCAATTAAAGCCAGTTCCTGGTTCCATCTCTGAGAACTGAACCCTGGGATTCATAGTGTTTTATCAGCTGAGCCAAAGCAGTAAAAACATGTGGGGTTTCAAGCTCAGGCTGAGCAGCAGAAACTTCAGTTTAGCATCTGAGCTCATTCCCTATAGACTCTTGTAGGGGTTGGATTAAAAAATTATGTGGTTCAGTGTTGAAGATTTTACAATTCTTCTGCTGGTAGCTTCATATGACCATTATTAGCTGGTTCAGTATTGTTTTAATAACCTCTCCACTCTGGACTACAACAAAATTGGTTTACCGAAGTAAAATCTTTGGTAAACCAATTTGTTGTTATTTGGTTTGGTGTATTTCAATCCAAATGTAAAACAACATTGACATTACCAGACTATACAGTTTGTAAAGCTACAATAATGAAGAAAAATACTTTATACAAAACTTATATACAAGATGATTGTTGTTTGGTCATGTTGGCCACATGAAACTGAACTCACCCTTCTTCTTTTTCGGGGGTTTGTCAGTTATCTTCTTAAAAGGCTTCAGCAGGTCCTGGATTGCACAGTCCCTCCTTGGGATTATTTCCATGATTTTTCTGATTTCTAAGATGGACTTTTCTAGTCCATACTCCTCAATGATTTTTTGAACCATGATTTCTTTGGTCCTGCCACTTTTGAAACCTTTCGGGATTTTTGTTAGTAGTGACAGTGTCTTTCTGTATTGTTGTGCATCCAACTCCTCCAGGATGGATATCAAGCGTATCTTCCATTTCTTCTCTAAGTCAGCCCTCTGCAGCACACACAGAAATTAATAAAGAGAAAAGACTCTTTCATTTTTCATACATCATCTGATTTCTAGAATGGCTCTGATTATTACTTGTGTTTTTTTTTCTGTCGCACAGAAAAAATTCTCAAATGCTGTTCACAGAGCACGAAGAAGCTTGTTGAGCCTCTTCGATAGAGTGATGAGCAACAAATCCATTATGCAGTTTCTCATCTACCCCTTTCTTCTACATACCACAAGATCAAAATTACCTGAGTCAATGCAAAAAGGTAAAAAGAAAATCACTCCGGGATCTTTCAGGGCTCTGTACAGTAGTGCAGGAGGAAAATTAAATGCACAAATTACAGAACTGGACTAGTACACAACAGTCCTCAGACTAAACACCAGACACAGAGCGTGAAACACCAAACGACATTAGTCTCATCACAGACACTGGATGAACTTCCTGTTCCAACACTGCTCAAATCTGAGGTGTTATTCTGTTTACACGGAATAAACCTGCTCCTGAGTGGGTTTGAGATTGTGGACCTGTTGCCAGGACAAGCAGCTCAACGTGACTTCGAAGAACCAACAGATCCGGGACGATGTTAACGAAATTCATCCTGTTCATCCGCCTGCGAAGAACATGACCCGAACTCTAATTCGAACCCATGAAACACACTTCCTGTCACCCACCTTCATGTTTCGTCCAGTCTGCCTAGATTGGAGCTGGTCTTGCAGTAAATTTGATTCACAGAAGGTTCTTTTTTTTCATCCTTTCCTGAAACACAAGCGGGCTGGTTTCTCCTCGGACCGAAGCCGGAAGAGAAAATGCGCGAACTGACAAAGGTGTGGAAAATGTATTTCATCCCCGGATGTGTCACACAGATAAATTAAATAGAAATTAAAAAGTATTTCATTAAACGTTTAAATCAAAATTAAATATAAATTGTTAATAAAGGCAGGATACTAAAAAACACGCTGTCACAGACACGTTTTTCACCAAAAGATAAAAACTGTAATTATTAGGAAAAAAGTAAACTTCATAATCACACGAATACAGGTCATGGAGACATCCAGGTATTATAAGAGGTTGTATGAATACTTACACTAGTACTTGCATTAAACAGTACTACAAGTACAAAAGTACACATTTTTAATCAAGCTGAAGTATTCACACATGCTGTAGGATGTACTGTACACTGAAACGTAGCAGTACTGCTGTTAAGTTAGTCATAAAAATACTAGTATTTAAAGTATTTAAACACTGTTAAACATGATGCTGGTATTAACACGAATGTCCAGTTCAGATTTGTTGTTGAAGCGACAACCTGGTTCAACAACCTGGTTTCTGACTAGTTACAACACAGCAGAGAAACTGCATCTCACTTCAGGTTTGTGCTGGAAGCTGAAGACAACCCAACGATGGTAGAGAAATATTTCTAATAGTTATTAATTCCTTTATTTGCTTGGGAGCCTTCAAACATTCCGGCCTCGCAGGACTTTGGACCAAAATTCATTCATGAAAAAGAACATTAAATCTTTATACATTTTCTGTCACGCACACTTTATTGCCAAGATTATCCATCATAATAGTTTGGTCACATTGACCTTTTTACAGTTAGATCCACAGTTGCATTAATGACAAACAGCACGTTCACACTGTTCACAAAACAGCAGGAGCATCTGAAAGGTGATTTACTGTCAGTGGCTCAATGAGTTTCTGATCGGTTTACTTCACTGAAGGCTTTGAAGATAAAAATCTGAACCAGAACATTTAGAAAAGGATAATAATTTAAGTCAAAGCGTGTCCTCCAGCAAACGTTTAGAAGCAGCTCACTGCTAAATTTTTAATCTGATTTGGTGAAGAAATCAATCTGTCATGCACAACTTTTTATGTCCCACATGTCCATGTTTTCATGGCTCTCAGGAATGATTGCACACTTCATCCAACAACAACACCAAACATCACAACAGACAAACAGAAAATAAATAATCCAGGTGACGCCCGACCCCTTCCCCCACCGCCCATCCCCCCTCCCTACGTCAACCTCTGGTCAGGTGAATCTGTGACGGGGACGTTATGGACAGGAAACAACCTCCGGTCTCGGGGGTCAGAGGTCACGGCTGCAGCTCTTTATGTGACCATGTATTCCTGACGTTTGTTGAGTCGGACCTGGCAGAGCGAGATGGCGCCCACCACCACGTAGACGGCAGCGGCGATGAAGCAATTGATGCCGACCTGGTTGTAGAGAGTGTAGATGTTCTGAGGAGGATTTTTACTGCGGGACAGAAGGACAGACAGGTTACTGTTGGACTGCACGTCTGCATTCAGGATCAGCAGGAGCAGCTATCAGGATCAAGCTGGATCCAAACTCTGTTCATCCAGACTTTTATTCTCACGTTCATGTTAATATTTTTATCTAAGAATTCAGACTTTTTATTTCCAAATGTACTTTTTTCCTCACAATTAACACATTTTATGTTCACGTTCAGGCTTTTATTTCCCACTTTGAACGTTTGGACCAGGATGTTCACTGTTTGTCACCTGCCGCTGACATGTGGTACTGTGATATTATGTGTTTAGGTGTTTTACATGTTGATTTATCACTCACTCGTTCACAATGTCTTCTTCAGTGAACGGGACGTCCTCGATCAGCACGGCCGACTTCGCGCTGAAGAAGATTCCCAGCAGTGCCTGAAATACAACAACACAGGTGGTGAACGTGAGGGTCAGGGACACAGCAGAGGCCACTGGAGACGACTGGATTTCAAAACGCTGTAGGTTATTAGTAGTAACAAATATCGGTCTGTAAAGTTAATCAGTTTTTCTAACATGTTATTTGTTATCACTGTGTTCAATAAGTCAAACTTCTGCATTGTCTCTGATTTTTGTCATTCTAAGCAGCAGATGCTGATTGGAGATTTTTTTTGTACTATTTTTAGTCATTTTGCTGGACAAATTATGAGTCGGTTGAATGAGGCTCATTTGATCACTCAACAGAAAATGAAAACTATTTATTCATTTCAAACAGAAATGTCAAGATTTGCAGTGTGAAGGTTTTGTCACTGTAAAGTGAATCACTTTGTTCTTCTGACAGTGATCACCGTTAGATGGATATTTCCCTGCTTTCTTCTTCCGTTTTCAGAAAGTCCAATGTTCAGGTTTACACCTTCATCAGGGTCTAAGCAAGAAAATCTCTTTATATACAAATTCAAATCCTATAAAAATGATTAATTCTTTAACATTCATCATTTATCAGTTCTTGAACTTACAGCACCACCTGGTGCTGGTAATAAAAAACAACAACAACAGAACCTTCAAGAAAAAAGAAGGCTTAAAAAGAATTACATAAGTTAAATGGTAAATGTTCTGAACTTATATAGCACTTTTCTACCTATCGACACTCAAAGCACTTTACACTGCTTCTTATTCACAGAAATGAGTTGGGGTTCAGCGTCTTGCTCAAGGACACTTCGACATGTGACCGTAGGAGCCGGGGATCGAACCAACAACTGCGAGATTGGTGGACGACCCTTCCTGCACCACAGTCGGCCGCTAAAGTGTAGTTTTCTAAGTATGTTACTCCTGCAGTGCTGCAAAGTAAAATGAATTGTGAGGTTCTTTATTTAATTACTCTGTGTGTCTGAAGCTCCAGTAACTTTGCACATTGTTAAAACAGGATCTAATGACCTAATAAACAAAAATGCGAGGGTTGTGGCAGGAAGGGCAACCGGCATCAAAACTCATGCCAAAAAAATCAACGAGAGGAACATGTTCCGCTGTGGTGACCCCTGAAGGGTTAAGCCGAAAGCCGTTAATCTTCTGTATTAATGTGCATATGCTGCAGGTGAAGGTGGACAGCTGCTTCAATGAGACGTCTTCTTTTCCTTTGGGCTTTTCCCTTTCAGGTGTCGCCACAGTGAATTATGTGCCTCCATCTAACCCTGTCCTCTCACACCAACTAACTTCATGTTCCCTGCTGTCAGTCCTACGCTTTCCTCTTCTCTCTCTGCCTATGAACACACCTTCCTCCTCTCCTTCGACCAACCGTAGCTCAATTTCCGTGTTTAATTTGCCATGTGGTTTTCGTCGGATCCCCTTCCCGTCACAAACCCTCTGAATTTTTATCCAGACTTGGGACTTGCACAAAGGAACGAGTTACAGTTTCTTTAAGCAGCTGCTGTAAAACTACAACCTCATATTGGGATTCGTCAATTATTTTTCTGTCTGGTAAAGTTCATATGAAGACATTTAAATATGTCTATGGCTCTGGAATATTTAGACAGAATGTCTGACAGTAGTTTGGTTATCACCTAAAACATTTGAGGTCATTTGTTCCTGACTGGACAACACGAACTGTCAGTGGAAACCAACCGACTTCCTGCTCTGAAACATCACGAGGGCAAAAATAAAAGTCACATGATTCGTCAAAAACGGAATTTTTCGACACCCGTCTTCTTCAGTTTAACACGTCTGGTTCAACGTGTTTCTTTAAAGTGCTGGAGAAATGATTTTATCCAGTTAACAACTGTAAACACTTTAATCAGTTACTTTTTAAACACAGTTCTGAATGTCTGATTATCTGATACACAACGTTATGACATTTAATATCTAAAAACCCAGTTTTAACCCAGTGGTGAAATGTTCTAATTTTCCACAGATGTGCTTCAATTTAATGAGTTCATTCAACCAACAATCCAAAATCCGAACGTTACTAGCGTCGAGTCTCATTCGACAAGCAGAAACAAGCCTGTTTTGTGACTGAAATATCGACTCAATGATCAAATTAGTTACAAAATATTTGTTTTGGTCAGCTAATAATCGGCAGCTGTAAAAGTGATTTATTACGCTGCATTAAAATGCAGTAAATACATTTTCTAACGTGGTGACATTTGCCTCGGCCTTTTAGGCTCCGTCTATTTACCGTGTAGCTATGTACGTTCGAGGATTCCTTTGCGAAAGATATTCGGCTATTTTTGCATCATTTTGAAAACTTTATAAAATCAATAGATATCGACAGTGAACAAATCCAACATTTTGCTGTCTATAAACGTGTCCTTGTCTGTAGATAACAGTATCATTCCAGGAAATAGCCTGTGCCGGGGATCCATATTTCTTACCAGCATGATGACCCCCCAGATGCTGATCACTATTCCGCAAGCGGCCAACTTGGGCCCGCAGAACAGAAGCGACGGCATGTCTGTCGTCGATCAGTTGATGTTTTTTTTTTTTTATTTCTTATTCATTAAACGGAGAAAAATCCGCAGCAGGTCGAAACACCAACCAAGCCTCACGGTCAGCTGATCGTCCTCACTCGGCTTAACTCGGTGGCATTCGATAACTATCGTGACTCGCAGCGGAGCGACCAGTCAAAAACTGTATTTGGACACGCCCCGCCTTTTCCTCTAAGACTGGCCAATAGAATTCAACTTCCAAAGTCGCGGAACGTTCCCTTTATCCTGTCTACCTTTGTTGAACCATATTAATATTTGCCTCTGAATATGTAATTTATAAACAATTTCAAATTATTCACAACGCTAAATATGATGTATATCATATAAAAGATGTGCTTTTAAAACGATCCCGCCAAAGCCTCAATGGAAGCGCGCTAACGACAGCGAGCTAGCTAACGTTACAGAAGCTAACTGTAGCTAGCAGCTAGCTGTGTGTTGTTCTGTTATTGTTTTGACTAAAGAACAAATTTGAAGAAAAGAATCTCAACGGCTTAAGAGAAATGACGTCAGCCTCTGCGAAGGTGAGTTCTTACCTGGTGGGAATGGGCCGTAGGGCCAATGTGCATCAAAGCGAACTTTCAAACAGCAGGTCGCACAGCCCCACACAAAACTCCATTCAGGAAATCTGGTTATTTAATAGTGTTTGACTTATAGCGCGAACAGAAAATGTATGAAAAGTTAACAAACTGACTTTCTTCTACATTACAAATATCTAGCGGTCGATTCGGCTTAACATTATAATCGATATCCAAACTTGGCTGATTATTTGGTGTATTAACCCTAATGCAAACTGTCAGTTCAAGCTGCTGCTAACCATTATTTAATTATTCACTGTGGTAATATCAATAATTGATTCGATTAATAGCCTATTTGTTTACTCTACAAAAATAATTAAAAAGCCCTCTACAGGTTTCCACAATTTAATGGGAAATCTTTTGTTTTGCTTGGGGAACTGTACAAAACCAGAAAAGTTAAAATAACCTGATCAAGCAGTGAAGTTTGTATTTTTTGTATTTGACCTTCCTACTATGTTTTCCCTTCTATCTGCTATTGACAGTGGAAGTTGTGCCAGAAATTCCTGCTCTGCTTTGACCTGTACAAAACCAAAACATAGGCAGTTTACGCACATCTCACACTGGAGAAGCCAACGGAATAACTTAATTTAATGATTAATTGACAAAATGTTACATTTACTTTGAGCTAAAACCAATCACAGCAGCAAATTGTTTCACTGATCAGATCAGACTATCTGTCAATCAACTTTAATGCAGATTAACTTTTTGTTCATTAGACTAACTAATCCACTGGTCACAGCTCTAATGAAGCACATAGACTTCATACTCTACGTAACCACCTACTGTGTGTATATAAAGTAACTTTGATTTATGTCTCTTTATATGTCTAACTAGTTTGTTGTCCATTTGTCCTTTGTCAGATTTCCATCTTTTACGTATGTATGTGGCTTGTTCAGACACAACAGTGTTAACATAGTTTTGTTTTCATGTACACACAGTGTGTCAGCATCCACCAGTTTAACCTTTCATGTTGCCTATAACCAAACAGCACATGATTCTTCTCTCTGCAGGTAGGGGAGATTTTCTCTGCAGCGGGAGCTGCCTTTACCAAACTGGGAGAGCTGACCATGCAGCTGCATCCTGTGTCTGACTCCAGCCCTGCAGGGTGAGCTTTTAAACTGTGTACCTGAGTACATTTACTCTCAAGTACTGTCTAGAAGTGCAGTTTAGAACTAGTGGACCAGTGAAAGACAGCTCCCGCTTACCTCAACTCACTCATTCAAGTCTACAATCCTTCCCGTCCGCTGCGGTCTGCCAACGAATGACGTCTGATGGTCCCAGCACCACACAGAAGACACCAAGCAAAACTTTTTAGCCCAATGATCCCACGATGGTGGAACGAGCTACCAAACTCTCCACCCTCAGCTGACTCCCAATATTCAAAAAACTGCTGAAAACTAACTCTTCCGCATCTTCCTATGCACTTAAATCTATTAAAAAATAAATCAATCCTTTCTGACACTTTTCTGATAGGACTTTGCTTGATGTTTTCTCCTTGACTTAGATTTTTGCTGCCTTGTACCACACTTGTAATTCGCTTTGGATAAAAGCGTCTGACAAATGACTAAATGAAAATGTGAAAGAGAATCAGACCTGAAGATCTTACTGAAAATAAATTGAGTGAATACCTCAGACCTAAAGAGAAAGCTCTCTCTCTCTCTCTATGTATCTGTGTGTATCTCTCTAATAGAGAGACTCCTGGTTTGAGTTTATGAAGACAGAGAAGGGATTTCACTCAAAGGAAACAGAGTAAGAGACAGTACAAAGTATAGTGATATGTCATGTTTTTGACAGTTGATGTTTGTAGCTTTGTCAGGATTTTGCTTACAGGCAACAGGAGGTAACAGTATTACACCTGAGCTGTAAACACTGACAGTAATTAAAAAAAGACGTCCTCGCTGTTTGTCGTGAGTCAGTTCTCTCTTTGTCTTTGTCCTCAGAGCCAAGTGGACGGAGACAGAGATCGAGATGCTTCGTTTGGCGGTGCGTCGATTTGGAGACGACCTAAATAACATCAGCACTGTGATCAAAGAGCGGACTGTGTAAGACCAACTGTCTTAAAGGACCTGTTCATCCATTTTTTAAAGAAGGAATCAGGCTTTATATAAGAGTTTTTTTCCTGCTCATTTTAGTGGTTTTATAGGGATTTAAGGTGAAATGGTAAGTGGTCTGTTAATCCATACAGATTATGTACACTTCATATGTTGGGACCCCTTACTTAGGCCCAAATTTGGATCCAGCCCGATTAAATTCACCAAGGGTAACAAAGCTATAGCTGAAATTGTTATTTTAATATGCAAATGAAGGGTTGTCTTCTTTGATAAATGAGTTGGTTTGAAAATGATCAGAGCCACAAATGTATTGCTAACACTTTACTTTTACAACTGATCAAAAAATGAAGTAACTATCAGATATTTTTAAGAGAAAAGGACAAAACATTTGAAAGGCAACACGTTGATGCGTCTTCACAGTAAACTGAATGTCTGTGTTTTGGCTGCTGATTGGACAAAACAAGACATCAGAAGACATCACACTAAGAAACTGTAAATGGCTTTTTACACATGTTCTGGTTTGTGTTGTTCCTGAAACGTTTGATGGCAAAGCATCAGACCAGTAAACAAATCCAGCATGTGAATCAGGTGTGGAGGTCTCCTCACGTTCTTCCTCTGCAGCGCACAGATAAAGAGCACAGTGAAGAGGAAGTTGTACGAGGACAGCAGAGTCCCCATTTCCTCTGAGTCCCCGAAGAAGACGGTCAAGAAAAGCGCCGTGGTCATGACGACAGCTCCCGCTCCGGCAGCTCCCACCATGGTCTCTGTTCCGAGCTCACAGGTCGTTGTGGCAACAGGAATGCAGAGCAGCCCCTCCATGGCACCGCCCATCAAGAAACAGAAGACAGCAGGTGAGTAAGCAGACGTTTATAATGTGAGACGGCAGATGGACCCTCATTCAGACGTGATGATAGCCTGCACCTCGTCCCCACATGCAGATGTGACTCTCAGTGCTCTGAATGACTCGGACGTTAACAGTGACCTGGTGGACATTGAAGGACTCGGCGACGGTTCCTCCAACAAGAAGCTCAACTTTGACCAAGGTCAGTGATTTCATTAAGTTACTGACTTGCAGCTGTAAAAATGATGACAGCATTGAATATGATGCCTGATCTCCTGGTTTAATTCTCTTCGGTCTCTTAGCTGAGGATGACAACATCCTATTCGTCATTATCTCGCATGATTTAGTCCCTTCATTCCTAACTGAGTCAGACTTTGTGGTGCAGAGTCACATTGTAAGAACCTTTGGAGCAAGTTGGCAGAACTTGGCATTTATGCAGTTGCAGAGCAGCTGCATATGAACCAGTTCTAAGATGAAATTTGATTTGGTTTGTTGACACTTCAGGGAAAATTAGGCAAAAATGTCACAATTGGAAACAGAATGTTGCCATAAATCAGTCACCTTGAATATGGAAACATACAGTAGAAAAACACAGCATTTAAAAGAGGTTTTGATCCTGTTCAGCTGCCAGTGATACCTGATGCTGTGCAAGAACTTTATTTTTTATAAAGACGTAGCAGATAGAATCATTTCACTTTTACCTGGTGTGTTTCTGCAGAGAGCCTGAACCTGGACTCCAGCCTCATCATGAACTCCAGTGACCTCCCTCTCCTTTCCCGCTGACCTATGAAGAAAGTCAGGACTCTAGAATCATCATGTAGACCCACCTTCCGTTTCCAACACGTATATTTTTCTTTTTTAAAGACAGGTCTCCTTTCACACTCTCCTGATATTCACGTCAGTATTTCTGCATTTAAACTCTCTACATTTAAGTTTCTGCATTGCGTTTATAAAAGACACATACGTTCAATTAAAAGATGTTTTGGGATTTTTAAAAGTGAGAGAAAAAATGTTTTAAGGAGCCGATACTCTGCTTCGTCCTTTTTTAAGAAATATTAATTAATGAACTTCAGGTGAGGTTATTTTCTTTATTAGTTGCAGCAGATATAGCAGAATTAGGGTTTTCATCATCATGTTTTTTTGAAAAATGTAGAAAAATCTGACAAAAAGCACTAAAAATTTTTTACTCTTTCTACGTCCTGTTATCGTTAAGAATAAAGTCAAACCTGTACTGATGCTAAATATAAGAAAACAGTGGTGTCAGAAGGGAAAATAAATGATAAATCATTTCCTCATTAGTTCTTCCAGTCCTGGTATTAATGTCTTGAAGATATTTCATCTGGAAATAATTGTCAAGCTTTGAGCTGTTGTGCTAAATGTCAGTTTCTTCAAAATAAACGCAAACAAAAAATTTGAAATCCAATTAAACTCTTCTGAATGTCAAAATTAAAAACTTATTAAATATGTTCATTTTCAAAATAGATTTTTTTTTTTCTTTTCAACAACCCTCATACAGACACTGGTTTCTCTACTCACATTTAGTTTGTGTCAGTCTGCACCTGTGCCAACTAAAACTACATCAGCCAGAGACTCCACTGCACTGGGTGACATTTTCTGAATGAATGAATAAAACACTCGATGTGTTTTTAAAAAAAAATAGATCGAGTTCTTGCTCAGAAATTCCTGCTTCAGACTGATGTTAAAGATATAATAATCTCACAACCAAGCATTTGGGAGTTCATTGTTTGTTTTAGTGTGTGTGGGGATCATCAAAAACACAATTAAAATTGAATCAATAAAAAAAAAAAATCAAGTTTAAGACACATTTCCTTGTTTTTGTTTACTGATTCCTTTTGGAGCTGCAGCAGAGAGAAACGTTCTAGTAGTGAAGTGTGGGCTCATCTTATATTTAAGCATTACTGCTTGGTAGATACCTATTTTATCTTTATATGCATCGGGGAGAGAGAGCAGCTCTGCTGCTGTGGTTCTGCATAAAAGTTACATTAATATGTATTTTGATCGCCGTCAGCCACTCGATCCAGAATGTGTTGGGAAGGCTGTTCCCACCTCTTCAGAGTTCATAGAACAAAACTCAGTTATCCATCTTCAAAGGTGTGGATGGGACAGAACAGGTGAAGTGGGTCTGGAGGACAGCTGCAGAAAAACCAGAGCGACTCTGCGACCCAGGTTTGGCTTTTAACTAAATATTTGTGAAACCACAAACAAGGAAAATACTACAGCTGTTCAATATGCAAAGCACAGGTTTCAGTGCAGAACATTCACAAATAACTTTTTTTTTTTTGGTGTGTTTTCTTAAAAACAAATCTCATGTTTAGGAAATGTGTTCTTCTTTCTGATTCTCCCCAAAACCACTGGTACCACAAGTTATTAATCAAATATATAAAGCAACTGTAAAGGGACTATTTTCAGCTCACATTTGAGTTTTTGTGGCAGCAGGTTTACTGTTCTGAACAGAAAAAAGCCAAGTAACTATTATTTTCTGATAGTTGCTGCCACAAAATTAGAAAACTGCTTTTTTGACTTTTATTAATCAGTGACTTAATGATGTAAAAACATGTTTATTATGTTTAGTTATTACGTTTTGAGTCTTTGTGATCTTGTTTTATCTCCAAAATGCAAATCAGTTTTTGTACTACAATAAGAAAACATCCATCCATTATCTGTAACCTCTGATCCTGTTTAGCATAGGACGGGGACAGGAGGCTGCTCCACCCTGCACAGGTCTCTAGTGCCAACACAGACCACTCACATTTTAGTCTCCAATTAACCCAACATCCTGGTCTGTGGACTGTGGAGACCTGAGTACCTGGAATCCCACACAAGCGACTCCAAGCAGAAAGACTGCAACTGGCTGGGGATTCAAACAGGTGATTTAGCTGTGCTATCCACTCCACCTGATCCATGTAAACATGGAATTTTTAAAATATGCTCTTTAAAGTCGCTTGGAAAGTAAATCAAATTTAGCAGAAATTTAAAACTTTTATTTTAATACCTTAATTAAAAAAAACTTCATCTTTTGAAGTAAAAACTAAAAAAGCAAGTATAAAAATGAAAACAAAACAAAACAAAATAACAATAGGAATTCTTTAAATAGACATTTATGTTATGGTAGAGTTTTTTCCTTTTATTGATAGTTTTAATATACAATATAATATATTTTTATAGTGTGTACATGAATTGTTTCCACTTAAAAACTAAAAGGTCATTCTGCATCATTTTTACAGCCACAAGCTCCTCAGGAGGGAATGAACACTTGAATATAGACTCAGTTTTCACTTGCATAAAAATACATCATCTCAGTCGTCTGTAGAGAATTTGTCCAAAAGAAAAAAGTAAAAGTATTTACACTTTGAAAATGCTTGTGTGAATGCTTCTGCAGATGTGCTTTTCGTTCCCTTTGTCGCCTTCAACAAAACCCCTGCAGCCATTTTTAAAGTTGGATGTCACTCTGGTAGATCGTGGTAATTTCTGTAGCATTTTACTGCAGAATATTTTTACCCAGTGAGGACAAACTTGCAGGTGTTGGTTTTGCTTTTTAGTTTCAGTAAAAGCTTCTCTCTTTGTTTTGGTCTGCTCAGAACTAAGAACTTCACATCTCTGGAAGGAACAGTTTAGTGCTGAGAAATCCCATCTTTCTGCCAGAGTGAAGCATCACTTTAAAGTGTTTATGCTCCTAAAATGATGTGACAAACAAGCTGAATGGCACCTTTTTAGGACTCGATGGCAACAGCTAAAGAAAGAAAAATTAAAAAAAAAAAGTTTGATAAGAGGCATGAACCTAAAGTTTAAGTACAGCATGAAAAAAGTGTTTGCTCAGTTTCTTGTTAAACCCTTAAGAGTTTTGACCAAATTCTTATATTTCGACATTTTCACATTATTACTAGATACTGTACCACATTGTTCAATTTTGTACATTAAACATGACTTTTTACATTGTTACAGAAAACCAACCTGTCCATTCACACAAACATTTCTCGATATAACCAGAAACTTTCATTAAGAATTAAAATGGGGAAAAAACCTCCATCATTGCCAGAATTTGAAAGAATTGCCAAGATTTCTTAAAATATGACATTTTAAGTTGCTGTCAGCCTCCATGGGGTCAAACAGGAGATACATTAGAAAGTCACAGCCCGATTGAAGCTTTTTGTCATAATTTAAAACTGTGTCAAATTTTATTAGAATTTTTGGGGATTTTGCTGGAACCTGTTGGACGAATCACGTTTTTACATGTATGTGCCATATCGGAATTTGACATGCAGCCAAAGTGTTATCATGTAATCACCAAACTACATCCTGAAATTTACCATTAATTCTATGAATCATATTAGAATATGGGGAAGGTTCCTGTCGGTAAACACAAACAAAATCTCCAATTGTAGAAAAGACAGAGTAAATGTAAAAAACTGCACTTCTTGTTTAGGCTGTGATACCATGAGACACTACAAACACAGTTTAAGAGGGAGAAACAAAGCTGAGGACAACAAGACAAAAAAAATAATAATAACACTTATGAATACTGTTCTATGTGCTGTATATTACAGCTATTGTAGGATTTTTTTAACAAAACTGTTGCATTGCGATAAAGAATATTTGGCTTATAAACATTCTTAGAAGCAGGAATTTGTACAAGCATCGGAGTTAAAACTACTGATGTTTAACCACAGAGATCAGGAGTCCTTGTCCCATTTTTGACCCATACATAAAAACAGTATGGGATGGTGAGCGTGCAAAGTAAAAAAATAGTGATACATTAAAAGAATTTCCATAAAGCTAGTTTGTGTCTGTACAGCATTAAGAATTTGGCAGCATGTTGTCCATCTTTAGCAGTCAAGTCTATCCTACTTCAGTTTTTTAAATTAATGATGCTTAAGGTTAAAAACATCTTTCTGATTATTTAAAACATTTTGTCAAAATGCAGGGCTGGATATCTAATATTTTTAATTTTGGATTTGCTTCTGTATGAAAATAAAACATTTTTCATGCTGACACACACAAAAAAAAACTATAGTAAAACTGTAAAATTTACACTTAAAGTGGATGAGCAGGTTTGTTGAAATGTTGAATGTTTTGAAATTGACACATTTGAAATGATGCCTATGGAATTGCCAACAAATTATCATATTGTAAAATGTGATTACTTTTAGTTATTTAAACCACTTGTTCTTGTTTTTTCTGCTGTTATTTAACACTTCTAAGGAAAGAAGGTAAAGGAAAACAAGACGATAAAAAGTAAAACTGTGATAAATTATGTGGTATAAAAACCTGCTTGGGGACATGTGTCTTACAGCAACAATTATGACATATCATGTAAAATATCTGCCAATCCAGTATTTAATTTATCCAGAATAAATGCTGATCTGTATGCGACACACTCGGGTTTTCAGGATCTGAATAAGGTCCTGGTTCAAAAACATCAAGTCCCATTGGGACATGACATGTCCGGTGTTTCGTTATTTAAAAAAAAAAAACCTCTGTTGTATCAGCACGTTATTAAAAACCATCATATTAAAAAAAATGATGCCCAGCCCTAATGTTGACAATGTAAAAATGATCCAGAAAGTCAATGGTAATATGATTTACTGCAGGGAAATCTGTTACTGAACATTTTAAAGCTATATTGTCACCTCTGTCTTAAACTAAGAAAGAAGTTCAATTGTCTCCAAATACAACTGCCTGAAACAGGATAGACTTAAGAAGATGGTATCAAGTCAAGAAATAAAGCAGGAAAAACAGAAAAAGCAGCTAAAACTTAAACAGCATTTCTTACGTGTCGATATGTTAACAATCATGTAACAGAAAGATTAAAGGAGAATACTGTGCAAAGATGTAATAATGGAAAATACACGTTCAATTTGTCACAAAACATTTGCAAAGTTTTTTTTATGAACTTAGCAGTGTTGTCACTCACTGACACATCAATTCATAGTTGTAGTCTTTTTTTTTTTAATAGGGGGAACAGGAATAAAGACACTTCAATAAAAACAGCTTATACAGACTCTATGTACAACATATCTCACAGGTGACAGGTCAGGTGATCATGAAAGACCAGGACGCTCTTTAAAACAGGCGTCCTGTCAAGTGTGGGAAGAAAAATCTATAAGAACCAATGTTTAAATTAAAAACCCGACCGTCAGTCCTCCAAAATATGGTGAAATGTTTAGGCACAACGATGAGCGATAATACAAAACTGTACAATACTGTGAAAAAGTGCAAAGTTGGAAGCAGAACTGCAACTCGTTTCTGAAAATGTCACAACCTGTGACCTCTCTGCTGAGGCAGCTACATACATCACACTGTTACCCAAATGACTTTGTGCACAATAATTTCTAGCAGACCATCGACAGATTGCACAACAGAACTGTGAGAAGTCCACACAGAAAAACTTGAGATGAATGAACGGCTGTTAAAAGGATTTGAAGCCTCTAAGCAGACGTGAGCTTTATCAGGCTGCACAGTTTTAAGGTGTAACCCAGATACTTTCTGCTTAATAAAGTGTTGGACTGTTACTCACATTTCTCACGTCTGCTTCATGCAAAGTTCCTAAACTCTCCAAAAGTAAAATGGGAGGCAGAGCCTTTAGCTCTCAATCTCTTCTACTGTGGAACCAGCTCCCAGTTCACATTCGGGAAGCAGACACCACATCTAGGTTTAAGACCCGGCTTAAAAGCTTCCTCTTTGATAAAGCTCATAGTTAAATATGGTCAGTCACTCTGAACATGCTGCTATAGACTTGGACTTCAGGGAAACCCCCTCCCCATGCATATATAAGAGTTTTTCCTCTGTCACCTTAGAGCTGCTCAAGGGGGATTTTTTTGGGTTTTCTCTATAAATCTTGAAAGTTTTTATCTTACTATGTAAAGTGCTTTGGAAATAATTTGATTGTGAATTTCTCTTATATAAAATTAAACTGAATCAGTGCCCATGATGGATTCTTGTACAGGTTTCTTTCTGGTTAATGTAAATGTTTCAGGCCTGATTAGGGACTTTCTAGAGTTTGGAATGAACCATCACAATATTAAGAAGGTGATCTAGGTTTGGGTGATACAGTTGACAATTTTAAGATATAGGCATATTTTCTGATAATGGCATATAACACAAACTGGTAGATCTGTGCAAAGATTAATAGGTACTGGATGATATTACGTCATAGCCCAGCCCTTGAAATACCACTGAACATCTGCCGATGTTCTGATGTGCATAAAAAAATAAAATATAATAAAAAAAATCTACAGGGGTTCAAACAAGGGCCAATACCAAAGAGTGGAAGGTCGACAGACTGAAATCTTGTATTACACATCCAAAAGAAAGCGGACAAGGAAAAAAGTTTAGAGGATATGACCAAACAGATGACCTTCATTAACTCCCAGAAAGAGACTGTGGCTGGTGTGAAGTACAACACACTGAAAACACCAACTGGGAAATGAAACGTAAAGGTGCAAACGCAGCTTTAACAGGGAAGAGAGCAGTTGCTTCTTGCAAGTTTAATATGTACAATCAAACCCTGCAGGCTAAAGAAAACTGAGCACATATCAGCTGCTCTGACTGTCAATATTCACATATAGATACACTATTAACAAACACATGAGTGACCACTAGTTCTTCATACTTGTACTGACTGGGAGCCAGTAAGGCCAGAACAAAAGCATCCTACTACAGTGACGCCACTGGCCAAAGTTTAACACACTGACATCGGAAGTCTGCCAAGTACCTTCTATAAAAACCAGATTCCAGACAAGGGGACTCAGCTGAGACAGACACAATTTAAAGCACAAAACTCTTCGGCTTCACTGGCTTGAATTTGAAGTTTAACTGTGATAGATCTGGTTTGGGATCAAAAATCCCTCTACTCTCTTCCTATGGTTTTGGGCTTTAAATAAAAGGTGCAAATTTCATCATCAAATGGTTTTAATGATACACAGCAACTGCATGAGCCTGCTTCACTGATTTGATGACATGTCAACACTCATAACTTCTGCTTCATCTAATAAATCAGATGATTTCTACATCTTCCTTTTAGAAAGATCAATAAGTAAAATAATACATACTTGACTCCCAACAAGTACAATTCCAGGAGAAAAAGCTGAGTTTCAGCTGAAGGTTCTGTTCTGTTAGTTCCTGCTGACGTTGCCTCGATCGATGACGTTGGAAACGAATGTTCCTGAAGGGCCTTAACTTCTTTAGACATGATTTGGCTCAGCGATCTGAAAACATGTTGTCGTCTTCTGTGTCTGCGTCTTGATGACAACTCAAGACTTTCTTAGAGCATCTTCCTGAACCTCTGAATAAAGCTGATCCATGAAGATCTGGAACAGTAACTGACTCATTTGTCCAATTGGACTGGAAGTGCATTCTCCAAACAAGAAGCAGAAAAATGAGCTGTGACGTATTTTAGGCTCCTTCTATGCCCACAAGACAAATGTCAAAGAAGATCTTTAACATCAGCTGCTGAATGAGATTGTCGTAAGACTGGAACAGGCTCCTCTGAATGTGTGGGTCATTCAAACACTTTTGGTGCTTCGTTGTTTCTTTGTTGTTCGCCATAAACACCAACTTAAATAACAACGACGTTTTATTTCCCTCTGAACCAACCACTAATCTTGTTTGATGCTCAGGTTCGCCAACATGTCGACCACCACCCAGTTACTTTCCCTGTGAGTCTGATCAGGGTCCAACAACACAACCAGCGTGTTTCTCAAAAAACATTTCTACGATCAATGGCGTTGATGATAAATTCTTGAATACGTTATTTAGCTTGACGGTGAGGATCAGCTTCATCCTGTGACTCGACCGTCTAAATCGGACAAAACAAAAATGTGACTCTTTCTACCCAGATACACAGCTGAACGTTAGTCCGGTGTGAACTGAAACATGATTAATTGAAAAGTACATCACAAATGAGTGATGTAGGATTATATATCCAAAAAAATACTTAATGAGCAGCTTAGAGCTCCATTAAAGAGCTGATGGCCTGAAAACCATATCCAGGGCCGACATGAACCCATTTTGAAAAGATGGGAAACAGACTGAACTAAAGTAATGTCTCAACCTTAAATTCTTAGTTTCTGTGGTTCTTCTGTCCGTCAAATGTGCTCACAGGAATAGGCGGGATTTACAGTGATGCTGGCAGATGACTGGAGCAAAAGTAAGGTGCAATAATGATGTTTCTCCAGATGTTTTTTTTTTTTTTTTTTTTTAAGTCTCTGGAGCTGCTGGTGGTTGGTCTGCACCCACAGTGACAGGGTCAGGAGTCTGGATGAGGTGGGGTTTAGTGTCTGGGGTGGTGGTGGGAGGTGAAGGGGGTAAAGGAGGGGGGAGGAGAGAGAGACAGAGGGGTGGACTGAGGACTGACACCTCCAGCAGGAGGAGAACCTGCCATCGACTGAGAGACACTGAGGGGGAAGGAAGGGAGAGAAAAGAGGAGAGGCGTGAAAAAGTTGCTTATTCCATCATTTTTTTCCGCAGTAGCTAGAAAAAGTAATGGCTTTGAAATTTCCTGGTTTTCTCCATATATTGTTCATGAAATTAGATCTGATCTTCACCGAAGTCACAAATATCAAACACAGTATTTCTAAGCTGATACAAACAGTGATGATGTTTGCCGCCCATTAAACATACAAAGTAATGCAACAATGGACTTGTGATGTCACTAAATGTCCGGTTTAGGAAACAATTTAAATTGCAGTTTAACATGCAATTTTTCCAAAGTTCCTGTTCTCTTTATTCAATGTAAACAAGCTATAAATTATATATGAAAAAAAACATGCAGCGTTACACAAAATGTCATATAAACTACTCTTTCATGTTGGCCACACACACACACACACA
This sequence comes from Channa argus, assembly GCF_033026475.1. NCBI lineage: Eukaryota > Metazoa > Chordata > Actinopteri > Anabantiformes > Channidae > Channa > Channa argus. Next base: position 12,947,705 of record NC_090218.1, read on the forward strand.
CACACACACACACACACACACACACACAAAGTCAAAAACACTGTCTAAACTTATTCATTCAACCAGAAGCTGGCGATGCAGCAGGACAATGACCTTAAACACTAAAGTAAATCTACCACAAAATGACTTCAGAAACGTCAAATCCACTTTCTGTAATGGACCAGTCCAGACCTCAACCCAATTGAGATTCTGTGGACCCGAAGAATCGTTCACACCAGACATTTCAATTGTTGCCATGGTTTTTTTCATCACTTTGTATGTTTATTGGTTGTTTTATCAGCTTAGAAATGTAGTGTTGGTTCATATTTTTTGTCTTTGTTAAGGATCAGATCACATTTCATGACTGAATCATGCAGAAAATTAGAAAACTGAAAACTGTGCCGTTACTTTTTCATGCAACTGTGTTTAATATTTGATACTAAAGTAACTGAGTGTGTTTCAGGGGATCCCTACCTAACAGTGTAGCTGCTACGATGGGTGGGATCTGTGACCCCAGCTACAAAAAGCTTCTTTGGGGGTCCGTCAGACTCCACCCCACCTAAGAGACAAAGGTTCACACATTTATAATAAATCAATAAAAAACAAAAACAACAAATACAGTTCCAGGTGTTGCAAACTTTCTTTGAATGAAGTACACTGCTACTTTTGAAGTTCACCGTATCAGCACAAAGGTTGCTATGAACACTAACGTTGGTAAAGGTGGAGCTGTAGCATAAATATTTCTTTTTCATAATCAATAAAGTCTTCTCTTAATCCTACAATAATAAACCATCAGTACATTTTGTATTCAAAGCTTTTAAGCTCAAGTAAAGTACAACCACATCAGAATTGTACTTAAATACAGTAATTGATTAAATCTAGGCTACTTTTCACAATAAACAGTAAACAAAATAAAAGTTCATCACCTTTTCTCTTCAGTGGAGTTAGTGCAGGCCATCTCACAGTTGCACTGACTGCTGGTCTGTTGGACAATAATTACACATGTAAGTAGAATCTGAATAAAACACACAAAGATACCTAATGATGGTTATATTAAGTCTACCTGAACCTCCTGGTGGGACTCGGGGACGAGTTAGGTGTCACACCACTGTCCTGTGACTGACACCACTGAAGAAGCAAAAGTGGGAAACAGAAAACGCAGTCAGTCTAAACTCCCTGATGGGAAATTAGAACAAAAATCTTAGATCTGGATTAATAGTCATAAAGGATCTAATTAAAGATCAAGGTTTGAATTCACATCAAACCTGTTGATGTGAAGTCAGTCTGAACCCTTTAAGATGCATTTAGTCTTATGAGTCTGAACTAGATTACCCTGAATTCCAAATGATTTCCTCTACATTAATAATCTGGTTTTAACTCTCTGAACTGGATGCAGGTCAAACCCTACTCTGAAGTTCATTTTAAGAGTTTTGTCTGAATCAATCTCAACAGTTTGATGTGGATCCAGTGTAAATCTTGTAACCTTCATTTAGTATGAACAGTTTCTAAACCCTCTCATCTGGATTATATCCAAATGATCTGAGCTGAGGTCAGTCCTGAACCTCTGTTCTGACTGAGTTAGAGACACTCTCGGTAATAAAATCTGTTAAAATCAACAGAGAGAGGAGTTTTGATTTGCATTTAGTCAAAACCCTCTGATCTGGATTCAGTGCAAATGCTCTGATCTGGATGTTGGATTCTTTTTTTATGGAACATGCAATGAAATTAAGAACAATGGCCAAAAACTGTCAAAATAAGAGCCAGGTAGTTTAAAAGCTGGTGTGGAGATTCTCACCGCTGATGTGTGGTCATGCCATTGACTGACTGGAGGAACTGGAGTCAGACTGGAAGCACTGACACAGAAAGACGGATGGTTAATTACATTGGGTTTAAACTTCAAAAATATGGAATAGTGTTGTTTTTGTGCTGTACTTTAATCTGTGCAGACTCCCTCTGAGTGTCATCTCCATGCTCTCCTCCTGTGTTGAACACACACACAAAAAATGTTTGTTACATTTTAGTTGGTAATTCAGGTTTAGTCCATTTTCTGGCTGAGGACACTGCTGTGTTCATGTGAATAAACACAGAGGAGACAAATGTTGTGGAGAAGGAAGACGTCTGAACCTGTCCTCACCTGTCTCTTTTGGTCGAGTCTGTCTCCGATCAGAGAGAAAGGAGAGAGAGGAACATGCTGAAGTAGACAAGAAAAGAAATAATGTATGAAAGTCATGATGGAAAAAATGTTTTGCAGAGTTACACAGTTTATAGCTTTTTTCAGATTATATAACATTTCAACGTCTTCTCTCTGTGATAGCATTAGATATGTCAGGCTTTTTTGTATTTAAGTATCCTGGTCACACAACACTGTGAAAAACAGCTGATTTGTGGTTATTAGCAATGGCAGAAATCTCAGTTGGGTTTTTAATTCCTACTAGAATGCAACCAGTTTCCGTTCAGCTCTCAACACCAGCTACCACCTGAAAAGTGCATCCTCCAACTAAAAACTGTATTGGACTTGAGCTTTACATAGTTTCAGGTCCACATTATTGTCCTGACTGTTAATGTTAAGTGAAGCTCATGGAAAACAAGGCCTATGTTAAATTGCTGTCACCTTAACAACGGGTTCAAAACACGTTTTCCCCTTGTTACACACACACACACACACACACACACCCACACTGACCTGTGAAGGGCAGCTGGGGTTGATGGACACACTGCTGCGTCTGTATCGAGCTGAGGACATAGGACTGAAGACCGTCATCCCATCACTGAGAGACACACATTAACAGCATAATCATTTACATTCAGTCATAGACAGTCTTTGAAAACAGAGACAGTCATGCAGCTGTTCTCCAACTGTCCCTGCTAAATAATTCCCCCCACCCAGCGCTGATTATCTGGTCAGGTGTGTTCAGTCAATTACAAGTTGAAAGACATTAATTTGGTTTGTCTTCCTCCCCGATCCGACTCTAATCTAATCAGGTTATCAATAACTGAAGACACCAGATCCAAGTAATCTGCAGTGGGTAGGACCCTTGTTGGGTGGAGATCATTAGAAAAGAAACGGCAGAGGGTTCTGGAGGACCAGGATAGGGAACCACTGGTCTACAAAATTCACAAGTTTTGACTTAACACAAAAAGAGGAAAGTTGAAAACGCTCACAAATTAGACCTGGAATCAGAGATTATATGTAGCTATTGCTTGTAAATGTATTTCAATAATTAACTATTCAAATAATGAGTCATTACAGTGCTGTTTTTCATCCTTTGATCCACATGGAACCCAACTACAAGTCTACAATTTTAAACGGATTGAACTCGCTTTAATCCAGACATGCATGTAGATTAACCTGTGTGGTTAAATAAAATGTGGCTAGTCCTAAACAAGAAAAACAGAAGTTTGATATTTTTCTAACAGGATGTGGGCTGTGTCCAAAACCACCCCCTACTCACTATTTAGTGTGTTTGCCATTTTGTAGTATTGCCTGAATGGTGTGTGTAGCTCTACCCACTATGTAGTGCAGAGTATCCCACAATGCAACACTTTACACGGCTTGAACACTAAGTTCTGCTAACAGTCCCACAATGCAATGCTCCCTGTTTCAGAGATGAGAAAATAATGTTGTTATCAACAGCTGTTTGTGATGACGCAATATGTTAGAAAGAGTCTGAAATGTGGACTGACTGCTCACTATTGACGCACTATTTAGTGAACGTTATGCAGCTAGTGGGTAACGTGGTAGTAGCTGGTTTCTGTGTAGTAGCACCCACCTGACACTGGTGATCATGGGGGCGCTGTTCGACCTGCGCAGAGCGCCGCCTCCTGTCCCTCCAGCTGCGCCTGCGCACTGGTCCACCTCCATCCGCTCCATACCGTGGTCTGCAGGCCCAGCGGTGGCAACACCAGCTGCCGGCCTCAGACCCCTCGACGGCGGCGTAGGGCTCTACTCAAGCCCGGTGGAAGCCCAAGCCGCAGGCCTCAAGAGCAGCAAACCCAGAGCCGCCGAATCCGCGGACTGAATACCGAAGCCCCCTTCTCTCTACCGCATTTCCTTCAGCGAAAAAAATCCTTTATCCGAGTGTTGCTGCGGGTCCGAGCGACATTTATTACCCCGGCTACGCTTCACTTGCTGCTGCCTCTAACGCCAATTTTACTGCTAAGCAAAAACGATAAAGCCCAAACAGAACGAACGGAGGCTGTGCTTTGTATCCGCATACAGTTAAAACTCCCCGGGCGGTCCCGGTTCTGCGGGGAAACTTTCCATTCGAGTCCGCACAGGTGACGTGACTTCAGGGTTAGCTGCAGAGCTAACGGCGTTAAGTTGGTCCGCTGTGAAAAGCTCCAGAAAACCGCTAAGATGCTGCCCGAAACAGTCCAACGCGGGCTGCCTCCGCTGTCCTCGGGCTGAGGCGCTCACACCGTCCCCGGAGACACCGAGCGGACCCCCGGAAGACACGCAGAAACACCGCAAATTAAGAGTTTGAAAGATTTTTACAACACAGTCCTTCAGCAGATAGAGGTAGTGGAGCAGCGGCGGAAACAGCGCTGCCGTGTGGTCACACGGAGAACTGCAGCCGCAGGAGACGGCGGACACAAAGCGGGTTTACGTCTGAGTTTCATTAGTTCTAATAATGTTGGAGGTTAGAGAAGGAAATCTGACTGTGATGGATCACTGAGCGTCCTTGTAAATTCCCTAGAGCTTCTAGAAGATGCAAAAAAATAAAAATAAATAAAAGACAGAAAACAAGTAAAATCCTGAAAATGTTTTGGTCCATTACCTGACGAACAATAGTAATGATATTAAGATTTATAAATATAGAAGTTAGATCATAGATAAAAATACATAAAAATCACCTTATTATTAAAGGACACTTTTCCTTAAAGTCCAGTCATTATCTGCACACAGGTCTGAAATGTTTCCCTCCTAAAGTATCGTCATTGTGTTTTTCTGTGTTTACAACATAAAGTACAATACAAACCAAGATGCATTTATTTTTTCTACTTCTTTGAACTCAGAGCTGACAGATCCAGTCGTGTTCTGTAAGTACCGTTTAAAAGTGCTCACACATCTTTTCCCTTTGCGCAGATTGTGCTTCTCGCACTTTTTGTACATGAGAAATAAGTTTTGGCTTATTCCAAGTTTCAGTGAAACAACTGAAAAGCACTTTCTTTAACCAAACTAACATCAACTCTCTCTGGATGAACACATGCGTCCTCGCATCCTGCTTTTTGAAATAAGGGCCCAATGTGTGCGCGTCCCACGTCAGAAAGACACGCAGCTCCATCAAGGAGACGGGAAACGAGGACAGAGTGTGTCCCACTGAGAGCAGGCAGTAAAACATGAATAAAGTGTGTGACTCTCCCTGAAATATCTAAACGTGAAGGTTTTCTTTCTAATTTGCTGATTACTTATGTTCTGGACGTTCGCAGTACTTCATAGAGTACAGAGGGACCTTCATTAAGGACAGTGGCCATTTTGTCTCACTGTAGTTGTTTCACAGGTAAATAATGCGGCAGAGGAGTTAAATCAAACTATAAATCACAAATAGTCCAAACAGGGAAATGATCAGAAACTAACAGAACCAGGAAGTTCTGTGGAGATTCTGTGGATTATCCACATTTTGTGGATGCTGGAGGAGGATACTTTGGAGTTTCCTTTGTTGTTGTGAATCCTCAAATCCTCCATCTGCTTCGAGTCGTCATCTCCAAACTATGGTGAAACAGGACACCGGGGCTCGGTTAACCCCTTCAGAACCAGAACCAGGCACGAGGCCGCGTTCAAAGCTCGTTTTTGTCTTCAGCCGGGACGGAAACTGTCCCAGCAGTTCTGACCTGAGCATGATGAGTTAGATTAAATCACTGACATCAGTGTGTTTGTGTCTTGTGTCCTCTGGTTACTTTGTGTCTCTGGGGTTGTGTGTGTGTGTGTGTGTGTGTGTGTGTGTGTGTGTCCTTTTATGGAAACTCTCGTGTCCCCTCCGGATCATTTCTATGTGAAACATGTCGAGTCTGTGCAGTTTTGACTCAGCTTCTCTTTGGTGACACCGTGTCTCTCAGTCCGCATCAGTCTGTGGTCCCGGTGGGTCCGGACCCTCCTCCTCCGAAGACCCGAGCTTAAAGTGGGAGAAGCGGAAGGGGTGAGGAAGGAAGGAAGCAAGGAAGGAGGAGGGGGAGAAAAAGGAAGAAGGTCCTGCCTCCTCCTTCAGAAGGACTTAAACCACTTTTAGGCCACTTTCGTTTCTCCCAGCCGAACTTTAACGGTTCCGTAAAACGGGTTTTGGAGCAGCAGAGCTGAGGGACTGAAGGAAGTCGCCGGAATGTGACTGGGAGGCGGGTAAGAAGTTTCGAGCTGAGCCCGCTGCTGGTAAACAACTTTGGGGAACCTCAGCTCCACAGCCCGGAGCTCAGGATCCTTTAGTCCCGGGTCAGAGACGTTTAAACCGCAGCTGACTGACACATGTGAGGAGCTGGTACTTTACTCTAAAACCGAAAAGCTGATGGAGACTCATCGTCTGCTTATCTAATGGATTATTTGACCAAGAGTTTGATCGCAGTACTCAGATCCTCTACGTAAAAGTACCAGTACAACACTGCATAGTACTCTATTCTACTGCGTTTAAGTAATTAACAGTAGTCAGTAGATTATTATTCATTAAAAAAATAATTTAAAAAGTATTAAAGGGATTGAAAGTACTGCAGCCACATTCAGACTGTGTGTGAGTCATATTATCAGATTATTAACACTGATGATTCTTGTATTTTACATAATGCTGCGTCTAAAGATGATCTAACAGGCTCTGCACGTGCATTTTGAATCAAATAACTAAAAAAATCCAAACGTTTGTTACTATTAGCAGAGGCCCTGTTTTCAATCATCTGTAAAGTACTTTGAACTGCATTCATCTGTACAAAAAATGCTTAGAAATAAAGGTTTGATTGATTGATTAAAAGTGAAACCCCTACAACCTCCGCGTTATCTGAATATATATTTAAGATAAAGTCTGTTTTGTGATCATCTAGATCAGCTTCAACATCAGACAAAAAGTCAGTTTGATCATTAATGACTTTGCAACAGGAGTCTTAAAAATAAGTAAGTAGTGCTTCACATTTTACATGAGGTCATATTTTTATTTGCCTGTATGTTTTTTTTAAATTTATTTAAAGCTGTTCCTCATCATTTCCTCCTCTGGATTTGTTCTGCTTCTTTTGCAGAGAGGAGGATGGAGGGAGAGAAAGAGACGGCCGAGGAGAAGGAAGAAGAGGAGGAAGAGGAGCAGGAGGAACAGCATCACTGTCACATCGCAGCTGCGTCTTCTGTAGTGAACCAGGACCTTCCCCTCATGCACTGGGAGGACTTGAGCCAGCGGATTGCTGAGCTGGAGAAACAGGAGCAGGAGAGAAGAGAAAGGTCAAAGGTCAGTTATGAAAAGGACAGACTACATTTCCCATAAGGCTTTTTGCCCTCCTTCCCCTAAGAAGTGAAATATGTGTCAGTCAACACAATTTTCCAACGCTGGTTTCTTCAATTTGTTGAGGCAAGAAGTTTAAAACGGCTGAAGATGTGAGAACAACGTGCCAAAAGGCTGCTGACTGATTTTTCTCTTTATCATGTAACATCTATCACGTCAGATCTTGCAGAAACGTAACTGCACATTTTGACAGACGCAAAATGCTTTTAAAGACCTGAAAAACCCAAAGACAGACTCACCAGAGTCATGTGCACAACAACCACAGAAATGTGTAAAATGACTAGAAGATTCACAAAGAGTCAAAATGATCACAAAGAAAAGCAAGAAAACACACACACACACACACACACACACAGAGATGCTCAAAACATTAATAAGATCCAGAAAATGACCACAGGGAATCAGAATGACCAAAATATCTGTGCAGCAACAATAACAAAGACTTGCAAAACAGTCACACAAATATGAAAAAAGACCCCAAACATGTGGTTAATAATCACAGAGGCAAACAAACACATGGCAAGTTCTGAACAATCACTTCCCCGAGTCTGTGGGAGTTGGACCAGTGTAGGAGCTGTGGGGGTCTGAGCGGTTATTTATTGATACTGTTTCATGTGAGAATATTTACAGATGTTTATTTGGTGTGAATAAGCAGTGCAGTTATTATGCTCACTTTATTTTTGCCCAAAACAGGACCCTGTCTCTAAATCTGCTTCTGGGTGTTGGTTTGTGTTTGTGTCTTTAAACTGAATCATAAAACATTTTAATTCTTTCTATAAATGTGTGTAACACATATTTCATATATTTCATATTGTTATGGCAGCAGCTTGTTCCTCAGGATGAGCTGCTGTGATAAAATATGATAATAAAGCAGCATTTTATTCTCAGAAACTATTTGTTACACGTGTATTTATTTATTAGAAAGGCTTAACACGTTAGTGGATCGCGTCCTCGTACTTTCTCCCACTGCTGTGTTTGTCTGGGCCTGATCACAATGGGAACATGTTTGTTGTGTCTGTGAATTCACTGCTCAGAGTGAAACTGTGTAATTCACCCTGTGGAAGGAGCTAAAATGAGAACAGTTCACAACCCGGACGTTCAGACATTCTTTGTGTGGATCGTAGCTGCATATTTGTTTACTCTGGGGTGGTGCAGAGAAAACGTCTCCGCACCAGTTTCCTTTCTGGTGATGGTTTCATGTCTGCCGCTGTTGACTTGTTATGGATCTGTCAAAGTGTTTGAACTTTTTAAATTATGTTTTCTTCATCTTAACTTGGCTGTAAAGAATCACACTTTGTTTAGGGATGTTTTAATCTGTAGAATTCCATCAGACACTGTAATAAAACCACATTCATAGATCAGTCCCTCCTGTCTTCCTACAGAGGGGGACGGGGCTGAGGACGGAGGAGGAGGAGGGGGTGTGGAGAGACGTCTGGAAAGAAGAAGAGGAAGACTTCAGGAGGTGTCGAGTCGCTGTTGTCACGTCACGGTAACACACAGCTACACAGTTAAAGCCTCTAAGCCTCAGCACATTTTCAGTTTACAGCATCATTTAATAAGTATGAATAAATTCACCATAAAAACAGTGATGTGTTTAAAGCCTGACAGTTTGCTGTGAGAGTAGTTTGGCCGAGCTGTCTAAAAGCAGCACTAACACAGACCCCCTCTCATACATGTGGACATGTTCGCAGATTTCACAACCACAGAAACCTGCAGCTGTGCTTCATCAACAACAGCGACAGTGAAGATGAGGAGGATGTGTCCAACAAAAAGGTACTTTTCCTCACATTATCCATGACCAGGACGGTAACTCAAACTCATTAAACACACGTTAAACTGGAGTAAAAACACCCACATCTTCATAAAATCCAGAGGTCCGAACAGAAATCAGCTTTTCTTCTTCAGATATTGTTTTCCATCGCATGAATTTTATGCTTTGGACAGTTTTTGCCACAAAAATCAACTTTTCATGCAGATTACTTCCTAAGAGTTTTCAGGGATTTTGTGTGCGTGTGGCTGACGTGTTTTTAATCGTTTTTATACGACAGCAGAGATTTATGACACAGACAAACAAGCTGCACACTGACAGACATGAAACCGACATGAGTAAAATCTATTGATCGCTGGTTGTAGGGGTGTTGGAGTGGTTAGAGCTGCCACTTCACAGCTACAAGGTCGCCAGTTTGAACCCCTGGCCGCCCGCGGCTGGAAACACACCTTCATTTACTGAGGGTGAATTTGTTGGTGAAAATGTTACATATTCTAATGAATCAGAGACAAAACCCTGGGAAACCTGCAGAGGTGGTGAGTAAGAGCGGAGTTCAAGACTGACTTGAATCAAAATGGCACTAAGAATGTTTGCAGGTGACAGCTGAGTTCTAGGGGAAACACACTGAACACGGTGAATATGTATTTTCATGCTGTTAGTTTGACAGAATTGGACGAAGATTTTAATTTACCTCTACTCTCCACCAGGTTACGGGGACGGGACACAACGGCTGCCATGCTGCCGGGCTGAAACAGGAAGTGGCCACGGCTCTAAGGACGCTGAGAGACAAACTGTTGGCTGAACAGAAGGAGGAGGAGGATAAAAAGTCTACAGCTGCTATGGTGCTCAAACACACAGAGGGTCTGCACAGCTGCACAACATGTATAGATGGTCATAACAACAAGCACAACTCACACAAAAAGGTCTAAAAGTATTCAATTAAGTTTAGGACCTTTTACATAGAATACAAAAAGTACTTTATTTCAGTGACAAAACAATTAAACCATGTTATCATCGTAACTTTTGCTGCTCAGACAGATGGAAACATGTGGTGGGATGTCGGAAACTGAACTTAATATCATAAGGAATGATTTACCTTATTGGTCAGACTGGAATTAAATAATGTGAAGTTAAATGTTCTTAGAAAGTGTCATGTTTAACTTTCTGAACATGCAGTTAGAACACTCATGTAATAACTCATGGTGTGTGTGTGTGTGTGTGTGTGTGTGTGTTGCAGCAGCTGGCTGGAAGCAGAGGTGTATCCAAGCGGAAACATCTGGAGCACTGGGAGCTGCGGGATTGTTCGATGCAGCAGCTCAGCAGCTTGAGAGCATCACTTCAACAGGAAGTCCACAGTACGCACATACACACACACTTTAAAAGTAATTGGACTGAAACGCTTGCAGTCAAAACAAAAAAAAAAACACATAATTGTATTTAATATTCAGTGAAAAATCCCAGGTGATGCTCTTCCAGAACTTCTCTGCAATCACAATTGGTTGTGGGGTGTTGCTGCCTCTAGTCTGGTCTTCAGCAGCTTAGTTGGACTCAGATCAGGGCGCTGACTCAGCCAGTCAGCTAGTTCGTCTTTTTACCCTGAAAGGCTTTTTGGGAGGGAGAATACACAGAGAAATTACCATGAGAGGAAATGTTTTAGGTGGACAGTAAAATGTGCAGTGAGTTAGTCTTTTAAAAATATTGGGAGTGAGTTCATTCCACCATCCTGTCGGTCATCGCGAGCTGAAGAGTTTTACTTGGTGTGTTTTGTGTGGTCCTGGGACCACCAGACCCTTTGCATTGACAGAGTGCATTAGGTAGGAGGATTGTAGACCTGGATCAGGGAGTTCAGGTAGGAAGGTGCTGTTGAGTCGACCACTCTGTAGGTGAGAGCCAGAGCTTTGAACCTGATGAATTTAGTGCACAGATGTGAACAGTGGTGGATCATCTGCAGGGTTTGATCGTGCTGCTGGGAGCCCTGTCGGCAGGACATTCCAGAAGTCGGGAGAAGATAAGACCAGTGAGCTGGGTTGCATATTCAGAAAGGTGGAGTCTGATCTTTCTGATGGTGTAGAGGACAAATCTGCTGCCTTAGAGACAGAGGAGATGTGGTCATTGAAGCTCAGTCGATGACCTCAAGTCTTAATGTAGATCCTGTCTTGATGCTCTGATGCTGTGTTGTAATGAAGTTCTGGCTGGGAAGACCAGAATTCGGTCTTGAAGAGGTCGACCTAAAGATGTCTTTCACTCATCCAAGCAGAGATGATGAGAGACAGGCAGAAATTTGTAAGGAGACAATGGAGACACCTAGTGGATAAAGGACAGGAAGAGCTGTGTGTCATCAGCATAGCGATGATAGGAAGTGTGAGTGGATGATAGAACCCAGGGATGTGCTGTAGACAGCAGGTCACTACGGTGGATGAGAGGGTGGATCAACTAACTGCATTTGAAAACTTCAGTCACAGTTTTACCGTCTTGTTGCTTTTGTTGCAGCTCTGAGCTCTGAGTTGGTGGCCCACTTGTTGGTACGAGACCAGCTGAGGACGAAGCAGGACGCCATGCTACTGGACGTCCAGGACCTGACCTAACATGGGACCACAGACTGGACGGTCCGCACAAACCCCGAGCCATCTGGGACCAGGATGGGCTGCTCATCCACATCAACCCAGCATTTGTTTACTTATCAAACTAAATAATCAGAGCAGCAAGAGGGAGCTGAAAGATAAAGGACACACGAATGACATGTTACTGATGGGATGAGACAACACAAGAGCTGGAACATGACTGCAGCTTGTTAACAAATGTCAACAGCTCTGTTGGATACTGGGGAAGAGAAACTCTCAATATCTCCACTCATCTTCCGGCTAATGAGCAACGAACTGAACTATGAAGTTTGTGAAACAGCCGAACTTTGGTTAGGATTTTCTTCAGCAACGTATTTAATTAGTGTAGTGATTAAGCTTTGGGCTATTAAGCTACTCAGGATCTGTGCTTTTCAGTTCTTTGTATTGTGCCTGTAAATGAAGGTAAAGGAGGAAGAAAAAGTCAAGATGAACTGGAAAACCAGTTATTACACTTAAGGGAACCAGAAATTAGTTTTGGTGTCTGGAGTATTAGCAGGTGAAAATTCATGATTGTCAGGGGAAAAAAGAGTTTTATTTCAGTCTGTTTACATTACACACACAGACACACACACACACACACATTTCCCAGAGCTGAACCTCATGGAAAGATGAAAATCTTCCAGGCTCAACTTTGTCTGGTAAAAACTGCATTCACATACTGCTTATTTGCAAAAGCCAGTTTAAAAAGAAAAGCAAAAATCAGTGCTAAATTAAACCAGTTTTATGTGGGACACACAGATTTTGTGGTGAAGTCTCTGCAATCAGGTTTTAAAAAGACTCTTTTGTATTTGCTAACAGAAAATAATGTTAGAAAAGTCCACAATGTGCCTTCATTTCCTGCAACTCAGCATCTTTTATGAGGATTTGGCTCCTTGACTGACAAAGGAAAAACATTAATTTCTATGCAAATGAGGGATAATAACTTATTTAATTTTATTGTGTACATTCATTGTGTGTGTGATTAAAACAAGCGAGCAGTACACTCATACAGCCTGTGTAGCAAAACCACTTACCTAACACCATTGTTACTTAAGAAACAAATGTTTTGTTTTGTTATGTTTTGCCATCATCATATTAAAGCAAACAAATGGTTTTATTAATTTTGATATGTTTTCAGTACTGAGTAGATTTCAATTTTCTCAACCACGATTCTATGTCTCAGACTAGAAAAGGCGATTGAATGTAATGCTAACACAGCCGAGCAGAAATTATTAGTTAATTTATCTAAAAAAAGAGAGAAACTGTTATGATTAGTAATTTTTAAGCAAGAATAGTTTAACAAGGAGAAATATTCTCACATTCCAGACATAAGGGACTTGTATTCACATTGGCAAACATTTTTTTTTTTACCTATAATCCTCTTCTGTACGTTTGGATCTGAAAAGTTGTAAAAGGCATTTGACAGTTTTACAGATTCATTAAAAACGATAACAGGCAGATTAATTATTCCTCTTTAAATCCTGCTTAACACTTCAGGTACAGTCAGCAAATATTTTACTGTTCGCTGGGGAGAAACAAGGGAAAAAATATGTGATGATGATGAATATTGCTTACATTTTAACTTGATGTTTATGTCACCACCTGATTTTCCTCCCAAACACTTTTTAAGCCCTTGAACATTTTAAGGATTTGTTTTTGTCTGATTGCAGCAATTTATCATTGGTTTATGTACCAGGTCTTCACATTCACATTGTTTGAAAAGTTCTTTTTTAACCACTATTAGCAGTGTCTTCTAGTGCCTTAAAGAAATGATATTTTGATACTGATAATTTCCACATTCTTGTACATTGATCTGTGATAAGATGCTGAATGTCATATTAATGGAAGGCAAAGTATTGTTACAGTTTTTATTTTTTAAATTGTATTATGAGTATGAGTGTCAAATTAAAAAAGCCTAATTAATGTGATTAAACATCCAGTCTGGGGGATGTAACACAGTGATAATGATGAGAATCCAAAAGTGCTGAATTCTAATAATATTAACGTGTTAAAAAAAGGAACATAGTAAACGTCTGTGTTCTGAATTTCTAACAGAGGAGTGTTGTCGTACTTTTGGAATACGACTGTTTTCTCGGCTTGACAATTAGCACGTCTGCATGTAGCCACTGGAAAACATATATTGTCATTAATTTTTCCAAACACCGTTGCTTCCTATGATTTTATTGCTCATCATTTTCATCTCCATCGACATTTTAGCCAAAGAAGAGAACGGGTAACACACAACGTACAAACAATTCGAGCTCCGTCCTCCCTGACACTGACTCAGCTGTAGCATTTTCACGCTTTCTCCAAAGAAGCCATTTAAAACTCCCTTCAGCAAACCTGTTAACCAGCACGAATCCTTCATCCACTACTGCATAAAGCCCGAACAGCCTGGCTGCAACTATACAATTGTCCTGTGATGAAATAGAACCGTGCCAGGAGTTTTCTGTGCTTTGTTTGAAAAATCTAAGCAATTTTACAAATATAACTTATAAATACATCAATACAATATGAACTAAAATTCATTAGGTGTCTGTGCCTCATTAAATTATCTCAACGCAAATAAAATGACCTGTTACTTACTAACTTTGAACTCTGCGACGAATCTATCAAATAAAAGGGGTTGTTTTTTTTCATTATCCGTAGCAGGTATTTGATTTGTAATGAGTGATCTGATGTCCTGACCATGTGTCTTCACACCTGTGCTACCTGCTTGCTGGTCAAACACTAAATGTGTTGCTGTGTTTAATTACACCTTTGACACAAATTCAGCGTGTTCATTGTTTACGAGGCCAAGCTGAGTATTTACCTTATGAATCAGAGCTAATGATGATGATGATGAGGATGACAAAGGGAAGGGAGCAAAGGGGTTGGAGGTAGAGGAGGAGGGGCTGATGTCACTTTCTAATTAAAGGCTCCGATGAGAAGAGGCAGAGCGGAGGAGAAAGGACACTAACACATCTCAGCAAGAAAAGGTGACTGATTTCATTTCTTCATTTCGCTTTTTGTTTTAATTGAAATCAGAAAGCAGTGACTGATTAGTCTCTGTCCAAATATTGGCTGCTCCAAAAGGAACATTTTCTGATGTTTTTATTTCTATATTGTTTTGTTTTAAAATGCAATGTAACATATTCTTCAATGTTTCACTGGAAAATTACTTTCATGTTACTACTGTTCATGTTCTGCTTTAAATATAAAAACAGTGCATGATTTTGTTGAAACTTTATTATTGTAGACAAACACAATTGCTGTAGCTTGAGGATAATTTGCATCTACAGAAACTAGGCTGTGTGCAAAAATGACAAAGCAGAAATAATGAAATCTCATTAATTAGTTCAACACATGAACAAGTGAAATGTTGAGCTGAACACCTGTGTGAGCTATAATGTTCTAGAACCTAATGGAAAACACCTTTTTTGTGATTATTTTAAACCTCAGTTGGAACTAATTTCTCCTATGAACGCAGCAGCTCGGAGCTGCACCTCCTCCTCCTCTGCAGTCCCTGTATTGGATTTCATTCCTGCAGTTCTGATTGAATGAACGCTGATCAATTATTTACAGAGAAGCTGAAGGTCAGGGGAGAAACCCAGAGAGACCCTTTGCCCCTGAAGCAGACTCGTCTGAGCCAACACCTCACTGAAGAATGTGGACAGGATGAGACCAGGAGGACGACCGGGACATGGACAGCTGAAGGTAGGATGTCTTCATCAGTCAAAACACACAAAAGCTGAATCTCCAGTGTGAGGAGGGTCTGCTCGTCCTTTTTTATGATAGTAAACTGAATATCTGTGTTTATTAAAACATGTCACACACAGAGTTTAGTTTGATCGATGAAATGATCATGTGCACGGTAATTTCTCACACAACCTGATGTATTTTTTGCAACAAAAAAAATAACTTTTCTGTTTTTCAAATGTCCCTTTGAGAATATGACCATATTATTAATGTCACATAGTTTTCATCAGGGTGACAGTTTTCCTGTCAACTGTTCAAGCAAAATGAGTTTTGCTAAATTAAACAGCCACTTCTTTCATTTACATGAACATTTTGTTCTGCAGATCATCGCTCAGCTGTTGACTTTAAAGCCTTTATTCTTCTGTTTTACTATAGATGGCAACAGTGTATCTGCCAATAAAATGACATAGTAAAGGTGCTAGTATCCAAACTGATTATTTTAACAATGGCCATTGGGTTTTTGTTAAAATGGTTAAACCCATTTTAAATAGAAATGATAATATTGCCAATAATGTTTAAATAAAACCAAAAGTTAAGTAATTAGTTTTTATCTTTTGTCCAAATGTCAGCAATGGTCTGTACAATATTTCCATAACTATAATAGTTTGCAATTGCCCCTAAAACTGTTGTTGTGTCGTTGCAGCAAAAATGTGATCAGCAACTCAAACCTGTTCGGTATAATTTTACATGGATTTGAGCAGCAGTTTTTTTTGTAATGTGTTTTGTCTTTTCCTTTTCTTTTGTGTGTGTGTGATTGTGAGTGTGAGTGTGAATGAGAAGCAGTGTAAAGCGCTTTGAGTGCCAATAGGTAGAAAACACTATGTAAGTGCAGAACATTTCCCATAAAAAAACACTGAGCAGCACACTGAGCTAAATGCTAACATGCATAAGGATGTCAGATGTAGAGTTGACTATGATCACTTTAGTTGAGGACAAGGACAAGAAGAAATGTGGACACACCCCCGTTGGCTGTGTCTCCTTTGAAAAGCAGGTTGATAACCTTCCATAGGTGTGTAAAGATTAAATAAGCATGTTTTATATCTCTTCACAATATATCTCTTTACAGGCCCTTTTAGCTTGTGTGACACAGCTTTTACATTATGCATGAGCCACAGTTTGGTTCAGGCCCCATGTACCTCTACACAAACACATTTAAGCTTGTTCCAAAACACAAGCTTAAATGTAAACCCTGACCCAAATGCTCCAACAGTTGCAACAGACCCCCTCCCTGCAGGAGAGAACAGCTACATGAATGGAGAAGGGTTTACGGAAAGCTTTGTTAATGATTCAGAGCCTAATAGAGCGAGACATAGTCTTCATCAGCAAAACGGTGGCAGCACACTCTGAACGAGCCTTTTCAAACTAATGACTGTGTGTTTTCTTTCCCTTGGTCACAGAAACGCCGTCTTTCCAGCGACATGGATCCGCCAACAACGGAAAGAAAGGCCGGAAAATTAGAAAATCGATAGATCAGAGGACAAATGAAGGAGGCCTCAGTAAGTGAGAAGACTTGAGTTCGGTGAAGGAGCTGAGGAGATGCCAGAGGAACCTGAATTAATCCTCGTCTGCCACAAATAGCCTTCAGAGGTTCGTCATGGGATTGATCCAAACCTCCAGTGTCACTCCAGACATCGGTTTGGTGGCAGCAGTGGCTCCAAGCAACCAGCCCAACACCTCCAGCAACTTGCCCTCTTTGTCTCTCCATTCTTCGTCCTGCAGTATTGATGAATCCTACAAGTATGTCTTCCTGCCCGTCTGCTACTCACTGACCTTTCTCTTCAGCCTCACTCTCAACTCGGTGGTCCTGCTGCGGTCCTGCCGCCACCACGGCGGCGGTGGACAACGCTGGAATACCTCGCTGATCTACATGGTGAACCTGGCCACCACTGACCTGATGTACGGACTGTCACTGCCCTTCTTGGTGGCGAGCTACGTGCTCAGGGACAGATGGGTGTTCGGGGACTTCATGTGTCGCCTCGTCCGCTTCCTCTTCTACTTCAACCTTTACTGCTCCATCTTCTTCCTCACCTGCATTTCTGTGCACAGGTAGAGCAGGGAGATTCACAAATTCTGCATCTTGTTTTCCGTTTTGAGATTATTGTATTGATCATTACGTTCCAGGCTCAGAGTGAGAGATAAGCTGTTGTTTGGGTTTTATTTTATTATTTAAGTGCTTATCTTTTCTGGGCAACCAGTGGGCCACCTTTCACTTCTGGATGGGTAGGTAGCAAGGGTTTGGGGCAACTTTGCTACCATTTGAGCAATTTAACCCAATGAAAGGTTTGTCTGGTGATTGCTTCATTTCACTTAGATATGTCACTGACTTCAGTTGGCTTGACATTCAATGAAACCAAAAGTCATTTAGTTCTAATTAATCTCAATGATTATTGACCTGCTCATATTAGTGAAGACTTTTCACATGTTTTTATCACTTTCTTGTTGTTTGATTGACCTTCAAAAGAGAATCATTAAGAGGCTCTGGCCCTAGGGCCCCATGGCCCCCACGGCCCATGTCCGGTATGCCTGTTCAATAATCAACAAAGAGCCACACGGGGTCAACTTCTGCTGCAGAATTGCAAAGTGTAAAATTGCCAAGTGCTAAGTCTGTGGACAATCTGGCTGCAATTATGTAATTGTGAAGGTTTTTGAGCATTCACATGCATTTGTGCAGGCTGCCACAAATGCCTGCAGGAAGCGACCTTTGGTTCCTTTGGGATGGTAATGTGTCTGCTCAGCGTAAACAAACAAAGGTATTCAGTCACACTGCAACTTCAATGAGGACTCCCAGTTCGACAGAGGGTGGCAAGGTTGGTCCAGTGGTGAAAAGAATGCAGTTGCTCACAGATGAAAAAGTCTTTTTGTAGTCTTGACATTCCTCTATGTGCGTGGGGATACTGAAGTAGAATGAATTAAAAAACCCTTCGCTGAGCACCTGAGACTCTTTTTGAAACTGTAACAACAATGAGATAATACAATGAATACAAACTTACCACTAGTTGTCCTCCACAGGTACCTGGGGATCTGCCATCCGATGAGGACCATCACTCTGGAGAGCAAGCGGGTGGTAAAGGGGACCTGTGCGTTGGTATGGGTGGTGGTCTTTATTCTCACCTGCCCCATTTTCAGGTTCGCCCAGACTGGATATGTAAGACGAGGAGGTGGTGGGGTTGTCGGCCCTGCAGGGCCACGGGATGACAGCAACAGAACTGGGGAACAGAATCCGCAGAGTTATATGAACTGCTGGGACGATGCCATTGATAGCGAGTTTGCAGACTATGTCCCGTACGGCATCGTCCTTCATGTGTTGGGCTTCTTTGTGCCTTTCGTCATCATCGCTTGGTGCTACTCTCAGGTGGTCAAGACGATAATTCAGACTCTGCGCTCCCCTCCCAGTTCTATAGAGGGTGGTGAGGATGGTACAGTGGGGGACGTGGTGACAGAGGCAGTTAGAGATCGGGATAGAACCTCGGTCTCCATCTCTGGTTCGCAGTACTCCCACTACATCCGTCGGAGGCGTAAATCTATTAAAACTATCTTAACCATCACACTGTTATTTGCTCTCTGTTTCCTGCCCTTCCACGTGACCAGGACACTCTTCCTGCTTCTGCGGCGAGGGCAGCTCGTTGGCTGCAACGCCATGAAGACCGTCTCCATCTGCTACAAAGTCACCCGGCCACTGGCCTCCTGTAACGCCTGGCTCAACGCCCTCCTTTACTTCCTGACAGGGGATAAGGGAGCTCCTTGCTGCTGGTCGCCAGTACACACTGTCCGCCGAGACCACCGGAGTGGCTCCTTCTGGTGGCCACTGAAGATCCTAAAAAAGGAGGCGGTGGGAGAAGATGACCATGACGTGGAGGAGAAGGTTGAAAGGGGGGTGCACATGGAAAACGAATCCAAGTCTTCGAGGGTCATTTTCTAGAACATTACTGAAGTAATTAAAGTTTAAAGCATTGAATCCTTTTAAAGACTTAGACCAGCCTGTGATGCTCCAGGAAAAACATCCAGCAGATAAACTGGAATCTGGGTTAGTGGTAGTGCTGCTGATTTTATGTTTATTTTTATTTTTTGATGGTTTGTGATTCCATCAAATTTAGAACAAATATTTAAAATATTAGATAAGTGAGAAAAGATAATGTACATTTATGTCGGTTTCCATCTGCTATTGTAGACATAACTCAGTACCATTAAACCACTGCAAGGGTAGAGGTCTCCCCTATAGAGTCTGGACAAAATGTGAGAAAAAACTCCTACATTCATTTAATTGATCTGATATTTTTGTATTTTCATTTTAGGTGTTGTGGATGTCGTGCACGTCATAAGCTGAGTGCATTGCACGGTTACGCTTTCATCGATGCACCAACTTGTCCCCTTTAGAAAAGTGTAGCTTTGCTTTTTTCCCGCAAACACTAAGAAGTTTTGCTTTTTAAATTTTCTATTATACGATTTCCAGAAACCACGTCCATGGAAACAGTCTTAATGATAACAAAGCAATACTTAATGTTAATGTTAACATGGGCAAATGTACAGCAGCTTTTCTACTTCACTACTAGTGAAGTTATTTTAAAGTCTCAGATTGTCAAAATTATCATTTAAATCAGGAACATTTTAATAAGATATGGCAAATAAAGAGTTTTGTAATATTGTTCTTTAAAGATACATTTAGGTTGGCACCTAAAAAAAATACCCAGCATCACTGTGTAGCAACATCTATTCCATTACACTAAACATACGGTTTAATGATACAGTAAGTTAATGTTTATTAAAATTACCTGCATGTAGATCACTATAAAACTTTATTTGTGGGAAGTTTGGTCATTTGTACCCTTGAATAACTCATTTTATGTCCTCATATAAAGGCATTTCCCAAAACTAACAGCATTATCACTTTCATTTTTCAGTCTTAGTTTGGACCTGCTGGAATTTAGTATGGTTTATTGTAAATCATGGGGATTTTTTTTAAATATTCTACAACTTAAAACGTGAAAATAGTGGAAAAACTACATCCTTGACATTTAAAAAGTTTCATCTTACCATCAGCTCAAACCCCCCAAAACTTGTGTTAAGCAAAAGAACAGAAACAAAACAGTCTGCAATAATTATAATTTTAACAATCATTTAAAAACTCTCACCCGATTTATTCTAATATGCTCTGTAGTAAAGAAGGGATCTTAGTCCACGTGGAATTATTGATGCTTGAGTGGGTTTTATTTTAGGGACTTGTTTGTTCCTGTGAACATAAACCTAAAGATAACCTTTGACCGTGTGATGTAAAATATGACTCTGTCCGGTCGAGTATTAACGTGTGGCTGACTCCGTCGTTTTAAATCAACCTGGAACTTGTAATTAGTATGCGATTGTCCACAGACGTGTTACTGACCTGTGCTGCTGTATGAATGTATTTTCTTCAACCACCATCACTTTGCATAGGGAATGTTTCTGCTTAATGTGATGTTTCTTTGAGCTCAGGTCAGTTTGTGATATCAGACCTCATTTTTTGATGTTTGTGGCACAATGTTTGGATTAAAATGTGGTTTGACATCAGCTCCCTTTGTCTGTGGCCTCGTTCTTGACTAACACACGATTGCATTCGGTCACAGTGTCGCAGGAAACATTTCATTTCTATTTTTCTGAAGGAAACATCCACGAGGCCACAGTCAAAGAAACATTTTCCAAATTACAAACATTTCTTGATACATATTTATATAATATAATCAGAGCCTAATAGAGGAAACTAATACAATACTTTCATTTTACACATAATGAAATATCATTTTTCAAAATCATGTTTCTGCATATTACACTGTTTTCAAACAAGCTACTTCCAGCATTAGCTCTACATGAAATCCCTGAAAATGTGGATGTTTAATGTCAGCACAGTCTTCTGTTCAGGATAAGTTTTTTTTACATATCAAATTGTTATTTTGTATAATTTCAGTTTTTTGGAGAGTGTGTTTGTTGTTTGTAATTTTCAAAGAAATAGTGTTTTTATTTTTATTTTAATCTGTGATTTTTTTTCAGTTTTTTTCAATCGACATCCATTCTTCACTTACCAGCCACTTGAACAGGCCTCGTTTAATATTATTTAATGTTTCAGTGTACGGGGCCTCAGCGGTAGAACATTGGGTTGGGATGCAGAAGGGCATGGGTTTGAATTCATGCCCAGCCAACAAGGACCACCAGTCCCAAGCCTGGAGAAAATGGAGGGTTGTGGCAGGAAGGGGATCCAGCATAAAAACTTACGGCAAATCAATGTGCGGAACACGTTCCGCTGTGGCAACAAGCTGAAAGCCATTGATCTTATTTAATGTCTCAGTAAATCAATAAGGATGAGCCTGTTCTGTCTCCGCACAGAGCTCCTGGATGTTGAGTTTACCTTCGTCAGTCCGGGGATGTGTTGAGTCTGTTCCACCTATTTAGTTTGACTTAGTTTGGAAACAAGACATATTTGTATTCATGAATTCATCTTTCTTATGTGTTTCCATAACGACCTTGATGTGATCTCTCTGGATGCTGTAAATGAGACTTGAGATAAAAACAGGGAGGTACAATAGTTGACAAAAGAGTGAAAAGCAGTAAACTACAAGTTGTAATGCTGAACTCGGAACAAGAAAACACGCTTCAATGGGCAAATGAGCATCATGGGGTGTTTTCTTTTTTCTGCATAAGAATTTTGACAATCCTCCAAAAAAAGACCATGTTTAGCTTTGCGGGCACAATTAATTTTTCATAAGGCCAATTTTATGAATGGTTTCTTAGCTATAATCAGTCATCTGTCATAGATTCATTTATTTGAGCTGTTCATAAGATCAATTGATGGCTTCCTGTGTGCTGGAGGAAGACATGAATTAATCAAGTAGAGCTTTGTGACCACTTACAAGCATCTGGAGCAAAGAAAGAAATGTGCTTATTAACATTATCGGTTCTTTTTATTCATCAGTTGTTCTAACTATGGCCCTGCTGCCACAAATAACAACCTGAGAGGGAAACACTCAAATACTTATATCATTGTCTAAAACTGCTCAAATGTCAGCACAGTGAGTCTGCAGCCAGACAGCAGCTCTGTTGGTGGCACGTGACCTACATGCTACCATGGCAGTGTTTACAGTAGGCTGATGTTTAACAGGTAGAATGTTTTCCATGTTCACTATCTTAGCATGTTAATTAATAGTAAAGCACAGTACAGCTGAGACTGATGGAAATTTCAGCCCAGGTATGTGGTCATAAACCAAAGTCTTGGAAATGTTACAGTATAGTAGCTGGGGTCGGTTATCACGGCGACTGTTCTCTCTGGCAGCACTTGCCAAGGTGTTCTGGCCTTAGTTCAGAGAGCAGAAAAGTAACGAAGCAGGAGAAAGGAGGTTATGATACACAACATCAACAACACTGAGCTGATGCTATTAAACCGGAGAGAAACACGAATATCTCAACAATGCTACATGGTAATCAATCCAATATGTATGGAGACATTTGACCGTTATGCAATTGTACAACCACGGTGGAGCTAGAGGAACCGTCAGTGGACCACCAACGACAAATGGATTAATCATCTTATCAACATGAGTATCTGCAATACATCACATTCGTCTTTAGGTATCGAGAACACAGACCAACGTGAACATACCGTCCAACCTACATCTATCAAGCCATGTTGCAAATATGGCTAAAAACTAGTATTTGATTTTTAAAAACACACTGGTTTGACATTTAATCTCTTCAGTGTAGAAATAATTTGGGCAAAGAAAACACACTACTGCAATCCACCAGTCGGGCTTGCAAAACATGGAGGCCAACTTATTGTGCAGGCATCGGTCATATCATGACTCCTGCAATGTCCTGCTGACGTCGGTTCCATCAGCACAAAGACCAAAAAGGACACGTTACACCACCGTTCAGATCTCTGCTCTGAGTCTCACCTGTCAACTTCACTTAACTGTTTTCTCCTTGACTTAGATTTAGTTTGTTGCCTGGTACCTCACTAAGTTACTTTAGATAAAAGCATCAGACTAAATGTAAATGTAAATTTTATTTATATAGCATCTCATCACAACTAAAGTCATGTCAGGACACAATAGGACCAAACATCATTACAGAGAAAACACAACAAATCGGCCTTGAACAAGCATTAAGGGATAGTGGAGAGAATAAATTCTCCCTTTAATAAAATGCCTCAAATGGTCACAATAAGTGAAGAGTTATCAAAGTTAATGAAATTTTAAAAATTGCCTTCTCCCACCCAAAGTCTAAAACACAAATAAAATTTTGTAGTAGTAGTTTAAATACATAAGGTCTCATTTTTAGGCTGCAACATTCATTACAGCCACAGTAGTAAACTGCTGGACAGAATAAACATCCTGATGATTTTTCTATTCTCACCCTGTGTCCACATTAAAGTTATAGTGTGAGCAACATATAAGCATAAACATATTCAAATCATCATCATTCAACATAACTCAAATATCAGTCACAAATACATTTGTGTACAGGGAAAACTGAGTTTAATGTGTCTCTTATATATCATTACAGTATATCATCACTATATAATATATCATTATTGATTAAAAGCAAAAAAACAAAACAAAAATTAAAACAACTATGATCCAAAAGACTGAGACCAAATCTAAAATCTGTGGATATGAATCATTAAAGGCTTGTTCCAGTAAATAAACCCGCAGCCATTTTTATAAATATGGCTGAGTTTTGAGCAGAACCTGGCTACATGTTAATGAGTTTTTGGACAAAATACTGGACCCTAAGTTTCTGTAGGAAAGCACACATGCATCTGTGTGTGTCAAACATCCCTGTAGCTAATTTTCACCCAGGTGTTACTAAGCTACTACAGTGGGTTCTCTTCTAAAAATGTAAAGTTTGCAGATGATTAAAGAAAAGCAGTTGTAAAATATAGCATTTAATAACTGAATATTGTTGGCAGCAAGACAATCAGCTTCCTGTTCCTCAAACATGCTCAGTTCCCATCAGAAACAGCTCTGACTCTCCTTCCTAACAGACTGTGTCCACTGTTGCCTGTGATCTTAGGGACCCACTAAGTTATATACAGGAGCTGGGGAGACGCTACAGATCTGGCCTGATCCAGTCACACCTGAGCAGTAGTCAGTGAATGTGCACTGCTCACAGTAACGTTTAGAACTGATATTCGCTGAGCCAAATTCACTTTTGAGGATTTACAGTTTTCCAAAAACTTTAAGACCTGAATCACAGGCCTTCCATGATTGTATGAACCCTGATACCACCTAAAATGCTGTATTGCACCATGTGATGATTTAGATTTTCTAGAACAGCTTAGTCTTCCTTCAGCTCCCACTCCGTGTCGCTGATCAGCCTGTAATTGAGCCTCCGGTAATGTTCCGGGTGAATTTTTCGCTGTTGCCACACCTCCTCATACAAACTGCGCACGACTGGAGCAAGCGGCGGGAAGCCGGCAGCTTGAGCCAGAGTCTGGCAGTACTCCCACTGATCCTGGTCCATAACCAGCAAGTGGCGCTGCTGGACTCCACGCTCCCTCTTTGCCTGCAGCTCTCGCCAAACCTCACCCTCCATCTCGGCCCGAGATGGTAAAGTGACTGTGCCGTCCAACACGGCCAGAGCAAACTGGACCTGCACAAACCAGACTGTTTGTCAAACCCCCCCAAAAATTCAGCTCCTCTCCTAAATCTGCGATGTTCTGATTCTCCTCCATTTGGAGTCAAACGTCCAGATTTACTCCGATTGGTGCTGATGAATTAAAGGGAAACTGGGGATTTGTGACTAAGCTCAAAGTGATAAAAGTGAAGGAAAAATGTTTTCACTAGAATCTGAAAAACCATTGGGAGACTTTGGAGAGATTTGCTCACATGAAGCAACTACTTAACCAGCTGGATGACAAATTCAAGTTCAAACCTGCTTTTTCCATAACACTTTGCTTTCAATCACGCAACACCTTCAGTACTTTAAAGCTTGTGCTGTTTTTTAGTTTCATAGTACTGATTCAATCTGGTTTAACTCTGGCTTTTTTCTCGATTTAAATAATTTTATACCATAAATCTACAAAAAAGTGCTGGTTGTATCTGTATAGAAATGGATCACAAGCCTTCCTCAACTCACGTGTCAAAGTTTTAGCTCACCTGGCAGTTAAAGTTGGGGAAGGGACAGATAATCTTGCACATGCCGATGAAGAAGAGCGAAGGGAATTCAGGGGGCAACAGGAAACGATACAACGGTGACACAAAATGATCCTGGATCTCCAGGCCCAGCTGAGCTGCATCCAGGAATGGATACCTGAAGTTGTACCCGGTGCAAAAGATCAGGACTTCAGCCTCACTCACGGAGCCGTCCTGAAACAAGTTCTTCTCATTTTAACAACAGCAACAACAACCTTTATGCATAAAGCACCTTTTACACACACGTCTCAAAGTCCTAAGAACAAATGAAGACAACAACAATAAGAATCAAATGTAGATGGTAAAATCTAATAAGAGTAAAACAAACAACAAAGAACTAAGTTAGTGTCTTGCCCAAGACAACTTGACCTAAAGCTGAGTTTAATCACCTCGAAGCGAATGCGGCCGTTGTCATCGACTGCTTCCACCGGACTGGACTGTTGGATTCCGGAAGGAAGAGGGACGGTGAGAGGAGGATGACGGTGACTCAGAATCACCTGGAAAGAAAACAAAACACTTGTCACACCTTGAATATGAGACATTGCTGTTTTTCCAGTTTCTCTTTGTTAAAGTTAGAACAGAGAAATGTTTTATGTTAAATAGAAATGAAGAAATTAATTCATCTACATTTTCTGGCCTTGCATATTTTTTTTTTTTTTTTTTTTTTTACATAGGATTTTTTTAATATCACATCTCAAGCAAACTCATCATTGTAGCCACAGCGTGTTGTTTGTTACCTTAGCCCCAACTTTAGTCAGTTCAATGGAAATGTCCAGACCTGAAGCTCTGGCTCCCAGAACCACCACAGACTGACCTGAGAATGGCTCTGCATACCTGTATGAATGACTGTGGAGCACCTGTCCTAGGAACAGAGGGACAACATCAGCTTTCACCTGTCTCTCCAGCAGAGACACAGTTAGCGTAGGTTAGCAAAACACTTGGGGGACGGGGAGAAAAAATGGGATGTATAATTAGAACAGAGGACATAATAAAGGCTATGATTACGTGCACACATGACACTAGGAACCAACACATCCATTAAATGTACTGGATTAAAAGGACAAACTTCAGTGCAAAGTTATGTTCAGCATTAACAAACTTATCGCAGCTTCCTTAGCTTGATGGTGAAAAACTGATCCATTCTCAGCATACTTTGATAATAAAAGCAGATTCTGATCATATTTTCTGGCAAACAACTGATGGATTTATTCTGCTTTGCCTCCTTAACATTGTGTTTGGCATCAATAAAAAGGGTGTTTTAGTAAAGGAATTCTCAGCTAATACTTAGACTTTAGTGTCTTGCTCAAGGACACTTGGACATGTGACCGGAGGAGCTGGGGATCGAACCCACAACTGTGGGATTGATGGACAACCGCTGTACCTCCTGTGCCTCTCATGCCAAATGTACAAACAACATTCACTGTATTGGTGTCTTTACGGCCAGTGGTTTCTTGCTGCTGCTGAGATTTTATGTAATTTTGCTGAAGTGTCTGAGTTAAAATAGTAGTAATAGTATAAGTAAAATGTATAATTAGTATTATTACCTTTAAAGTTCTCTATCCCAGGTATCTGTGGGATGTGAGGATCAGAGTAATGCCTGAAATACAAACATAAAATGACAGGATGTCCAGAAAGAGGAACATGCAGTGTTCTGGTGACACCAAGTGGCAGCTGAGAGAAACTTCACATTTAACAAAAGAGCTGAAAATGAAAACTAATAAAAACAGGCAACAAAGTGACGGTCATGGAGTCACATCTTACCCCGAGCAGATGAAGACTGAGTCAAAAGTCTCTGTTTTCCAACAACCTGACGAATCAGAAGACGTCACTTCCCACTGAGTCGTCTTGTCATCTTCTGTTGTCATAACAACAGGCTCCACTTTTTCCACAACAGTGCTGAACTGACATACGTGAAGAAAGAAAGTAAAGAACAAGGTGTAAACAAACAATTATTTTATTTTATCAATGAATCATTGGGTTTAGAAATATCAAAGTGTCATAGACACACAGTCCTGAACCCAAAGGTAAAAAGTTAAAATGGTGGCAGATTTTCTTTTTCATTCCTGCAAATCAAATTCATTTCAATACATTCACAGTCAGACGATCAGCAGCATGACGACTCACCCGGACGTGAGGCCGGATGTTGTGGCTCTGGCAGTATCTCTCCAGGTACTTCTGGACCTCTTGGTGGGGCAGGAAGCTGTTCAGCTGCTGGTCAAAGGGAAAATCAGGAAACATCATCACCTCCTTGGGCAGGTTGGTCCTGCAGGGAAGTCGGGAAATCAAAAGCACTAGGATTCATGCAAAAACATTTTCATATTCTGACCCTCTCTCAGTGTCAGCGAAGCCTTTGGAATTACACATCTGTATGTGCAAAACAGCCAGATCCTAATCTAAGCTACAATCACAAACATCTCAACTAATAACATGCAAATAATTGTTTTGTTCTTGTCCAAACTGAAAACATCTGAAGACATTTAGAGCAAAGGTTAGAAAAATTAGGCTTTAACTGGGCCTCAAGTTTATTACATTAGCTCAATGCTGTACAACAGAAAGTATTAGTGAATGAGCGCATCACGTACATGTGGATGACATGTAGTAAGCCTGAGGCTTCTGGGGTCACCAGGGGCCTGGGGCCTACAGCCAGTGCTCTTATTTGCCCTGTTGGCAACGCAGCCGTTAAGATACCTGAGGTCTCTGTACATGCTGCTGTGAACTGGACGTCCGTTCTCATACGTCCCAACACGTTCATCGTAACACCAGGTGCCACCGACGCTGTCAGTGAGCTCAAACACCACTGGGAGGGCGAAGCTATTCGGACGAGACAGGATGTGTCTGGCTACACAGAGTCCTGCTGCCCCGGCACCGACCACCGCCACTCGCCATAGCTTCATCCTGGGTGAGATTCAAAAAAAAAAAAGGAAACACTGATACACAGGACTTTTACCTACAGACCACATTCACACAGGGGCAGATTCAGGATCAGGGCCTGAGTGAAGTCTGACCGACCCCTCCCCTCAGCAGAGGGAGGAAGTAGTTTCTTGTTGGTTTAAGAAGCTGTTTAACCACCACAAAGACGGAACAAACACAAACAGAAGCAAAATGAGAGAGAAAAAAAGAAAAAGAAAAGTAGGATTACAAAGAAATGGGGCCACGTTTATGTCCCTGGGCTCCTTTGACATGACGATAGTTAAAACGACTTATTTTAAGCTTGTGTCTGGGACAAAAATCAACTCAATATGTTACAAATATAAGCTAAACACCAGAGAGTTTCCAACTGTACGTGTGGACTTTGACCCTGCGAGTGTTCAGCTAAGTGACGTTTAGCGGCTGGTTATATTAACTTCCAGCGCGTCAGGTTAAACTACGCTTTGACAAACAAACTTAAAATAACGCCACATGAGACGCCGCTGTCACTCACGCTCACGTTTATCACGTTCCGTTCGCCCGTTGGCAGCGGAAATCACGGAAACGTCCCTGAAGCCGTAGCGGCAACTACGTAGCTAGTTAGCTATCAAAGTGAAGCGGCGGGCGGCCATGACAGCGATTCAAGTGACAGCGCCGTCTCCGTGATAACCAACGGGAGCGGTGTAGTGACGAGAAAGGTCCGTGGTTTAAACGGTGCCTAAAGCTACTTCCGACGTGACTCCTTCAGAATAAAAGTGAAACCGTAAACGAGCAAAGAATATAATAAAGGTCTAAAGACACAGGTTTGAAGAGATCCTTTGAAGAGAAAACTTATTACTACTAGACAGTGGCAAAACGTAATAATTAACGAAGTAGTGAAAAAGTGAATTTAAAATAAAAGAAGATGATGGTGTAAGTGAAGCAAAGATTTTAACCCAGTCTGTAGTT
Organism: Channa argus; assembly: GCF_033026475.1. Lineage (NCBI taxonomy): Eukaryota > Metazoa > Chordata > Actinopteri > Anabantiformes > Channidae > Channa > Channa argus. The sequence goes on from NC_090218.1 coordinate 12,977,268, forward strand.
ATATAGATTCTAAAGAAAGTTTTAGGTTTTTTCTAAAGCAAACACTGTACAGTCCCACAATCCTCAAAGTGTTCGTGAAAATCTAGCACAATTAAGGCTTTTATCTAGTTGAATTTTAAAATAATGGCACTAAATAAGAACTTAAAAAAAAAAATCATTTATTTTACACAGTTTATAAACAGAAGTGAAAATGTCAAAAAGTCTAAGTCTCACACAACACAAAAACATGCAGCTGACCTGAACAACAACCAAACGTTTTCCCCATCAGGCAAGAAATAGTTTTAAAGATCTTCCACAAACACTGATCTAGGACTATATTCTGCACATTACAGCCCTGCATTTGGTGGTAAGTTTAATTTATCCATTATTCTCACATCAGTGTATAGGCATGTAATTAACTGTATATAACACTACAAAGTATCTGATACTGATTAAAGTTTAATCAAATTAAGAGAAATTAAAGTATTACCAATTTGAACTAAAATGAATGGCACCAGGTGGGATGAAATATTTCAGAGACCTAAAAGCTGCTTTACTTTCAAAATAATGCAAAATACTGCAGCAAAACCAGTGGTCAAAACAATAGATCTTCCATTCAGCAGGAGAAACACTCGATTACTCCAGCAGCGAGTCATATGTTAATGTCAGTATTTTTGAAACGTGAAGAGCTCACATCAGCCTCAACACTCCAACAGTCCATCCACAATCCTCACACACATCTGTGTGTACGGTCCTCTGTCCACACAATCACTTGGCGGTGGCGTTCCCGTGCGGCTGCGGCTGCTGCTGCGGCTGCTGCTGCTCAGCCAGTGCCTGCTGCAGCCGGGTTCGTTTCCTGGAGTAGTGCTGCCAGTGCAGCAGCTGCTGCTCGTCGATGAACTTGGCACACTGAGCGTTCACCAACTCCTTCCTGAAGTGTTCGTACTGCAGTAGCTCCAGCATGTGCAGGCAGTGAGGATACCTGGGAAAAAGGGTCAGGTGTTAGCCCTCCACACACACTTACTCTTATTAGAACAATTATATATTATCTATAAAACTGTTTTTTATAAAAATATATGAATATTTTCAGTAAATGTGAAATTATCTTGATTTAATCCCTTTTTACAATTAAAGAACACAAACAATTTATACTGTAAACGGAAACAAAACACTGCATGCTGGATCAATTTGCTGTAATTATATATGATTTTATATTTTTTTTAAATAAAGCTCCAAGTATATCCACACAAATATGCATTATGATAAAAAGAGACCTTTTGATTTTCCCCATCCCATAAAAAGGAATGCTCCCAGAGTGAAGAGGTTTAAAGTCACAATATAAAAAATACATCTTTGGCCGACTTCATGCACATCTTAGTTCATCCTCCAACCTCCACAAAACTACTGATGGTGTGGAGCTTGCGTTTCAATGCAGATAATGTCATTTACAAAGCCATCAAACCACAGTAATGAGAGCACAGGTGTTTCCAGGTAAACGACACTTTTCAGTCAATCAACGGCTTTTGGCTTGTCCCGTCAGGGGTCACCACAGCGGAACATGTTCAGCACGTTGATTTGGTATGATCCACCCAGCCTGGAGCAATACCTGGTCGCGTGGGATTCGAACCTGCGTCCTTCTGTATCCCAACCCAATGCTCTACCACTGATCACCAGGTCCCCCTTAAACTAGACTTTTCAGTAGCATCAGGTACTTTTTAGAAGAATGTTAGCATGTAATGATATTTATGTGAAATGAAGCGAACAGGAGAATGGCTGCAATTGTTGGGGACTATTTTCGGAAGCCGATTAACATCTAGTGCAGGAACAAGACAAAATAAGACAATATGTGCTGGTAGCAGACAAGAGGTGCTGTTTAGAGCTGCACACAGGATCAGGAAAGAAGCCAAACAGAGGATATCAAAAGACTGAAGTACAGCAGACAGTCTTACTTGAGGAACTTGGAATACTCTGGCTCCTTCCAGTACAGCAGGTACTTCAGGTAGTTGATGAAGGGTCTTTCCCTCAGATATCCTCTCTGAGCCAAAACTGCAGACACAAACGGTTTACAAGCAGAGGAGCATGTACGGCTGCACAACTCTAATTCATGTGTGCTGTTACTCACAGTTCAGATAGTATGGGTTGGCCAAACACTGGACGAACTCCAGCTCTGACTGGAAACGGTTCCTGGCCTGTTCATCTGCTCCAGAAACACAATAAGACATCAGGATTAGTTTCACTTGGTGTTAAAAAAAGACCAGAATATCACAAAAAAAATAATATATAAATATTTGTGAAATGACAATGACACCTTTATTCACGCAGCAGTCTTAATGATTTGTACATCTCGTGGATAAACGAGCAGAACGCAACGCAAACCCCGCATCGACCTGACTCCGTTCGCATATTTAGCATCAAACCGAGAGCTCTCGCTGTGCTGCGATTCACCTCGTAGACCTTGATTTTAATAACGCGTCACATAAATCTTCCCAAGAAAAACCAACCCCCCGCTAAAATAAAAAAGCTGCTATGCCAAAGGAATTTGTCCGGATAGAAGAGCCACTTTAGATTAATTCAATTGGAATCATTTATTAAAGGAATTTCCTTCTCAATATTTCGTTATGCTAGCAAGCTAACATTAGCCAACACCAAAAACTAAGCAAACCTGTTTCCATGACGATGGTTATGAGCAGATGAGATCCAAAAAACAACACACAGTCACTTGATGAACACTGGTAATTATTAAATTAAAGTACTGGGAAAATTCCGTGGTCTTTAATCTTTGCTGCTCTTCAGTCACCGCCACAAAGTATTCGACGCCGTATTTGCCAAAAACCAGTACTCACTTTACGACAATTTAGATCGTTTTATGGCACAGCTGTTCATTGTCTGACCGCTGGAGGGAGACAGACGACAAACGAATGATTTTCTCAGATATTTCGAGGAAGATAAAAAAAAAACTAAAGTAATCCAATTTAATTAACAGCCATATCCTCTGCTTTATCACAGTGGTTCAGATTTATTCAAGATATGTGTTGGGTTAAAGTTTCACTAATTCCACATTCATTTTTTAAAATCTACTTCACGATATTTTCATTCATGATAATCAATGTTTATTTCTGTTCTTTCTCTTGCAGTATTTTTCTGTTCGTCCATGAAAAGTATTACTGGTACTGCACACCGAGAGCCATCCGGATTCAGATTGTCTATAATCTGGAAATTCTTCACTGTTTGATATGTTTTCCAAGTAAAAACAAACAAAATGACAAATTAAAGTCACAAACTCTGATTTTACAACTCTAAAAGTAAGTACTGGCAAATATTGCATTTTTAAATTAAAAACTCTAAAACAAACTGCTGTACCACAGTTTCTTATTAGCTGCTCAACCAGTGTACAATATTTGCTCATTTAATATAAGTCTTCACATTTATGAGCTCATGTACATGAGAAGTAAAATATTTAGACAAAGTAACGAGTAATTCAATTTATGAAAAGTACACTCAAAAACTTTGAGCTACTGGTACTTATATGACTACCCCACCATGTTTATTGACAACTGCAGTTACTTTGCATAATTTAATACAAAATAAATAAAAAATTAACGACTAAATACTGATGTATTATTATGGATGAACCTGCTGCCACTTAAAGTGGTTAAAATGTTTAGTTACATCAGGTGTAACATCAGTTCAGTTTAAAGCACCAGTAACTATTATTCAATAAAATCATACTGTTAAATTGTAAAAATTAGTACTTTCTTAAGTACATTTTGATGTTAATGCTTTTGCACTTTATAGGTTTTGAATTCATAACTTTGCTTGTAACAGATTATTTCTACACGGGGGAACTACTACTTTTATTTAAGCTAATAACTGAATTTCTGAATTAACTGAACTTAACTGAATTTCCCACCACTGCATATTTCTATATTTCCATTTTTGCTTTTGTGTTCTTTTAAGCAACAGCATTTAGAACAACAAATCTAAATCTATGTGAGGTGTATTTTATCTAAAAGGCATTAATATAATTTCAATCTAAATGGAAAAATAAGCGACAACAAATGTAAACATTATTACTATATCATATTCCAAAATAATATTTTTGCATCAATAATATTGCTTGAAATATACAGTACGATGAAATGTACTTTTTAAAGATGTACTTTTATTAACACCAAATATAGCTGTTAGTAACAAGATGGTACAAAATATATGTACAGTACACGTTTACTCAGCCACAAACTGCTACTAAACAAGTCTTCTATGTTTAAATAGAATACAACATAAAATGTACAGTTTTTTTCTAAATAATTCAAATGATTCCAGTTGACATGATAAGTGTTGATGCATCGTCCTGTCAAGTAAGTTCACTCTGTTTCACAAATATAATTTTAATAAAGGGGATAACAGAGTTTCTCCACCACTGATATTAAAATGATCATGTCTTCGTTTAGGTATGAAACCCTGTTAATACTGTTTCAGTTTACTAAATATTTCCAATCACTTCCAGCTTATTGTTTGCCTGATCATTAAGTTCCTGTCAATAAACTCCACACTCATGTACAGAACATTGTAAATAATTTATGGATATCGTTCTGGCTTGGTTGTTTTTTCTGTTAAGTTACTGTCAATGATCCAGGGAGTTTTCACATTAAAAGGCTTCCAGCAGCACAAAGTGCATCTTTTTTATCCATTAAGCCTTTAATGAGCTCATCAGAAGGCACCTGCACGATGCACAGAAATTCTTGGCAGATGCAGGAAAACTATAATGAACAGAATTTTTTAAAAAGACTTGCTCTCTGCTATTGTGCCTGAAAATGTTAGAATGGCTGGTGGGATTTTTTTTGCCCATATAGAATAAAATACCACCTAGTAACTGTGCGAGCAGTTGACGTTTATATTAAATATGAAAAATGTCCTCAAATGTTGACTCTGATTGATAGTAACTTAGCAGGTATTGAGAACCTGCAAAGTAGAAACAACTGTAATTAAGGCAAATGGAGAAACGACTCCACTATGACACTGTTGGGTTTAAAGACGACTCTGTTTGACCCACACAGACAAACAACAGTGAATTCAAGTTAAAGATCGATATAATGCTCAAATAGTTAGTAAAAGATGGCAAAGTAGACGTGAATGGAAATAACATGGTGAGATTCTATGTGGCTTCAGCTTATAAAACATGAACCTTTCCACGTTTCCCTCTGGCTCAGGAGACACAATTCCTCTTTTTGTGGTGAAACATGTCCACGATTAGAGATGTCTGTTCTTGCTGGGCGCTGGTCTTATTTGAAACGTGGGCAGTTTATATTAATACTCACGCCTCTAACTGCAGCTGCACTGTTCGTTAGCAGTGGACACTGCTAACAGGATTTTCAAATCCACTGTTTCTCCTAAAGACAAGTCTTTCAGAGGTTATTTGTTGGTTCCATGACAAATCCTTTGGAAAACCAGTCAAAAGTCGGACTCAGCTCTGACAAACTACAGTATGAATATTACATAAAAAACGATTTATCTGCTGAAAAATACACCTAAACACCATTTAGAGGACTTGAATCCTCCGACATTTGATACAATACAGGAGCAGGTTGTAGAAAACGGACGTGTTCCTACACAGGTGCAGTGCTGTTGGCCCATGAAGGGAACGAGTCCAGAGAAAACATGAAACGACCCCAGCTGTTAACAGCCAGAGTGATGCAGCTGATTCCGAGGATATTCATGACCACACCTGTCTTCACCTGCAGAGGTGGAAGAGGGGAACGTGGTTAATATTACCTCATGGCTGGATCAATTCCTCCTCCATCCCAGAAAAGAAAAACAACACTTACCATGTCTGACACTTTAAGGAATCCATAGGAGAAGACGATGGCGTTTGGAGGCGTAGCCACCGGTAACATGAAGGCAAAGGAGGCGCTGAGGGTGCAGGGGATCATCACGTACAACGGGTTCAGGTTTATAGACTGGGACTGAGTCCAGCACACACAGAAAAACAGCAGAGTTTCAGTAAATGTACAGATACAAAAGGGCCTTTCTAAAGCTATGGAGCAAATTATTCTTCCTCTGGGATATTAATCGTGTGTCTGTGGTACCATGGAGGCCAGGATGGGCAGGAAGAGCGTTGCTGTGGCAACGTTGCTGGCACACTCAGTGAAGGTGGTGACAAGAAGGCAGAGGACAACAGCGATGGCCCAAGGTGGGATGGAGTGAAGCGGGGCCATCTGATCCCCGAGCCAGTGGGACAGACCGGATTCCTGACAACACACAACCACAAACACATCACTTCAGGTTTGGATGCTGCAGTTTGAGTGTAACTTTTCCTTTAGGCTTAATTTTCATGACAGTGAAATGAGCAAGTGTGCTTCCCAAAAATCTTCTGACTTTTAAAAGGTTTTCCCAGAAATGATCCTTTTTTCTACATTTTTTTAAATCAAAAGTGTTCTTACTTTTTTTATCCTTCACTAATCTGTACTGTATTGAAATGTTTTGATATTTTCCAAAAAAGGCTGAACTTTTCAAAAATCATTTACATTTGAAAAAAAGGTCTTTAAAAGCAGGTTGTCCAAGAATGTTCTAAGATCTTTTCTGATAATTTTTTTTAAAGAATATTTGATTTTCTTCCCAAACTTCAGAGCCAGAAAATGTTACTGTCAAAAATCATCCTAATTTTTACAATATTAAAAAAACACTATAACTTTTCTTTTCTTAAGTCAAAGACCAACACAGAGATTGTTCCAAAAAACAGACCTCGCTGCCCTTTGCCAGGGCAAAGCCTCCTCCCAGCAGCAGGACAATGTTCCACGGCATCTTCTTCTGAGTCACTTGCCAGGTGAGCAGTGGAGGGGCGGGGCCTCGGGAGTCCTGGGACTCTGATTGGATCATAAAAATGTTTACATCACTTACACTAATTAATATCGTCTCTGCTCTGTGTTATATGTGTGTGTGTGCTACCTGTGTTGGAGCTCCTCCAGCAGCAGAGGAAGCAAGGTGGCTCAGAAGGAAGCACAAACAACAAAACGGCAACAAACAATGACACGGTCGCATCAGTGACGAACCTGCACAGAAAGAAAATCAGCATCAAACTAAAATCTAATCAAATCACATGAAAAGACAACAAAAAGACAAACGAGGACACCTGAGCACCAGTGCAACAAACTGCTCCACATCATTTATCATAATTTGATTTATCATAAAGTCCACAGTTAGTCGCAAGCTAAGTGATGGTCAGTTTTACAACAGTCACTAAAAATCCCAACACAGTTCACACACTGTTTTAAATCCAAACTGACAGTTTACCGAGTAGAGAAATCTCAGCTCGCTCAAATCCACCGGGCTGGTGACTGACTGATAAAATGTGTATTGATGAAAGACAGACTCTGCACTTCATCACTTTACTTTTATTCATAATAAAAATGGAATAGATCTTTTGACGTATTCTCTACATCATCTGATGACCAATTAAACTGAAACTTGGGAAACTTATGTTATTTGTGCACTAAATGTGGTGATGTTGCAATGTAAATAGGTCAACTGTCCACTCAACATTAAAAATGGATTAAGAGATGTTATGAGAAACAACTGCACAAACTGTATAGTTTGCTGCCTCAGAAAGGTGGAAACACTCTTGACTTTATTTCCAGTTCCTCCTCATGTTTATTCAGTTCGATTTTTTGCCATTATCGACTCCAATCTGCTGCCAAACTCTTCAACTTGCTTCACTCAGGTCAGCAACACCAGCTGCTCAGTTCATGAATGGAGGATTTCACCACAAACTATTTGTATTTGCATGCACCCATCGACCAAAAAGCACAGGGATGTTTTGAAATCCACTTCCTGTGCACGCTCATCAGTTCACCAAGGACTTTTCACCTGCAGTCATCAGAAGACACTAAAATCCACAGAGAAAATGACACCTGACAATATCAAACTATTACTAGTTCGTCCCACCTGATCCTCTCAGTCTAGTGGACTCGTCCATTAGCCCATTTACCAAATATCTGCAGGTACTTTGATGGAGCTTTGTCCCTGAGAACTTTGCTATCAGAGCAACGAGAGCATCTAAAAAAGGCTAAAACAGTTGTGGTTCCATATGAAGGCTTATCAGGCTTATCTGTGCTATCAGCAGCGCTTCGAGTACAATCAGCTGTCTGGCTTCAGGATGTCTGAGTATCAATGTGTGGAAACAGGAAACATGTTGAAATCAATGGTTTGCACAAACAGCAGGTCCAATGGGATCAACCCATCTCTTTAAAACCAGATCAGGAGATTCCAGGAACCTTTGACCCCATGTTTTCTAGGTTAGCATCCTTTTATCTGATCTGTGAGCTCTGTAAATGCTCACAATCATAGTACACGTTCATTTTTTAAACCACGGGGCAGATAGTTAGGAGCCTGCCACTGGATAGTTACAGTGATGAACACGTCATTGTGCAGTGGTCCGACTCTCCCATCATCACATACAAGATGTTAGTGAAAATTTTATGCAACTCTGGCCAGAAATGAATGTTGTGACACTGGACAATCTGAATGTTTACTGTAATCAAAGATAAAAGCAGTTCAACAAAATATTAGCGTGTGACTTTTTTTCATTTTACAAAATGTCAGAACATCTTGTGTCCATAAATCCCTTGTTTCACTATTAACAGGTTAACATCCAAATAGACCAGGTGTTAGATGTGGCCTCAGACCTTTGGACCCCACTGTACATTACAAGGATGTAGTTTGACCTCAGCAGCAGATGGAGTTTATGTTTTACTTATATTTTATAAATGTGCTACACAATTCATCAGTAACTAAAAGTTTCCTTTTCACCCTTAAACTGCTTTCCAGGTGGATTTGTACACAGCCTGTCTGGGCTCCTTACTCTAATATCACAGTAATATTAGCTGAAAATGTAAACTCGATGTAATTATGAATGAAACTAATAAGTATAAACAGGATGGAAACACGTGTCAGGACAAACAGATCAATGGCTGACGTCCACTCTGTGTGAGCCAGCTGGACGCATCAGGAAGCAGGTGATAGGTGAGGGGACGGACCCAGGGGACACGAGCACTGGCCGTCTTTCAGTCACGTATATTTACAACCTGACTTGCAAAAACACACCAGTGAAGCAATTTTGACACGTGAACGTGATTTTTCATCTAGCAGGACTATTGGACTGGAACTGACCTCAGACCATCTTGTACGTGCTTCTTGAGGTGTTTGCAGCTGTGCACATTGTTGTGAGTCAACTTATAGATTCAACAACTCTTAAATTGAATCTTTTCTTTGCTCAACACAACTGTATAAAGAGGTTTGTGAGGTGTCAAAATCTTTCATGCAAAGACAATAATGCTGAAGTGGGGACACTGAGTTCAGGGCTGAGTCCAGTTTTATTTCATGCCTGTAGTCCTTCTTCTTTCTATTATCCTAATTAATGCACACAGAATTAGATATCTGCAGCTCCTGTCTGCAGTTCACCCACAGACAGAAAACCATCACTGAATTACTGTGAAACTGAGGAAAAGCTAAAAATATGATAATTCTCAGGTTCAACTTTTTCTAGCATTTTTACAGAGGTTTACAGACTCGCCGAAAGTGACATCACATTGAATTTAAAACTATTCGCATTGTATATTTATGTGCAGATTTGTAAATGGGTTTTAGTCCAGATGCCCTGCAGTTCTGTTCCAGAAGAAAACAAAAAGAAAATGTAAAAAAGGACATGAGGACATAACCAGACAAGAGAAGGATGTTTCACAGTTTGGCAAACCAAAGGTTTGTTGTCTCTGAGTTAGTACATTATTTATACACCATCAATAAATTCATGAACTACACTGTAATAACATTTAATGTGCCCTCGTCGTCCTGATTGTTTTTTTTTTTTTTTTTTTACTTTTTGCTGTCATCTAAAAAATCTAAATGACGTCAGCAGCCTGATAAATGCGCAGGTGAACTCGGTTAATTCTGCTGTTCAGTGCCACAGGTCAAACCCACAGCTGTTGACGTGATACTGAAGTTTACCATTTGTACCCAGGACACATTTTCTCTGTTTGTTCAGGGACTCAGAGTTTACATTTAGAAACATTGGGGTTCATTTTCTTTAAGTCTGTTGTCACTTTGTGTTAATGCAGGAACGTTTATTCCTTCAGTCCTCAACAGTGAACAGACGAGGAGAGAAAAATGAAGAAGTCCACCTAAAGTGGAAATAACCATGAGAACTGATGAATCAATGAATCTGAGTTTCCTTCTCAGACTCTTCAGTAAATTTGCAACAAAAACTCCATAAAAAAAAGAGACTTTTAATGATCATTCCTCTCAACAAATAGCCCATGGTGGTGGTACTGATGTCTGCTTAGAAGATTTGAGGTCTTCATTTGGACGCTTATAAGACAAGTCTTCAACTTGAGCCTCACAGTGTGATTGGGGACTTTGTGCATGATGTGTTTCTTTATGTCTTTTTCAGCAACCCTGCTGCAAATGTGGTGGGGATGAGGCCCAGCGAAACAGAAGCAGGGAAAGTACAGTGGCACTTGAAGCCTTTGCGAAGAATGGTCCTGCCTCCAAAAGGGGGTCACATCAGCTACTGTAGACACTGAGTTCACATATTTTCCCCCCCCAAAAAATATTTATATCGGATCATTTTTACATTAAATAATGAAGCGCGTTGTCAGTTAGAACTGAAGACACTCTTCAGTTGGGAGGTCAACCATTTTCAAGAAATGTAAGTCTTTGCATTTTGGTACTTACTCTGCCTTGGCATTGAAGACATGCGTGGCCCAGCCGTCCATGAAGCGGGGGTCTCGTGTGAACCACAGCACCACCATGAGGATGAAGAGAGCCATGACGCTGACCTCACCGTAACTCATCGGCCCCAGGCGGCGATGCTCGTCAGCAATCACCTTGTAGACCGCCTGCTCCTTCTCTGACTGGACCTCCCCACATCCCCACGTTCTGCGCAGGCTGCAACAAAGCAAGGTTTTTAGAAAGTTTTTTGTCCTTTATCATGTTTACTGGAAATGCTCTAAAGTGGCAACTCTTCAATCAGCCACTGATATGAGACTGATGTAGAAAATCACGTGCATTTACACTTCACAACCTAATCAATAACACCTGAGGATTCAATTCCCGTACAGGAAGTGACTCACTTGCAGCCGATGTAGAGGAACTGCAACCAGAACCAGGCCAGCGTCAGTGTCAGCACCATGGTGGGGAAGGCGAACGCAAACCAGGACGCAAAGTTGATGACATCACCATTATGTGGAAAGAGTCTGTGAGGGACGAGCCAGACAGGAAGTTTAATTTAAAAATAATACCTTCGTTAGCATGTTGGTGCTGGACAGACTCCAATGTTTCAGGAAACATCTAAACCTGAGACCCACTGACAGAAAGACTGAAACATTAAACTTCTGAAGAAGACTGTGGTGCTTCAATTAGTCAACAAGGTTTTTCACTGTGAATGTTTCATGGGAATCTTTGGGAATTGAACTCAGGCAAAATAGGAGATTTGAACATGGTGTGATGGGTTTGTTTCAGCAGTTTGTGGCCAAAATAAATGATTCAATATCCAATTTAATTTTGCATTGAAGTTCGTGAATGATGTTTCTGGAGGCAATGTGTGTGTTTGTGTATCAGGACTCACTGGCCCATCTGTCCCATCAGAACCAGGTTTGGTCCAGTTCCTGTCAGAGTAGCAATGCCCCCTATGCTGGCAGCGTAGCACACACACAGCAGGAGTCCTTTACTCATCCTCATCCTCTCGTCCTCCATGTCGCTCAGCTCCTCCAACTCCATCTGACAACAGACGTCCTCCACACACACAACCACTACAACACACAAAGACACAAAATGTTTGATGTTAACCACCAAAAACGGGTTCATTTCCTAGTTTTCTTGAAACATTATAGCTGCTTGGAATGAATAAATATTCACTGAAAACTGATTTGTCAGTTTTAGACAAAGATTTCAGACTCTCCTCCGTGGACTCACCAGGCTTGACTGTCTCCTGTCCGTCCATCTCTTTTACTTTCTGCTCAGATGATGTGTTGTCTTGTGTGTTAGTGTGTGTCTCAGTTTCCCGGGTCACATCTTTGAGGAAACACATGAAATGTTCGATAAATCAGGCTGTAAAAAAATGATCTTTCAAGTCACTTTGGCAAAAAATCCTGAATCTGAAATATCTGGATTTTAGTAAACTTTTACAAATCCTGTGCTCACTGGTAGAACTACCAGAGGTTATTAACATCAGGATGCCTCGCACACCAGTTTGCCTATAGGGCAAATAGATGGAAACTGTGGCCACTGTGCTCTGTGCTGCACTGTCCCACCTGGAGCAGCAGGGGAGCTATGTGCATTTGCTCATTGTGGATCACAGCTTTGCTTTTAATACCATCCTTCCCCACAGATTGGGGAACTGATGGATCTTGGAGTTCCACAGGCCACCTGTCAGTGGATAAAAAGTTTCCCGTCTTGTCAGATTTAAGGGGTAAGAGTTGACTCTCACATCTCCACAGCCCTCAGCCTCAGCACTGGCTCCCACAGGGCTGTGTGTTGAGCCCTTTGTTATTCACCCTCTACACCCATGACAGCTGCCCCATCCATCAAAACAACACCATTGTCAAGGTTGCTGATGACACCACAGCCTACAGGGACACGGTGATGTGGTGTAGAGAAAACAGCCTGTTCCTAAACAAACCAGAAACCAAGGAGCTGATAATTCACTACAGCGAGAAGAAAACTGACATTCTACCATTATACATTAGTAGGGACTGTGTAGAGTGGGTGCCAGACTTCCGCTTCCAGGGGGTCCACATTGAGGAGGACCTGACCTGGGGAGTTAACACTTCAGGGTTGCGATTAAAGAGAGTCCTGAAGAAAAATGACATCACACAGACACTGCTGGTGTCCTTCTATCGCTGCTCCATTGACAGCATCCTAACATACTGTATCTGTGTGTGGTGCAGCAGTTGTACAGAGGCCAAAAAATAAAGTCATAAATACCTATAACACACAAAATAAATTTAACAGAGGTTTTGGGGGCGATCCCTTCGATTAAGATAACTAGGAATGGAGTGTCAATGGGGCATTGGTGGTGTGGGGTGACAACATAGACGTAGTTAAGGTGGTTTAAGTCTTCTCTTGCTAGAATGATGATTGGATGAGAGATGTTCTGGTCCACAGGACCTGCTTCAATGAATGGATAAAAGTCGACAGATTGGAGCCTTAGTGTTATAACGAGAGGTGGCTGACAGGTGTCTAATTACCTCATTAGATACTGTTTTTGTTAGAAGTGGTTTAGTTTGGTAGAAGATGGAATATTGTTAGGGTTAGTGATAAGCCCCAGAAACTGTATAAAAAAATTAACTTGCTTCTGTTTACCTTGGGATCTCAGACTGCTGATGGTTTTCCCCTGTTTCTGGTGTGGAATGGCCCTCATCTGGGCCTTGGAAGGAGGTTCAGAGTCTCCCTTGCTGTGGAGCTGGTCCAGGATGGCCTGGACAATGGGAACCATCATGGCAGTAGTGGCTGTATTGCTGATCCACATGGACAGGAAGGCCGTCACCCCCATGAACCCCAACATCAACCTGGGAGACGCAGGTAGAGAAGAAAGGGTGAAAAATCTCAACAACGACTGAGACCAAAGAACTAGTGTTTTAAAAAGCAATAAAGAAAAATGATTTGTTTTAAGTGCTTTGTCTTTTTCTTTTTATCTGCACTTAGTTTTGTGTTGTAAGTTCTTTGTGTTAGTATGAGAATTTTTGACTGTCGTCATTGTTCAGGACAGAGCAGGAGGTCGTGGGACTCACAGGGCGGGTCGGACCCCGACCAGCAGCAGTACTCGAAGTGCGATGCGTTTGTGGAGGTTCCAATGCTCCACAGCCACAGCCACCATTAACCCCCCCACAAAGAGCATGTTGGTGTCCTTCAGATACTGCATACACACCTGAACAACACAGACACACACCATTTACAGGAGCTGGACACAATAATGTGAACATGTTTACATTAGCTTTAAAACTGCTCAGTCAAAACTGGGAATGCAACAAACTGCCACGACTTATTTTTGGTTCACTTGATTCAGCAGAAACAAATCTTGAATCTTGTGTCGACCTGATGAAGTCCAGCTCACTTAGCTCTGGATTTGGGCTCCTCCTCCTAAATATCTGTTTGTATGCTGCTAAATGCTGCACAATCTTTACCAGCTGCTCTGACTGTGTTGGCTGTTTGCTGGGGATTGGTGGCATGAACCAAAACAGCAAAGTTGTGTTTTGACATGGAAGAAGCTGGAGTGAAGCTGGAATTCACAATGAAGCTTGTAAAGCTGAAGAGAGCTTCATTAGCAGCTGTCGTTATCCGCTGTCCATTAGCTTTTCTATATGTTAACAGTGTCTCAGGTGCAGCTACAATACAGAGAATGTGTGTGTGTGTGTCCAGTCTTACGTCTTTGGACTCCATGATGCCGAGGACGGGGAACAGGACGGTCGGTAGCAGCGCTGTCACCGGAAGTGGCAACACCTCAGTGCACCAGTACACTGCCATGAGGGCTATGACATACGCACAGGCTGCCTCCTACACACACACAACACACACACACACACACACACACACACACACACACACACACAGCCACCAGGTTAAAACTATTTCTTAGACATAACTCACACTGAGAATCTTTCATCCACATGTTGTGGACATTTTAAACCAAATTTCAGAAAACCATCAAAAAACATTTAAGTTTAACTAAGGAGGTGGTTCTAATGTTTTGGTTGCCTCCTTCATTTTAAATAGGGTTATAGCCTTGTAAAAGTAGAACTGATGGCAGATCTGCTGGATTAAACTGAACAGGTGTGTGTCTGTCTGTGTGATATAAATAAAACTTGACATTTTTGTCTCCTAGTCATCTTTTGCTCTTAAACGTAAATGTCCTCAGCCAACGTTGTTAAGACATTGTTGGTCTTGTTTTGTACATTGGTGCCAATGTGGAAACATGATAGTGAGAACTGAGGTGCGATGACCTGCAGAGACTGTCCACACACACAGGCTCGGTTTTTATTAACAGAGCTACACACACACACACACACACTAACACACACACACACACACACACACACACACACACACACACACACACACACACACACTCACCTGCTGGGGTGATGAATGCATGAAGTGTGGATTTCTGGGAAAAGGTACCAGAGAGTTTTGGGAACACAATCTGAGCCATGTCCCTGTATAACCTCACCGTGTAACTATGATCTTTACAAGTGCTTGCAAGGTAAATTCATCATTGAAGAAATTTCAAACCTGACGTTAACACATGTTTTTTTAATGATGCACTTGTTTTTATTTTGATTCATCTACATAAAAATGTAAAAACAGGTTAATCTCATCCAAGAATTCTGCAACAAATCCTCCTTCCTGAGGGGAAAAGCTTTTTGTTTAGACAGTAACACAGAGCTGTTGATTCAGGTGTATGATCATTTTGGGCTTTGTATTCTTTTCTGCAGAGGAATTGTGCGACATTGTACTGCTAGTAACTGAGTCTATGATCAGTACAGGTAGTAAAACAGTATTAGCCTGAACATGCGAGCAGGGATGTTTTCCCAAAGAAACCACTTTTGCTGGTTAACTCTTAAAGACTTTGGTAAATCAGTGACAAAAAACTTAGCTCCTAATGTCCACACACCTCGAGCGAAAACACAAAGGCTCTAATGTAGGATTTAAACTGCTTAATTTAACTGACAAGTTGGTCATAATCCGGTTCACTTGTTTTAGGACAAGAAACCTCTGTAATGAACTGCTTTGTTTCAGTTGTTAGACGGTAAAGTTTACAAGACACAGGTTTGTGAAAATGGATCATTGCTGTGTTAGAATCTGGTCACGAATCTGGTTTTGTGGACTAGTTAGTGCTCAGTAAAGGGTTAACGTCACTTATTATTTGGTTGGTGATAATCCACTGTGGTAATTTAACTCATTAGTGCTCAATAAACTGGAAACTGAGGTTGGTTGTTATTATTCTTATAATTTAAAGTGGTTAATGTTTGCACTAGTGACCAAAACTAGTCAGTTTGTTGACTAGTACCTGTGCATGAGGATACAGACTAAATTGGTTATCTGACTGTTCAGGCTATAAACTGGTAACTTCAAATTAAATAATCTTTATAATCTTGACTTTATTCTGTAAAGTGCCCTGAGATGACTTTGTTGTGAATTGGCGTTGTATAAATAAAGTTGAACTGAATTGGATTGAAATTGAATTAAATAGTCGCTTTTATAGCACTTTTATCCAAAGCTCTTTTCAATGGTGCTTCTCATTCACACACACTCACACTGATGGTGGTGGCTGCCATGCAAGGTGCTCACCTGACCCACCGGGAGCAACCTGGTGGATCAGTGTCTTGCCCAAGGACACTTGGACATGTAGCCAGGAGCGGGGATCGAACCACTGACTGATTTGCGCTTTGGATAAAAGCGCTATATAAGCAACTATTTACCAAATTACTTCATTGGTTGTTGTCAGTCACATTGTCACATTGTTTAAATAACCATCCGTTAAATGGACAGTGCTGAGTAAACTAGTAACTTAAACTGGTTAAAAAAGGTTTTATCTAATTTCAGGTTAAACTAGTTAGTTTTCAGTAAACTGTTCTTATATAACTAATAAATAAGATCCGAGTAAACCATTCAGTTCAACTGGATTAGCAGGTTGGTAACTTTACTTCAAAACTAGACCTTATAAGTGGTCAGAACTTGGTCCAGTACTTTCAAAGCTCTAAACTGGTACATTTATATGATCAGAGTGGGTAAGAAGGGTAATTTAAGCTGCTTAGCTTTAGTAAAATTGTCAGTTAGACAATTTAGACTTAGTTAGGACTGGTTAGTGCTCAGAGAATTGTTATTTACACTGGTTAAAGTTGATTAAACTTCAAGTTTAAACGTGCTGGGTAGCATAGTTATTATGCCTATAGGAACAGAAAAGTGTTAAACTGACCTCAGTGCTCAGTAAACTGGATATTTATTCAGGTCAGAATTGTGTAAACTTGTGTGTTTAACTGGTCGTGTTGAGTATTAAGTGAAACTTGTAATATTTCAGTGGAAAATTGAACAGGTGAGTTTTCAGAAATCAATTAAATTAAACTAGTCAGTGCTTAATAAAGTAAATATTTAGGCTGGTTAATTTTTTTAATGTGGTTGTTGCAGCTGATATTTCTCAGTAAACTGGTAAATCTCACCGTGGTGCTGACAGCGAGTGGCAGCAGGATGAAAGGGCTCAAAACGAGGATGACGATGCCCTTCAACCTCCAGATGTGCCGCAACATTTTCACCCGCAGAGGAAGAACTGACATCGTTGATGAAGATGAAGATGAGTACGACTAAATGTCTCCGTCAGAGAAAAACAGTATCAGTGAGAATGTCTCCTGTCTTCACTGCTCACTCTGTCTGCTGCCCCATTCCTGAGTGTCCACACTAAATATTAACCTCTTTGGAGTGACTGCGTATACACACACACACACACACGCACACACACACACACGCACACATTGCTCCTGCAGACTTTATCTAAACTCTCACCAGAATAAACACAGAAAAGGAAATCAGGTCCGTTTGCGTCAGGCTGCACTCAGCTTTTATCTTCCTGAACAGATTCAGTGAATCAGGTCATTTACTGCAGTCACTGCAACATGAGGAGCATAAATATTACAAATTAAACAAGCTGTGAAACAATTTCACAACAGTGAAAAACAAACTGAAGTTTTTTCTCTCACAAAGAGAAAGAAGGGAGGGAAACATCACTTCTAATTGAATTTACTGCATTTGAAACAGTCATGGAGTAGAACAAGTACTTTACACAGATGAGTATTTCCTTTACCTCCAGTACAGAGAAATATTGTACTTGGGTTGGACAAAGTCACCAAAATTAGTTCCACCAGATGTAAACTGTGATACATAAACAATTATTATTAAATCGCACGTCTGCAAATGAGTTCTGTTTTGTCCATCTTCTCTTTCTGTGCTCTTTACCTCTGCACTCCAACATGTCTGTCTTCTCTGAGGCTTTGTTGTCTGTCTCCTGCTGTGTTTAGGAGAACAGAGTCTCATGGAACCAGCTGGGCCTGACAAAGACCTTCTGTTACACACAGACAGGGCTTGTGTTCATCTCAAATAGCTACAGTTTGGATGTTTGAGATGAAATATCATTGGGACAGAGGTGGACAGGTCTCCAGTCGGTGTCAACCATTAACACCTACAGCAATTTAGAGTCCCCACTTAACCCAACATGCTTTGGACTTTGGGAGGAAACTCACATGAGCACAGGGAGAACATGCAAACTCCACACAGAAAGGCTGCAGCCAGCTGGGGATTCAAATCGATGAGCTTGTAGCTGTGAGGCGACAGCTCTAACCACTCCGCCACCCTGCTGCTCAGTTTAAATAGGAAACTGTGTAAATCACAATGTATTGCAAACATAAATAAAATTATAAGATTAAACAATTTTTATCCCAAACATACTGAAGTTAAAATAATAATACAAAACATGAATAGAAGTAAATGTGTTAATGTACATTTAGTGCAGAGTTTAATAACATATAAATACATAAAGTAAGTGCAGGGTCACAATGTTAAAAATTGGTGCAGTGTATCAGTATTACAATGGTACAAATCTTACTAATTAGCAAAGAAAGTGTGAAAATGAAAATGGACCGTGTGTGGAAAGGATGACACTGTTCTTAACACAACAGATGTACTGTGCTACAGGGATGGAAAGTACATTTACTCAGTTTCAGATTCTTTTACTGCATTTCAGACGGACATTTACCATTTAGTAGATTTATGTGACAGGTGTAGTCGTTGTAAATAGGAAACACATCAGGCTTAACATACTATATTATATATTATAATATACTATACCAACAGTTTTCTCCTCTTGTCATGTTTCAGCCTGTTGGTCCTTTTCAGTTCCACCAACGAGAAATTTCTCCTCAAAGCTTCATATTGGTTAATCCTCAAATGATCCAATATTTATTAAAAGAGAAAGTCCCAAGAAATGAAGGAGATCATTTCTGTATCAGAGCTGTGCTTTTTCCTCTCCCAGTAAACGTCTGATGACCCCTCACATTTATCAGGTGACCCTTTGGAGGGGCCAGCCCCTAGGTTGGGAACAGCTGGACTAAACTAGTTAACAGTAAAGTAATGACAACAGCTCCCTGTTGAGCAGTTGGAAGAGTATTAACAACCTGTTCAGAACCAGTACAATTACTCCTACACCAAATACACAAAAGAAAACTTGTTTACATATATTGCTGATACTTTGACTACTTCTTCTTCTGTTAATCTTTATATCAATAACCAAACAATGGCAGAAAGACTCAGTAACAGGACGCAAATACTATGTTTGAAACTTTAAATACATTCTGATCATAGTATTTGAATATGATTTTTGTGCATTTATTTAAGTAAAGGTTTCACCACAAACATTTTTTCATAAGTATCCACAGTAATTATTATCTGACCTGCCAGACGTAAGGACAACAGCTGACTTCCTGTTTTCACAGGAATAATATAAGTCGGTAAATAACTTCTTCAGTAACAGTTTTTTTAGAATTTCTGTCACAGTGATTGATTCACAGATTCAGTCTCCTGTGTGACAGGAGCTGCTCATCCTCTGCTGCCGCCCAGTGGAAACACATGATCTGCATGATTCAACTTTCCGCCTTCTATGGGACATTAACACCACCTGGTGGCTCTTTGACTCTAAGTTCTTTAATGCTGTACATGTTTTGCCATAATTACTAAAATCAGTATTTTTTTTTATGAGTTTTCTTAGTGAAGTACTTTTATGTTTGTACTTTTACTGCTGTGTTTTTACAGCTGTGTAGTTGCAGAATGCTCAGAGTGGCTTTAGCTCAGTTGGTAGAATGGTTGTCCACGAGCCACAGGGTCAGTGGTTTGATTCTTGGTCCTCCTGGCTACAAGTTGAACTGTCCCTGGGCAAGACACCGAACCTCCATGTTGTCCCTGTATCTGCTGCTTACTTGTAAGTTGCTTTGGATAAAAGGATCTGTTAATTGTAATCATGGACCTCCATCACATTATTAAGACAAACCAGACCTAATGTTGGGCTGATTGGTGTAGACAAATAGGTTTGAGAATCAACCAAAGTCCTAAGTGAGGAGGGACCGAAAAGCCCTGCTTCACCTCAAAAACGTCTTCAATCAATTTATTTGCTTAAGTTTTTTACCCTTCGTCCATGTTACTTGCATTGTTTTGCAAAGTCACTTGTGTCTCACGCTGTGTACAGTCCTAAAGTAAATTAGCTTTTTAAAACTTTTTTTTATCTAGCTGTCCACACCAGATGCTCATCTAAATTGTATTTATTTTGTTGCGTCCAGACATTTAAAATGCTCCACACAAATCCACTATCTGCATTTCACTACCAAACTGTAGCTGTAGTGATCCACCCTGACAGTTATTACCACCTTCATTTTCCTTCCATTCTGCCAATTATCGCTTGTCGCTATGAAGTCTATAAGCTGTCATTGTGCAAATGGCAAGTACATCGCTAGTGCTATGCGTTCTTCCACTGTGCTGCTAAAATAATATTAAATACTTAAAAACACATCAGTGATATAATTCAGTGAGCAATAACTGTGATCAGCCGTGTTTCTACACCTAAATAACATCACAATGTCTGTTTCTCTGTTGATGTCTTTTGTATGTGACTGACTACACTGCAAACCAGACTTTGTCCAGGTTTCTCTCCAGACCTCTACTAAAGTTAAAGCTTGTTCTATTCTCGAAAAGCTTTGATGTTTCAGACTATTCAACCAAACACCAGACCATCAAAACTACATGCATACAGCAGAGCATTACTAAGCAGAGTGTTTTATACAATAGAGTGCTGGGTCTAAACAGAAGGTATTAAATGGTTAAACTCTTGTGAAATGCTATAAAGAAGTTCTACATCAGAGCAGTCAACTGAGAAGTGAGTCTTTGCTTAGCTGATTGTAGTAAAATAAACCTGACACGTGTTGATTCTCCTGAACTGAAATGATCTGGTTTTCACATTGATGAGTGGATGTGCATGAATGTGCGTATTATTATGTGGGCACAGTTGGCTAAATATCTGTTGCTGCTCACCAAACAGCGTATGTGGGAGGTTTTGGATGCTTTAATTTTCCTATAATAATACACTGAAAGTCCCTTAATTTTAATCTGAGCTGTTTACAGCTGTGGAATGCGAGTCACCTTGTTCATTTCAACGTGGACGTTATTCTGGTATATGACCAATGTATGTTATGCTGTGGGCACTGAGCTGGTCCATAGTGTCTGTTGTGGTTCTGTGGTGAAACTTGGAGCATCAACATGGACAGAAGTGAAAGAAGGATTGTTTGTTACAGAGTTGCATTGTGGGGGCGTTGAGCTGGAACCAGGTGGTCTGGACAAGACAAACACACGCCCCCTCACTCTGCTGAATGTATGCGTGGACTATCTGGATCATCAATATGCAGAAAAAGGATCATCATGGCTACAATAATCTTTTATGAGCTTACAGTTTTGTTTTAATTTAATATCTTTCTTATTACTCAGATGTAATATTAATAACTGTTACATACAAAGGGTTAAGACATGTTGTGTCATTAGAAACGACATCAGTTCAGTTCCTAGACTCAGTGGTCCTCTGTGTTGACCAGTAACAAAGAGTGTCTCCCTTTAAGTCTCAAATTATCCCACTAAGCTCACAATGAGATCACTAAAGAATATAGGTCCAACATGGGTTATAGCAAAACACTGGTGAAGCCAAAGTAGTTGACCCTACAAAGACTTTTATACCTCTTTGCTTTTACATTGTGCAGGGACCAGAGACACAGCCATGATCCGTCCAGGGTTGATTATTAACCAGCCAACGGGGGGGCGGCAGATGTTGAGTCTACGCTGTACTGCCTAGAGAAGGTTGGTCAAATCTGTCTTTACTCCTTAATATTCTTCTGATCCCTTAATCCCCTTTGTTCCTTATCGGCAGCCTCAACATTAGACACAGGGCAGGTGAGTTCGGACCATATTTGATTTTACCTGAACGTTTTTTAACAGTGTTCGGAGTCGTCTCTGGAAAGAAAGGTGCTGCCAATCATTTGCAGCACTGCTGAAACAATCTGTCATTTACAAACATAAAGTTGTAGACTTGTAAAAAGTGTTCTGATTTGCAATCAGGTAGCAATGATGCAAACTCCAGAGATCCAGGTGCACTTTATATATTAGCATGAAGCTGAGCTTAATCGTTTTTGCACTAATGCCAGAATAATATGGTTCATTTAATTCAGTGTTTTCTGTTCTGTGTGTATTTAGTGTATTGCAACTTGGCCAACAAAAAAAAAAAGTCCTGAAAGAGTAACCTTTAGTCGCCTGGTAAACATGGCAGCCATGTATGAAAGTCTAAATCTGCTCAATTCAGTAAAAAGAGAGAAACCGGTTCAATGAAAAACTGAAAATAAATAGCTTTGACATTGCAGCCCAAAGCAGAGCCAGCACACAGATGCTGGTCCAGGTATGTGTTATCAGGATGTACATATGCTCACAGTCTCTGATGTCTCTGTGTTTGCAGGCTGGGTGTTGAAAATGAAGCTGTGTCTTCTGTTCTTGCTTTGTCTCTGCCACTTGGGACTGACTGTAAGAAGAAGCTCATTCTAGTAAACTACCTTTTTAAGCACTAAATAGAAAATCATTTATTTGTGTTTTACTTTCGCATGATGGTCCTCTTCAAAAGGTGAACTCCACCTTTTTTCTCCTCAGGATGAGCCCACTCCAGTTGATGTTTCTGGTTCTGTAGATGAAGATGAGACAAACGGGAGAGGTGTAACCAGTCAAAATTGTGGCAGATGGCAAGTGTTCAGCTCAAAGGAACTCCGGGCAATAGGGGGCACCATAGAGAGGCTGGGTTTACAGCTCCTGGAAAATCTTCCTGTTGGTCCAGAGCAGCCTAATGTGATCATATCACCTCTAAGCCTGGCCTTTGCCCTCGCTCATCTCACCTTAGGTACGGTAGGATTCGTTCAGAAGCATCATTAATAGATGTCATTTCCCTGTTCTCATTAGGACCCAGGAGCAGTTACACACTTAGGTCCTTAGTGCCTTTTTTCACCTCGATTAAATCTGTTCTAAATGGCAGGAGAGTGCTGCAGAATAACCACACACCTCCACTTTTGTTAAATCCTTTGTCAATGGCAGCTGGATCCGGTGGGCTTTGCGTTTTTAAGGTGTGTTGCATCGCCAGTCTGTCTGTTGTGATGTGATGTGTTCACTCAGTGTGGGTTGGTCGTCAGACAATTTAGGCTAAAAAACACCTACAATAGCAACAGTACTGATAAATAAAATCAATCCACGGCTTTCAGCTTGTTCCATCAGGGGTCGGAATGATGAGGGACAAATTTCTGAATAGGTAGGCTTGGCCCTCTGGGAGCAAACTATGAAGCCAGATCTGAATCCGTCCATTGGTGGAGATTTCAATCAAACCAAAACATTTGAGCAGCTGATGATGCTGGATAAAGGTTATGACCAAAGGCATGAGTTTGTTTCTTGGTTACTATGAATGTCTGCACCAACACTGAGTTAAGTACCTGGTCCAAAGATACTGTACTTTGACATGTAGTCAAGAAGAACCAGGAGTCAAACCACTGACCTTGCGATTAGAGGACCACTGCTCTACCAACTGAGCTACAGCAGCCTCTTAGGATGTCGCATTCTGGAAAAAAGTAGCTTCTCTTTAAATGCTGTCTGATCATGGTGAAGGCACAGTCCATATCCCAGGGCGTTTGTTCCATCTAAATGTGTTTTTTACAAACAATTAGTTTGGGTTGAAATGTTTTGCAGGTGCTCGTAACAAGACAGAAAAGCTGCTTCTGAAGAGCCTTCACGCTGAGAATCTGCCATGTTACCATCACACACTGGGGAGCCTCGCGCCTCATTTCCACAACGTGTCGCTGGATGTGGCAACACGCATGTACCTGAGACCCGGTGTGTAGAGATTGGTGCTGATCTGGAAATGGTTTCAAGAGGTTTGGTGTAAACATTATCTTATCCATTCTTTGATTTTTCTCTTCCCTTATTTTCTCTCAGGATTTGAAGTGAAGTTGTCATTTGTTGAGGACTCTCTGGCCAGGTATCAACTGTATTTGCACCTCTGACACATACTGGTTGGTACTTTTAATTCGAAGGGTTGTGTAGATCTTGAGTCTACTCCACCACATGGCAAGTACAAAAGGCTGCCAACTACAGATCAGTTCCAAATTGTCAGAGGTAATAGGACAAAAACATTACACAAGAACATATTGACCAGTATAAATACCATTCTAAGATATTATACATTATAAGATAATGGGAGTTACAGCAAGTAAAATCTGTAATAATTGATGTTTTTCTTACAGGTTTTGCAGCAGTAAGGCCAAATAATTTGTCCCCTGGGTTCAAGATCCTTTTACCTGTGTTGCTTAAAAGCATATTTATAAAATATTCTTCAGTGTAGAGCCAAAACTGATGAATTGTTCTTGCTGTTTCAGTACTTTCAGAGGGAAGTAAATGTGTCATGTTTGCTGTAGAATTAAAAAGTTGTGATTATTTCAGGTACAAATCACAGCCTGTCCCTCTAGTCTCTGTGGAAGAGGTCAACCAGTGGGTGGAGAACGTCACGAATGGTCACATCCCCAACTTCCTGGAAAGTATTCCACATGAAGTGGTACTTATGCTGATGAATGCTGTGTACTTCAAAGGTGAACATTCCACCAGCAACCACTCATAGTCACTGAATAGAGGAAATAAAATAGAAACATAAGTGAACATAACAAATCTGACGTTTCAGCAGTAATGGACTCCAAGGGATTTTCACATGGGTTGGACCAAGTTAGTTTGTGTTAATTTGGTTATCAAAAATATACAAGATAAGATAATGTAAACCTTTATTCGTCCCACAGTCTGGAAATTTCTGTGTCACACCAGCAGAAGAAAATGTGCAAATGTACAGCAAGAATTTCTGTACAAGGTAAAAACACAAAAAGTCAGTATACAGTATAATTAAATATACAATCAACAAACAAACAATTGCACCAAGGTTGGTGTTGTTGCTCAGTGTTACAATCAGTCATAGAGTTGTATATTAAAGTGAGTTTTGGTTCACTGGCAGCAGCTCTGGCTGCAAAGTCTGACAGCAGCAGGGAGAAAAGACCTAAAATATTGTTCCCCTCAGACACTTAGGATGGCAACTGTCTGCCACTGAAGGAGCTGCTCAAAGATGTCACTGTGTCATTCAGTGGCGGGGACTGATTTTCCAGCAAGGATGAAAGCTTGCCTACTATTCTCCTTTCTCCAACCACCTAGCTGGCCTTCTTAATCAACTCATGCAGTCTCTTCCTATTTGACGTAGAGATGTTACTGCACCAGCAGACTTCACTGTAAAAGATTGCAAAGGCCACCACAGTGTCATTAAAGGTCTTCAGTAGTGCTCCCTGCACTCAAAAAGAGTCTCCTTAGCAGAAAAACCTGCTCTGTACTTTCCTATAAAGGGCATCTGTGTTATTTATCCAGTCCAGTTTACTGTTTAGGTGAACACCCACGTATTTGTCAGTCCACTCTCTCAATGCCCTTTCACTTTCATTATCACCTGTGAACTTCCAGGGAAAGGACATCGAGAGAGTGGAGATACAAATATATTGATGTTCACTAACGATAGTGAAGACCATGTGTTTCTACAGAAGTCTACCTCCGGCTCCTCGATTTTCCCTGCATTGGCTTCACTGGCACCAGGCCACAAGGTCCTGGATCAGTTCCCTGTACTCTCAGTCATCATCATCTGTGATCGGACCAACAATGGCTGAGTCATCAGAGAACTTCTGCAGGAGGAACAGAGCCTGAACCGTTCCCTGCAGGGCTCCCATGTTGCAGACAACCATATCTCACTCCCATATCCAGTATCCAGGTGGTGAGGTGTTTGTCCAGCCCCATGTGCTCCATCCTATGCCTCAGAAGCGCAGGCTTGATTGTATTAAAAGCACTAAAAGTCAAAAAACATTACTCTGAGCTCCAAGTCTTCTCCAGGTGAGAGAGAGAAAGCCCTGTTCAGGAGGTAGACAACAGCATTCTCAACTCCGATCCTGGCTGGTATGCAAACTGGAATGGGTCCATTCATGGGCTCATCAGAGGGCCAAGATTGTTAGCAACCAGCCATTTCCAGTGTCACATGAGAGGTCGGCGTCTTTTGGGTGAGACGTCTTTGGTACTGGGGTCAAAATGGATGTCTTCCATAGCAGTGGACCCTTCCCCAGCTCCCGGCTCAGACCAAACATGTGCAGCTTAATACTGCACAGCTAATCTGCACAGGGGACCTCACTCAACAGCCCACATCCTTCCTCGCCTTGGTCATTCTGAGCACCCTAATCACCTGGGCTTCTGTAAAGGGCAGTGCGAGGTGGGGGGAGCCACAGCTGGGGGGAACTGTCATGGAGTTGTGTAGTGTGGTGGCTGTGAGCTGAGGGAAGTTGGGCTGGAGCAACTTGCTGTGGGTGCAGAGAAGGGGGGGTTGCAGCTGAGGACAATGGGGAAATGCAGGGGTTGGCAGCTGATCAAAGCTATTGAAAATAAGTTCAGGTCATTCACCCACTCCTGGGCATCTTCAACCTGGGAGCTAGAATCCTTGTGGCCAGTGATGGCTTTGAGCCCTCTCCACGCTTCGCTGATGTTATTCTGCTGCAGCTGGTCCTCCATCTTCCTCCTGTACCCTGTCTTTCCTTTGCTGATCTTCCATCTCTCTTTGCACAGTTTTCAGCTCCTCCTTGGTTCCCAATATAAAAGCTCTACTTTTTCCATAAGGAGAGCCTTGGTATTAGGGTTTATCCATGTCTTATTGTTGGAGAAGCACTGATCAGTCCTGATGGGTACAGTGATCTCCACACAGAAGTTGATGTAGTGTGTTACACAGTCTGTTAGACTGTCAATATCCTCCCAATGTGGGTGGATGTGACTCACAATCACAGATCCACAGATCCCTCCCTTAGCTGACAGTGACAGTACTCATTCCTGGCTGTCAAAGCCTAAAGAATCTCCGCCTGTCGATTGAAAACATCTTTACTGTACACTTAGTCTAGATTTGTAGGTTCCAACTAGTCTTCAGATTTCTTCCAAGCCTTTTTTGAGTAGTTGACTGCTTCGAAGAAAACATTTGGGCTTCTTATTTTACCAGCTGTTGTGTCAATTTGGTCCCACTATAAGGGAGGATAGATTGTGTGTTCCTTGGCCAAATGGGCAATAAGATGAATCCACCATATCTTCAACTTGTGACTGAATAACGTCATGAGTGTTGAACACAATTGTAAAACCAACATTTTCTTGAAGCACCTACAGTAAGTTTAGTCTGAGTAACAGTGAAGAACATCATGTCGATTGCTTTGATGCATGTTTCTGTCAATAGTTTAGTCCCAAGACAGTACAGTCGTCTTCAGAACCACAGTCAATGCCTCATTTACTGTAACCGTTGACTGTAACAAGCAGTAAATGACACAATGCCTTCACGCACTCCTGAAGAGTCCTCCACATTAGAGAGTTGCTTTTCATCAGCTGGAGTGAGCAAATGGCTTTTTCTGTTCAATAAACCACAGCCTCAGATGCTGATCTTCATAGATTCCTTCTTGCTGCTCCTTGTGTTTGTCAGGTGAATGGCGGACACAATTTGACCCCCAAGTAACCTCTAAGGGAGTGTTCTACCTGGATAACCAAAACTCAGTGTCAGTGGACATGATGAAGTCTGCCCATTACCCCCTCCGCCTGCTGGATGATCCAGAGCTGGGAGCACAGGTACCACTGACTTTCATGTGTATTGTTCATCCATAATATTAAGATACTGTCTGTTATTGCAAAGCTAAATGAGAAGAAATTATTTTTCTCTTGTCCAGGTTGCCAGCTTTCCTTTCAAGGGAAACACCAGTTTCTTAATTGTCCTGCCTTTGCCAGGAAGGGAAAACATGTCCTCGTTACTCCCCAGACTGAACATCTCCGACCTCTACGGGCGTCTACCTCAGGAGAAATCGATGCAGGTCAACTTACCTAAGGTGAAGCTGCAGTATCGTCAGGAGCTCCAGGAAGCACTGACCAGCATGGGTGAGCATAAAATCCTCACTACATCAAAATGGACTTTTGGATGAAACCATGTGGATACTTCTAAATATAATTCGAACCTTGTCAGGTTGTTAAATCCGAACTTTGGTTCTAAGTCAGAGATCAAACATCAGGGTTGTTTCCATAAGGTCTGATGAGATAAATGATGTAGGATGTGTAGTGTTGTTCAGTTAGATGTTCGTGTTTTGAAATATGAGCCTTGGGATGAAACTCTGGGTGAATGTGATGACAGTAAAGTGAAATCAATCAATCAGTGAATCATATGTTCAGTTTTCAGTAGCCTGAATGTGCCAGTGTTTTTGCCACTGTTTCTTATACGGAAGTATCAGGCAAGTTTTCTTTCCCCAGTTTCTCATGTGTGAAAAAGATACTTGTGTACATCCTGTACTTCAAAGTTTCCAGGTGGACGTCCTGCTGTACACTGACTGCACACATGGAAACACATCTGTCTATAAAGACTACATATAGCAATGTTGTTCTTTTGCTCTATCAGGCCTCGGGTCTCTGTTTTCTTGTCCTGACCTGTCTGGGATTTCTGACCAGCCTGTGAGGGTGTCCAGCATCCGACATGCCTGCACTGTAGAGCTCAGTGAAGAAGGCGTGGAAGCATCAGCCACCACTGTTGTAACCTCCATGCGCTCTGTTTCTCTTTTCTCTGTCAACTCCCCATTCCTTTTCGCCCTCGTCGATGATGCCTCCCTGGTCCCCCTTTTCATGGGCATTGTCACAAACCCCGCTCCCGATAAGGAACTTATGTTCAATGACGATCCCTTCAACAACAACAACACCATGAGTGACCAAGCTGTGACGGACAATAACAGGCAAACAGACATAAGCAGCAGGTCATGCAGTGACACAGATTCAGCAGAGGGCAGCAGCCTGCAGTCCTGCAGCACCCCCACTGGTGAGAAGCAGCAGCCAAAGCATGTTAATGGACTGGAGAGCAGTGATGGGCTAGAGAAGACAAAGTGTGATGAGAGCTGCTACAACCCAGACAATTCTGTACCTGCCTGAAATTTAAAATGATTCATTAAAGAGATGGTTGGATGTTTAGGCCGTTTGTTTGTTCTCTATAAAAAAACATGAACTTGTATATGAACTTCATGCTAACTTGTGTTAGCATGAAGACTGGAAAAAGGGCAGCCTGACTGTATCTAATGGAAAGCAAATCCACCAACAAACTCCAAAACAAGACATCCTATCCCTTCCAGCTGGTTGTACATGTAATTTCACAGAAACAATAGAACATTAGTATTGTGGCAAAGGGAGCTGAGGTAATTATGTTGGATTTCAAAAAACCTCTCTGAAAAACAAAACGTACTGTTGCTTTGGTTTGTTAATTCACATGAGTTAAAGTTCATTTTCAGAAACAAGCATTCAAACAAACAAATGATTCAGTTTCTGATCTTGAAATGAGGAAAAAGAACATTGTGCCTGCAGAATGGTATCACATTATTATTCCACCCTGCCACTGTGGAATAATCTGTGAAGGCTCCATTAACACTGAACAATAAATCCAAGTTTAGGAGCAACACGTGCTGCCAGCTAGTTGATGTCCTGGCCCCTAACCCAAGACCTCAACAACTTTGAGTAATAGTATCAAACCTCTTAACACATCGGTCACATTATAGAGCTAAACACTGTGCACAATAATTATGATAATGAATTGGTTCAATTATAATCTACAATCTATACATCTTCAAATATCCGAACCGATCAAACTGATCATTTGACAAAAGGCAGGGTGGACCCGCACCACACGCTTTCACATTCAAGTAGAGTCACCAGTTTAACAAACTGTACGTCTGTGGCCTGTGGGAGGAAACAAGGCGAGCACAGGTAGAAGAAATGGACCAGGCTGAACCAGACTTTGACTTTAGGAAATGATAATTAACTCAGTTAAAACAGCCAAAAACCAAACTTCTTAGTTTATTATGCTACTGCAGAGCTTTGCACTACTGTGGGAGACCCTCAGAGGACAAATTAGGGATATTTGTTTGTTCCTGTGTCCGTCCACCCAAAGTCCACCTGATTTCACAGTGTTGTTAGAAGAAGACTTAAAGCAGCACAGACGTAAATGAGCTTCTGTCCCAACTTTTTTGAAACATGTTGCTGCCATCAAATGCAAAATGGTCAAATCATTTTAAAAACATAATCACATTTCTCAGTTTCAGCTGTCTTCAGACTATTCAAATACAAAAATGGTTCTAAATGATTTGCTAATTATTGCACTTTCTTTTAGTTTTACACAGTGTCCCAGCCTTTGTGGAAATTAGGTTTGTACTCAAAGGACAACAGTCCACACAGTAAACCCATAAGCTCATAGGGGCTTCTTGAGACTTTAGATGATTCAGGGTCCTAGTGGAGTGTATTCTAAGGCGGTCTCACTAGCCTCCAAAGTTCCAGGGGTCCTGGATTCATAGGGGTCACCTGTAGGGCCTCCAACAAGATTTTTTTTTCACTTTGATTTCAAAACGTCACTAATGTTGGAATGAGTCATGTTCAATCAACAAAGATGAAGCTACATCAGCCAGGAGACGAGCATGGATGATCCGCTGTGGCTCAATGTTATGTCTGTGCAGTAAAGACATTCTGAGCGATGTCTGTTTGCGGTCCATTTGTCCACGCGTCCTCCTCCAGCTGCTTTTGTCCAGACAGCGCGTTCCCGAGGTTCTGCCAGCTGCAGCTGGACGCGCGCAGCTGTGTGCGCGCTGGGAGGCGTCAACAGTGCGAAGTTTCCCTTGCAGAGAGACAGACTGTGAGAGACGTGGACCGTCCAGGAGCAGAGCAGAGGTGAGTGCGAGTCCTGCACTTTGTGGCTCGGTTTGCGCTTTTACGCAAATCTCACCGAAACTTAAATTTGTGACGCACGATACGAGAACGGGACTGGAGACAAGAGAAATGTTGGATGATCCTTTTACATTTAGTCATTGAGCATCCTGCAGAGTGCGGGACAAAGGCCGAATAGTTTGAACATTTTTACATATGTGTTTGTTTCCAGTCAGTGAGTTCAGCTTTTCACCTGTTTTTAAGCTTGTGACAAAGACGTTGGAGACATTTAACTCCCCGTTTTCTGCAGCTGTGTGGACTCGTTTCAGGGTCGAAACCTCGACGTTTGAATAGCTCTGCAGTGAATCTGAGGGTTTAGCTCCTGCAGCAAAAGTGTAAATGTTCCATGTGCTGCAGGATTATGTCACAGTTTTAACACATCACACTTATCATTTATTCTAACAGTTTAGAAAACCTGGAGAATCAGCAGCGCTTCATCTGTTTTTGTGCTTTTACTTTACTGATTTATTTTCCAAAAGCCTTTGCTGCATTCAGGTGCAACTGTGTTTAAAAAAATGAATGATAATCTGTTTATTTTGTAATAATCGGGTTTCCTACTTTATTCCATGTAAAACCTTTTAAAATGGGTTAAAGTCCTATTTCTTTGGCATTTGATTCACTGATGACTGGTTGATAAAATAACTGGGAGGATTTTGTCCACATCACCCACCCAGACTCATCACAGAGAGTTTGTGTGTGTGTTTCCCATCAGGCATGTGCTGTGGGCCTCAAATGAAAGACTTTCGTTTTTGTGAAACTACGAGAACCAGATGTGTTAGTCCAGATGTGAGCAGATGAACAAAGGAAAGTGTGTGTGTTTCTGTGGCTGCAGTGAAATGACTGGTTCATAAACTGTAGAGGTGTGTGTGTGTGTATGTGTGTGTGTGTGTGTGTGTGTGTGGTTTTGTCATGGTCCTGACGTGTCAGTTTGTATTTCATGGAGAAGTTTCAGCAGGTCGTATAATTTAATGGCGTCACGCTGCAATTATAGGAAACACCGTCTGGAAAGTGTTTGGGACTCTCCTCACTGTCCCTGAAGTGTCTCTGTATTGTTGTGATGACTTGGTTTAGTTTGTTGTTTAGTTTGTTAGTATGTTGAATCTGATCAGATTTAAAGCAGGAAACTTTTCAGTTTGTTCATAAAAAAATACAACAAAAATGTTTTACTACAGTTTAATGGAAACAGGAAGAAAAGGACAAAGAGAGATTAAAGGGCCACTTTGGATAATTTAAAATGTGTCTTAAGATGCATTGGAATAGGGGGGCTAGTGGTTCAGTGGAAGAGCATTGGGTTAGAATGAAAAAGCTGAAGGTTCAAATCCCACCCCACCAGGTGTGGTCCCACCCAGCCACCAAAGGCCAACCTGGTGCTGGTCCTGAGCAAAGATATTATCACCTTCAGGTTTGAATTAGCATTTGCTTCTCCACACTAACACATAGCTGAGTCCTGCAGGGACACGTCCGCTCTGTCCCGGCATTGTTCTTCTCGCTCACGCCTTCATGTGTGTTTGTCTTTCAGGATGAAGCTAACTACTTTTCTGCTGGCGTTTGGACTCCTGCTGAGCTTCTGTCAGGCTCAGGTATTCACATCACCTGTCTCCACAGGTCACACGTCTGTTTTAGCATGAAATACATCTGGTATATTCCATCTGCAGACACATGTTCTAAGACACAGGAGGAAACACAGCTGTGGACTAACCCACATTTTCAGCTCTAGAGAGACAGGAGGAGAATCTATGATTTATTATTTGGTTTTATTTGTTGGGGGCAGGGCAGAAAAAATATGCAGTAAATAAGACAGAGTTGTCCAGATGCGGCACAAAAAACAAATGCACAACATTTAAGTCCTGCTGCAATATTAGCTGCAGGATTTCATGTATTTGTTGATCTGTTCCAGTCAGAGACAGGAGGCGAAGAAGCGGGTGGGGAGGAGGAACATGTGGAGCTCTTCACCACGCCGGCTGCCAAGATGGCCGCCGCCACCTCTGACTTCGGCTACAACCTGTTCCGTGCAATGTCAGGTCGCGAGGCTGCAACCAACATCTTCCTGGCCCCCATCAGTGTGTCTGCAGTGCTGACGCAGCTGTCCATGGGTGAAGACACAAACACACTACAAACTAAAACCAAACTGGTGCTTTGGCTTTGGTGCCCACGGTGTGTACGGGCTCATCGGCCAAACCAATTAAAGCTATTTCTCCTTGATTTGCTGTTTTCCCAGAAGCACCACAGTTATCAGATGGTTATCAATGTCACATGAATCTTTAGTGGGGAGGTTGTATCTTTGCTTGCTCCACACGCAGTTCAGACATGAACCAGTTTGAGCTGAGACTGTGGGATATAATGACAAAGACAATAAAGACATGTTTGTCCTTGCTCATAACACACATAAATAGCAGTCACAGACAGTATAGGTCAGGATAGCTTTAGCCTGAGTGTTAGCAACTCTGGACCAAATATCTCAACTTCAAACATTTACTGTAGCTCGGCTGCTTCTATAAGCTGCTTTGAATCTTCACCCTCTGAAACAGTCTGAAACACTCTGGACCACAATTTACGATTTTTTTAATAGAAATTTATCCAAAACAGCCAAACAGAAAGTAGCACTTTTTAGCAGTTTCTTTAGATAATGGCAGTGTAGCTGCACACATGATGTCTCCCTCGCAGGAGAAATAATCATTGTCTGTAATCCCTTTTGAGAAATTGTTGGATACAGGCATCTACAGGTTCAGATTGTCTGAAGATTTTTGTCCAGGGACACTTCAACATGTGGCCAGAACCCCTGACCCTGCGGTTCATGGATGGCAGCACCCCCTAGACGCAATAACAATCATGCCTCTTCTGTAATAGCAGGTGGAAACATGACAGCTGAAGATATTTTTCTCAGGAACTCTTACAGAACAAAGTCAGAGCTAAAATAGAGCCATTGTTTGATTGGACTTAGATTCATCAGTCTCTTCTGGATTTGAAAGTTTACATAATTTTAGCCATAACTGCTGTATAGGATGCTGATAAACAGTTTTTATACTTGTTGTATTAGTTATATCATCAATATGCCTTTGTCCGAAATAATATGCTTCCTCTGATCCACAGGAGGGTCTGATCGTGCTCAAAGTCAGCTGTACAGGGCCCTTAGGTACCACACTCTGCAAGACCCACAGCTTCACAACACTCTGAAAGACCTGCTGACGTCAGTGACGACCACCGGAAAAGGCCTGAGCACCGCTGCACGCATTTACCTGGCACGACGTGAGTTCATGTGGGTTGGGTAATGGAACCCAAACAACATTTACTATTTCGGTCTCTTTCCAGCCGCTGTAAAACAAAATAAGATGTGGCTTAAATTCAGCAGATTCTTTCATAGCCATCTGGGAAAGGCTGTGATAAATGGTGAATTAATTAGCTATTTTAGGTAATGAGGATTTAGAATGTTTTCAGACCCCCTTCGTTTTCCTTTTGTTTTACATTGCAGCCTACAGTTACTTGTTTAAATTCTTTTCTCGTGTATCAACACTCAGTGCCCCATAATGACACAGTGAAAACAGAATTTTAGAAATGTCTGTGAAATTTAAAAACCAAAATATAAAATCCACATAAGTATTCAGACGCTTTGCTCAGTACTGTCCCTCAACCCTGACCAGACTCCCAGTCCCTCCTGCTAAAAAACACCACCACAGCATGAGATGCCACCACCATGCTTCACTATAGGGATATATGGCATCGTGCAGGTGATGAGCAGTTTCCTCCAGACATAATGTTTAGAATTTTGGCCAAACAGTTTAATCTTGGTTTCTTCAGACCAGAGAATCTTGTTCCTCACAGTCTGAGAGTCCTTCAGGTGCTTTTTTTCCAAACTCCAACTGGGCTTTCCTGTGTTTTGCACTTAAGAGAGGCTTCCGTCTAGCCACTCTGCCATAAAGCCCAGATTGGTAGAGGGCTGAGGTGATTGTTGTCCTTCTGAAACTTTGTTTCATCTCCACACTGGATGTCTGGAGCTCAGTCAGAGTGACAATTGGGTTCCTGGTCCCATTTTTTACTAAGGCCCTTCTCCCTCGATTGTTTGGTGATAGTGGCCAGTAACGCAATGGCTAGAGAAGCAGAAACTCAATGGCTACCTGCAGTGCAGCAGACTTTTTTTGTAGCCAGATCTGTGACTTGCAATAATCCTGTCTCTAAGCTCTGCAGGCAGTTGCTTTGACCTCGTGGCTTTTGCTCTGATACAGTATAGATTTTCAGCTGTGGGGCCTTCTTCAATTTAATTAAAGAGGGGTAGAAACATGAAGGTGTAGAAAAGGGAGGCACCTGAGCTAAATTGTGTTGTTTCTAAGAGTCTGAATACTTAGACCAATGTGATATTTTTTTCTTTTCAAAACATTTGCAGACATTTTTTTTGAAGATTTTAGTATCATGCTGCAACATGACAATTTGAAAAAAGTGAAGGGGGACTGAAACATTTCTGAATGGACTGTAATGTAAAAGGGTTGTTCCTGATGTTTGTTGTCTTTATTTTTATGAAGGTTTTTGATCAACTGAAGTCTGAACTGTATGCTGTTTAAACCATCTATTGGCAGGACTACGTCTGAAACAAGAGTTCTTCACTCTTGTGGAGCAGCAGTATGGAGTTCGTCCAAAGGCCCTGCTTGGAGGAGCCAAAGATGTGAAGGAAATCAACGACTGGATCAATCAGCAGACAGGTGGGAAGGTGCAGAATTTCCTGGCCAAGCCGTTCACCCGCAACTCAGGAGTGAACACTGTGAGCGCCGCCTACTTTAAAGGTGTGTGGTTGTTTTCTAATCTTGGTTAAAACCTCTCAACATCCTTAGTAGATTTTAAAGTAATGGTTCATGCATTGATTAGAACAATGTGCTGCTTCCTTCTGTTGGGCAGGTAAATGTTGATTTCTGGATTAGTACTGAAGTTTTATTCCACACTCACTAAAGTTCAGTATAGAACTCAAGGTGCAGGAGTATCTTTCTGTAAACAGGAAAATGGGTGACTCGATTCGGTCAGAGCGGAGGGCTGGAGAATTTTCAAGTTGAAGGCGGGACACCTGTCCGTATTCCCATGATGCAACAGGATAACTACCCTATCAAGATGGGAGCAGACTCAGATCTGAGCTGCACGGTTTGTGGTTTCTGCTCTGAAGCATGTCATTTGTTGCTGTGTGTGCAACAGGTCTTGAGAAATTTCAAAGACCTTTAATGCAGTTCTTGAAGGTGTAAGAAATCTCTTATCTTGCCATTATAAGTTTTGCTGGTAAGAAGGGCAGCACTGCGAGGCTCAGATATTCAGTGTTCGATTAGTCAGTTTTGCTTTGCTATCAGAATTTTATAATATTTAATATGCAAATACCATTTTCAGATCGCTCAGATCCAGATGCAGGATGATATCAGCATGTTCATCTTCCTGCCTGATGAGGTCACCTCCAACATGACTCTGCTGGAGGAGA
Organism: Channa argus; assembly: GCF_033026475.1. NCBI lineage: Eukaryota > Metazoa > Chordata > Actinopteri > Anabantiformes > Channidae > Channa > Channa argus. Next base: position 13,013,653 of record NC_090218.1, read on the forward strand.
GTCTGACTGCTGAGTTTGTTGAGGACCTTTCCAGGACGCTCCTTTCTGCCGATGTTTCACTTACTCTGCCTGCCCTGAAGTTCACTTACTCTACAGACCTGCTGCCACTGCTCAGCGACATAGGTGAGTTCTGGACCACAACTGAAGCCAGGTCTGACAAAGACCTTTTTTGTTGATTTTAATCAGACGAGGATGCAAATAAAACGCACATGGAAACAGTTGCAATTTATCCACAATGAAAATCCAGTGTAATTGCTCAGTACACCGGACTGTGTGAGACAGAGACATAAGAACGCACAAATTAAAGAAAGTAGAACTTTATGCAAATATGCATAAATATCCATGATAAATGGAGTTCAGCAACAGTCAGCCTATCGAGATCGGTTATTTACTACACGTGTTTAGCAGGTTATATGATGTAACTTGCTAAGGCAGAAAACAGCTTGTAAAATCAATCACACAAGTTGTTTTTGTGTCTGCTGGTGGCAGACGAGTCAGAAAACAAGTCAGTCATAGCATCTAAGCAAACATGCTTATCGCAACACGAGCCCAGAACTATGGCTTTGCCACAGTCCTGCAATTATTTTGTCTATAATGTTTTTCCTAAATAAATATCTACTATAACTATCGACATAACCATGACCATGACCACACCAGGATCCAAGCCGCAGGCAAATATATTGTCTTACAAAGGCACTTCAGTAAAGCATGCTATTGTCTGCAAACAGCTTTACATTTATATATTTGAACATGGAACATTCTGACATCCCTCACTTTTCCACCTTCTCATCCTCCCCGCTTCCTCGATTCTTCTTTTCCTTCTTCTCCTCTCCCTCCCTGCAGGTCTCTCTGAATGGCAACAGGACCCAGACCTGGAGAAGATCTCGGCTCAGCCTGCGACACTTAGCAGTGTCAATCACAAAGTCGTCATGGAGACGGCACCTGAGGGCAACCAGTACCCCAGTCCCAGCGCTGTGTCCAGCCACCTGTCGTACAGAGTGGACCGCCCTTTCCTCTTTCTCATCCGAGACGACTCGTCAGGGGCACTGCTCTTTATTGGCAGGGTGGTCAACCCAAAGAACTAGTTAATATAACACCAACACACACGAACACACACAGACGCACACACTCTTAGCAGGTCCTAGGAGGGATTTCAGTTGTTTGCTTTGTGTTTGTAGAGGCAAATGTTTGCAAGGATATTAGATTTTGATTTGATTTTACATGATTTTTTACTTTTCATGTTGAAACACAATGGAGTGATCATGTTAATTTGACAGGATGCTCAAACACACTGACGATAATCTGAGCTCACCAAAGGGTCGTTGAAAAAAATCAAATATTGTCAATTGTGAGAAAGAAATAAACACGACAATGAAACCGAACGTTGTATGTTGTTTCTTTGATGGTAGTTGACGAACATAAGGACGGTAACTTAAAATGGTCCAAAACCTTTGTGTCTCTTCTCCCCACAGGATGAATTTGATTTAGTTTGATATTCTTAGAAACTTTCATTTATGGATGCTTATATTGAACACAACTTCAAACTCTGACAAAATATGATGCAAATGCCAGTTGTGCCTTGAAGCTGGACGTGGAGGATGGAACAACCATCTTATGTAAGTTTTTTTAATGGCAAACCAAGAACAACAACCAATGTGGAAGTCAGGTTTATTACTCATTCAGCATCATTATCAACAAGCATGGTGAAGATCAAGACTAGTGAAGCATCTTGTGGCCACAGCTGCTGATGTTCCAAGGTCCATGGGGGCGTGATGGAGCTTTTTAGATGAAGTGTCCCAATATTTTTGTCGATGCCATTTAAAATTTTTGTATAATTTCGAATACATTAAAAAGCCAAAGCTACATGTGTGTCAGTTAAATACAGAACAAAAAAATATGGGTTAGTCAACATGTTGCAGGGAAGTGGAGGGTACCAATACTTTTAGTGTGAGCTGACAAAATATAGTGGTGCAGAGACAAGTTACCAACAGTTCCACTTTGGTTTCATGTAGAAGTTTATCTTATTGCGAGTGTATTCACACACATGTGGCCTTAATTTTCCACACAGTGAGAATTCCTGAGGTTTCTGAAACACTTCCCAGAACACGATGAGCTGACTGGAAGAGGGGGAAGAGGAGCTGAGATCCCACACAGCACTGAAACTGCAGTCTATAATTACTAGGAATGCAGGAAACTGTCTTCTGCGTTTCCCATTTTGCCGTCGCTCACTGGATTAAAGACACAGCTTCGTCATATGAAGACAGATATGACAGACACACACTGAAGTTATACAACTATGCAACAATGCAGCATTTTGCCACATTCATACAAAACCTTTCAGACAATAAGACATTTTCATTTAAAAATACGTTGATTTTCCCTTTTCTTTAATTATGTTCAACAAACAAACACAAGTCTCCTCCAGAGGGAGACAAACACCCAGTAAAACCCTCTCACCAGCTCTGTCCTTATCAGGACATACATTAATGTCACATGGACAGTCTTTACTGTCTTTACCTGCTGCTGAAAATGGCATCTTTAACTCTGAAGCACCATCAAACATCTTAGACACAATGTAAGAAGCCTCTCACTCCGACTACACAGGAGTAAATGCCAGACTCACCTGAGCCACCATTGGTGGGACATTTGTTTTGTGGATGACTGCTCTACCAACTGAGCTATGGCCACCCTGTGGCTGATTTTAGTCCTTTTGTTGTGATGTTGTCCTGGTTTCAAACAAGACATAATTTGTCCTAAATCCAGCCCACATGTCTTTTTGAGTAGACCCAGCTGAACCTCTGCGTTTAGGACATGACGGCTGTCGTGGACGACTTGGTTATCTGGTCCTTCTGCTTCATAACGAGGTTCTGAAAACCTTCAAGGAAGTTTGGTTACATGCAAATAGTAATTTTGGAAGATCGAGGACCTGAATTATTTAGATCTTCCACAGACAAGTATTTAGCATTTTTGTCAGGGACGTTTGCAGGAAAAGCCACAGATGGTTTCATGTTCACTTTTTTTTCCATTAGAGATCATTCCCTATTATTTTATCTATATATATTCATATGATAATGATTTCACATAAAGAAAAGAAACTTATTGTAACAACTTGCTCTTGAATATGACACATATTCACTGTTAGAAAGGAGGAAGTTACCACCAACTTTTCTTTCTTGTAAATTGCATCTTTTTTTAAGTTTAATTCAGTGGAAGCTGCTGTGAATAAAAAAAGGTCACAACTATAAGTCAAGTTCCTCATTTCGCAATATTTCTAGTATTTAAAGTCTCCATCTTTATTTCCATGTAAGATTTTAATCTGTGCCTGTGGACATGTAATACTAAGCTCAGTCTTTGACAAAGCATGTGGAAAAATTAGTAATGTCATCTCTGAAAAACATTTAGACAAAAAGCAGCTGAGTTGACAGGAAATGTGCGGAGGTCTCGGGGCCGGGGAGTCTTTGGAGGTTATTTGCTCAAGTTGTTATGGCGAAAAACACCACCCTCATAAAAGAAAAAAAAAAAATGTGGAGTTGGGGCAGTTATCCAATTCATAATCATTTTAATCTTTTCATTTCAAGAAAATACTTAGTAGATTTTTCCTTTTTACCAACAAACAAGAAAACAACTTATATTCAAAACCAAACTATCACCTGCTGATAGAAAAGAAAATGTGAGAAAGTGTGTATTTCTGAGTAACTAATAGAGAAAACACACCTTTTTGCGTAGGAGTGATCATTTTTATTTTTCTAATCGAAGAATGTGAGCACAAAAAAAATGTGGACCCCACACAATGTTTGAGCTTATAGTAAAGGAAGATACAAACAAGCATAACATTATGACCAATACTACTACTCTACTTTAGGTTCAAATGTCTCCATTTTTAGGTTTTTACGTTTCTAGGTTTAGTTTTGGCAACATGGTGGCTTTCGTTGGCAGAGTGCAGTAGGTGGGAGGGATTGTAGACCTGGATGAGGGAGATCAGGTAGGAAAGTGCTACTGAATTTAGTTCTCTCTTGGTGAGAGTCACAGCTTTGAACCCGAGGAAGCCATGCAGAGATCTGAACTGTGGTGTGTCATGTGCCCTTTTTGGTGCTGCTCTAGTGTCAGCTGGATATTGCAGAAGTTAAGACAAGATATGACCAGCGCCTGCACGAGGACTTAGGTTGTATGTTCAGAGAGATTGGGTCTGAACAAATCTGCTGCTGAGAGGTGGAGGAGGGGGTTGGTGAAGCTCAGTTAAACAATACATACAGTTTGTCTTTATCTTGAAAGTTGGATCCCTGAAAAACAAATCCACAGGAACAACACCCATTTCCTCTTATTTTTGTTGGTGCAGCAGAATGATGAAAGTCTTCAGGAAGAAACAGACCTTTAGACTAAAACACTGTTTCCTGTCTGTGCAAAATCACTAACAAGGTCAAACATATATATATACATATATATATATATGTATATATATATATATATATATATATATATATATATATATATATATATATATGTATGTATACATATATATGTATACATATATATATATACACACACACACACACACACACACACACATATATATATATACATATAACATAACAAAGAAACACACATAAAACACACCTTCAGATTTTACGTTTCTTGATTTCATGTCAGAATAAATACGTAGAAACTAATAAATCTGTGTTTGGTTTTATTAAAGATGTTAATATTATAGTTTATATTTGTACTTTAGTTGCTAGTTTTAGTAAAATAAAATGTATTTAGCTTTAATTACATATTTGCTGTGGTGTTGTGATGAGCTTATGCAAATTCACAACCCTAATTTTATTCCAGAGTTGCATACATTTTTCAGAGGATCTTTTATTGATGATGCAAGAGTCCAATGCATGAGCTCTTCTCCAGCACATCCCACATTAGTTGTGGACAAAGTTTCTAGCGAAAATGACGTGTCCTGCAAATATATCTGTGACATCAGGGAAGAAAAACATAACTGATGTGGTCGTTTTGTATATGAAAGTCATCAGCTATTCACTGCATCAGTTGGGTTGAAGAATTTCGGAGAGTCCTTAATCAGTGCAGAACATTCCTGAAGTAAAATTAAAACTAAATTCACTCTGAAAACTGAAAAAACTATTCCTTTCCCCAAAAGTGACTCAATGAGAGTTGTCAGTCCAGTTCTTGTGAAAAAGGGAGGCTGATTATACAGAGTTAGTTCCTGTGGATCTTCACTTGGTGTGTGCCTCTGCTTACCAGACACAGAAGATATGGAATAATAGAATATACTCATAAAAAAAAATCTAAATTAAAAAAATAAGCTACAATGTTTAGTTTAGACTAAAATAAAATAGATACTATACTTTCACTTTAAATAGATTAAAGTCAAAGTTGAGGTGAAAGTTTATATTATAAACTTATTTACATTAAACTGAGAGAAATTCTAAATTATGCCCTGATTTATATCAGCTCATGTTTGGCATTTTTAATAATTTTGCAATTTTAGTCTGAAACCACTTTACTCAGCCTAATTAATGATGAAAACAAAAACACCAATTCTTTATATTACAAAGGTTTTAAGTGTTTATTTGTATTTCATTTTAAATGCCCCTTAAAAAATGTCATTACATTTTGTTTAAAACGTTTGTGATTGTTATTTTTACAATTAAAGCCCCCACAAAGTGCCACTGCAAAGTAATAAAACATAGACATGATTCAGGTTAAAGTTTGATTTGGACATTTGTGTTTTCACGTGCAGCTCCTTTGGATAACATTTAGTTAAGTTCAAGGTTGCACTGCATTTCTAAAATGGGCCGTAGTTTACAACTGTAGAGTTTGGTGTGTGGGAGCATGAACACCTGAAGCTACCAGTTAAAAAAAGTGGAAACAGAAAGTTAAAGCCACAAATATCAGCATTCGTTGCACCAGAAGAAGGTTAATAGAATCATCAGCAAACCATCAAAGGTGGTGGACCGACATCGTCACCTCTGCAGCCAACACAGCCACAAATCAGTGTCCCCACTGAGTGTTTGGTCGAAGTTTGGAATTTCACATTTACCTCAAAACAATCAACACAAGATTCATCATTTTTTTCATCAGATTCAAAAGGAGGTGATGGTTTTTGGCTCACTGCATTGTATAAACAGGATGTACAGTATATATATATCATCATATATGTGCGAATATGGATACAGCTACAAACACGGCACTGGTTCACTGAGTGTGGACTGTTTGGGATGTAAAAAAACATATGTAAGTCAAGAAAAATGCTTGGGACACACTGACACAGGATTGTCAGTGTAACCGCTTCCATTTTTCTTTCCGACCATCTTAGAAAATGTCCTCCACTCTTCGTCTTTCTCATTTTTCACAGTTACTCCCTATTTTGCTTGCTCAGGTCTTGATGCCCAGAAGTTCTTTTTCTTTGGATGAAGTGTTCTCCACCTTTTCCTGTTCATCCACCAGTTCGTACCCTTTGCTCTCCTGCCGCGGTTCCTGAAGTCCAGCCCTCCTGCGCAGGGCCATGAAGGTCAGGAAGAAACAGAGCAGCCCCCCGCACACAAAGATCACCATCAGACCCAGAAACCTGCACAAACACAAAGGTGGTCATGAAGCTTTGGGAGCTCAGTGTTAGTTCAGCAAATAACATGATGACTGCACACTAAAAAAACGCAGACACAACGTCAAGCAAGTTTGTTTTGGCATCTATGCAGATTGAAACGACTTCTCCTTGTATATTATTTAGGTCAAAACATTGTTTGCAGTGTAAAGAACATCACTCCTTGACTTTTACACTTCGGCTTGTGGTCTTCATCAAGTTCTTTGTGCCCCCAAAAACACTTCACAGCAAATCACATGTGGTGGCGATAAACTGTTGAGTATATTTTTAGTATAGATTCAAATATGAGTGCAGCAGTATGCAGCCCTCAGATGGTTGAAACCTAATTTAATCCTGAAGTCAATTCTGTGCTTCTCTACTGATACGTTACAGTTATTGACACCATGAGAAATAAACACGGAGCTTCCCCTCATCCTCTCCGAGTCCCTCAGCTTGTCTCGGAGCCTCTCACCTCTGTCTGAAGTGGTCCAGGTTGTAGTAGTGACAAGAAGTCTGCTTGCCACACTTCTTGCCCCAGAGGATGCAGGTGGTGTCGATGATGCTGCCGTACAACACTGGACCGGGCATAAAAGCTGCGGATGGAAGGTGAAAAAATGGAAAGATTAACTGTCAACTTGAAGGAAGGTTGTGCTGATCATTAGGATTCATCCTGTGTCTCTCTTTTCTAACAAGAAAGGCGAGGAATCAAACAAGCGAGGGCGAGGGCCTCGCTCAAGGCTTCTCCCGGTGACTCACCGAGCACTCGGAACATCATGTACTGAACTCCCACTGCGAACGACTTGTCCTCAGTGGCCACGGTCCTGCAGCAGAGACACAGAGGAACAGACATGGTCATCGGACAGGGCAGCCACTAGCCACAAGGGATGTTAAGGAAACATTTGTTGCCAGATCAGTTGTTGGTTTAAAAAAACAACTCAGAATTCTGGGAGTTGAAACATGTTTTTACAGTCAGAGCGACTTTCAGCGTTTTCTTGAATTTAGATTAGAAAGCAGAGTGAAAAATATGCTGCTTACAGCTGCAGAATGTGCCTGAGATTCTTCATTCATGGTCGGACTGTGAACAGCAGCTGATAAATGAGCTCGTGTTCAATGTGATGTGACTAAATGTAAACGCATATGGGCTGAATCTCGGGGTATTCTGCTTCTGGTTGGATAGTTCTTCTTTTTTCTTCTTCTAAATGAAAGTTGCCATCAATCACCACTAAATACACACACTTACAGTCACGTGTACAAAGGCAGCATTGCAACAATTAAACTATCCTCTGTCACTGGGGTCTGGACCATGTGTCTGAACAGCTACGCAGCCACGTTTTTACCTCATGACCATTATTTGTATTCAATTATTTTTGATTAAATAAAACTTTTAAAACATGATCTCACGTGATAATATTCTCATATTAAAAGTCTACAGTGGTTTTGGAGCAGCCTGTGTTTACCTGTATAACATTCAATTCAGATTTAATCTATTTACTAAGTCTTAAAATGACTGTGACATTTCATCCAACAAACACGAGTTGATGTACTGACTTCTCAGACAGTATATTCAACTTAAATAGTTCAGTTTCTGAAGGAACAGCTGTTTCCAGAGTTGCCAGATGCACACAGAGGGGCAGAACCACAGGGTAAATCTGATTGGCCAAATCAGGTGCCGCCCCCCAAGAGTGACAGCACCCGCTGTAACTCTCAATACCATAAGGAATAAATAAACCACTGAAATAAACAACTATCATTATAAATACATAAAGTTAAGAAACCTTGTTGACAGGATGAGATGAGGCAGCAAGAAGTGGGGGGTGTCATTATACAATGTCATTCCCACTTTCTCTCCTTTCCCCCTAAAAATGTTCCATATTACTGTTGTTCTTTTCAATAATCCTCCTACAGCACTTTCACCACCATCTGGAACCATTTACTGGGATTTTTTTTCACATCACATATGAGCAGCTTTGGCATCCAGAGAGAACTTATGCAACACTTTATATTTATTACTGTGTAAGTGGGACATAGTTGATGTGAGGAGGACAGAAGAGCTACTGTGACGTCCAAACCACATCTTCCACATTTCCACACGATAACTTCTTACCTTTTGCTTTCTGTTTTGAGTTCATGGAAACACTTTTTATTTCTCAAAAACTAACCATTTCTCTGACAAGCAGCTAGTTGATAGGAGGATTTGGCTGCTTGACAGAGAAATGTTGGGTCATCAGATGATTCAAGTATTCAGATGATTCATTGCAAAAAAAAAAGAGGAAGAAAACTTTTCTCTGACGTGTAATTTATTTGATTCAGAAATACTGTATTGCTTTACATATTTGGGCCTCTTTAATGTTTTCTCCTTGACTTTGGTTTTGTGATGTTTAGTACCTCACTTGTAAGTTGCTTTTGATAACAGCATCTGACAAAGGACTAAACGTAAAAATGTGAAATCACACTGATTATGAAACAGCATCTGAAACATGACAAGTGGTCAATGTTGTTCGTACGGGTCATAACAATAGTAAGCTTCATTTAAAAATAACGAGTTTTATTTTACATGTTTTAAGTCAAACTAAATAAATTATAACGTATTAAAGGTAGAATATTTGCCTAGAAATGTAAAGTGCTTTCAGATCAAGCAGTTCTAGGGACTAACTGTCGGGATCTTCCTGCAGAACTACTCCCCTTCAGGGGCCTGTTTTTCTGTTTGCACTCAGGGCTGTTTGCCTTCCCAGGAATGAAGCCAGGCACCAGTTGTTCGCTCTCAGGAGCTGTCATGACTATTGCAATCTCACCTGATAGAGAAAACGTGCAAAGATCTGTGTCCAATTTCTAAATTTGGATAAACTGGTCAGATCTTCTTAAGGTAAACATGTTGTTTTTTTCTCGTAAAAAATGAACCAAGCTGGGAAACAACCTACCCTGAAGTGTTGTAAGAGCTTTTATGGATTAAAGTTCCCATAGTTCGCACACACAGAAAGGGAGAAACTTCCAGTTATAGTTAAAAAACAAAGAGCTGTGGTGAAAGTACGTCATTTAAAAATGACAACAAATGCTCATTTCCAGATGTGTACAGGTGATATTGTCATGTTTTCATACCTGAGTATCATCATGCATGATGGGGTCTGGGAGAAGGCGGCGACAAAGGCAGTAACTGCCATAAGAGCCAAGAAGGCCGGGAGGAGGTGGGAACATCCACTACCACAGGTTCCTGGAGAGGCGTAGGCGAGTCCACCGACACACCGACAGTTGGTGTAGTTCTACAAAAACAGACACATTTCTATTCATACATTGTAAACACATGTTATCAGCAGGAAACCAGTTTCTCTCCTGTGATTATTCTCTTACCTCTCACCCTAATCTCTCCTAACTTTAAAGGCTTTGCCTCCGTCCCATTTACTGCAGCTGCTAGATGTCAGGAAATGATTTCTCTGGGGTCATATTAAAATGTATTTATCTTACACTCGTTCTGGAGAATTTGATTTCTGGCCTGCTGCACTTATCTGGACTGGGTATCACTTCGTGCATTTCTGGTCAATTACTCAAAATCTACTTTGCACTTTCATTTTAGTCCGTCATTTCACTGTGAACGGCAACAGAAAAATGTCCCAGAACTCATTTGTGAAATCTATTAGAGGAACTTTAGGCCTTCCTTTAAAGCCTCAGCTGTTTTTCACTTTCTCTCTCTCCCAGTTTTGTATAAAAATGGCCAAGAGAGGGAAGCACAGAGAGCTTTATTTGGAGTGATTCACTGTGCATGTTAATGCTGACTTCAGCAGAGGCCACATGAACGGAGGTGTTTTACCAAAGGACACATGATAGATGCAGCTAAATGTTGAAGCATGAGCACGGTCTCTGCTCGAACGAGACAAAGGGATATTCATCCGAAGATTAATTAGATCCAGAGCAGAATGGTTTTTCTTTAGCTGCAGATTCAGTTCATTCAAACTGACAATGATTCTTACTGTGACTTTGCCATCGACGTTGGTCTCCACGGTCATACAGCCAGCGTGGCAGGGAGATCTGAACTCCATTCCGTCGGACCCACAGACGGGGTTAAATGCCGCCTCAGGGCACAGGCAGTTTGGATTGCACAATGACACAGTGGACGCACTACGAACACACAAAAGTTATTTAAATCTGATGTTTGCAGTGTCTGTAGCTGAGAAACCTTTTCACACAAATCTGTTACATTTTAATTTACATTTCTGAGTTTCCTCAGTATTTATAGTTAGTTAAAGTTATAGTTCAAAGCAGTTAGTTAAGTTATAGTTAAAATTATTCTGACAAAGCTGAAACACTATGAGAACTTGACTGGGAAAGTTAATTTTCCCTCAGGAGTAAATACAGAGAGGACATGAAGACACATGTTACCCAGTGCAGCTGTGTGTCTTTAGAGGCAATTAGTTAGTAGATACCTGCGAGAAAACACCCCGGACACATTCTGGGTGGAGCAGCCGATGAACAGCATGGGTAGTGATGAGAACAGGCACAGCAGAATGGCCACGGTGCACAACTTGCTGGCGCCGCTCACTGAAAGATTCAACCGCCGCATCAGAACTCCACCCAGGACGGTGCCCAGCACGGCCATGGGGATTCCAAACGCTCCTGGAAGAAGCAAATCAAGAGAAGCTTCAGTCGTGTTGGTTTGATGAATCCACGCTCATTCCCGCAGACTCTCTCTCACCTATCATCATGTTGGAAAAGGAGATGCTCTGGGTGAACTGTCTTTCAATAAACTTGGCCATGAAGGTGGCGAGGCCGGAAAGCAGCGCCGCCAGGTTGACCTGCGCCAGAACCACCAGCAGGTAGATGGGACTCCTCAGAGTTCGCAGAGCGATACGAGGGAAACCTGCAGGACAGTGGTGGACAGACATTTACTCCAACAGGTTCAATTGGCCAAATCAGCCCCAACACTGTGCAGATAAACTTTAGAGAAACTCCAGGTTACAGTGGAAGCCGGGACACTGTTCAGCAGAGATGATCATGGCAGTGATGGTCCGTCTGTTGGTCACTGTTTGACTATGATTCCGATGGAAATATGTCAACATTTGGTCACATAAAGGTGAGATTTATTGCTCTCAGTTCACAAATAATTTTGTTGGTGCTTGAAATTTTCTTTGGTACCAATATGAATTTGACATCTTTATTTTAATGATATTGCTCAACAACTACAGAGAATGTGATTCAGAGGAAGGTGGCTTTACACGACTTTTCCTCTCTAGTGAGTAGGACTGTTCACAAATAAGCAGATCTCACACTGAGGCCCCTTTTCTTCCTCTTCATTTCCTCCAATCTCCATCAAAAATGACTCATTTAAACAACGTTTTAGTAAAACTAAACATGTGCAGGCATCGTTCTAACCACTGTATCACCTGACAACAGACCACACAGATCACAAGATGGCATGACATAAGTTCAGCTTAACTGTTAGATGAAATTTAGTTTGGGCACTTGTGGTCCCCATTCTGATGTTTGTGGTTGCTAGTTTACACTGGAACAAACTACAGCAGAAGGATGTTTCCTGATTGTTTTGAATGTGTTGCGGGACATAAAACATAAAAAACAAAATGTGTTCGTATTGCAGGTCTGAGATGTCTCTAAAAACGTTAATGGACACCATCCACTGAGAGCAGGAAAAGATGAAGCACCACCGATTTCAACTGACTGAGGTGCTAGTAAAATGAGGTCTGGCAATTCCAACCTCCACCTGTGGGGGCGGTAACGTGCCGCACAGCAACACGAAGACACGGCAACAGGTGAATTAATCTGTACTAAAAAGACTGCTGTTAATTTATAATTAAATTAGGTTTTCGATTTATTTTGAAAGAATTGGACTTTTTGACCTTATAAAAGACTTATGTAATTTTTTTTAATGGATTAATAATTGTTTTTTCCATTTGTTTTGTTCAGCCAAGGTGTTGAAACAGCTAAAGTGATTCAAGCTGTACTGAAAATAATTTGAAACGTGCATTTTTTTCCTTAAATGTTTGTGTGATTTCAAAATGTGTGTGTGCATATTGTCTTTTAATGAGTCAAGGGGCTGGAACGCACCGAACTGAACCGATTTGGACCCATCTGACCATCTCTATGAAAATGTTCTGTGCGCACCACTGTTTATGTTGCTTAGCAACAGTCAAGTCAGGTACAGTTTCAGGTCTATTGGGTTTGGAGGAGCTGAAAATCTGATTAAATGCACAAACAATGATCTGTTGTTGCTTATTACTGACAACTAATAAATAGCATTTGTAGAACTGTTGTATAAAAGCAATATCACACACCCCTGTCAGATATTGCTTAAATAACAAATATGGTAAAAGTAGTGGTTATAAAAAGTGCAAAAGTTTACAGCCTCCTTGATAAGATACAATTTGGTTTAAAATGACCTTTAATTATTTTGTGATAAAGCAACATTTGTATCTAACTGAATGTGGAATAAATGTTGATGAAAAAATGTTTTTCCACTTTTGCACAGAACTGTATGAAAACATTGTTGTGCAGTGTTTGATGTCCTTTTTTTCCCTTGTTGCAGCCTGATCAGACAGGAAACAGACGAGCAAAAGAGATATCTTACTTTTGAGGAACTGAAGTAGCGAGAGTTTCTGATGGGAGTGTGTCTGCTGTTGTTGACTGTCCGGACTGGATTCGACATCGTCTGCTCCGCCCTGGACAAACAGAACATGACATGCTGAGTAGAGTCTGCAGTGGCTGCACATCCAGAAATGTGTAATGTGTTCAGTTTGGGGAAAAGCTTGTTAATGACGGAATAAGGATTTTTTTAGTCTGACCTGTGCTGAGCACAGGTCTGAGCTGGAATTTCCACCAACAGCTGGTTTGGTTTCAGCCTCTGTGTCACTTTCATTGCTCTCTGCAGGATTTAGGTCAAACTGGTTCTTTCAACCAACTATATAAGGCCATAGAAAGGATGGTTGGACTTCCAAACGATGCACTGTGTATGTGGAGTAAACCTTTACTGAGTCGTAATTTATCAGATGGTCTGTGTTTTTTTAAATCTTCTCAATTCTGCAAAGAAACTGCTGCAGTTCATGCAGGACGTTTGGCTCTGACACAAAAAACACTAACAGCAATGAAATGGAGTAAGGCTGCCAGGATGTTGCTCAACACCATGATCTAATGACTCCCTGGAACGCACACACACACACACACACGCACACAGACACACACACACGCACACAGACACACACACACACACACACACAGACACAGACAGAGACACACAAACAGACACACAGAAACACACAGACACAGACAGACACATACACACGCACACAAGACACACAGACACACACAGACACACACACACAGACACACAGAAACACACACACACACACACACACACACACACACACATACACACAGACATACACACACACAGACACAGACACAGACACACAGACAAAGACAGACACATACACACGCACACACAGACACACACACACACACACACACACACACACACACACACAGACACACAGACACAGACAGACACATACACACGCACACACAGACACACACACACACACACACACAAACACACACACACACAAACACACACACACACACAAACAGTTAAAGTCCAAAGTTTATCAGCTATAAAAACAAACCTCAGTTTAACTTTCGATTTTAAAATTCTTTTGCATGTGACAGATCTGAGACGGCTGTTATAGCTTTTACATAAGATGCAAACCGCCACCATTCAGACTGTTGTTATAACAGATAATAAGGAGATAATGAGCGGAATGTGGGGATTTAGTCCTGGCACCAACTCACCTTCACCAGCGTGTTATCTGAAGATCAGAATCCTGCATTTAGCTTTTACCTACTGTAACGTGGTGCAGTTTAAAAACAGAAACACAACAAACGTTTACTGTTGAAGCCGTTTTATCTAAAGCTTTTTCATCATTTCACTGCTTTCACAACTTTCACTGCTTGAGCTCTGTTAGTTTCGTGAAGTTAATGATATAACCACAAACCGTGTGTGTGTGTGTCCCTTTGGAAAACAGCCGTCAGCGTTGAGATGTGACGAACATGAGCCTTGTAATTGTTCATGTCAGGACAAAGCTTTGGTTTTAAAGTGAAAGTGCTGATATTTGGCTGCTGCTCTGTCACATGTCACAACGTCGGTTGAGCAATCGTTTAGATAAATGGCCTCATTAATGTGATCAAACCAAAACACACCAAAACCAATACCTGTTCAAACTTGTTCAGATCTTCAAGTAAGAGAAGGTTGTTTCTGATGCTCTTTTTCAGCCTCACATACAAGAAAAATAACTCATGTGCAGCTGTGTGAAAATCTGTGCTAAACAACTATAGGATGCTGTGATTAAAAGCTCAGAGAGCAACTCATCACGTTCTCTGTCTTTCCAGTTCAACACCATCTTCAGACTGTTTGTGGTGATTTGTTAACCCCAGTGTGATTTAGAAGAATGTGCACATTTGTCGCATGAATACAAGTGTTAAATATAAATTGCCTTTTACAAATAAATCGTGAAAATAGTATGTAATGTAAATGTAGGATTATTTAATAGAAACTGTTTAATGTGCGCTGGACGACTTCAGAATTTCTGTTATGATGCATTAATATGAGACTTTGGACATTAGACATTGGATTCCCTGATTCATTTTGTGTATTTTAATGCAGATCCAGTTTAAAATCTGCATCTTAAATCTTTATAAACCAACCAATCAGGCTCAGTTGATCCTGTTCATTTCTGGGCATCAGCCAAAATGACTTGCATCAGCATTTCTCTCAAAGAGCAGAACTAATGGTGCATTCAGGTGCAACGCGTCAAGTCTAAAATGTCAGGCTTTCCAAGCAGCATTGAGTTTCCCAACATCAAATTATATGTTCAACAATGTTTGATGCAAGCACAGGAAATAATCATCATCCACGTCACTAAGTGGCTTCCATAAAATCCTGCTGAATGAGTCACACACAACTGATCCATAAAGGCCTGAACACAGACACCTAGGAGAACTGAAGCATCTGGAAACAAGATCAGGGTTGGTGTCTCACCTCTTTGGGCAATTGCCTGGGGAAGAAGAGGTAAGGCAGCGCTGTGAGGAAGAGGAGGCAGGATGCCACCAGGAAGCCGAGCCACCAGGCGCCCACCCAACGCAGGTCTTTGGAGTCCAACTTGATCTCTTCTAGGAAAAAGAAAAGACACATCTTTCTTTTCACACTGACTACTGAATCCTATTATAGGAGGAAAACAGGCAGGAAAAGAAAAATAAATTATGATGAAATTATGACTGTTGAAATCTGTTTGACCTGTAATATCAGCAGACAGTTATTTATCCTACCCCCATACGGCCGCCTCCGACATGCAACATGAGCACTAAATCGTTGATTGTATTACCCTGGATTGTGTTGGATGGTAAGTAATACCTTGTACCAGCTCAGCCTCGTTTTATCTAACAGTCAACCTTTCATGTTTTTAATATGCCCTCTGCGTGAGTTGGGTTGAGTCATCACAACTACATCTACTCGGCACAGGTCCAGCAACCCTGCCTGGTGACCCCATGGGAAAGTTCGGATCCAAACTAGGTTACAAGCAAAGCTTTTCTACTTCTGTAGAACCTCTTTATCTCACAAGTGCCAAAAGGGCTTTACACTGCTTGTCTTCAACCCATTCACACACACACACACACATTCTCTCTCTCTCACAGTTGGGGAAGCTGGCAGTTAGATAAGTTAGGGTTCAGTGATCAAAGACCCTTCACCATGTGACAGGAGGAGCTGTGAAACTCTGGGCATCTGAAATGAAGTTAACACTTTACATTTTGAAGACATTAGCTGGAGTCTGAATCATGTTGTAGATGCCGTTTATTGGAAACTGGTCTCAGAAATAAACCCTCATAAAATGCTTTACATGCTCCAGAGTGGGCTGTATGTGAGACGAGCTGGCTGTAATGCAGCTTGATCACTGTATTTGGTGGCAGTAATGAACAGGCAAAGGCTCCTGATGGTGATGCAATACAGTCGGTTAAATTTAAATATGAGTTGATTTGTGTCAGACTCGTCAGTGGAACAGAGTCACACTCTAGGCATCTGCATGTGAGTCACATGTGCCTGTTCTTTGTTATAGTGACAGTCTCTCCATGTTTAGTAACCCAAAATGTTTCCAAGTAAATCCTGCTGATCATCAGAAAGATTCGATCCTCGACATGCGAGAACGCAGATCCTGTGAGCTGCTGCTCATGTCACTGCTTGCCTGCCTGTTGTTCTTGGATGTCTGCCCGAGTTCAGAAACTGAACGTTGACAGTGACAGATTATGATCTCCAAACGACTTCAGGAAACTAAGATTGATGTAAATGGAATATCAAACATGTCTGACAGCTTTGATAGTGTGACTCCCAGACCTGGGAGCAACTGTCATGCGAGGCTCTAATTACTTTGACAAAGAGATGAGTGACACAAACTTCCCTAAAAAAATAAAACTAATCACAAACAAAACATCACTATAGATACTTTAACCAGCTCTTAGCAAACCAACAGCTTCATTGTCTTGGTCTCAGACTATTACACTGATTAAACAGTGCATTCATACACACCTCATTTCCAAATAGCTGCTTGTGTAAAATATAATTATAAAGAGAATAAAATGAATTTCAAATGTTAAAACTGAGAAACTAGCAGCACAATATTAACCCTCATTCTGCAGATATTACAACAGTGTGGCTCATTATTAAAAGAGCAGCTAGATGAGCAGTAATAGTAAAATAAAGTAAATCAGTTTCCAGAGTTTCTCTGTGGGAGGTCTCCACATGGCCTTGGACTCTTCTCTTAAAAGACATCCGCACAAAAGCCAATAACCTACTTGTTAACCAACTGATAACACAACTGTAAAACATTAAGCAGAGAAACTGTGTCCTGTGTCCTGAACAGATCCCAATGAACGAGTTCAGATGTGCCAGGTCACAGTCATAGGCAGCTTTTTCTGTCACTGAGTGGCTGCATATTTAAACTGGTTTGTCAGGTAACTACAGGGCAGGTGACTGATTACACCTGCATAACCTGAGTTCTCTGAGTGAGCCGGCACCTGAGATGTACAATAACTAACTACATTCTGCACAGCCCCTCAGGTATAAGTCAGTATCAAATCCAAATAAACAAGAAGCTGAAAAAAGTATTAATCAAGAAGAAAATGTTGACATTCTCTGATTGGTTAGAGGGCGGAGTTTGGCATGTGCTTCGAATGACAGGTGGGGGTCAAACTTGACCCCCAGGTTGTTAACAGAGTTGGACTGGGTAATGGTGTGGCCAGAAAAGGAAATACAGTTAATGGGGGAGGAATGAAGCTGGTAGGTGGTGCCAAGCTTCGGTTTTGTGCTGTTCAGCTGAATGAATTTCTCTGACATCCACGCCTTAATGTCCTCCAGGCAGCAGCTGAGAGTTGATGGAAGTGTCGTGAGGAATGTGGGGTCAGGCTCAGTCTCACGTAGAGCTGGGTATCATCAGCATAGCAGTGGAAGGATACTCCATGCTTGCCAATGACGTGGCCCAGTGGGAGCATAGAGATGTTGAAAAGGGTCGGCCCAAGAACCGACCCCTGTGGCTCCCCACAGATGACCGAATGTGACTGAGATTTGGCATCTCCCATGGCCACACACTCAGCTCTATTTGTGAACTAGGACCCAAACCACCCCAGAGCAGTGCCAGAAAATCCATCGTTATGCTGCAGACGATGAAGGAGAATTTTGCGGTCAGCTGTATCCCAGATCCAGAAAAATGAGAAGTGATTGGAAGCCCTGTCTCGGTGCGATGGAAGGGGCGGAAGCCAAATTGAAATTTTTCAAACAGATTGTATCTTTTGAGGTGATCTTGAAGCTGGGCTAAGACAGCTTTTTTCAGGACCCTTGACAGGACAGGAAGATTGGAGATTGGACGATAGTTTGCCATAACTTCAGGATCCAGGGAGGGTTTTTTAGATGTGGTGTAATTATTTTTCCGTTTTCAATGATGCTGGGAATGTGCCTCTCTGGAGGGAGTAGTTAAAGATGCTGGTGATGAGTTGGCTTATGTCTGAGACATTAGCTTTTACCAAGGGAGTGGGTCCAAGGTGCACGTTGTGGGTTTCATCCTCTGTATAACTTCAACTTCTTTTCTTGACCAAAAACTGTGACAGGCAGCCTTCTGGCCTTGAAGTGGGCAGGTCTGGGGGTGGGGGGTTGGAGACAGACAGTGAGGAGCGGATGGTGTCTATCTTAGTGGTGAAATGTGCAACGAAACTATTGAACTGCTCCTCTGTGTGGTTGCTGCCAGTGTGAGTTTGAGGTTTGAGTAGATGATTTATTATCTACTAAAAAAAAAATATTATTATTAAAAAAGTTGTTTTGAGTTTCTGAGGTTGTTACTGATTGTATTTGAGTGATATTGTAATCTGGCAGCGGCAAGTGCTTTGGAGAATTTTTTTTTGATGTTCTCGGTAGAAAGAGGAACTTGGATCAGTGTTTCCAGCTTCATTCAAGATTCAAGATTCAAGATTCAAAGTGTTTATAGTCATATGCACAGATATAACGCATGTTTCCGTGTACAATGAAATTCTTACTTCTTGACTGTAAATTGACTTTTCTGCTCTCGGACTTTTCCGAGAGCAGTTTTTGTGGCAGCAAAGTGACGGCACAGGGGGAGAGAAGAACTCCACAGGGGAAAGTGGCTTCTGCAGACTGCTATGAGCCACTTTGTGTTAGTTAGCTGCTTGTTCCTTTCTGCAGATTTTGGTTTCACACACGCACAATTAGAGAAAGTCCATTAGAAACCTGGTTAGTTAAGTCCATGTAAATACGCTGAAGTTTGAACATCCTGAGGGTCAAGTGCTGCTGCAGCTGCTGCACATCTATCTGCAGCTTGAACAGAAGCAGTTTGACCGCGGGGGGAGTGCCTGAAACAATATCTGCTGATTAAGTCTCTGGTATGTTTGTTCATAAAATCATGGGCTGGGCCATTAATATCAATTATGACAATGTGAAATGATTTACATCAAGACCTCAAAGCAAAGTGTGCACATATTACAAGTAGCCGATCCGGTTATGTTGCTTTTGTGCAGCTCCCTGCAGCAGCACTAGTGCACAATCACTCCAATGACTTCAGAATCGTTACTACACAGGTAGAAAACCCTGTATTAAGAATACAGCCCCAAAAAACGCCACTCAGGTCAGTGGCACCTCCACCATGAGACTATGACACCACCATTACCCACTTTACAAATTTGTTTCTGTCTCATGGTTTTTTTGTCTCAAGCTTTTGTCTCCATACATGTCTACTTACTCGTCTCAGTCTTGAAGGTGTTTTGACTCATACTTGTGTGGGACTCAGGACTACTTTGAATCTCAGTGTTGTGTGGGGTTTGACTCTGGTGGTTTTATGGGTCTTAGGACTTGGACTCATCTTGAAAGTCTTTGTATTGTGGTTGTTTTAACTTCTGTCTCCTCATCACTGCTTTGTCTCTGACCTGTGTTTGTCTCATCTGTTCCATTTGTCTCATTTGTAACAAAGGAACAAAGTCACTCAGATTTTTACATTTATCTGATAACATCATTTGGTTCTTGTAGCTGTTTGGTGCCTAACTAGACATGTCTCTGTACAGCAGTTCAACACCACCAAATTTAACCCAGTTTTAATTTGTCTTGCTGACACTAGATGAAAACAAAGGTGAATGTGAACAACCACAATAATCAAATGTTGTTGCGGCTTTAACTTGACGCCGCTTATTTGCCTTTTGTGCAGCAGCTCCCGATGTTTTTAAGTTTTCTTCTGACACTGAGGAAATGACCATCGTTGATCGATGTCATGTTATTATTAAACTCCCATCACTATGAGTGACCTCCATATGCAGGAAAAACCTCCCTTTCCCGTCAAAATTAATTCCACAGTGTTTCATAATTATCAGCAAACTGCATGTCCTCACCTTTGGGTGACTTATCAAAGTCGACGTAAATCCGCAGCATGGCGGAGCCGCTGATGAAGCCGAAGGCCGGGCCAATAGAGGTCACGGCGAGGAGGATGCCTGAAAGACAACAAGAAACCACAAAAACAAGGCTTGAGAGCAAAAATGAGAAGGTTCAGTTTGTCTGCTTGCTGTTAGTTTATATCACTGCTGGATCATCTGAAACTTTCAACTCATTTTTAGTTTTTGTTAGAAAGTGTTTCAGCATAAAACCACTGTTACACTATTGCAGCTGGAGACAACCTTGAGCGTCGAGAGCTGCAGCCCTGCTTGTTTTCCAGCTTTCCGCTGTGGATTAGCTGGATCTGGTAAAGGCTGTGAAGGAAGCGTTTGAAAATAAGCAGGGCTGTGGCTCTCAGCTGTGGTTTCCTCTGTGTGCAGTTTAGGCCTCTTTCTAGCAGAGAAGCTGCACTCGCCACAGGCTGCTGTGACCATGCAGGTCATGCAAACGCTCACATGACGATTCCCACCAAGAGCTGGCGTTTTTATCTGAATGCAGAGTTATCAGTGGTTCTGTCGTCTGGCAGACAGATCACATTACCATCCACCTAATCAAGTCATTCTTGCCAACCTAGTCCAGACCAGGAAGGAGCTGTATTTATCACTACTGGGATAGAACAGGGCAGAACATACAAGTATGAACTACTTTTTAATGAGTCAACTTCACACTGTTTGAATAAGAACAGGATGAAGGCAGCTGCTGTACGTGACTCGCAGGTGAACACATATCACTGCAGCAGCAGCATCCAGCCTCTGGTTTGTCCTCAATTAGGTGTTTTTTTTTTTCAAATCCCTGCGTCTTGTATTATTCCTTTATTTATTGTGGAAAATGATACAATCCTATACATTTGTTTTTGGTAAAAGTATGTGAACCTTCAGTAACAGGTGAAACCTTGTTTTACAGCAATAACATCACGTTAAATGTTTCCATAACTGTTTATCAGCCTGTTCACTAGCTTGGAGGAAACTCAGCACATAGCTCCTCACAGAACTGCTTTAACTCAGAGGTGCTGTTTGGCTTCCTGCATCAACTGCAGTATTAATGTCAAGCTGGTCTTTCTGGTCTTCTCCTGTTTATTTATTTTTTTATTATTTATTATTATGACTGTTTCCACTCTTCAACTCTCAGTCATCTACAAATTGCAATTTGAATTGTACGAAAGGTGCTATATAAATAAAGTTTCTAATGATTTATTTTGCAAAAGCTCATATTTCTCCTGCTTTTACTGATCTTACATATACACAGATACATTTTTAGCGTGTGTTTAGGGTCATTGTCGGCCTGATTGACTCTGTTGTAGACACAAGCTTTTACTTTCCTCTTCCTCTACTTTCTCATCTCTCTACAGAACAGTCTCGGAACTGAAATGGTTATTTTTAGAGACTAGTTTCCTCCTTTACTGACTGAAACACCCAACTGTAATTATTAATCATCTTCCACAGTGAATAAATGAATAAGACAAATGATTCCATTGTAAACTACGCTGATAGTCGACAGAAACACCAGAAGAACAAAGTCTGACCTTTTATCACTACGATACCAGCTGAGTTAACTTTAGCTCTATAACCCATGGAGGAATCATACCTAAGAACCATTATGGAGAGACAAAGTTTTTAGTTTCTCTAATTCTCAAACATAACAGAAAAACACTGGAAGCTCTAAACTCATCAGGTCTTGGCTGATTTTGATAATAAAAGTTTTTGTACCGAGGTAGAGAGGAGAGTTCTTCTTGCTGGCATAGTCGTCGATGTAGGAGATACCGAAGGGCTGGATGGGGACGGCGCCGATACCCAGCAGCAGCTGGCCCAGCAGCAGGAGAGGGTACACCCCCTGTTGGGCAGGGCTGTCAGACGTGCTGCAGCTCTGATTGGATGGTAAAATAGTGGTGGAGGGGGGCTGGCAGAGGCCAGAACTTTGATCACTGGAGGCTGTTGGGAAACAGATGGACAGTGAGACAGTAAACTTCTCATAACCCCAAATCTCAGAGGTTGTTACAGCTGGTAGGGTGAAAATGTGTTGGTGTTTGCGTGCGCGGTCTCACAGCTGATCTGGTCGGTGTACTTATATTTTCCAGTCAGGAAGTGGGGAAGCGCCATCAGCAGCGAGGCCATGCAGGCCAACAGAGCTCCGCAACCGATGAACCGCGGCCGGTGGACGCGACTCCCGAAGAAACTCACAAAGATGATGAGGACAGTGTTCCCCACCTGGACACACATGAAAGACCACACAAATGTTCAACAGCAAATGCACAACGAGTTGATTTGACCTTGATTCAAATAGTGTGGCCTCTGAACAATCTGTTGATTTTCTGTTCAAGAAAAAAAAAGAGCATTGTCCATGTATTTTTCCTGTGCAGTGGCACACATGCAGCTGACTGTGACGTTTATGGACAATAAAGAACGGCCTGGTAATGTGTCAAGAACAAATGTTTCAGAACTTAAGGAGCTTAAAGACAAACAGGCCCCAGGGAGCGTTCGTACCGACCTCGTTGAAGGCAGCCAGCAGCCCTGATTTCTGGCTGGAGAGGCCGTAGCGTCTCTCAATGGTGGAGATAGAGCTCTTCATGTAGCCAGACACCAAGAGCTGTGCCAGCTGCAGCAAACTGTGGCACAACACAAAGACCTGCAGAGAGAGAAAAGAAGGAGGATGAGACAACAGAAATAGGAGGCAAAAGAAGACAGAAGAAACATCTGCAGGTTTTAATAGGATCAAACTGCAAATGCTAAATGAGTCTGGGGGCAATGCAGCAGCCATGGACCTAAAAAGTGTAAGTGTAAATGTAGACATTTCAGTGATGTGATGTTCAGAGAGAAAATGCTGGAGAGAACAATTCCAGGATGGACCATAGGAAGTCAGGTTTCTCCACAGGACACAGATGCAGAGACCTAGTTGTTATTTAAATTTCTAATGTCACGGTGTGTTTCCCCAGCAGTTTTGGATTAAGGATGTGAAAAGAATCAGAAGTGAACTCCAAGCCTCGAATTTGGTCAGTGACAGATTTTTCAGCTTTCTGGCTCTGGAATGAATGTCAGGTTTAATTTAGGTTTGGGCTAAAATATTGGATAAACCATTTTTATTCAAAGAATTTAGTGGCTCAAAAGGTATGTGGACATACCAACATAATTTTAACCATCTATGAACATTCTCAGTCATTTGAGTCTTGATTTTCCCAAAGGTGCAGTTCAGTGAACGCTGGAATTATGGTCTTTAGTTTAAGATTTCACTTCTAATCTGAAAGGCTTCATCAGTTGTGACCAGCTGGCTCAGAGGGGTATGTCTATAAAGACCTTTGGGATAACATAATCATAATATGATTATTGTATATTTGTGTTGCAGCTCAAACTGAATTATTTCACTGTCATAACTTGTGTAAACCTGGTTTCCTATCCAGGCAGTTGGCGTATGACACAACTGTCACGACTTGGAAAACAAGTTTTTGTGTTGTTCATTAGACTGAACATTTTATTATCCAGTTGGTTAGAAAGGGATGTGGAAAATTATATTTAATGCTTTATTTGTAGAGGATCCTCTGTGACCTGAACGATACACAAACATTCTGTACTCAGGTGCAGAAAAGCACAAAGAATTTAGCAAATCTATGTAAAATTCTGAAATTAACTTAATTTAAAACCTAGCAGTCTGAAGTCTGAGCAACTTTTTAACAGATCGTTTTCTGACTACTTCCTTATGGGTCCGATTACTTTTAAAAAACCTCTTCAGAATAAAACAGAAACACAGGGACTGAACTCTGCAGAATCTTCCTTGGAGCAGAGACAAACCTTGATGCTGTGGAAGAGACTCCGGTGCTGGACAAGGGGTCGGGATCCTGGGGGGTCAGCTTTCATGTTGGCCACCATGATTAAGTTTCCCACTCGCAGAGACTGAAAACAAAACGTGAACCTGTCAAACTGTGTCATAGGTGAATGATAACTGTGAGCACACACACAGTGGGTGTAGCAGAAAGCATTTACTGCAGGTTGAAAGTACATTTGAAGCACAGCTCAGTAACACATGTGAGCTGTGCTCATTTCAGATACTCCGTGCAAACACGGCTGCTATTTCCTCAATGCAATGAGTGCATGTGCTGTATGTCTGTGTACAGAGAGATCGGCAGAGATAAGAGGTGGGTTGAAGCTGTCGACAGCGGGTGGATGAGGTTCGGATGAAAGCCAAAAGGAAAAATACTGCAGGATCAAGTGGTGGGAAAAAAAAAAAACAAGATGTGAAGATACAGACGACGTTTGCACAGAGATACAAGCACTGAAAAAAACAACTCCCTGCTGACTCCGCAGGTTTGGTCACAGTCTCTAATCATCTGCCTGGTGTGAATTATTTCTTTTCTTGCTCCACAGGAGATGCTAAATTCGCACACAGCTTGTGACAAATGACATAATCTACACCCTGAAATGCAGAATAAACCAACAGGCAGCTAAAAAAAATCCACTCAGCCCACAGAGCAGCAACAATCCCACATGGGACAAGCAGGATTAAAACACACACACCCATGTTTCCCCATTTTCAAAGCAAACTTAGGTTCACACACTTTAAATCAGTGCCTGCAGTTCTACAGAGGCTTTTTAGATCACGAACAGACCAGAGCAAAAGCCTCCACAAACCATCCACCATCGGATGAAATTAATCAAGTTTTAACCTAAAGTGCAACGTTGTTTCCTAATCCAAACAGATGGCAATTTAAAGTTTACCATGTAATTGTTACACGAGCGGCAGGAACATGGCAACCTGTTATTTTGTACATGTTAACATATGATAATATTGCAAGTACTGTGTATTTAAACTATCATTAGAGAAAATTAAAAAGTTGAGGGCATGAAATTAAACAATCTGAGGCTGAAGTGACAAAAACTGCCATAAATACAGAATTTCTAGAGTTTATTGGGTTTGTTATATCCAGCAGAGTTTGTGTGGACATAAATATGCTACAGTATGAACATCTACTTCTCATCTGTACGTTTGCAACAATAAGGCAAATGCTGCCCATTTCCTTCACCCGGTGAACAAGTCTCTGAATGTGGACTATCAGAGACAACAGAGACATACAAAAAAATCAAACACATTAGTGGGAAGAGAAGCGGGAAGAAGCCACTTTCTTATCAGCAGAGGAATGTCAGCCTCAGGCCTTTTATGAGCCCACACACACTAGCAGAGGAGGGTCAACGCTAAATGCCAATGCTAAACACACACTCAGGTCTCGTGTTAAAAGCTGCACAAACACTCCTCCACTCAACGCTAACCGCAGATAAAACTAATCAGTGAATATGTTCACGCAGCAAAACACAAATGTCACAAATGTTTTGAAGTTACAGTGCAGCCAAATGCTTTTAGGATATTAAATCGATTTCAAAGGATAAGAAACTTTCTCTACGAGAGAAAGACCAGATTTTTTGGGAATTTAACTCACGAATGGACCTGGAGTGATGATGGAGAAGCTGGACATGCTGTGTTGGCAGGTTACAGAGGATTAATCCTGGTCACTATGGTGACCGTCCTCTCATGGTTCCCATGGGATTCACTGGATTAACTCTCCATCTAGTTGCACAGTACTTTTTTACTTGCAAAACTGCAAATCAGCAAATCTCCCCATGTTTGACTCGTGATATTGCAGTCATGATATTGTACAATTGAAGCTGAAGGTTGGTCAACATCTTCTGGCTTGAACCTACAGCTTTAATTTTTTTCTCTGCATAACATTTGTTTGATTGGCTCCTAAAAACTGTGGGATGCAGAATGAGTCCATCTGCTGCATCGCTGGTTTCCAAATCAGAGCTGGACTGACTTCACATGCTTATTATGATTCATAGAGGGAAAACTGAAACATTTGACTGACACAAAATTAAAAGTTAAAAGGGTTGTTTCCTTCAAGAAGAAACTTCAAACTGACTGACAGTGGGAATATTGTAACTATTGTTACTTTCTTTAACTTTCCTGCACTGACAGTATCTGCAGGCCTGCAACACAATGAACAAACCACTTTATTTCTTGTTTTATTCCTGAGACTTTGCATTGTGTCATTTCTAGGTGGAAAGTGACAAAGCTATCAGCTGTGGTTATTCAACCACAGCATTAGTCCCAGAAAAAGCCTGAAGGTCTCATAGAGATAAAGAAAGACATAGAATTGGCTGATTCAGACTCACTGTGAAAGCAGCAGCTCCTTTTCCTCCTTTCAATGGGCTCAGTCTGCCTCTTGTTTGCTTTTACTGAAGGATTCAGCTCTTATAGCTGCTGGTTGTGGGGGGAGGAGCCAGGAATTTGAGAAGGAAACAGACTTTCCTCAAGCACTACAGGCTGAGACTTTCAACAATAGTTGTAGAAGCAGGCTTGCTGGTGTCCAATGGTATAAAAAGGTTA
Organism: Channa argus; assembly: GCF_033026475.1. Classification (NCBI taxonomy): domain Eukaryota; kingdom Metazoa; phylum Chordata; class Actinopteri; order Anabantiformes; family Channidae; genus Channa; species Channa argus. The sequence goes on from NC_090218.1 coordinate 13,040,574, forward strand.
GAAGAGGGTTAAAAGAGATCTTTGTATGACAAACACTGAATATTTCCAATTTTCTCAATTTCCAATTGAGAGGATAAACAAGTAATTCCACAGAACAATATTCACAAATCAATTCCACAGAATATTAAACAAACCATCTACCTCCACAGCTACACACTCAACCTTCCACAACTCACTTGTTGCTCTACTCCACTACCATGTAGTTCACTTCCCTCCATTAGCTCCAATGTAGAAATGTAAATAAGTGTTGGTAACAGGTCCACCTGATTTATTTTTCAGAACGTGGCTCTGTATCTTCAGTAGAGTTATTTTAAAGCTTATCAGAAGCAAGAAAAACCACAGGCACTTTCTTTAAGCCTCTTTAAAGTAGCTGAATTAGTTTTTAGCAGCTCTTTTTTATAATGTACCTAAAAATGCATGGCCAACTGTCACTGGTTCAACTTTAAAATATGAAGATTCATAAAACCAGGGCTTATGTTCAAGTGTCCAAGTGGAGGTGAATATTTTACACAGATGCTGTGACTTTAACATTTTTTAAATCCCGATGAAAACACATGAACTGTTTTTATCTTCACATTGTTGTCATCGTTGTTGTTGTTTCCAGTACAAAGACCAAGAAAAGAAAAAAGTACAGTACGCGTCTTTAAGGTTTGTGTCCATTTCCTGTCATTCATAGTATTAAAGTGACTAAAAGCCAAAGGGCCAGAACAATAGCAAAGGCTGTAAAATGTTAATTTTTACTATCCAGCAGCACTAAATGTGTTGCTGATTCTAAACAGCAGATCAAGGCCCGAAATATTTCATTTACTCAAATTAAAGACAAAAGGGGCGGCTGTAGCTCAGTTGGTAAAGGCAGTCGTCCATGGACCACAGGGCGAGTGGCTTGATCCCCGGCCCTGGCTATATGTCGAAGTGTCCCTGGGCAAGACACTGAACCCTAACAGCCCTTTCCCCTCCCCAGCCGTGCCGTGCCGGTCCAAGCCCGGTAGAAATTGGGGAGGGTTGTAAAAACTGCCAAATCAACATGCGGACAATGATCCACTGTGGCGACCCTGAACTCACAGGATAAGCCGAAAGGACAAAAACAAAAACAAAAAAACTCAAATTAAACACAAAAAGCAGCACATTTCCACATTTGAGAAACTTAAACTAATATGTGCTCACTGTAGTTGGAAACGCTATTTGTACACTGAAACATACACATTTAGATATTTGACCAACTAAAAGAATAAACCACACATCAGTATGAAACCTCATGTCATTCATGTCGAAACTGTTGAAAAAAGGCTGACAGAGCAGCAGAGAACCAGCAGGTGGTGCTAAAGTCCAATCCGGTTGTCTCCAATCTGCTGAACCCCACCTCACCTGCAGTATCTAGAAATACCTGCTGCTCAGTGGTTTCCCATCATAGTACAAGTATACTTGGACATCACTGCAGTTCCCAGAGAAATAGTCACATCTATCTGACACCCAAAGTTACTGATTACTTTTTAAATTCGACGTCATGTTGAAACGACACTAAAGACTGAAACAGTGAGAGCTGGTCAGAGCAGCACCTCACAGTTCACTGCCCCTGCTGTGGGACAACTGGTGTTTTGGGCAAAAGCTCTAATATATTCAGAGGCCTTCACATTTTGCACATGGTCGAGTTGTAAATGGACAAAACTATTTTTTTCCATCCCTCTCTACTCCATGACCCACAGCATAAACACCTCTGCAGAGAAAAATCGGGATCTCTGTTCGAGGGGTCATTGCACTGCTCTGCTTGTCCAGTCTCCTCTGTGTTATACGCTGAAGCTTTTGGTAACTCTGAGCTTTCAGTGAACGATGGAAACCCTGATGTTTCAATATTTGATCACAGCTGGTGCATGGGCTGGGGTTTGAACAGTGAGACTTCTGCATTCTGCATCTCCTGATGCTTTACCCACTGATCCACTAGGCCAACATTTAATACTTCTGACAGACCTGCAGATCCATAATACTGTAGGTTTTCTGAATTTGGTAAAGATTTCATCTGAACTTGTGCTTTGGAGTTGAATATTATTTTGAGTATTGCTTGTTTTTGGTGCCTAAATTCAGTGTGTAACAACACTGAAGGAGTTGGTGTTTTAAAGTAACCGAACAGGACGTGTCCTGGAGTGTGATTAACCGACAGCACAACAGATCACATCCCTTTGCAGAAATCTGCAATACAATTAGCTTTGGTTTTGTACAGTGTCCGTGTTGATTATGAACATAGATGGAAACTGCAAATATGTTGATCCTGAACATAACAATCAAACACTCCCACAGGTTTTTCTATTCTGATCTTGCAGAAAAACATGCAGCTTTGATGACTGAAGCATTTTCTAATGTTATTTTTCTCACACAGAACTTAGTTAATGTTAGAGGAAGACGGCGGCCTGCTTCAATGCAGAAAAAAAGCCGACTCTGCAAACAAAGGCTGCTGTAGTATGTGTTTTATACAACAGGTCTCCACAGACTCAGGCAAATGTAAAAATGCAAACTATAAAGTTGATCATGTGTTTCACTAATGCAGTGAAGAACTGTTTCAATAATAGTTTTTTAACAGGGAAAACATTTTTTACCTTTTCTATAAGATGTTTAAGATTTTCTGTGCATGTGGGAGGATCTTCACTTCCGAAAAGAAAAGCCAGAGAGAGCAGGTTAATCCATGAACTCACCTGTTGTTTCATTTTGCACAGCTAAAAACGTGTGATGACCATGTAGCTGTAGCTATGTCATGTTTTTACAAGATCACATTTGAATTTTTCATCATGCAAATAGAAACAGTTAAACGTTTTGTCGACTCTCTGAGACACAAACAGTGACTTTGAGATTTTGATTGGGACAAGATGTGGCTTCTCACGGAATAAAAGTTCAGAGATACTTGTGAAACTTCTGTCACCTCTACATGTTCCTTTCATACAGATCCTGATGGGCCTCATTGTTTCTTGTTGTAAAGTCTTTCTTGTTTTCAGTGTTGCCTGCTCTGAGCTCAGGGGCCTGCTCTTCATCCTAATGGTGGACAATTGTCATCACTTTGGGTTCCACTTGCCACAGTAATGAGTGTTATTAATGAGCTCCACTGTGAGCTGCCTGCTAACTAAACACTTACCAACACTTTCTGATGATAATTAGTCCTCGGGGAGTCATAGATGCTTTTCAGAGCTCAGAGCATCCCACTGATAACAGGAGGTGCTAATGAAAGCTTCTCGTGGTGTCTGCAGGGACTCACCTCACTGTGCTGATTACAAGCTGCAGTACACAACATGTTATTGTTGAAATTGGCTGATCCCTGAACAATTGCAAAGAACTCGGATCTTCCCCTAGTGCCATCACTTGGCAAAATAAGACTTATCCAATGAAATTTTCCTGAGCAGACAAAACTTTGGCTTTACATTACATCATTGTGGTTTTAACCCATGACCCAGACTGCATCAAACAGAAAAAAGCTAGAAACAGACCAATCTGAAAAATCAAGTAAGGCTGGTGAAAAAAGTCTAAAATTACGGTTTACAGGGGGTTTTGTCCTGTACCCACAGTCAGATTAAGGAGCAATCAGGACAAGTCCTACAAATGTTCCCTTTGCAATCAGGCATAAACATCAGTCTTTGTTGGACAAACATAAAATAAATCAGCAGCACAAAAAGTGTAAAGATGGAGACAAAAGGCTGGACTGCAGCTTGGAGTCCATGCCCACCTGGGAACCACTGTGCAACTTCTAATTCTATTAACCTGCTGGTCACTGAGTCACCTGGGAACTCTGAGGCCTCCAGGACACTAATTACAGCCCAGTAATAAGATATGTCTGCTAGAACCACTTTATCACCAGCTAGGAGCCGCCATGCTCCTGTTTAGAGAAACAGAAAAGCATTAATAAAAATATCATCACCTTTACGTAAAACTTTTCGTGTTTCATCTTTGGTAAAAGGGTTGTTTCTGTGTTATTTTTAAAAACTATAACTAAATTACTGAGGGTTTGAAACACTTACCCTGTGATTAATGGACAACCTGTCAGAGACACAAGTGGCCTCACTCAAATGTTTGGTGGTGGCTCTGCAAATGCCCAGATTATGTCTAATGCCAGCGTTATGGGTTAGAGCTAAAATCATTGCCTAAACGTTGAATGAGCTTCATGTCCACAACTCTGCCCTCCAGCCTTCCACTACAGAATGGACACAGGACAAAGTGCCCAATATGGACAGAACAACTATTAGAGATTATTAGACAGATTTACAGCCACAGTCCCTTTATCTGATTAAACTGACACAAACATATATCCACCTGGTTTCTCTACAGACATATTCATAGTTGGAGTCACAGGTTGTATTTGTACATTTCTTCGCTGATAGTCCTGGTGATCAGAAGCCAGGAAGCCAGAAAACAAAGAACTAAAGGAGTGTGGGAAGCTGAAAGCCAGCGATGGTGAAGTCATATTTACATTACATTTGTCATGGCTCAGACCACACTGATGGAAATATAATTTAAAAATGTTTGCCTATAATTTTTCCCAACAATATTTGACTCCTTTCTGTAGGATGACTCACAAGAATGAAACAGCTATGTTAAGCCCAGTGGCCACACCTTTAATCATTTAATTACATTTACCTGAAAGCCTTTTATTATCATCTTTGACAGTATTTAAATTCAAGCCCTCAAATACTCCCACACTAATGTCCTCTAGCTGACTCATTCCCCTGGGTTTTCTGAGGCACCATGAGAAACGTTTTTTATACTTGACATTCAAAACCTCTCAGTCCCTGAGCCACAGTTCCTCATTGGCTGAGCTGCTGCTCTGTAGGAAATAAACCTTTGTTCGCACTGTTGAGTTTACATGAATACATTCTTTCATTTAACGGACCTTATTAAATTCCCATATCATAACCATATCGTATCTGTGATGCTGAGGGATGTCAAGGTTGAAGGTGATGGAGTCTTTTAAAGATGTGGAAATGCCCGACAATAATTGAAAGAGACAGTAAAATAACTATAAATGTTTACATATTTCTTCAAACAATGTGCACCTTCTCTCGTGTTGCACCATATTGCATAATGCTATTTAGCTACGGCTGAGTAATCTTAGCTAGCTGGCAGGCTAATTTAAGTTAAACTGGACGTTAGCTTCCTCCTAGCTCCTGTAACATGCTCATTTGAGATGATCACTTGTATTGTTGTAATTCAGGTCCTTAAAATGTAATGTTAATTGTGAGGGATAAAATGGACAATGAAAGAAAGAACTTAGACAAGCCCCAAGTTTGCAGATCTGGATTCAGTCACAGGCCATCAGATGAAGGACTAAGAATAATTAACTTCATGGGAGGTGGGTCTGTTGTGTCAGACTTGTTTTTATGTGCCTTGTCAATTTCTCTATTATTATTATTGTATTTTAGGTCTCGTTAGTGCATTATTATTACTGTTTTGACTGGTTTTATTGTTAATTGCCTTTGCTTGATACACCTTTTAATCAACTTTCAATCATCTGTAAAGAACCTAAACCTGCATTAATCTGTAAGAAAGGTGCTATATAAATAAAGTTTTGATTTGCTTTGATCTTTAACATTTTAAATCACCCTCAGGTGGGTGTGTGCAATGATGTTATAGGTTTATAGCCAGTGTGTTGTTTTGTTTCTTATTTTTATCGTGAAGCAGCTTGTGTTCCAGCACTGAGTCCAAGGCATCTTGTCCCTAAGGGCACAAAGTATATTCTACACTATTTCATTCTACTTTTTTTTCTTTTTCTGTTTCCAGCTAACCCCAGTTCACCAAGCACTAATGAAGTACAATTCCTAAAATGGCAATTGTGAAATATAGGATGGTGGGACAGATGTTACAAAGCACTTTTTAAAATCAACATAATATTTAATGCATGTACAGCTACTACAAATGTTCTTTTATCATCAGAAGTAACAAAAATGTTCAAAGTATATAAATAAAATAAATTAAAACAAATTCTTTTAGTATAAAAGTTTGCACCACCTCTTGATAAATAAATTAAACTAATTTAATTTCTGATGAAGGAACATTTGTTCTAGTTAAATGTGCATTAAGTATTTTGCTAATGAAAAAAAAAGATCACTTTTACTCTTTTAGCCTTTTCAAAATAAGGGGATGCTCCTTCCTTTGAACCCAAACTGGAGGTTCAAGCACAACCACAGGATCCAGATCAGAGACAGAGACAGAGCTTGATGAGAACCAGACAGGCAGGTACAAGGACAGTTATGGGTGAGAGTGTGGGTGTTGCTACAAATATCTGGGTGGTGCAGGTGTCTGTGCATGTTCATGTCTATGAATATAGTAATGTGACAAATGCACGTTTCAGTTGGTGATGTAATCAGTTAATTCAGTGAAAAGCACAGGACTTTAAAACAAACTCAAGTCATGTCCCATTTAAAATTGTCACTCAATGGTTCAAGTTTAACTTTGTTTTAACCCACTAATCAATCTCTCCAAAAGCCTAATTAACTAGTTTTTGCCAAAAATGTTACTAGTAATTATTGTAATGGCCACGTACATCAACATCAACATGTGAGTTATTATCCACATTTCTAATCAGCTGTCACTGACACTAATTTAATAGGTGCTTACTCAGAAACTTGCTATTGTGCAGGCGTCTGCCTTTAGTCAGTCAGTGGGGAAACACACGACAAACCAAACCACTGTCTATAACTTCTTACACTGTTTATGATGTAGGAAGCATTTCTCTTTCTGGAGCAGAGTAAAATAACTTATCTAGGAAAATCATCAACTGGTCTCACACCAGTTTCTACTTTTCCCTCCACAACGATAAGCGTTGCAGGTCCAGAGGCAGCGAAGTTTCCCCAAATCATGGTGCTCCATCGTACTTCATTGTTGGATGATGGTTCTCTTTTCAAGACATATAGTACATTGTGCAGTGTTCTTGCCAATAAAATGGACCTTTGTTTAATCTGACCCCAAGACATTTTTCCAGTAGGGTCACTGAGGTGGTCTTTGGCAAACATCTGACCTGCTGCATTGTTGATTTTTGGAGATGATCCTCTATGATCCTTTGAAGTTGGCACCGTGGATGGCAGCCTTGGTGTTTTGGTACATTCTAGCTTGTGTTGTTTGGTGTTTTATTTATTTGTCTGGTGGCTCTTACTCCAGGAAAGAGCTGATGAACATCAGTGATACTATCCCTGTGGCCTTATTTCTGATTTTTTCTGGCTATTTTGATCAAGGAGGTGCGTAATAAAGTGAAGCCCCACAGAAGAGGTAAATGCTCAGGTGTGCTAATGTGTCTCTGCTGGTTAAGGATTATGCACTGCCTAGAATATTCCCCTCTAACGTGCTGGTTGAGCTGAACATGATGCTGAACAAAAACAGAGACTTTTCTATGTTCTGTGTTCTGAGCTTCATGGAAATGTGCCTGTGTGGTCTTATACCGGAGACTGTGCTACAGCTGAGTGGAATCCAACTTTACAGAGCAGGGCCAGTCTGACCACATCATGGTGCACCTGATTCCAGCATACAAGCAGAAATTAAGTCTGCAAACCTGCTGTGATGACGTCAAAGAAGTGGCACCATTGAGGCTGTGGGGAAACTTCAGGAGTGTTTGGACTGTACAAACTGCGATGTTTTTAGGTCTGTCACTGACAGTCTCGATGAGTACACGGACACTGTGACGTCCTACATTAAGTTCTGTGAGGACAGTGTCTGTCCATCACGGACAGGGCGAGACATTCAGAGGGGCAGACAAATACAAATACAGAGAGGCTAAGTACAGATTTATCAGGGAGGTGAGCCGAGCTAAATCAGTGCATGGTCAGAGAATGGAACAGCAATTCTCAGCCAACGACTCTGTGTCTGTCTGGAAAGGGCTGAAGGCAACAACTAACTATCAATTCAACTTTATTTATTTATTTAGTTATTTGGTTATTTTATTTATTTACTGTTTGTGGAGTTCAACTCTGGCTTGAATATAATCCTTCCAGCTCTGCTCTGATTCCATGTGCAGGTGGATCACCGACTTCCTGACAAAGAGACAGCAGTTGGTAAGGTTGGTAAGGTTTCCACCACCTGCATGGATCTGCTCTGTTATTCTCCCTGCATACCAACAGCTCCACATCTGGAGATCAGGCTGTTGAACTTGTGAAGTTCACAGATGACGCCACCCACATCAGCCTCATCTCTGATGGAGATGAGTTTACCTACAGGAGTGAGGTTGACCATCTGGTGCCATTGTGCAGCATGAACATCACCCAGAAGCTCATGTGGGAGCAGAACATCAGCTCTCTCACCAAGAAGGTTCAGCAGAGGCTTTACTTCTTGCAGCAGCTGAAGAAGTTTCACCACCCTGGGTGAACTTCTACACTTTTGTCTTTGTCTTGTCTCTTGATAGTCTCTATGGCCACCAAACTGATACCTTGATGTCACATTGTGTTCCCAGGTGGAAAGAAGCTCTACAAAACTGAGACAGGAGTTGTGGTCTTGTGGCATAAAGTGGAATGGTGAGTTTTTGGTGACATTGACATGAGAACATTAGAAGAGAAATAAAAGGTAATTTAAACTTAAATGCTGTAATATCTATATTGTCTTTTAAAGGTGTCTAACTTAAAACAACTTTCTCTTTTATTAACTTTTCAAATTGTTGCTTTATAGACATGTATACGTGAGTTAAAACAGGCCTGATTGCATCTACGAATCAGCATTTGTATTTTGTTTCTTCTGCTCCAGGTACATGGAAAACTACACATTGAACAGCTTTACCCTTCAGCTGGAGGGGTTGAACATCTCAGAGGATTCCCTGTACCCCATCTTTTTCTTATTCTTTTTCTTCTACCTATTTATTCTGTTAGTCAATGCAGGCATGATGGTACTGATTTTAATTGACAAAAGCCTCCACCAGCCTATGTATCTCCTTTTTTTCAATCTTCCATTCAATAACATTCTAGGACAATCTATCTGGGTGCCACGTTTGCTCATAGACATGTTGCGGCCTCCTTCTGAGCGTCTTATTAATTATTATGAGTGTGTTGTCCAGGCTTTCATTACACACATGTCTGGCACTGCTGCACACACTGTGCTCATGATTATGGCCTTTGACAGATATGTGGCCATCTGTAATCCCCTGCACTATGCTATTATAATGACCAACAAAATGGTGATCAAGCTGACGGTTTCGGCCTGGGGAGTGGCCTTTGTGTTGGTCGGAATACTGCTTGGTCTGACAGTACGACTGAAACGATGCAGGACCCTGATCTCAAATTCTCACTGTGACAACGCATCACTGTTTAAGCTCTCGTGTGAGGATGTGTTTATTAATAATGTGTATGGCATTGCCTTTACTGTGTTCCTGTTCACAGCGTCTGTGGGCACCATGGTTCTTACCTACACTAAAATTACAGTAGTGTGTCTGACCAGTAAAAACAAGTCTTTAAACAGTAAAGCTTTAAAGACCTGCAGCACTCATCTCTTTGTATATCTGATTATGTTCTTAAGTGGACTGCTCATCGTTGTGTTGCATCGCTTTCCTCAGTACTCAGACTACAGAAAACTTTCTGAAATTGTGGGTCATATTATCCCTGGCAGTCTTAACCCCATCATTTATGGTGTGCAGTCCAGAGAAATTAGGAAATTTATGTCAACGTTGTTCCAGTCCAGAAAAATTTGACCACAATTCTACTGAAAATACAAATGTTTTTTAACTGTATATGATCTGTTTTTGCTGCTTTTAAATATTTGAGCTTCTCTGTCTCTGCACTTTTCAGAGTAACATCTTAAAACACCTGTTACTTATATAGTAGTCTACATGGATCAGATACTGTGTGAACTTATAAGTGGTTAATTTCTATCTAAGGTTCAAATCTTTACCTGGAGGTCTTGAGAAAGCTCCTTGAGACATAGCACATGCAATGGTGAAAGCTAAAATTTCCTGTAGATAGAAAAGTGCTGCACATCCAAAAACACTAAAGTGAGATGACAACTATTAAAGTAATGTTTTTAGTCAGCAGATGATGTGGCCAGCAGATCAGCAACGCACCTGAGCCACCCACCTGACTGCGTATGTCCTGTTGATATCATTGTAATTTTCTACCATTTTATGAATTGGCAGCAAACAGGAAAATAAAGGCTGCTAAAAATAAAAATAAAAATAAAAAAATAAAGAGATTTAGATTAAAATGAAATGAAATGACTCACTTTTGATAAAATGATAATGTTTTTTTTAATGATAAAAATAAAATCTTTAGTACTGATGTGTCTATACCAGTGATAGTCCCCCATGTCAGGGCACTAAAATGTTAAGGACACAATAAAGTAATTAAAAATAAGTCATGTCTGTTCCTTTGCATGCACTGACTTCTTGCCACAATCTCCCAGGCCTTGAAATTCAGCTTTAACACTATAATCAACTTATGAAGTTTAACTTGCTTCAGGAATTGATCCATTACTCTGCATTAACCCTAATTAATAAAAATAATATACATTTAGATAGTACTGATATCATTCATCATCAGAAATAACAAAAATGGTAAAGGGATGCACGAGTTATAGTACAATAATTAAAATTATATCTGGGGAAAAGTTTGCATTGTTTTTGATAGATTAATTAAAAATGAACTTTTGATGAAATTGGGCCAACCCACCCACCTAACCCTAACCCATATGCATTAAAAATAATGTTGATAGAAAAAGAAATCTCTGTTTTAGTCTTTTTAACATTTTCATACCAGGTGGTGCTAACTTCTGCACCCAACTGTAAGTAGTGGACGTCCATTAATTACTCTTGGGACTAAGTTGTTAACTTTTTTATCTCATCATTATTTTGATCATTTCAATCAATTCCTTGTATTGAATTTGTAATAATTAAAGTTTAAACAATTTGGATTTGTTGTACTGTTTTAGTCTTCAATAGCACTGATTGGTAAACTGTATGTTCATCATGATCACAATATGAAATGATGCCATACGTCCGGCCCCGTTTTTGAAATATGGGAACCACCATCGAAGTTTGCCAGTCAACAGGCAGTGTCCCCTTCCACCATGTGAAAGAGAAGACACTTATAAACAATGTGGCCCAATGTCAAAGTCCCACAATGTCTAGAGCCTTTGGCATCTCATGGCCAATCTCATCAACACCTGGCACATTGCCACTGAGGAGCTTCTTTACCATCTAAGGGATTTCTGCCAGAGATATGAGTGAGCCTTAGCCCGAGTCTTTAGACTCTTCCTCCTCCTCAGAGGACATCTTTGTTCAGTTCAGGTGTTCCTCAAAGTGTTCCTTCCACCAACCAACGAACATTACTTCTTCTTTGGTTGTTTTTGGACTTACTGAAGGCAGCGCGTGAGGCAGGGTTAAGAAAGTATCACCACAGAGCAGCTCGGGGCCACCAACTGGTCGGCTATTCTTCGGCCAAACCCATCTGCATTGAACTTACCAGTCAAATTTCCTTCATTACTTCTGTCACTTTCAAATACTATGACATGTTTACATTACCTGCCAATTTAATGTGCTAATTTTGCACTATGGTTAACATCACACACCTCATTCCGTTGCTCGATGCCAGCATTGTTCTTACCTAGACTAAAACAACAGTAGTGTGTCTTAACAATAAAAACAGGTCTTTGAACAGTAAAGCTTTAAAGACCTGCAGCACTCATCTCTTTGTATATCTGATTATGTCCGTATGTGGACTGCTCATTGTTTTCCTGCATCGATTCCCTCAGTGCTCAGACTACAGAAAACTATCCACTATCATGGGCCATATTATCCCTGGCAGCCTCAACCCCATTATTTATGGTGTGCAGTCCCAAGAAATAATAAGATTAATGTAGTTGCTTGTGCATATTTTGTTCCAAATCCTATATCATTGGAGCATCCTAACTGTCAGATCAAGAAATATGACATGTCTACTCCAGTCAATGTAGAAGCTCTATAAAAACAACGACGAATGAAGAAAAAGCACCACAACAAATTGCTTGCTTCTGAAATGTTCGCGATGGGAAAAGTTTCCATGCAAAGGACTGAACCAAAGAGCACTGCAGACGTGTAGTGACAGCTCTGCTCCAAGTGGAATTGTCAGGTTATCAACTATCCTCAGACTGAAGAAGCTACTTGAATGTGTGATCAAACATTTTTAACTTTGAAAGAATCTTAGTTGCCATAATGAAGGCTGCTGTTTGTAGACATCAGCTCACTGTAATACGTGAAGTTTTCCAGTCCAACATCCTTCACCTATAGCTGTAACTGCCTCTAGCTGTCAGAAGATCCAGACTTCCTGGCACACAGGAAGCAGCACGTGACCCTGGCTGTAGTCACATCCAACATTACAGCTTTTAGGTGGTGCAACACCAAAACAACCCGGAGCTGAATTAGCTCATCAACAGTGCAAAGAAGCACCACATACCAATCCCCTCACCATACATGACGGCTCAGGGTGTGCTGTAAAATCCTTCAGATTTTTAGGATCTTCTATCTTCCAAGACTCCATCCATCAACACAATCATCAGTTCAGATAATCCAACCTGCCTCAGGAACTGCTGTTCCAGTTCTACACCATAATCAGAATCCATCTACACATCCAGAACTGTCAGACTGTCAGTTTAAAAACCAAACATGATAAGAACAAAACCAAAGGACAGTTGGGAGTGCAGTAAAAAACCCGAGCAGGGACTGAGCAGAGAAAATCACTAGACCACTTCATCATGAGAACAATCACTTCCAACTTATTCCATTCAGGTAGGTGCTACAGAGCACAGTAAACCAAAACAATCAGACAAGAACATTCTCATACTGAAGGACATTACTGTAATGAACCTTCCCTTAGTGAGATGAAATGTGAGATCCCATGACAAACAAATGATGTTGAGTCAATATTGTGACTAGAATTGCTGGATGAAGTTTGATAAATTCCTGTTAGGCAGCAGCAGAAAGTTAGAGTTTATATTAAAGGTTCTCCCATCTGATTGAGTAATTGATTTGGCCTGTTTTCTCAGGGGGACATGAATTAGCCTTGGAGGTTAAAGCCAATAGTGATTGTTGTCTGAAGGATTTTTAAGAGGGAATTGTGTTTTTGAAATTACATTAATATCTAAAAAACTGTTATTACATGTTGGACAAGGTGAATGTCACTTAGTTTTTCTTCAAATCCTTATCAATGTCCAGCTGATTATGATCACTGATACACTTCAGCCGGTGAAGTGAAGTATTCTACCCTCCTTTGTTGACAGTCTCTATGGCCACCAACTCGATTCCATGATGTCACAGTGCACAATACATCTCCAGATGACAAAATCTCTTTTAAAACTGAGATAGAGGTTGTGGTCCTCTGGCAGTAGGTGGGGTGGTGAGTTTTTGGTCACTTGAAAACATGAGAAGAGAAGTAAGGTGTAATATCTACATACTACAAATTATTTAATCGTTGGACTGTTTCAAAAGGTATCGAAGTAAATTTTTCATTCTCTTTTTATTGAATTTTACAAACTGTTTCCTGAACTGTCCTCGGTAGTTGAAACCTTTGGCTCTTGGTTAACACTTGCTCACTGATATCCTGTGTAAGTCCTAACTGTATATGACAACCAAACATTCTTATTTAGTTTCTTTTGCTTCAGGTGGATGGAAAACTACACCTTCAACAGCTTTACCCTTCAGCTGGAGGGGTTAAACATCTCGAAGGATTCTATTTACCCTGTCTTTTTCTTATTGTCTTTGTTTTACCTGTTTCTTATACTAGTCAACGTAGGCATTGTGGTACTGGTTTTTACTGACAAAAGCCTCCACCAGCCTATGTATCTCCTGTTTTGCAACCTGCCAGTCAATGACATACTTGGAAATTCTATCTGGGTGCCACGTTTGCTCCTGGATTTGTTGCGGCCTCCCTCTGAGCGGCTTATCAGTTATTATGAGTGTGTTGTCCAGGCTTTCATTACACACATGTTTGGCACCACCTCCCATACTGCACTCATGATTATGGCCTTTGACAGATATGTGGCCATCTGTAAACCCCTGCGCTATGCTGCTATAATGACCAACAAAATGGTGATCAAGCTGACCGTTTCTGCCTGGGGAGTGGCCTTTGTGTTGGTCGGAATTCTGCTTGGTCTGACAGTACGACTGAAACGATGCAGGACCCTGATCTCAAATTCCCACTGTGACAACGCGTCACTGTTTAAGCTCTCGTGTGAGGATGTGTTCATTAATAATGTGTATGGTCTCACTTTCACTGTGGTCCTGTACACAGCTTCTATAGGCAGCATTGTTCTTACCTACACTAAAATAACAGTAGTGTGTCTTAACAATAAAAACAGGTCTTTGAACAGTAAAGCTTTAAAGACCTGCAGCACTCATCTCTTTGTATATCTGATTATGTCCGTATGTGGACTGCTCATTGTTTTCCTGCATCGATTCCCTCAGTACTCAGACTACAGAAAACTATCCACTATCGTGGGCCATATTATCCCTGGCAGCCTCAATCCCATTATTTATGGTGTGCAGTCCCAAGAAATAAAAAGATTAATGTCAAAATTGTTGCATTCTACTAAAATGTTTGCATAATGTAAATGCAGATGGATTTTAAAAACATACAGTCATTAAAAATGTTCTTGTCTTTGCTGTTTTCTTCAAACAACTGAAGTGGACATGGGTCAGATACTGTCTGTAGCAATATGTTGCTAATAAATTCCTGAGCTTTTTTCTAAAGATTTCTGCAACCCTTCAACTTTGTCACTATTAAAGCTTTGAACAGTTACATGTAATAATTTTTAGCTTTATTCCTCTTGTCGATGGAGGTCTCCTGTAGCACCTAAAGGTAAAGCCAAGAGTGAAACACGTAAAAACTCTCCACAAGGCAAATGCAAACACAAGTGTTTGTTGTATACAATCTGTAAATCTATCGTCTATCTTACAAAGAACATCACATGTACCATACACACCATCACAATTTTTAAGCGTCATAGCTCGAATGAGTTTTGAGTTTTTTGTTGTTGATGCAGTGGAGGTGAATAGAATTAATAGAGGTTTTGCAATAAGTATTTTCAGAAATAGTGTCCTGGCTAATTATTATCATCTGCTGTTCATACTGTTATCAGTAGAACCTTTAGAAATTACTTAAGCTGAAACAGAAACTTTAATGTAACTGGGAACACACTTTTTGGAATCTCTGGACTAAAGCAGCACAATATGGAATATTATATGGATGAGTTTATGAGAAACCTTTAAGAAGTTGCAGCGATGCACCAAGGCAAATTTGTTATTAATTACTTGTTTTTTTCTTATGTCTCTGTGCCTTTAAATGCACAGAAGGAAGAAATTAGTGCTGTGTTTCAGAGAGGTTAGTCCAGTAGGGGTTGGTCAATATGCCTAAACCCAAAGAGCAGGTCATGGCGCCTGAGAGGTTGCAAGCAGCCACTGCTTCCCAGTCAGGTCTCAGTAGTCATGTGACTAGTTCTTTTGTTTAATAAAGACTCACTTTTAAACAGACAGTTTTACAAAGCCAAACATATCATCCTTACAGGAGCTAAACACACAAAGTCCGTCAAAATACTTTTAAAAGGCTGCATTCCAATTCTGGATTTTTTTATAAGCAGTTTTGGAAAACTGTATCTTTAGGGGCTGCGTCCTTCTAAGGCTGTCTAAGTGTTAAGTTGTGTGATGTTTGATAGCTATGCTACATTAATCCAGTTTCCCTCCGGCTCTCTGTGAAGCTGCTTACAGCGGAGCTGCAGATTTGACACTGCTGT
Source organism: Channa argus (assembly GCF_033026475.1). NCBI lineage: Eukaryota > Metazoa > Chordata > Actinopteri > Anabantiformes > Channidae > Channa > Channa argus. The sequence continues at coordinate 13,056,273 of NC_090218.1, forward strand.
CACGTTGTCATTTCATGCTTTTAATTTCAAAATGTACTTTAAGGTCCATATATAATTATTTCATTGAGTAATGCTTCTGTTGCTTTTCAATCCACAATGGATCTTTAACTGGACGCTAGCTGTTTTATATCTTGATCAACTGTAAAGTTGGAAAAAAGCAAAGGTCAACCACAATGAGCTGTTACAAATATTGACAAAGTCTATGTTGAGACAAAGTTGACAGCAACAGTTGCCGGGTTACTGTTGAGCAATGAATCTGACGGTGGAGAACCAGCGGAGTCAGTCATCTTATAAAAGCTGTGCGTCAGCCCCCCACTGGTCTGACTGGTGAAGGTTCATGTCAGCGCAGGTAAACCACACACATTCATACCCACTGTGACACTACTTTTCAATGCTCAATAAATGGCTCGATGTGTCTGCTATGTGCTGAGAAGTACAACTGAAAACACGAAAAGGAAAATAGAATAATAGTCAGTTGTTGAAAAAGGAAACGTTTAGAAATGCAAATGAAAATCATGAAAAAATTCATGGAGCAATGAAAAAAACAGAATAGTCTGAAAATTCAAAATCAGCAGTATATTTGTCTGATTCAATCACTGATATGATATTTTGCCAAAGTGAAGCTGGATGGTTTGATACTGACTGAAACTGACCTTAGACATTAAGGTAGTTAATGGTTTATTGTAATCAATTTCTCCATATGTAATGAAAGTATTGTGTCAGGGAAACAGGTTTAATCTGACTGATTATTAAGGATAAGTAGTGGAATAAGGAGACATTTAAACATTTCAGTTTATTATGAGGACTTACATCTTTTCTCCTTTTATATCCCTTTTTTATGTCTTTGGGATTGAATAGTTGGTCGGACAAAACAATTGAAGAATTTACAATATTTACAAGAATTTACAGTGATAAAGTTGACTTACCAACACAAACAGTTACACAAACCTTTTTGACCACGATGGAGAGTTTTGCCATTTTACATTTCTCAGCCTTTTTTGTCTATGTGGGCGAAACTCACTGGTTGTTGATTTGTGTTAAGTTCTTCTTCAACCAAATCGCATCCAGTCACATGAAGCAGATTTTTTTAATTACTCACTTAATAATATAAAACAGTATTTTTTAAATGTTGTTGCTAAAATTTGATGTTACAGTGAAATAATATTTAAAAATGGATTTTATAGTGAATGCACTGAATTTACACATTTTTACAAAGGTAATGCAACTGTTAAATATTGGTTTTGATCCTTTTTAAAGCTCTGTTTGGCTGAAATCTAAGTACTGATAAAAACCAATTTATCTATTTATTATGTACATTAAGGCTTTGCCGTATAAGAATTTTGTAACCATGCAGATCCTCCAACAGATGGATTTTTACATCGTCTCTACAGTATTTTTTTTTTACCACTTGGAGTTAAAAATCAATAATTGCATTAAATAAGTTACATAAATGGCATTTGAACAAACAAGTTATTATTTTATTTAGTTTGTTATGTCTGAAAAGGTTTAAAAATTTGAGTTAAAAAAAAAACTTTAAGTAATTTTCCAACTGCATACAAATCACAAAATTGAAGGGAAACTCTTGCATGAATGCAAGATATTTAGCAGTTACTTTTTTGGCGGTTTGTAATCTTCTCTCCGAGGGCTGCAGTCATTTATCCTTAATTAATGTTAATGACACATTGACCTTTACTTAACCTTCTCTCCAGGGTCTTCCCTACTTCAGTATGGAGAATGAAACTGTGAACCTGGATTTTCTACAGCTGGAGGGGTTAAAGGTCAGCACTGGGTCATCCATGCCTGCCTTTGTACTTCTCCTCCTCATCTACACCTTCATCATGGTGTCCAACACCTGCCTAGTGGTCCTGATCACAATGGACAGGAGCCTCCATGAGCCCATGTATCTACTGTTCTGCAATATGAGCATCAACGATGTTTTCGGGGCCACTGCCATCATCCCTCGTTTGCTGAGTGATGTTTTTACTCCATCGATCCAGAGGCACATTCATTTTTATGAGTGTGCCTTTCAGGCTTTCTGTGCTCACTTCTTTGCAGGCACTTGTCATACAGTGCTCATGATCATGGCCTTTGATCGCTACATGGCCATCTGCCACCCGCTGCAATATGCCAGCATCATGACCAAAAAGATGGTGGTGACTCTGTCAGTATCAGCCTGGGGGGTGTCATTCGTTTTAATTGCGATTCTCGTGAGCCTCAGCCTTCGCTTGTCGCGGTGCAGGTGCATTGTAGACAACCCGTTCTGCGACAATGCTTCGTTATTTAAGTTGTCCTGTGAAAATGTTCTTATCAACCACATCTACGGACTTGGGACGGCCATGGCCACCATGGCCTGCTCCTTCTGCAGCATAATGCTCACCTATCTGAGGATCGCAGTGGTGTGTTTGAGTGCAAAGAACCAGACTCTGAACACTAAAGCTCTACAGACCTGCGCCACACACCTGGCCGTCTACATCATCCTACTTTTTTCAGGTGCCATCATCATCATACTCCATCGCTTCCCTGATTTATCAGACCACAGGAAGTTGGCATCCATCTTGTTCCATGTGGTTCCCCCTTCCATGAATGTTGTGATCTACGGACTGCAAATCAAAGCTGTCAGACAGAAAGTTTTTGTCATGTTGAGGGGGAAGAAATGACTGCGCCAATATGATGCAACCATGGTCTGCTCAAATACAAATGAAAGGTCCAGTTATGTAACTAAAATATCTGCTGGCTACACTTGGGTTCTAGTGGCTGGTATTGGTTTTACATCAGGTTCCAATTTCAGAGAAGACCCAGGTTCACTAAAAGCCGGTAAATTCCTCAAGTGCTTCTACAGAGCCACAGAAGTCCTGAATTTTGACACATTTTATTTATTTTTTGTGCTGCCCATGTTGTTACTTTTACTTTTTTACATAAAAATATTGGGGGTTTGGGACGTAATAAACATTATTGAATACTGTGGAATGTGTCCCCTCAGTACACATTATGATTACAGCCTAAGTGGCTGTAGAGCTAAGAGAGATCTGAACACTATCACATCTTAGCTCCTACAGATCTGACGATTGGTCTCAGTTCTCATCAACAACAGCATCTTAAAGTTGCAGTTATGGTTGAAATGGTCATTGGACATTGAAAGTAGTCATTGGGTTATGTTCAGTCATTCACGTAAAGTTACGTGTGAACTTCACAGATGTATTTAGAAGAATGAATAGTTTATATTGTGCAGGGTGATTCGAGGGGACGACCAGGGGCCCTTGGCCACTATTGTCTTTGATTTAATCGGTATCAGCTAAAAAAAGTGATTCAATTTAGATTCTTTCTTTACTAATGTTCATAAATACGTCTAAAAGGGTTAATGTTATTTTCTATTCATTTATAAATATCACAGATCAGCACAGTGAGGACAATTCTCACACATAAGATAATGGATAGATAAACAGATGGATTTTGGCTTTTGGCTCATTCTGTATTATAGCTAGAGTCATTTTACTTTGTCATCAACAATGAGTTTAAATCAGGCCTCACATGTATTTCCCTGTAATCAGAGGTGTCCTCAGATCTGGCTCGAACAAACCAACAATTTTCAGTTAAAGTAAAAATGTTTTAATTTGAGAGTGAGTGGAACATATTTCGCAACCATTGGAGACAGCACTGACAGGACAGCATGAACCTGCAGTCTGCATCCTGATTATTTGTGATCATGGATCATGAGCACTCTGCCAGATGCCACATGAACTCAGTATTTTCTGTTTTCACTCCACTGACTCATCTTACCCAGGACCCTGCCCCCTTTTTCCGGTCCTGCCCCCTTTCTCCGGTCTGGCGAGTTCATTCCACCTGACTAAGCTCCACCTTCTGCTCACCTGTGTCGAGTCATATATTACGGCCACATTCTTTACTCTGCCAGCTCTATAATCTACCTCTCCAACCCTTTGTTGTCTTACCTCCCTGTGTTTTGGACTGTTGTTAATAAAATCGGATTCTTATGTGCTTTTCCTCTTTGGATCAGTTATGTTTTTGGCAGCTTGATTCTGACCACAAGCCTCGTCTGTCCCTGTCTGTTTATTATGCTGAAGCTGTCATTAAAGGACACTGTACCCTCAAGTCCTGTATTCAACTCCTCTTCATGACATAAAAACTTCTAATTTATGATATATGATAAACATTTTGTGAGAATGATTATATTTCACATACTGTACATTTCAATTAATGTTCTTATAAATATTAAACATCATAACTCATCATGACATCAACATAATAAATTAATGAAAAAGGGAGAAAGGTTTGTAGAAATGCATTTATACCTATTTTGGAAAAGTACAAGCACAGTTTCTTCAGACATGCAGAAGAGTAGAAATATAAAGAAGTACCACAAGTTAGTACACGAGTAGATAATTGTCACACAGTTTATCCTGCTGCCTGAGTCATCACTTTTAAACAGCAAAGATATGAAATATGACTCATACTGACATCTAGTAAAACAACAATGTTAAAATTTAACATCAGTTTATTCATTCATAAGGAAGAAAAGGGTTCTGTTGATCCACAAAAAACATCATTAACTAGTGTTTTTTCTAAAACCTGAATTTAAATGAAAGCTCCAAAGTGCATCTAAAGAGACTTCTCTGCCCATGAGAAGGCTCCAAAACTCACAAATCAAACAGATGTCTGAAATCTTGGACTATATTACAGTTTATTTTTCATAAAAATAAAAATATTGCAACCTGTGTAGGTGCCTCCCCTGTTGTGTCCATTTAGCAGAGTGGCAGGTTTTCTCTTGCAGTCAGGACGCTGTTAGCATCCTTTGTGGTTGAAAAGGCAGTAGACCCAAACCTCCTCAGAGTCCTTCTGACGGAGTCCTGCAGCTCCTTGTTCCTCAGACTGTAGATTATTGGGTTCAGGAAAGGAATGAGAATGGAGTACAGCACAGCTACGCTGATACGAACCTGAAGCCAAAACAAAAATGTGCTTTATTCTGTCTGTTGTCCAAAACACTTCGATCAAACTTTCAGATTTCGTCCGATCCCCAAACGAAAACCTACATCCATATCTTTTTAAGTGACTGACAAATGTTTTTTTAATTCTGTGCACTTTATCTGTTTTGTGGTTGAGAGGTTAAAAATCAAAATCATGAAATTCCATTTAATTTTCTTTAGATATGAATTGCCAGTTTAAATCCAAGATATACGATGCAGTCACAAGTAACAGGTCATTATCAGTGTGATAGTCTTTGGAGGTTTGATAGTTAAATATTAGTGCCAATATATTTTATGTGATTCAGTGTAAATCAGTGAGAAATTGTTCAAGTCATAAGCATCTCACAGGAGAAATTCAATTTAACTTACTGGGGGCTCACAGGATAAAAAGCATATAATCTCAGGGCCGTGTCCTTTGGGAAATTTGAGTTCTCGCATACACACATCCAGGTAAAGTCCAGAGAATTTCAGGATTCCAGTGGATGTGTGAAAGAGGCTATACTAAATGATGAGGCAAAAACTAATATTAAAGCAAGATGATTTGATCCTCGTACCTCAGGTGAAAAGTTTCCCACCCTGTAGGAAATGTAAACAAAGGAAGCCGAGGTGTAAGAGATGGTGACCACAGTCAGATGGGCAGCACACGTCCCAAAGGCCTTGAACCGTTGAGTGACACCCATCCTGGATATTGATATGCCAATCAGAACATAAGAGGCGAGGATGAGGACTCCTGTAGTCAGCAGTGACACCAGAGCTGAGAAAAGTGACACAAGGTTGTCTATGGAGGTGTCAGCACATGCCAGCCGCCTTACAGATGCTGGATCACACCAGGCATGTCGCACCACATTCGGCCCACAGTAAGGCTCCTGCCAGGTGATAATGGCTGCTGGCAATGTGCAGAGGGTGCTGAAGCCCCAGGCTCCTGCAATAAGGAGAAATTGCATATGGCGGGTCATGATGACGGTGTAACGTAGAGGGTTGCAGATGGCCACGTAGCGGTCGAATGCCATAACAGTCAGGATGGCATCGCCAGTAGCACCTAGCTGAATAAAGAAAAACATCTGGAGGAAGCAACCTGGCACTGAGATGGTTGTCATGTCTGACAGGAAGCTGGATAACATCTTAGGGATTGTGTTGGCGGTGTAGATGATTTCTACCAAGGACAAGTTGGACAGGAAGAAATACATGGGAGAGCTGAGCTTCGGATCAGTCAATGCCTGCATGAGAAATAGAGCGGTAGTGATTACAAGACTTATAATCTCATCTTAGACCAAAGTGATAATCGAGAAGTAAACAGATACTCGGCTTTGATTTGTACCACAAAGATGATCATGCTATTTCCTCCCAGGATGATGATGTAACCCAGCAGCAGGATGACAAAAAGGAAGAGTTGTCTTTTGCCAAGGCTGGTGAGGCCCTGGATGATGAAGAAGGTAACAGCATCAGCCTCCTTAGTGTTGTTAACAAAACTGGATCTGTGACTGCTCGACAAGGAAGGATCTGAATCTGGAAATAAAGAGGGATCAGTATTAAGTCCCAGTCAGGACAATAAAAAACAGACAGTAGTTGGTGTTATCACGAATAATTCAATAAGTGTGTGGTACATTTAATTTTGTTATTGTCAAGACCCAAGAGTGCAAAGCCAAGGTTTGCCCTTAGCTGCCATTCCTTAGTCATAAACAACTGATTTCTGGACTTTAGTAGTTAGGTTCTTCTCTCTTAACTCTTTTTTAGTTTGATTAGTGATCAGTTTGAGGGGTCTTACACTGTGGTGTCTAAACACAGAGTGAGTAGGTACCACTATGTTGTCTCTGTGCTGTCACTTCATCGGACAACTCAGTGTAGGAAACAACAACTCACAGGACTTTTCCTCACATCATCCAACATTTTTACATACAGTCCTGTATTGGAACAACCCTCAAGGTGCCAAGTATACTGCTTCTATTGCCTCTCCACAGGACCCCGTGTGAGCACTTTCCTCTTCTTCATCTAAACAACATCTATGGATTTAATCATCTGCTCAGAAAACATTGCCCACAGTCAAACCTATCACACCACTGTCCATCTCGCTTCACTGCTCCACTTCTCTCAAATCCCTAAATCAAAGGCACCTCAAAGAAAGGCCACCTGAAAAATTTTTGAAGGGTCTGTAGATTCAGTTTCATGTTGTATTCCGGCAGTGGCACCAGGTTAAAACATAAATTATTGCATTTCTTGCTGATTTGAAAGATTTACCTAACAGGGCAAATAACATGAATAAACTGTGTCAAATATTTCGTCTTAATTGAAGTAGAAGAATGTTCTATAAAGTACACAATTACAGTATATGTACATAAAACATTGCATTTAAAACAGCATTGACTTTGATGATGACTGTAACATAAAGGTCCAAGTCTAGTTCAGACGTATCCACAAATTCTAAAAAAGGTACAAATTGTGGCAAAGAAAAGTTATAGTTACTTTTGAATCGAAATACAAATGTTAAAAGCAGCTCAGAGATAATGCAGCCATTAAAAAATGGTTGGGTTGGAATTTAGTTACAAGGAAATAATTACTGTTGTTGTGATGCAACATGTAGAGAAAAGACTCCATAAAATAACATTTCTGTAGTAACAGTTAGCAATTAGTTGAAGTGCCACCTTTCCTGCTTTCAGAAATCTGTATAGCACATGAAAATGGGAAGTTTGATCACATCATTAAAACAGTACAGCAAAGAATGTAAAGCAAAGAAACACTCACAGACCTTTGGGACTTTCAAGTGAAACATGAAACGGCAAAAGCTCCATTTGTCCTCAGCAGGCAGAGGAAGAGAAGAAGAGGTGAGTGGTTACAGACTGAGTCTCTGTCAACAGAAACCAAGTTAAGAATAACTTCATCTGTGCACAAGCTCAGTTTGTGAGCAGAAATAGTAAGATAACTTTTAGTTTAGCCTCTAAGGTTTTACATACATTAGATCAGTGTTTAAAGTTACCTGAATATAGGAATGAGACTCTGCACTGCTCAGTCAGGTTTTCCTTTTCAAGAACAATCACAGTTTACACTGATTATGATCAAGACCAATGTTAATTACACAAGCTTACATCAGATATTTTCATCAAAAAGTCAAGTATACACAGGATAGTGAAGAAATACCAAAGGGACCAATTTTAGGACCTTTGTGACTATAAACAAGTTCTGTAAAGAAACAAAACAAATGTAATTGTCCTTGTTGCCACAGCAATGACCACTTGCGTCAGAATGACCTCCTCATTAAAGATAACCTGTAATTTCTATCATTGCTTATCTCTAATTGCATTTGTGTGTTTGTGTGTATGAGTGAGGTATTTTACAGAGGTCGCTGGAGTATTGTACTATTTGGAGTTTAGGAACATCATGAATGACAGAGTTCATAGACAATGTGTTTATCAAAATGCGTGTTTGACTGCATGTTTAAAATAGGTTGAAAAAGACAAAAAGGTTAGATAATTTCCTTTCACAAGGTAAAGGATACAATGGGCTGAGCATCAGCTTGGAATACAGTCTCCCAGTTCAAATCCCAGTCAATGCTGCCCACTTAGCTGACCTATCCAGGGTGGACCCTGCCTCCTGCCAGATGACAGCTGGGATAGGCTCCAGCCCCCCTGTGACCCAAATAGGATAAGCAGTGACAGATAATGGATGAATAAAAAAATACTAAACACTGACAGTTTTCATTCCAGATCTTTGGAACTGAAATGCACAACAAATGTCAGATCCAATACGCCACAGAAGTTTTGGGATTCTTTTCTGTTGAGAAACTGGACCTTTTTGGGCCTTTGAGTCAGAGGTATGACTAGAGGAAGAAGCATTAAGCATATACTGAAAAGAACCCCCTGCCCTGAATTATGCTGGTGACTCAATGCTTGGTGCTGTGTTGCTTTCCTTTGTCACTGGAAACCTGCAAAACCTGCAGCATTAGGAAGGCAAATGAACTCAGGACTTCAAAGGAGATACTGTCAGGCCATATGTGAGGAAGCTGAAGTTTGGGTATCAATGGACCTTCCTACAGGGAAGTGACCCTAAGGAGACCTCAAATTCCACCAAGGCTTAGTTACAGCCGAAATACTGGAAGATACTGGAATCGCTGTAACACTCATCAGATTTGAACCCCATGGAAAATCTCTGGTTGATTTAAAGGAGGTGGTTGCAGCACAAAACCCAAGAATATAAATGACCCATGAGGAATGAGCTGAGATTCCTCGTGAACACTGCGAGAAGCTGGTGTCTGCATATCTCATCATGTTATAACTGTAAAAGGGCCCTTTACTAAGTACTGATTGATGACCCTTGACCTCATGAAAGGGTTGAATAATTTGGAAAGAGCAGTAGTTATTAAAAGGTGCATTTTGAGTTGACATTGTTGGAACAACTTGTAACATAAGTTGTGTGAAGGTTTTGTAATTGTTCCTGTTTGATAAAACCATCCTGTTTAATTGCAAACTGCGGAAATTCTGCAGATTTTGCCCCCTAATGGGTGACTGAATCATTCTGAGTGTCACTTTATGTCCTGAAGATGTATTAATGGCATGTGTGCTTTACTAAAATAAAACCATAAACCAAACAGTAGCTAGGCTCTATATCTTTATCATCCAAGTAGATTTGACAAAATGAATAACACACAAGTAAGTTTTACTTTACGTCTTCTGAACATTTATGCACTTGGAACTAGAATCAACCTGATTTAGTAATAACAGTAGTAAAAGTAATAAAATACGCTTCTGAAATAATGTTTAAGTTATAAATACATAAAATAAATCAATAAAATCAACACAGATTAATTTAATCATAAAAAACGATTATTATATGTTATTTTGCAAGACATAAGATGAAAACATCAGAATTACAGATTAAAATGATGGGTAAATGTTCTAAACTGGAATTTGTTTGCCAAAGCCTTTTGTATTTCCTGGGACTGCAGTCCATAGATGACAGGGTTGAGGCTGCCGGGAACAACGTGAAAAATAATGGCTGAAATCTTTCTGTAGTCGGAGTATTGGGGGAAGCGATGGAGGATGACAAAGACCAACCCACTCATGTGCATGATCAGATAGAGAGACAGGTGAGTGCTGCAGGTTTTTAAGGCCTTACTGTTCATAGACTTGCTTTTATTGGCCAGACAGGCGGCAGTTATTTTCGAGTAAGTGAGGATTATACTGCCCATGGAGGCTGAGAGCAGAACCGCAGTGAAAGTGAGACCATAGACATTATTAATATTCACATCCTCACATGAGAGCTTAAACAGGGAGGCATTGTCACAGTAAGGGTTTGTGATCAGAGTCCTGCATCGGCTCAGTCGTAGAGTCAAACTGAGCAGAATGGCCACCAAAACAAAGGACGACACCCAGGCTGAAACAGTCAGTTCGATCACCATTTTCCCAGTCATTATGGTGGTGTACTGCAGTGGGTTGCAGATGGCCACATATCTGTCAAAGGCCATAATCATGAGAACAGTGTGTGAAGCTGTGCTGAACATGTGTGTGGTGAAAGCCTGAACCACACACTCATAGTAGTGAATGAGACGCTGTGAAGGAGGCACCAGAATATCTGCGAGCAGACGAGGAATCAGGAGAGAGTTTCCCATCACATCATTGATGGACAGGTTACAGAAGAGTAGATACATGGGCTGGTGGAGGCTTCTCTCTGTCCATATTAAGACCACGATGCCCAAGTTGGCAATTAAGATAAACACATAGGTCAGAAGGAAAGAGATAAAGATGGGATACTTGTTAGTATCAGTAACTGTTAACCCCTCCAGCTGAAGTATCAAGCTGTTGTAGGTATAGTTTTCCATCTCAGCTTGTCTGAAATTAAAACAGGAAACAGGAGAAGAAATTAATAACATACATGGTCACCAAACAGAAATGGAAACAAACTGCTACAGGACACAAAAAAGCTCCTAGATAATGAGACGCTTTTAGGTTTCTATTAAAGTACAACTGCAAAAAAAAAAAAAAGGAAAAAAATCATGTTGCTTTCATTTTATGTCAAAATATGACCTAAAAGAGCATAAACTGCATCATAAATCACTGCAACTTTAATTCTCAAATAAATCAAATCAAATCAAATCAAATTCTCATCATTAATATTATTGTATGAAATTGTTTTACTATTGTTAATAATGTGCTCTGTTTTCTATGCCATGTAAAAATCCACTGTCAGATAACAAAGGTTACATTTTCCCTTTCAATTCAGTCACCAGCATCATCACCTTCCAACCTTTAGAGCATCAGATATGTGGCTTCTCCTGTTTCCTGAACATTTACCAATGCAAGTTGCTTTTATCACGTCTGTCCTCAGAGGAAGCCTGACACACATTATGTAACTTGCCACGGCTTCATGAAAACTGTCAACAATTGGCCAAGTTGAAAACATAATGGAACAAAACAGAAGCTGGTTGTTTCCAAAGTTACTGCTGGTAACAGGTAAAACAAAGAAAATAATGAAAAGTGCCCAGATGTGAGCCCCCAGCAGTTTTCTGCTGTTGCTCTCGTTTTATTTTCTCTTTAGTTTTTTTAATATTTTACAAGTTCAGACAAGTATCTGGTGTATGTGATTCAGCTCTACCCTCTGAAATCATATGTGAAATCAAATGTGAACCATGTGCAGCACAGTGTTTGCCAAAAAGTACCTGCCTGTGAAAAACTGATTTGGTGATAGAAACTTATTGTAGCCCCACAGAGTGGTTTAGTGTGGAAGATCAGTTTTTGCCACAACACTGCCTCCTTTCTTTACACCTGGGCTAAGCTAACTGTACTGAAGCCGGTGGATATGGTGGGTCCAACTTTGTCTCAGTACCAGTAAACAGTAGATGTCTTAAAATAAGTTCATGTCCAGTGAACTAATAATATGAGTTTATATTTATAAATTATTTATACACACACACACATATATACTGTAACGTCCTACTGACAGGGCTTCCAGCAGCACAATCAAACCCCACCTCTAAGCTGTGGTTTGCCGAGGCAGCAACATGAAGGTGGCAGACAGTAACTTACTGGACAAACTAATAAAGAAAGCTGGTTCTGTTCTGGGGGAGGAGCTGGACCCTCTGCATGTTGTGCCAGAGAGGAGAATGTCGTCCAAACTCCTCTCAATCCTGGACAATCCCTCCCACCCAGTCCACTGCCTGCTGGCTGCACAGAGCAGCACTTTCAGCCAGAGACTGATCACAGTCAAGTCCACAGAACAACACAGGAGATTCTTTCTCCCAGTGGCCTTTAAACTGTTCCACTCATCCCCCTTCTGTAAAAAGGAGGGGGACTAAATGGTCAAAACGAACAAATATTGGTTTTATTTTATTTATTATTTTTATTTCATTTACATTTACCCTCAAGTTGTTGTTTTTTTTTTTCTTAATTATATATCAGTAGATTCTACTTGTACTTGTTATTGTCTTGGTTTGGTGGAAGTTTTCTTTACTATCTTTTCAACTTTTCACGTTGGGAGAAGCTATAACAAGGCAACACAATTTCCCCATGGGATCAATAAAGTTGTTTGAATCTCGAATGATCCAAAATGCAGCAGCATGTCTCATTTTTGAGAGGTCATGAAACCAGCTGTGCAATTAACTGCAATCAAATACAGTGGCTTTGTAGTAGTTCCCCTAATAGTGACCCAATTTCAACCCTATCTTCTTCTAATAGACTCCAATATGACTCCATCAGCCACTTTGACCTCAATAATAAACACACTGTAGAATTATCACCTGTCTGACAGTTTCAACCTAAATACTGAGAAGGTCTAACCTTGGAAAAGTAGAATTCATGGCAGAGCTGCTGTATTGGATTTCATTAAATTGCACAGCTGGTCATAATGTTATAGCTGATTGCTGTATTTGTCCAAGTTCATTTGTTATTTGAAGCTAAATGAATAGTTATCCTTCAGACAGACTGGCAGCAATATCCTTTAACTCTAAGGTGTCTTTGTCTTCAAAAGTGAAGAATAACTGTTCAAAATGCTACAGACAACAGAGCTGCTGGTAAAATTATCACACAATCTTTTGTCTCCTGGGATGACGGTGCACGTTATCTGGTTGGATCCTCTCAGAAGATGGGCTGCAGGCTGCTTAAATAACCACTGTCTTGTCTGGCAGAACATCTCATCCTGCCGAAAATACATCCGATTTACAAACTAAATACTTTGGACAAATGGACCACACACACCACAGGGAACTTTCTTGCATGTAAAAATATCAAGACTTAATAAAGTGGGGTTTTAGCAGAACTAAGATGCATTTTCAACAGCTTTTAGCATAGTTCAAACTCTCTGCCAAGACCTTTCTAGGGGACACAAGGCATTGTGGGATACTTAGCTGTGGCAAGTCCACACACGTCAGCTCCCAAAGCATGCTTGTTAAAATGGGTGGAGTGAGAGACCTTGCAGGTATTTCATCTGTGCTTGGTTAGATCCAAACTTTAAATTTTAGCAATACTGTTGACTGGTGACGATTTCTGCAAAAACATGGAAATTACAGATTGATATGGAGCTTAAGTCTTTTGTGACACAATATAAAATATTTTAAAAATTCACACAGTGTTTGGTTCTGAAGACTCAATATTCTTTTATCATTTCCAAGGTAAATAATTGATCTGTACAAAAGTTTTAGCAAACGTCAATGTAGAAATATATGTCAAAGAAAACAGCAAGGTATAATTTTCTAAAACAAATCTATTGGAGTGGGTTTAACGTTACATTCATCAAAAGGTGACAAAACAAAGAGCAGGCTACATGCTGCAACCACCTTCTTTCCTTAGATTCATCTGTGGATGTCCACCAATGATACAATTACATTTTCTTTCACCATGTGTCATACATTTGGGCTGTGAATAAAGGCTTTCAGATGATTGTTTTTAAAAATAGAAATACAATTTTAATTGAGCTATGTATTTTAAACGTTAAACTCAAAGAAAAATCTGCCAGAATTGGACAATAAATTTATAAACTGGGTTTTTTAAGCTGCAATTTGTTTGCCAAAGCCTTTTGTATTTCCTGGGACTGCACTCCATAGATGACGGGGTTGAGGCTGGCAGGAACAACGTTAAAGAGAATGGCTGAAATCTTCCTGTACTCAGAGTACTGGGGGAAACGATGGAGGATGACAAAGACTAACCCACTAAAAAGCATGGTCAGATACAGAGACAGGTGAGTGCTGCAGGTCTTCAAAGCCTTGCTGCTCATAGATTTGCTTTTATTGGCCAGACAGGCAGCAGTTATTTTGGAATATGAGAGAATTGTGCTGCCAATAGAGGATGAAACCACAACCACAGTGAAAGTGAGACCATAGACATTATTAATATTCACATCCTCACATGAGAGCTTAAACAGGGAGGCATTGTCACAGTAAGGGTTTGTGATCAGAGTCCTGCATCGGCTCAGACGTAGAGTCAAACTGAGCAGAATGGCCACCAAAACAAAGGACGACACCCAGGCTGAAACAGTCAGTTTGATCACCATTTTCCCAGTCATTATGGCAGAGTATCGCAGTGGGTTGCAGATGGCCACATATCTGTCAAAGGCCATAATCATGAGAACAGTGTGGGCATTGGTGCTGAACATGTGTGTAGTGAAAGCCTGAACCACACACTCGTAGTAGTGAATGAGACGCTCAGCAGGGGGCAGAAGGATGTCTTTGAGCACCCGAGGAACCAGGAGAGAGTTTCCCATCACATCATTGATGGACAGGTTACAGAAGAGTATATACATGGGCTGGTGGAGGCTTCTCTCTGTCCATATTAAGACCACGATGCCCACGTTGGCAATTAAGATAAACACATAGGTCAGAAGCAGAGAGATAAAGATGGGATACTTGTTAGTATCAGTAACTGTTAACCCCTCCAGCTGAAGTATCAAGGATTTGTAGGTATAGTTCTCCATCTCAGCTTGTCTGAAATTAAAACAGGAAACAAGAAAAGAAATTAGTCTCATACACATATTGATTACTACAATAAAACTTGATGATGATGCACAAATTCATATTAAGACTCTTTTTATGTTTCATTAAAATAAAAGTACTTAACTAAGTTACAAACTACAACCTGTTAGTTGGTTCAGTAAACTATTAATGATCACCTCTTAGTCTTTAGTGCATCGGTCTTGAGGCGTCTCCTTTGCTTTTATGACATGTCCATCCTCAGAGGAAGCCTTTCCCATTGCCTAAAACACATTATGTAATGTTCAAAGGGTTCATGAAAACTGTCATCAAGATTGCATCAGGTGGAAAAGTCACGCGATGCTTTGTTTCTGTCACCACTCATACTTAGTTACTGTAGTCGATATGTACGTTGTAACAGCCTGACATGCTGTTCTCCTGTGCTGATCTTTGTAAAATAAAAGTTCTGTAACTTAACCAACAACCTTTTATTGATTTTCAATTTAAAGTTAAAAAAGGAAAGAAACACAGATATATATATTGAAATAAAATGGATTTAAGTTTCAGACCCCTTTCATTTTTTTTTCAAATTTGTTATGTTGCAGCCTGATACTGAAGTTGTTTAAATTCATTTTATTCTCAATAATCTACACTCAGTACACCAAAATGATAAAGTGGAAACATCATTTTTAAAATGTCTATAATAACTATCAAACCTCTGAACTGCTTGCAAAATGTTTATAAAAATAAAAAATAAAAAACTGCAATATCCCATGTACGTAAGTTTTCAGACCCTTCACAGCAACACTTGAAATTTAGTTCAGGCGACTCCCATTTCTCTTGATCGTTTCGGCACCTTGACTGGTGTCCACTTGTGGTAAATTACATTGATTGGACATGATGTGAGCACAAACGGCAAAGCATAGACCTCTTTATAGAAGGCGTCACAGCTAACAATGCCAATTGTATCAGAACAAAAGACATTAAGGTCAAAGGAACTGCCTGTAGAGCTCAGGGACAGGATTTTGTGCAACGCACAGATCTGGGGAAGGCTACAAAAACACACAACCAAGATTCTTACAACAGCTGGATGCCCAGCTAAACTGAACAATCGGGGGAGAAAGGCCTTAGTAAGTAAGAGGTGACCAAGAACCCGATGGTCACACCGACTGAGCTCCTGTGTGGAGATGGGACAAAGTTCCAGAAGGAAAACCATCACTGTAGCCCTCCATCTATGTGGGCTTTATGGTAGAGTGGCAAGACAGAAGCCTCTCCTCAGTCCAAACACATGAAAGCCACTTGCAGTTTGAAAACTTCCAATGTGACAACGATCCTAAGCACACAGCCAAGAAGACACAGGAGTATCTTAAGGACAGCTCTGAATGTCCCAGAGTCAGCCTGAGCCCTTACTTGAACTCTATTGAACATCTCTGGAGAAACCTGAAAATGGTTGCCTCTCCTACCTCTGCTGGTAGATACTGCACACAGCAAGCTGTTTTGGAGATGCCCCGTGACCTGACTATCTTGGTCCTTGTCAAAGTCATTCAGACCCTTACACTGCCTGTTCTTACTGCTTCCGACACATCAAACTCAGGAACTGACTGTTCACTTGCTGCTTAATACTGCACATTCCACCCCTTCACAGGTCCTACTGTAATCTTATCCTTCAACAGTGAGCAGGTTCGATGTTGTGCCTGATTGGTGTGGTGATTTCATTAAATGATTTCCAATCTCAGGAATAAACCTGCAGGATTGATGTGTGACAAGATAAGGTCCTCTCTCTCCTTTAAACATAGTCACCTGACAGATATGTTGTTTTTTTTCTTTGTCCAAGACATGACACTGGAAGCGTCAGCCAAGTAAGAGGTATCAGACCAATTATTCCCCAGGTTACCAGGGCCAACCAGCCTCCCTCTCTGCCTAGAAGTGAATTGGTTGTTTGCAGTCTGATAAAAATCATTGGTTCAAGCTTAGAGATGGTATTATATACAAGGTTAAAAGAGACAAAGTAATGAACATGACCATACAACACTTCCTTGTTCCAGATTCTCTAAAGAAACAAGTCCTCTGAGGTCTGTATGACTCAGCTGGTCATTAGACAAGAACAAACACTTTCCCTAAGCAGGCTGAGGTTCTTTTGGGTTGGGATGGAACAAGACATTATCAACCATGAAAGAAAGTGCTTCTGCTGTGTGCTTGGAAAGACTCCAGAGCCCACTGATCATCATCCCCTTGCAAGCATCTGCACCTCTGAATTTATGGAGGTGGTCTGCATTGATTTTTGGACTGCTGAGCAAAGTGAGAAAAAGTGTGTTGATGTTTTGGGTGTCAGAGACCACTTTTCAAACTGGCTCATGCTTTTTCCTTGTAAGAATCCTGACACTCTGTTATACTGTAACTCCATCGAACATGAGACAACAGTTTGGGAGAATCCTAAACCTGAGGTGTTATTATCTGGATTATAATTAATGATTTTTCATTACATTTTATTAAAAAACAAGCAAAAAGCAAGTAGCACTTTAACTCATACGTGTGATCTAACAAAGGGAAAGGACAAATATTAACCATATGTGCTGTTTACATTGTTTGTAATTGGGATGAAGTAAACATCTATTGAGTGTTTTAACATAAAATTCTTTGATTGTTTTGAATTAAAAATCAGAAAATGCAGCAAGTCCACCAGACCTACGAACACTGGCTGAATAACAAAAATCTGAACACCACACAAGGGTTAAACAAACTTCTTAAACTAAGCACTAGTGTCTGCTGCCTTATTGGGTCCAACCTTAAAACCTCCTCCTTACAACTTAAATACATATCTGTTCAGAGACAATGGCCTGACAAAAACCTCATTTTTTATAATTGTTAACTGTTTTTGATAAAGCAGATGCAGATACATTAGACATAGAAAACGTATTGTTATATTGTTTTGCTGCTAGCTATTTCATGTTGGTTTGGTTTGTCCCTGCCCTTGAAGACAACAGCTTAAACCCACCATTTCAGACAGATGGCCGGAAGAGGTACCTCATGTAGGTCCATTAGGACAAAATAAGCTGTTCTGAAAACTTATATCAATACAGCTCTAGATTAAAAAATATGCAACAAATGTTATTTCAGGTTTGTTTGTTGTCATATTTTGAATCACAAATGGACACAACTATGCCTGAATGTTCAGTCAAGACTTAGTTGGGCTCGGTTAGTTGCAATTTTTTGTCAGGATGTTGATGTCCTTTTTAGGAAAAACAGCAGCAGATCTGAACCTGCTCAGAGTCCTTTTGATGGAGTCTCGCAGCTCCTTGTTCCTCAGACTGTAGATCATTGGGTTTAGGAAAGGACTCAAAACAGTGTTCCCCAGACCTACAATGTTACGATCCTGTAAAGAGACAAAAAAAAAAAGCTTTATTCTGTTTTTTGTGCAATACTTTAAACATTTCGTGACAATTTGTGATCTCCAGAAAGTCACCTGCTGGAACTTGATTGCAAAATTAAGTATTACAGTGACAAAATTTAAAATTTTCTTCAAAGCTTTAAAAGAAATGTGCAAAATAAATAAGGTTGGTTCATAGTGATTCAGCAGCCCTGTTGAAAATATCAATTTCAAATTATGCTTTCTAAACAATGATCACATGACTCAAATTTTGGTAAACTGAGTCATTCGACAAAATTTCCTCTCATTGACAAGATTGCAGATTAATTTTGCTCACAAGTTTTTGTGGTCCCTGATTTCTATTTGACCACCTATGACACATTTGTCATCATAAACACATATGTCAACCCCTACAGATATTCACAAGACGCCTGACACAAAATAAAGGCAAAGCCAGGACATTTGATCCTCGTACCTCAGGTGAAAAGTTTCCCACCCTGTAGGAAATGTAAACAAAGGATGTTGCTGTGTAAGAGATGGTGACCACAGTCAGGTGGGTAGCACACGTCTTGAAGGCCTTCAGCCTCTGAGCGACACCCATCCTCAGTACTGAGACGCCAATCAGGAAATAAGAGGTGAGGATGAGGACTCCTGTGTTCAGTAGGCCCACCAGGACAAAGGAAAGAGACACAATGTTGTCCACTGAGGTGTCAGCACATGCCAGTTGTCGTACAGAGGACGGGTCACACCAGCCTTGTCTCACCACATTCGGCCCACAGTAAGGCTGGCAAAAAGTCATGATGGTGGCCGGCAGTGTGCAGAAGGTGCTGAAGCCCCACGCTCCTGCGATTAGGAGCAACTGGACTCGCTGAGTCATGATGGACGTGTAGTGCAGAGGGTTGCAGATGGCCACGTAGCGGTCGAACGCCATAATCGTCAGGATGCCACGAGCTGTAACACTCAGTTGAACAAAGAAAAACATCTGGATGAAGCAGCCTGGGACAGAGATGGTCGTCACGTCTGACAGCAAGCTGGACAACATCTTAGGGATGGTGGTGGTGGTGTAGGACATGTCCACAAAGGACAGGTTGGACAGGAAGAAATACATGGGAGAGCTGAGCTTTGGATCAGTCAGTGTCTGCATGAGAAATAAACTGTCAGTGATCAGATGTTGGTCAGACTGAGGTGACAATCATGAAACAAACAGACACTCGGCTTTGATTTGTACCACAAAAATGATCATGCTGTTTCCTCCCAGGATGATGATGTAACCCAGCAGCAGGATGACAAAAAGGATGATCTGTTTCTCACCAAGGCTGGTGAGGCCCTGGATGATGAAGAAGGTAACAGCATCAGACCCCCTGGTGCTGTTAGAACTGGATCTGTGACTGCTCGACCAGGGCAGGTGGGAGTCTGGACATATAAAATAAAAGAGAGACATCAGAAGACTGGCAGCACTACACTTACATGTTAGACTGAATGAAATGAATGAGGTGGGCAAAACATTAGAACCAGCTCTTCTTATAACAAACTCCAGTATGACATCACTTCCCACTTTGACCTCAATATTAAACACATAGTAGAATTCAACCTAAAACATGAGAAATTATATTATTGTAAAAGTAGAAAACATGTCAGAGCTGCTGTATTGGATTGTATTAGGTTGTACAGTGGTCGTAATGTTATGGCTGATCAATGTATGATATGTATGTAAATGCAGATGCAATAAAACAGGCCAATGGACAAACATAAAAAATAACTCTTATATACATCAGATGCAGAAATTAACTCGTCCAGCTTATTTTTATGTTCTGTTTGTGTTGTACACTACTACCAGTTTAGGAGGAACCAGTGAACATGTGTGAAACTGTTCTTTGGTAGAACTCAGCAGTTTTTTAGGGAACGATGGGAATCTGGGTTTTAAATCAACAGTCAATGAGGCCTAAGTGATACCTTTGTAATTAACACTTTTTAGTTTTAGAGCAGAATATTTTCCCACCATTTTCAAAAGTCATTTGTTAACAACAGTTTGGAAATAATCATTTGAAGAGAAAAGTAGAAAAATATTATTTCAGCTTTCACCAATCCACATATTTGTCACCTGGCATCTTTTTAACAGTTCCAACAAATTTGATCTTAATAAAATTGATCAGAATAATACAGATATTTCTGGAGTTCCCTATAGTTAACTGTGACTTGTTGTAAATGAAAAATATAAATAAAGTATGTAATTAGACAGATTCTTATTACATTCATTTGATCGGAAAATGTTTCCCAGGTTCACACGTACTTGTAAATTAATTTTTCACACATAAATTTACTACAAATTAAGTTGTATTTCTCTGTTCTCCTGCCTCCAGACCTTTTTGTCATAAACGTCAAATGTGAAAACCACAAACCACACAATCATCATCAGAGAATGAAAACCCCAGAAACATACAACCTGTGGGAGTTTCATGTGAAATGTGAAATGGCAAATCCTCCATTTGTCCTCAGTGGACAGAGAAGAGACAGAATTACTACTAACAGAGAAGTACAGAATAATTTCATAAAACTTCATATTTGCCTTTTTAAAAAGACACACGCCTGATATCACCTCACCTGAAAACATGACTCCGACTCTGCTCAGTCAGGTTTAGTCAGATGGAGTCAGAACTTCATCTTCATCACTACTTACAAACAACAAGTGTTTTCCCAATTATAATGGACATTTTAATGAGACCAACAAACCTTAATTACGTGAACTTACATTGTGTCCTTAGCATTAAACTGTACACATAATAATAACTGAATACCAAGGGGACTTATTTTTGGTACCTTCGTGGTTATAAACAAAGAAAACAAAATATAATTGGCTTTGTTGCCATGGTAATAAAATTTGCCTCAGATGTTTGACGCCATTAAAAATATTATTTCAGTCATTAATTATCTTTAATGCTTGTATATGTGTGTGTTTACCAGCAGGTGGTTTTCTCTGGTTAGCTAAGTTAATTAGTGCAAAGTACTGGACACTGGCTGTTTTAATTCTATTTATCAAAGAGACACTAATGGGTATGAGCAGGCACAAAATGACCAAACCACCAGAAACAAATGAACCTAAGTGGACAAAAAAACAATGACAAGGAATCTTTACAGTGCTTCTGTATGTAGGACTGCTGGGTCTATAGTCTTACAATCTATGGTAACAGAGAAAGAAGTAGTAAAAATAGCAGCACAATTTTCTGCTCAAGGTCCCAGCTTCCTCCCTTAATGTTCAGTTTTGCTGAGACTTGTTAGTGTGTTATTTACTAACTTTAAACATGTGATTTATCCTTGAATAGCAGGTAATTAGCACTAGCATAGCATTAGCAGTTCATGTGGTCAGGTAGCAGGTAAACTGCACAAGTATCAACAACACACCCAGGTAAATACCAGGTAAGTGTCCTTTCATTAACACGTTAACAACATCAGCAGGTAAGTTACAGGTGAGTCTTTTCTCTGACAGTTCCTGACAGGTATGTTAGGCCACAGGAAACATGAAGATAAACCATCTCTCAGTGGATCCCAGTCAAACAAACAAACAAAAGCATGGAGCTGTGGCAAGTGAAGGCAGTGAAGTTTACTTTAACTTTCAGTCTGACTTTTTTTAAAAAATCCCTCCCTCCTTCAGCCTTTCACTGCCCCGACGATGCCATCTGCAAGGTACCATTCACAAACCTGCAGCTTAAAGCAGGTTTTCCTGAAAGCTGTAAAGGAAGTGGTTTCCAATATTTTAGAAGAACCTCACTTAGCCTAAAATATAGATTAATAAGATATTTTAAAAATTGTAATAATTAGTAAGAAAATCTAATTCCAAACAAATCCTCCTCATGATTATCACAGACAGAAAGCACACCCGCTTTAGAATCATCAATAAGGCCCCAATCCCTCTTCAAAACTTCAACTATTACCTCATCTATACCAACAACCTACCTGCTAGACCCTATTCCAACTAGACTGCTCAAGGAAGCTTTACCCTTAATAGATACGTTCATATTAGATATCATCAATCTATCTTTAGAAGCAGGCTATGTACCACAGGCCTACAAGGCAGCTGTAATTAAACCACTACTTAAAAAACCCTGTCTTGACCCAGGTGTTTTAGCCAATTACAGAAAAATATCCAACCTCCACTTTATTTCTAAAACCCTAAAAAGTAGTTGCAATTATGTGACCACCTGTACAGGAATAATTTGTATGAAGACTTTCAGTCAGGATTTAGAGTTCATCATAATACAGAAACAGCACTGGTAAAAGTCACCAACGAGCTTCTCTTGGCCTCAGATAATTCAATTCAATTCAACTTTATTTATATAGCGCCAATTCACAACAAAGTCATCTCAGGGCACTTTACAGAATAAAGTCAAGATTATAAAGATATATAAAGAGAACCCAAAAATTCCCCCTGGAGCAAGCCATAGGCAACAGTGGAGAGGAAAAACTCCCTTTAACGGAAGAAACCTCCAGCAGAACCAGGCTCAGGGTGGACGGCCATCTGCCTCGACCGGTTGGGGTGAGTGGAAAGGGGAGAGAGAAAAGAACAGAGCAACAAAAGCAACAACAAAACATCGGGCAGATTGGTAGGACCAGTAGCTTCACGCTGGAAGACACACAGCTTCAAAGCCGGGGGACACCTGCAGAAAGGGACAGAGAGAGGGGGACAGAGGAGGACAAAGACAACTACGGGAGAGAACACACAGAGTTAATGACATACAGTGGTGACAATTGCTGGATGAGAGGAGAGGAGAGATGGTCAAGAGGAGGAAAGGAGCTCAGTGCATTGGGGGGTGGGTCCCCCAGCAGTCTAAGCCTATGGCAGCATAACTATAACTAACTATATGCTTTATTAAAAAGGAAGGTTTTAAGCCTAGACTTAAAATTAGAGAGGGTGTCTGCTTCCCGAATCTGAACTGGGAGCTGGTTCCACAAGAGAGGAGCTTGATAGCTAAAGGCTCTACCTCCCATTCTACTTTTGGAATTTCTGGGAACCACAAGTAGGCCTGCATTCTGAGAGCGAAGTGGCATACTGGGATGATATGGTGCTATGAAGTCTTCTAAATATGATGGAGCCTGACCATTCAGAGCTTTATATGTAAGAAGCAGGGTTTTAAATTCTATTCTACATTTATTGGAAGCCAATGGAGAGAAGCTAGTGAAGGTGAAATATGATCTCCCTTGCTAGTTCCAGTCAGCACTCTTGCTGCAGCATTTTGGATTAATTGCAGGCTCTTTAGTTTCTGGGGCATCCTGAAAGTAGGAAATTACAGTAGTCCAACCTAGATGTAACAAATGCATGGACCAGTTTTTCGGCATCACTTTCAGACAGGATGCTCCTAATTTTGGCAATGTTCCGTAGGTGGAAGAAAGCTGTTCTAGGGATTTGTTTTATATGTGAGTTAAAGGATAGATCCTGATCAAAAATAACTCCAAGGTTCCTTGCAGTAGTGCTGGAGGCCAGACTTATGCCATCTAGTTTAACAATATGGTTGGACATCATATCTTGTATGGATGTATAATGGACTAGTCTCTATACTTGTTCTGTTAGATCTTAGTGCTGCATTCGATACCATTGATCACAACATTTTATTACAGAGACTGGAACATGAAATTGGGATTAAAGGAACTAAACTAGGTTGCTTTAAATCTTTCAATTTGTTCATATAAATGATGAATCCTCCATGCACACAAAGGTTAGCTATGGAGTTCCACAAGGCTCCGTGTTAGGACCAATACTTTTTACTTTATATATGTCTCCTTTAGGCAACGTTATTGTAAAACACTGAATAAATTTCCATTGCTATGCTGATGACCCCCAGCTATATCTGTCTTTGGAACCAGATGAAACAAATCAATTAATCAAGCTTCAAGTCTACAAGACATAAAGGTCTGGATGCCCCACAATTTTTTACTTCTAAACTCAGACAAAACTGAAGTCATAGTATTTGCTTTCTAACAATATAGTTTCTTTAAAGTCCTTTTTTCAAAGGATTAGCTGCACCTGAAGAATTAGGAGTTAAAAATTCACTTCTTCATGCAACTGAATCCCTTTGGTCAAAATTATTATAATATGCAAACACGTTTCATTTCACTGTTGATGGTGTCAGCACAGTCTGCTACAATCTGACTTAACTCCATCAAATCCACAGTTTTTATCAATAATAAATATATTTATTTTTATATTATATTTTATATTTATTATTTTATCAATAATAATTTTATCAATCGCTGTGTGTAACATGAGTGGAGTGGAAACCAGGACCGTTAAGGGGATTAGATTTTTGCAGAAAATGACCTTAAAACCAAATCAGTATGGTTTCTGGGTATTGTAACATATTACTACTTTAAGTACGCAGTACTAATATAACAAAATAATAAGATAATGCCTTATACTCATTAAGCTTATGACTCCAAAGACAGTATTCCAACGATGATATTGAATACAGCTGCTGTTTTTAGTGTTCAGCAGTCCTTCAGGTTTGAGGTTTGATCTTCTTTTAATATCAACAACTATAAATGCTGATAGACAGATGGGGGAAAAAAACAAATAACTAACTCAAAAGTTTATTTAGCTAAAGTACTTTAACACATTCCACTGTATTTCACGCCACCATTAACAAATCAGAGTTAGAGCTAAAGGATCCGTGACTTCCCACAAAAGAGCTGTTGACCGCCTAACTGAGTTCTTACCTGATTGTAATCGTTCACCTGGGGCCCGATGTTAATATGACTTTCAACACAAGCAGGAAGTACAAATACCAAACACAGAATTTGGGAAACATTTTGAGATGGCTTTTTGGAAAAAACTCATTTTTGGTCCATTCATAAGATGCAATTGCTCTGTGAAAGGAACTTAATCATTAATTGCAATGAATTATCAGTAATTGGTTTAATTAGTCCTGTATACATACAGTGGATGGTCAGTGTGTGATTACGTTACTGCTGAACAAACATTTCATATGAAACTGGTTCAAACAGGTTCACTTCCTGTTAGGTCACTGTGTTGATGTCCTTCGTGGCTGACACAGCTGCAGACCTGAACCTGCTCAGAGTCCTGCTGATGGAGTCCCGCAGCTCCTTGTTCCTCAAACTGTAGATGATTGGGTCAAGGAAAGGAGTCAGGACAGCGTACGTCACAGCCACAATGATACGAACCTAACAGATACAAAGAACTGGTTTACCTGAGAGGGTTTGGAGACAGGACGCCCATCTATTTCTTCAACGTAAAATTGTGCATAAATGTACAGGAAAGTCTAGAACAAAACCCTGATAGCTGAAACAGCAAATACTGGAGTATTAAGCTTTTAAGAGCATTTATTGGTGCAGCCAATCAAAGGATTTCTCATGTACGTCTGCCCTGTTTAATCAATGAGTACTAGACAAAATGCAAACCTCCATTTAACAAGATATGAATGACTTCAGCATCTGATGGTTACTAGAAAGAGAAACGTCTTCTGGTTCCCGCTGAGGCTGCTTACAGCACAGAACCTGTACTCTAACCTGCAATTGAACTTTCTAATAAGAAAATAAAAGTGGGTAATGTTGCTTAAATTAACAAATGAAAACAAAAATGTCATTTTCAAACTTGTTCTCCAACCTGTTTTTTCACCATTTTTCCATTGTCTCAACTTGTGTCTTTTTCTTCTTCAATGCATTATATCAACTGGGAAAATCAGCACCACAATCTATTTTTCTGCACAAATCAACTTCTAATAAATTAGTTTGTTGAGGATAAAAGCCAGTTTGCACAAAATGCAGCTTTTCGTTCCTGCAGCTTTAAATTACTGTTCATGTGTGAGACATTTGGATCAAATATAAAGTCCAAATTCAGTTGTCGTGATAAGAACTGAACCTTCACAGACACCACAAGCTGTGCTGAAAAGCTTTGGGATCAAATCACAAAATAATGTGAGCACATTTTAAAACTAGAAAACTTATGCAAGTTAATGGAAGTACACTGTTCTCCAGCAGACTAAGATATGTGAAACAGATTCACCAGCTGTGGCGCTAACAGACAAGCAGCTCAGCAACACACACAGCAGTATTTGGTGAAATCTGGTGAAGCAAATAAACTAACCTGTTTCAAAATATCTGTGTCCATTCAGTGTTTTGGATAAAGGTGATTGCTAATGCTGAAGCCCTGGGCTTTTATCCAGCTCCCTAACCCTGACTCCAGAACCTAAAAATTTCCTAAGATGCCAAATTCTGTTTTTAAAATTCAGAAAAATATTATTGGCATTTTTTCCAGGTTCAATACTTGCATATAGGCATTTGTTAATACATTTGGTTGTTAATAAAATTAATTCTCTTTTTAAAAGTAAAAAGAGATAATTTCATTCATTGTTTTTATTTAATAAAGTTTTGAATTAAGAATCATCATGAATTATATCAGGACATTAATGATTGGAACTTGATTATTTGTTTTTTCTTCATGTGCCTGTAGCGGCACCTAGTCAACTAAGAACCTTCACTAACACTAATAGAGTCTGAGTTAACATACTTTTGCTGCATTTGAAAACTTGAATATGAGTTTTGGTGAAAGTATGTTAAAATTCCTTAAACACAAACTAAGACTATTTGATCCTCGTACCTCAGGTGAAAAGTTTCCCACCCTGTAGGAAATGTAAACAAAGGAGGCCGAGGTGTAAGAGATGGTGACCACAGTCAGGTGGGCAGCACACGTCCTGAAGGCCTTCAGCCTCTGGGGGACACCCATCCTTGCCATTGACAGACCAATCAGGACATAAGAGGTGAGGATGAGGACTCCTGTGCTCAGTAGTCCCACAAGGGCAGAAGCGAGGGACACAAAGTTGTCCGCTGAGGTGTCAGCACATGCCAGTTGTCTCACAGATGCCGAATCACACCATGCATGTCTCACCACATTTGGGCCACAGTACGGCTGGCGTAAGGCCATGATCATAGCTAGAAGTGTGCAGAAAGTGCTGAAGCTCCAGGCGCCTGCTATAAGGATAAGTTGGACACGACAGGTGATAATGGACGTGTAGTGCAGAGGGTTGCAGATGGCCACGTAACGGTCAAACGCCATGATTGTCAGGATGCCACGAGCTGTTACGCCAAGGTGAATGAAGAAAAACATCTGGATGAAGCAGCCTGGGACAGAGATGGTCGTCACGTCTGACAGCAAGCTGGACAACATCTTAGGGATGGTGGTGGTGGTGTAGGACATGTCCACAAAGGACAGGTTGGACAGGAAGAAATACATGGGAGAGCTGAGCTTTGGATCAGTCAGTGTCTGCATGAGAAATAAACTGTTAGTGATCAGATGTTGGTCAGACTGAGGTGACAATCATGAAACAAACAGACACTCGGCTTTGATTTGTACCACAAAAATGATCATGCTGTTTCCTCCCAGGATGATGATGTAACCCAGCAGCAGGATTACAAAAAGGATGATCTGTTTCTCACCAAGGCTGGTGAGGCCCTGGATGATGAAGAAGGTAACAGCATCAGACCCCCTGGTGCTGTTAGAACTGGATCTGTGACTGCTCGACCAGGGCAGGTGGGAGTCTGGACATAAAAAATAAAGGGATCAATAAGTTAGAGGACTGACAACAGTCCTGTTTTGAGGACAGCAGGTGTGGTCCACAGTTTAGGAGCACAATACACACTATATGAAATTTGGTTCACATTTCATATTTGTTATTGACACAGATTCATAAATCAATTATGTATAAATAGATGAACACAAACCAATAAATCCACATGTAAAAATGACAACAGATTCCCAACAACCCAACAAACTGTCTCATGTTTACCACCTGTGAGGCTAAGGTCTGGATTAGCTTGGTCGTCTGTACCTCTGCTGGTGTCCAAAACCAATGAAACACATGAGAACAGGACACTGCTACACTTGGTGACATGTTATTTTTGTGCTTAGTCAAGACATTTCTGAGATCTTGTGCAGTGATGTTGAACATCCTCAGTTAACTGCTTCTTTCAGAACACTGTGCAAAGTTACGGTCATTTGGAGCATTAAGGGCAACAACTGGTGTTCAGAGCTCAAATGAACGAGGTAATACAGGGGCAGACTGACGGAAATTACCCGTGAGAAAAGACAATTTATTGCTAATTGCGTTGTCCGTGTGGGGAACTGTTTTTAATACACTTAGAGGACGCCTGAACTCCTAATGATGAAAAACTCCTCCAGGTGATGTCATCTGGAGGAGTTTTTCCGCTAGAAGAAGAAGTCAGAGGGAAGTGTAAAAGCATTAATGTTCATTTATACCCTTAACTAAACACCTTAAACTAAGTTGCCGGTTAATGTTGGTTATGAATAAAGTTGTCCTATAAAAGGTCCAATCATGCTCTGCATGTCCACCTGTTCATATCAATGATTTAAATTTTCTCCAGTCTGTCCACCCTTGACAAATGTGTGCATACGGACTGTGAGGAACAAGAAGTTACAATAGACAAACTCCATTTCTAGAAAAGTTGTAGAACTGTTCTGGATACTTAAAAAATAGGCATGTTAATTAGTAACATGTGAGTCTGTGAAAACACACTCTTCTGTTAAAGGGAGTTTTTCCTCTCCACTGTTGCTGAGGGCTTGTTCAAAGGGGAATTGTTGGGTTCTCTCTATACATCTTTATAGTGTTGTCTTTATTCTATAACATGCCTTGGAAGGCTATAGATATAAAGATGACATACTGCTTTAAATGAGGTCAACACCTGTGCAGTGAAATTATTTAATATTTTTAATATTTCCACATCTGTTTTCCTATTGACATGGAATTCTTATTTTTTTGACAGAGATACCAGAATAGATAAACTTCCATTTGATGTTAAAAAGAAAGAAAACTGAAAAATGTCTAAGTTGGGTGAATAATTTTTATAGGGAATGTAAACATCAATCTGGAAGGTGCAACTCCACATTAATGATCTAATGTGAAATATAACATAAAGTGAAATGTGTGTGATAAGTTCAACACAAAAGATTAATGATAAACATCATTTCATATATGAGCATTAATGCACTGCACAGCTACAACACGGTAATACTTTATGTTAACTACAACGATTTTAGAAACAGCTCAGAGATAAATGCAGCCATTACAAAATTATGTTTTTACAGGTATTAAAAACGTTGCCTTTGGTTACTGGAAAATGATTATTTTAATTAATTATTAAAAATTAATTAATTAAAACTATGAGTTTTTTCATGTTTGTATCTGTAGCATAACTGTACATTGACATTATATATTAACACTTTAGCACATAGCTTATGTCTCTGTCCTGCTTTTAAAAACATCTGTTGTATCAAACAGTAAAGCACAGAATGAAAAGCACAGAAACTCTCACAGACCTGTGGGACTGTCAAGCGAAACATGAAATGGCAAAACCTCCATTTGTCCTCAGCATGCAGAGGAATAGATGTAGACGAGGGGGGACGCAGACAAAATTTCTGTCAACAGAAACCAGGTTAAAAATAACTTTATAAAAATAACTTCAAACAATAAAACAAATCTTCTTTTTTGACTTTGTGCAAAACCCTGAGCAGAATATCCATATTTCAAAATCTTCTTACCTCAATGTGTGAATCCGACTCTGCACTGCTCAGATAAAGACAGAGCTTAAACTCAGGTCCACATTTGATTGTTCCAAGTGCAACCAACCTATTTGCTGATACGGTTTTAATGAGACCAACAAATATTAATTACACAAACTTACATCAGATCTGTTCCATCAAAAATGTAAATTATACACTAGATAAATAAAACACCAAAGGGACCAATTTTTAGTGGCTCATAAATATAAACCTGTGACTAAAGAGCAAACAATGAAACATAATTGTCAGTGTTACCATGGTAACAACCATTTGCCTCAAATGTTTGAGCTCATTAAAAAAAACAAAAAACAAACATGCAATTGTTAATTATCTTTGTGTGTGGATAATTTAATACTTTGAACACAACTTGGACAGTACTTTTCATAATACATCTGAACTTTCAGAAACTTTGCAACATTTTATAAACCAACACAATTTACCAGATGTAGAACCACAATTTATGGTGGCTAAAAAATAAAATATATATTTTTTTTAAGTCCCAAAACTGTCCAGGTATAACAAACACCTTTAGATGGCTTGGATGCTCCAGGACTCAAAACTTACACCTATTGATGTGAGAAACTGAGGCCAAAGTGTTTGATTAATAGTGTGAAATCATGTTGCACTGCTTAATTTTCAGTACAATTAAGTTAAATAATGGATGCTATCCTGTTATGTGTATGAGGCTTTAGATCCGCAGACAATCTCACAGGGGGAGAATCCCACAGAACTGCTTATAAGGGGGAAGTGCACAGGTATTGATCAGGTAAACTGCAACAGAGCAGGGAGATTGCTCTTATTTTGTTTGCTCTTATTTTTTATTTTATCTGTATTTTATTTTATTTCTATTTTTTTGTCTATTCTCATTTTACTTACTGTGTGACATTTAGAGTGGAGGGCAAAGTAAGAATTTGATTGTACAGGGAAACATGTGTTCTGTCTGTGCATATGACAATAAACACTTTAAATTTTGAATCAGGGAGGGAGAGGGCAGAGACAGGAAGTTGACCAAATATGGCATAAAACCAGGAGCTCAGACCAGAGACCATGACAATAGAACATGTCTGGCAAATCATTAAATAAAATCCAGCAAAAAAAGGCCCAGGACTGTTGAGCTGACAGACTTGAGATTTAAAAAACCAAATACTTAAAGACCAACAGGCCAAGATAAACAAAGACAAATCCTCATACTGAAAAGTGAGAGTCCACAAAGACAAGTCATGTAGATCAGACCTCTAGCCCAGAAGACTAGAGATGGCAGAGAGACAACCTGACAGAGGACTGTGAGCCGGGTTTAAATAGGCTGGGGAACAGGTGAAAACAGTCAGGGCTGATGATGACTTGTGAAGTAGCTGAAATGACTGGACTGGAAGTGAAAATGATGGATTACAAAATGAAAGCTGGGAAACAGGAAGCAGGGCTGTGGAAAACGGGGTGAGAGGGGAAACAAGAGTGAAGGGTAGAGATCGATGTAATAAAGAGGAAGAGACAGAGAAGGAGGGACAGACAGGGGGAGTGCAGGTATATGAATTGACAGGTTGGCTGTGTGATTGGGTAGATTGATGCAAGGAAGGTGAGTAGAGTCCAGTGTCAGATCCAAGACAAGATTCGTGCATCAGACAAGAATGGGACAACATTCCTCTCAACTCCAGCAACTGGTCTCCTCATCTCAAAGAAGACGGGTTGTTACGCAATGGTAAACATGAGCCAATATTTTCCATGAAATGTCTCAGTTTCAACATCTGATATGTTGTATATGTTCTATTGTCAATAAAATATGGTTTGATGAGATGTGCTTTTTGGAATTGGAGTTGTGGTATTTTTCACACCATGTTGGACAATGTTTATCTCAAAGTACAGTTTGTAAATTGGGGGGGAACATAACTTTTATTAGAAATATGCTCCAGAGCAGAGATTCAAGAGGGGAGAAGCCCAAACCCTGTGAGTCAGGATCAGCAACTTCACTTCCCCCTTCATACTTTTATTTGGTAGTCACTTCCTGTTTTTCCTTTCATGTTCATGCCGCTTCACCAATCAGAGGTAATTAGTTTCACCTGCACCTGATTTATATAATGGCTCTGTTCCCTTACAAAGCTGCCTGGTTGTCTGCATGCTAACTGTGGTTTTCCAGCCATGAGTATTAATCACCAACCAGCCTAGATGAAGTTCACATGCATGTTCACAGGCTAATTCTAATCAGTCCTTTATTGAATTTCAAGTGGACATTTGTGCTAAATTTGCAGAAATCCTCTAAAAGTGTGAGTAATGGGATAGAAAACCTGAAAACTAAATGCCTTCAGGCCAAAGTTGAGAACATGAAAACAGAAGTTTTTCCATCTATCTAGCACTCAGATGGAAATATTATTCCTGAGACTATGTGACTACAGGATGTTAACATTCCATTTATATCTAGTTTTACCAATGAATAAAATACTGATGGTCCAGGAAAAAAAGTCGGAGGATCATAGTTATTAATCATCCTGAAGGGAATGAAAACATAAAACAGTTGTGATGTTTCAGTGTTGTCCAATGTGAATCGACCAACTGACCGTTGTTGGCACCGCAAGAAAAGCAGTGAGGCTACGCCCCCACCTCTTATATGTCTGAGAACGAAAAACTACACACAGACTGCACCAAACATCTTAAGAGTGTTTTTAAATTACATTAGAGTAATGTTAATCACAGTATCATGATCATTAATGTACTTATGTTATTGAGAATATACAATGAAAAGGATGATTAAAACATAATTTGTTAAGATCATATCCATTCTAAACATGTTTTTGTAAACTTTTAAAATTCTATATAGCGGAGCAGCAACTAGCAACTAACTAGTTTCTGAGTTAGGTCACTGTGTTGATGTCCTTCGTGGCTGAAACAGCTGCAGACCTGAACCTGCTCAGAGTCCTGCTGATGGAGTCCCGCAGCTCCTTGTTCCTCAGACTGTAGATGATTGGGTCGAGGAAAGGAGTCAGGACAGCGTACGTCACAGCCACAATGATACGAACCTAACACAAAAACACAACGTGCTTTAATGACACACAGTGTTTATTGAGGCAGGCAGATCAGTCTCAGACTTCTATGAACTAAATGGGTAAAGCTGTTTTATGTCAAACTGATCTCATGACACTGAAAGTAGAATCCGAAGAAAATCTCAAACATTTGTGAAGTGAGCAAACTGTGATACTGCTTGTCATATTGTCATGATATCTAACTGGAGTTTATCTTGATGTGACCTCTCTTCTAAAGTGAATGACTGATACATGATGCATAAATGAATTTGCTTTGTGGTTCCAACACATTTGGAGGAGACTGCAAAGGAAACACACAATGGCAAAATTAAATACTGGACAAAGATTATTTGATCCTCGTACCTCAGGTGAAAAGTTTCCCACCCTGTAGGAAATGTAAACAAAGGAGGCCGAGGTGTAAGAGATGGTGACCACAGTCAGGTGGGCGAGACATGTTCTGAAGGCCTTCAGCCTCTGGGGGACACCCATCCTTGACACTGAGACACCAATGAGGACATAAGAGGTGAGGATGAGGACTCCTGTGGTCAGTAGTGAAACCAGAGCTGAGAAAAGGGACAAAATGTTGTCCACTGAGGTGTCAGCACATGCCAGTTGTCTCACAGATGACACGTCACACCAGGCATGTCTCACCACATTCGGGCCACAATAAGGTTCCCGCCAGATCATTATGGTGGCCAGCAGTGTGCAGAAGGTGCTGAAGCCCCACACTCCTGCGATGAGGAGCAGCTGGACTCGCTGGGTCATGATGGACGTGTAGCGCAGAGGGTTGCAGATGGCCACGTAGCGGTCGAACGCCATAACCGTCAGGATGCCACGAGCTGTAACAGTAAGTTGGATAAAGAAAAACATCTGGATGAAGCAGCCTGGGACAGAGATGGTCGTCACGTCTGACAGGAAGCTGGACAACATCTTAGGGATGGTGGTGGTGGTGTAGGACATGTCCACAAAGGACAGGTTGGACAGGAAGAAATACATGGGAGAGCTGAGCTTTGGATCAGTCAGTGTCTGCATGAGAAATAAACTGTGTTAGTGATCAGATGTTGGTCAGACTGAGGTGACAATCATGAAACAAACAGACACTCGGCTTTGATTTGTACCAAACTAGGACAGGAGATATACTCAACTAGTAAGTACTGTTTGGAATTTGTTTGTTGGTTTCAGAGGTAGCTGAGTTTCTGTCATTTTTCTTAAGTCTGCTGATTTAGTCTGTTTTTTTGTAACAGTTAAGAACTGTAAGTAGAAAGTGGATATTTGGTGTGTTGTTGGTGGTAGTTTCAGCTTAGTGATCACCGAGCGTTCACACCTTTGACCTAACAAAGGCACAAGTTAGGTTGGTTTCAACGAGGGGGCGGTTTCGGCTGTAGCCAATTAAGACCATATTTAAGGCAACTGTTGGGCTGGAGCATCAGCGTGAGCGTCAGCCCTTGTCTACCTGCGCAAGGACACTAGGTAGTTTATTTCAAACTTCTTCTACTTGTATTTCTCTACTTTGCTTCACATTAACCCTTTCTACTCCGAAAAGCCTTTTCTTTGTTATACTATGTGTTTTCAGCAGATCCCTGTTCTCCTCCGCAGACGCAGGACATGGCGTCCTACTAGGGGACGTCATGTTTCTCACCTGCGCACTCTCACCCAGGCCACTTTGTCACCAGCCTCCTTTTCTCTTGCCCTGTGGAACTGCCAGTCTGCAGTGAACAAGGCCGACTTCATTCCAGCTTTTGCTACACACTCAGCTGTTCACCTGCTTGCACTTACAGAAACCTGGATCATGCCACAGAACACAGCCACCCCAGCTGCACTCTCCGCCAATTTTTCATTCTCTCACACTCCTCGCTCATCAGAACGGGGGGTTGGGACTGGAGTTCTCATCAATGACACCTGGAAGTTTTCCTCGACAGCACCACCCGGCAATCTGTCTTCTCTGGAATATCATGCCGTTAGGATCACAGCACCGATTGCAGTCCAGGTGATTGTGATATGTCGACCACCGGGCCAGCTGGGGAAATTCTGCGATGAACTGGACATGTTGCTGTCCCACTTCCCGGAAGATGGCACTCCTCTCATCGTCATGGGAGACCTGAACATTCACCTGGACAAACTACAGGCAGCTGATGTGTTTGCTCTTCTAAACACATTTGACGTGAGTCTGGTCTCCACTACTCCGACCCACAAAGCTGGCAACAACCTCGACCTCATCCTCACCCGGAACTGCACCACAGACAACATCTTGGTCACTCCTCTGCATGTATCGGATCATTTCTTCATTCAACTCACAGTTTTTATCCCTAGACCTTCGCAATCTCCCCCCACACTTGTAACATTCCGGCGCAACCTCAGGTCTCTCAACCTGGATTGATTCTCCTCGCTGGTCTCCGAAACTCTGCCCCCAACACAGGACCTCTCCATCCGCGATGCAGATGCAGCCACAAACAGCCTTTGCAATACACTTTCATCATGTCTGGATTTTCTCTGTCCCATGTCTTCGAGACCCGCCCGTCTCTCACCTTCTAATCCGTAGCTCACTGATGGGATCCGTGAA
The DNA here is from genome assembly GCF_033026475.1 of Channa argus. Taxonomy (NCBI): domain Eukaryota; kingdom Metazoa; phylum Chordata; class Actinopteri; order Anabantiformes; family Channidae; genus Channa; species Channa argus. The sequence continues at coordinate 13,091,657 of NC_090218.1, forward strand.
CAACGCACCACACTGAGCAGTGCTGAGAGGAAGTGGCGCAAATCCAAGACTCCATCTGCCCTTGCTGAGTATCAGAATCTGCTTGGACCTTTTTCTCACAGTGTCACCAGGGCAAAGATCAATTACTACCAGGAGAAGCTCAGCAACACCACAGACACCAGAAAGCTGCTCTCCACTTTCAAATCACTCATCTACCCACCTTCACCTCCGCCATCTACCTCTCTCACTGCTGACAACTTTGCCGACTTCTTTACCAACAAGGTGGCAGCCATCAGCTCAAAGTTCTCTCCTCCAGATGATGACATCCATCTAACCTCTTCCAGCACTTCATTGCTCTCATCATTTGCAATTCTGACTGAGGATGACGTATCGACCCTCCTCCTCTCTAATCATCCGACCACCTGCACTCTGGATCCAATCCCTTCCACTCTTCTTCAAGCAGTTGCACCTGGACTAATGCCACCTATTACACAAGTCATCAACACATCTCTCAAAACCGGGACTTTTCCAACCTCTTTCAAGCAGGCCTTGATTACCCCACTGCTCAAGAAGCCTTCTCTTGATTCCTCTATAGTGGAGAACTACAGACCGGTCTCCCTCCTTCCTTTTCTGGCCAAGACAATGGAACGAGCAGTTTTCAACCAACTCTCAGACTTCCTTTCCAAGAACAACCTCCTCGATGTCAACCAGTCTGGCTTCAAGAGGGGTCACTCCACAGAAACCGCACTCCTAACTGTTGTGGAATATCTTCGAGCTGCAAAAGCCACCGGTCAATCATCCGTCTTAATTCTACTTGATCTATCATCAGCCTTTGACACTGTGAACCATCAGATCCTCTTGTCCACACTCTCTGACTTGGGCATCTCTGGATCAGCTCTAGACTGGCTTTGTTCTTACCTATCGGGACGAACCTTCAAGGTATCCTGGCGGGGGCATCTTTCTAACTCTCATAGCCTCTCTACCGGTGTGCCACAGGGCTCAGTTCTTGGTCCTCTCCTCTTTTCTATCTATACTTCATCCCTAGGTGCCATCATTCACTCACATGGTCTGTCCTATCACTGCTACGCTGATGACACATAGCTCTTCCTGTCCTTTCCACCGGACGACTCCACTGTCTCTCAGACATCTCAGCCTGGATGAGTGAGAGACACCTTCAGCTCAACCTCTCCAAGACCGATGTCCTTGTCTTCCCAGCCAGACCTTCGATGCAACACAACATCGGCGTCAACACTGGATCTACAGTGATTGTCCCCACTAAATCGGCCAAAAATCTGGGGGTCATCATTGACGACCAACTGAGCTTTAGGGACCACATCTCCTCAGTCTCTAGAGCAGCAGATTTGCCCTCTACAACATCAGGAAGATCAGACCCTACATCACTGAATATACAACCCAACTCATTGTACAGGCGATGGTCACATCTCGTCTTGATTACTGCAACGCTTTGTTGATGGTGTTAATGATATCCACAATAAAACCCTTGCAGATGATCCAAAATGCAGCAGCTCGCCTCATTTTTAATCAGCCAAAAAAGACCCATGTCACACCACTCTTCAGATCTCTACACTGGCTTCCTGTGGCTGCTCGCATCAGGTTCAAAGCTCTGTCTCTTGCTTACAGGGTGGTTAACTCAACAGCTCCTGCTGACCTCAACTCACTCATTCAAGTCTACAATCCTTCCCACCCGCTGGGTCTGCCAACGAACGACGTCTGGTGGTCCCAGCACCACACAGAAGACACCAAGCAAAACTGTTTAGCGCAATGATTCCACGATGGTGGAACGAGCTACCAAACGCTGCACGCTCAGCTGACTCTCTCCAAATATTCAAAAAACTGCTGAAAACTGAACTCTTCCACATCTTCCTATGCGCTTAAATCTCTTTAAAAAAAAAAAAATCCTTTTTGCTCTCTTGCAATTGCATCTCATGAACTGTGAACACTTTTCTGATAGCACTTTGCTTTGATGTTTTCTCCTTGACTTAGATTTTTGCTGCCTTGTACCTCACTTGTAAGTCGCTTTGGATAAAAGCGTCTGCTAAATGACTAAATGTAAATGTAAATGTACCACAAAGATGATCATGCTGTTTCCTCCCAGGATGATGATGTAACCCAGCAGCAGGATGACATAAAGGATGATCTGTTTCTCACCAAGGCTGGTGAGTCCCTGGATGATGAAGAAGGTAACAGCATCAGACCCCCTGGTGCTGTTAGAACTGGATCTGTGATTGCTCGACCAGGGCAGGTGGGAGTCTGGACATATAAAATAAAAGAGAGACGTCAGAAGACTGGCAGCACTACACTTACATGTTATACTGAATCCCATGAAACCACCTCACTATGCTCATATTTCCTTTTATCATTGAAAATACTGATCAGCCACAGTATTATGACCACCTCTGCAGTTTACGTGATACAATCCAATACAATGGCTCTAACATGAATTCTACTTTTACAGGTTATATATTTTGGTCTTCCTATGCGAAATGAATGAGGTGGGTAAAACATTAGAACCACCTCTTCTTATAACACAGATTACAGAGAGTGATCCATGTGGACACAGTGCATTTTATCATCCCTGTGACTGATTTTATGAAGCAGTAACAGATACAGTCTTATTACTCTGTCATGTTGTTTAGTCGAAATGTAACAGACAGAAAATCTGTATTTTGATTTTAGATTCATAGTCTTTGTACTTTTTTGAGCCAAAAAGGTCTTGTTTTTAAGTAAACAAGTTTCAGGTTTAGATCATAGAATGAAACAAGACATTTTAAGACAAAACACTGGACATTTTTCAGTCAACAAGACTAAAGATGAGATCATCAAGAAATATAATTGCAATAAAATTACTGGTTCAGCCCTAATGTATATGTTCCTTTGTTGTAGTTGTAGAGAACTTTGATGATGATTACAATCTTTGCTAGTTTGGAATATGATAATAATAATTAACAAGACTGGAGCTGAGCTGTGAGGAGACAGGGTTAACAAGACAGTCAGTCTGTGGGGATAAAAAAAGCTAAAAACAGCGTGTTATTTTGTCACTTGTGATACCACAGGTCCCTTTAACAGCTACTTTTACTCAGTTCATACTTTCCACATGACATTTTTTCTCAATGTCACAGTTGTAAACAGGAGAAATGCTGATAATTATAGTTTTGAATTCATTTGCTGGCACAAAAATTCAATCCTCGTGATGATAACAAAGCTGACTATGCAGTGTCCCTTACAGCACATGTCTGTTTTAGCTTTTGACAAACATAAACTGAGTATTTCTGTTTCTAATTTCACCCATTGTTTTCTATTGTAATTACAATAGTTTTTGTGAGCAAGATCGGGTTGATTGGTTGGGTTAAGCAACACTTAAAAATGTTTTAAATACATGCACACAAGAGTTAAAACATTATATATTATATAATAAATCCATGGGAAAATGTGTCTGACTTTTCAAATATTACTCACAGCACTAAGATGTGTACAGTAAAACCCCAAACGATCGCTCCTGATTTCATATTACAAGTTTGGCACCAAATTCAAAGATGATTCTTTCACTGTTGGATCGATCACATTTTCATGTTCATTTCCAACACTCCAGCCTCAAGTTGTTTTAAATTCAATACAAACCAGTAATAAAACCGAAATAGTCAGGTAGTGTGCACATACAACGCTGTTCATGAGGTCTGTTCCCCTGCTTTTAAAACACATTTATCAAAATAATTTAATCAGCAAAAACAGCACAGACCTCTGGAAGGTTCAAGTGAATTATGAAATGGCAAAAGCTCCATTCTTCCTCAGCAGGCAGATGAAAAGACGGGTGGATGTAGACACAACTGCTGTCAACACACAAATGCAAAGTTAATCTGTGCACAAGCTCAGTGTGTGAACACACAATACAGAGATACAGCACAAGTGCAGAAACATGATCGTATCATATGTACAATATTTGAAAATCATCATCTTAACTCAATTTGAATCAGACTACGTGCTGCTCAGTCAAGTGCAGAACTTCATCTTAGGAAAGGTTGTCTTGTCAACAGCAACCGACCTCTTTGCTGATTATAACACAGGTTTTAATGAAACCATCAGGTCCTTTACACCAAAAAAGTAAATTATACACAGGATAATAAATGAACACCAAAGGGACCAATTTTAACACGGCTATAAAGAAACAAACAAACATAATTGTCTTTGGTGCCACAGTAATGACCATTTGCATCAGACCTCATTAAAGAATCATGGGAAGCATTTTACTCTAAATGTCCCCCCCAATGATATTGGAACACAAGGCTACTTCATATCCTTTTTGCTGTTCACAATGGACATTTCGGTGTAAGATCAAAAGATAGATAAAAGTTCAGAATTTCCACCTTTAATTAATGGTTTTTATACCTTAAACAGCATTGACCATGTAACCCAGCTGTTTTGTGGGGTTGACTCCAACAAAACATAGTGTTAAATGACTTGGTTTTAGCTTTAGACTTTAGAACTTTTGGTCAAAACGAATATATCAATGTGAACACGGAAAAAGAAGGAAATCGCTGGTGCCCTGAGCAACAACCACCAGAAGGTCAGCAAGGGAAAAGAACAAGAAGAAGATAAAGCCACTGGTCAGTGAAAGCAACAACCTTCACAGAGCAGGGCTGAAGTTATCACAGTTCATGCTTTAAAGAAACCATCAAGGGCAGAAATACAGAGGCTGTACGACCAGATGGAAACTCCTCATGACAGGCAGGGATTTGTAACAAAGTACAGAAATGAAGCACAAAAGTTCTGCCCAAAAGTTTACTCATTGATGAGACCAAGATGAATTCCTACCAAAGTGATGGAAAAACATGAGTGTGGAGGAGAATCTGCTCATGACACAAACCATACAAGCGCATATTTTCTGATGTTTACTATCTGTGCTAATCTGAATAGGGAAGCTGTCCAGGTCTGGGTGAACAGGGAAAATAATGAGGACAGGAATCTCTTTGGGTCGGGAGTCGGTGGACCCCTACAGGAGAAAAGATGATGTTGCTCCAAAGTGGAGGACAAAAACCTTTGGTGAAGCAGCTTTTTGTTTTTATGTTCCAAGTTCGTGGAAGAGTCTACCTGAGGATCGCTGAACAATCTCTTTTTAAACTCAAACTTAAAACAATTTTTTTGTTGCATTTGACTTTGTTAGTGGACTTCTGTGCTAGTCATTGTCCATAACGAACAACATGTTTAAGCAAAGGGCTGTGTATTGGTATTAAAACACCTTAGGCCTCAGCCTCTATTGGGGTTGTCTCTAGTTACAGATTTTCTTCTTGCTTTAGCTGAGAGAACAGAATGTCAAGTTCAGGCACCTCTACCCAAGAGGCCCCTGGGGCAGGCCTAGAACATGCCTGATAGAATATATAGTCTTATCCAGCCTGGGGACACCTTAGGATCCCCCAGGAAGAACTGGAGATCATGGAGAAAGGGACATCTGGGTTACCTTACTAAGACTGTTACCACCACAACTCAATTTAAGATAAATGGCAGAAAATGGATGGATGGATGCAGTTGTTGCCACTGCAAAGCAAGTCGAGTTGCTGAGCTCCTTCATGTCCATCAAGACTCACATTCTAACCAGTTCATCCATGAGTCAAAGTGGAAGTTTTTATCCAATTTGGAAACATCCCCTGCAAACGGGTCCCAAGATTTCACATTCACAAGAATGGTGCAACCCAAAAACGCACAGCCATGACCAAAGCTATGTTTTCAGGTTGTCCATGCATCCAAATATAATGAACACAATATCTCAGTACACTTTGGGTGTCTGTGGCTCAGGAGAGAGTGTGGTCTCCGCCAGTCCCTGGGCTGGTGGTTTGATACCCACCTCTTCCTGCCCATGTACCAAAGTGTCAGCTCCTTGAAGTGCATCTGCCCAGTATGTGTGTTTGTATGGGTGAATAAGAAGCAACTTTAAATCACTTTATGTACCAATAATATATAACAACTAACAGTATGAGTAAAGACCATTTACCATTTATTTTGAGGGTATTTCCGCAAATTTGGCAGTAACTTGGAATCAAGAATGAACTGATTACATTTTGCTGATCAGAGAAGAAGCTGATCTCATTTTTGTGGGCCCAGCAATAATGCAGTATAACTTGTATTTTTGTATTATCTCACTAGCTTTCACTTATCACTGTAATTACAGTATTAAGTATATTATAGAGATTGTTAACCATAGTAGTGTAGTTCATTGAATATTGTACATTGTGAAGTCTTGTCTGTTTTCATAAAGAAGTTTGCTGAGCTTCTGTAATGAGACAGAAGCTCAGAAAATTGCTTCATGCACTGCATATATAAATAAAAACTTAAATACAAAGAAACAAATAAATAGAAAGATGCTCTATAGATTTTGTCATTTTAATTTTCTACAGTTTTAACAACAAACATATTAGATGACAACAGTAAGTCACATTTAACAAAAAACATTTTGAATTTTTTAAAAACACATAAGCACACAGTTACATAAGCACAAAATAATATGAAGGATTTAATCTCACATTCATCAAGAGGTGACACAACAGTCTTTGAATCACTTTAAATAAAATCATTCGTGGTTTCAAGGATTACGGTCATTTCTAAAATTCACTAACTTCATTTGCTGATAAAATCCTCCCTCTTTAAACAAATGGTAAAAACCGACAAAGGGCAACTTCCCGTCTTCAGCTAGTTTCCTATGGTTCATGGAGCATAGTGGAGGACAGCGGTTGTTGTCTTGGTTGACCTGCTCCTCCAGAACTCCTTAAATTTAAAAACAAAAACATTAAAATGAGAGCTTGACCTTTTTAACCTGAAATATGTTTGCCAAAGCCTTTTGTATTTCCTGGGACTGCAGTCCATAGATGACGGGGTTGAGGCTGCCGGGAACAACATTAAATAGAATGGCTGAAATGTTTCTGTACTCAGAGTACTGTGGGAAACGATGGAGGACAATGAGCACCAACCCACTGACTAGCATAATCAGATAGAGACACAGGTGAGTGCTGCAGGTTTTCAAGGCCTTGTTGTTCACAGACTTGCTTTTCTTATTCAGACAGGCCACAGTTATTTTCGAGTAAGTGAGGATTATACTGCCGATAGAGGACGAGAGCAGAACCGCAGTGAATGTGAGACCATAGACATTATTAATATTCACATCCTCACATGAGAGCTTAAACAGGGAGGCATTGTCACAGTAAGGGTTTGTGATCAGAGTCCTGCATCGGCTCAGTCGTAGAGTCAAACTGAGCAGAATGGCCACCAAAACAAAGGACGACATCCAGGCTGAAACAGTCAGTTTGATCACCATTTTCCCAGTCATTATGGCAGAGTATCGCAGTGGGTTGCAGATGGCCACATATCTGTCAAAGGCCATAATCATGAGAACAGTGTGGGCATTGGTGCTAACAATGTGTCTGGTGAAAGCCTGAACCACACACTCGTAGTAGTGAATGAGACGCTCAGCAGGGGGCAGAAGGATGTCTTTGAGCACCCGAGGAACCAGGAGAGAGTTTCCCATCACATCATTGATGGACAGGTTACAGAAGAGTAGATACATGGGCTGGTGGAGGCTTCTCTCCGTCCATATTAAGACCACGATGCCCAAGTTGGCAATTAAGATAAACACATAGGTCAGAAGCAGAAAGACATATATTGGATATTTGTTAGTGTTTGTGACCCTTAACCCCTCCAGCTGCAGGGTGAGGCTGTTGTATGTAGAGTTTTCCATCTCAGCTTGTCTGAAATATAAAACTGGAAAAGAGGTGAAATCATTAATCATCCACAAACAAACATCTCAAATATCTGCAGGGAATTATTAAAAAAGACATTTTAAAATAATTTGAACCTTTATGGTATTTTCCTACTAAATTGACATATTGCTAGTATAGTATATTGTAATATTATTTCATAAACAGTTACATGCTGGGTGAGCAATGAAGTGAAAATGGTTAATAAAAAATATTGATAGTCCTTTTTGCAGTTTGTATAAATTCTCTGTCAAAGAGATTAATGTCAAGTTTTCCTCTTACTTCACATAATCATTTTTACTGAGTATCAATATACACAATTATATATTATATAAGACATAATAATAAATCTGTCAGGTTCAAGTCGGTTTCTGTTAACAATCACCGTTCAGCCCCTAATGCCTCAGTGTTTCTCTGACAGCTTTAGGTGTGTGCTTGGTTTTAAGGGCATGATGTGGCTCAAGGGAAGTAAACATTATGTAGACCTAATGTTCAGGGGGTTCAGAGAGACAAGAATCAGGTGGTAAAACATTGAAGATAACACACAGCTTAGTTTGACATGCTGCAACCCACTATGGAGGGAGGATGTAGGCCTTTTGATACATGGATATTTCTTTAGAACACTTATAAGTCCAAATATTATCCTTCGAAACACCTTACAATCCACTGTAAGAAATACACTATCTAGACATTTTATTAGATACACCGGTCTTGAGGTTTTCTGTCCATCTGTCCAATTTTTAATAAAACCTTGGTAAAAGGTCTAATTGCATCAAAGCATGTACTGCTTTAATTTTGGTGGTCAGAAATCAACATCACTGTGACGTCATGTCTGTCCCGTTCTCACTGAGGTTCACAAAACTGCATCTGAACAATCGACAAGTCTCCTGAAGCAATGTCCTATGGACTAATGAGACCACAGTGGATTCGTTTGGCCTTAATGTGCCACATTTGGTGGAAACGGAATTTTAGCAAAAGCCTCCGATACCCACAGCAGAAAGTATGATTATTTGAGCTTGTTTTGCAGGCACAGGACATTGGCACCTTTGAGTCATTGAGTCGATCATCCTCCTCTTTATACCAGAGGATCCTAGAGGACAATGTGAATTCATCTGTCTGATAGCTAATGCTTGGTCAAAACTGGCTTAATGAGCAGGACAATGATACAGAGTAGACAGTAAACCTACATCAGAATGGTTGGAGTCTATACTCTTACTAAGTCAATGACAAAGACAATAACACTGAAAAGACCAGGACAAGTTTAATTTATTTATTTATTGAACAATGAACATTATAGCAGCATTTGCTTTTATCCAACTCATCTCATGTTACAAATCAGGAACAAACACCATGGCCATGTTGAGAGTTCAATTTCAAATTCATTAATAAACCTTGGAAATTCCATTTATTTTTGTGGCAAAATTTTGGGGAGCACAAAGAACCTTGACAATATTTTACGTATCTCTTTGGACTGAAAACCATAAATAAAGGAATTGAGGCTGCCGGGGAATATATGAAAGAAAACACTACAGAATTTCCTGTAGTTTGAATATTCTGGAAAACGATGAAGAATGATGATGAACATTGCACTAAATAGCATGATCAGATACACAACCAGATGGGTGCTGCAGGTCTTCAAGGCTTTTCTGTTCAAAGTCTTGTTCTTGGTGGTCAGACAAACAACTGTAATCTTACTGTAGGTGAGAACCATGGTTCCTATTGAAGCTGTGAACAGAATCACAGTGAACGTGAGGCCATAGACGTTATTAATATACACATTTTCACAGGAGAGCTTAAACAGGGAGGCATTGTCACAGTAAGGATTTAAAATCTGAGTCCTGCATCGATTTAGCCTTATGGTCAGACCAAGGAGAATTCCTACTAAAACAAAAGAAACTCCCCAGGCAGCAACTATCAGCTTTATCACCATTTTGTTGGTCATTATAGCAGCATAGTGCAGTGGATTGCAAATGGCCAAATATCTGTCATAGGCCATAATTATGAGCACAGTGTGTGAAGTGGTGCTGAACATGTGTGTGGTGAAAGCCTGAACCACACACTCGTAATAGCTGATAAGTCGCTCGGAGGGAGGACGCAACATGTCTATGAGCAAACGAGGCGCCATGAGAGAGTGTTGAAGTATGTCATTAAATGGCAAGTTACAGAAAAACAGATACATAGGTTGGTGAAGGTTTTTGTCAGTGAAAACCAGAACAACAATGCCAATATTTGCAACCATTATGAGCACGTAGGAGAACAAGAAGAAGAAAAAGAATGGGTAGACAAAATCTTCTAGAATGTTTAATCCCTCCAGCTGGAGTGTGAGGCTGTTGTAAGTGTAGTTTTCCATCAACCTGAAATAACAAAACAAAAAACTCCAACAGTCACATGTATTAATGAGCTAATGTAGTTATTGGAGATAATTAACAAGACCCAAACCGTATATACAACAGAGATGATAGATTTTGCTTTTTTGTGTCATAAAAGTTTGGTCATGATCTGTTCTACTTCTAAATCGTTATTTACATTAAAGGCTAAAGTAGTGAATTACAATTTACATGTTTAATCTTAATTCAGAAAATAGAATATGAAGAAAATGCATAATGTATAAATAAACTAACTGACAGGTATAATGTGATGTATAAAGTATTAAGAACTTGTTGGATAGTTGTTATTACCTGTGGTACTTTTAGTGTCTCTGGTTTTAGTCTCTCCGCTGTGAACAGCACTTACCATTTCATAGCTGGCAAAACCCACCAGCACTGAACGCAATGTTCTGCTCAAGCGTTTTATAGACTTCACTTTAACATCAATGGACTCGGTCATCACTGCCTTACAGGCTGCATGATGCAACATTGAGAAGTCTTACAGCCACTTTACCTGTCAGGATGTTGAAATGTACCGTGAGTGAAGTGTTTCTATCTACTTCCATATACTGTAGCATCGCTTTATGTTTTACTGGGATTTCATAAAATATCTCAGTGTGGTTTTCACTGTTTTGCAGTAGACAAAAAAATCGGACAAAAAGCAGAATATGTGACATCATTTCCTATATGAAAGAATAGGGAATAATATATTGCAATGTGTGCAAAGCCAAAAATTAAGAGCATACCTTAACAAAATAAATAATTTGCAATGTTATTTCAGTAACTTTATTTCAGAACTGGTTCTACTTGCAACTTGATTCTCACTCAACCAAACCTGGATGACTGAGAATCTTCACCGTTATAATTGAGAAGTTATTTGTTACATTTATTGTTTTATTTATTCTTAGATTCATCACAGGAAATGGTACTTTAAGTATTTAGAAGTCTCAGGTCAAGGTTATGCACTAGTCCCCCTGAGTAAAAAACAAGGGAGACTCCTTGACATTTCTTCATGAATGACTTAATTTTCATGGTTAAAACTCCAAGACCATTTCCTTTCCTAGTATGCAGCCAACAAGGTATTTGTTTTATTTGTCTGTATTTTACTTTAGTAAAATGTGATCATACTTTTTTTTCTTGTCAATACTGTGTGTGTTTAGTTCTCACAGTGGATTTGGAGAGAATTGGTTGGATCTGTGTTGTTTCCAGCAAATCAGCCAGCCAACACTTACATAGGACCTGCAGAGACATCCTTTAAGTTATGGACTTTGAAATGGTAAACTTAATATGAGCAAACTTGGTCATGCATAATTATTAATAAAATAAAGATCTAAATGTCCCTTGAGTGCGCTGCAGTAGTTGCTATTGAATTCTTGCCATTTTCCAGCTCTGCTTCTAACTAATGCTGATGGTCAGCACTGTGATGATGTGGTTGCAGCAGGTGGCAGCAGGTAGGTTTACACAGTTTATTCAACAGATAGCAGGCCAGAATCACTACAGCTGTCCTTGCTGTCCTTCAGGGATGTGTGGCTGAGTTGAGGGAAAGGCAGAACAAAGAAACCGGTTATAGAAACAACACACCAGGCCTCAGACACCGACTATGATGTGATTGGGTCATTTGGGTATTTGAATAATACACTAGAAAGAATGTCAGTGGACAATTTGCCATTAAATCAAATACATAGTCCACTGGGAAACGGTAACAAGGTAAAGTCATTATTAACAATTCTTGTCTCAGTCGCAATCAAATGAACCCAAGTTATCTGAGAGGTGGAAACTGTCTTTATTTGGATGGTAAAACCTTTGTGGACTCAGACAAGTTAAATACAATTTTACGTATTTCCTTATTTCCATAAATAATAGGTTTAAGGTTGCCAGGATTGATATGATACAAAATAAACACATTTTTTGTCACATGTTCAGTCTGCATCTGGAGAATTTCCTGGAGAGCAAAGGGGATTAATAAAGTTCTATTCTATACTATACTATAATTAGTTAGACAAAAATATACGAAGATGAGTGCTACAAGTTTTACTATTCAAATACTTTCTCTTACTAATCAAACTAATCAACTGTAATCTTAATTTAGGTGAGAACCATGGTGCCACATGGTTATAAGTGGGATGAATGGCTCTAGGTAGCCACAACCCCAGAATCCTAAGGGTTTCTGAAACTCCGTTGGAGAACTTTGAAAAAACAACAAAACGTTGAGAGCATCCTGGCTCTGTGCTTAGCACTGTTGCACACATTAAATATCTGATCATTGACTGGGACTAATTGATGACACACACTGAGAAAAGAAGGTTTTCGGTCTGTATACATTTGGTTTTAAGCATGGGGCACTGGGGCCAAATGAAACTTTTTTTTTACGCAGCCTTTACAGCAGTGTTAATTTTGGAACCTGATTTAAATAGTTTTAGTCTTGTCAAAAACAAAGTGTTTTAGTCATCAAAAACGTTTTCATCTGTGACCCTTTGTAATTTGGAGATTTCATGCATAGCGCAACCCAGGCATCTGAACATCAGTATGAAATCAATTTGATGTATTATGTTACTGATTGGTTAGTTTGATGTCATGGTGTCAAGGTGTGAGCTGCTCTGATGTCCCATTAGCACTAATGTTAGCAATGGTGCTTAATGAGAGAGTTGTTATTGTTAACATTAGCTAAAAGAGGAAAGGCTCCATATCACCATATCTCATCCATGAAAATCAAATACTATTACTATCAGGGTCAAACAGAATAAATCGAATATAATCAGGAAATTCACAGAAAACAAGCAATAAATAACAAGAAAATATTTACGTTATATTTATTACTTTTTCTCTGACCTTGTTGTAATTCTGTAGTCAATGCAATTATTTTGCACTGGTATTGAAATGGGCTCATCATGTTACTTGGTGGTAATTTTATCCGCATGGGGAAGTTTTTTTTCCATAATATTTACAATAATATGATGTATCCATAAATGTCAGTGGACATCACAGGAGTCACACCATATTTTGTTATAAACATTTATTTATATATTCACAAATATTTGTAATTTAATGTAACATAACCTAATATTGATATAGTGCTTGATAACAATCGGGGGTTTGACCTAAGAGCTTTACAAAACATAAAACATTAAAATATAAAAATTAGAACGATAAAAACAATTGTCTGAGATCACTTATTAAATATCAAATGCCTGCTTAAGTTTGGATTTCATTGTCTGGAGTTCTAACACAACTATGGGATGGAAAAGGGGTTCCACAGCTCAGGGGTAATAACAGCAAAGGCCTTGTCACCCAAACACTTTGACCTACATCTGGGCACAGCTGGAAAGTACTGATGAGTTGATCTGAGATTGCGATTTGCCACATGAATAGTAACCAGATCAGCCAAATAAAAAGGTGCCAGAGCATTAAAGGCTTTAAAAGTGAGTAATTGTATATTAAATTGGATCCTGAAGTGAATAGGAAGCCAATGAAGAGAACGCAACACAGGGGTTATGTGGTCACGCTTAGATTTATTAGTAAGCAAAATGACTTCAGATTTTCTCTCCTCCAAAAACAAAGTATTGCTGCCCAGTCAGTTTTTAATATCTTCCAGACAATCAAGAACCACCTGGCTCGAGTTTTGTGATGAACCATTCATTGGTAGATATACTTAAAGTCTGCATAGCAATAAAAAAGATTGTGTTTGCTAATGATGGCAAAGAAAACAGGATAGGACCTGGGAGACATCACAAGAAAAACTAGCTGTAGCAGATGACAACTCACCCCATTTTATCGACCTGACAGGTAAGATTTAAAGCAATTAAGTGCTGCGTCATGGATCCCCACCAATTTATCTAGATGAGCGATAAGGATCTGATGGTCCACAGTGTTAAATACAGCTGTCATATCTAGCAGATTGAGGATAACAGAATTTTTGGCATCCAATGCCAGCAAAATGTCTTTGAGCAACCTCACCAAAGCAGTTTCAGTTCTAGTATGAGATCTAATACCAAACTGAAATTTTATGGACTGAAATACCATAAAGTTTAAAAAAAGTTTTAAAAAGAATTTTTACTAAAACTCTGGTAAAAAAGGTAAATGTGAAGTTGATGCATCAAACTGAAGCATCAATGTGGGGCTTCTTAAACAACCACGGCATGTTTAAAAGCATCCAGGACCAACTCCCAGCTTAAGACATTCATTAAAAGACACAAGTAAAGTAGGAACAAGACTGCTAAAGATCTCTTTCAGTAACCTGCCAAGAATAACATCCAAAGGACAATTAGGAGGTTTAAGATACTTTACAATATCATTTAAAAAATTAAATGAACAGGAATAAAAGGATCAAAAGACATGAATGAAAATGAAACATCTGAAGAAGACATATTACAATCGATACAGAACTTATTCACTCTCCATTGATTTATAAGATATAGTAAAAAAAATTATTTTTTACACATTGGTAAACATGTTTTTGGCCTGAATGTTGCCAATAAGAGTTTCCTTATCTCTTTGGACTGCACACCATAAATTATGGGGTTGATGCTGCCAGGGATGATGACAAACAGAATCCCAAATAATTTCCTGTAGTCTGAGTAATAAGGGAAGCGATGCAGAATAATAACGGTAAATCCACTTATTAACATGATCAGATACACAGCCAGATGAGTGCTGCAGGTTTTCAAAGCTTTGCTGTTCAAAGAAATGTTTTTACTCATCAGACAGACAACTGTAATCTTACTGTAGGTGAGAACCATGGTGCCTATAGAAGCTGTGAGCAAGATCACAGTGAATGTGAGGCCATAGACGTTATTAATAAACACATCATCACACGAGAGCTTAAACAGAGAGGCGTTGTCACAGAAAGGATTCGTGATCAGAGTCCTGCATCGATTCAGTCGTACGGTCAGACTGAGCAGAACCCCAACTAAAACAAAGGCCACTCCCCAGGCAGAAACCGTCAGCTTAATCAGCAGTTTGTTTGTCATTATGGTGGAATAATGTAGGGGATTGCAGATGGCCACATATCTGTCAAAGGCCATAATCATGAGCACAGTGTGTGCAGTAGTACTAAAAAACTGTGTGAGGAAAGCTTGGACCACACACTCGTAATAAGTGATGAAACGCTCAGAGGGAGGCCTCAAAACATCTGCAAGCAAACGAGGCAGAATATTAGTACTTCCAATAATATCACTGACTGATAGGTTACAAAGAAGGACGTACATGGGCTGGTGAAGGTTCTTGTCAATGAAAATTAAAACTGCAATGCCAATATTCATAAACATTATTACAATGTAGAATATAAAGAGAAGGAAAAACACAAGGTACATGTAATCTGTTGTCACTTTTAACCCCTCTATCTGGAGTGTAAAGCTATTGTAGGTGTAATTCTCCATCTACCTGAAACAAAGTAGCAGAAAAAAAATTTACAGATATGAACGTAACAATTAGAAATTATGTAAAAGCCGTTGTGACAGTTTGTAACAAAGTTCATTCATCGCTACAAGCAGTTATTTGCTAGTGTCAGTAGGGTTTTACTTTTTATAGATGGGATTTTACACCAGCCTTGCATCATGTGTGATGTAAGATGGTCATGGTAACGATGTCTGTAAAAAGTATTCACACACACACACACACCAATGATGACAGAGTTTTGGCCCATTGGGAACAACTTGACAATAATCTTGCCCAACCACACTGACATGTGGAACCACGGATCGAACCACTGACCCTGTGATTTGTGGACAATCCACTCTTTCTGACACAAAGTTTCTAACTGGAAACAAAAATGGTTCTTGACACTGATGCCATGTTTGCTAACACAAAGAACCTTTTACAAGTTAATTTCCTAAACAACCACTGACAGAAATGTTTCTTAAAAGAACCTTTGAAATGGTTTCCTTTGAGGCATCATCCACAAAAAACCTTTTTAGGAGATGGTTCTTTGAAGAACCACTTTTGTCAGTGGTACTTTAAATAAAAACACCTGATGCTTCAAAGGTGTGAGGGTGAGTGGGAATGGTGTCTCGTTTGTGTAGGTGAAAATCATAAAATAATCTTGCCTAGCTGACTCATGTTAACTGACAATAAAGTTGAGAATCTGCTTTCATTTACATTTTTGGGAGCGACTATTGATTAAAAATTCAGTTCAGAGAATTTCATAAAACTCACACAATGTTAAAATCGATTGCAATATTGTATAAAGTTGGTGATTTATTTAATTAAACACTTATTTACATTGTATTGTTCATGAGTATTGATATACGTTACATACTGTCTGGAGGTTGGATGAAAATGCAATTAAATCAAACACAAAATCCATTTTTAATTCACAAAAAAGGACATAAGAATATTTACCAGGACAGAATATCAGGCACCAACTAATAAACTAAATAAATTCAGTAGATGGATAAACTCTTTATCTATAAGTGTCTGTTATGGTGAATGTGATGGTCTCTGCCACAGGACAGTGGGGAAAAGAATGACTCTTTAAAAATTAATATTAAAATATTAGTGACAAACGTTTGTCTTGCTTGTGAAGCAATGCTGGTTTGTTGCATGTGTGTTAAAGCCACGAAAGAGCAGAATTTAATTGAAATGACAATAACATTAAGTCCTTTGGTATTTTTATAGCAGTTTATTCACAGTGAAAATCCAGACATGAATATTTTTTTAGTGTTTAGTATCATCACAAACATGTTGAACATTTGCTGTACAGAGGGCAGGAAGGTGACATGTAGCCAGTTCCTGGATCAGGAGCTAACAGGAACGTGCATTAGCTCGTGGGTAAACTCTCCAAACAAAAAAACATTTTGTAACTACTTGCTATGTTATTGAAGACTTCACACGCACATAAAGGGTTTAAAACGGATTTAACTCAAGCTGTTTAGGACCTTATCCACAATATAATGAAGTAAAGAAGTGTTGGTGAAATGTTTAATGATGCTTGTACGTAACTCTTTGCTGACCAGTCCGTAGATAATGGGGTTGACGACTGGTGGGATGATGATAAACAGAATGCTGAAGAACTTCTTGAGGTTTTGGGGGACTGAAGGGAACCTCTGACTCACAATTATGATCACTGAAGCTACCTCGTAGAGCACATACACAACCAGGTGTGATGCACATGTCTGAAAGGCCTTGCTCTGCACAGCTCTTTCAGCCCTGCCTTGTTTGACTGAAGCATGCAGGATTCTGATGTAGGAAAATGCAATAATGAGGAAGGTCCCTGTGCCAACACACCAGAATAGAGACAAACCTGGAAAAACATCACAGTAAATCACAATCATCCTTTCAGCATTACAGGTGTCTTTCATGTAAACCTCTCGACTAAGAGTACTGTAGGTTTTCACCAATACAAGTTGGACTGCAGATAACCAATAATGCTACTCAGCAAACCTCATGTCTGTAACTTTATTTAAAATCAATGCACTGACCATAGATGTCATTTTCTGGGGTGGGTCTGCAGGCCAAGCTCAGGATCGCACGGTTGCTGCAGTAGATGTGCTGAATGGTGGTGCCACACAGCGGGGCATTAATGTGGAAGGTGAAGAGCACAGCTATAGGCAGCAGGGCGACACACCAGGCCAGCGCACAGCAGGAGTGTAACCGAGTTGCTGTCATGATGGTGTGGTACCTAAGAGGTTCACACACAGCGACGTACCTGCAGAGAAAGAGAGCACTGTGATAAACATGAAATTTTTAATTAGACTCCAGTTGTGCATATGCTTTGCTATGACTACGAAATAGCAAAGAAGAGGAGGAAAACCAAAGGGCTAAATTGTTGTCATTGTATAAATTTACAAACTGTCACCGTTTAATAAACACTTTGTTTTTAACAATATCGTAGCCCTGGATACAGATGGGGAAACTTGGGAAAGGCGCAAGAGGCCAGTAACAAAACCGCTGCACAGGCCGGACATAGGAAGCACAGCTGTAAACTAAACAGTATGAAACTATGAAGCAGTGAGTAATACCTGTCATAAGCCATTATACCCAGAACAGAGTACATTGCAATCCCATACATCTGCACAGTGAAGGCCTGGGCGATGGCCGGGACGTAAGCAATCCTTTTCTCCCCTGTTAAGAAGTGCATCATGAGGCGAGGCAGCACTGCCGTGGCCCCCAGCAGATCGCAGACCAGGAGGTTGCAAACCATTATGAACATGGGTCTGTGCAGGTTTGTGTCTCGGACAATGATGCATATCACCACGCCGTTCCCCAGCAGCACCACTAGGTAGTTTAACAGAGCCAGGAAGAACAGGAGAGAGTCGTAACCTGGTGGTACATAGAAGCCCTCCAGCTCAAACACGATAGGCTGCTTGAGAGGAGTTACCACTGTTGCATTTGCCATCAAAGCCTCTGTGTTTCTGTGCATTTTCTGTATCACATTGATAATGACCCTTAACTATATAAAACAAATCTAACAGTGGTACATGTACAAGCACAACAATGCAGCATTTCATCAAACACGATGAAGAACAGAAGTTAATCTAAGGTGTGATCTGCTCACTTAATTATAATGCCTAAAGCATCATGTTCCACCCTCCTGTCGAAGTGTAGATGTCCCTCTAATTTGTGAAAGAAGTTGTGTTGTGCTTTTTATAATGGCACCTTGTGTTTTGAGTGATGCTGATCCCTATCCCCAGTCAGCGTTACCATCAAAACACCTCGGCTCCACCTTTACTAAGAGAGACCTTTGAGCCCTAGTTTTCCTTACTTATTTTAAATGTTTCTTATAAAAACTACCCAAATCCAGTTGTAGTTGTCCAAAATTGTAGAGACTGTACTCAGAAGATTCAGAGCTGTATTTATTAAGACAGGGGCCAATACAAAATTAAGGGCCTGATGAGTTATTTACTAGACTAAATATCAAATGTACAACACAGTGGGGTGTTAAAAAGGAGAGGACGTCTAAATACTTTCTGAAACAACTGTAATCGGGCTGCAATCAGTGTCCTGGAGGCCTCCGAGCTCCAAGCGGAGACAATGACCAACAGGTTAATAGAATTAAACGCTGCAGTGTGGAAGTCAGGGACAACAAACAGGGAAATGCTTTGTCTCTGTGGAGACTTCAGCCTGCAGCCGGACCTTCTGTCTTTACTTTCATACATTGCTTCTCTGTCCATCTTGACTGTTAAATAGGAGTCTGCCCATTACATTATTGTATGATGTCTGATGTTCCACTGGCAAATGATGGCACTGGTTGAAAGGTCAGGGTTTGTATAGTTTATTGGGGGATTAGCAAACTGGGGCGGCTGTAGCTCAGTTGGTAAAGGCAGTTGTTGATGGACCACAGGGTCAGTGGTTTGATCCCCGGCCCTGGCTATATGTTGAAGTGTTTCTGGGCAAGACACTGAACCCCTAACAGCCCATTCCACTCCCCAGCTGTGCAGTGCCGGTCCAAGCCCGGTAGAAATTGGGGAGGGTTGTGTCAGGAAGGGCATCCAGGGTAAAAACTGTGCCAAATCAACATGCGGACAATGATTCGCTGTGGTGACCGTGAATTGATTGAATAAGCCGAAAGGACAAAAAAAATGAATAAATTCACAGTGAAAATCCAGACATGAATATTTTTTTAGTGTTCAGTATAATCACAAACATGTTGAACATTTGCTGTACAGAGGGCAGGAAGGTGACATGTAGCCAGTTCCTGGATCAGGAGCTAACAGGAACGTGCATTAGCTCGTGGGTAAAGTCTCCAAACAAAAAAACATTTTGTAACTACTTGCTATGTTATTGAAGACTTCACACGCACATAAAGGGTTTAAAACGGATTTAACTCAAGCTGTTTAGGACCTTATCCACAATATAATGAAGTAAAGAAGTGTTGGTGAAATGTTTAATGATGCTTGTACGTAACTCTTTGCTGACCAGTCCGTAGATAATGGGGTTGACGACTGGTGGGATGATGATAAACAGAATGCTGAAGAACTTCTTGAGGTTTTGGGAAACTGAAGGGAACTTCTGGCTCACAATTATGATCACTGAAGCTACCTCGTAGAGCACATACACAACCAGGTGTGATGCACATGTCTGAAAGGCCTTGCTCTGCACAGCTCTGTCAGCCCTGCCTTGTTTGACTGAAGCATGCAGGATTCTGATGTAGGAAAATGCAATAATGAGGAAGGTCCCTGTGCCAACACACCAGAATAGAGACAAACCTGGAAAAACATCACAGTAAATCACAATCATCCTTTCAGCATTACAGGTGTCTTTCATGTAAACCTCTCGACTAAGAGTACTGTAGGTTTTCACCAATACAAGTTGGACTGCAGATAACCAATAATGCTACTCAGCAAACCTCATGTCTGTAACTTTATTTAAAATCAATGCACTGACCATAGATGTCATTTTCTGGGGTGGGTCTGCAGGCCAAGCTCAGGATCGCACGGTTGCTGCAGTAGATGTGCTGAATGGTGGTGCCACACAGCGGGGCATTAATGTGGAAGGTGAAGAGCACAGCTATAGGCAGCAGGGCGACACACCAGGCCAGCGCACAGCAGGAGTGTAACCGAGTTGCTGTCATGATGGTGTGGTACCTAAGAGGTTCACACACAGCGACGTACCTGCAGAGAAAGAGAGCACTGTGATAAACATGAAATTTTTAATTAGACTCCAGTTGTGCATATGCTTTGCTATGACTACGAAATAGCAAAGAAGAGGAGGAAAACCAAAGGGCTAAATTGTTGTCATTGTATAAATTTACAAACTGTCACCGTTTAATAAACACTTTGTTTTTAACAATATTGTAGCCCTGGATACAGATGGGGAAACTTGGGAAAGGCGCAAGAGGCCAGTAACAAAACCGCTGCACAGGCCGGACATAGGAAGCACAGCTGTAAACTAAACAGTATGAAACTATGAAGCAGTGAGTAATACCTGTCATAAGCCATTATACCCAGAACAGAGTACATTGCAATCCCATACATCTGCACAGTGAAGGCCTGGGCGATGGCCGGGACGTAAGCAATCCTTTTCTCCCCTGTTAAGAAGTGCATCATGAGGCGAGGCAGCACTGCCGTGGCCCCCAGCAGATCGCAGACCAGGAGGTTGCAAACCATTATGAACATGGGTCTGTGCAGGTTTGTGTCTCGGACAATGATGCATATCACCACGCCGTTCCCCAGCAGCACCACTAGGTAGTTTAACAGAGCCAGGAAGAACAGGAGAGAGTCGTAACCTGGTGGTACATAGAAGCCCTCCAGCTCAAACACGATAGGCTGCTTGAGAGGAGTTACCACTGTTGCATTTGCCATCAAAGCCTCTGCGTTTCTGTGCATTTCCTGTATCACATTAATACACACATAACACATAATGACATTTAACTAAATAAAACAAATCTAACAGTGGTACATGTACAAGCACAACAATTCAGCATTTCATTAAACACGATGAAGAACAGAAGTTAATCTAAGGTGTGATCTGCTCACTTAATTATAATGCCTAAAGCATCATGTTCCACCCTCCTGTCGAAGTGTAGATGTCCCTCTAATTTGTGAAAGAAGTTGTGTTGTGCTTTTTATAATGGCACCTTGTGTTTTGAGTGATGCTGATCCCTATCCCCAGTCAGCGTTACCATCAAAACACCTCGGCTCCACCTTTACTAAGAGAGACCTTTGAGCCCTAGTTTACCTTACTTATTTTAAATGTTTTTTCATAGTTATTTTACTTCTACCATCTCTGTACATAGTATATCACATTTTGCTGTGTATGGGGCTGTGTTGCCTGCAGGCTTCTCAGAGTGACCATGTTGGGAAATGACCTGCTGGCTCAATTGGTAAAACATCAGACGGAAGTCTCCAGGATCACATCGCAGCCCAGTTCCAGTGTATCTTTCAGCAAGACATCAGACCGTGACCTTCATCATAAATTGGGATGGTTTGCAGCCAAGTGTAAAGATGGGATGTGGGTCAGCACCTCCAAGTCTGAGGCCATGGTTCTTTGGAAGAAAATTACCAATTATGAGCCAAGAAGAATGCTGAGAAATAAATAGAAGTCCTAATCTAGAGTTTAGTTATGACCTGAAGTAAACAGCCAAGACAACTCTGGGGTGTCTTCAGGACAAGTCTGACTGTCCAGATCTTAACCCAACAGAACATCTGCTGAAGATGAATGGTCCGGGCACTTCCTGTCCAATCTGATGGAACATGAGAGGATCTGTTAGGGAACATAAACTGCTCAAATCCAAGTGTGAGGTTACTTGTACAGACTGTACTCAGAAGATTCAGAGCTGTATTTATTAAGATAGGGGCCAATACAAAATTAAGGGACTGATGAGTTATTTACTAGACTAAATATCAAATGTACAACTCAGTGGGGTGTTAAAAAGGAGAGGACGTCTAAATACTTTCTGAAACAACTGTAATCGGGCTGCAATCAGTGTCCTGGAGGCCTCCGAGCTCCAAGCGGAGACAATGACCAACAGGTTAATAGAATTAAACCCTGCAGTGTGGAAGTCAGGGACAACAAACAGGGAAATGCTTTGTCTCTGTGGAGACTTCAGCCTGCAGCCGGACCTTCTGTCTTTACTTTCATACATTGCTTCTCTGTCCATCTTGACTGTTAAATAGGAGTCTGTCCATTACATTATTGTATGATGTCTGATGTTCCACTGGCAAATGATGGCACTGGTTGAAAGGTCAGGGTTTTTATAGTTTATTGGGGGATTAGCAAACTGGGGCGGCTATAGCTCAGTTGGTAAAGGCAGTTGTTGATGGACCACAGGGTCAGTGGTTTGATCCCTGGCCCTGGCAATATCTCGAAGGGTTTCTAAGCAAGACACTGGAACCCTAACAGCCCATTCACATCCCCAGCTGTGCAGTGCCAGACCAAGCCCAGTAGAAATTGGTGAGGGTTGCGTCAGGCAGGGCATCCAGCGTAAAAACTGTTTAAGGGATTAGCAAATATTAACTAGATTTGAGCACTAGTTGGCTTTCAGTTTTTAATTTCTTGTGACCAAAGTATACTATGTAATCTAGGATTAATGGATGTTGTTGAAGTGAGTCTCCGCAGACCCCAGGAGGAGCTTTGATTACCTGGAAAACATCTATGACTGGGCCTCTTTCTTTGCTCCCTCAAGACTAATTACCATCACAAACCGTTGGTAAATGTTAAGTTAGGAAGCAGGTCACAGTGGAGTTTGTTAATGATGACATTAAGTTACAGTAATATTAACACAACACGCAGGGATGAACCTGATGGGCCCTGATGAGGCAGATTAGTCCCCTGAGCTTCCAGCATGCAACACTTCACATGATGTTAGTACAGTTTTCCATTGTTGTTTACAACAAAGTTTTACTCTGCTGCACAGGAAGCCCAGGTTGTCGAGTTACAACAGTTGTGCTCTTGAACAATTTGGATTCAATTTGTTAGTCAAGTATCCTCCCACAGACTTTGTAGTAACGAGCCCTGTTCAAGCCGAGAAAAGCTCAGATTAATCGTGTCCACAGATGAGATGTGTGAGATGTGGCAACTAAAGTAATAAGTCATATTGTTAAAATAAATTTTGTATTAATAAAACTTGTGCAACTCATTTTTTTCACTTTATTAAAAAAATGAGAACTTGTTTTGTGGTGTCTACAATCATTGTAGCAGTTGTTAAACCTTAAGCTCTCACCGATACTGGATAGAATCAACTAAAAAATCTTTAAGATGAAGATGAATGGTTCTTGCACAATTGTTTTTTTGTCTTTGCTAATTCACAAAACTACACCCAGGCCACTCCACAGCCTGTCCCACACCGACAGGCCACAGTGACGCCTCCTCGAAATTGTTCTTTCTTTGTGATGCATTCTTACTTTTCTCACCACTCCCTTACACGCTGTCTTCACTTCCCACAGCTGTGCTTCTAAAGCTCCACATAATATTCAGAGGCTGCTGAAGGAACAGTGTGCTGCTACCTGCTGCCTAACCAGAGCTTTCACAGACAACAGCAGCGCCATCTACTGCAGATCAGCCACACAGCACTTTTAACCATTTCAGGAAACTTGTCTTTAAATTATTAGTTTAAATATAAACACATATATGAAGCTACCAACCAACTGAGGAAGAACCGTCTGACTTCAGTGATATTAGTGTCATGTTTGTTTTACAACATTATTACATTCACAGTATGTTTTGTGTAGAACAGTATCTGACCTGTGTTCACCTCCCTCCATTAAAGCCCCACCGTATTTAAGTGTAACCAAACTGTAGAAACAAATCAAGTTAAAAAGCCTGAGTGGAAAAATATATTCAGCTTGGTCTCAGATGGTGAACTTGAAAAATTATGAAGTGTTTGTCTGCGGATTTTAGGGCCAAACTCTGGGGCAACCAGGAGGCCACATATGGGATCAGAGATCAGGACCAATTTCAGGGGCTGTGCACAGATTAGCTCCTCTTTTTACCCACCCAGGACCCTGAGCTGGGTTACCCACCCCCATATGAAATTTTAAAAGTATTAAGAATGTATTTGTGTGTGTGTGTGTGTTTTCACACTGTGAAAACACTGCAAACATTTTAAGTCATGTTTTAATATATGAAGTTCTTTAACATCAAAATTTGGGTGATAAAGAATAAACATGTTGCTGCCCACTAGAAGACAAACTATGATTTATTGTGTTGTAAATTACTGTTCACCCTTAAAAAAGACAAAATGTCACAGTGAAACACTTTCATTGTTATTTTTCTACTGTTAGTTACATATAACACTCTGAAAACACACTGATGATACTTATTAAAATAATATAATAACTCTGTAATATCATGCAATTATCAGTCATTCAGTATCACAGCAGGCACCGGTTTTTGTCTTAATGTGGAGACAATGCAGAATACAAAACAGTGCTTTTAAAACTCTAACAGTGACAGTTGTTTGTGTGTTATGCTGGAAGATTTACTGTGTTGGCAACAGATCTGGGTCCATAATTATCAAGTGTCACAGACCAGGAAGTCACCCACTGTCCACAAATTGTGCATCCTGGAAATCACTCCCATCTCCACCAAATGGAGCAGAGCTGTCAAGTGAACAATCTAACATTGATTGTTCTAACAGCAGCACAGATGCAGTTACTTTCCCCCCTTCCAGTGTGAAATCTACAACATTTGCATTGGTTGAACTTATGTTACTACAATCATCAACACCAACACTCATTAAAATCATCACCCAGAGCCCCAGCAATGTGGAGTTATCAAAGAGGAAGAGGATGCAAACCTTAAGCCTAACATTGTAATAACGCACATCCAGCTGATACAGATGTTCTTTAATCATAGCAAAACAAAAATGGTCAAGGAACGTTAAGAAATTTAAGTGAAACAATGAAAATCAATGAAGTGCAAAGGTTGGGACCCCCTTGATAAATCAATGACAAATTAACTTGTTTGTATTGATTTTGGATGAAGGAACATTTTTATAAAAATAAATATGTTGATGAAGAATTCTTTGTTTTACTTTTTTCTATCTCAGTAAAAGTGGATGCACATGTTTGCACCCACCTCTATAACAATAACATGTTCATGAAACATGGACATGAAATAAGATTTTCATGGCGATTGTATGTGGATGGATTGTAGTTGGTTTTCACGTCCTTTCAAAGTCTCATGTGCTGTGATGAACCCTGATGTGCCTGTATGGATCGCTGATGATGTCGCAGATATCAGGTGTGAGAGGAGGGGGCTTAACATGCTGATGTAGTTAATTGACTTCCCCAGAAAAGGAAAGTTGTGGTTGAAATGTTGGTCACATCAGCACCTACACAGTGATGTGCATTCAGTCGACTTGTCTTCAGAAGCAGACTGGGTCCAGGATCTCGGATTTGCTGATTTCAGTGGTGACAACCTGGATTTTGACACGTTGGCCAACGATGACCCGTGCTGCCCTCATGAGTTCAAAGCAAATGATCATGCAATAAAGTTAAGTGATGTTTTCCAAGCGTTTGAAATTGTCTAAGCCTAAATTTATTGCAGGTTGGTAGGACTGAGCATTTAGACTTTCTGGATTTCAATCAGATAGATTTTCCCAGGATGAGGATGCTCATGAAGAAGAACATGATGAAAAAGAGCCACATGAAGAAGCGATCCATGACCTTGGCGACCTTCCTCCACTCCCCAATGCGCAGCTGTGCAGCTCTCTGGTCCTGATACGAGTTGGCGATGAATTCCACATTCCTGCGCAGTCCCTGGTGCTGGCAAACACATTGAGTTTTCACCAGGATCTCTGGCCTTTTTCCGCCGGCTTGTCCTCCTCCTTCACCTCCTACACCTTTCTTTTCCTCCAAATGCTCTTCTGCTCCTCCACAGGCACTGGTTGATTTCTTGTCCTCCTCTGTTAATTCTCCAGGAGCTCCTCCCTCCTCTGAGTGGTCGATGATCACAAACAGATCCTCTTTCAAGGCTGTCTGCTGGGCCACTTCCTCCTCCACCCTGCCTCCCCACGTCGGTCCGTTCACATCCCAGTTCACTCCTTTAGGGCTGCTGCCAGTAGCTGATCGGGCTTCAGACTCCTCCTGTGACAGACGTTGTTTCTTGGATGATCCGAGGCAGTTCTCTCCAACCTCGTACACGAAGCAAATCCGGGCGAGGTAGTTGAGGATGAAGCGCTCAGCCCATTCTGGGACGGGACGGGCTTCGGACCCACAGTGGTGAATGTTCATGATGAAGATAGTGAGTGATGTCGATGCAGTGACCATCATCATGGTAGCAATGTAGTACTTTCCTGTTGGAAAAGGCACAAGCACAGTTAAACTTCTGGATTAGATGAAACGGAAAGAAACCTCAAATGTAAAAGCAAGCAATACCCTTTAACATGGGGACAGAAAGAAGTTTTCTATTTGTCTAAATGTGGTGCTTTCAAATAATTTCACTAGATTTGGAACAGGCTGAGGTAAAAGAAATAGCTGCACTTGATAATCAGGATGCTGAACTCAAATAGAAATAGATCACATATGCACAAACACAGCATTCTTGTGATGTACTTTCAGGTTCAGACTAAACAATATGAACCTGATTTTCAACCCACAAGACATAGAGACCAAATATAGTCCAAGTGTTAACTGGTACAATGTGTCGTGACGACTCACAATGTTCCGACACAATATTATGTCGTTTTTGTTTTTTTACTTTTCATGACCAGCAACACACAGCAGTAAACACGTGCTATGACGCTGAGGATACGAGGTGGAGACGTGACACCTCCTTTGCCTCTAAATGGTGCCATTAGCATTAGGCTGCCCATCACCCGCCATTGTCATACGTGTCAACTGTAATACAGCCTTATTCCAAATGAGATCAACTTCATTATTTTCCTCAAACATCTACAAACTGACAACCTGAAAGAAGTTTGTTTGAAATCTTTGCAAATTTATTAAATTAAATAAATTTATTAAAACACAAAACAAACAAGCCCACACGTATACAGATCTGTGTACATGTGATTGCTAACAGATCTCCACACAGCATTGTATCAAGGCACAGATCTGGGGAAGAGTAATACTTTGATTGTTTGTTTGTTTTTTGTTTTATATATTTAATACATTTGCAAAGATTTCAAAACAAACTTCTTTCACATTGTCATTATAGGGCATAGTTTTTAAAATTTTGAGGAAAAAAATGAATTTGATCTATTTTGGTTAAATGCTGTAACATAACGAAATGTGGAAAAAGTGCTGTGAATAGTTTCTGGATGTACTGTATGTACAAACATGTCTCTGTCATTTATCACGTGCATCAAAACTGAATGTTTCTCTGGGCTGAAAGGACCCACACTGTCAGTCTGTGAAGGATCATGATTCTTCACATTTTATTTTTTTAAAAAACTTTATTTCAGGTTTTTCAGATATCTAGCTAACAGTTTATTATAGAACATCACCATGACCCCCAGGTGTCCCTATTTTCTCAGTTTGCTCACCTATCAGGGGGACACTTTCAGAAGGTGGCATGCTCTCAGCCACCAGCAGCTGAAACACAGTGAGGGCCAACAGCACAGTGACACCCAGAGAGACTTTTTCACCCGAGTCTGCGGGCAGGTAGAAGCCAAGCGGAGCCAGAAAGGAGATCATCATGCAGGGGATGAGGAGGTTAAAGATGTAGAAGGAGGCACGTCTCTTCAGGGTTAGGGTGAAGGTGATGTCTGGGTACGGATCAGAACAGCACCCATACAGGATGATGTTCTTCTTGGCTGGCATACCCAGAACCTTTAGATGAAGGATTTGATTCAGTCAGACAGTTTGATTGAGCACTGAACATTTGCCCTTGGCAAATCAGCAACTGCTTACCTCCCATTCCACATTAGGCACAAAGTCAGCCAGGTCAGCACTGTCCAAAGCATTGAACAGATCCATCTGGTTTCCATTGTGAGTCCAGGAGCCGAAGGTGAGGTGACACTGCTGCAGATCAAAAGGGAAAAAGGCCACGTCCACAGAACAGGAGCTTTTGGTGATGGCTGGCTGGTCCCACATGACCTGGCCGTCATTACGCAGAACCACGTTAGTCTCCATGGAGCTGGAGAACTCGTCATCTGCACTATGGTGGAGAAAGTGGTATGTAGAGAAAAGGAACAGGGGATCACATCCCATTTGGTCAAAGAATTAAAAAGGGGAGCAAACTCAAAACCCAAACCTTAAAAAGAGATCCAAATACCCATCCTACCTGTTGTACAGGACAATGTCAGGTCTCCATACGTAGCTGCTGGGAATGCGGATAGTATCAAGGCCATCATAGTCCTCCTTCTTCCAAGTGAGGTAGGCGTCCATCCACACCTGGCGGATCCACAGGTAGGTGGTCAGAATCTGATTCCGTTCATCCTGTTGAAAGGACAATACAGCAGAAAAACAACAGCATGGACATTACGACAGCAACAAAGCACGAACATGTGCATCAGTACTCAGGGTCTGATTACCATGTCGATGATCTGGGATAGAGTAATCTGCAGTGTGACGTTGATGATGTTGTCTGTGTCCTCCACTGGCCGCAGAGCATTGGTGTAGTTGGAGAACAAGTCTTTAAACAGCTTCTGGGCGTAGTGCCCATGAGCAGAGAGGCAAACTGGTAATAGAAAGAGGCAGAGATATAAATTCATTATGTATAGAAGTCACTTCTGTTGAGCCTTTCAAACACCGGTAAAGTTTTGTTGCTCTAATTCTAATTGGCAATTGAATTGGACAAAAACATGTGTCCTGACCCTTGTTCGAGAGCTGACAATGCTAGTGCCATCAACTCTAACTGGAAAGATTGTTGGTTAGGAGCAGCTATGATCCATCTGAGATGAGCAAGAGTGGTGCAGAATAGCTAAGCTAATACTGCATTTTGTATGGTTAGGATTCACAATGTTAGGTCTTCTGCTTTCCATTTTCTTTAACAATGAATGCAGACTAGCACCTGCCACTGGTAATTGGAGTTATGTCCTCTCACACAGGTGCAGATCATAAATCTTATTTGATCCAGCCCGTTCTCATTCCCCAGCTGACAAGAAGCGTTCCTTTGTCCAGTTGCTTTATGTTACATGCTGATGCTTGAGGTACCCGTAACTAAGACCACAAGCAGAAGCATCTAAACAGTACCAGCAGAATGAGCAGCACCTGCTTCCCATTTCTCTCTTAATCAGTTTGCTCTTTCTCTCATCGGCTGCTGCTCCTCTCTTAGCACCACCCCTACATGAGTCCTAGTGTCTACCTGCCACCCTGAGGTTTTTGTGCCTAACCGTTAAAGGGAGTTTTTCCTCTCCACTGTTGCCTGGGGATTTGTTGGGTTGCTTCTACATACTTGTGTAGTCTGGACTTTATTCTGTAAAGTGCCTTAAGATGACTTTGTTGTAAATTGGTTCTATATAAATAAAATTGAATTGAATTGAATGAACCCTAACCACGTTGTCTCTTAAATTAACCTGAAGTAGTTTCTGGAACCTCCAAAGGGCACCTGTGGCATCAAAACAACATGCCAAAGGACGTAAAAAGCAGTGCGATTTGATGCTTTAGGTAGTGTCATTATCTGAAGCTGTGGGATGAGAGCGTGCTGTTTGGTCCATTGGTTTTAGACTTCGTGCTGTCTTGAAGAAGGCCAGATGAATGAGACTCGCTCTCTGGTGACGGCCAAGCAGCAGGACCTGAAGTAGATGTCCAACACTTTACTCCTGAGCACAGGTCAAGTTTTTCCTCTAATGCCACCTTGAAACTTCTTAGAACAACTACATTTTTATTTTGCTGTGTGAAGTCACATCCGTTTTGCCATTGGTGATAAGTGTCACACTGTTTTTTGATCATCACACGTTCAGTTTTAGCTTATTCATTTGTATATGATTTTGGGTCAAGTTCTAAGAGTGTTTAAAGTCCTTTTTTTGCTTAGTGATTTGGACTTAATCCAGTCTCACATCACGAGCAGCTCAATCCATCCCACTGAAACACACATAATATAATCTCCCATTATAAAATTGTCCCAGTCCAATTAACCTGCAGATCACCTCAGGCTTTACACATTAATGACTGACTGTTAATCCCTTTAAATCCTCTCGCATCTAATGGGAATAATGAATTCTAGCTTGGGTCTCTCTGGTAGAGCTAGTCAAATTTTTCTTCCACAGTAATAAAAAACACAACTGAAACCTGAATCTATGTTACGTTATATTCGTAGCTCCCCATTAAAGCATTTTTAGACAGAGGACTTCCTCTGTTGACCAGACTGTAAAACCCTCTGAGCAAAAGTCATGAATCAGGGCTAAATAAAATGTGATTTTATTTAGAAACATTTTGTGCAAATTAGTTTGTTTCAACAGCCAGATGCTGCTGAAAATTATTGTAGATATTAGTGATGTTGCCGCCTAAACCAGAGCTGGAACCACAATGTGACACAGCTCCAACCATAAACCTGCTGTTCAGCCTTTAATGGGGCTTAGAAACCGATGGGACCCAGAAGCAAAACTACATGAGTTATAATCACACAATAACAAACAACTTTAACTGGTTCAACCTCAGTACCACCCTGACAGTGTCTGCATCCAGGAACATGTCACATCAGAGGGACCTTTGGACAAATACTAACAGTTTAAATATGAGGAGCGGAATTAGACTTTGTCTACTCCACATTTTATATCAGATCAACATGCTGTCAGAGTCAGAGCAGATCTGGCTGATAGCAGCACACAGAGCTTGTTCGGTAACCATATAAGTAAAGAGCCCACTCTTCAGTTATGAATCAAGTCTGTTAACGGCAATGACTTCACTATCAGCTGCATTCGTCTCTAGGTGAAGGAGGAATGAAGTTGAAGAGAATGAAGAGAAACTTTCTGTAAGTGCACAATCTGAACAACAAGCTGCTCTGAGCATTATTTCACAGCTGAACAGTCAATGTTAGAGACGTAAACCAAAGACAGAAGAGGTGATGTCTCCACCTGTTGGTTTTGTGTACTGGTCCTGACCTGACCATATACCACAGTTTGCAGCAGCAGAAGCCAAGCAGACACATACTGAACTGTTATCACCCCCTCGCTGCTTCAGCATCGATGCTTCGCTGCTGATGCCACACACTGCAGCTCAGACCCCGAGATTAGAGGTTTATTCATTTATTTGGAAAAGAAGAAAATTGTGGTCGTAAAATGGATTTTGGGAAAACTGCGTTTTAAATTAGACTGTTCACTTTCTGTTTTTTGTTTTTTTTTTTCATTTCAGATGCCAGAGGAGATGAAACAACTGCAGTTTTTCTCTCAGGAATAATGCACATAATGCACATCAGCATCACTGTAAATGGACCAAATGCACAATGAGCTCACGTTACCACATCATACAATCACTCAATCACACAATGACAGACAGAAGGCAAAGAAAGGCAGAAAGTACAACGACAAATAAATGTATTTTTATTTTACAAGTTTTTCTGTCCTATTCCCTTAGAATAAACTTTAACATTTATCTCAAAGCCTGATGTTCAGACTTCCAGGTTAGGAACCATCACCATCTGTTGCTCTGTGTTTGACATCCACAGCAAAACCTTCTGCCGCTGCAGCTCGGAACACTCAACAGTCACAAGGAAAAACAGAGACATTCATGGGGAGACACCAAAGACAAAAATAAAAGCCAACTAACCACACACACATGCACACAGGCTTGTGCACAAAAAAGGAAGCCATTTAATAACCTTGAGATAAGATGGAAATAACATGTTACTAAATCCACAGATAAAAAGAGGGACATTGGAGGTTGGACACCCTTTGGACAAAAATGGAAATGTGGATTGAAGATCTGATTTTTGAATAACAGAAAAACCGAAGACATGGTCCAAGTCCTCTCGGCTCAGTTCGTCTGTTTACGGCTCATTATCAGTGTTTTATGTAACAGAGCATCTCTATAACGGGAAAGCTCGACATTTTTACGGTTGCCCATAAATGACCTGACAGTTTGTCACACTCCCTGCTTCCCGACGCTCTCACCTCCAGCTCTCATTGGTTAAACACATCACTTTGCCATAATTGCATAGAGTTGACGTAAAATGTCATCAGATTCTTATACAAGTCCTAAAAGGTTATAAAGGAAATAAAATCTTCAGACTTCTGAGTGAGTTGTTAATTTTTTATTTTCAGATTCAGTAATTTCCTTAAACAAATGTTACTCGTGCATTAAGAATTTCTATTTTCAGAGGAGGATTAATTAATGTTTCTGACAACAGGATTAATAATGTGGGACAAAATAAACCACAGACTGTGTCTATAATGATGTCGGAACATTTCAGCCATTGCAGTAGTTTGACTAATGGATGAGTTTTTAATAGTTTTTGGACATCGATAGAGGGAAGACACACATCTGTCCTGATTCACAAACACTGCGAAGTTGCACTAACACGTGAGACAAAAAGATTCCTGCTGCTCAAACTGACCAAACTCAAAGTTTTAACTTTAACCTTCATGTGACACGTTCAGACAAACAAGACAAAAATGTACAATATCGGAATAATGTTTCATCTCAGCCAACACCTTCATCTGAGGTAAGATCATAACAACCACAGGCCAGATTTCCATTAAACGTGACACTGTGTGTACAGGCCAGTGACAAATGGAAGTAAAATCCAACAAAGTGACGAGAATAGTGCGAAGACCTGCAGTGACCACAGGTGGAACTCTACAGGAGGAACTAAAACCATTCTTATTCCCTTATTAGGACGTTTGATGGTGGAGCTGAGGAGCTTAAAAAATGGTGCTCCCTGGTGTTCCCTACACGGACTCCCCGAATGTGGTTCAGACAGATCAATCCAGAACAATCCAAGCTCTGCCCAGAATCAACCAAGTGTTTAAAACTCTCAAAAACCCTAAAAATCTCCCAAAAATCCACCAGAACATCCACCAATCACCAGAATGTCTTCAAGGACCACAAGAGTCTCTTCAATCATCTCCTCAGTGACCAAAGGAACCACCTAAAGGGCTGCTAGAAAAACCAGTACTTTAAACCTTCTCAGTGAGGACCGCAACTTCTTCACTGACAACAAAACACAGGGACAACTAGAAAAGTCTTTAAGGTCCAGTTGAAGATCCCCACAACCAATGATATCTATTAAACAGGACCTTGTTCAATCTTCTTTCCTTTAAAATTAATAAAGGACAATTGTATTTTCATTTTGTAAATTGTAATATGGTTTAAAGAGATTGATCAATAAAGTTTAGAGAAGATATACATTGAGTCCACATGCGATCAGAGACACATGCATCAGAGAGACAAACACCCAATGGGATCTAAGCTCTTTGCATGTGTGTGTACGGTAAATGTGAGTGTGTAGTTAAAAACCCTCATCATCCATCAGTTTACTAAGTGAAGCTGTGTGTCTGTCTTTTTATTTGTGTTGGACAACAACAGATGGACAAGCTGATCCAGGTTACAGAGTGTTCCCATGACCAGAGACCGTTCATACTTAGTGTTAGTGCCCGTATGGGGGGTGTTCAATCTTTTCTTTTGTTCAGTACTTTGCTGAGTCTCCTACTCAACCACCAAATGTTACTGTGTCGGTCTACAAAGAGCTTCTCGGTCTTCATGAAACAGGTTTTTATCTTTCTAAACCAAATCTAATCAGTTCATTTGCTCTCTGGTGGAGTCCAGTCAGGTTTTAGAGTCATTTCAAGAAAAATTAAAGCAAACTGAATGGACCTGGCCACAGTTCAGACTGCTACAGCAAAGGGTCTTAATATAATAAAATAATAATATAGACTAAAACATTCAAATCTGTAAAGTGTGCACAACAAAAGGGGACTGAGTCGACAGCTCCTGCTCAGAGCTGTGAACTATATAACAACTCCTTAAAAACCCTGAGATGAACATCTGTCCTTATTCTCTAAGAGGCAGATCACTCTCAGTCTTTGTGGTTTTCTGGCTTGTTTCCCTGTCATTATTGTTTCTCCACCATAGTTTCTGTAAAAATGTGATGATTTGAATGGATATGAAGTACCCACAGCCTTAGTGGATGAAAATTTAAATTTCTGTGTGGACAGGAAATTCCTCATGGTCTTTATCAGTTCACACAGGAGTCAGACGCTACAACCCAATAAACAGATCAATGATTTTTTCCTCAGTGTCGTGGTGCTTCATCATTTGGACTGTGTTTAAGTCCAGAGGCATAAAAAAACAACAAAATAGAAGTTTATGTAAAAACCCAATGAAATAATCTCTTTATTTCAAATGTCTATTTAAGTTAAATCATCATCTTATGGCAAAAATACCATCACAGTGTTACTCAAGAAGCTGCTGATAAAGTAGAAGTGAAGCTGCAAATGTTTCTCACCTGGGAGAAAGAAGAGGAGCAGGAAGGAGGAGATCGATGCCCTGCAGAGAAGCTTCATCCCTGCTCTGACACCTGTTATTGATCCAGTCGATAATTGATTACTGCGAGCAGCCAGGCTGCGACTGACATGCAGAGAGGACAAAGCCAACTGAGGGAGCGAGAGAGAGAGAGAGAGAGAGAGACAGAGAGAGTTCTGGGTTTTGATGCATGACTGGAGTCTACAAACTGTGCTGAGAGAAAAACCATTTCCTGTCAAGTGGAGTCCAGCCTCTTTTTCTGGAGCTAATTAAGTAACTCTAGTGTAAACACCCAGAAATCACAGCACCGAGACCTCAGAAATCATGACAACATAACTGGGTCCTATCAAACAATACATTAAACATTTGATAAACACTATCATTTATGGACACAGACCTGAAAAAACACAATTTCCTTCCCATAAGATTCAAACACTAAAATTTGTCTCTCAGATGTAGTTGTTGTCTGGGATCACATCTGTAATTCAACAGTGGAGTTTAAACTTCCTTTTTTCTTCTTTTTCAGTTCAATTAATTAAATTCTTTACTAGATTTTATGGGAAGTCAATGGAGAGAAGCTAGTGAAGGAAAATGAGAGCTCTGATGATACAAATTGGTTAATTCTCAAACAGGATTTTTGTAGAATCAGTTATTCTTTTTTTAATTACCAACCTAAATATCTGAGTTTTGTCTTTTCAAGCTAATTCAATTGAATTTATAGCTTTTTTTTGTTTTGTTTTTACTACCACAACTTAGAAATGCATTGTTCTGAAATGAAAATTTTAAAATAATGAGTTGAATCGTTGCATTTCTGAGAGTTCACTCAACACATAAATTGATAAAAAACTAAATTAGCCAATTGGTAGACTTATAATTTGCACTTTAATTTACTGACACAGATTTAGACAACAGATCGGATATGTAATGACCAACTGTAATTTAGTTCTGCCACAGAGAATTTTACGGTTTTTATTATCTGACTGTGTCACCTCTGACCTCTGGTCTTAGCTTTAATCTCAGAGCTGATAAATAAGCAATAAAGTCTGAAAAATGAGGTGAGGACTTTAGGAGATTAACAGATTAGCAGGAAATAAATTGTCTCATGGAGACGTTGATGATGGGGTCGGAGTTAAAACCCAAACACTTTGTTCTTTTCTTGTTAATGAAATGGCTTTTCCTGGTGGATCTGCTTGGTTTTAGTTTCATAAGTTCAAATATATGAAAAATAAAGTGATGGGGGAAAATGGAGCACAGCAGTGGATACAGATTGTGTTTTATCTCAACATTTCAGCTTCGACGTATTTCTCTGTTTTCTGTACAAATACTTCCGTTTGGAGGGTTTCTCTTCACTCTTAAGGCATGTAGACCTCAAACATGACACTCTAAATGTGAAAACATGCCTCGTGTTGTGTTGGTGCGTGGGCAGCATAGACAGACTGATAACAGTGACAAAGCTGGCAGGCGTCTTATGTGGACACAGGGTGACTCGTATCAGTGGGTGGTGGCCTGACCGAGCCTGTGGCCTGGTTTTGGCTCCATCATGGGCCCCGGTTTCCCTTGTCTGGGTTTGTTGACGCAGCTTTTAACAGAAATTAGTCTCGGTGTCAAGTTAAAGGGGAATAAGATAAGAAGGTGAAGAACAAAAGGTCACAGTAAAGTCAAAGTTAAGGACACCGACCACAAAGCTGCAGAGTTTCTGGAGGGGTCCTGAGTTGTTCAGACTCGTGAAGCTTAAATTTGCAGTTTCTCAAGGTTTAACTTGGAATCTGAGGACAGCAAACAGACCTGTCCGTCAGATCAGAAATACACCTTTCAGCTGTTTCTACACCGACAGCAATATTTAAAAGCAGTTCTTTGACAATAAGAAGACAAAAGAGAGACGTGCTCCTGAAAAACCAAGTCGAAATCAGACCCACTGGGTTTGTTCGTTTTCTCTCTTTTCAAAAAGCTTTTGTGGAGTGAACCTGAAGGTGACTGCAGGTTAATTAAGCTGCAGTGCTGCTCTCGGCAGATCCTGTCATTCCTCCTGGAAATAAAACTAAGAGCCTTTCAGGAGGTCCACAGGTCAGAGCTGGACAGAACTAACAGAACAGGAACCAGATATGGAGCCAGACTTCAACAATACAACAGAGGTACTTTATACTTGAAAAGTGCAAGTAGTGGCCTATAATTATGGTAAAACATGTGCAGTAATTAGTAAATACTAAGGTTCAAAGGTCACTGTTGCATGGAGGTGATTTTTACAACTTAAATGGTGGCTTGAATTTTCGACTCCTCCGGATGACATCACTCGGAGGAGTTTTTCATCATTAGGAGTCATATGGAGGAAGCTCTGAAAAAGCATGTTGACCACAATTAGAAACTCAGAGGGATGTTTAATAGCATTTATGTACATGTAGAAGAAGCAAATTCAAAATCAGCAAAGGCGTCTTTCAAGTGTATCAGCTTTTATTATTTCATCACACCAGGTGGTATTAATGTTGAGGCTGATCATATTTCAATACAACAAATGAAATATACAGTATACTGATGTGGGCCTATTCATTTGCAGCTCAACATCAGTAAAACAAAAAGAAGGTGGTGGACTTCGGGAAATCCAGGACAGGATGGAAGGGAGGAGGTGGAGGTTGTAAGAGACGACAACTACCTGGGAGTCCACTTGGACAATAAACTGGAATAGACAATCAACTCTACAGCACTTACGAAAGTGCTGCGGAGGACTGTGTCCTCTTATCTGCAGCAATGTGAAGGTATTGGAAAGCAACAAACTGGACAAATGAATCAGGAGGACTGGTTCTGTTCTGGTCTGGGGGCAAAGCTGGACCCTCTACACGTTGAAGCTTAGAGCAGGATATTGTCTAAACTCCTCTCAGTCCTGGACAATCCCTCCCTGCCCCTGGTCTGAGGAGCAGGTACACAGCTAGATCACTGACAAGGTCATCACCCTCCTGTAAGGGGGGAGGGACTGGATTTGATACTGGACAATATTTATCCCAAGTACAGTTCATCATGACTGTAATCTCACATCCAACTTTTGACCATCATCTCCATCCTTTTCTATCCTCACTGTTCATTCAGTCACAGAGATCTCTCTTTTTATTTCCTACTGTGAATAATAGTAAACACGTTCAGCCTCAAAAACTACACTGATAGAATCCTTGGTAGAAATAACACAAGTCAGTTTACAGTTAAATCTTTGCATTAGTGTCACTACTTGATTTTTAGTATAGAGCCAACCCTAACTAACAAACCAAGGCTGTGTATATGGAGCAAAAAAACTCATCTGCAGCTTCTGTCCCCAGAATAAAACTGATCTCCTGATATGTAATATTACACAATAGGCACAAACCTGTTTAATCAATTAAAATATTACTTATACTGAAAGTAAAAGTGCTTCCTCAAAAAACAAAAAACGCCTTAGAAAAGTTCAAAAACCTATTATTGTGCTTTTCACTTATGGGGATGAGTTGAGAGGTCGGTGGATCAGAACATCCAGTCCAGTCCCTCTGTGTCTGAACTGGTCTCCATGTGTTGAGGGAGACGCTGTGTGTTTGACAACACTCAGACAGGAAACAGACAGCAGGTCAGAGAGTTTCTGAGTAAAATAGATGAGATGGTTGTAGCTAATGGAGGACAGCACTACACCTCAGACATGTCCCGGGTGTCTGAGACCTTTGTTAGAGCAGAGAAGAACATGTTGGCTCAGTCAGGTGGACTTTACACCAAAGAAAGTATCTAACAAAAACTTATAAAATTTACTTTATCTGTCTTTGGCAGGAAATCTACAGGGCAATGTTTGGGAATAGAAACATTCATGGCTCTGGCTCAGAATGTGTCTAAATGGTGATTTTCAGTACAATTCAGTACAGGATAAAGGATCCAATGGTTCAGAAGCAGTGCTAATCACTTTTCACCATCTAATCTCTAATAATTACTAACATCAATAACTATGCATTCATAAATCAAACAAAACTGGAATTTGTGTCAATCAAATTACATCATAACGCTCATCATAACTTATTTTGATTGGCTGTATGGTCTGTGATGGGTGTGAGTTCAGTTTATTTTACATTATGGATCAGTCTAAACCTGGGGATGTAATTTCTTACATTTTATGATGCTGCTTGTTGATAAAAATATTTCCCATAATGCCTTGGTGTGGAGAAAGGTTATAATGATGATAACAGAGGGTGAAGCTGATACATTTGGATATGAAAAAAAATTCACTGACAGTCGTGTTGTTGCTTTGCTTATTGTTTTGCTTTGATGAAACGCTGGTAATCATCTTGTAAATCTTTTTAAAAACATACATGTACACTGTGTCAAATTCTATGTTGTTAAGAGTTATCTCTAAAAAAATATTTTTATCAGATCAAACTAAAAGCCAAATACAATTCCAAAAGTTGAACTGCATTTTGAAACTAAAGTCACATTCTGTCCACACACCTACAGCTAAAATCCACAATTATTTTTCTTTTTTCCCGTTTGTCTCGGCTGTTTAATCAAGAGAATCAACCTCTGATTTATTGTTGAATTAAATTCTGCATCTGGCTGACACTGAACCTTGTGCAGCAGGTTAAAGTTTACTGGATGCAGCTGCAGGCCAAATGTTTGCAGACACCCTGCGTCATCATGTGAGTTATTATTGAAGTGACCACAGTTATTTTTCCTTTCTTGGCAGTTTTAAGTTTTGTTTCTTTGCCAACTTATATTTAGCAAAGAAACAATATTAAAAGTTGATTTGGCCTATACTTATAATTAAGTATACTTAGTATATTTTGTCTATGCCTCCGGACAAGAATACTGAATTATGTTTTTCTTCAGTGTATCTTTATCAAGTACAGGTATAGGCCAAATATACTTAAGCTTCTCTAAAAACTTGTCAGAATAAACCAAATATATTTATGTGTAATTTAGTTTTGTATAGCTTAAAGGAAACTTTAACAGGACAAAAAACACAGGAACCAGGTTGGAGAAGTTCAGCTGAAGCTCCACTAGAGGACGTCAGAGAGTTTCAGCTGAAAAAAGAACAGAAGGGGAAGTTCGTTCCAAATGTGTCTACAGGCAGCCAAACACTGGGACTTTTACTGAGCCTGTTTTTTAAACATGAATGTGCTGTGACTGTGCTGAAGTTTAGGAACCCTGCTGTCAGTCTGTCAGATTTTAAAGCCTGCAAATGTTTGTAGCAGCTCAGAGTCATTTTGTTGTTGACAGACTGATGGATTCTCTGTCTCACAACAGGTTTCAGGAAAATTTTGCCTATTTTTGACATTTGCCCCCAGAATTTAATGATATTTAACCAAATGTGTTCTTTCCTCTTTCTGCCCCTGATTCCCTCCCCAAAAAAGTAATGCTGTAGTTTGGCGACGTCCAAACATTTGTACATAGGATTTGACTGATCTCAGACAGGTGGGCCTAGTGGCTCAGTGGTAGAGCATTGGATTTGGATGCAGAAGGACGTGAGCTCAATCCCACCCCACTCTGTGGCCCAGCCCAGCCACCAAGACCACCCTCGTGCCGGTCCCGAGCCCAGATAAAAATGGGAGGGTTGTGGCAGGAAGGGCATCCGACGTAAAAACATATGTCAAATCAATGTACGGAATATTTTCCGCTGCGGTGACGCCTGAAGGGACAAGTTGGAAGCTGTTAATTTAACTGATCTTTAAGAGGAAGTGTTTATGTCACAACAGCACAGAGGAAGAAAAACACACGAGGCATCAGAATAGTAAAATGAGGCCAAAAAGACAAATTAAAGAACAATGTTAAAGCTACATGTACAACACAAGTTATTGCAATTTTTGTACAAGATAATTAAGTAGCTCAGTACTTCAGGACTAACTGGAGTGATTGACAGTATATAATATTATGCCACAGTGTAAAACTGAGAAAATGAGATACAAAGTGCTGGGGTCACACTGTGCAACATTTAGACCAGAGATGGTGGAAGGCTTTTTATGAGGCTACAGTTACTGCAGTTTGTAAAGGTAATAAAATAATAATCAATGTGCATTAACATTTGTTTCTTTTCTTTTCACCAGTCTTCAGCTGTGGATCTTTGATTTCTAAATAAAACCAAATATATAACTGGACAAACCATGTGTGTTTATTATTTCTGAGCAGAAACTCATGATGACATGCTGCTGTCTTCATCTAGTGCAGGTGTTTTAAGTGGGACTGAATGATTCATTTCTTTTCAGTTGTGCATTTACTCTGTGCTGTAGGATTCTTAAGTTCAATGTATCTGGATATTTCCATTTTTTGTTACTATTTCATCCACTTAATTGATCTGACAATTTAGTAACTTTGCAGATGCACCTTGTTATAACAGAATCTACTGAATGAATAACTAGAGTATGAAGCAGCTGTAAGTAAATAAACTGGTTCAAACCTGCTAATGTTATTAACAGCATCAATAGTTGTTTTTATCAGTACCTCCAACCTACATTTTAGAGCATGATCTCTATCGGTTAACGTCATGAAAGAATGTGTAGTGGTACGTGTGAGTACTTTTTTTAGTGAAATACTTTTACCACCTGTGATTATTTTGCCTGTCTAATATTACGTAATGACACGACTCCGCGGTCTGATTGGCTGAACGCCCTGTCAAGCTAGAGTGTAGTCGCCAATGAGATCAGCCGGCAGGCGATACAAACTGACAGCCGCCATGTTGTGTCTCCGGGGGCCCGGAGGGACGTCCGGTAGTAAACAGTAGATGTTCACGCCCGCTCGGCAGCTCAGCGGGAACGAACCGCAGCTGGAAGACATGAGCCGTCCGTCTTCAGCCGGGGCTGGAGGAGGAGGACTCGGGGCTGGGAAAGCCGGCGGAAAGCACAGCGGTTCGGGAGGCGCTGCTGTAGTCGCGGCGTCCGCAGTAGCAGCAGCCGGTGTGAGTTCCGTGGCCGGGACGGGGTCTGCTGCCCCTTCCTCTGCCGTGTCCCTGCCTTCAGCTGGGCTTCCCACACAGTCCTCGGAGCTGACGGCGCTGTTCGAGTGTCCGGTGTGCTTCGACTACGTCCTGCCGCCCATCCTGCAGTGCCAGGCGGGTCACCTGGTCTGCAACCCCTGCCGTCAGAAGCTAAGCTGCTGCCCGACCTGCCGGGGCCCGCTCAGCCCGAGCATCCGGAACCTGGCGATGGAGAAGGTGGCCTCCACACTGCCGTTCCCGTGCAAGGTAAGACACACCTGGTCACACACGAGCTCACTTAAGTCCACATTTAATGCGGCTTCCTCAGCCGCAACGCACTTACGGACAGGTGTGTGTGCGTGTCATGTGACGTCACAGGGGAACGCAGGAGCAAAACAAACCATATTCTGGATCAGGGTTTACAGAGTCTGAACAAAGTCTGTCTGAAAACAGTTTGTGCCAGTAACACACCTGTTGATGCATAAAGACACAATGTTTGTCTGTTCACTCTTCTGTTTGCTCCCTGTGTTGGAAGCTTTAAAGGCCTTTTTATATCTATGAGTTAACCTGGATGTAAAGCTGGTATTTAATAAGTACTCAGACCTGGACGTCACATTTTGGATATCAGGCTGATTTTTAAGATGTCCACATACTTTTGTCCATGCAGTCAGCTGACAGTAGGAGCTGCAGCATCAGCTCTGATTCCATTACAGCCACATTAAAGTTGAATTGAGGCTCTGAGGTCGACTGAAAGCTGAGTCACAAAGAGGAGGAAAACAGTTAGAGGTCGGTCCAGTGATTGGAAAATCCTCTAAAGGAAACTGCCAGTGATTTTTCTATGTTTTGTTTCAGTCCACAAATTCCATAAAAAGTCTAAAACCAAAGATGAGTCTGACTCAGAACCTGATTTACTTTGTTGGTCTGTGCCCCGTTGTTGTTGAGAAACCATCAAAATGATGTCAGTGAGTCACTGCACATCCGCTGCACTG
This sequence comes from Channa argus, assembly GCF_033026475.1. Classification (NCBI taxonomy): domain Eukaryota; kingdom Metazoa; phylum Chordata; class Actinopteri; order Anabantiformes; family Channidae; genus Channa; species Channa argus. The sequence continues at coordinate 13,134,377 of NC_090218.1, forward strand.
GATGCTTCATCGTTTTGAAAGATGTACTGTACTGTGTACAGCTGCACAGATGAATGTCAACCAGACAGTTTGGACACATCAGAGCACAAGCTTTCCAGCTTTAGGTTCTGCATGTTGCCTCAACGTTAAATGTTTGTCGCAATTAAAAAACTAAGTTTCCTCTGTTTAAAGCTTATTCAGTCAGATGCAGCTGTGCAGAAAAACCTTCTGTACTGACCAAATGTGTTGTCTTAGGTGGGAAACTACCAATAACTGTAATGCCTGGTATTCTTGACTGAAATGATTTATTGATTGTCGAATTAGAAGAATGTTAAAGTCGGCAAATATTTATATTTTAAAGTCCTAAACAAATTCCTTTCTTCATACAATGATAGTGAATTTCTGCAAAATACAGGAGATGCTAAATAAAAATGTACAATACACATTACTTTATTTTAATACCGACTCCTAAGTGATATAATATTCTATAAAATTTCATAAATGAACCACACCAAGTGGAAAACCAAACCAAGAAGCAGCAGCTCCAACCAAACTGTTGGCAAACCTGAACTTAAAGATAAGAAAAGGATTATAAGCTTTTTGTAGCATAGACTTGCATTCAGGTCCAACTCCCTACTCTGCTGTGCTCTTCTACCATTTGCTACTCTTCACTGACACAGTGATTTAGGCATTAATTAATATCAAATTGGTGAAATAAAAAAATGTATAAAAATTGCACTAATCATTGATAGTTATTTTGTCCCTTATAAATCCACCAGACTAGACGTTTTAGAAACAAATGGCATCTACTGGCATTGATGAAGACAAGCTCTTACTGTGCTATTGCTGAAAATGTGATCTGCATCCGCACACTTCCTCCCCCTACTCCTCCTAAAACTGCCATTAGATGCACTAATGTGTTTCTCACTTTCCCTCTGTGTATATCACAGTCACTGCGTTTACGCTGCCTATCAAAGTGGAATTTTAACGCCATGTCATTCTGTATAAAGCTCTACACTGGGCTTGGGGAACTGTTGTTGATCCTTTAATATACGGCTAACAAAACCACCTCAAAAATACTATTTCTCAGTTTCAACATTTACTATGTTGTCTTTGTGCCATTTTCAATCACATATACATTTTAACATTTTGTGCAAATCATTAAAACTTCTTTATTTACAATCTAAACAGCGTCCCAACTGTTCTGTAGGGCTGGACATTGTTGGAGTTTTAACACTTCCGATTCTGGATTAAAGGATCTAATGTTTAGATGGCAAAAATATTTCTTCTTTTATTGCTCCTGATCGTCATTCTCTTGTAGATTTTTTGTTATTGTCAAGTTTTGAGTTCTTCTTAAACCCAGACCATATGTGTAGCAGAAAGAGGAGAAGACGTTGCATTAAAAACCCACTTGGACAGATTCCACAAAGATGGAAACTGCTTTTAAACATGACGCTTCACTGTTACAAGAAAAAGACTTTAGGAGTCAAAATTCAGGTTATTTTTCCAAAAGTTCATTTTTGTTTCCCCCACCTGTTAAATTAAAGCATAGAGCCGTTTATTGACTGTTTCTGTTCGGTGCGTTTAGGACAGTCTCCTATAGATTGTGCTGTGTCTACTCGTTATCAGCATTTTTTTATATTTGGTTCCAATGTGTGTTTTAATTCCCTGCTCTAGATTCTGGTGATACACTGTGGGAACCTCTGCAACCTCAGTTCTTTATCTTTAGGATCAGTTTAAGATTTATTACAAGATTGCAAACGTTTGCAAAATTCTCAGTCATTAGAAAATTGATTTCAGTTGCACACTCTGCATCGTGTGTGTGTGTGTGTGTGTGTGTGTGTGTGTGTGTGTGTGTGTGTGTGTGTGTGTGTGTGTGTGTGTGTGTGTGTGTGTGTGTGTGTGTGTGTGTGTGTGTGTGTGTGTGTGTGTGTGTGTGTGTGTGTGTGTGTGTGTGTGTGTGTGTGTGTGTGTGTGTGTGTGTGTGAGACAGAGGCCATTACTGTGATGAATCTGATCCTCCTAAGTGCTCACTGAACTCTCTATCGCTGTGTAATTGAATTAAACAGCTTTTTTTTTTTTTAATGGATGTTAGTCAGAGCTGCTCGTTTCTGGCAGCACAGTGACATTATCCATCCATCATAGGGGCGGCTGTAGCTCAGTTGGTAAGGCAGTTGACCATGGACCACAGGGTCAGTGGTTCAATCCTCACCCAAGTGTCCTTGGGCAAGACACTGAACCCCAAGTTGCTCCCGGTGGGTCAGGTGAGCACCTTGCATGGCAGTGTGTGAAGCAACATTGTAAAGCACTTTGGATGAAAGCGCTATATAAGCGACTATTTACCATTTGCCATGTACTGTTTCTGGTAAAGTATCTATTCCACCACTAGGTGGCGCCTCTTTGCATAATTTTGCTCTTAATTTTTTAAGCATTGAATGATGATCAATTTAATTTGGCTTTTAGACATAGATCAACAAAAAAAAGACTTTGGTGCCCATGTCTAGATTCTTGTCTTATAGAGCTCTATTTTCACAAGTTAAAAATATAAACAGAAAACAGAGAATTTTATTTTAGAGAAATGTTTATTACCAAAATCAGATCTTGACTGCACAATCGGGTTGTGTTTCTTTGCTCGGACAAATATTTCTGACCTTAGAAGAGAAGCTGTTTTCCAGACAGGAAAGGGTTTCAGAAGAACTTCTAAAGGTTTTGGACTCCACCAATAATATTCAACACCACCATTGGGGTCCAGACTTACTTGTTTTTCACCAATGCATATGCAAAGAGAACGGCAGCCTCATCTGCTCCATTGTTCACATACGTCTTTGCCTAGTTTGTGTATGTCTGGAGGATTCAAAAGGTCAGCAACTAGGGGGCAGGCTCGAGCCAGACCTTCCCTAAATAACAACTGCATTTCTTCTTCATCAACCTCCACAACATAAACAGAAGCCATGTTAACCCTTGAGGAGGTCAATTTTCAGATCACGGCAGAAAAAACAGCAGCAACAACATAAATGACAGGTATGTATGCGGGTAATTGTAGGCTCAGTAAGTCTGTTGTGATTTAAAGCTGCTCATGAGATGATGCAGGAGGAGGCCGCTACTCCCAAAAAGCATTATTGCCTTCTACAGTTTGTTCAAGGCCACGTCGATGAACCAGAAGGCTGTTGGAAGAATGTTCCAATATGGACAGAGGAGACCAAAGGTGGAACGGTTTGGTTTGAATGAGCATAATAACCTCATCTCATTTATGAGGAGTGGTGGTATCAGCATCGTGGATTTATCTAGTTTTTGGACCGATTGTGTTTTAGGTCGTATTCATAACGAAACTCAACATTCTAAAGGTTTCATAAACTTACAAGCAGCATTGTATTTTCTGTATCTTCTACGTTGTGCAGCACTTTGAATTTTTGTCTGAACCACTGTGTCTTTCTGTCGATGGACTGATCCATTGATCAGTGTCAGTTCTGAACTGAAACTTTGCAGCTTGTGTTTATATCACATGAATAAGAGTTCAAAGGAAGGAAGGAAGAGAGAAGCATGAAAGCAGAGAGCTGTGTGTGTGTGTGTATTAATGTGAACGTGTGTGTGTGTGTTGGGGGTGACAACAGATGCTAGAAGGAGGAGGAGGAGGAAGATTGCACTCTGCTAAGCGATACCCCCCTTTTATTCTCTCAGCTTTCTTCCTCCCCACCCCCACTGTGTGTGTGTGCACGTGTGCATGTTTGTGCGCGTGTGCGTGCTGCAGTATCTCGGGCGATTGGAGGGCGAATGTTTTTCTGCCGCTGAGTCAGAGAGAGATTTAGTGGAAGCTAGAGAGAGAATTTTCCCCTCTGTGTGTGTTTGTGTGCATCTGGTTTTCGGCACTATTTGGACGAACGCACACAGCTAAAAGTGTGTGTGTGTGTGTGTGTGTGTGTGTGTGTGTGTGTGTGTGTGTCAGCATCTGTCTTTTGGCTCAGAGTGTTTTTGGTGCCATTTTTTTTCCACCACAGAAGAAGCAAACAGTGTTTTTCTTCTGCTGCTGCAGTAGGACAGAGAGTGGGTGAGTGAGCTTCAGCTGCATTACTGCTGCATCTGTTTAGACTCTCCAACAGGAGCTGGTATGTGTGTGTTTGTGTTTATGTAAGCGCACACTCAAGCTGTGCTCATTGATTATCTATTGGTTATTGGCTTTGATGAATCATTGAGTTAGCTGGGTGCTAATTGTGTTTGAGGTTGATTTTTAAAGGCTTGCAGCAGGTATTAAAAACAAGACTTTCTTCATGAGTTATTTTTTAAAAAAAACACAAAATTGAATCTGTGCCCCAACTTTTGCACATACAGAGGGCTGTTCTCTCACTAGCTACCGTGCACTGAAAGGAGGGATCTTACTAGTGAAATGAACCGCTCTCAAACGGGCTTGTTACTGATTGTCAGGATGTTCAGTGTAGAAGCCAGTTCAGGCACTAGGGCAGCTTGGGGTTCAGAGTCTTATCCAGTGACTTCCACATGTGAACAGGAGGAGCTGGGGATTGAACTGTTGACCCTGCTCTACTTCCTGAGCTGTAGCCAGCAGCCCTTGTTGCACACAGGGACTGAAAAGGCTGTCAGATGCAGCATTCCAGACAGAGAACCGCGCGGTGGGTGGCACCTGACGCAGCATCAGGGACGTCTCGTCTCGTCCCTATTATGTTAAGTGACACTGATGGTAAAACAGGGCAAAGAGGAGAAACAGTGATGTTGCTGCTTATGGTACGAGGTGAACACACAGCACATATTTTTGAGACGTTCCCGGGACCTGATCCAGTGAGTTCTGCCTGTTAGTCTGCAAACCACCCGTACTTAACAATGGAGAACGTTTGAATAGACGAGCAGATCACAGTACACTGTTTCCTGCTCCGTTCTAACTTGTCTGTTTCAAAAACCAACAAAATATACTGTCTGCATGCAACAGATCCGTATAACACACTGTTGTGCTCAGTATTTAAACCCTAATTTAGAGGGGCGGGGGGGGAAGTCTCTTCTGATTTTTGTGGCAATGTTTTCCTTAGCAAGTGTTTAAAACAGTGAGAATTGTCATCTTAGTTTCTCAGAGTCCAAGGATACGTCTTCGGATGTCTTTCTTTGTTTTTTCCAACCAGCTGTCCAAAACCCAAAGATATTTAGAAGATTACATGTTTTGCGTGAAGAGTTGCTGCATGTGCAGAACTGCACAACACATGCAGGAATACTTTGGAAAGATGCAGCTGGATAAGGCTGATACATTTACAGTTGTCTTTATGAGCCACACATGATTACAGTTAAAACTGCAAACGTCCATGTCCTGTTGGACTCTGTTTAATCTCTAACTCCATGCAGTTGATTGGTTTCAGAGTGACTTTGGGCATTTTCATTTGGGTCCAGTTTACTTTTAATCCCTGTCCTGGAGTTACTGTTTGGACTTTAACTAAATGCTCACATTGTTACGAATTGTCCACCACTCAGTGGCCTGTTGTGGACTTTTAATCTCTCTGTTATATGAAGTTCATGTGTCTCTGCAGTCAGTCTGAACAGCTGCAGACTGGCTGCTGGCTGTTTTTGTCCTCTGGTGTGTCTGGTTGTCTATGGAGAGCAGAGAGGGACAAATATCTTCAGAATTCCAGCTTAGAGTTTGTACAACATTTGACAATCAAACAGTGGACGGACAATTACCTGGTGTCTGTCTATTGCAATCAGCTAAGAATGAAAGTTTTCTTTTTATGCGGTTTTGTTTTATGGAAATATGAACTGGTTTTGGACGGCTGGTCAGACAAAACAAGACCTTTGAAAATAGTTCAAAATGTCCAAGGTGATGTCTTCAGACATTAATAATTTATACAAATTGCATTTATTAGTAGCTGCAGCCCCTTTGCAGGTATTTTCAGGACTACGTGTTACTTATTGGTCCTGTTTGGATTTCTCATGGAACTGGGACTTTGCAGTCAATGGTTTGTGTGCAGATTCTATAGAGGTCAACATAAGCTGTGTAAGAAGACATTTTTAAAAACCCTTGTTACAAAGCTGTAAAAAGGGTTTGTGCATGTAGTCGTTCATTGCTGAACTTCGTTCACAGTCATTACAAGAAATCTTTGAACCGTGTACCTCTGTCTTCTGTATGTTAATTCCACCTTGTGTTGGTTGAGGTTTCTGGAGCGTAGTACTAACTGTTTGGAAGTAATCTGTGTGTGTGTGTGTGTGTGTGTGTGTGTGTGTGTGTGTGTGTATCAGCGTGTGTGTGTCAGCTGTGTGTGAGTGTGCAATGCTGTGTCCAGCCTCTTCCTGCCTGCCTCTCCTCAGGGAGTTGGCTCAGTGGCGCTGCCTGCTGGGTTGGCATCGCCACCACGGAGTCGGCTCACCCAACACTGCAGGGCTTCCCACCAATACTGGACGACAGCAGCAGCAGGAGAACCAAGGTTCAGAGGTTGGGGAGAGTCGACCTGTTGGCCGCACCAAACCACTGCTGGGCAGCCAGGTGAGTCCTGGATATTACCTGGAAGGTTTCTTGTGCAGCCAGATGAGTCTTAAAATTATCAACCGGTCTTGGTACTGCAGTTCATTCGGATCTGGGACTGGATTTCAACTTGAACGTTGGTTCAGAAATTGCAGCTTTATGAAGTCTTGTGTCTGATTCAGAGGGCTTGAAACAGAAACCTGATCTTGAGAGGCTCACTAATCATAATCAGCTGCTGTCAGGGGTCCGATTACTGCCAATAGTCCAAGACACAGCGCTAAAACTAGTACGACCGACACTCACTAGCCATTGGTGGAACATTGGTGTGTCACAGCCTTTAGAGTTTGGGCTTGTATGTTTTCACATTGTGCTCATTTTTATACTTGAGATCCACAAAGACCTGGACCTTGATTTAGTTCTACCTTGTGTCTCTTGTAGTGTTGCTCTTGCTGGATCTTTTTTGTAGATTTGACAGGTGAAAAGTCCAGTTGCTGTGAAGTAGCACTTTCGGGAAAACCATGACGTAGAACTAAGAATCTCCACAAATCCTCCTTGTAAATGAAAACAAACACTGTATTTCTTCTGTTTACTTTAAGATTTTTGGAGAAAAACGGTAATTGGAAAATTCTGTGCAGGGTTTTTTCCGTCTGTCCTGTCAGACAGAAAACTTTCTGTCTGAACACCACCTACAAAACATCAGGATGCTTTTTGTTCATGTTAATTCTTCATGCCATGAATTAAAGTCCTGACATCATCTGTACAAACACACTCCTTCATCTCTTTCCATCATCATTTTAGCACAAACTGACTTAAGTGGTTTCTGCCCAATAAAAAAAACCTGAACCATCCTTTTTACTCCTAACTCATTTACTGTCCTGCACCCCCCCCTCTCCATCTCTGTACTTTTATCCTGATTGCTATTGATCGTGGTGATGCAGGCTCAGGCTTTGCAGAGTCTTTCTCCCTGCATTGGTCTTTCAGCTCTGCCTCTCCGACGGATCCGTTCTGAACTGCTTCAATGTGAAGAAGAACATGGTTCACTTTAATATATTTTATAGATATATCCACTTTATATATTTTTTGATTTGTGCTGAAGCTGCTCTTGTTTTCTGACGGGCAGCTGTTGACCATCTGTTAAAACATGTTGCGATGCTGTTTGTATGGTAAAGATGTATCTGATGAAACAGCAGTTTTTATTCTCGTTTCCTAAAAATTGCACTACATCTTCTTTTATTTCAGATAATTTCAAGACACAGATGTGAGAATAGTGCAACCTACTCTTTGCATTTTGCTTTCTTTATATTTGGCTGAGAAAATACACTTAAACTATACATATTAAAGAAGGAGCTCATGTGAAAGAAAAAAGGGTGCGTTGGTCGTGCAGCTTTAAATCCTCACAACAATAATGAAACCTTTTGACAAGAAACCTATTGAGCTTGTTCTAAATTACCTGTATCCACTTACCTACCAATTACCTGCCATTTACTTGGGTGTTATCTCAGCTCTTAACTTTGAGGTTCATGGCTTAAAGTGAAAACTCACAAACAAGAAGTTTTGTTGTTAGCCAGGATTGATTAGGCCTGAATCTGTGCCCTCAACCTAATAAATCGTGCAGACTAAAAATGTTAATGATTACTCATTAGTTACTCGTTAGTTTACTCACAGAAAACACGATTTAACCAATAATAATAGTAATAATAATAATAATAATAATAGATGTGATGTGCGTATAACCTTAGAATGTATGTAGCTGTGCTGCGATGGAGTTGTTGCAGTACCTGATACCTCGTCCTATTTAATGACAGATTTATTCCTTGTTGTGTCTGGACCTTGATGCCAGGACCTGTCTTAGGTCTGACTGAAGAAGGTGGTCTCAGTCTGGATCGAACTGAACCAAGGTTCAGTTCCCGTCACTTTTCTTGGTTGGTTTGGACCTTCAGAGAGCGTCTAGGTCAGCGGTTCAGCAGTCTGACTGCTTGTGGTAGGAATCTGTTGAGCACACTGTTGTTCTAACACGACGTCTTTGCAAGTTTGAACAAAGATGTGTAATTAAAAACACAACCATGTATTAGTTTAACAAAGTCTTTTGTGAAGTCTGCTTTTCTAAAAACTCACATTTTCTAAAATTCATTAAGGCAGCTGTGTAAGAAGATTCATGTCTACTATGTTTTTTTTGACCTTGAGTTAAGGGAAAATTTGTAAAAATGAATTTAATAATGTACTTGAAATCAGGCAACCTCCCAACTTCAAACAGCCAAACCTTTTTTGCCCTTTAACAGCGTTCTGTGAATATGGGGCAGGTTGGACGCATTTGGACTCGTTCTACCAACAGGTGCCCAGTTTTTGTTTAAAGTCAAACCCGTGGCCGTTGATGGCGTCTTGTTTTCCAGCCTGCTGCCCAGGAAGCTGCTGCTGTGTTCTGACCTGCAGCAGATGCATTTTTAATCAGGCCAACAGTGAAACGTCCTGCTGGGACTGGAACACACACACAGACACACACAGAGACACACAGACACACACACACACACAGACTGCCACCATCCTAATGTTTTCATTATGAATACACCGCTCTTATACTGGCTTATTGACTATTTAATAAAAGGAAATTATAATTCAGATCTTGACTGTTCTACAAACCCTCTGGTGACGGGTCTTTTGTTAATAATCTTTTATTTCAAAACATTCCCAATTTCCTACTTTAATATTTACAGTTGGGACAGTCAGTGTGATATATTAAATAATTGAGAAAAAAAAAAAGGGACTGTAATGAGAACAGTTGTTAGCTGTATACCGTGTGTGTGTGTGTGTGTGTGTGTGTGTGTGTGTGTGTGTGTGTGTGTGTGTGTGTGTGTGTGTGTGTGTGTGTGTGTGTGTGTGTGTGTGTGTGTGTGTGTGTGTGTGTGTGTGTGTGTGTGTGTGTGTGTGTGTGTGTGTGCACTTGCAATTCTTACTTGGTGAGGCCCAGTGGCAAGGAGCCCACCAACAGCGTGGGGCCCAAAGCCTTTGTGGGGCCCAAAATGCTGGGCCCCACAAAGATTTCATTCAAAAAGCAGCTCAGGAGCCTCCCCTAATGTTGCTCTTGCTTTTTTTTCATTTGGCCCACAAGGTCAGAAATTTTGGAAAAGTGTGTGTGAAGTGTGTGTAAAATTTATCCTCAGTACTGCCAACTAGTGCTAGGGGCTTGGTATTGCAAAAGATACACACTTTCGGAAGTGTGTAACATTTCAACCAATCAGAGTACAGCCCTGATGATAAGAAGACATTTGATTGGCTACTTCACCGTCACCGTCACCAATTTGGGATACACGCCCATTTCCTCAAACCACAGAATATTGTGCCATTTACCAGTATGAAAACTTCATGAAGGGAGCAGGTAGGTTTCTTTTCTGATTTTTTTTTTACAGTTTTTAACTTTTTTATCCTCTGCAGAGTTGCAAGCAGGGTACAAAGTGAAGTTGTAATATAAATTTATAGTTGCTAAAGTTAGCTACAGCATGTTGGCTGGTAATGTTAGCAACACCATACTACCTTCTAATGTTAGCTATGTTATAGCTTACAGCTTGTAAAGTGATCTATAGCTCGGTAGCTACTGCTGTAATGTTATAGATACGTATCTAGCACATTTTCTCTGAAGGTTAAAATACAATTGATTTTATAAGATAAGATATTCATTTGGATCGTAGCTAGATGAGATTAGTTGCCTTTAAGGCACGTACGTCACACATGTTGTACATCTACATGTCACTAAAATCTTACTTTTAAACTTTCAAAATACATAAAATTACATGTATGACAAATATTGATCCATAAGGAAATAAAAGAATCAATCAATTTGCTTCAAATCATGGGAAGAGGCTTTTTTGTTAAAGGATCAGGTTTAGTTAGAAATACATTGAAAAGAAATACATGCTGAAAAGACCCACACTGTTGCGGGCTTTGAATGCACCATGACTGCAGCTCGGTGAAGACCGCATGCTTCTTGTGGACTAAACAGGACAAAATCACTACGGCAGTAATACAAGACAATAAAGAAATGTAAGTCAACTTATACCTCAAATACTATCAATGCTAACAAAGAGCTGGTAATGAGCGTTTTTAACTCGTTTGTAAAGTGCCATCTCATGCAAGATGCTAGCGTTAGCATTAGCGCTAGCATTAGCGCTAGCATTAGCGCTAGCATTAGCTAAGTAAATGATAACACTGATAAAATTGTTCGGTGTTTCTTCAGGACAATATTCACTTGGACTTTAAGGGGTGGGAACTGTACTGCAAATGGGGGTGGGAGCAAATTTTCCCCTTTTTGAAGTACAAGTGCCTAATATTTATTATGGTAATGTGTAAAAATTAGTAGGATTCAGATTTTGGCCTTGCTCAAGGGGATCATTGAGAAGTAGAGGGGAAGGTGATGGTTTTTAGCTGACTTTTTTCACTTCTTTTTATTCATTATCCACAAATAACCTCATAAGTTTAGCCTGCTGTGTAAAAAAGAAAACTCATGACAAAAAAATATATTTTTACCTTGGTCAACAAATTAAATTTTACCTATTAGAAAATAAATATGACAGCTTTGATAAAGATGGATGTTATGTAATATTTAGAATGCCATTTATATAATGTGTGAATCTGGCATGTCACTTGTGCAAAGGGTAGGTAAATAATAAATATTAGATTCTGTTTGTTTATACTGTCTCCATGTCAGAAATAAGTTATAAATGGCCTAATCAATACATTTTAATAATGATTTATGTGTATAAATGCATACAGTTCTCTCTTCTTGGAGATGAATCCTCCTACCATTAAGCTCCAGGATTTTCATAATATCTTGTAGAAAGCACTAAAGTCCTCCATATATAAAGATGATCCTGTAATGATAACAGTAAAATTAACGCTGGAACATAACCTTTACTTAATTTACATTAAATCCAATTTTTTTGCTGTATTTCATTTATGAAAATAGTTTTATGTTAAATGCTGAAATCCCTGCTTTAATGAAGTAATATGTTTCGCTAGGTGTCCTGAATAAACCTTTTGTAGATCATCTTTGGAACATTGGATTGTTGGGTTCTCTTCTCTAAGCATCACAGTAGTTTTTTCCTATCTCAAGGAATATGGTTAGGAAAGGACAGGTTAGCAAAGAAGGAGAGGGAGTAATTTGTTTGACTATTGTTTGTTTGAATATACCTCGTGTTTTATATTTATGGTCTGCTATTTTGAATATTCCTGGGTTTCTGTTGAGCAATCTACATAGACCATATACCATGAAATATTAAAATACTCAGGTGATTAGTTAATAAGATAACCTGTGTTATGACTTAAAAACTGTTTCACAGAGCCATAATGAGTAAACGGAACTCAAGACTACAGCCTGCTGAGGATGCAAAGTCTTACATTCAATCTTCAAGGGACAAGCCTGGGTTTATAGAAAGATATATTGACACTAACAAAGGTAAGGGATAGCAGGTCTTTTACTTCTTTTCCTTTCGGCTGCTCCCTTTCAGGGGTTGCCACAGCGAATCATGTGCCTCCATCTAACTCTATCCTCTGCATCCTCTTCACTCACACCAACTAACTTCATGTCCTCCCTCAGGGATAGCAGGTCTTTTACTATTACTATTAATTTCATACATATATTAAAGCAAATATTTATGCTACATATTAGAAACAGATATATATTGGCATTTCCAGAGAAGCCATTGTGCTGATACTCAATAGGTCTAGCTGTTGGTTGTAAAGGAAGTAGGCTATACTCTTTCTTGTTATTGTTGCACCACATTTAAGTGACAAGAGGTGGGTCATGCTGTATGTTAAAGGTTAAGACAGCTCATTGTTTCTGTTAATCAAATGTATATCTAAAATAACCTTATAGGAAGAGGAGTGTTCGCTAGCCAGCCCGTCGACCCAGGTGCTTTTGTCTTGGAGTACAGGGGTCAACTTATATCAGTGGAAGAATGCCAGTCAAGACACTACACAGAGATAGAGAGTACATTTCTGTTTGAATTTGAGTGGCAAAATCATCACTGGTGGTAAGATTATAACAAAACATCTTTTGAAGAAATGTAGAAAGTCTTTAAGAGCTGAAAGTTTCGAATAGTTGATGAATTACAAAAAGAAGGAGAAATCTTATTCAAGCTATCACTTCTAAGTATTGATATTTTAAACTAGACTGAGCCAGTCTAGAAGTTTCTGTTATCACACATTATTTATGGTTCTTAAATATGTTTACACTGTGAAGCCTGATTTTTGTAAAATAACTAACATTTGAATGTTTTACCTTTTATACCTTTTAGTATTGATGCATCCAAGGAAGATGGCTCTCTTGGAAGATTAGTAAATGATAATGGCAAATCTCCAAACTGCATCATGAAAAAAATCATAGTAGATGGCAAGCCACATTTGTGCCTCTTTGCAGTTAGGAAAATAGAGATAGGAGAGGAAATTGATTACAACTATGGTGATTCAAAATGGCCATGGCGTAAAAAGGTGAGTTGGTTAAATAGGGCATACTAACTTGCGTGTGAAGTTGTACTGACTAATGTAACAACTTTTATATTTTTCCATTGTTTTGTAAATTTATGTGTGTATCCATGTTCTTTTAAGATTAAGTGATATCCCTAAAAGTTATTATTTTTCATCTGATTTCTAGGTGAAAAACAAGAAGGCCCCTGCTGTGGTAATTGGGACTTCCCCTATACACCATCCTTCCCATAAAGATTCAAAAACAGATGATGCCAGTTCAAAGGTAAAGTAGTAATACAATGATGCAAAAAATACCTGACAGCTGAGCTATCATAGACAAAATCTTCCTAGTCTTTCCCTCATGGGGCCCTCCTGCATCCAGTTAACCTAAGTGACTCATATGCTCATTCGCTTGTGTTTCTAGTCTTCCACTTATGGGGCCCTCAAGTAGTCAGTTAATCTTACACACTCAGAATTTTAAAGTTTCTCCCCTTATGGGGTCCTCCCGTATGGATCTAACTTATAGTTATTTTACATCATTGCCTTAATACCTGCCAAGGTCAAACCTCAAGTTATTATAGTCATAATGCTACAACTCTTTAGGGGCTTCATGTTTTCAGAAGGTATTTTGAATGTTATCCATTGCATCCACTTCTATGCTGTTGTCAGTCATGCAGAAAGGCCATAGCATGTGGTTATTTCTTTATGCTAAATGCTATTTTAGAAATAGCTGACATCTGAGCTATCTTAGACAACTTGTGAATCTGTAAATAACCAATGTCTGGCAGTTCTTGATGTAAACCTGACAAATCTTCCTAGTCTTTCCCTCATGGGGCCCTCCTGCATCCAGTTAACCTAAGTGACTCATATGCTCATTCGCTTGTGTTTCTAGTCTTCCACTTATGGGGCCCTCAAGTAATCTGTGAATCTCACACACTCAGAATTTAATAGTTTCTCCCCTTATGGGGTCCTCCCGTATGGATCTAACTTATAGTTATTTTACATCATTGCCTTAATACCTGCCAAGGTCAAACCTCAAGTTATTATAGTCATAATGCTACACCTCTTTAGGGGCTTCATGTTTTCGGAAGGTATTTTGAATGTTATCCATTGCATCCACTTCTATGCTGTTGTCAGTCATGCAGAAAGGCCATAGCATGTAGTTATTTCTTTATGCTAAATGCTGTTTTAGAAATAGCTGACAGCTAAACAATCTTAGACAACTTGTGAATCTGTAAATAACCAATGTCTGGCAGTTCTTGATGTGCTTTTGATTTTGGTCTGAATACCAGGTGGAAAACAAGCAGACTCCTACTTTGGCAGTTGAGACCGATATATCCCCTATAGATCATCCTACGTGTGAGGATTCAAACAAAGATGATCCCAGCACACAGGTAATAAAGCAATGCACACACTTAGTCACATACTTTCTTTGTTCACCTGTACTTTGTGTAATTCTCATATGAAGATAGGGACTTGTTCACTGCTCTTCCAAAAAAGCTTTTTGATGGATAAGAGTAAACCTGACAAATCTTCCTAGTCTTTCCCTCATGGGGCCCTCCTGCATCCAGTTAACCTAAGTGACTCATATGCTCATTCGCTTGTGTTTCTAGTCTTCCACTTATGGGGCCCTCAAGTAATCTGTGAATCTCACACACTCAGAATTTAATAGTTTCTCCCCTTATGGGGTCCTCCCGTATGGATCTAACTTATAGTTATTTTACATCATTGCCTTAATACCTGCCAAGGTCAAACCTCAAGTTATTATAGTCATAATGCTACACCTCTTTAGGGGCTTCATGTTTTCAGAAGGTATTTTGAATGTTATCCATTGCATCCACTTCTATGCTGTTGTCAGTCATGCAGAAAGGCCATAGCATGTGGTTATTTCTTTATGCTAAATGCTGTTTTAGAAATAGCTGACAGCTAAACAATCTTAGACAACTTGTGAATCTGTAAATAACCAATGTCTGGCAGTTCTTGATGTGCTTTTGATTTTGGTCTGAATACCAGGTGGAAAACAAGCAGACTCCTACTTTGGCAGTTGAGACTGATACATCCCCTATAGATCATCCTACGAGTGAGGATACAAACAAAGATGATCCCAGAACACAGGTAATAAAGTAATGCACACACTAGTCACATACTTTCTTTGTTCACCTGTACTTTGTGTAATTCTCATATGAAGATAGGGACTTGTTCACTGCTCTTCCAAAACAACTTTTTGATGGAAAAGAGTAAACCTGACAAATCTTCCTAGTCTTTCTCTCATGGGGCCCTCCTGCATCCAGTTAACCTAAGTGACTCATGTGCTCATTCGCTTGTGTTTCTAGTCTTCCACTTATGGGGCCCTCAAGTAGTCAGTTAATCTCACACACTCAGAATTTAATAGTTTCTCCCCTTATGGGGTCCTCCCGTATGGATCTAACTTATAGTTATTTTACATCATTGCCTTAATACCTGCCAGGGTCAAACCTCAAGTTATTATAGTTATAATGCTACACCTCTTTAGGGGCTTCATGTTTTCAGAAGGTATTTTGAATGTTATCCATTGCATCCACTTCTATGCTGTTGTCAGTCATGCAGAAAGGCCATAGCATGTGGTTATTTCTTTATGCTAAGTGCTATTTTAGAAATAGCTGACAGCTGAGCTATCTTAGACAACTTGTGAATCTGTAAATAACCAATGTCTGGCAGTTCTTGATGTGCTTTTGATTTCGGTCTGAATACCAGGTGGAAAACAAGCAGACTCCTACTTTGGCAGTTGAGACTGATACATCCCCTATAGATCATCCTACGTGTGAGGATTCAAACAAAAATGATCCCAGCACACAGGTAATAAAGTAATGCACACACTAGTCACATACCTTCTTTGTTCACCTGTACTTTGTGTAATTCTCATATGAAGATAGGGACTTGTTCACTGCTCTTCCAAAACAGCTTTTGAGTCAGGATTACTGTTTGGGTAACATGAGTGCATGTGGTTGAGGTAAAAGAGTAAATACAATTTTTTTCTAGTTCTTATGCACCCTGTTAATCTGAGAGATGCATTTGGTCATATGCATGAGTTTCTAGTCTTCCCCTCCCAGGATCCTCAAGTTCACTTAATCCAGGTGGAGTCACTAGTCACACTAGCCATTAGTTACAAATCACTTTTGTTGACCTGTACTTTGTGTAATTCTCTTATGAAGAGATGAATTCCAACTCTTTGTAATTTTATTCAATTGGCTCAATAGCAGTTTGTATCAAAATTAAAGTATATATAATGCAACACGTATTTATTTGATGCATTTTTAAAATTATATTTTTAATGTAATTCATGTCAGCCTCTATGTTGTTTTGCGAGACTTGTTGATGCCTGTCCTAAATATAACTAACATGCTAATTTAGATGATTGTTTTTTGTCTATTCTACTTTTTTAAAATATTTTTTTCCTTTCTAATTATTTGTTTTATTACATTTAGGTTTTCACTGTTAATAGTTTTTCCCTAGTGGACTATTCTGAAACTGATGATACAGACGAAGGCTATATAAACGATGGCTCTCATACAGTCATCCAAATTAACAAAATTACAGAAAACATTCTGGTATGTCTTAAATTCCAGTAAAATGTTCATAGTGTCAAGTGTATAGCATGTGTGTAGCATCAAGTGTTAAAATCCTTGTCCTGTGATTGATTTTTATAAAACATTAACAAAAATTGATTGCCATACCTTAACATTACACCCATTTTGCAGGATAGTGTACCAGATCATTCTGATTTTCTCCAAGATTCAAAGAGTGAGACTGTAGTGGATGAAACTGATAATGAGGATAATGCTGTTCCTAAGCTTAGAAGAACAAAAAGCATTCTGGTATGTCTCTGACAAAATATCGTGTCAGTTCTGTTAATACCAACTAAGTGGATAAGGCAATTTCCAAGCATTTCCCCTGTAATGATTTTTATTTAACATAACTGTTTTTGCAGATGAATAGAATACCACATTTTTCTGATGCACTCTATGATTCAAGTGATGACAGCACAGAGTGTCCTTCATCATCACAATCTAAAAAGGCTTTCCAAAGGCCAAGAAGAAGGTGTTGCCATCCTGTAAGTCTATTTTATTTTTTATCTTACCCTTTAATGCTATTAGTTAGTGGGCAGTGCAATTCAAACTCAGAATTATAATATTGTGCCTTTGTGAATATGTTTGCATAATTTAAACACTTGCACTTTTACCGGAGAAGTCATTTTTTAAACTACGCCTGCGCAGTTTTATGCTGTAGATTCAAATAGTTTGCAATTTTTTTTGTCCCAATAGTTTAACATATCTCAAATTTGTGAATTTACTTTGAATGAAAGTAATTTCACTTAATGCCCCTATAGAGAGTATACTATTCTAACAGGCAGTTGACAAAAGTGTAGCCAAGTTGTCACACTAACACAATAATTTGTAGGGAAAGATATTAACAACATTTTTTTTTTTCTTTAAAAGATTGAAGATAGTCTTATACAATCAGATGAAGCAAGTGGAGAAAGCGAAGAGGAGTATATTCCAAATCCCAGGGAAGAAAGCACAGACAGTGATGGTAGCTTGGAATTATCCCTTGAAAAAAAGAGAGAGAACAACATTGGATCTACTAGTCAGAGAAGAAGCAAGTCTTCTAGTCAGACCCAGTCTGAGTCTAGTCAGAGCAGAAACATAGTTGTTGCAAGTTGTGATTCCACACAAAGATTTCCTGAAGGCACAGCTGATGCAAATGAGGATGAAACTGCACTCCTTGAAGAGCCATCTGTTTTTGTTAATCCAGTTTTGAAAAAGGAGGATGGGTCAAGGAGATATAATAAAAAACATCAGTGCTTGTACTGTGGACAAGTAGTTCAGAAAATGTCAAGACATTTGATGCGTAAACACAAAAATATGATTGATGTTGCCAAAGCTTTTAGTTTGCCAAAGAACTCAAAAGAAAGGCGACTGCAATTAGATTATATCCGAAATAAGGGGAACTTTGAGCACAACACTGAAGTTTTGGAGAGCCACAAAGGCAAACTCATCCCATGGAAACAACCAAAGAAAAGAAAAGAAGGACAGGAATATACACATTGTGTGTACTGCTATGGATTGTTCACAAAAACAGTGATGTGGCGACATTTCAAGGTCTGCAGGTTCAAGCCTCAGGGGAAGCCATCTAAACCAGGAAAAACAAGAGTCCAGGCATTGTGTGCTTTTGCTGAACCTGTTCCACCTGGATTAAGTGAAGCATACTGGAAGTTCTTAAGTGATATGAATCAAGACAAGATTGCAGTAGCAGTTAAAGAAGACAACTGCATTCTACAGTATGGTTACAGGCTGTTTATGAAGAATGAGAAGGTAATCAGCCAACATCAGTACATTCGACAAAAGCTGAGAGAGCTTGGTAGACTGCTATTGGAAGCAAAAAAGATTGCACTTGTGAAGACTATCAAAGATCTCATAAAACCTGAAAAGTACAATCATGTTGTCACTGCTGCAAGATGCCTGGCTGGATTTAGTGATGAAACTGGCAGATATCAACGTCCATCTCTTGCTCGCAAAGTGGGACACAGCTTGCATTCTTTGGCCATGTTTCTCAAGTCTGAAGGATTAAAGAACAAAGATAAACAAACTGTCAAGGATGCTGAGGATTTTGCACAGCTATACCAAGAGAGTTGGAAATTTGACATTGCAAGCCAAGCACTAACCCAGCTTGACCAGACCAAGTGGAATTCTCCTCAACTTCTACCATTCACACAGGATGTCCAGAATCTTCATTGCTACTTGTCTGGAAAACAGCGGAAACAATTGAATGCCCTGAAAGAAGAGCCTTCACCCTCAAACTGGAAAGACCTTGCTAGAGTGACACTGGCACAAGTTATTCTCTTTAACCGCCGGAGAGCAGGAGAGGTATCCAGAATGCCTTTGTCAGTGTACTTATCAAGAGACACATCAGAAACACATGAAGATGTTAACTTGGCCCTTACAGCACTCGAGCAGAAGCTTTGCAAACATTTTATTCGGATAACCATAGTAGGAAAGAGAGGAAGGAAAGTTCCTGTTCTCCTCACTCCAGACATGAGAGAATCACTTGATACTCTGACTGAAAAGCGAGAAGAATGTGGAGTGTTTAATGAAAATGGATACTTGTTTGCATTACCACAATCTGTCCATTACCTCAGGGGTTCAGACTGCATTAGACAATTTGTGAATGAATGTGATGACATAAAAACTCCCAAAGCACTAACCTCAACAAAACTCAGGAAACACATTGCTACCCTATCCACCGTTCTCAATCTCAAGACTACAGAACTTGACCAGTTGGCAGATTTTCTTGGGCATAACATTGAAGTACACAGAAAGCACTACCGTCTTCCAGAGGGCACCCTACAGCTAGCAAAAATAAGTAAAGTTCTCCTGGCAATGGAACAGGGACGGCTAGGAGAGTACAAAGGGAAGAGTCTGGATGAAATTCACCTTGATGTGAATGGTATTAAGACTTATTATATGTCAATGTAAAAAAAAGAAACATTTAAAAAGGACAATTTCTGTCTAATCCTACTTTTAAATGTTTCACTTTAACTAATTGACTTATGAAAAGGGCGAGTTTTGTAGATTAACTTTATCTACAGTCAGCAATTTATGCAGTACTTTATTACACTCTTGATCACATCAGTTTTCAGCTTTCCAATTCATTTTATCAATTAACATTTTAGAAACTGTTGACATGGAGGAGTGTTCACAAGAGGACATAGAAGGTATGTATGTTGTTTTATCTTAAGTGGTTGGAATGAATGATTTCTCAATGGATATGAATACTTTTGACTAGTGCATGTGGATTTTGTTTGGACGATTAAATGCTGGCAGGTTTCTGTAGCTATTGACCACATTTAGGAATAATTTTGCTATTTTTTTAAAGCCAGCATCTATTTTCTATAATGTAAAATAGTACATATGAGAATTCTTTTGTTTGGGGTGTCCTTATCAAGTTTTTAATCATGGGAAACTGTCAGTGGGAATTAATATTAAGGCACCGCTGTTTTCCACTCAATAGAAAAAAGCTGTAAACTCCCTGTAGGGGTGCAGTTCTAGTGAAGTCAAAAAGCTTTTCACACATATTCCAAAGTTCAAAAGAATTCTTACAACTTACAACTATAAAGTAGTGTGGATCCAAGCCTGTTTTAATTATTTATTTTTGCCCATATATCAAGTTGCATTTTCTGTGTAGTCCAACTGAGCTTCTCTAGGTGTGGGATATGGAAATCCAACCTGTTGAGAAAATTAAGCTAAAAAATATAAACTTATAGTATCATTAGTAATTAACAAAATAAAGTAATTTCTATGTTAATCTCAGCAGCAGTGCTTATATATTTGTTATGCTGTAACTGTCGTCATAGTTTTGTTATATATAGATTACATTAAATCACATTTGTTTAGCTTTTATCAAATGAAGAGTGAGCGGTTAGTTGGTATGTAGTACTGTTTGTGTGCTCAATATTTTGGTGTTTAAGCTGTGGACCTGCTGCTTGAAGGATTTGACCACAAAATTATTCTCCCACCCCAATTAGCAAACAACTGCACCAAAATTAAAGAGGAACAATGAGTAATTTCACATTATCTTTCAAACTTATACAATATAGGAGTGGTCTGGGCATGTGCAAATCTCACCCCTTCATGCAGAACCAGACTTTTTAACCCTTGTAGGTTGCTAACATGTAAATTTGATTTAGCACAGCACACAAAACCATGGCAAAATGGAGAAATAGAAATTGTCAATCCCATATGATCAGTTATGCATGATAGCTCCAGTCAGCTTTACTAATAGCTACTTCATATGTTAGTTCTAAATAACTGTCTTAAGTACTTGTAGTAATTTTTTTTTTACTGTACCCAGATTACGGTATTCCAGAAGAACAGGGGACCAAACATGTGGACAGTGTGGCATCCCATCAAGAAGGTACCATCATGGAGTTAGCTCATCATTAAGAGACACACTTGCCATATTAAATTATATTAATTTATACTAGCTATTCTTTTGAGCAATGTAAATCTATTGATTGATCTATTAATCTTGCATATCTAACTCTTTATTTTCTGTACACAGATACCAGTATGGCACTGGTTTCAGAGAATGAGGTCAGTGTGACATCCCTACAAGAATGTACCTCCTCATCAAGTGGCCAAAACCAGAGGAAGTTGGCTAAAAGGAGAGGTCAGCTTAGAATAGTGGTTCCTTCTTGGACCAGCAGGCCCTTTCGATTTCCAAGTTTCTTACCAGCACTTCCAGTTAGTACACAAGCAGATATTACTAGACTAGGACATCACCATCACAAAACGTTTAAAGTGCACTGCTCAAAAAATGCAGGTCATTGAAGGGCATCCGTGGGCATCACCCACTTCAGTGACGTAGTATATTTTGGTCTTGTTTATAACCAATGTGGAGTTGGGCATTAAGTGAAGTATATGAACTTTAAATCTCTAGGTAACAATTGCATTAACTATGGAAGGCTTTGAAGGGTGCACAATCAGTTTACTCGTGGAGTGAAGAATGGATATGTGCGAGATGGGGGATGGAGAGGAAGATGATACACATCATACATGGTTTCTGTGTGTAGGGGGTATAATGTCCCCATTTGGAGGTCTGTAAGTATACAGCAGTTTGGGTTTAACATAGTCTTTCCCAAAACTGAATGACTGTGGAGGAGTCCTTTATGGCCTTTGAACCAATTCAGTACTGCAGTGAATATGTGATTAATCTAGTTGTGTTTCCTTTCAGGTTAAGATTTGAAGTTTTTAAATCTAAAATATAATATGATCTTCTTATGCACATTTAGGTAATCAAACTGCAGTGAAAAGAAGCTGGACACCAGAGGAATGTGCTGCAGTAGAAAAGCATTTACGAAAATGTATAGTGATGAAACAAGTTCCAGGTAAGGTGGACTGTGAACGTTGCATTGCTGCAGAACCTCAAGCTCTGGGAAACCGAGACTGGAAAGCAGTTAAATACTTCATAAAAAATCGAATTACTACCATGAGAAGAAAGGTACAGTAGAAGAGCTTTAATGAACGGGTAGAAACACAAGGCTGGTCCTTTGTTCTATACTTTCTGTTGATGCCTGTTTGAAGGTAATCATGTTTTTCTCAGTTCCTTCACCATGCCCTCTTTGGTGTCTGTTCAGCTATGACATTTTATCACAAAATTCTTCCCACTACCCTACAGATCTCAAATATTTTTCATTTATGAAGCAAGAACACACTACACACACATACAGAATTTTAGTTCAAGAGTATGGCTATGTTATTGGTTTACAGTTGGTGTCCTCTGTTCTGCAGTCTCTTTTGTTTTTTCTCATTATGCAAAAGCAGAAGTTTACATTCCCTTATTTTGAAATGGTAAAAATGGTAATAAAGTGATTAACATTTGATTTGTATAAGCCAATTTTTGCTCTTTCAAAATAAGTTGGATGCAAGTTTTTGCATCCAGCTATGTTAATATGTGCTCCATAAGCTCAAATCCTTGAGTTTTTTTTTTTTTTTTTCTGAAATGTTTTGTGTAAAACAGCAAACTGCAGAAATAAAAGGGAAAATCCCTATACCGCGTGGTTTGGTAATTGAGAAGAGATTCAAGTTTGAGTATTCTAATATCGTCGTCTTCATAATGCTCTTATCTTTCATTAACTTGAAGTGGCAAAATGTGAAATGTTTGGTGTAAAGGAATAACAGATGTGGAATAGAGAGAATGTAAAGTAGAATATAAATCCCTGATACTGCCCTGCATTTTCTTTAAAAACAAGGTAAAGGAAAAATAACAGAACTAATTTCTCCAGATGAAGATTTTGTTCCCTGCTAAGACACGTAAACTGGAAATATGCATGTGTGTGTGAAGGTGGATCTCATAAATACTGACCGTTAGAAAGAGACCCCACAAGCAACAAAAAAACGGGCATGAAAAATTAAGTTTTATATTCTGTGATTTAAAAGTGAAATTTTTAATTCTAATTTTTTTTTAGATTTGTGTGATTTTTTATAGCGGTGTAGAACCACTGGATAGGGTGGACCCTACCAGTGGGTAAAAAACTAGCGGGCCCCGCAAGGGAGGTAAACAAGTATGTGTGTGTGTGTGTGTGTGTGTGTGTGTGTGTGTGTGTGTGTGTGTGTGTGTGTGTGTGTGTTCTCTTCCATCCTTCTGCGGCTGTAAATAAGAAATGTCGCCAGTTCTGGGTAAACAACAGCAGGATGGTGGAATTAAAAATTAGAGAAATAAAGATTAGAGAATAAACAGATGCAATATTTGCAATATTATATATTTTTCCTCCTGCAGATGTGGAGCTGTTTTCTTCTTGTAGGACAATCAGCCAAATCCACTCATCGTTCACCTTCCAAGATAATTCACTTATGGTGCTGGCACAGATAAAAGTCATTGAGTAGTGGAACAGGACAGAATCTGTCTGTCACAGTGATCCTTCAGCTGAGCCACAGTAAAATACTGTTAAATCCCTTTTTTCACTTTTAAAATCTGTGTCACCAGAATAATAATTTTCAAAATTAAATTATTAATTTAAAGAGGCTCCGCTGTGATTTAGTGTGGTGAACCAGGTAAAATTTTAGTTAATGTATTTGACTTGGAAAATTATTTTGAGCCTTTGTATCTTCTTTTCCTTTGGGCTGTTCCCTTTCAGGGGTCTCCACAGCGAATCATGTGCCTCCATCTAACTCTGTCCTCTGCATCCTCTTCTCTCACACCAACTAACCTCATGTCCTCCCTCACTACATACGTAAATCTCCTCTTTGTTCTTCCTCTAGACCTCCTGTCTGGCAGCTCCAACCTCAGCATCCTTCTACCGATATATTCACAATTTCTCCTCTGAACATGTCCAAACCACCTCAATCTGGCTTCTTTCCCTTTATCTCCAAACATCTAACATTATCTGTCCTTCTGATGTCCTCATTCCTGATCCTGTCCATCCTCATCACTCCCAAAGAGAACCTCAACATCTTAAGCTCTGCTACCTCCAGCTCTGCCTCCTGTCTTTTCTTCAGTGCCACTGTCTCTAAGCCGAACAACATCTCTGGTCTCACCACAGTCTGGAACAACTTTCCTTTCATTCTCACTGATAATCTTTTATCACACAACACACCTGACACTTTTCTCCACCCGTTCCAAACTGCTTGCACTCGCCTCTTCACCTGGGCCTAAGTACTTATTTGAGCCTGTGTATCATGCGGTCAAAATGGAAGTTGTAGTACTGTGATTTTTCCTTTCGTGCCAAACCTGCCCGGTGTGGATCCTGAGGTTAAATCTTTGTCACTTGAAACATTCTGCACAGCATGTTCTGGGTTCTACCTGCTAAATACGTCTGGTATCATATGATCAGGGCATTTTGGGAGGAGGTGGACGATGAAGTGGTTGTGTCAGGGCCTCCTCAGACCAATCTTCGTCAAGTAGTTTTGTGGGGGCAGCACAAAAAAGTACAGAAGACACAGACAGGCTTTAACATCCTAGTGCAAGAAGACTGCAGTGCACTTAAAATCCAGTGAATTTGTTCCTAACACTGTGACCACACTCAGTCTGTTGTTGCCCTGAGAAAGACAACATGAGGGCACATCCTGCTAATGGAGTCGACTATTCCACTGAACTACCGGTGCTCAGGTGCAGCAACAAGGATGAAGATTGAAATAGTCAAAACATCAGCTTTGCTCATGTTGCACCAGGAAGGAAATGCATTAAACACTATTGTTTTTGAAATCAGGGATGCACACAGTGAGTTTAAATGGAAAACTGAACAGAGCTGTGTCTGTGTGCAGCTGTGTGATTGAAGAAGACAGTTAGAAATGTCAACTTTCCAGAGTTGAATATCTCTGCTTGTGTCTCTCATGGATTCTCTCTCTCTCTCTGCTCAGAAGTTCAAACAGCATCTCTAATGTCGTCTCCTGCCTCCCCAGAGCCTCTCTGTCTGTTGCCTCACTGTTTTCATACCTCATTTACCGTCCTCATCAGTGCCTCCTCCGGCTGCTGCAGCTTCGAGGTCGATCTGTAGGTGCTGTGTTGTTTGAGATGAAAGATTTGGAGTGGGGGTTGGAGGGAGGGAGAATCCCATCACTATGACCTTCAGCACCTCAGAAAATTGAGGCGAAAGCTGCAGCCATTACACTGTAATCTGCTACACACACACACACACACACACACACACACACACACACACACACACACACACACACACACACACACACACACACACACACACACACACACACACACACACACAGTCTCCCTCTAAGGCTGTATTTACATCACAGCAGGACTCACACTTCATCTGAATCAGGAGGTGATTAATATGCAGGTTGTTCTGAGCTGCAGCAGCACTGATGATGTGAGGAACAGCCTGAATAGGATGATTTCCAAAAGAGGTTTATTATTTTTATTCCTGTCGTCACAACAGTGGATTGGAAATGAAAATAAACATGATTTAAAGTGCAGATTCCCTGCTTTATTTTAACGGTTTAGGTATTTAGGTACCAAAAAAATAAAATTCATATGCATCAAGTCTTTTCTGCTGGAGGTTTTGATTTAAGCCACAGAGGACAAACGGGTTTGTTTAATGAAAACTCAAGTTTTAATAATCTTTCATCTTCACCAGGCTCTGATGTCACTTTAAAGCTTTAATCTTTAGCACCTTTTTAAACCATCTTCACTCCACACACATCCTGTTTTTGTCAGTACAGAAAAGCTCAAGGATTTAATAAAACTCACTTTTTTTTCACCCCCCACCCCACAGTACTCGTTGGCTGGCTGCCTGCTGTCCCTTCACCACAGCGAGAAGCCCGACCATGAGGAGGTGTGTGAGTTCAGGCCGTACACCTGTCCATGTCCGGGGGCAACCTGCAAGTGGCATGGCTCGCTGGAGGCCGTCATGCCTCACCTGATGCACGCACACAAGTCCATCACCACGCTGCAGGTCGGCACTTTTACATTCACATCAACACTTTGTAACAAGAAAAGAAAATGTGTGTTTGAATAGAGCCAAGGTATTTAATGATGGAGGGCATCACTACAGCAAAATCTACCAATTATTTTCTTTATCGCTCAATTAAGCAGTTGATTAAAAGCAAAAAGTCGTAAGAGCCTGAACTCGCTTTGCCAGACATTTTGCTTTAAATGATTATAAGAAACGTTAAGTATTTTACTGCTGATCAACTGTTTGGATTCATCTACTCATTGTGCAAATTGCTCAGAGATTATTTTACAAAATAAAATGCAGAATTTCTTGTTTACGCCCTGATCATCATAGAGATCAAATAGTTGTAATAATAGTTGAGACCTATTCTGTTGCTCAGACTCTGCTGAGGTTCTGGTGTTTGGGGCAGAACACCTGCTAGCACAGACAGAAAAGGAAAGGAGAGATTAAACTGTGTCTTTGTCTCTGCAGGGGGAGGACATCGTCTTCCTGGCGACAGACATCAACCTGCCAGGTGCTGTGGACTGGGTCATGATGCAATCGTGCTTCAGCCATCACTTTATGCTGGTCTTGGAGAAGCAGGAGAAGTACGAAGGCCATCAGCAATTCTTTGCTGTCGTGCTGCTCATTGGGACCCGCAAGCAGGCCGAGAACTTCGCCTACCGCCTGGAGCTCAACGGCAGCCGCCGTCGACTGACCTGGGAGGCCACGCCACGCTCCATCCACGACGGGGTGGCGGCCGCCATCATGAACAGCGACTGCCTGGTGTTCGACACCTCCATCGCTCACCTGTTTGCTGACAATGGCAACCTGGGGATCAACGTCACCATCTCCATGTGCTGACGGAGCTGTTTCAGTCTCATACTGGAGACGGACATCACAATGCAGGACAGGGTTGAGAGTCTTGCTGTGGTGACAGGGTCTCCCAAAGTGGACTCCATAGTCCTGCAGTATTGGTAATACAGCTGTGCAGCAAGAGTCGGAACTTTTGAAGCTGTGTCAAACCTAAACAAGTCATAAGACAAGCAGATGTTCATGTTGAGCCACAAGCAGAGGACGAAGGACCAATCCTCAGACCAGTGTCCCTTATCCATAAGTGGGAGCTCAGACCTGTTGCTTCCTGACTCTGGGTCGAACAGAAACTGAGCTGCTCTCAGGTTGTTCTGAATAAGTTCTGGTTTCATCAGAGGAGGCAAACACCTTCTGTACCTCAGCAGAGTATTAGTAGTATTAGCTCCCCTCAGCCCCACTGCATCCTCACCACAGTCTGATCTGTGCTGCGTTATCAGGGTTGACTTTCACCAGCAGAGTCAGAATACGGCAGCTGACGAGAGACGAAATGATGTGACGGCTTTAAGGTTTAACATTAACTTTACATTACAAACATAGTAAAACTATGTGTGTGTGACCGGGGTCAGCATGTCTGCATCTACACAACAACATGTGAGACACTGTGTACAGAGGTAGTACAAGTACACAAACTCAGAACTCAAATAAATTTGAAGAATTGAGCTAAAACACTCACTGCTACAAGTACTAGTTGTAATAGTTTACTCAAGTAAAAGTACCAAGCAGAATATTTACATTTCAGTTACAAACATACTCAAATAAGAAAACTGTCTATTTTAAACAATACTGATTATGGTACTAATGGAACAATATGAAAAGTAATTAATAATAACTAAAGGTCAAAGGTCACAGTTGGTAAAGGTGGAGCTGATTTTAACCACTTTATGTGCTGACAGGTGGTTAACACATATGATTCTTAAGCATTTATTAATTCATCATATTTTGAAAAACCACCAGGTGGTGTTAATGTTGAGGCTCTGTTGAATGTTGAGCCTTGTTTGGTTGATTGAAGTGTGTTAACCTTTAACCTTTAACAGTGGCCCCTGTATAAAGATGTTAACACAATTCCATATGTCAGAATAGATTTATAAACTGTTAATAGCAATTCTCTAATATTAATAGAGAAGAAGCTTATGGATTGAACTGTTTTTTGGTATTTGAGCAAATTAAACACCTGAAATATGAAGTGAATTCATCACATTGATGTAAAAAAAAAAACCTGCATTCAACTTTTAAAACTCATTCCTTTGCACTGTTGCCTGCAGTGATCAGCTACAACCAGAAATATAGATTTTAAAGCGACGGACAAAATCTCTGACAGTTGTCAGTGATGTTGTTGTTGTTGTTGTACGACACAGACAGGTGACAAAGGAAAACGGACATATCAGTAAAGTGTTGGGCCACCACGTGGCACCAGAACAGCTTCGGTGCTCTTTGGCAGTGAGTCTCCAAATCTCCCTCAGGTGCTTTTGCTGATGAAGGTGGAGAACGTGGTCTACCTCATCGGTCCAGAATCTCTCCCCGGTGTTCATATCTGCTTTTGTTGCATTATTCAGGTTTCTCCTTTAATTTGCTGCCTGTCTGCGTGTGTCAGGGCTGCAACTAACTGATTTTCATTATCAATTAATCTGACATCAAGCACTAAATAATAAAGGCTAAAAACAGCTGAACGTTTATCTTTAAAAATGAACAGGACAGTTTCCAGTTGTTAGAATTCATGTTGCACAAATGGTAACTTCCTGCACATTAGACCGAAGCTTCAAACACAATTCTGACCCTGAGAATATGACACGGTGAGAAAACTGCTGACATGCAGAGGACATGTACACAAACAAGTACCACTTACTTTGCATTGTTGATGACATATCAGCCACTGTGTGTGTGCGTGTGTGTGTGTGTTCTAAATGTGCAGTTTTGTTGGGTTTTTTTTGTCACATGACTGTAAAGTAAAATCTTTCAGACTCTTGGTTGGAGGAATCACAGTGGGATCTGAGACTGTAAACACCAGTTTTGATCATTTTACAGACAAACGATTCAGTTTCTGTATAAACTGACTTGGCAGATCAATAGATTCTGAATATATCTGTTGGTTGCAGCGTTTCTTTTTGTAAAATAAGCTGTGATCCATATCTAAAAGCCTCAACTCTTAGTTTGAAACTTGTTCAGGACTGTGGACAGTTTAACTTGTGGAACCAGTTAATCCTCAGATAAAAGCAGTGAACTCTCCTCCTTTCTTTCCCACCACCGACCTTTGTCTGACTAACTCTTGGTGCTGATGAGCTTCATCTTTTTATTTCATTTTTACAGAAAACCCACCCAGGGAAACATCACTCAGACTCTTTTACAAGACAAATACACGAAAAACTGAAGCTGCTTTCTTGTTTAAAACCACAGCGACATGATGGTTGGACATGATTTGGGCCTCATGCACGAGCATTTTCATATTCTTCTCCCAAAAGACTTTTCACTGTTAACTTTCTCTTAACAGCACAGACTTGTTGTTCAAATGTGCAACTAAAATCCCTGTAGAAGATGATTCTGTGGTGAAGACCTTCTCTCACTGTGTTCCTGACTGTGTGTGTGTGTGTTGTATACGAGCACCAACCCCAGCTTGTGCTGCTCGTTTGTGCACACATTTTGAGTCCCAGTGCTGCTAGAGTCATTTTCTCAACACTCACCCAAACTCTGAGGATTCAGGAAATCCCTTCAGAGACTCTTCTAGTTGTAATGAGTCACAGATTATCTGGGTCATTCATGGAAAAACATAACATCAATGTGTTTCTCAGGTATGACAAAGATGGTGGCAGGAAATCATTGTTAGTTTTGAATAAGTCCAGTTCGAACTGGCTGCAGATCCTCTGTTGCAAATCAAAGGTTTCTTTAATTGAATAAAAAAAAAAAAAAAAAGCCATATGTGCTGTAGGTTCCGTTCACCTGGTTCTATTTTCTATTCAAAAACTCAGAGAAAATAAAACAGCAGTGGAAACATGACTTGATCTGTGTGGGGCCTCCTCACATGTCCACCACATGTCCACCACATGTCTCTCTTTGTGAACTTGAACTGAAGCAGTTTTACTCATCTTATTGTGTACTAGTACACAATAAGTACTCAAAAGTACAAGTAATTGTCTTAACAAATCAATAAAATCACCAGTGGTGGAAGAAGCTCTCAGATCAGATAAATAAACTTAACAGCAGCACAGTGTAGAAACATTATGACACTTTTAGCACCAAAAGTACATTTTATGCAGAAACTCTCATTTCACATTCATGAATGTAGAAGGAGCTGATTCTAATGACCTTTGACTCTATTGTGATGATCATGGTTTTATTTTACAACACCAATTCCAAAGAAGTTGGGATATTGTCTAAAACAAATAAAAAGCAATGATTTGCAAGTCTCATCAACCAATGTTTTATTCACAATAGAAGATAAATAGCTTATCAGAAACTGAGACATTTGACCATGTCATGGAAAATATTAGCTCATTTTGAATTTGATGGCAGCAACACATCGCAAAAAAGTTGGAAGAGGGGCAACAAAAGGCTGGAAAAGTAACAGCTGCAAATCACAAACGAATGGAGCATTTAAAAACTAATCAGGTTAATTAGCAACAGGTCAGTAACATGACTGGGTATAAAAGGAGCATTTCAGAAAGGCAGAGTCTCTCAGATGTAAAGATGTGCAGAGGTTCACCAATCTGTGACAAACTGTCTCGTGGAACAATTTCAGAAAAATGTTCCTCATTGTAAAATTGCAAAGACTTTAAAGATCCCTAAATCTACAGTAGATGATATCATCAAAAGATTCAGAGAATCAGGAGGAATCTCTGTGCAGAAGGGACAAGGCCAAAGGTCAAAACTGGACGGTGTGGTCTTTGAGTCCTCAGGCAGCATTGCATTAAAAACAGGCCTGATTCTCTACTGGACATCACTGCATGGGCTCAGGAACAGTTCACTGTACAAACCACTAATGTTAGTTAAAGCTGTATCATGCAAAGAAGAAGCCAGATGTGAACATGACCCAGAAATGCTGCTGTGTTCTCTGGGCCAAAGCTCATTTAAAATGGTCTGAGGCAAAATGGAAAACTGTTCTGTGGTCAGATGAATCAAAATTTGAAATAGTTTTTGGAAACCATGGATACTGTGTCCTGCGGACTAAAGAGGAGAGGGACCGTCCAGCTTGTTACCAGCAGACAGTTCAAAAGTCTGCATCACTGATGGTATCTGGGTGCATTAGTGCCTATGGTCAACATCCCCCTCTTATAACTTTTATATAACGATGTGTTGCTGCCATAAATTCAAAATGAGCTAATATTTTCCATGAAATGTTAAAATGTCTGTTTCAACATCTGATATGTTGTTAATGTTCTATTATAATATAAGGTATTTATTGTTTTTATTGAGGGTTTTGCACATCATCCAAACTTCTTTTTGTTTTCTTTTCAGTAAGTAGAATCTGAAAAGTATCTACAATTATTTAATAAATGCAGTGGAGTCAAAATCTGAAGTAGCAGAAATACTCAAAGTAGAAATACCTCTAAAATGTACTTAGCTGCAGTACCTTTTGTTCTTCTGCAGTGATTTAAAGGGCGACTTCGCCAATTTTTAACTGTCTATGGCTTTAGTTTAGGGGAAAAATGTACATTAATGATTTTAAACTTCCCTCTGACTTCCCTATATTAAAATATTTCTCTGCTGCTTGCTGAAAAACTCCACCAGATGACATCACCCGAAGGAGTTTTTCATCATTAGGAGTTCAGATGATGTCATCTGGAGGAGCTCTGGAAAAGGAGGTTGACCATGATTTGAACCTCCATTTGACCAACATGACATAATCTGAACTGAAGGTTCCTCCAACTGATGTCATCTGGAAGCTTTTTTCAGTTAGAAGTACAGATATTTTGACATAGGGAAGTCAAAGGAAAGTTTAATGGCATTTATGTACATATACTACCCAAACTAGAACCAAACGAAAAAAGTCCAAAATCGGTGAAGACGTCCTTTAACGCCACCAGCATCAACCAGTCAAGTCATTCTCACATGTACAGGGTCAGATGGCATTGAGTGATAAACTTACATTTTTCTTTTGCAGATTTTCTGAGAACGCACACAAAAAAAACAAAACACTTGCGTCACTTGTAACTGATTTCACTTCGAAAATTAAATCATGCTACCAATGTCAAACAATAATAAAAGCTGGTTGTTGAGGTAATCGTGATGAAATAAAAGTTTTTGAAGTCACAAGTTTTCCATCATGTCTTCTGTTCGGCAAAGGAACACAGGCGGTGACAGACTCAGCTGAGGCTCATGGGTAATGTAGTATTACATGAAAAGCTAATTCAAATTAATTCAGCCTGCCACACTTTTTCTGAACATTGTTTTTCAACTCATGAATCAAATGTCTAATTTATTTGGTTAATTTCACATTTAAATTCATTTTAAAAAGTCTTGATATTAATAGCAGCGGTAAATACCAACACTGTGTTGTAGTCATACAGATATCACCAACATATGGTGAATATTTGTACTTTGTAATGGCTTAAAAACAACTTCTTAAAAAGCAACAATACCACAGTTATTTTTTATTACAAAACTCATTTACAAATATAAAACCAATCATGTCATGAGTGGACACCAGCACAACTAGAGAGAATGACGTTTGTGATAAGTACAACAGTATATGGAGGACAAAAGGAGTCTCTTCACTCATACATAAATGCATAAATACATAAAATTATTACATAAAGAATGAAAACGTGAAATATATAAATGTTTGTTTGTTATAAATGACATTTCATTATGTAATTATGTTTCATGTATTTATCAATTTAAAATAATTCAATCAAATTTTTTATATTTATGAATATTCCACCTAGAATATTTTTGGCTGAATTTGTCGTTTGTCCTTCATCACACTCATATGTCTGCCTGTCTCGATCAGTCTTCATCTCTGTCCATCTCTTGTCTCTGTCCTTGCGTTCGCTATCACCATCTCTGACTATCTTCTTCTATCATGGTCTCTCTCTGTGTCTCTTCTTCTGTTGTCGTCTCTGTCTCTGTCCATCTCTCTTCTTCTCTCATCTCTGTCAGTGTCTCTTCTTCTCTCCCCGTCTTTGTCCACATCCCTTCTTTTTTCATCTTTGTCCCAGTCAGCATCTCTTCTTCTCTCTCCGTCTCTGTCTCTCTCTCTCCTTCTTTCATCTCTGTCCCGGTCAGCATCTCTTCTTTTTTCTCCATCTCTCTCTGTCTCTCTGTGTCGGTCATCTCTCTCTCTGCCCATTTCTCTCCGTCTCTCATTGTCTCTGTCTGCCTCTCGTCTCCTGTCTCTGTCGTTCTCCCTATCTGTGTTTCTCCTCCTGTCTTCTTCCGTCTCTCGTCCCCTGTCCTCTTCGTTGTCCCTCGCTCTCTGAAAGTTTTGCAGCCCCCCCTGTGGCGCCCCCCTCTGGTTGTATTTATCATAAGCGGTGTCCTCTTTCTCCTCTTTGACTTTAACAGGAGGAAGAGGAGGAGTTGAGGTAGATGCAGGAGCCACCCTCTCTTTCTCTGCCTTCTTCTTCTTCTCTTTCTTCTTCTTCTTCTTCTTCTCCTTCTTATCTGTGACAGGAAATGGAAAAATAAAAGTCCATCCCAAACTGGTTCTCACATCAGTATATTAAACAGGAAGTGACCTCACCTTTCTTGGCCTTTTTTACAGGTATGCTGTACTGCTCGTCTTCCTCTGAGGAAGAGGATGACTCGGGACCTTTGGGAGCGCAGCCCTCCTCCCTCAGACGTTTGGTCACATCGTCAATCTCGTCTGAATCTTTGGGAGGACGGTAGTCTTTGACGTGGTCCACACGAATGGTCCGGCCCTTAATCTGACGTAAGAGACAGAAACAATCGAGATGGACACGGAGGCGGGACTGTAATCAACACACTGAACCAAAAGGTGTTTTGCGCATTCGTCACCTTGATGCCGTTGAAGTTGTCCACGGCCAGGATGGTGCTCCTCTGGTCCTCGTAGCAGAGGAAGCAGAAACCTTTGGACTTGCCCGTCTTTTTGTCGCGCACCAGGTTAATGTTGACCACCTCCCCGTACCTGTACAGGTGTTGGGGAGAAGTGGAAAGTTAACGCTCTCTAACTGTGTTCCTGAGGGCAGGTAAAAAGATGAGGACAGAGGGAACTTACTGAGAGAAGACGCAGACGATGTCTCCTTCAGTCAGCTCGTAGGGAAATCCTCCTGCAGGAAACACAAACAGATCAGATGCAAGCACAACAACTTCTTTTCCGTTCTTCCTTTAACGTCTTTCCACCCTTCAGCTTTTCTTCAACCTTTTTTAAATCTATATTTCCTTCTTTCCATTTTTCCCTTTCTTCTTTTTCTGCCTCTTTCCCTTCCTACCTTTTCTATATTCCTATTGATTCTTTTCAACATCAACCATCAACCAGTCAACTCATTCTCACATGAATAGGATCAGATGGCATAGAGTGATAAACCTACATTTTCTTTTGCAGATTTTCTGAGAACGTATAAAAACAACGTGCCTCACGTTTGTAACTGATTTCACTTAGAAACAAATTAAATCATGTTTTTTATTTAAAATATATTTTTAGTCTTTTACGCTTTAAATAAACCCCAATGATGACTAAAGGCCCAAACACGATGGTGCTACTTTGGCACAGGAGGTAGAGCGGGTGTCCACCAATCCTGCAGTTGTTGGTTCGATCCCCTGCTTCTCCGGTCACATGTCTAAGTGTCCTTGAGCACTGAAGCCCAACTTAGTTGCTCCTGGTGAGTGTTGGTCTGCTCCCCCATCAGATTATGAGTGTGTGTGATTGTGAATGAGAATCAGTTTAAAGTGCTTTGAGTACCAATAGGTAGAAAAGCACTATATAAGTGCAGAGCATTTACCATATAACAATAAAGTTATTTTACGATCGTTCAGTGTTGCTGGCAGTTTGATTTACCTTGTCTAACACTATAAGGATGTTGATCTAAAATAATACCAGTGGTCAAACATCACATCTGTTACTCTGTGTCTCATGTTAAATCATAAACACATATAACCAATCCACCTAGAGTTTCTCTTACCAACAAATATCCAGGCGCTGTCTTTGTACACAGTGTGCCAGGAAACAGACTCCTTCACCCCGAGGTCAGCCTCACGCTCATTCAGCTCATTGATCAACTTCACCTTTGTTAGTGGACTGAGAAAAAAAAAAAACACATTTGTTTTACTTTTTCTGATGATTTCCAGCGGTTTCTCTGCAAATATCATCAGGAATTAATTAGAGTCTCTGACGTTCACTGGACTTTTTCTGAGAGTTGACGCACCTGAGCACATCACAAGCTCTGAAATATGAAGCCATCTCTCAGTGGGCTACTTTTTTGCATTACCTTTGTAGGTGTTGCTATCCATTTTTTTTTTAAAATAATGCATTTAGGTTTAATATGAACCATCAAATTCTGCAAATGAACCAACTTGGACCGTGGAGCAGCATAACGATAATGTTCAATCACACCGCAAAACTTTGATGTGATTTAAATATGAGCCGCAAGGCTGATGCCAAATTCAACGGCAGCTCTTTCATTTTTTAATGTCAACAGTATGTTTTATGAGAAAGTTAACATTAAGCGGGCGGTGGAATCTGGGCTTTTTGAACAGGTTCCGGCTGGAGGTATAAAATGCGTTGGTTAGCAGTTAGCACTAGCTAAAACCCCCATCTACATCAGAAGACAGATCTCACAACGGTCACAATAAAGACCAAGCAACCAACATAAACCTAGATAATAAGTTTCATGGGAAAATGTTCACTTACTTCATGGCGAACTACATGGAACACAAACCGGTGTTATGATGGAAATCGTTTTGGGGACGTAAGTCGTTTCCGTGTGCGGCGCCGCCGCTGCTGCCGCCTGCTGTTCGGGTGTCTTAATTGCACAGCACGTTTACGTGTCCATAGAACTAAACGAACGCTTTTCAGTAGGTATTTAAATCTGTATATGATCTTAACATCTGAATACGTATTTTAAAACCCTCTAGCTGTAATAAGGACGCAGTATTTGGTCTAAAATTAAGTAGCGTTACGGTCTTACTGTCCGAGCAGCAGGCGTCGCTGTGACGCCTCCAGGTGACGTACGTGTTGACCCGGTTTGTAAATACCGGTGTAGTTAGCTAACGAGCAGCCGGCTAACGACCTAACAACACTCCGTTAGTTTGCATTTCATTCCAGGGCAAATGTTCTATGTAGACACTGTGCTGACTTGTCCCGTTTATCACAGGTTGTTCTCATGTGTGAAATCTGTGACGTTTACTTACTCTGGAACGTCGGGAATGCTAAGCTAACGTTAGCTAGCGCTTCTTCAACTGTTTGAAATGCGAGTCATGGCTCTAAAACAACATTGATGAACCTAATATTTTCACTGATTTACATTTGTTTCACCTCAAGCCCACTGAGGGTAAGTAAAGCCAGACGTCCAGCCTTTCGAACGTTAATGGCTTAGTTTCCATGTTTGTTAATTGTAACACATTTTCAATTAATTGTCCCAAGTATTTGTCTTTACTTTTACGGACACTAAGAATTATCAGGAAATTAAGAAGTGTTGGGTAAAAGTTTTTCCCAAACAGCAGTGTGGAGCACTGACAGCCACTGTCAACTGTCTTCATCCATCTTTCATGTGTCCTCTGTCTTTCAGCAGGATGATCTCTCAGGTCTTCATCTTGTCCTCACAGGGGGACCACCTCATCTACAAAGACTGTATCCTCACCTGATTGTCCAACAAGACACCAAATGGAAACTCCCGTATTAATATTTTTTTAATTTGATATACATTTCTAAGCCAGTCCTTTACATAACCATTATTAAACCAGAGAAGACATAAACCAACTTTTGTTAACACTCAACGCATATATAAACAAATCATGTCGGAAAGACTTGTCGCGTCCAATTACCTGGTTTAAAGTTTGATTGCATTTTTACCTGTAGGTGCTCAGGGAACTATTTTCTCCTTTCCTTGGTCTTTAGTCTTAGAAATTGCATTTTAAAAATTGTTTTGAACAAAAGAAGTGATGAAACATCAACAAATATTTGCTCTTAACCTCACCACAAGTCCGTGGAGAAGCTGAAAGTGACGTTGTTGGTGTTTTCTATGAGAAAGTCACAGCACTGACTGGTGACCAGCCTCCAGTTGTTATGGTAACCCAGTTTCTAGTTGTCTTTATGGCTGACATTGTTTATCTATTTGTGTTAGGATGTTTGCACCTATTTACAATTACACTGTCAAACCTTCACAAACGTGTCTCTTTCAAACATTAATAACAGGAGGTGCTACAGTGTCTCAGGTATTTCCCAGCAAATAAGGAGAAAATTTCAATGTTCCTCCTTAGGAATAGGGTCCATCGTGTTCTTTGTGTGAAATGGAGGAAACCTTCATGTTTTTTCTTCTGCAGACGCACAAAGATCTTCACTTTGTCCATGTCAGACAGGGAGGATTGTACTGGGTTGCCACAACAACAGCAGATGCCTCGCCCTTTACTCTCATTGAGTTCCTGAACAGGTACCGTCACCATTAAGGCAGTTATTTCAAACACACACACCTCATATATATATATATATATATATATATATATATACACACACACACACACACACACACACACACACACACACACATACACACGCACACACTTGTGAAATCTTTAACGACCAAAGATTGGGACTCAGCACTACAGTTGAGTCCAGCTGAGGTATTTGGACAGACAGTGGCTCTGAAGAAAAGACAGGAGCCAGAGCTGGAGGTAGCAGAGCTTAAGATGTAAAGTCAGAAAGGCCAGATTGAAGTGAAGTTAGTTGGTGTGAGAGAAGAGGATGTAGATGGACATGGATGGATGGACATGGTTAGATGGAGGCACCTGATTCATTGTGGAGACCCCTGAAAAGGAACAGCCCAAAGGACAAGAAGATGTAGTTCACATATGGCTTCTTCTTTGCATGATACAGCTTTACATGTGTGGTTTGCACAGTGACCTGTGTTCACAGACGGTGATTTCTGGAATTGTTTCTGAGCCCATGCAGTGATGTCCAGTGGATAATCAGGCCTGTTTTTAATACAGTAATGCTGCCTGAGAGCCCAAAGATCGCGTGCATCTAGTTTTGACTTTTGACCTTCAGCCTTGTCTTCTTGCACACAAAGATTCTTCCTGATTCTCTGAATTTTGATATTATATACTGTAGATGGTGGGATCTTTAAAGTCTTCAAAATTTTTAAATGTTTCTGAAATTGTTCCACAATTATTTGGTGCAATTTTTCACATATTGGTGAACTTCCTGCCCATCTTTACATTCAAGAGACTCTGCCTCTCTGAAATGCTCTTTTTATAGTCATTTATTAGTCATGCTACTGACCTGTAGCCAATTAACCTAATTAGTTGTCAACTTTTTTGAGATGTGTTGCTGTTATCAAATTCAAAATGAGCTAATATTTTCACTGAAAAATTTCTCTGTTTCAACATCTGATATTATGTTCTATTGTGACTAAAATATGAGTTGAGGAGATTTACAAATTATTCCATTTTGTTTTGTTTACATTTACGCATCGTCCCAAAGCTTTTGGAATCGTGGTTGTAAATGCATTAAATAAGTGGATTTGGACAGTGAAGAGAAACTACAGCAGTTTGCATCTGTGGGTTTCTCAGGTTAACCGCTCTGGTTAAAGACTACTGCGGCAGCCTGTCGGAGAAGTCGGTACAGATGAACTTTGCCCTCATCTACGAGCTGCTGGACGAGGTTGTGGTGAGTCGCTACATGAGAATATTATGTGTTTGCAGCTTTGGTGTCTGCGCTTCTGGTAATTACTAACTGTGGGAGTGGAATTGAGACTTGTGCAAATGCACTAACAAATGTATAATGGAGGCAAACTCTGTAGTACCTTTATGGCTCAGGTTATCAACATAATTCAGGTTCTGGAAATCAGAGTTTACAGTGAGTGGCTTCAGTTCTTTGTTGTTTTTATGTTTAAACAGCAGCAGTAATTCCACAGTTTAATATGTACAAACCTGTGTCTGTGTCAGGACTATGGTTACATCCAGACAACGTCTTCTGATGTCCTGAAAAACTTCATCCAGACTGAAGCTGTTTCCTCCAGACCCTTCAGCCTGTTTGACCTCAGCAATGTCGGCTTGGTATGTTAACATCTGCAGCAGATTAGATCAGATCAGGTTGTTAGTGAAGCATTGAAAATCAAAGTGGATGCCAGTGGGTGAGAAAATGTCATTTTGTTTGTCTTTATCATATTTGGAAAAACAGAATTCTCATTTTTAGGATCTTCAGTCAAAAACATTAAAGGGTTTTTCTACTGTAATAATTTCTCCTGTTAAAGGAATTGTTTGTTTTTTTAAAGCTTTAAAAGACACATACTCAGTTTAATTTAGTGGGGCTGTTTGAGTTACACAAAACAGTGCAGTTTGGCCCTGATTTCTTATAGTGTAGTTAATTTCTCAGAGCAAGTTGACGAAGTGTGTTTAACAAAAAAAGACACCAGAAGCAAACTTTTAAGATAAGGCCGTCAGTACTGTAATACAGCTTTAGCATTGGTCTCTTAGGTCATAATGCACTTCCAATGTAAGTGATGTGGGACAAAATTCAGTCCTCATTCACTGCAAAATATTATTGCAACATTTATGGCAATAAGAAGTTTCATATATATTAACCCCTGCAACTCAGCAGAGAAACAGGCTCCAAGGAAACAAGAAAGACCTAAAAGACAAGATTCACCTTTCTGTTTTTGCAGTTTGGAGCAGAGACACAGCAGAGCAAAGTGGCTCCGAGCTCTGCAGCCACCAGACCCATTCAGTCCAGCAGAGAGCAGGTAAACAGCATCATCACTGTCAAATATGTAGTACAGAAGGTTTCTACTGGACAAGAAAGTTCTGAATCCTGAGTGTTGGCTTCTGTCAGGCAGGGAAGTTTATTTGTCTGCGAGGAAGTCGATGACTTGTAATAGGAGGTCATTTTCCATCGGTTTAATTTTTTCTCCAATAACATGAACATGAAACAGCATCAGTTTTAGGCCCCACAGAGCAGTTGATATGGCATGTAGTTTGTTAATCAGTACTTTGTTAATATATTAATCAGTTTTTGACATTATTTCAGATACTGTATGTTCACAACAGAAGGAAAAGAAAACGTGGTACAGGATCCTATTCATTTATACTGAACAGTACTCAGCAATGCCAAGACTGCAGAATTATTGTAGTTATTCTGTATTCTGTATTCCAACATTCTGTATTTGCAGAGAACCTAAACACATTCAGTAAAAGTTGCATAGTTGGTTAGAAATTGTGATAATGAATTATGATTATTAGTCTTAGCAGAAACATTTTAGTTATAAGTCTAGTTACAGCTGGTCTGTCAACTTCCTGAAACAAACTATTCTGGTCATGAGTTACGAAAGCAGAAGCAGGCCTCACAGTTTCCGTATCTGTGTTTTTCCAGGGAGGAAAGAGCGAGATATTTGTGGATGTAATTGAGAGGATGACGATTGTCATCGGTTCCAATGTGAGTAACATCAACGTGATACCAACAGTCAGTGAAGCACAAAAAAGATCAAAAGCTAAGCTCCTTAAAAGTGTAAAAATATCTTTGTCTAGTTTTAAATTTGTCTAGTTTTGTGTTTTGCAATGTCGGATTCAATCTCGATTCGCACACACTCATTTAATTTCATGTTGTCACAGTAAATCTCACTAACCGGCTTCGTCTTTCGTCCACGATTAAACATTTTGTGCTGCAGGGCCTGTTGATGAAGGCAGACGTCGAGGGGGAAATCCGGGTGAAGTGCTACATGCCGAGCTGCTCAGGTGAGTTTTTAGGAAGAAAAACCACTGTAGACTGAAAGATGACATCTCTCAGGGAGACAGTGTATGAAATGTGCCGTGGGGACACAAAATGGTGTACACTTAATTATTGAGTACAAATTTATTAAACATCACAAACTAAAATGTCATTATCAAATATATGTAGACCCCTAAATTTGTACTGTAGATGGGTCAACCTGTACTTTTATAATCAGTTCTTACCAGTTAATTTACTTCAGTGTCATCAAAGACCTGCTCATTAGTAACTGAGCAATAGTCACATTGTTACAGTAATAAAAATACAGCATCTGGGGTCTTTCTCTGTTTAACATGCTGTCCTTGTTTATCAGAGATGCGAATCGGCCTGAATGAGGAGTTCAGCATTGGAAAGTCACAGCTCAGAGGTAAAATGCAAACGTGTCAAAACCAATCACATTTAGATTCTGGTAAGACT
This sequence comes from Channa argus, assembly GCF_033026475.1. NCBI lineage: Eukaryota > Metazoa > Chordata > Actinopteri > Anabantiformes > Channidae > Channa > Channa argus. Next base: position 13,175,351 of record NC_090218.1, read on the forward strand.
TTACATTCTAGCTTGGTAACAGTAGGGAGGTACCAGCTGTAGCTCAGTTGGTACAGCAGGATCAGGTCGCAACAGCAAATCATTAATCTGCAGGTTGATTTGGAACATTTTTACGCCGGATGCCCTTCGTGAAGGAACCCTCCCCAATTTCCCCAGGCTTGGGACTGGCACTGCACAGCTGTGGATGGGGATGGGCGGTTGTTAGGGGTCCACTGTCTTGCCTCACTTTATTTATCCAAAAAGGAATTTGAAATGCTAATAAAGTTAAAGCAGTTAGTTTTATATTTCAAAACTAACAGCAAAAGTTTATAGGGAAATAACCTTTTCTAATTATCATTTATTAGATGAACTAGAAGCTTTATTGATCATCATTGAGCACACAGTTTGAACCCACAGGTGGTGCCCGAGTAGGTAGCGCTGAGTATCCTGCTCAAGCACACACCGGTTGCTTGGACTGTGATTTGATTCTGCAGACTTCTGCATCCCAGTCTGATGATCTACCCATTGTGCCATCAGGCCACTTAAGATTTATAAGAATTTAAATGTGATTGAAAGTTTTAGAACCATGAACCTAAATTAGAGTATTTTACCATGTTTTTGCCTGATGACTGAATGAAATCATGAAATCAGTCAATCAATCAAAATTTTATACTCAATAACCTTTATATTGTTTTCAGTTTAACATATTGTCAACTAATTCTTGACAAGGTATCACTGAATTGCTTCATTAGTTTACACATTATTACTCACATGTTTTTGCAAAACGTAAAAATATGACTCGGGTTTTATCTAATTATAAATAATACATTATGCATTGCTAATAAAAAGCAATTACCTGGTTGTTCTTTTGGTATTTATATATTACTTTATAATTACATGTATTGCAATACCCAAATATTTCCCCCTTATTACGAGCTGATGTAGAGGTGATCTTACTCTGATGTATCTGATGGTCCAACAACTACTTCACTCCGGAGATCACTGTATGACGAACATTGAACATTTATTGTATTTGTATATTAACTTAGCCGATAACGGACTAATTGTACATAGTTTAAGAACAGTAATCTCACAAACACGTTCGCAAACAGTTACATCGAACCCACAGAACACGGTAAGTAACCTTGTGCCTCCACAGCTACACACTGAACCTTTCTCTTCTACCTTGTTGCCAAACAGAGGAAACCCTGGTTGGCTCATACAGCTGATGTGTAAAGTACCACCAAATTGCGTTATTGATCACTTGAAAAGAGAAGAGAAACACAATTCTGACATAAGAAAAATAATAAAATAGTAAATTTACAAAAAAAAAAAATTTACTAAAATGACAAAACACACATGAAAAAGTATAATTAGATTTAGAAAGACTGATCCACTGTTGTGTTTAACATTATTCAGTCTGTGATCCAGTTCATCATGTGTCCTGACTTCTTTTGGATAAATAAAGAGCAGCATAAGACCCAGACACAACATGTCTAAATTAAAAACAGCTGGGCTTCATTTCCTCCTACATTTGATTTCCTGCTGTTGTTTTTTATATTGGACTATGACAGCCACAAGTGTCTTCCTGTTAGTTATCAACAGTACATTTAAACATCTTATTACCCTGAAATGTGCACCTAGTCTGTTGATTGATGAACAAGCTAAAACCCTTAAACCCTCTTCACTCATTTGAAGATTTACTGCAGCTTAAATCAGTTTGAAATTCATTTTATTATTTTCAGCTGCTTTCTAATCGGCAATGTTTCTTCATCTTCAGGTTATGGTGCGGCTGTTCGTGTGGATGAATGCAGCTTCCACCAGGCAGTGAGACTGGATGAGTTTGACAGTCACCGGATCCTCCGACTCTGTCCCAGCCAGGGAGAGGTGCCCTCATCCACTCAGTTATTTACTTTGATTTGCTTTGTATTTAAGAAGTTTGGGCTGATCTTCTTTAACACAGTTAAATTCCCACTGACAGCTTTCTTTAGAACAGGTTGAGGCATTAAATCTATCTTGTTGTACCTCTTTGTTCATTAACTAATTAACTAATATTGTACAATATTTTGCTGTCTCATTCGGCCTTTGTGTAGTTGAGGAAATATTAGGAATAACATTTGATACCACACCAGACAGTTCTATAGCACAGCACCACAAATTCCTGCAAAATTATAATATTTATTATGAAGTTGAGAAAAGCCCACAAGCATTCTGTCAGCGCACAGTGTGAGAATCATGTCACATATGTTCACCTGTTACAGAGTGAAATATCTATCTAATATAATATTTATCTAATATCTATATAATAAAAATCATCATATTCTTTTTTCATTTATTTTTACCTAACACAACCTTTCTGGAAACAACCTTTCTTTCTACCTTTTGTGGTATTTATGGCCCAACACCTTTTTATCGTCGTCACTGCTGGTCTCAGACTTTTGCTGTCATTGCAGTATGTAGATCATCATTACATGTTTCTGATAATATGTTTTGTTTCACAATGTAAGTGTGAAGTAATTTCAGTGAAGACACACCTGTAATCAAATACCTGAATTAGATGTTTACATACCATTTGTTTACCATTTACATACCAGGTGTTTACTGCATTTTCTACTGTTTAAATACCACAACTACCAGCCAAAACATTGACGACCTGTTTTTTGTAGAAAAATTTGATCTGGTTTAAAAACATATATTATGAACTAATAAATGCTGGTGTATCGTTCTGGTTTAATCACCTGTCTGCACATAAAGGGGTTAAAATCAGCTCCATCTGCTACCAGGAAGTAGAAGCTGGTAGAATACTTTTACCAGGCGTGTAAACCGATTCACTTTTGTCTGACTGTCATATCAAAATACCTGCTCAGATTGACTCGGTGTAACATTCGTCCTGAGTTCATGCTCTCCTTTTCCATCTGGTTTCCTTCTTGCCTCCTCCTACTCTTCTTGTATTTTTCCTGCGGTTGCAGCAAACGGTGATGCAGTACCAGCTGAGTGATGACCTGCCCTCAGCTCCTCCTTTTCGTCTCTTCCCGACCATTGAGAGAGACAACGGTGGAAGGTAATGACTTTAGAATACATCCAACCTAAAAACAGCTGTTGCTCACGTGTTGGTACATTCTGGATCCAGTCTTTCCACAAGCTGTTTCCTTCCAGAGCTGCAGTACATTTAGTTTATTCCAACTCTTAAGTGAAAGAGATGTTTATATCAGCAAGTCAGTGTCACTCTTTGACAATAAGTTATGTAACATGTTGGATAAACCTAAAAGAACAAGATCAAAATACAAAGTGCTTTACTAGATGAATTGCACTGGAGATGTGGAGGCAGCTGGTGTGAGAATGTGAAAAATATTTACATGTTCATTGGTTTCCCAGCTTTTAGTCTTATCCTGTGTTTAGTGTGATTCATGTTGTGATGTTTATGTGCATGATGGGAAATGTGGTGATTTTGATTCCTCTGTATCCCTTATTGAGGTTAAGGAGAGAACAGTCAGTCACTGATGATCAGCAGTATCATATTATTTAAAGACAGGGTGTGTTTTAAACATTGCTTTGTGTTTTTAAAGGCAAATATGCATAATGGGCCGGCTGTAGCTATGCTGGAAAGGCAGTCGTCCACAGACGACTATGTTGAACTGTCTCTGGGCAAGACACTGAATCTTTCCCATCCCCAGCTGTACAGTGCTGGTCCAGGCCCGGTATAAAAAAATGGCGTGTAAAAACTGTGCAAAATCAACATGCGGAAAGTGATCTATTGTGGTGACTCTGAACTCATGGGATAAGCCGAAAGTATCCATAAAAAGAAATGGAAAACTCCAGAACTAATGGTACATTTTCACATAAATGCACCAGTCATTAGTTAATTAATTTGAGCTCACCTTAAAATCTGAAGCTGATCTCATAATTCTAATAATCCACATAAACAAGTGTCATCTGCAGTCTTATGACTTTAAGAGACAGTTGGTTCTAGCTGTTAAACTTAAAAATAATTAAAATATTTCAATAGAATATTTTTTTCAAGTTAAATAAGAGTAAGGGAGAGTTATTGTGGAAAAAAACATGAGATTGTTTGTTATTAAATTAAACGTTTTATGTCTTAATTCATGACATGATTTGTGTTTTTTTTTTTTTTTTCCTTATTGCAGGTTGCTGATGTACCTGAAGCTTCGCTGTGATCTGCCACCAAAGAGGTCAGTTTTTATTTGGTTCACATAAGATGATAACATCAGCTATAAACGCTTACACATCAGCTACAGATGAATTTCCAAGCCAGATGCACATGCAGACAAGCTGCAGAAAGACTTGGTGGCCCGGGAGCTGACATGCTGTAGTCATTCCTCTTGTTCATGCGAGATCCTTTATAAAAGCCCTTTCAGTGGAAGTGACAGGGACAACAGCTTTAGCTATAGCTGTCTAATAAATGTAGTAAAGTCCATTGTTTGTCACTGAGAAGTAGAGGAGTGGAGGGAAATACTTGGTATAAGTACAAATACGTAAATAAAAAATGTTTTCACCAGCGTTGGGTAGCCTGACAGGGGATGTGTGCAGGTACAGGGACACAGTGATAATAAACACATTGAGGATTAGTTGATGTGACTGAGAGCTGACCGTGATGATGATGATGATTTGTTCTTTTGCAGCTCTGCCATCAGCGTCTGTGTCACCATCCCTGTTCCCAAAGGCTCAGTGAGGTGAGACACACCCATTCAAATGTAGCTGCTCTTATAAAACTGAGTTAGTTTGTTATGGAAATCACTTTACCTTCCTGAAATGACCTCGGAGCTCGAGTCTGGACTTTGAATGAGTTTTTTTTTTTTTTTTATGATTGAGTTTACTGAACATAAACAGGAAGGTTTCGTCAAAAGAGTTCTTCATCTTTGTGAGCAACTTGTATATTATAAACTGGGCCTGTAACAATATTAACAAACAGGAAGCAACACAGATAAGCAGAAGGAAGCACTAGATAATTTGTTATGTAAATTTATGGAAAGTTAATTCACTGATGGATGGAAGGCCAGGTGCTTTAACTTTATTATTGTAGCATTAGTTTCAGAATAGTTAGGCTGTAAGTTCACCTTTCTGCTGACTATCTGGCAACTGTGGCACAGGAGGTAGAGCAGTCAACCAATTATTGATTCGGTCCCTGTTCAAATGTCGAAGTGTCCTTGAGCAAGACGCTGAACCCCGACTTCGTTGGTGGAAGGTGGAATATAACAGCATTCATTAGCGACTGACAATGCAGGTCTTTCATCTCCTCAGGGGTTTAACAACAGCTCACACTTTGACTCATGAGGCATGTTGTAAATGAGCATGACAAGCATAAGCAAATCAATTCTCTGTTCATCCACTGTTATTATTAAAGCAACACAGGTATAAGTCCCAGTGGAAATCCTGTTAAACATCACCTCTACTACTGATGTGCTGGCGACAGTAAGACCTGTTCTGGTGGCATTTTTAGGTTTACTGTAAAAAAGCAAAGCCATCACAAAGAGTAAGTCCAGCTACCACCAAATAGCCCTTTTAAGAAAATGATGACCTTACTGACTGAGAATCTCCACACAGCAGGTTCAGCTAGGTAGACCCGATGTCTCTGTCTCCCCAGCCACATTCCCAGGCTAAATGAGACACACAAACTCTCCAGTGTGTTCTGGGCCCCCCCCCCCCCGGGGTCTCCTCTGAGTGGGACAAGCCCAGAAATCCTCCAACATGCCCAGGAAGCCAGAACCACATCAACTGGCTCCTTTTGCTTCAAAAGAGTCCAGAAAAGTGAGTTTTATTTTTGTGACATCATCCCAGTGTAAAGACTATGGGCCAATGGGGGAAACACAAACCTTTTATTGGCTTTTGTGCCAGGTGAGTTATTTTTAGCTGTTCCAACATCTTATCCAAGTTTCCACAGTCTTTCTCAGGATCCTCTGATTGTCCATGTCTGGGTTTGAGTTTGGGCTTGTCATGCTGATCAGATGGTGGTGATGGCACAGAGATTCTGAAACTGTAAAGTGCCTAAAACATTTGCACATTACTGGCCCTGAAAGCATCATCAGTCCTGACTGAAAACCCCTGTGTCTGGAGTGGTGTGTTGGAAAATGAAATGAGTTCAATCAGCTGAAAGCCGTCAACAGAATCATCCGTTAAATCCCCATTAGTGTCTTCACCTCTGAAAGCTTTTCTGCCTCGTTGTTTCACCCCCACATGATCTCTGGGAAACAACCACTGCAGCAACATCTCACCCGGGATGACCCCCCACCTCCTCGGGCTGCATCTGTAGTTTCTAACAAATAAATAAGATTAATCTTTTGCAGGGTGTGAGACGAAGCTCTGAAGAGGTGAATGAAACAGCTGAGTTGACCTCTTGTGTGTGTTTTTGTGGGTCCAGTTTGTCACAGGAGCTCAGCAGTCCGGATCAGAGCTCCGAATTGAAACCTCAGAGCAGAGCTGTCATGTGGCAAATCCCACGCTTCCATGGAGGAACACAGCTCTCTGCTCTGTTCAAGGTGAAAACACACACACAAACACAGGTGTCCATGTTTGCTCTAACGCCACCATGATAGTTTATGTGAAATGCTTAAAAAACTGCTCCTTTGCATAGATGTTTCAGGTTCATCTGATTCGGATTAAAATAGAGGACTTGCTGTAATCTTATGTTGCATCTGAGTTTTGGACAGTTTAGCCCTTAGGAACAGTGACACCCCTCTCGGACACTGTTGTGTTTTCATGCATATTTCAATTATTTTATAAACCAATTAATCTAGAAAATGACCGTCAGCCTCACAGAGTTGTAGCCCAAGTATGTCTCATGACACTCTATGGAAACAAAGAACAGCTTGTCTATTTATTGAACATTAAACTTTGTTGTTGTTTTTTTTATTGACATTTACTCTTTATTGGCTGTAGCTCAGTTGTAAGGTAAGGCAGTCGTCCACGGACTATAGGGTCAGTGGTTCCATGCAGACAATGATCCGCTGTGCCGACCCTGAACTCACGGGACCCAAGTGTTTCCTTTTGGCCAGGGCCAGAACAGATGAGAGGGGTTGGCTTCTTGGGAGCCACAGTCCCTCCAGCAGCTACAAGAGCTTGAATAGTGGGTTTCTGAACAGTTGTAATGACATAGCTACTGAGGCTCTTCCATGGAAACATTCTCCATGCGGTTGAGCTTGATATCTTCCAGTGAAATTCACAATATTTTGTCAGTTTGCTGTGGGACATGACAATTATTTTCCCTTTCCCACTTTTGTTTTAAGTAAGTGGTGCTTGCTAATTTGATCTCCTGAAGTCCCTTAAATAAGCTTGGAATTATCTTAAGCCCCAAGTCTGTTGTATAGATGTCAATAAACATTTTCCGTATGTTGTTTTCTAACAAAGAGGTATTTATGTGGTGACAGACTTGTAGACACCGAAAAAAGGCACTGTTAGTTAGCCTGAACGATTTTTTTCAATGTCTGAAAATCCTTCATTACCCCCTGATTAAAGAAAGTGCAGTAAGAGGAGAGACCCTGGTTCCCCCGTCCTTTATAACTCTAGTTTGTTTGGGGTAAAGTTAAGGTCGCAGGGGGCTCAGGATCTGTTCAGACCAGCCATTCTTAGCAATAATACGTAAGTTGACCCATTCATTACCTCTTTCCATTAGATTTTTTATTTGTTTTTTGTTTCCTAATCATGCCTGTGCTGAAGTTTCTCCAGATGGAGTTTGTTCTATTTCTTTCCATCTTGCATGATAAATTATGCTGCTCAATTGGACTAATATGTAGTAGCTCTTTACGCAGGGGAGTGCGAGTTTCCCCTTGTCCTTTGTTAGCTGAAGAGTTTGAAATCTTATCCTCGGCTTCTTCCTTTGCCATATGTCATTTGATATTAGTTTGTCCAATTCATTAAATTGTTTATCAGTTATATGATTGTAAGAGTTTGGAACAAATTTTGTATCCTAGGTAATATATGAAATTTTACAGACTCTGTTTTTGATTCCAAACTTTTGGGATATTGGGATTAAATTCCATCTCTTTATTTCGTCCTTTATTTTTTGGTTCAACAAACTGAAATTCAAGGTTTATACATTTGCTTATTCTTTTGGGATATTTACTCCTAGGTACTTCATATAGTCTGAACCCCAGTTTGATTTGATATTAGTGCTTATAGTCTGGGTGGGTTTGTAATTAAAATTCATATTTCAGTCTTTGCAATATTCAATTTGTATCCTGAGATGCATCTAAAATAGACTAAGATTGACAATAATTGCAAAATTGAATTCAATGCAAATAAAGAAATGTAATGTTCCTGAGCCAGCACTTTTATACTTCTTACATTTTTTTCCTGGGTGATGCTCTGACGTAGAACTAAAATAAATATTGCAAATAACAATGGGCTCAACAGGCAGCCTTCCTAGTTCCTCTTTCTAGGCCAAACAAGTCTGATCTGGAACTGTTTATTTTTATTCTTGCCTTTGGGCTGTTGTACAGTTTTTCTTTAATAACTTTACTTGGAAGTGATTAAAAAATGCCATGACCTGTAAAGTGTCTCTGTTACCATAAATGACCCCAAACTTTAACTAACTGTATTCCTGTTTGTCCCAGTGTTTGGTAAAGCAGACAGTGTGATTGGAGCTTAAATAAGCACACACATCACACACTTGTGGGACAGACTCACGATTCCTCCTGTCTCTGTCTATTTTCAGCTGGATGTCCCCGGCCTCACCTCAGCCTCCATGCTAGAGGTCGGTCCAGTTGGTCTGAGCTTTGAGCTGCCCAAGTTCACCGCCACAGGGCTGCAGATCCGCTTCCTTCGCCTGTCGCCGGTTCAGCCCGGCCCGTCGCAGCGCTGGGTCCGATACGTGACCCATTCTGACTCCTACACAATCCGGATCTAAAGGACCTCAATTACCTTAATCAAAGTGGCTCATCAGTTTCATGATGAAGCACCACATTTCTTTTACTGACTGATGATCTTCACAGCAGGAAGTCATTGTTTTTCTTTCAAAATAATATATTTAGAGGATTTATCTTACATGCCTCAAATGCCTCAGATTTTGAAATGTACTCAGTGCTGTATTTATTTATGTTTTAAAAATCCTGCTCCTTTGCCAGATGGAAATGCTAAAAGTTGTTATATTACTGTCAACATGTGCTGTAACAAGACCCGAACCAACAACATGTTAGTCCGTCTGTCAGCAGCTCTAAACCCATCTGTTCCCAGTGCTAGAGTGAATACTCAAAAGTAGTAGTACTGCAGTAAGTAAGTGATTTCTCCAAGTTCCCAATAAAAATAAGTAAAAGTATTTAAACACTATTGAACACGATGCTGTTCATAACAGGAAGGTGAGAACACACACAAACACAGGTGTCCATGTTTGCTCTAACGCCACCATGATGGTTTATGTGAAATGCTTAAAAAACTGCTCGTTTGCATTGATGTTTCAGGTTCATCTGATTCGGATTAAAATAAAGGCTTTGCTGTAATCTTATATTACAGCTGATTTTTGGACAGTTTGGCACATATAAAAAAATTAAATCATAAAATACTGCAATTCAAAAATAGTAAAATGCTACATGTTGGAAACACATGTTTATCCAACTCAGCTCAGCTGATAATTATATGTGCCATATGTTGTATTGTTTGTAAGTGAATGTTCTATCATCTTTATCTGAATGTGCATTTTACTCTGAGTTCTGTGAGTTTGAATGTTTGTTGGCACAAACTAGAGAAATATCATATATCACCATTTGAGCTCAGAGGAAGCTTCAAAAGCAGAAATTCACCTGGTGAGAAGATTCTTATTTGTGCTGATTAAACACTGTAAGTTTTGGTCAATGAGTTGTTTCACTTCAGCCTGGCAGCTCTTCACTCTCTGCGCCTCAGTGTTTGGGATTCGGCCTGTGAAACACCCATTTTTATAAGTTCTAGCTGTGTGAAGAAGGTGTTGTCCTTGTGAGCTGCTTCACGCCTGATCCCTGTGAGGAAACAGAGGCTGGTCTGCAGCAGCTCACAGTGACAGCAAACAGCCAAAGGAAAAATATCCTGGAAGTGAACCAAGAGCAAAAGGTTGTCCAAACACGCACCAGAGCGCGGCTTTAGAAATGCTCGCTCACAGTGTGATTTCAGAAGAAGAGAATAAAAATAGATTCCAAACGAATGGTTCGTCATTGGGACGTGCAGATCTTTAGCTTATTGTGCTTGTTTTCACCGGTGTGCTCTTTGGTTACAGTCTGATCTGTGGGCTTTAATAAAGACGTACTTTCACTCGTATATGCTTTTGTTCAGTTTACATCAGTCTCTTTCTGGTCACTATCCTGTGTTGTATTGTGGTTGTTTCGTCTCTTTGTTGTCATTGTGTGTCTATTTGTAGTCGTTTACTGTTCATTTTTTACCATTTTGTTCTTTGTGGTTGTTCTGCATCTTTTGATGCTGTCATTTTATATTCATTGGTGTTCTTCCATGTGTCGTCGTGGTTATATTTCACTTATGTCTCCATTATGTTTTTTGTTGTCGATGTTTGTGTCCCTGTTTTTTTTTTATTTTCTTATTTTATTTATGCTCATGTTGTGTCTCTGTTGTTCTTTTTTCTGCTTTTGTCATTTTATGTTTCATTGTTGTTGATTTGCAGCTCTGTGATTGTTCGGTGTCTCTTCGTGGTCATTTAGCATCTATTTTATTCAAGTTGTGTGTTTGTCATAATTTTGAGTCACTTTTTGTCTCTGCCATCGTTTCTCTTTGCAATCATTTTGTGTCTATTTTTACTTTTTTGTTTCTTTATGGTTGTTATGCATTTTAGCAGAGCCCTGTGACTTTCACACCACAGACTCCCAGGTCCAGGGGCCCCTGAACCCCCGCCCACTTAAGGAGTCCATCCTTGGTTGCAGTGAACCCTTCTCATGTCCGATGCAGAGAGTCACTTCTCCTTACACATGAATCACTTTCTGTCTTGGTAACATTTAATGCTTCGTGTTGTCATGTTGCTGGAGACCCCGAGTTGCGCAACGTGATCCGCAGCGCTGCACACGCACAGCACGCACACAAACGATCCTGCCTTTGCGGAAGCCAGAGGAACCGAGGCGGCGCTAAATTAAATTAGCATACTAACTAGTTAGCTGTGCGCCGATGTGGATGGACGGGTGACCGGAGCTGCCCGCAAAACACCTTTTTAAAGTCAAGACATCACCGGCTCCAGCCTCATTTTGTTGGGATCTCCTGCCGTCCTCCTGCCGAGGAGATGGGGGACAAGGCGGGCACCAGGTAAGAGTGCTCGGCTCCAGCGGCTAAGAGCTAGTTAGCATCCGCTCTCACGCAGTTCGCTAATGCTAGCCGAGCAGCGGCTGGCCCGGGCGGGGGAGTTTTTCCTCAGCCTGTGCTGCAGAGATTTTCACGGTTTATAAGAAAACCCTGACACAAAATTCGTTGAGCGCTCACTCAGCTGGCCCTTGAACCCTTTAGAAATGATTCTCATCCGCGGTGGACGAACTTAGCTCAGCAGGGTGGGGTTAGCTAACCGCGTCTCTGGTGGACAGGACGGTGCCCCAGCCTCCCTTCAGAAATCTCTAATTCGGTCACTCGTCGGTTCTCCTCGTCCACAAAAAACACAGCATTTGCAAGGACAGCACATACAGCTGTAGTAGATGAATTATAAAACACATCGTGGTGTTGTAGATGGGATTTCCCTTTGTGCTTTTTCGGCAAAATAACACCGTAGTCGGCTACTTCGACCCGTGGAAATCTACCGTTAAAGTCGCGGTTGTGTTGATGTGCAGTGCCGCCTGGTAAACAGTATGAATGCCGATAATAAGGGACGGCGTAAAGGATTCATGGAGTGTCGATGATGCGTGGATTTGTGTTATATTCTGTTGGCTACCGAAGACTGGATTCCAACTCGGAGCTTTTCATACGGAGTTTGTTGCAGGGTTACTCGGTTCGGCTAATTTCTGCTGTGTGTTTACCGCAGGCTCCTGCTAATTAGCTGTAAATGTGTTTTGATGCGTGTGACGGGTTTTCTCTGAAATGCACTTCACCGTGTTTGCTTTAGATGCTCGTTAAAAAGCGAAAGGAGCAAGAAAACTGCGGAAACGCCTCTGACTCGGTTTGTTTGTGGCCGATGAAGATGCGGCGCTGACACTGAACACAAACCGGTTTTCAGGGTGGCACGTTTTGTGTGTTTACTGCCTTTAACGGGCTTTGCGCTATTGTGTCCATGCACTTCAGGGATCTGTTTTTGTCTGTCTTCTTAATCCAGTCCGATAAAAATATTGTTTTGATAGTAACCTACATGTTGATCAGATATGGTTTGCTATGATCTCTATGGAAACGCAGTTTTCGTGTGAACTGATTCATGTTTTCAGAGTATGTCAATGTTCGTCAGTAAAGAATCATAATTATAATCTGACAGGTGTTAGCAGTGTTTTAACTTTGTCACAGAGTTGCAAGAAATAAAGAAATTTTGAACATTTTTATTCAGAAATGGCAACGTTTGCTTCTTCATAGAATTGAGGAAACTTCTCTGTATTTGTCTCACTGTATACCACTGCAGGAAACTGCTGGACTTAAGTAAAGAAACTGCTTCTCCTTACAGTGAAATGGCAAAAAGAGTTTTTTTAAACTCAGCATAATATTTAGTGCACATGCAGCTGCTACAAATGTTCCTTTGTCATCAGAAGTAACATGACAGTGTGTATAAAAACATGTACGTTTGCATCCCCCTTGATTAAAGTCTCTTGGAATTTTAATGTGTAAATTGTGGTGTCTTATGTTTAAAACAGATTTAACACTTAGTGCTTGATAAATAACACCAGGTGTGTTAATTTGTGTTTGCACTTTAAAATTATAAGTGGGTAAATCTCCAGGGGCAGGTTGTAGTAGCTTGCGTAGAGCAGCAAAAACACTGGAATTAGGAAAATGGCTTTCAGGCGAGCGAAAAATGAAAATGGTAAAGTATCATTAAGCTGAAAGGGATGTGAAAATATCTCAGAGTTTAGAGATAATGGTACCAATTGCGAAGACCATAATCCAGAAACGGAAGTAATGTGGACACACTATAACTCTTCCACAAAGTGGAAGACCAAGAAAAGTAACAGAAAGAGTTGCTTGCGAACTTGCTCGAGAGCTGGATAACAATCAAAAACAAACAGCAGGGGACCTGACAAGTGGAATAAAAGTCCACATCTGCACAGTAAAGTGTAGTTTGCACAAATCCGGATGGTTTGTGAGAAAAGCTCACAGGAAGTCATTGCTTACTTCTAAACATACGGGTTAGGGGATGGATACGGGGCTTTGTGAGAGGTGTTGCTTACGGTGATGTATGCAGAGATCCTCATGTGCAAATGTGCAGTTCACTATTGTGCTTTTACAGGTTATTTGATCCAACAACAGACAGTGCTTTAAATAAAACATTTTAAAGTGTGTAGTGTGCATGTGTTTTCATGCACATTGTACTTTTAATAAAATGCAGACTCTCAGCTCTGATCTGAGGCTGTTTAGATCCACATGCAGAGACAAATCACTGGACATTTTCAGGGCTTACATACGTTAAAATGTGGCTACTTTTACAATTCCCCACTAAGTTTGATGACATTCACCGACAGCCGTCCCAGCTCTACACACATCTGTCTTAACTTTCCTGTGGGTCTTTCCATGTTTTACCCCCAGTTCCTTCCTGTTAGGAAACAGGCGGGATACTGGGAGGAAAGGAAATAAGCAACACAAACGTCATTCAGACTGGAGCTGATATCTGCCCTCTGGTCCAGATGAACCTTTGTGGAACATTTATTGACTTCACACTTAGTGGCAGATCAGCTACAGATAGCAGAATATATTTTATCAACAGGTCGACCTGCTGCGTGTTAACTGATAACTTGTTGCCCTGACAGAACTGGATTGTGAGGCACCGGGGCAAAATTCAGGGAATCCTGTATAATAGTTGTAGATTCATCACCAACTTTTGATTAAAATTTTCCACGGCAAAACATAACGGCCAGAGATGCTCATCAATTTTTTGATGTAGTGATGGAGAAGATCAAACCCTGTCCCTGTGTTCAATCGACACAGCTGATTCCTATTTTTAAAGGTTCCAAAATAATTCACCAGTGATTAAAATAGATGTTATGTTAAAAGATGGCCCAAAAAGGAACAACAGTTAGATTGTTGTTCTTTGAATGACTCTGTAATAAACTTTGCAAGACGAAGGTGGAGAATTTAATGAATGCTTTGTACTCTATTAACTGTTAGCATTAATTATAAGCTCATTAAATAATGACTGCAATGATTTCAAACACAGTGACATTCACAGACTCCTGAACAACAACGCAGACACATCTCAGGCACCGCTGGTAAACTGCTGGTCTGAGGTCTGGGTGTGGTGACACACTAACTCAGAATCTCTCTAGTATTTTAGGAACGGCACTTTGTGTGAAGTGGTTCTGTGGCATTTTTCCTTTTTGCAGTTTTTCTTTGACAAAGACACATTTTACAAAATGTGCTTATTTAAATAATCTACATTTATCTGACAGCCGTTTCCCACTGCAAAAACCTAAAGCAGCCGTAATGAAAAGATGGAGTTTTATTATTGTTTATTGACTAACAATGCAGGTTAGTGCTTCAACTACCTATTACAGTAATGGTACATTCAGAATTCACTGAACGAAATGTGCCTTTAACACTGTGCAGCTGGTTTCAGTGCAGCCAACACATCAGCGTGTGAGCGCTGTGACCGTCCGTCACAAGTGGGTTTGGAGGAAACGGGTAGTTTAATAAATGTGTTGACTCACCACACAGACCCTGTTGACAGAATAAGTGTTGCTGGTTGACATCTTTACTCAAGCTACAACTAATTTTGCTTTTCTGTTTGGTGTTTTTCTCCATTTCTTGTTATATATATTTTTTTAGGCTGTAGTTGATCCTGCTGTATTTGATAAACTGATTTTGGTTGGTGGGCTGCTGTCTACTGTACGAGTATCACTCAAAGGGTTATTCGGTTCGGCTAATTTCTCATTTCGACACTTGCCGTCGAACACCCTGCAGTGTGACTAATAAAACACTACGATGACCGTGCTAAAACAGTACATTGTGCAGATTATTGGAGTAAGGAAGTAACTGTTGCAGCTGCAATTCAATTAGCTTCAAGTCCCAGGGTGGTTTCTATACAGTTGTTGCAGTTGTATTTCAACTTATATTCGTATTATATTTGTACTGTTTGGCATGGTTAGTATTCCTGTTGAGGTAGGGGCAGCTGTAGTTCAGTCGTCCACGAACCACAGGGTCAGTGGTTCGATCCTGGTCAAAGTATCTATGGGCAAGACAACCCCTGAACCCCTAACAGCCCATTCCCATCCCCAGCTGTGCAGTGCCGGTCGAAGCCCAGTAGAAATTGGGGAGGGTTGCATCAGGAAGGGCATCCGGCGTAAAAACTGTGCCAAATCAACATGCGGACAATGATCCGCTGTGGCGACACTGAACTCACGGGATAAACCGAAAGGACCAAAAAAAAAAAGTATTCCTGTTGAGGTCCAATTTAACTACTCTTCTTCCCAATTTGCAGCTGTAGTGTGAGTAGCTGTTACTTAAAGTGAAGCTGGTGAGTTCAGTCTGATCAGGAAGGACAGGAAGGATGAGCTGACCTACCAAAATAAGAGTCACATTACAAGGAAGTGGAATTTGCCTGTAACTCAACTCTGAACCTACAGAGACTTAAACCGGTGTTCAAACTGACTGTGAGGGAACTTATAGGCACCTGGTGGACACTTTGATGGGAGGGTTTGTAGGAAGCTCCGAAACAAACTGAGTGGTGTAACAGCTACAGGGGAAGTGCAGTGAGGAACTTGTCCTGCAAGCATGAGGAAGTCCTGTCTTCTTGAATTCAGACTTTTGAAATCAAGATTACAGTGTGACATTTAGCCTGGTTTAATGTTTGGCTAATAGCTGGGCTACAGCTTGAATCAGCATGAAACAGTGCTGCTCTCACTAAGAGGAAAGGCGTGGTTACCTCAGTATAAGAGGTGTTTTTTTGTGTTTCCTGCCACTTTGATCTGTCATGAGGCTTTGTGCGAAGGTTGTTTCCACTATTATAATCTCACAAAGTAATTTTATTTTTTTTTTAGTTTTGGACAGAAAATGATTCTGCCTGTTTTTTATAATCAATTATTTGACAGCAAAAATAAACTGGCTCCAGCCGCTCTAAGGTAAAAACATGAAAGGATGCTACTTGTTGTTGTTTTATATTCTATTAAAGTGACACCTATTTTTATAGGAATATGACAATTAATTTTAAATTAATTTTTTCATACACACCAAACTACCTGCGACGGGCTCTGCAGGCTCAGATTGCTGCAGTAACACTAAGCAGGAGTGTGACACAGGACTTCTGCCCAGCACAGCCAGCATTGTCCCAGTGCCCTGATTTTACCAGTACAAGCAGATTTGAGCATCAGTATTCAGTGATCCTTAATAAACTCATCAGAGAAAAAAGGACTAACTTTTCAGTTAAGACACATTCAGTGCAGTCGTAAGCTTTTCCTCACAGTAAACCTGAGTTCATATATCATATGTAGTTGTGTATATAATGAAATTATCTGATAAGTGCTTTGCAGTCTACAAACTTTACTATTGCAAATACCTTTTAGCAGCATAAAAACATAGTTCTGGTTCCTGTTCTAAAATTTCTGCCAACTTTTTTATAGCGCGTTTGAATCTTGGTTGTAAGTAAATTGTGCCTGTTTATTCACTCTGAAACGCTAAATGTGAATATTCTCACACGTATAGTGCATATTACAGTAGTTGGTTTAAAGTTGGATTTGTGCTCGCTGCAGAACGTGTCGCAAAACCCTGCACGCTCAGCAATTACATCATACGTCCATAATAAGAAAAGTAACGTGTTTCTAAACACCCGAAACAGCATGAAGGCAAATAGAACTAATGTGTTTACATGGTGAAACTGTGAAGTTTGCTGTCTTCTTCTGCAGCAGCCTCCTGTGAGCTGCTGTAGATTTGTTTTCAGCGTCGACTACAGTGTCAGAGGGCAACAACATGAACTAGAGTGGTGCTTGTGTGAGTACGAACACACTGATTATAGGGGATGGAGCGACTGATCCACCCTCTATCACAGCCACAAGCGATAGCTGCTGTTTAGCTTTTGCATCATTGGCAAGTTTTTTTTTTTTAAAGTACCATGTAGGACAAGGACTGATCCCTCTTCTGATAGATACAATATATAAAACAGCACCTGTGAAGTGATGTGGCAGGTGGAAGGTATAGTTTGCTTGCCGGCTTCATCTGTCCAGCATTTTTATAGTGGTCTCAGTACAGCAGTTTTCCTACTCGTACAGTTTTGGAGACTTTACACTGAACTCCATTTGCAGACAAAGTCAACTGGAGCCAAAGACGATGTGATGAAAAATGCGTGCAGAAAAAAACGTATCATCAGAAAATTGTCTGAAATTTAAGTCTTTCTACATTTACTATGTTATTAGTTAAAATAATGCTGTGAATGATCCTGCACTTGTTTGTTAGTTTAACATATATGAATAGATGGTCAGAGGTTTACTGTTGAATCATGTTTCATCTTTCATGTGCACACGCAGTGGGAGAGTGTGTTTGTAACTTTGTGTAATGTAAAAATGAGAAACTATATTATATTAATAGATTTCGGCAACGGTACTGGCAGTGTGCTGTCAGGGTCCTTTTTCTGTGTTGTAGCATTATTAGTCATAATTGCCTTCTCACACGTTTTCTAGCTGTGTGAGAAACCGGACGTGTGGCTGCAGCTTTGCTTCACGCTAATGTAAATCATCTGGAGAAGAACTGAATGGGTGAATGCAGACAAACAGGTTATTATCCCAGACGGAGATGAACCAGTTAAAACGATTCCATAAGATACAAAACAGCGGGTTCTTGCCCAGACACGTAGCTCCTGCCTCACTCCATGTTCAGGTGATGTCCTTGCTGCCTCAGGGAGACCAGAGTTCGCTCGTCCCTGCGGACTCTCCTGCTGCAGGTGGATCAGCTCCATGCTTACTGACGTTATGGAAGCAGCCAGCTGAACATTAAAAAGCATGTCTACGTGCAGCCGGCTGTTTCCTTATCTAGCTTATTCCCACAGCGGCCAGCTCAACCTTGAACGGCGCTGATGTTTGGTGGGAAATGTGGACGTAAAGGAGGTTGTGCTGCTGTTTGTGCACACACGCAAGCGTCTGATGCTCATGTCAGGAGTTAAAGATAAAAAACTGACCACCGTCGCGTTTCAGTGTCAAACTCTGAGCAATCTCAGTGGAATGAAATGATTCCAGTGGCTGAATACAGAAAAGTAACTCTTTAAGTAAATGTTTAACTCTCTTTTCTTGCAGAAACGGAAAGAGCCAGTCTGTTCCAGCTTAGTCAGTGTGCGAAGATTATGCTGACAAACAAAACATTGAACAAAACAGAAAGTACATAAAGCTTCAGCCAAAACTAACCAAGAAAATAATCTTTGCATTAATGAAACAAATTAATACTTAAGTGTTTCCTCTGCCCATTGAAAACTTGCGTATTTTAAAATTTAGAGGCATAATTTACATTTTAAATAATTTGTCAAAAGCTAATTTCTATCCGTAGTTGATGTTTTAAAACTTCACTTATAGAAAGAACAAAATACATAGATTTGTAAAATGATACAAAGACATGGAGCATTAACAATAATGATTAGTAATGTTTAATAAAACATATTTTTGTTTCCACAAATCTTCAAAAGACGTGTGGATTTTCAAACACTTTAGACACAAGTAATAAGTTAATCAACATTTTAGATTTGCAACCAAAGATGAGTTGGTTGGACCCACAGTATGACATAAAATGAAATCCCTGAAATAACCGTGAAGACATTTACAGGAAGGTTTTCAACCACGTACAAGTTTCTCCAAAAACTTTTTTTGATGATCGTAGTCTTTGCGCCTTTATTGAGTAAACTCTGCAGTAGGGATGAAGCAGTCTTTCTATTTCTGTGAACAACGTTCGGTGTGCTGGTCTTGGTCCTTTGGTTAGTGTTGGTACCTGATTCTGGTCTTTGGATAAAACTGAACTGCAAAGTGTGTTGGAGCCATGCTGATTTGGACCAGAGCAAACATACTGTAGGTTTGAAAATGCTCTGCTGGAAACTTGAGGCAGAACCACATTTCTAACAGGTGAACAATGGCTGCAGGTTGATTTACTGGAACAAGACTCTGACTAATACATAAAATCCAACCGAGGGTCATCATAACTCAAGCTTCTGTGGGAAAAACAACTGGCATCTTTAAGCTTTGTGTAAAACCCTAAACATGATAGTTTTCTGTGTGTGAGACACAGTGAAAATATTTTGTGTTGACCTCTATGACCTCTGCACTTCCGCAATAAACAAACCTTCATCACCAAAACTGAGGCTGAACCAAAACCTGTGGATCAGTTTTAATTTCTCCTTTGAGGTGATCTAAATATAACTGGTGTGTAGAGGATCAGCCGCTCTGACAGGAAGCAGGAACTGCTGCTCTGCTGTAAACACTTTCCAGCTCTGTGTCACTTCACACTGGCAGAACCCAGATGTCTTGAGTTTGTCCTCAACAGCTTCAGGCTCAAATGTGAGACATGAGGAGGATAAAACTGCTGTTTTTTTGTCACTTCCTGTTTGTGTGTTTTGGCATCAGGTGGAGGAAGTGAACATTTCGCACGAACACTGAGAGCCCCAGACCTGGTCCTGGACTCTAATCATCAGTGAGCTCTAGGTCTGCATGATATGAGGACAACCTGTGACCATGTGACTGGCAAAAAGTTGAACCGTGCATATTAACTCAACATCCTTCATGCTGGGGGGGGCAAAACATTTCAGGCTCCTCTTTTGCAATGTGTTTATTGCACATTTTCATGTTGCGATGACTATGAAAATAAGAGCTGTTGATCAGCACTACCGACCTCTGAGCTTCTCTACCCGGCTCCTGATGAGTGAACACAATTCAGAAATTAAAGCAACTTATTCTAATTTCATCATTGATTTATTAATCTGCCTGGGTCTTTCTGTATTTTCTGATTAATCATTAACTGCTTGAATTTCACTTAGACAGATGGGCATGTGTAAAAATTGCATGTTTCATTCAAACAGTAGGCAGCCATATTGTTCTTGCCTACAGGCAAATGTCCTTCCCCAGACACAGTCTGAATGGTGGTTGATGCACTGATGCAAACAAGGTCCAGTGTAAGTCAGCAGCGAAGATGACAACTCTGTCAGGGTGTGGTCACTGTTTCATCACTTCCCGTGTGGTCGTTCGGACGAACTTTGAGTTTTACGCTCTGCCATGTTTGGACACAGCCATTGTGCTGGTCCTTAATGATGGGGGATCATCTGTGTGTTTGTCGTTTCTGTAGTGAGTTGTTGAGTGTGGTGGTTGTGTTGCCATGTTTCCATGAAAACAAAGTCAGCAGCAGCTCTTCAGTTTGGGGATGTGTAGTCTGTCCAATCTACAGAAGACCCTGCTGGAAGTTTTTGAGATGTCGCTACTAAATTAAGAGTCAAACTAAAATGAAAACTAACACAAACTATTTGTCTAATTTAAACACTTCAAAGTGTGAAGACGAGCTTTGCGTGACAGATACAGTTAATAAGAATAAAGACCGAAACCACCGTCCTTAAAAATGAACAGGAGAGTAATCTGATTACTGATCTGCTGCATGAACACAGCTCTGCAAATAACCTCCTGACCACATCTTTGTGCTTTTATCTGAGTTGCAGCCTCATGATTTGGTTATTACATATTTGCATTAATGAGTAAATGTAGTGGCCTTTTGTATATGAGAGATGTTACTTTGTTTTTCCCGTGCATCTAATCTAATCTAAAAAACAGTGGCTTTTGACTGCACTTAGAAAATGGACAAAAAAAGTGAAGTCATGTTGCAGGTGTATAGTTTAATAAAGGTACAGGAGCCTGGGAGTTGCAAAGGTTAGACAGCCAGTGTTGTCAGGTTCAGTGAAATATTTATTAACAGAGACTGAGTCACTACCAACAGTGGAAAATGTCATTTCTGTGTATCATGTTTCAAAATCTTCCACAAGTTTCCTGTGAACTTGTGGATAATTATTAATGCAAACCAACCTAAAACTCTAACCAGCATCGGGTCTTTTCAAGCTGAAAACCTCCACCTGCCCACAGAAAAGCTATGTAGTGACATCCCATAATAACTTGTCATTTTGACTCGGGGTTTTCTCTCAAACCACTTCCCTCCTGAGTTTCCTGCTGTGTTGAAATGAACAGCAGCCTTGTTTGAAACTGATCTATTTCCTTATCTATTATTTTGATGAGAAAGGAAATTTTCACTTTCAGATATCCCAACTTTGAAACATGTTCAATGTTTGTTTTGTTGTTGTGTTGAGTTTAAGCATATTATTTAAGCATAAAAACGTGTTGCTCTCTTTTTCTTCCTGTGCTCTCTCTTCTCCCTGTGCTTCCTCTTTCTGAATTTCTCAGAGTTTTTAAGAAGTCGAGCCCCAACTGTAAGGTGAGTTTATTCATTCTGCAACAAGATCTAAATGGTAAATGGCCACTTGTATAGCGTTTTTATCCAAAGCGCTTTACAATGCTGATTTCCATTCACACACTCGCACACGATGGCACCGGCTGCAATGCAAGGTGCTCACCTGACCCACTGGGAGCAACTTGGGGTTCAGGTCTTGCCACTTTGATATGTAGCGGGGAACCGGGATCGAACCACTGACCCTGTGGGGCACTGGGGCAGCTGTAGCTCAGTTAGTAAGGCAGTAATCTACAGCTGAGCACCTTGCAAGGCAGCCACTGCCATCGGTGTGTGTGTGTGTGTGCGCGCGTGTGTGAATATTGATTGCTATTGTAAAGTGCTTTGGATAAAAGCACTATATAAGTGGCCATTTACATATTTACAAGATCTAAAAACCCCTTTTCTCAGAAGCAGAAATAAAGATTAGAAATAGAATAATAATAATGATAAGAGTGACCAGTGAATGTAAATTGTCAAAACAGTCTGTGGGATCTTTTCTGTGTGACCTAAATTTTGTTATGATGACTACTAATTGTCTAATTGTGGCAACAGTATCTATTGCCAATTAGTAAATCCATGCAGCACCCTGCTGCTTATCAATATGTAGTTTTATGAATTATTAGCAATTATTGCTGCTCTTAGATTGGTAGCACTTTGTTTGGAACCAGTTGGTTCCAATTCTGATCACAGAATTTCAGAACCATTGCCCCAGTTTAAGTATCAATAAAACACTGATGGTGCATTTCAACCTAATACGTCCTGCATCAAAAGGCCTAATCCAATTACAGAAGTAAAAAAAGTGCTTTAGTATAAAAAGTAAAACTCTTATTATTTTATTTTTTTCTTCTTCTTCTTATTATTATTATTACGTTTACTGAAGGTACAAGTTATTCCAGAGTGTTTTTAGTACTGTCAGTGCTGTAAACTATATCCTGTGTCTGTCTACATCTCAACTCTTAAGTCCCTTAACTATGCAAATAATGAACCATCATTTGGATTATTATTATTATTATCTGTTAACTATATTCTAAAATGTATTTTTAGTTGTTTTTGTTTTAGCTCTGCAGCTGTACAAGCAAATCACACAAAAGCATAAAAACAAAATAACACACATTTCAAATGAAAAACAAATCTCACAAATTGTACAAATAATTACGTTTTGATAACTACAGTATTTTTTTTATTTTATTAATTCAAATGTTGTTTTTCTGAATTGTCTCATAATCATAGTTTTGTTGTGTAGGTCTGGTTATTGGTTATGTCTGAATTTAAAAATAAAACACTTAACACAAATAAAATAAAAAATGAAAACTAATCTGTGGGCGTCTGTGTTTGATCTGTGCAGCTGACAGTTTACCTGGGAAAAAGAGACTTTGTGGATCACCTGGACCATGTAGATCCAGTAGGTGAGTCAGCACATCTGGAGCTTTGTTTATTAACAGGCAAACTATTACTGAGTGCATCCTTCCCTTTTTTTAGTTTATTTATGCTGAAGTTTACAAACTACAACCAAAAAGCAAAACATTTTCAGTTTCAAATTTCTAGATATTCAGCGTCTGCTGTCGTCTGTTTTTGTCTTTTCTGTCACACGTTATAGAATTTATATTACAGATGCTGTAGCATTGTTCATGCATGAAGATGGTGGTAATGACTAAAGATTAAGCTACTCAAACTGTGTGTGTGAACCAAATCGGTAAAAGTCCATCTGTAGAGTTTTGTGGCTAAACTTTTAGCTCTTTAAAATGCAGCAGAAACAGTGAAGTGATTTTAGTGGATGTAGTTTTGTAATGACATGGTGGTTCGTCTTCCTTCCTGCTGACAGATGGAGTGATCCTTGTCGACCCAGAGTATCTGAAGGACAGGAAAGGTAAGACAGCTTCCTCCTCCGCTCTCAGCCTGTGCAGTCACATCTCCAGATTGTACGCATCTTGAAAGTATCAACGTTTTTAAATGACACCGTCCAGCTGTTCTTCTGTTTGCACTGTATCTATGGACGTATCGACAACTATTACTATAGAAAATTTAAACATGATGGTTCTCAGTCAAGTTCTGCACTTGTGAGGAGCTTGGTTTTTTTATGATGTTTAAACTCATTTGTAGATATTGATTTTCACAATAAATAAAAGATGATTCTCTGTGGAAGTGTCAGTCACACTAAAACTAAGTGTATTACGTCCGTGTGTGCACAGTTCTGCAAAATGACCAATAATGAAGAACTTGAGTTGGGCCCAAACGTATTTGATTGTGAAATCCCTAATGGAAAATAATGAGCTTTACAACATGTTAAGATGTTTAAAAGTGAACCGAAAAGCAAAATACATATGATTTGATAGAAAGGGTAAAATATTCCACAAAGTGCTAAAACAAATATCAATCAGAAATACAGTATAACTTGCAGATTGAAAATAACGTTTGTCTTTGTCTCTGTAGTTTTTGTCACGCTGACCTGTGCATTTCGTTACGGTCGTGAGGACCTGGATGTTCTGGGTCTGTCATTCAGGAAGGACCTTTACATCTCCACCTTCCAGGTTAGTGCCTGATACACCGAGGTCAGGTACTTGATTTCCATCTTTACACGCCCCTTTATCTTAATTCTTTTGAGATTTGCAGCCTTTTTTTCAATATGAAGATGATCTGTGATGATTTCACTAACAAAATGAATAATAATCATTCATCATCAATCATTAGTACTTTTAATTAAGTAGAGGATCAGCATTTTTATGATGTTCATGCCACCTGAGTGTACAGTCCTGGTAAAAAGTGTTTTCCTCCCCCTGTCAGGCCTTTCCTCCAGTGCCCGAGGAGCGAAAACCCAACAGCCGGTTGCAGGAGAGGCTACTGAAGAAACTGGGCCAGCATGCTCACCCCTTCTACTTCACTGTGAGTCACTTTGGATTTTCTTCATGTCGTCGTTTGTCTTCCCAAACCTTTCCAGAAACTCCACCTGCATTTCCATGACAGAAACCAGTTTGTAGAGTTAACTTGTTGTCTCACAAAATCCCTAATGCAGGGTAAGATGTTCAGATGGTCGAGGAGCTTTGGAGCCTTTTCTGCTGTAAGAACGTAACTGCACTAACAAACCAGTTGTCTGGGATTGTTTTTGTCTTCAGTGTGTGTGTTCGTGTGCGTGTGTGTGTGTGTGTGTGTGTGTGTGTGTTGGGTTTTTGAGTGATTACAAAAACCTCCTTGGAACTTAATTTAGACCTTGTTCATGGTCCCTTCTCCTTAAGGAAAATTCTTGCAGTAAAAACTCACATTAATTGACCAATTTAAGTATTTTTTAGACTCTGTTCCTTTCCCTACTTCCCATTTCTAGTTTGCATCCATTCAAACACAACATCAACACATGACTCTGTGTTGTTGTTGGCTTGTGAGAAGGCTCCGTCAGCTCTTCAGAAGTGGTGGAACACAAACAGGTTTTTGAAAAGAGGGACTTTTAGTTTATTTATGGCTCCATGGTTCCTGGAACCATTTGGTTGTTAACTTGGCTGGTGATGACGGTGTGTTAATACAAGCTTCACTGTGAAAAGAGTTGGTTTGAAGGATGACGTTTAAACCAAATTGCATGTAAAAACGTTCCCAACCCTCGAACCCTGAGTGCTGGGCTATGACAGCAACACCAACACCTGTGGACCAGTATTTTCTTAAATGGACATTGTAACAAGCACTTTACAGCAACATACACCTGCATGGTTTCCCTCACTTTCTGATTTATACTGCATTATGAAACTTACATGCTGGGTCTTATTTTTTTCTGTATAACTAAACTACTGCACAAATACTGTATAGTAGTTGTCTGATCTTGTCATAGTGTATCTAATCTGTTTTCCTGTTTTCAAAATGACCAGTAAATCTTTAATTCAGAAAGCATCACATTCCTCTGGAATGATGCTGACCTCAATGAACTCTTCAGAGAGCAAGAGAGGTCTTTTGGAAAGTGATAAACTCAACCAAAAATGTGTCCTGATGCAGGTTTTTCCTGTGTGGTGACACACTTCTCCATGCTATTTGTGGCATATCTCATTAGTCATAATCATACTTATCATTGAATCAATTAACACCATGATGCTGTCAGCTTGACCTCTCAGCTGCAGGTTTCAGTTCCACTGGATGTGCAGCAGATTGGCTGTTAATGTATGAACAGTAGACCCTTTACAGGTTTGCTAATAAATCTGCGTCACCAGCTTCGGTGAGAAACAAAATCCTCTTGGCCTTTGGCTGAAGATGTTACAGGATTAAAATCCCTGACCATGGAGGCTATGTTCAAATGGGACTTTTAAAAGTGGAAAGTTGAATCGTAGATCATAAATTCAGATGCTTGACCCCTTTTTTTTTTTTCTCTCTTTTTTTTTTTCTTTCTTTCTTCTGTCATTGCAGATTCCTCAGAACCTCCCATGTTCAGTCACTTTACAGCCCGGCCCAGAGGACACTGGGAAGGTAACTTCAGACAGATGAGTCTTTATTTCCCTGTCAAGACACACAAGTGAAAGTATTTTCATTTTCTGCTGCTTACGTTAATTCCGTCCTTTTCATCCTGTCACATTGTAACTCTGTGCACTATCCAGTAATTTTTAGAAGCTGCTCATGATTATAATTAATTAGATTCATGAATTTGTTGTGTGGTGTTGAGGTACCAAGTAGATTAAATGCAGTAAGTATGGATATTAAACAACGTTTAGTTTTTCCCCAAATTAAAAGTGGCCTTAGAAAGTAATCGGACTCGTTTGTCTCGATGAACTTGATATAATGTACGTTACCACAGTGCATATTCATCAGTATCATTCACAATAAAATCCTTCTCAACCGGACAGACAGCTGAAGTGGCCTGAAATCAGATTCCCACAGCTTTTGGAAAAAACCTTAATGATGCAGAATTTAATAGTACGTCCTCAGGTGTGTTTTGTGCTGAAATGTAGAAAACAATACCTGAACATAAAATATGAGTCTGTTCGGTGTTTTAGCAGAAAATCAGCCAGTTGGCATCTAACAAAGGTTTTTTTTTTTTTTCCCCTCTCCCTCTTTTTCAGGCCTGCGGAGTTGACTTTGAGATCAGAGCTTTCTGTGCCAAGTCGATAGAAGAGAAGATTCACAAGAGGTGAGTTCAGAAGGGTCCTGAGGATTTAAAGCTGTCAGGAGTTAAAATCACCTGTTGATCAGTGTTTGACCGTAGTGTACTGTACATTAACACTTCTAAGTTTATAACATGTTTGAAGTCGGTGGCAATTGTTGAAGAAAAGAAGAAAGCAAAGCTCTCTAGTAGGAAGAAGATGATTAGAAAGCCAATGAGATATGAGGCAGTCTGAAAAAAGTACCTATAAAATATGCTCAGTAATACTGTTATGCTATATCATAATACACTAGTGAGTTATTCTACAGCTTCCATTTTTCGACTACATTCAATAAGCACACAGTCAGAACTCTAAGAAAAGGAAAGGCAGACTAGTTTCTGCAGCCCACAGATCCATTACTCAGTGCAGCAACAATGTGCTTGGTGAAGAATGTGACTTGGACCCAGTTCCTGTGTCGCTGCTTACGCACTGTCAGACTTTGGCAAACACTCCTGTTACGTCATGAGGGATCAGGAAAACAGAGTGTTTGAAGGATCTGCTGCAGAGCTGTTGAGTAAGGCTTCATCTGGTTCTAGAAGCCGCCCTCCCCAAGAAAACCTCCTGTTTAAAACACCACTTTAAATGTTAAACCGCTGCATGGCAAAATATCTGATTCTTTAAATGATTAGTTAAGGGTTTATGCTTCTCATGCAAAGTTATTTTTGTCCCAGTTTCTTAGTTATCTGATTAGAGGGTTTAGTGACGAAAGCACACTTTACATTAAGATAGAGGTCTTCGTGTATCCACCCAGTTCTGAGAAACTGCAGATTCTGGTCAGCTAGTATGTTGTAACTTGCACTTTCACAGCAGGGCTCGAGCCCTAGGACTAAACAAAGTATGAAATGCTGTGTGGTATCTGAAGTTTAAGGAACTTTCAAAAGTTTCTTAAACTTCCTTAAACAGGGATGTTAGATATAGAGCGTTGGGTTTTTTTTTGTCTGTCAGTTATCAGAGGAACTATCAACTGAGTGCCCAAGGATCTGTAAGACCACTTTTGTATGGTCCGAGAAGCACAGGCTGTTCAGACCAGAGTTAGTTGCCAGTTCGTGTTTATGGAGGTTCAGCGCTGACGCGAGTTGTAGATTCTGTCCTGAAAACACGCTGGAAGAAACTCAAACCAAGTAGGTAATAAAGGCTGATAGTTATCAGAGCTTAAACAAAGTGTTTAATGTGCCGCAGGAACTCTGTGCGTCTGGTGATCAGGAAGGTTCAGTACGCTCCAGAGAAACCAGGTCCTCAGCCAATGGTGGAGACCACTCGCAGCTTCCTGATGTCAGACAGATCCCTGCACCTGGAGGCATCTCTGGACAAGGAGGTACAGCCAATGATAGTTGTGTACTTTTGCTACTGATACTTGAACAACGCAAAGCTGTATGTGCACTTTTGCATAATTAGCATTTGGATGTTTTGTTTAACTAGTACTTTAATTTGATTAAACATAGGAATCCTTCAAAGCTTTGTATAAATGCAAGTACCTTATAAGGAACTACATGGTACTAGTTTTGTTTGCTGTGGTTTGCTGTGTTTAGCTTTATTACCACGGAGAGCCCATCAGTGTCAATGTTCACGTCACCAACAACTCCACCAAGACCGTCAAGAGAGTCAAGATCTCAGGTTCGTCTCTGGAGTTTTTGTCTTTCCGTTTCTGTTCCTGTTTTTATTTATCTGACGTGTGGCCAGTAACTCTGCGTATGTCCCTCTGCAGTGCGTCAGTACGCAGACATCTGCCTCTTCAGTACTGCTCAGTACAAATGTCCGGTGGCCCAGCTCGAGGCCGAGTAAGTCTGAGCTCAACTCTCAGTTCCCAGGTTCTTTAAAAGATTCAACAGAGAAAAAAATGATTGAAATTGCTTCAAATGACACAAATTGCTTAAAGGTCACCTGAATAGAAACCTGTGTAGACGGTTACATTTTCATCTTATTTGGTTTCATGTATACACTAAAAATAAATTTCTATCTACATGTACATTTATATAATACATCAACTATTTAAAATTGAATTCAGTACATTTACACTAGTATATGTTTTAATGAGCCAAACTGGTTTTAAAACAATAATCACAGTAAAATAATTAGTATGTTTTAAAGTATCTGATCCTAAGCACTTTGACACCTTTGTGTTGTCTCCATAGTGACCAGGTGTCATCCAGCTCCACCTTCTGTAAGGTGTACACACTGACCCCGACACTCGACAAGAACCGGGAGAAGAGAGGACTCGCTCTGGATGGAAAACTCAAACATGAAGACACCAACCTGGCCTCCTCCACCATGTAACACGCACACTTTTGTCTTTCTGTAGTTGTCAGGACACTCCCAAGACCCCCTCCCCCAACTAGAACTCTAATCTAAATACTATGTGAGAGAAGTGTGAGGTATAAAACTCACCTGCTCCTCTTGTTGTATACAGTACACACAGATGTGTACAGATGAGTTGGTGCCACCACATGACCACGACTCTGTTTTGTTTTTCAGTGTGAAAGACGTCACCAACAAGGAGGTTCTTGGGATCCTGGTGTCCTACAGAGTCAAAGTGAAGCTGGTGGTCTCACGTGGAGGGTACGACACACACACATACACACACACTCACACTCTGGCTGAATCCAAATGTCTGGACCTGGGAACATTTGCGAGAAATCTATCCAGAGGAAAAAAGAAACTGTTTGTTTGTTATAAAATATGGAAAACAAAAAGGCATTTTAAAATTCCTTTTCATACAGAAATCTGGCATTTTCCATATCACTTTTTATTGATTGTTGACCCAGGAGTTAAAACCACAAGTGAACAAGTGCGTTGGAACATAAACCACAAATTACTTCTGATGACTTCTGGGTCACAACAACAGCAAAATTACAAACATTTTATGTTTGTTTTTTTTTGTTTTTGTTTTTTTGCTTTCTGTTTTCTATCATCAAAACAAACAACGTTTAAAACCAAACAGTTTTATCTTGAGGAAACACTGGCCACATGGTGCACAGACCCACATGATGCACACTGACCCTGTACACAAATCACAGCAAACGGAGCATCTGCCACTAAGCACCTTGTTTCTGGTGACAGTACCCAGATCTCTGTCCACTTTGGGGCCTCGAGCAGTTTTTGCAGAGTCTGCACAGGGGGCAGAATTCACCCGACTTTACTTTTTGAGGACACTTGATGTGTATGAGTGCAGTGAAGTTTGATTTTGCACAAACACAATATGCAGGCGCCTCCAAGAAAACAGCATTCGCTTCCACCTCCGTCATAACTCCAAAGGACATTAGAGAGCGTTTGTTGCGGTTTTGCAATTTGGCCGTTTTTCACGTTGTCAAAAGGCCGAAGCTCTGAATAACTCGTATCCCCCTGCCCTATTATGACGTATGAGGTCCGTGAGGATCCCAGAGCGTGGAGGTTTGATTCAGCCAGACACACACCCTCATGTCTCTCTCACTGTGTTGATGTCACTGTCCTCTCAGCCTCCTGCAAATATCATTAGCTAAGTCCACTCAACGGAACTGATGGCTGAGCTGCATCTCCATTAACTTCATGAACACAGAGAAATAAAAATGCACCATCTAAGTTCTAATTCTGTGGTTATTAAATGTGCAGTATGCTGCAGGAGTTTCAGGCACTAAAGATAAGTGAGGATCTGCCTTCATACAAAGTGCAGAAACGGTGGCACATTTCAGATTCCTGATGTGTGTTTGGGCCACTGTCAATGAATCAGACACCTTCCTGTCTGATTTTTGGACAAGACCCTAAAGAACCAAGTGCCTAAAACATTTGCATAGGACATGTGTGATGACCAGTTTAATCAGTTTGTACAGAAAAACCACAATATTTGTCACTTTTACTGTCAATGAAAAGCCATAATTCCTGTGAAGAAGGAACTTAACAGAGAGAAGATGTTGGTGCAGCTCAGCTTTGGCTTTTTGCTTCGTGCTCTTAACCTTTTGCTGTAGTTGCTCCTCACTGTGTTTGCTTCCACTGTAGGTTGTGGTGAATGTGTTGCTTCCTGCTTTTCATTTCATCTCCCGTCTGTGTTTTTTGGCTTTTTTTGTGGCTCTTCCCTCCTACCCCCAACTCTGTGTCCTTCCCCCAACTGCAGGCTGCTGCGAGGCATGTTGGAGAGGTAAATGTGACTGACAGCCTCCGTGTTCAAGAGTTTAAAACTGGTTTAAACTGGTTCCCTTCACTATGAAGTTTGTTTAAAGGAGGACCTGGGTTCAAGTGATTCTTTTTTTTGACCTGGTTTTAAGCTTAGTTAAAATCAGGCTTAACTTGAATTATGTCACAATTGTTTAAATAAAATATTAACTTTAACAGATATTAAAACCAGTTTCAATGAAGAATAGCTGTAATCAAATTGAGTTTGAACAAGAGGACTGATTTACGCAGGTGTCAAAACTTGTTTAAACATGAGACAGTTTGTTTCAAGTGGGTAAAGTTTAGTTTTAAAGTGTGTTTAAACGAGTTTGAATTGGTTTAAATGAGAGAAAAGGGGGAGGGTCAAGTTCTGATTTTAATTTAAAAAAAAATGATGGCTTAAAGTTAAATATTAATTTTAATTGATAACCTACTCTGAAACTTGTTAAGCTGGAATAATGAGATGATCACATTAGAGGCAGTGATATTTCTGATCTTAAGTGTATCTGTGAAGTTAATGTGTTTCATGTATCAGTGAAACTTCATAGATTGAATATAAAACAGATTTTTTTTAAATGTTTTGTTTTTATATCAGTAATTTGTCAATACAACAGATTGTGATAAACATAAAATCTTATTGCCGTGTTGGTTAAAGGACGTAGACTCAGAGGAGATTTCTTGTTTTTCAGAGACGTGTCTGTGGAGCTGCCCTTCATCTTAATGCATCCTAAACCTGTGGAGCCGCCGCTGTCCCGCCCACAGTCAGGTGAGTTCACACAGCCCCTACTAAGATTTAACAGATTGAAACCAGCAATGGCTACAAACTGTAACATTGGTAAATGTCCCCATGTAAATGTGCCAGTGTTGAGATGCCAATAAAACAAAAAGTCTTAATTTACTTTAAAATGGAGTAAACACTAAAACTACTTTATTTTCATCAGCATATATTTTTGCTTGAAAACAGTTGTAGGTTACTTGTCTGTTCATCCACTAATTGATTAATTGATTGTTCTACGGGTTTGACCTGTCAACACAGGACACACTGCTCCATAAGACTTCATGTAACTATCTGGCCTTTTCCATCCTTGTTTCTTCCTCACACACTAAATTGCCATGGAGACAAGACGCAGTTTCCATGGAAACAACTGTGTGACATTCTAATGTGTGTGTGTGTGTGTGTGTTCCAGCTGTTCCAGAGATGGACCCCCCCATCGACACCAATTTGATAGAATTCGAAACAAAGTGAGTATCAAGCTGTTGGGTCAAGTCTCCTCTTGACCCACCAACATGTTCCACTAATGGTCCTAAAACATAAAACAGAATCCACCTTAGATGTAGCTGTTACATCAAAGACTGATGACGTAGAAACACAACCCCGGGTCGTCCTGCTGGCTGAACTGATCACTGCCAGTTGGTCCCATGTTTGATGCTCTGAACCGGTGAAAACATAAGTCATTAGTGACAGTGAACAGCTAGCATCACTCTTCCGTGGACACATGGACACGTCTGACATCAGTGGGTCCCACTTGCTGCAGCAGAACATTGGCATTAGAGAGCAGTGACCACAGGAACATCCCAGGGTGTGTGCTTCTGTTTGTTTTATCCTCTTTCAAAGTAGCTGCTCATCTCTGTCCCAAAAAATATAGAGTTCAATCAAAGTCAAATGACTCAGAATGATCCTCTTTAGTTTACAGGATAATAAAACTGTGCTTGTTGCTTTGGACGGTATATGACCAAGTGATCAGTTCATCCAGCAGGTCACTCCAGATGTTGTTCTCCCACGGCGTTAGCTTCAGATGCTCTTGCTATTGGCTAAAATTTAGCATTTTGTGAAAAATGATGTGGTGATGTTTATTCTGAGCACTTCTGCCTGGTATCTGGCACTTAAAGCCCATTTCATTTCATTTCTCCAAATTTCTACACCCGAGGCAGCAATCACAAAGTCAGTGCCAGCTATGGACATGGAGTACGCTCCCATACGCTCTGTTAAATGCTAAACGGCTGCTTATACAGCGCTTTAATAAAAAGCACTTTGCAGTGTTGCTTCTCATTCACACAGACACACTCACACACCAATGGTTGTCCAGTTGCTCCCCTGACCCCCCTGGACCAACTTGGGGTTTAGTGTCTTGCACAAGGACACTTCGAAGCATAGCCAGGAGGCACCGGGAATCGATCCGCTGACCCTGTGGTCCGTGGACGACTTCCTTACCATGTGAGCTACTGGGGAACTAGAGCCGCTTTAAAACAAAACAAAGAAAAAAAACTAAATGTATCCTTTTAAATTACAGCGGCTCAACCCCCAGTTTGTCCTGCGTACATGTCAAAGTGTCCTTGGGCAGGACACTGGACCCCCTAAATATTTAAAAGCACTTCACAAACATATTTTTTTTATTTTTAAGCTAGATTTGCAGGTGAGTGTACTGCAGCTCATGGACACGACAGGTCCACAACCCAGGAGAGTTTGTCATTTCAGGACAACTTCCATTTGTGATCGTACAGTTTAAACCAGTGATGCTACTAGATCTGAATTTACACTCGTATTATTTGTAGATACTTCAAGTGCAGGTACTGCGTAACAGACTGCATCAGTGTCGGCAGTGCTGACACAGCTGCAGACCCGATCAGTGAGTGGAGATTGTTATTGTGCTGACACAATTTGACTCCTTCAATGTCCTCTGTGTTCTATCAGCAGCATTTCCCAGGATGACGACTTTGTGTTTGAAGACTTTGCCCGACTGAGGCTCAAAGGCGTTGTGGACGACAAGGACGAAGACTGCTAGGAGCCTGCCAACCTTACCATGCTAGCTTCAACACCACCGCGCGCACGCACACACACACACACGCACACGCACGCTCCTACACTTCATGTTACATTCCCTTGTGGAGGCGATGGATGAGGGCACGTATGGACGGAGGTCTCGCAAAGGCTCGGTTTTGTTCTTCCTCTCTAGCTTCAGCCATTCGTCACGCCGCCACTTTTTTTCTCCACCCTCTTCTTCATCCGTCTTCTCTGTTTTTCTTTTGCTGGAGGTTAGAAACTGCAGAAAACCTTCTGCAGGGCAGATGTTGACAGTCAAGAGTCAAAATCTCTGCTGTTTCTTCGTAGATGTAGGATGTTGGTTTGACACACAACACGGGGACGACTGGTTGAACAGCTGAAATAGGAAAAGATGTGTAGGAAGCTGAAGAGCAAAAGCAGCAGTACATCTCCTCTTTTACTTTGAAATGTTTTTCAATGTCGACCGTTTCGCGGCGATGACCATCGTCTTGTACAAACAGAATATATATTTGAAATATAGAAAAAAATAATCTTATACAAGCAGTTGAGATGTGTTCAGTGGTGATCACCGATTTTCTTCAACACTGTAGATGGTTTTCACATCATGGCTGCACAGCGAGGCGACACACACACACACACACACACACACACACACACACACAGTCTTACACTAGCGAGTGAAGTTCAGTTTCACCAGCATCCACTGTTCAGCCATGGTCACACTCAACTTGCAGCCCTTGTTGACCATTTTGTAAAATGTCTCTCACGTTCTGTCAGACGCACTTTTTAATTCCCGTCTTTTTTTAAGAACCATTCCAGCGTTGATGGAGTTGTTAGCAGTCATTTAAAACACTTTCCATCTTTTAAAATGTGGAAGAATGAGTTTGGAGGTGGTTTATATTTTTCTTACTGTCATCAAATTGTATAACCTTCCCCCCCCTACAAAAAAAAATTATAATAGAACCAAAGACGTAATTTTATGAGCTTTGAACAGTTGAAAAACACATTAGCTGGATCCAAGCACATAATGTGGCCTGAAACCGAAGCAGCCACTTCACCAACAGGGACAAATCTTCCGTCCCAATGTTTTTAAAGTAGAAGTTGTGATGATGAACTTACCCACTGGTTTTCTAACTCAAGATGTAAATCCTTAATGTGTAGTCGGGTCACATCGTGGTGTCGGTTGAAGTACCAACAAACCTGCGTCATGTAGGTACTTAAATATTAAAGCGTTTTTTGATACTGGTTTCTAATTTATCAGATGAAATTCACTGGTTCATAAAAGTAAAATTAAATGCAAAGGTTTTAAGCTGAATGGCACAGGTCAATATAAATATCAGGCTTTGAAAAAGGAACTAATTGATTCATTGATGTTTTTATACATATTTGTGACAGTAAGAAAACTTGAATATCACCTTTTGCATTTCATTTTTCTTGCTGCACAAGGTTTGAAGATGTTTTAAAATCAGGTTTATGTTACTCAGGCTCGTTTAGCTGGAGATCACACTTCAGTCAGGGAAGTTAGTTTATCACTGAAAATGAAAAGCTATAGTCAGGTAGTTTCATCCTGTGTTCTTTATCTATTTCCATGTTTTTGTTTTTTTTTAATTCTCTGGAGGAACCAAAGGATCAGGCTTGATCATTTGAGGAAAAGTTAAAATCTGTAAAATAAAATAAGTGTAATGTTCAAAAAATTTAATGTTCACAAAATTAAATGTTCTACAAGTCACTTTTTCCTTTTTTTTTTCTTCTAATGTAAAAATATTAATAAAACAAAAAAAATCTACAGGGATGTAGATGCCAAAAACAAAATGAGCACAAACTCTGATCACGCTGGAATAGTTTTTTAAAATTCTGATCGAACGAAACTGGACATTAAGTTCTGTTCTAAAACGGTCCGGTTTCTGGATCCATTTACACCTCACTGAAACATAAAGTGCTTTGAAAGGTGATGTTTAAAAGGGAGTCGAGCAGTAAATTCAGCTTCGGTTGTTTTTTTGTTGTTTTTAATAACTGATTATCTAAAAGTTGATGACCAGTTATAATCAGCTTGTTAAAGGGTAAAACTGGTGCTTTATCTGTTCATAATCTCACCTCCCTCAAATACACTTTCAACAAATGGACACAGGAGGTGTTTATCACACTGCATCTTGTAATTTAACGCTGTGGCTATAAGACAAAATTTCAAAAATAATTTAAATGTTTCCTTGTTAAAATATGAAGCCTTTTTTTCCTAGAAATGTTTTTGTAATATTAATAGATTCCAGTACAAATACAAAGAGTGTGTTTTTTTTGTTTGTTTGTTTGTTTTGTTTTGTTCTTTAACTAAATGTTAAACATAATAGTGCCATGAAAAGAAGATGTGAAAAAAACAAACTCAGCAGCACCAGTGTTGCCCTTCAAATCTGCCTCATCTTCATCATCCATATTTTAATTTAATTTTCTTCATTCGGGCTCAAACACACAGGAAGGACTTCAGCAGCTCAGCTGTTATCTTTTAGATCTTTTCTCTCTACGATCATTCTTAGTAGTTCAGGTTTTCCAACATTAGCGTGATAGTTGTCAAATGTCTCTTTTTATGAGTTTTGTGTTTATTCCCCCCAAAATACATTTCAAATGACACAAGCACTGCACTTTCATTGGACAAAACCACAGAGCTCCGGATGTTATTTTGTTTATTTCAGGAGAATGTTCTTGTTTTTGAACTAGTTTGGAGGCTTATTGCAGGTGTCGACCTACAAACTTTTTTTCTCAACTTAAAAACGGCCAAATTTCCTCCCTCCCTGAAGCTGCGACCCAGAAAGGAAGAAGCCGTCGACACGAAGCATGATTTTAATTTTTTGATTCACAATTTTAGTTTTCCAAGCAGTGCTGTGAATCGTACGAGCTGTGATTCTGTCCTTATTATGTCGTGCATATGTGGGGTAACTTTGCTAAGTGTTAAAATATTTTTGACAAGTGCCACGCCCCGGCCTGTGCGATGCTTACCATAATGTTTATAAAACAGGAGGTGAAAAGACAGAATTATGATTATTACGCTTCTGATTATTATTATTACTATGGTGACTTATTACTTCTACTGTATCATTGCGACCATGATTATTCTCATAATCATTTAAGAAGTCTATTATTTTTGCCATGTATTTTTTTTTATTTTGAGATTTTTATTTTGGTTTTCTTTTTAATATTAAAGGTGAAATGAACTAACAGATCCTGCAGTCATGTCGTGACTCTTCCGATTCTCTCACAAACTTCACTTTGCTTTGAAAGTCGTAATTATCAAAATGGACGCCGGTTGCTCCCGGTCAGTTGCAGCTGCGGTACATTCAGGAACACGTATTCAATGTTGGTGCTTTTGACACAATGTGCTTCCATGTCCCCCACAAAATCCCTAACGTCGATTTGTCACCGAGTCTGTGTGGACGTCCACGTGCAGCCCTGCACTCGTGCCTGCTTCATGTGTCAAAGCATATGAACAGTTAACACCCTTTTCAGTTTTTAAATGTAGCTCAAATACACAGGGAGTTTTCTACTGTCCATACTCACCATTATGTTGTGTCACACGTGTTTGGAACTTGACTGTATATTGAAGCACGAGCCCTTTGTATTTTTAATGTTGCGTCAAAGGTGATTTCTGCACCTCAACATTCAACCTCCTGTAATTATTCCTTTTGACCAGCAGGTGGATTAATGGCCACCACCTGTGTTTTGAGCAGCTTGAAATAGCTCCGATATTTTCAGGTTTGTCTGGTTTGGGATCAGTTCTTCCATCATACAACATATTGTCCCAGAATACAATGTGCATTAACATCAAAATGACAGATATTTTTTTGATGGAGTTTCCTTTTAAAAAACAGATCTGTTCAGTTTTACATTAATGTGGTTTATTGGAAATCACAGAGCAGGTTTTCTAAATGTTTAGACAGTTTAGAGGACTTTCTCCATACAGATACAAAAAAAAAAAAAAAAAAAAATTCTACCCACCTGTCAGTGAGTAACCTGCATTAGCTTGTTGTCCAAAAACTATCAAGCATCAGACACACGGCTCCACTGGATGATATGTTTTTCTATTGGGGAGCACGTCGTTGAGCAGTTGTTAAAAAATGTAGCACAAAATTGCTTTTAATGTTTTACAGCAGAAAGTGACGATCTTTGGTCTCATCGTCATAAGGCGTCGTAGTCGTCGTCTTCGTGCTTCCTCTTCAGCGACTCCCCGGCGGCGTTGTGCGACACCATGTTGGTGGTGATGAGGATGTTTTTTGAGCCGATCAGAGACGGGTTGATGAGGACATTGGACACGGTTGGCGTGGATGGCGTCGCTGTTGGGACAAGAAGAGCAGCGAGGGTCAAATTCCACGGTGACTGCAGTTTTTGCCTCCACAGAGGATTTGTTCACTGGGTGCGTCCTGCTCTATTTAACCGCTGACACTAATCACAAACTGAAAATACAAGCTTTACTTTATAATAACTGTTATATTGTTGACTTTACATAAACACAACCCTAATATTAAAGGGCGACGTCACCCATTTTCAGCTTGTTCCACATGGCTTTAGTTAAGAGTCATTTTAAACTTCTCTCTGACTTTAATATTTTAAAATATTTCTCTTCTGGCTGAAAAATGCCTCCAGATAACTTCACCCGTACGAGACATGACGTCTCCTGGAGGATCTCTGGAAAAGCAGGTTGACCACAATCACAACCTCCATAGGGAACTGAAGGTTCTTCCAAGTGATGTCATCTGGAGGCACTTTTCAGCCAGTAGAGAAATATTTTAAGAATGAAGTCAGAGAGAAGTTTAAAAGCATTATCATATATTTACACTCTAAACTCAAGCCATGGGGAACAAGTTGCCCCTTTATTTTGGTATTTTATGAGATTGGGAGGAAAACTGGTTCTTACTAGTTTTGGTGGCGACTGTCTGGGAAGGAGGCGGGATCTGCACAGTAAACCTCTGACCCGTCAGAGACACTGGTCCTCCGACTTTCGCGGTGACGGTCTGAACAGCTGGAGTCCCTGAGGAAAAAGGTCAGAACAGAAATGACCCAGTAACCGGAGACTGGTCCAACTGGGACTGAAGAAAAGCCACATTTGTTCAGTGTGTCCACCTCTTGTTTAGAAGTTTGGTGAATGTTTTACTTGCTCATTTTAGATTTTGTGTAATTCCACGACTATAAGAAACAAACATGTTCCTACTCTGCAGAGACCTATGAACACATGAAACACTAAAGTAGTTTCTACATCTTCTTTAACATCTTAAGCCCCATTTAGTTACATTTTCTGTTCCTCTCACCAATTTGAAAAATCAGACTTTTTACTTCTGCCTGTTTAAAAAGTGAGAGTGACAGTGACGCTGATGAATGTTCTGAACTGCAAATGCACCACAATTCATGGAATTATATTGAAGTGTAGCTGTAATACTACAGGCATGATACTCACAGTAACTGTAAAATGTGGCCCTGGTACATATCTACCCAAAACTACACCAACAGGGAAACTTCTACATTAGCACAACTTTGACTCAACCATAAAAAACGTCTAAGACAAACCGCTGTAATGGTCTCTGCTCCCCAAAACTCCATATAAAACACTTTTTGATTCCCCATTGTAAGTGACTCACCGAGTGTCGGCGTGGTCGGTCTGCTGGAGACTGCACCCACACTGAGGCGAGGAACCGATATCCTGCCAGCAGACGACGACACCTGGGAAATTTAGGAAAGAAATGTAAAAAATTTCAATAAATCACACCCTGGTCTAAAACCCTCTGAGGGTAAAGTTAAAGGAGAAATATTTGTACCTTTTTCTGTATGGACTTGAGTCTGTAGTTGGGGGCCGTCAGACAATAGCGATCTGGAGGGAGTCGAGGTCCAGTGTAGGGCTTGATGAGAGGGAGAGGAGTCTGGTTCTTCTGCCTCGCCACCTCCAACAGGAACTGCACACACAACAAGTGCAGATTAGAATACACAATCTACAGCACATCTGCAGCATCTAATGGAAACAATCACAAATCAAACATCTGTTCAGCTGCCACAGATCACACTGGTTTGACAAGGACAGGCAGGCAGTAACAACTAAACTGATTATTAAAATTGATTGGTCTCAGTATGTAACTAAGGATTCGCTGAAATGTTTCACTGTAAAGAAATGTTACAAGTTAACGAGTTGACTGAACATCATTGTGGACAGAAACAGAAATGGACTGAGTTGGCAGGAAATAACTCTAAAAGGAGACAGAGTTGAAATATTTAGACGATGTTTTCAAGTGTGCGTTTGTGTGTGAGAAGCACCCAGCAGATACGAGGGCAGTGACAGGATGGTGGAAACTCACATCTCGTGGAGGCGGTGACGTGAACGACTGGTCCATGCGGCACTGGATTGCCAGCTTGATGTCGTCCGCGTCCACGTTGGACTTCTTGGCGTGTGTGGAGTAAATTTTGGCGTCTTCGATGATGGTCGTCACATATCCTGGGAAGAGAAAGAGCAGTGGAGTGGAAGCTGAGACCCGATGGTGATTCAAAGCCTGTTTTATTAGATAAACAAGTTCTCGATTGTTACTAGGGTGAGTGAGCTGCTGCTGCTGATCCTGTTACAGTACAGAATCTCAACATCTGGTGTAAAAACTCAATTAGCAACAGGTCTGAGCGTCACTGGAAACATCTCAGTTCTACTGAAAAAACTGTACATGAAATTTTCTCCATTCAAATGTAATTACAGACAGAATGTTTTACACAAAGTTTAACAGATTTTCTTTTATGTTTAATATGACTGTCACATTAATCAAATGTATTTTTTCTAAATAGACCAACACATTTTGAAATCAATTTTATTAAGGTATTATAATCGTTTAATGTCATTTCTACACATGATTAATTTCTTGTTAATGTCTTTGTATCTTCTATTAAATCATTAAAAACTAAATAAACTCACTAAACAATAGATGGAGATGCATGTTACAGAAAACAACACGGTGCAAATCTATCTACACAGAAACAGAACTCTGATTAAACACAAGAGAAGCATGTTCCATCTGTGCAGGTGTTTCCAGTAGCTGAACTACAGTTGGCTTCCAGTATTTGTATCAAGAAGCTTCTAAAAAAAAAAAACAGTGTCTCACTTTATGTTTACGCATTTACTGCATAATGATGAATCGATCTGCTCCACACACCCGAGCAGACATTTACAGATATACTTGCCGATAACCCGAGTAGACAGCAGGGCATCATCACTGTAAATCAATGCGTAAGTACTGTGTAAGTACATCCTGACCCTAAACTGGACTGACTGACTGCCACTGCTCCTCCCAACTGCAGCTCACAAATAAAAACTGATGCAGACTTACTGTAGGTGAACTCCAACATCTGGTTAATAACTCGGGGCTCATACTCTGTGATCCCCATGTCCTTCAGAATCTGGATCATCACCTGCAGAACATAGTGATGAAGGGACATGTTTACTTACACAAACAAAATAACAAATACTGATGTTCTGGGCAAATCAATTGTTCAAATAAAGACAATGTTCAATAACTGTTCTCCAACATGTCAAAAATCTTCACACACAAACACCTGCAGTGTTCAGACAGGCGATTTGAAAATGTATAGCAAACAATCAGTAATTTATCAACTGTCACAGCTAAGCCAAGGCCAGACTGACACAGAAGGTCTTCCACCCACCTACGTGAGAGCTAGACTCCCAGAATAAAAGAGATGCCATGCTGTTTGTAGCTCTCCTACATTCTGTTAATTTATTTTTGGGGGTCACCTTGAAGATCTCAGTGATTGATTTGTGATTCTTAGTAGTCACTTTCGTTTCCCTTGATGGACCTTTTATATATTTTCAATTTGTGTGTCTGTGGTTACCTAGGTTACCTAGGAGTAAGCCTGAGTATCTTCATGAACTTTGGGTGGTTATGATTTTTGTCCATTTGTCTCCCTGTGGTTGTTTCGTCTCCCTATGAGGTCACTTAATGTCTCGGAGTAGATCTCTTTAAATCTCTTATTCAGCATTTTGTCACCCGTAATGAAAGTTTCCCCATCTCTCCGTAGTCACCGTCTGTCTCCTCGTAGCCATTTTACAGTGACTTCGTGTCTGTGATTAGCTCTCTGCAGTCCCAACACTTGGCCATTCAACCCTGTGTGCTTGGGAAGTGACTCCTAGGAGGTTTAACAGCCGAAACAGTTGAAGCAAACCAAGCCGATATGATGATAAAAATCATGAAGCCAGTTTCACTGAATTCGGTGTTTTTCTGTCTGTAGCACGCAGCGTGTCTGTCATCAGTTACAGCGGGTAACATCGAGCTGCTCCAACAAATGGAAATGAACAGTAGTGTTTGTGAAACTAAGTGACCACTTCCACCGCAACGGCTCCTACAGCGGGTGTTTCGGTGATAAACACTGCGACAAGGCTACCACCACGTGTCGAGTAGTATTATTAAAATAGCGTTAGTCCGCAGTAAAAGACCAATATTGTACAAAAAGTATCTTCTGTTTACAGGTAGCTGCTATGCTAACAGATTAGCCGCTGGCTATTGTTGCGAACGGCAGCGCGATGCTAACTTTAGCGACTTCAAACACTGACTCTTCTGCATCGGCTGTTGACGTTACCGGTCAAATTCAAACACAAACCCAAACAAGGTCTCTCTAAACTGCGGTTCGTTGAGATCCAACCCCCCCTAACACTTTTAATAACGTTACCTGAGCATCTTTTGGGATGGTTTTCGGAGCCGACATTTTAATTATCCCCGCAACGGCTTCGCTGCTGCTGCTGCTTCTTCTTCGGTATCAGATCTACCGGAGCGTTGTTAGCGCCACCTGCTGGTCTTCCCGCGAGAGTATTGGTATGATTTAAACTCCCGCGAGATTACATCTGCAGCGCACCCACGATCAAATTATTACAAATAATCTACTATTGGGAGCTGAAAGGAAGAACACATAATCAAGTAATGTATTTAAGTACAATTTTGACGCACTTTACATAAATGTCTCCATTTTATTTTAATGTAACCTTTTATTTACAGACAGCGGTTATAATTAAGAGACATCTTCACTGATTTTGAATTCTTTTGGTTGTAGTTTCAGTAGTACTTGGTAGAACATTACTTCCCTATATTAAAAAAAAATATCTCTTCTTCTAGCAGTTTGTATTTATGTTCAACCTGCTTTACCAGATCTGCTCCAGAGGACATCATCTGAACTCCTAATGATGAAAAACTCCTCCAGGTGATTTTATCTAGAGGAGTTTTTCAGCTAAAACCAGAGGACATTTCTACACTAAACTAAGACAGGAAGCAGGTTAAAAACCGGTGAAAACGCCCCGTAGAAGTTTGCTGTTTGTTAATGAATTGACAACACAAGCTATATATAAAGTTTTTTTTTCCACTGGTGTGTAGCCTACAACTTTTTAGTGCCAACAACAAAAGGGTCACTTAATAAAAAGAAGTAATATGATGAAAATAAATATAAAATGACTGTTGAAGTGGAGGTTTTTGAAGTGGTTCTCCCATTTACTCTGTTCATAATCAATCTGTAAACGACCTGAACATTTCTGAATTCTGCAGAAACTTTATTTATGAGGCACATGTGGAACAAACCTGTACTAAACCTCTACATTTACGTTATCAACAGCATCAAGTTCAGTAGTGTTTCAAATCGGTTTAAAACACACATACTTGCATTTTGTACATAGTTGAGCTCATTTTAAATGATTCTATTACATAAAATATAAGAAATGTCCAAATACCTCAAATCTCTTCTTGTGTACAGTACTTGAATTAAAACAGAGTGACAGAGGAACAAATGCTGAGATTTTAACATTGGAATACTGAGCTGTATTCATCATACATCTACCAGTAGTTTTTGTACTTGCACCACATTTCTGTCTCTGCTTATTTTAAAACCAGCCAGTAATCCAGTAATGGAGAAATGGAGAAATATACAACTACCTGGCTGAGAGTGATGGTGTATTCAGTTGAGTATATAATCAGCATGTATATCAGGATGGTATGTATATCCACATTGCATCATTCTCTTCTGTCAGTGTCTTAGTAAAATACAGGACAGTAAACCGAGTTGGAGCTGTTTCATGATGTAAGGTGCATGTTGTTTCCTACATTCATTTACAATTATTTAAGGGGAGGAAACTATCTCATTATTTATTTTGAGCATCATCATTTCCTACTTTGCCTGCTTGGTTACCTGGCCTGCCAGCATCAGTAATCATGGTAAAAAGTGTAGATCACACAACATGTCCTCACACCCGAAGTCTAAATCATTACAAATACAAGTAAAACTCTGTAAGAATGAGCAATATGCATAAAAGCCATTAAAATAGCACAGTGATCCGTTTGTCTAGTAGTTCTGAACAGGTTAAAGGTTAAAACAGATTCCAAAAAAACCCCAACAGTATTAGAAAAACAGAAGACTCCTTTAATTAAGCTATTATTAATGGGTATTAACCTTTCATCTCCCACATGAAAGTACTGCAGGTGAAATAAATACTGTACATTTCTACTGTGAGCTGGGCTGATAAGTAATTTTCTCAGAAGTCATAAAAGACGCTGCGTATCGAGTCTTATCGCTTAGTCAGCAAATGAATCCTTCAGAAAAGAAGCCGCTGCAGGTTTCCAGATGACTAATGTTCCCAAAAGACTTTTAATTTAAAGACGAGGACAAGGGAACAAGTGGAGCTGGCTGATAAAACTGTTGACACACATCTTGTCAAACAGCAGCCGATGTGTACTTGACACGAGAAAACAGTTCAGGTCGTAAATGTCCCCGTAACTGCTTTAATAAGACAAAATGATCAGGGCACTTTTTAACACAATGACAATTCAGGAATGTTGTACGTTTTATTTACATGCTGTCCTCTGACTGGACCGTTGGGTTGTCCACAGATTT
Organism: Channa argus; assembly: GCF_033026475.1. NCBI lineage: Eukaryota > Metazoa > Chordata > Actinopteri > Anabantiformes > Channidae > Channa > Channa argus. The sequence goes on from NC_090218.1 coordinate 13,219,715, forward strand.
CTTTTTACAATCATTTTTCTTCCATTCTGTTTCAAATTCATGCAGTGATCCCTGGACAACAGCTGACTGCTGCTGCTGCATGTGGCCCACAGTGTGTGTCGGTGTGTGTTTTAAAACCTTTAGAGCTGTGGGCAGGAGGGTGTGTGGCCCACCCACCCCCTGTGGAGCTGGGACTGGACTGAGATGTGTGAATGCAGATGAGGTCAGTGAAATGAAAAAATACAGAAGAAGGTGCAGAAAAATGAAAATCTTCAGCAATAGTTCTTAGGATCATTCAGTCAGTCTGTGACCTGGATCAGCTTGTTTGTCTGTGCTGTGGACGTCTGTAAGTGTCTATAAACTATTAAAAACACATCAGCGAGACCCAGGTCAGGTTATTTCATTCTACAACAAAATGTGTGGAGAAGAGATGTTGTGCACACACACACACACACACACACACACACACACACACACACACACACACACACACACACACACACACAGTTCGGAATCTAAGCATTTAGGAAAACACAGACAATCAAATATTTTCTGGTTTTTGCTACTCATTTCTGAGAATGTGATGCTTTTGTTTTCAATCATTTGAACAGTTTAACAGAGAACGAGCATTGAGAAGATGTTGTTTACACATAATCATATTTAAAAGGTTTGTTTTTCAGCATCAAATACTAATTATACTAACAGACTTGCTGCAGTAAGATGCTGCAGTAACTTTACTCATATTGCTACACTAATTTTACTTAATTACTGGATTTTTCTTCCATCAGTTTTCCTCCTCCGTTTCTCGTGTCCCTGCTTCCTCTTCTGTGTCTCCCTGGTGTTAAAACTCACGCGGCCACACTTCACAGGTGCAGTCTGGGTAAACAATGACGGGAAGCAACAGCAGCCAGGAAGAGACAGGACATTAGCATGCTGTAGGAGCATTAGCATTTTTAGCTGGAGGTGTGAGTCCTCCTTGGTCAACTCTGGGTCGCGACCTTTGACCCATGTGTGTTTTAGCATGAAGTAAGACACGGGTTAATGCTGTTGTTAAAGTGTCACCGACATTCATGTGCTGAGATTATTACAAGACAAACAGTGACACACAGACAGGGAGGGAGCGGTGTGTGTGTGTGTGTGTGTGTGTGTGTGTGTGTGTGTGTGTGTGTGTGTGTGTGTGTGAAAACGTGCATAAATCAACTAATCCGAGACGCTGTGCTCAGGGTTGGGTGCTTTGATGGAGCTAATGAGTGTGTACATATGTGTGTGTGTGTGTGTTTTTGAACTTCAGTCCCACATTTACATGACATGTTGACAGATCGGGATCAGACTAATCGCTTGTGTGTTACACATTGTGGCTCCATTAGGGCCGATTCAGGCTGGCAGACACACACACACACACACACACACAGATGAGGGAGAGGAGAAGCATCAAAACTCCTTTTTGGACGCATTTGAATTTGCGTCTCAGCTTCTGAAATCGTTGGGCTTTTTCTTTGCTGCTCAGTGGTCACTTAGCTAAATCAATCACATCCATAATACACAGTTATTTTCCGTCAGTGCTCACAGTCTTTGACCTTCTGACGGTGTAAAGATTGAAAAATAAAATCATTCAGTTGCGGCGGATCTGTAAAACAATTACAGCTGTAATTCTGCTGTGTCTAAATGCTGAGGTCACAAAATGTGGAGCTGTTTATTCAGAGGACAGCAGGTCAGTTAAATGTGTGCAAAGACACGATTCAGCAGAAACACAGAGTAAAATTTCAAATAAAAAATTAGCATGTGATGAATGTTGTAGGGAAACTGTTATTTTGTCAAAATTCTTCTTGACATTAACTTAAAATCTGCGCACTGTTTTACAGGAAATATCAAACCTGCAAAACAAAACTTTACTAATGTTACTAATGTTAAACTTTACTAAACTTTTTTCTGTGTCTCTGTGTGATTGTTCGTTTGTAGCTCTCACATATCAATCTATAACTTGATTGGAGTCAAAGCGAGGACACAAGCATCACATAAAACCATAAGCGAGGGGATGACCTCCGAATGATGGCACTCGGCCACTTCCTTTTACTTTTTAGTGGTTAAAAATTGACAGCGTTAAACGGCCTCACGCACAGAGCTGAAACACATAGACGAGACACAACAAGTGGAGGCAAATGATGATGTCAGTTCACCTCCTGCTCATTTCAAAATCAATACTTCTTCTTCTCCTTCAATGAGTTGTCAGAGAAGGGAAAATGTCACTTTATGGCTTTTAATGAAATTTGTTTATTGTAAAAACCATCAAAATCACCCGTTGGAACTGTTGGAGTTATTTTCTCCCAGCCAGCAGGGGGCCACAGCATACTAAATTCTTTTGGCTGATATGAGTCACATGTGCACCTGATTAGAGGTTTTCACAACAGCAAACATGAGCAGAAAGTTTCCATCGTGTCCTCAGTTACTAAGGCTCACTGCAACCTGCCCCCAACTGCACCTGCTCCAGGTGAGTGTTGGTCCTGGTGAAGAACAGAACTAAAGTCTTTGATTTACAGCTGAGTTGGGGAGGGTTTAACAGAGCTCCTGGTGCACTTTGTGTAAAGCAGAGTCACTTTAAATGAGTGGAGAAGAAAAGTAGTTAAAACAAGCTGAGGAACAAGTTTGAGGTCAGGTTACGTTTTAGAGCTCGGTTCAGGTCTGTCAGATTTATCTACTGCTCTCCTCTACAGGTGAACCATGAATACGCAGCAAATAAAATGCTACTTCATCTCACAACTTTACAAAACGTGACAAATATCAGTGAAACATTTTTGGAACAATTCAGCTCGTTATTCTTTGAGTCTTTCACACTGGTCACAGATAGTAAATGAAATCATTGGTCTGTAGAGGAGAGTCAGTTTTAGGAGACTTGATTCTGCACGTTTGGAATCAATAATCTAAATGAAGAATGAAGATGGACATTTGTTAAAATATACTATGGGTTTAAATCTAAGAGTATGAAAACTCCAATAATCACGATTAAAGTTTATTAGAAAACACACCTGAAAATGCTGAATAACCAGAGGCAAATAACCAGGTTGTTTAAGTAAAACGGATGCTGTCGGGCTCCAAGGACATAACACATCAATATTATTATAGAATTAGAAAAAGTAAATCCAATAAATGTTAACTTCTAACCATTAAGGGTTTGTTATGGGGCTGAGGTTCCTGCACAAGCAAGTTTTACATATTCTGAATTTATGAATAAGTTGAGTTGTAGAAAAAGAGGTTCAACCTACTTACAAGTCCCAGAAAAATGGCTTCAGAGCATCGGCAAAGACCAATCAGATCTGGTCTTTGACATCATCCCCAAAGTGCAAACAGAATTTTATAAGTAGCTCAGTTGGTAACAGACTGTATCCATGGGCAAGACCCCACCTCCAAGTTGCTCCCAGTGGGTCAGGGGAGCCCCTGTGTCAATGGGTGAATAACAACCAACATTGTAAATGGGATAAAAAATTGTCACTTTGAATAAAAGTGCTACATTAGCAGAGCATTTACAATTTATTTTTAAAGTTTATATTTATTTTTACCTTTTTTTTTTTTTTTTTACAAAAGTGCAAAAAGTTAGAAGGGCCTGAAAACTGTCTGAATGCACTGTAACTTCCAGCTGCACTGATTAACACATACAAGTGCAAAAAATCTAAAGAAAAATAAAACAGTTTGTTTTATCTGCACAGACTTTTATCTTCATCTTATTGTTGTTAGGTTTTGAGCGTAATTATATTTCTCAGTACCTCCCCACCCCAACTTCCTAACATCAAAATGTTCACATATTTGTTGAATAATTTTGTAATTTTTTGTGTGGAGCTGCCGCTACGGAAGCCAGAAGTACCACATAATCAAAATGTCTGCCCCCAATGCCCCCAAACCTCAGGCTCATTTCCCCGGTGACATTAACCCAGTAGCAGCATCAACAGGCTGAAAGCTAACAAAACCAAAAACCTGCAGAATGTAAATTTCTTTTGTGAGAATATGCTGACATCATCATCTTCATCATAATCATCCCCAGCCCAGTCAAACTAAACTGTAATAAACTCCACATCATCACACAGTTGCATGAATCAGTCAGAAGAGAGGGTGAATGATAAACACGCTTATAAAAGAGCTGTGACTGATGTGTGCACATCTATGTGCTGTGGTTCTACAGGCAGCAGCAGGAAGAGGAAAAAGAAGAAGAAGAGGCCTATCTGCGTTTCTCCTGTTGCCAAACATGAACTTGGATGGGAATCAGGGTTCTGCAATGCAGTGTCGAAAGCCCCGACGCTATCACCAGGACGAAGGTTAATGAGGGGGAAAGGTGAGGTGGGGAGGACACACACCTGTAGTTAAAGCTACTTCTATAAAGTGCAGGTAAACACAATACCTGGCTACAGTTTATATTTCATCAGCCTCTAATGTTACTAAGAAGTTATTTGAGTAAACCACACAGATTAGACTATAAAGTCAGAAGGTGCGACGTGTTTCACACATAAAAATATGCTCCAACTCTAATGTTAGTGTGCAGAGGTGCAGTGCAGAAGCATTTTGAGCGAGGCTCACACTACTGACCAATCAGAGAGGAGCAATGATTCCTGCTTGATCAGTAAGTTTATTAGCTTTTCATTTACTGTCATTTGATAACTCTGACTACCTGATAGTCTGTGCAGTGTGCTGCAGCGTTCAGAGGTAAATAAAGCAGGACTGATCCGGAGTCTCCTGTTAGCTTAAGTTGCACACTAACTCTAATTTGGTTGCATGAAAAGCTAAACTCTTAGTGAAATGTGGCCCAGAACCTGACAGTAGATTTAAGCTGCACAATTATCTCGACACCACTCAGTAACCACAGTAATGGCTTTTGTCAACAAATTCAACACTGCGACTGCTGTGCAGACTGCTCAAAGGCTGGTTTCTACATTTAAACGTGAAGCACTGTGACATTATGAGAAGGGGCAATTCCCAGGAAAGAATTTGTCAACTGAATTTTCTCTTAAATTTGTCCTTTATCTCTTCGTATTTTATTTTTCAAAATCAATATTATTGTTGTTTTTGTGTTGCATATTTTTATTACAAGCACATTGTAAAATATATTATTTTGAAGTATTTCTGTAGGTGAACACGAATTTTAGCATCAGCCATTACATTACTACAAAAATAAGTGGGACAAAAAAAAACTTGATACATGTTTTGTTTAATAATCATCTCCACAGAAAACCATCACTTTCAGGAATCAGTGACTCTGTGCAGTGTTTTTCTAATATCATGGACAGTTGTCATCTACAAAGCCACTGTACACTTAGTTTAATGTTTAAAAGTACTACAGGCTAAAGAAACACGCAGTCTTTCTCATAGTAAAGTTATAGTAAAACCCTTTCAGCTGATCCAATGTGACCAAACCCAAACGTGGCTTTAAATTTATGTCTGAACCAACAGGATCGGATGGGTCGGGTTTGGTTTGAGATCTGTTCTCTACGCCACAAGGTCACGTGACCTCAACATTATCATCACTACAATTTGGAAAAACTACAAATGCAGATGTTATGAACTTATAAACCTAGGTGACTGGAAGACTGGGTTAGAATAGTTTGCAAATGTGTGCGGATAAAATAACAAGGCTGTAAATGTTAATAACTAAAATGAATTTTAAGAAACAGAAAAGCTTCAAAATGAGTTAGATGTTAAGTGATTCATTTTATGTGTTTCAACAAAACATGAAAACCTCCTGACCTTGTGTTAACCAGGTTACTTATATTTAAAAGCTATATAAATAATAAATAAATAAAAGAAACAAAAATGTGAATAAAGGAACTTGCTCATTCCTCTTGATGAGAGTAATTCCTTCTTCTTGTCCTTTGGGCTTTTCCCTTTCAGGGGTCTCTGCAGCGAATCATGTGCCTCCATCTAACTCTGTCCTCTGCATCCTCTTCTCTCACACCAACTAACTTCATGTCCTCTATCACTACATCCATAAATCTCCTCTTTCCTCTTCCTCTTTGAAATGTTTAATTTGGCATGTGTTTTACTCCAGATTCCGATCTTGACACAACCCACTGCATTGATCCAGACTTAGGACTGGCACAGGAAGACACTGGCTTGTGCCCCCATGTGGTTTCATTGTTAGGACTCATTCCTACAACACAGAATTAGCTCTGATTTAAAAAATATATATTTTAAAGGTTTAGTACAGTATTATTCACATCATGGTATTTGAAATAAATATATATTACTCATTCCTAAAAAATATATTTTATTCTATTTCTTACTTCCATGTTGTCACGTTATTCATTCACCACTTTGTCCAAAGTATTTATTGCTTCTGCTCAGAGACCTCGATCTTTCTGAGAAGACAGAACTCAGTCCACTGTCCAACCTGACACTAACTTCTGCTTCTGCAGCTGGCAATCAACAAAAAAGCAGAAGTGCATTGTGGGAATTATCTCCAGCCTAACATCTCAAAGTAAAACATAAAAGCTGCCGAAATGAAAACACGGATTTTAAAGCAAAACATGACGAAAGCCTTTATTTTATTTAGTTTTACTTAGTATCTACTTTTAAATAACCAATTATTGCTTTTTAATTTCATTTTGAAAGACTAATTAAAACAAGAAGCTGGTGTGACCCTATTTCAAATAATGAACTTAATGTTTTTTCATTTTTGACTGCATGTTTTTTTATGTATTTATTTTATAGTTTAATCTACTAATTATAAATGATTTCTTCATTAGACTAACAAAACAAAGTGTTAATAATAAGAACATAATCAGAAATAGCTGCTGCACTGTTGACCTGCTGAGGTAGCTAAAGTTCATAACACTCATAAAGCTAAAGCTAATAACCGAGTGTGAGAATCATTTCACCACAATAATATAAACTTAATAGAAACAGCTGAGCTGATAAAAGGAGACGCTGAGTGTGTCGTCTATCTGATTTAGGTTAATGGGGCTGCAGCAGTTTACGGTTGACTGATAGACGATAATAACTTCATAAAATATAATAAGTAATAATCATAATTATTCTTCATTTCACTTAAACACATAAATAATAAATACATATAGACAACATATATAACATATCTATATACATATAGATAAAATATCCTGTTGTTGTTTCATCTTTTTTTAAATGCTATTTGTCATTGTCACGGTACAGTTTCTTAAAGAAATAAGTTTCAAATTTTTTCAAAAATGTATGTTTTTGTGTCTGATTTGAATTAGAAATTTTACAATTTATTTGAAATTATTATATTTGGTGCAGAAGTTGTACAACCAGTGCAAGTGATTTAAAAAGCAAAATGTGTCAAATTTTACGTTTTAATTGTCACATTTTCGAGATTTTACTCATTAGAATTCTGCTGCATGTTGTTGATTGTGTTTGACACAATTTAGTTGTGTATGATTTTATCATCTTTGATACATTTACAGAAACAGCACTGTTTTTATTTTTACTGAATTTCCATAAATTAATTATGTGTGTAGATAATTTAGATTTAGATTCATTTTAAAATGAATAATCCAGTAGTTATTCACTGAGCTTTGGTTTAACGCAGTGGCACAAAAGTGATTAAGAATCCGTGGCGTTTGGCAGAGTTATTTGGTGGGGAATACCAGTAGTCCCCGTCATGTCTTCAGTATTATCTGGCCTTTACAAGTGCACTACCGTTCCAGCACTGCTCCTTTACAACTCCACTGTTTATCCACAATCAATGTGGCCAATACATGGGGGTATTAGGGGCAGTAAGTATATTGTAAATGAAAGTTTATGGTAAAATGGCCCATAAACACGCAGCTGTATAAGTCTGAATGAGCTGCTGCGAGAGACGATTCCCTCAGTGTTTATGGACGTCGGCAGGAGGTGAGAGTGATTTGGTGCCTTTGTTGTCTTTCCTTTTTATTTGCTCCAATTATTGGCTCTGTGGACAGAAATGATGCAGCAAACATCTTTGATTGGCCACAAACACATGTTAATGCTTCGTAGCTGAAGCTGGATTTCAACATGGATCTTTGGATCATTTGGACAGAAGTGCCGTGTCCAACCTGAAGCATGGGCAGTTAGTCCAAGGTTGTCCCTGTTGTGTTTTGCTGTCAGCCATTTTGTTTGGGGCTGATGAATCATATCCTGAAATGGCCGCCACCCCTGACAGGCCGTCACGTTATCACGTGTTTGGAGGAGTTTCATCTTAAACACACCCAACTGATTTTTGATGTTGATAGGACAGACATGGATGAGGACTGAGCAATGATTGTTGTCCACAAAACAGGGAACATTCGGGGACAATTTGAAATGATCTTCAACGAAGCAGGCAGCACATAAAAAGATTAGTAGTGTGAAATTGGAGCTAATCAGTTGACCTGCTTTGCAGCTCTGCACCACGTCCGGCCCTGAACCGGGCTGCCAGCTGAACATTTGACCTCAGAGATAACGGGAGGATGTTGTTCCTCGTTAACACTGTCACCACCCACAAACACAGCAGAGCCACAAGCCTGCACTCATAAAAAAACACTTTCAGTTTGTGCTTCTCAGTGTCACATTAACTGTGTAAAAGTTGTAAAAAAACATGCAGAAATAAAATGTACAGTTTTAAAAGATTTTTTTGCGCTTTGATAAAAGTACAATAGAAACAATCTATAAAAATAATGAATCTAATGTTTAGACGAGCTAGAAACTGTATCTTGATTAACAGAGCTGGGCTGTAAAGCAGTTTCATAGTACTCCCATCCTTTCAAGGACGTTGTGTAGGCCATGTCTTTGTGGACTGTGTGGGCCACAAAGGCCGAACTGAATGAATCCGTCTGGGCGATTTCATATTTGTGTCACTGTTCCCAGTTGCAGTCTCGCTGCAGAGCTAACCAACCATGTCTCTTTACTCAACCTGGACCGTTCGTGGTCCCTCAGTGCTGCATCTAAAAGATTTTTTTGCTGATTGATCTATAGATTATTTTTCTATGAAGCTCTTTTTTATTTTTCAATTTATATAACAATAATTTACTAAAAATTTACACTTGAACTCATCAGTCATTTTTATTTTAGCATTTTCTTCAATCATCTTCTTTTCAAACAATCAAAGTCTGCACAGCAGACAAAGACAAGGCCAGGCCCCATTCGAGTTAAAGGAAAGTGCTGCAATCTATATTATTATTATTAGATATATTATTATTAGATATTCAACAACAAAATAAGTCAGCTCCCAGAGCACCATGTTTTTTGGTCTCTGCTTGAAAAACTCCCATACTTTAGATGATCGAGGTCGAGCTTTCTTTTTTTTGCTCAGTCGACTGATGTGTCAGTCCACAGTCTTCACATCTTCTCCTTTGTGTCTCTACAATCAATTAAACATCAACATGTAGACAACAGCAGCATCATCTGCATCGCTGCTCACACATGTCATTGTGTAGTTTGGAGGATTCTAAAAGTTCCTCAAAAGGACGCGTACTTGAACATAATTACTCCCGACTGACAGCAGATTGTCTTTATCAAGAACTATTTTCTCCAATGCCGGAAGAAGTTTATCTGTGGCCGCAAACTTGATGATGTTTTTGGAGTTTTCAGCACTGAGCAGCTTTTCACAGAACCAATGGGAGACTCATTCTTCTAATCCTGACGTCCATTTCCTCTTCGGTCATTAATGCTTTATCAGCTGTAAACACAGTGAAGACACAATGCTGTGCTCGATGAACACTGACACCACTGAATGGAAGTCAGAGCTTCAATTTGGACAAAAACGTCCTTCTCTAATTAGTGAATGGAAACGTAAATTACTGTTGTGTGTATAAAATGTTTTGTGTGGTCGTCTCTTATGGTTCAAATGGCACCTGCTAAACATCTGTGACAAATGTCTCTAATCACCTGTGTTGGTCCTTTACATTGATGTGTTTGGTGGACACGCTTTGAGCTGGAGATTCAGAAGTTTCCAAACTCCCATTGGCATCAAACGCAGCTGCTGCGTGTGCAGGAGCAGCCAGCAAAGGTTTGTGGGTATGTTTTTTCTTAAAGACCACAGATATTTTGACCGCATAAGCTTTTTTTTGTCCCATGCAACTGGAGACGGTGAATGTCCACACCACGTAGTCCACTATTTGCTTCTCCATGTCTAAACTCCATCGGTGAGTCCTCTGGCCGTTGTCCATCGCTGCTATTTGAGCTCATCACGCCTGCTCAGCAAACATGTCTGCGTCTCTGTGGTGAGGCCATTTTTACTGCTTCCACCCCCCAATAAACTTTATGGTGGTGAAGAGGCAGAGACGGAGCAGCTCCACTCTCATTAGCCTCTGTTTACCCAAAAATGAGACACAGCCGTTGCTACTCACAACGTGGACACAGTCACTTTGTCCCTGCTTGGTTAACAGAAATAAAGACATGTCACTGTTTATTCCTTTAAAGATGAAGATGAAGATAAAGAAATTTCTACTTTTAGTTTCTCTGAATTCAAATATGTTAACATGACACATGTTTTAGGACCTGTAACTTTAGAGCTGGATGCCAGCAAGTCATGTATGTAATTTGTGGTGATCTTTGTCCGCAGACTTTTGTCCTGCAAACGTGTGTTTGTAGAAAACGCATAGATTTAAACTTCCAGCTTGTGAGAGACTGCAAAGCTGCTTCCACACATGAACTGTCACCCTGAACTTCTGGACATTAACCAGAGGTACTGATTCAGACGTCAGATGGTCCAAATGTTACCTGGACTTTTATTGTGAGCCCCTGTAGTACAAAGTCCAGATGAAAGAGCGAGCTTGTGTGTGTGGATGGATCACGCCACTCTGTGCTGTACTGAGGTTTAAAGTGAGCGAATGAGTGGGTTGACGCCCACCACAGCTTGATTATTATTATTATTTACACTGTCATGGATTTGTTGTGCTGTAAAAAAGAAAAAGCCAATTTTTTTATCATGTTCTTCCTCCCGTACACTGTGGACACTTCAGACTCCAATTATCTCCTGCTGAGTGTTACATGTGTGAAATAACAACTGGTGGCAGCGCTTTTGGATAAAAGCGCTATATAAGTGGCCATTTACCATTTAACCATTTACAACTGCTGTGTCCCAAACTAGCTCTCTGGACATTGTCTGGAGAACAGGGTTCATGTTTTTCTTAGTGGTGGGTTTTTAGCCTGCCACTTCTGGCCTGAGCCAAAGACATCCAAACAGGGGGCATGGAGCTGAGGAGAAGCGGGGTTCAAATGACTGGAGCAGCCCACTTTTGCCCGTTATGGTTCTTTAGGGCCACCGGACCCCCCACCCTGGGCCCCGCTAAACACCTTTGGCGGTTGCAAATGGTGGTTTTTAAAAGTCGTTCTCGTTTCTGTTTTTGTCCCGATAAGTCACATTAAACACACACCAACAGGTCATTGGGAAACTTTATTTGCAAAAAGTTCAGGTTTCTTTACTTCGCCCTGCTGCAGTGAATGGAACTCAGAATACAAACAATGAAAAGTCTGGAAGAAACATGAGAATCCTTTGTTTTCCTTTTTGAATCCATGACAGGCTTTGGAATTAGTGTGGAACGTATCTGTTAAGGTCTTTTTTTGGAGAATAACTGATCTTCAGCTTATGAAATGAAATAAAAGTTCACACACACACACACACACACACACACCGAAACACACACTGCCTATATAGTTTATGAGTGTTGTTGGAGGTAAAATGGACTGAGAGGGGCAAAGGTCTGAATGAGGACACATGAACAAACACACACAAAGACTGAACCCAAATGTCTACTAACCTCAATCCAACCTGAACCCTACAAGTCTCAAGTGTGGGGCAGGTCTGTGAGGACCGGACAGCGTGTTCTCACTATGATGGTAATGAGCCAAAACACAACACGATAAAGACATGTACACATGCAGACAGCAGGATCCTGTGCTCTGTTTGCCCACTGTTCCTCTTCGCCCTTTGGACGCCACACCTCAACTGCTGCATCAGTCTGCAAAGACTTAATCTGTGTGTGTGTTCGAGTCTTTATTTCCCTGTTCTTTGACAGTTTCCTGTCAGAAAAGCACAGTGTTATGTAACTGTGACTGTTGTTTCGTGCTTGAACGAAATCACCTTGAAGTAAATTTCATGACGATAAACTGACCCAGTGGAAACTAAACAGCATTTCTGTGGAACTTCTGCACAATTCAGAGGCTGCAGCAGCACAATGTGAAATATACAATATTTAATATGTATTAGTGTACTCTATCCGCTAATTAAACCAATTACATGAATTTAGGTAAGTGACAGGAAATGTTCAACTTTTTGATCATTGATGAACCTTTTTCATCATTTTTCAAGCAAGTACTCCAAACTGGTTCTGGTTGGATGGTTTGGTGGAAAAAAAATTGAATAACTTTTAAAGACGACCATCCTTTTTTTCCCCCAAACTTACTAATACTGTTATGCACCAATTATACATTTTACTTTTATGCTCAAACCAACAGATGATAAATAATGAAACACTGGGGGAGAATGTTCACCAACTGGAAATCACAGCAACACTGGTTTACTGTGTTTTTCACATGAAGGAAAAAGCCGAATAAGCGTCTGAGCAAATGAGACTCGATCTTAGGATTAGTTCACGTACACTGGAACAGTGAGGTGCCCTGTTCAGCTAATCCCCATTTTTTTCCCCGCATTGATGTGAAGCTCTGCTCAGACGTAAATAAAGACTCACAGTCATAACTGGCTGAGTTCTTGTAGATTTACAGTTTTTTATTGTCCTCTTTTTGTGTCGTTTTTTTCCTTTTGCATATTTTAAAAGTCAGTCAACGCACAGTAACTAAACTCTCTACATCAGTGGGACTGGGAATGAACTTAATTCGGCAGCAAACATTTGCATTTCAGGCTTCACTGCAGCTTTGTTAAAGTGTTTTATCGATTATTAAAGTGATTTCTTTTTGGTACAATAGATGGGAGATCGTTAAATTAACGTGAAGCTGTATCTGACAATTTGAAAGCAGTTTGACAGATCAAATGTGCTTAATGATGCAGAATCATCACCTGAAATAATGGAACCAGTGATGATGGGTCATAAAAGGGTTTTAGTTTCTGGACAAACTAAAATTATGGTATGAGTGAAGCTGTTTAAATCCCCTTATTTGGTTGTGTCATCAGCTGCGTCTGCACTGACCAGAGAATCAGCTCTACCAACTTTTTACTTAATCTCCATTAGTGACTCAGATAAGATTCACATAACAATCGCAACAGAAACATTTACTGTAATTGAGCAGATTTTCTCTCAATTAGTTTCACTTTGCAAACTGTGCATTAAAGAAAAAAGATCAGCAGCCATCTTTACAATAAAGCTTTTTGTTTTAATACAAATTACATTTGAAAATATACACATGATAAAGTCTGATGAGTCAGATCATAAACATTTACAACATATTTTTCGTACTGTATATGACGGACAACTGAAAACAGCTCCGTCAGGTCTGTAAGGCACAGCTGAGTTTGGTTCTGCAGGAACATCAACACTGGATGTGTGACTACAAGTAAAAGATGTCATTGTAAGTTGAGAAACATTTGTGAATGAAGCAGGATAACAATTAAAATAGTACACATCATCATCATCATCATCATCAAGCTAAAAACAAAAGTGACTCTGAAAATATTCCCTTTTTTAAGTTAAGCTGAGTTTTCAGGCGTTGGTTTAATGTCTGTGGTGTCGTAGAGACATGAGTGAAGGGATTGACTGGGAATGTGCTTGATCCAGGTTTTCTAATGTCGTGGCCACATGATCAAAATGGAGCCGAGTATCAGAACCCAACTCTGCAGAACCTGCTGGCTGAGACTATGCACCAGATGGAACAACTTTGCAAACGTTTCCAGAAGCAGTCAAAACACAGTTCAGAGAAACAATGTGCGTTTGTCGTTCAGGACATGAAATATTTTCAGTGCGAAGCTCTGGGTGTTGACTCTGTTTGCAGCGTAGAGCTCTGACCACAATAATGTGTCGTGAAGAAGTCTTTCACTTTGCCGTTAATGAGGTGGAATTTTAGGAACAATCTGCAAAAAAGTCTGATAGGAGAAGAACCGTAGGTTCCTCAGAACTTTAAAGAACAATTGTCCAGTTCACTCACGTTCCACTAAAACGCCTCAGTACTCTTCTTTGATGTTCAAAGGGAGGGATGAAGGGGATACCAGCCCATTGCTGCCACTGCTGCTTGTCACCATGGCAACGCCGCCATTTCCGTGAAGCCCTCCTCCCGTGTTGCTGTTGCTGCCGATGGGAGGCGTAGGTGTGGTGGTGGAGGAGGCCGGCTGCTGGAGCTTCTTCTTGTTGATCTTTCGCTCCTTCGCCCGGCGGTTCTGGAACCAGATCTTCACCTGTTTACACAAAGACACATGGGATTTGACACATTGTGAGAAAAACTCTGAGATCACTCGGTCTCAACCTGGAAATTTAGAGACACAAGTCAGTTTTGAAAGGTCAAATTAAGAATAAATATTTCAGATTCTGAGCAATTTGTAGGTTATAGATTGAATCAAAGCTAATTAGTCGTATTGACCATGTTACTACACCTCATAGTGAGGTGAACATTCATTGGTGGATTGACTGATTACTCGTTGCTGGCCTGGTTAAAAATGACTGTGCTCAGACTGTGTCCAATAAAGGTGCAGTAAAATATCGTCAGCGGCTCTGATAAGGTTTCACTTCAGCCTCTGTGTGCTGGCGTACCTGTCTCTCCGACAGGCTGAGCGCTGTAGCGAGCTCGGCCTTTCTCCTGATGGTGATGTATTTGCTGTAGTGAAACTCCTTCTCCAGCTCCAGACGCTGGTGGTCGGTGTAAACCACTCTGTACTTGTCTTTGGTCCGAGTCTTTCCATCTGTAAAGCACCGAAACAGAAGCAGGTTCTCGGTTAAGTGGGACACAATCTTTGTGTCAACACCCGGCGATGAGTGAGACGTGGCTGAAAAAGTAGCTATTTTAAAGAATCATTTTAAAGTTTTCCCTTTCCACACCGACCAGACCCTTAAAATTCTGACTACATTTGGTTTAGTTGACTGAACTTTGGGTCCAAACTTTTAGCTCATAGTTAAAATGTGTTGGTTGCATTATCTGGAGTCAAATAGCAGGTTCAGCACTAAGTCCAATGTGATATGATAACTACGAATCAAACTCTGCAGCATGAAGTAAATGTTCATGTTCAGTTTTGTTCCCGTGCAGCTCTCCAACTAAAATAACCGTACAACTATTTAGGCAAACTAAGGAACAGAGCTGACGTCATACAGTGAACTCCACAGAGCACTGATTACCACTTCCTGTGTCCTGTTAGTGTGATAAACAGAAGCTTTGCTTCAGCCATGTGTGGATGATCTAAAACTTCACCAACACAACAGAACATAGAGAGCAGCTAATAAGTTCTCACCTTCTGCTGTAACAGCAAGAATTTGGGCCCTTTTATCACCAACCAGGACGATTTTGTCTGATATTTACTGTCTGCTCTCTCATCGTCGTTACTTATTATGCATTTGCCATTATGCTAAGAATAAAATGTATCGTGTACAGAGAGGCTATGGAGCTACAGGTCTCCAGGATTGGACTCCAAAGTTCTGTACTGCAGTCTCTGGGGGTCCAGGCCTGGCTGTTGGCCTTAATTCAAGTCAGTGGTCTATTAAAAGGATTTCGAAGCTGCTACATATTGAAACTTTAAAGGATCATTTTATCCAAACTTGTACGATTCATCCAGATCTCATGAGGTAAATGTCAGCAGTCAAACTGCCTTATTTCATCATGGTGATTTAAAAGTAAAAAAAAGTTATTTTTTAGATAAATGGTACATTTTCAGGTTGGTGGGTCAAACCAACCAAAGGAGCTGCTTCTTACTGTTGCTAAATGTCCATCACATTTCGCAGAAAGCGTGAGTTGAGTGTGTGTGTGTGTGTGTGTGTGTGTGTGTGTGTGTGTGTGTGTGTGTCCACTGTCCATGCCCGTCCGGACAAGATTACACAGAGAGTATGATTCCCGCTTTAATCTACAAGTAGAACAAGGAAGCACCACATTGTGGTTCAGTCACTGGTTCCACATTTGTTAGCATTTATTTGAAATGTGTCTGTATTGAAACACACACAAACTGTCAATGTCTTTGTCACTTTAACAACCGAGGTGTATGGAGGTGGAGCGTTTTGCTCTTTGTGACGTGTCCATGTTTAACGAAGCCATTTCCACTCCACAAAATCACACCGACTGTTAGTATGTAAAAAGGCGAATGAGGCGTATGGAGTATTTTATATTATGTGTTATAAAGTGCTCACAGAAAGTGCCAGACTGATGGAGCTGCTCCCTCCAGGACTCCTGTATTCAAATGGACAACCTGCCTGAGCTGGATTTGCATAAAATGAGGCCTATCTGCTCCGAGACATTTATCAACAGCGTTCAGGTGTTGGTTAAACTAACACTTTCACA
Source organism: Channa argus (assembly GCF_033026475.1). Classification (NCBI taxonomy): domain Eukaryota; kingdom Metazoa; phylum Chordata; class Actinopteri; order Anabantiformes; family Channidae; genus Channa; species Channa argus. Next base: position 13,236,077 of record NC_090218.1, read on the forward strand.
TGGCTTCAGCTGCTATTAGAAAAGAATATTTTGATTCGATATAAAAGGTACATCTTGATATAAAGCTTCCTTTAAAAGCTCATAAAGCTCAGTTAGAGCTGCTCTGAACCAGCTCTTACTTATGCTGCTATAGACTTCAGACGTTTGCTCCGGACTGATCAGAAGTGTATTCACAGAAAAGCCGCCTGCTGACATCACACTGTCAGACACACGTCCATTTACAAACCAAACACCGTGTAGTTTGAAGTAAACAGTTTTTTTGCTGCATAAAGTCTGAATTATAGGTCACAAAGAAGCAGAACGTTTTCTCCTCAATGATGAAACATGACATCAACATGATGAAATATAACCACAGTCACACAAAATGAACATAAAGAGATGAAGATGAACCACAAACACTACTTGCTACTAACTACAGGAGCAATGACTGAATTCACAACATGTCATTTTCTTAACGTACTTGCACTTTTCTTTGTTTACTTTACTCTATTACAAAGTAATCAGTCTGAGTCCTTCTTCCACCACTGCACATTACTGATGCATGAAGGCTGCTTCATTTATAATTCAGCTATCAGCACAACTTAGCTAAGTATTTGTACATCAGAGAAAACAAAGAGAGGGTGTGTGTGTGTGTGCTGCTACACTGGAAACGCACACTCAGCTGTGTTAAAGTTAATTAAAAGGCCTTCAGTTCTCGTTACCACACTCTGATTCAGTATTAACACTGAACACACACACACACACACACCCCGTCTGGCCTATGACAGGTCACTGGGGCGAATTAAAGCTCAAACCTTTTAGTTTGAGGGGAAACATCTGTCAGAAAGTAAAAACCAGCCATTTGATTGAGGCGGGCAGATAACGAGGTGCACGGAGACACTAATGAAGGAGCGTAAATCAAAAAGCTCTTCACCTGAACCCCGGAGAGACACAGAGACAGACGTTTCATCACTACCACATCAGCTATTCCTCCTGTGTTTCTGGACTTTGGACGGACCACGTTTGAGGCTTTTAGTCTGAGACATTTATGGCCGCATTTTGATCAGCTCAGAAGATGGAGACTTCAGGTCAAAAAGCATTCTGTCATCAATAAAGGGAGGAGAAGCCGAAGCTGCTGGACATCTTGTCCTTGTCCATTTGGCACTTGTTTCATTCAAACTTAAGTTGACCTGGAGCGTTTTAATTTAAATTTGTCCACGCCAAGTGCTTTGGAATGGACAAACATGAGACAACAAAGACAATAAAGCTGATGGACAAATCATAAGAGTGGAGACGACTCATAGTGGGTTTTTATGTGGATTATTAAAAAAATAATAATGCTATTGACCAAATTTCTCTGAAGCAGTGAATGCTGGATAATTTAATGTAAAAACTCCAGTGAAGAAAAAAGTCTTTTTTTTTCAAGTCACAAGAAACTGTGCAGAAAACACTGATTTACTGTTTGGTGGAAAAAGCAGGTACAAGTACAAACCGTCTCCTTCTCAATTGTACTTGAGTAAAAGTACTTTCCACCTTGTGCCATGACAAACTCAGGTCACACTTCAAAGTGGGAACTCTCTTGTAAACTCTCGTTTTCTCCACCCAGAGACAAGCGGGGGACAAAGCCCCGGGGAGACATGTCCGGGGGTGGTGGTGGGGGGACATTAACATCACAACAGCTTCAAACCGGCTTCACACGTTTGATCCGGCGACAGAGACACGATGGGAATCTTTGAGCAGGCAGCTTTTATGAAATAATCTGACATGAAAATCATAAATTGACATGGAAAAGTTCAGCAAATGAGCCTTAAAGTAAAAGATAAATCCAGATAAAAGCGGACGGTTATAACATCGTCAAGATGGTTTGACGGATACAAAAGTAAAAAAACTCCAGAAATAACAAAAAAGAAAAATCCGCGAGGGCGTGAGAAGCGAACATGTTTCAAAAAAGTGAATGAAAATAGATTTTGGGCAGAAATTCCTCTAATTCTGAAAAATAAGGTGAAACAATGAGAAAATGGTTAAAACTACAAATACACTAATATGGAAAATGCAAATTGTAAATTTAAGTGAAAAGGGAGAAAATACAAAGCTGCACCAGATGATGTTTGTAATAAAGTCAAATCCTCAAAGCCATAAAAACACACACGCAGCTGATTTATTAAAACAACTACTGTGTCCCTCTTGACTCTCTTTGACAGTAGAAGCTGCAGTTTCCGTCTGATTAAAAGTCCAAATGTTGACATTATTACTGCGCTGTGGTATCTGCAGCCCGAGTACAATTGTGCGGACATTTGAGTATCATCTCCTGTATCTGTCTCATATTAAAATGGGAAACAGTCCGCAGCCGCTTGCGCTACAGGAACCTGCACTTTAGGCCCAACAGCGGTTTAAAAGCTGCTGCTGTGTGGAACATGAGGTTCTGTCAGGCGGATTGAGATTTCAACCTAAACCAGGAAACTCTCTAAATTAGTTAAAATCAATTTCTCTCAACATGACAGGATGTGTAAACTGCTAAAAACGCGTCATCCCAGCTCTTACTTGGGTTTGGGGGCCGTTCGGTGGAGCGTCGGATCCAGTCGTACGGGTTCCTCCTTTGCGGGGATCCGGGGGACAGCTGCACCGCCGACGGGTTGATGGAGGGGGGCAGCAGCGCCGGCGGCTGCCCTGGGAACTCTGGAGGGCTGAAGCCCAGCGTGGGCCCCACCGAACCGGGCATGGGGGGCGCGGCGGGAGCCCCTCCAGCGGCGGCGGCAGCGGCAGCCGCAGCCGCAGCGGCGGCCGGGTGTCCGTAGTGGTGCGACGACCAGTCGTCCCGTGTCGGAGGTGGAGGGGGAGGGTAGGCCGTACTCCAGCCGCTGGCCCCGGACCCGGCCTGCTGAGCCGAGTGCGGGTCGTTGTTGATGCCGTGGTGGTGGTGGTGGTACCCGGCGAAGTCCGAGTACTGGGGCGGACCGGGCACCGGGAAGTTCTGCGGGCTGAGGCTGAGCCCCGGGTGACGGGTGACCGCGCTCTGGTGCGGGTACATGGCGGGGTCCTTGTCCAACTGCAGGTAACTCACGTACATCTTTGCAGGTGAGGGGACTCCCTCAGCATAGTGCGGATCCAGCCTGGCTCCTCTCTCACCTGGTCTACAGGTGAACCCAGCGTCACTGTGTCCACACCTCCACCTGTTCCGTGTCTCTGCGGTTTCTCCATCAGCGGCCCGTTAAAAACTGCGCAGTCACATGGCTCAGTTTTATTGCTCTTATCTCTGTCACTCCCTCCCCCCCCCCCGCCTCCTGCTCATTCTTTCTTCCTCTTCTTCGTCACCTCCTCCTCCTCCTCACACTGTCACTCAGCACCGACAGCAGGAACCACACGAGCTCATCTGGACCCAGACATCCAAAAGCTGAAATGCGCAGGTCACCGCGCAGGTTACCTGACGCCCCCCCCCCCCGTCCTCCTCCTCTCTCCGGGCTGCAGTCTCCTCTCTGTCGGCCTCCATTTGCATGACAGTCCGCTGCTGCACTTCAAAGGCCACTTCAAAGGAGCAGAGACAGAGCAACAAATGACGGGAAGAAGGACGGCAACGTCTCCGTCCTCTCCGGTCCCTCCTCAGCCTCTGTCCAATGATAAAACCTAAAAGACACGTTATAGTAAAATAAAACGACGTGTCAACAGTCTCTGTCCTCACGTTGTAACTGTCTTCAGGTTTAGAATTGAGGTATTTGAATCTCGGACTGTAGTTACAAATATATTAAATTAGAAATTCTATAATAAATCCTAATATTTTAATATCAATAAATTACCAATGTATCTAAACGTATTGAATTTGTTGGTTGGGTTGTTTTTTCCCCGAGAATTTATTAAAATAAACACGGTAAAAAGTTTGAATCATCGGTTTATCTTTTGTTTTTTTCTTAAAATGTAAAATATTGTTTAAATAATTGATTGTTTTTTTGTTCTTTACTCAAACTTAATTGACTATTAAAATGTTCCCTTTCGACTTTGAATGTTACAAAATCTAAAAATGAAAAACTTAACCTGATGCAGAAAACGTCATCTCAGCTCCGTTAATAAAATAAAATATTTAATCTAAAATAGGATAAAAAAACGTTTTGCATTTTTAAACAATTTACAAAAGAAAAAACCCAATGAAACACATATATAATATTATCACACATCAATAATATTACTGATGTGTGACTGTATTAAAAATGGTCCAGTTGGAGCTCTGTATTTTTAAAAAATATAATCTTAATCAAAATTTAATCTTTTTAGATGTTCTAGTGAGTTTCAACAACAATAATAATTACAAAATAATAATAATAATAATAATAATAATAATAATAATAATAATAATAATAATAATAATAATAATAAAATAAGTATTATTAGTATAATAACTTTAATCATATGTTAAATAAACACCACAAGATCTAAAGAGCTATTTTTTCTTACATGATAATATGAAAAAAGTATTTTTTAAAATTAAACTAAGAGCTCAGTTCCAACTTAAAAACAACTCAGTTAATGATAAATGATGAAATAATGATTGTCATTAGATAATATTTGATCAATTTAATGAAACGTGTTTCTGCAGTAACAATTAAAAACGAATTACACTCGTTGTGAACATGTTTCCCTCTCAGATATCTGCATTTTGCAGTGAAATTTCATTATTCAGCAGTAATTCCGTTTTCTGTCTTGTTCAAACGTTTAAGGAATAAAATAAATTAATCCTTTTTATTAGCTTGTGAATTAAAATAAAAAAGTTCCTTCAATGCAACACGGGGAAGTTTATTGTCGGTGTATTAGTACAAGCAACGGAAGCAGTAGAGTCACAAATTTGATTGATTTTTAAACATTTAGTTTGTTTTACTGCAGCAAATTATTTCTGGTTATTTTACAGAAATATCACTAATGATAACGTACGTTTCTCTGCAGGCGTTTAAACATTTTTATTACGCAGCTGTCGCTTCACATGTGTGACGTAATCGTGGGCTTTGGCGTGACTGTAATAGAAACTGGAAACAGGAAATGAAAGAAATGTAAGTATATTAAGTGTATCTATGATATATAAACAGTATAGTACGTAGTAAATTAAAATACATTTAAGTGGCTTTGACAATCATTGTGTCATAGACACAATAAAGTAAAATTTGTGTTATAAAATAAAAATCCATGATATCATTAAAACATTTTTTTGTTAATTGGATTTTGTGCCACTTTGAAAAATGTTAATTCAGTGTATGAAGATTAATGTGAAGTCTTCCCACCATCCCACATTTCTCTGACACCGGCCTGGAGGAGCTTCACCTTCTCCGCTGTCTTGCAGCCCATCAGAACACAGGCATGTCGTCCTCCTGCTTAATGAGAGTTTCAGGTGACACCAGCCGCCGTGTTAAATCACAACCGTTCACCAAAGTTCTCCTGGGCCATGTGGCCACAGTCATCGCAGTAACGTGACAGTTCTTTAGAGCTGCCTGAGGCTCAAAGGTCGGACACATTCAGCAGATTCCACCTTTGGCCTTTATTCACTGCGATTTTCCCCAGACTTTCCACAATGGTAGGTGCTACATTTTTCAGTAAAGACCCTCAGGAATCTGTACTTTAGGCAGATAAACAAAGGTCAAACAAACTGACAAATGAATAGTTTGATGCAGTGAACAGGATTTATACTAAACTTCCTCTTTTTGTTACTTTTCTCCCACTTTAAACACACAGAGGACATTTTATACTAAGAAGATTTCAGCCTCATTTTACACATTTCTGCACAGAATAAAGTCGTCCACCGAGAGGACTTTCTGCCGATCATGTTCCACAGGACGGAGACATGTCCTCCCCAAACGTTTTAGTAATATATTAATTGAAAGTTGCCCTTTACTATAATTATCAACATTTCCTCAATATGTTTTCAGAAAATTGTATCTGTTTGCCATAAATTCCCTCCCCAATAAAACTTGAAGCCTTTCAGTTTTATAGAAAGGAAGTTTTCAGAAACATGGCTGCCTGGACAGTGTTTCCGGGTTTAATTACAATGGAAGAGAAGCAACAAAAAAGGCAAAAACTATAGAAGATACAGTATCTGATATGAAAAGATTAAATGTTTAATACATTGTCTCAAAGGGATGATGTCAAAAAAACGCCTCTGAAGTCCATTGTCCACACGTTTGCCTGTGCTCAGTTTGCTCTGTTTGCTTTAGTTTGGCCTAGTTGTTGCCTTGCTCATGAGCACGGTGCTGCAGGGATTTAAACCTCCCACTTCTGCTGCCCTCCTGAGGAGGAATTATCTGTGTCTTTATGGATTTATGGGAGATTTATTGTTTTACACTGATGAGTATTTAGCTTAGTCTGCTGCAGTAAAATCACATAAAAGCCACAATAAGTCTCATTACACACATCAGTATTTGTGTTTTCAAGTGTTTGATAGATGTTATATTGGTGTTATCTTAACATGAGCAGCTTCCATTGCTTCTGTCTGTTAAACCATTTCAATCAACATTACACCCGTAAAATGCTTTTACTCAGAAAATTCAGCTATTCACAATGTTGACAAACTTTTCATTCCAGACCCTGAAATTCTTCAGATTTTTAGTTTTCAGTTTCTGTTTCTGTACAATACACAAACCATTTGTCAAACTTAAAAGTATATTATTTATTTTTATTTATTTATGAATATTTTGTTATTTTTATTGGCCCAGAAATTTACACTTTTATGTGTGAGTGTATCATCAGTGTAAGTGTAAACATGATCGGTAGGAAAGTGTAACATCATCAATGACATCATATAATTTCCTTTAAAAAGTCAGTCAGTTGTCAGGGAAACGATGTTTTGGTACAGCTATTGGAGCTAGAAGGTAGTGGAGGACAGTTGAGTGCGTAGCCATGGAGGTACACGGTTTCTTACCGTATTCTGTGGAATTATTTAGACAAACGTCTTCTGATGAATTTATTGGTTATCTTCTCAGTGTTTTGTCTGGAAATACTTTAGTGGGAACTCAATTGTGGATCGAGGAATTTAATAAATGTTCAGTGTTTTGTCATACAATGAGCTCTGGAGTGGATAATTGTTGGACCACCTGACTCTACAACACTATTGGCCTGTTTCCACCTCTGGGGACTAGGAACCTTTTGAGAAACTTAGTTCCTCTGATTGCATTTTTAACACAGGTTCCAGAGCTGAATTTCTTACATCTCAAACCCTTTTCTGGAGTTTAGTTCCTGGGAAAAAAAAGAGAACTAAATAGTTATTTTGCTTAGTGCTTAGTAGATTATTTACTAGTTTTTCATGGTTACACATATCACATGTCTTTGGGGCTTTTACTCAGTGACTTACTTTGCTTTGTGCACCTGTCACCCATCCATCCATCTTCCTCTTCTAATCCAATATTGGGTCACAGTTGGAGCAGGCTCAGGATAGTAATCCAGACTTCCTTCTCCCCAGACATGTTCTCAAGCTCCTCCTGAAGCCTTCCTTGGCCAGATAATCTGGAGTATTTTCTCCGTCTGCCCTGGGGTCCCCTCCCAGTTAGACATCCATCCAATGGGAGGTGTCCAGGGGTCATGACAAATGCCCAAACCAGCTCAACTGGCTCCTTTCTCAAACTGTCTCATAAGTTCTTTTTGTTTTGTTTTGTTTTTGTTTTTTTGTCCTTTCGGCTTATCTTGAGTTCAGGGTCGACACAGACACATCATTTTGTCTGAATGTTTATTTCAGTGTCTTGACAAGAGAGGTTCAGTGTCTTGTCCAGAGACGCTTCGGCATATAGCACGAGACCAAATGACAAAAAAACTTGACTTGAATGTAAATGATTTATATTCAGCAAATGTTATCTTTCACCAGTTGTTACGTTACACCCTGACATCCCCGAGTTTATTAGTTTGATCTAAAGGCGTAAAAAAAACTGTGCCAAATCAACATGTGGACAAAATGATCCGCTGTGTCAACCCTGAACTCACAGGACAAGCCGAAAGGACAGAAAATACAAAATAAATAAATTCTAAAGCTGAAGCCAAAGACAGAGACAAGGAAAGGCCTAATAAAGGAGGACAGAGCAAGAACTAAGAGCAGAGATAAGGAGGATTGTGTGTGTGAACTGGGTGTCCATCTTGTTTCTGTTTTCCTCTGTCACCTGTCTTCAGGTAAACCATTAACCAGCCAACGGTCATAAACTCCACTTTATGGAAAGTTTAATGATGGTGGTGGGTCGTAAACACTGAATCCTTTTAGGGCTTGCTGGCTGTTGTTCACCTTGACATAGTTTGCATGCAAGAAATAACGTCAGTGAGGGTCGAGTTTAACCCTGAAAAACTCCTCCTCCACTAGCTTAACTTACATGTAGCAAAAAGGCAGGCGAAATCGTCCCGTCAGTAAAAGATCGAGTTAATCAAAATGTAATAGAGAGTATATACAATGATCAGCCATAACATTATTACCACCTGCATAATAACCAGTGGGAGAGGACCAGTGGTAACTGGTACTGGTAACTGTACGTTATGAGGTAGTGCCTCCATGGATCGGATTTGTTTTTCCAGCACATCCCACAGGGGCTCGATTGAATTGAGACCTGGAAAATGTAAACTCATTGTGATCCTCAAACTGTTTCTGAACCGTTTTTCCAGTGTGAAACGCTGAATTAAGCTGTTGAAAGAGTCCACTGACATCAGAGATTAGCGTTTCCATGAAGGGTGTACTTGGTAGGTGGTGCGTGTCACAACAACATCCACTTGAATGGCAGGACCCAAGGTTTCCGATCATCAAACTGCCTCCACTGGCTTGCCTTCCTCCGATGGTGCATCCTGCTGCCATCTCTTATTCAGGGAAGCGTTGCATATGCTCCAGGCCATCTGTATGATGTAAAAGAAGATGTGATCAATCAGCACAGGCCACCTTCTTGGTCGAGTTCTGATGCTCATCTGCTCATTGTGTGGTGCTTTTGGCAGTGGACATAGGTCAGCATGTTCACTCTGACTGGTTCATGGTTATTCAGCCCCATATGCAACAAACTGAGTGTGTTCTGACACCTTTCTATCATATCCAGCATCAGCTTGAGCTACAGTAGCTCTTCTACTGGTTTGGACTACATGGGCCAGCCTTCACTTCCCGCGTGCATCAGTAAGGCCGTTTCCTTCCTTAGACCACTTTTGGTAGACCCTGACCACTACAGGCCGAGAACATCCAACAAGAGCTGGAGTTGTGTAGATCCAATCGTCTACACATCACATTTTGAAACATGAAAAAGACACTGAAATTCTTACTCTTGCTCATGTTTTCTGCTTCCAGATTACAGTTGTCTTTTTCAGGAAAGCTGATTTCTTAAGTGCCATGTAAACAGGAAAGTTGGTTTCTGAAAACAGGGTAGGGGAAACCTGGTTTTGGCAGGTAGATTTCTGTCAGAGAACGCTGATTTCTTTGCCATGTATATGAGAACATTTAACTGTGAGCCAGGCTTCCAAAGTGTATGACACGCTGCTTGGATATAAAAATGTTAAACAATATCACAACTTAAAGAAATCTACGGTCCTTTTTATTAAACATGAGTTTAATTGTTATTTAGAAAAGCTCTAGTCGAGGGCTGGATTTTTATTTTTACGTAATTACATTTCAAAATGATTTTCTGTTTGAACTCCACTCACCATTGATGCTGTGTGAACTGCCCCTTGTGAACAGGACATTTAGGGCTTAAAACAGAACATAAACTATTGTTTCTTTGAATTATTATAACAGTTTTATCAGTGTTTTTATTGTATTGAATACAGATTAATTTATGTGGGAATCAATATTAATATTGCTGCTGTTTATTGTGGGTTATTACGTAGTAGCAGAGTAAACCTAGAAATCTACATGAGTACCTCCAAAGTATAAATACACAGTTTACCTGCACAGAGACTTTTTTTCCCCACACAATGTGCTTCTTTGTTCCAAATAAATAATATTTGCTGGTTAAAATCTCACCTCCTCTGCAGCACAGTCTAATGATAAGAACATTCTCAAATAATTCTGTTTTTAACATTGAGCAGTTGTAGAAGAAATCGACATAAATGTCTCCATGTACACAGTGATATGTACCTGTGTACCTGGAGATATGTATCTTGTTAAATTCAAATCAATTAAATCCATCTCACTTCTGATTAGCCAGTTCAAGTCTGTTGGTGTCACAGTGAGGAAAAAACTGCAGTATTTTTGGTAAAATGTACTTACAGTAGTAAAATGACTCATTAAGCAGAAACCCCCCACTACTTTGACGGTGTTGGCCTTAACACACAGTGACGTTATCTGCTGCTGCCACCTTGTGTTTAACATTGGCCATGCTACCATCTTTTGCAGTATTGTCTTTCACTGGCATCGTTTAATTTTTCAATTGCAGATTTTTGTTTTAAACTCGTCATGTTGTTTCTCAATCATCATGTGGACCGTACTTCTGTAAAGTGTCTTAAAAACCACTATGGGGTTAATGTATGCTATGGACTGAAGTTTCAGAAGTCATGAGCTTTGAGGGTTGCTTCTTTTGTCCGTTATGATCCCGTGGAAACATTTGTGGACACTGTGGAAAGCAAGAAACTTTTAGTTTTAGTCAGATGCATAAAAATAGCTCTGAAGTTTCTTCCAAATATTTGTGAGCTACAAAGTAACCATGGACACAAAATAATACACAGTTAATTGTAAAAGGTGGTTGTTCAGTTCAGGGCGTTTGTGTCCCATGTGGTCATGGAGACAACAGAGCCCCTGAAGTGTCCATCTGCTCCTGAAAGGTATCAGTCTGTAGCTGAAAGAACTTCCCCTCAGCCGCAGATTAAAGTGGGCTGGATGACACTGATAATAATGGATGATGGACTAAAGTTGTTCAGGACAATGATTATTATATGAATGTTATAGGTTTAACAACATCGTATTAGTCTCTGTGTAACAGCTACTGCATCACAAACATTATCTCAGGGTTTTATAAAGTATCTATCCGTCCTCCTCTGTGTCATGACACCCAGACTGTCAAGTTTCAGCCCAGCAGCAGCTTTCTCGTCCTTGATCCGTTTGTGCAGTACCTGGGACAGATCTAGGACGAAATACTGATACTTTAAAACCTTTCACCTGTTTAAAGAGAGAAATGTGGCTCCATAGTCCATCTGAGTCCTGAGACTCTTTATGATGAGTTCATGTACAGAAATACACACTGAACATCAGTGTCAACATTGGATCTACAGTGATTGTCCCCACTACATCTGGGGGACATCATCATCAACCAACTGAGCTTTAAAGACCACATCTCCTCAGTCTGTATAACAGCAGATTTGCCCACTACAACATGAGAAAGATCAGAACCTACCTCACGGAATATACAACCCAACTCATTGTACAGGCGTTGGTCATATCTCGTCTCGATTACTGCAACGCTTTGTTGATGGTGTTACAGATATCCACAATCAAACATTTGCAGATGAGCCAAAAGGTGGCAGCTCGCCTTATTTTTAATCAGCCAAAAAGGACCCATATCACACCACTCTTCAGATCTCTGCACTGGCTTCCTGTAGCTGCTCGCATCAGGTTCAAAGCTCTGTCTCTTGCCTACAGGGTGGTTAACTCAACAGCTCCTGCTTTACTAAACTCAGTCCCTCAGTCCACAGTCCCTCCCCTCTGCTGTGGTCTGCAAACGAACGACGTGTGTTGGTCCCAGCACCGCACAGAAGAAACCAAGCAAAACTCTTCAGTGCAATGATGCCACGATGGTGGAACGAGCTACCAAACCCTGCACGCTCAGCAAACTCACTCTCAATATTCAAAAAACTCTTGAAAACAGAACTCTTCTGCACCTTCCTATGCACTTAAATCTATTTTTTTGTTTAAATAAAAAAATCTTTTCTGCTCTTTCTTGCATCTCATGAAATGTAAACACTTCTGAGAAGACTTTGCTTTGATATTTTCTCCTTGACTCAGACTTTTGCTGCTTTGTGCCTCACTTTTAAGTTGCTTTGGATTAAGTTGTCTGCTAAATGACTAAATGTGAACTTAACCAGTATAGAACAGCTGATTTAATTCTGGGGTGGGAAGGTTTACAGACAACTGCCCCTGTAAAGTGTTATCACAATTGTTCCTAAGACAACAGTACACTACAGAACATCAATATTCACTGTTTGTCCACTGCAGACTGAACCTCACACCTAAGCAAACAAACAACGTCCAGGTCACTGGTCTGTTTCATTAGAACCTCAAAGTCTGGTTCTGTCCTCTTTAGAACATTTTGTCTGTTCATCTGCTCTATGCTGCAAAAATACGGAACAGAACCACAACAAAGGTCTGCACAAAGAAACATGTTCACATTAGTGAATCTGATTATTAGGACACATTCAAGTCAGAACCTTGTAAACAGCTTAAACACCGTCATCATGCTCACACGTCCACATGAACAAACCAAGATATAAACGCGTTTTTATTTTAAATCATTTTTACCATCCATCACTAATTTATGTCATGTTTGCTGAAAAGGCAAAAGAAAGAACATCAAGAATCCCAGGGTGGCCAAGAAGGCTGCTAAGAGTCTGAAGAAGGCTCCAGCAGCCAAGAAAGCCCCCGCTAAGAAGGCGGCCAAGCTCAAACCAATAGGGCAGCTGCAAAGAAGTGAACAGAGCTGATTCTTTGTGGCGAACGAGAAGAGACGAATCTTCAACTCTGCGGAGAATCCGTGCAGACAGGGGCGGGACTTTATTTTGATTAGTACACATAAGGCCAATCACATGCGAGAACAGACTAGGATCATACCATTATGTGCAAGGAAGGAAGGAAAGAAAGGGGAACTGTGGCATTTGTTCGCGGGGTTGTTTTCAGTTTAGTCACAGGTTTGATTAGAACATCAGTAGTTTTCTAATGAAAAAAAAAATGGCGTAAGACTACATTAGCCAAAAGTATAAGGCCAGAGTGACGTCATCACCTACAGGCTCCTAAGACCTAGTTCACATATTCAAACCTTAACGCTGATCATAACCAAGGTCTAGTGTTTACAGTGAGATCGGTGCAGACACATAAGAAACTCCGCTCTTTATTGGTGGTGTGTGGCTCTGAAAAGAGCCGTTGTGGTGGTTGAAGCGGGTCCCCGTTTACTTCTTGGCGGGTTTCTCGGTCTTCTTGGGCAGCAGCACCGCCTGGATGTTGGGCAGCACGCCGCCCTGAGCGATGGTGACTCCTCCCAGCAGCTTGTTGAGCTCCTCGTCGTTGCGCACAGCCAGCTGCAGGTGACGGGGGATGATCCTGGTCTTCTTGTTGTCGCGGGCGGCGTTTCCAGCCAGCTCCAGGATCTCAGCGGTCAGGTACTCGAGAACAGCCGCCAGGTAGACGGGAGCTCCGGCCCCAACACGCTCAGCATAGTTGCCTTTGCGCAGCAGCCTGTGGACACGACCGACTGGGAACTGGAGCCCAGCACGGGAGGAGCGGGTCTTTGCCTTGGCTCTAGTCTTACCGGCGCCTTTACCACGTCCAGACATCTTAACCTTTGCTCGGAATAGTAAGAAAACGTTCAACACAGCTCAGTCAACGGCCTTATATTCATACACAGCTGCGCCATTGTTGATCACGTGTCATCGATCCTCCAATCAGCAGCCCTCATTTCGTTATATACGCTACAGAACAGCTGCTTTGCGCATTTTAGTAGTACGTTGTCTTATTTTATTATAACACAAGGAAGCATATATTGCATATGAATAATTTAAAAGCTACAATATCATGATCAATAAGGATTTACCTCAAATCCAGTCCAGACACTAAAACAGTATACTGTGGATGTACGTCACGTCCCTTACAACGTAGGTTCAGATTTGAAATCTCCCGCCTGCATGAGATCTAAAAAAAAGTGTAGTGTGTAAAACACACGACGTTTCATTTAGAGAATCTTCATATTGGTGAAATATTTACTACAGGGGAGGGCGGGGCGGTATATAAACGTTTAGTGTTGAATATTTAAGAAATATATATAAATAAAACCCATGACAATGTTAGTAAGATCATTGTTACAGTACATCCATCAACTAATAAAAAGAAAAACAAAATCCTGAAAGTGAAGTCATCTGCAAATCAATTTATGTAACTGCGCACCTGATGATTTGACGCAGTGCGGAGAACGGCGGTGATGCGCTTCACTGTAGGTGTAAACTTTGTAAGTCTGGGGTTGTGTCAAATAAATAGTTATAAACCAAACAGATATTTTCATTTCAGTTAGTTTCAGAGCGATTTTGTTAAAGACTTTGCTCTTAGTTTGTGTGTGTGGCTCTGAAAAGAGCCGTTGTGGTGGGTTTTGGGTTGGACCCTCTTACGCCCTCTCTCCGCGGATGCGGCGGGCCAGCTGGATGTCCTTGGGCATGATGGTGACCCTCTTGGCGTGGATGGCGCACAGATTGGTGTCTTCGAACAGACCCACCAGATAAGCCTCGCTGGCCTCCTGGAGAGCCATGACGGCGGAGCTCTGGAAGCGCAGGTCGGTCTTGAAGTCCTGAGCGATTTCTCGGACCAGGCGCTGGAAGGGCAGCTTGCGGATCAGCAGCTCGGTGGACTTCTGGTAGCGACGGATCTCTCGGAGAGCCACGGTACCGGGCCTGTAACGGTGGGGCTTCTTGACTCCGCCGGTGGCCGGAGCGCTCTTCCGGGCGGCTTTGGTGGCCAACTGCTTCCTGGGAGCTTTGCCTCCGGTGGATTTACGGGCGGTCTGCTTAGTTCTTGCCATTTCACTCAATGTATTCACAGTCAAAGAAGGAATGACGAAAGACTGAGGACCGCGGCTTTATAAAGGGACTGCCGGGGAAAGCTCAGCGCTGATTGGTCCAGGCGGGAAGGAGCGCGCGCACCTTACTTGGTCGCTTATTGGCCAAAAGAATTTGGAAATTCAAATGTAACCAATCAGAGAGACGGTTTAATGGCTTCTAAAGAAAGATAAATAATTTTATTAGGTTTTAAAATAGCAAAGTCCATTATTATGTAAATATTTGTTATATTTCTATACATTGAAACAGTGTTTAATATGAATATAAAAATATTATTATAAACTAATACTAGTAAGCCTTTATTAGTCTTACAGAAAGAGTAGGAAAAACAGTTGTTCAAACTGTTTTTATTTTTTAAACATGGATTATTTTGTAAAATGACAATAACTGCAATTCTTCAGTAATTTAAAAAGAACTCTTCACTCACAATACAAGACTCAGGCTTTATCTGATTTGACTTGTTTTTCCATCTCTGGTCTTTTAATTTAGGTGATGTTTGAAAAAACACAATATACAAAAAGTCACTAGTTAGAAAATTAGGTACATTTTATTGATGAAGATCATCCAGTGCTTTATACTTTAAACAATATAAACAACAACAACAACCTGCTGTTGGTTTGGATCAGTAACTGTTCTACACAGTCAAGTTACAAATAGTAGAAAAACCCTACACACACACACACACTCTCTCTCTCTCTGACCCAAACTACAGTTTCTGAAACGTAAAAACGTTTGGACCGATGAAGCCGCTACAACAGCTCAGTCCCGGCTTTTCTGACCAGTTCCCCGTAAGTTTGGCACAGATGGCGCTACAAATCACACCGGGAATCAGCTCTTCAGTGCGGGTGTGTGGCTCTTAAAAGAGCCTTTGTGTTGGTTGAGGAGGTCCGTTCACTTCTTCTTCGCTGCTGCCTTCTTGGCCTTGGGTTTGGCCGCGGGCTTTGCCGCCTTCTTAACGGGGGCTTTCTTGGCTGCCGGTGCCTTCTTCGGCACCTTCTTGGGGCTCTTGGCGGCTTTTTTAGGACTCTTTGCCGATTTCTTGACTGCCGCTGCGGGCTTCTTCACCTTCTTAGGGGATTTCTTAGCGGCTGCTGGCTTTTTGGCTGCCGCCGCTTTGGGCTTTTTAGCGGCTGCGGGTTTCTTGGTGGAGGGCTTCTTGGCTTTAACCGGAGCCTTCTTCTTCACCACTTTCTTCGCTGGTTTAGCGGCTTTCGGCTCCTTCTTGGCGATCTTAAAGGAGCCGGAAGCGCCGGTTCCCTTGGTCTGGGTCAGGGTTCCCTGGGTTACCAGCTTAGTGACGGTAATGTTGATCCGTTTGTTGGCTTTGGTCACATCGACCCCTTTAGCGGCCAACAGCTTCTTCAGGGCCGCCAGCGACGTCCCCTTCCGCTCCTTGGACTCGGCCACAGCGCTGACGATGAGCTTCGGCAGACTAGGTCCCTCCTTCTTAGGCCGGGAAGCGGCCTTCTTCTTCGGGGATTTAGCCGGAGCCTTACCCGGGGCGGCTGCTGTTGGAGCCGCTGCTTGAGCTGGAGCTTCTTCTGCCATGTTCGTTTTCCTCGGCGTCTGTCCGCACTCAGCGGAGGAGGCGGGAATTATAACGGATATGAGAACCGTGGAGAGGCAACCCGCCCGGCCGCGCTGCGGAAATGCAGAAAAGCTGCGACACTTGTGTTTTCTCCACTGCGTTTGGGGGATAAAATCCACAGAAAACAGAGGTTTACAAACACAAATGTTAGTGCAGCAATGAGACGCGGTCCTTACCTTCAGACAGAGCTCCTGTTTGTCCACAGGGACTCTTTGATTTGACTCAGACAGTCCTCAAACCTCCCTGAGACACCGTGACTTCGTCCAACCCGCAGCGAGTTTTCTTCACTTTTCGTCTAATAAAATTGTTCAAAGGGGGTCGTATTATATAATTCAGCGGTGCTGCAGAAAGTAGAGACCCCCGATGATGCGGGGACAGTGGGCTCACTCCCATAACGCGCTTCGTTTTGTTTTAATCAGTGAAGTTTGTGCTGGACGTAAACACACGCATGTTGTCTGTGACTGAACCGGTTCACAGACAGACTTCGGCCTCAAAACCGCTGCAAATTCACTTTTTATTTATGCATTGAACCTGACTTTTAACACAAGGCACCAACAACATGATTTAGTTTATGAATTATTTGGTTATTTTAGATTTCTGTAATATGAGCGGGTTTTAATCATGTGCCGTTGTAACACGGAAACGATCATGTGACATGAAGGGGATCAGGTTTGTCCCAGAGACAAATCCAAGTAATGACTGCTGTGTTTTTATGTAAGACGTGGACAGTTTTATTTTAAAAGAACTCACCAGCTGAGTTTATTATGGTGTTTGTTTGTTTATTCCTAGGTTTTATTCAGTTTTTTATCTGCATTAAAAAAGATATGGAGAAATATTCAAATAAACACATTTCTGAATGTCTACCTATTTTCGCTGGGCGTTTATTTCTAATTTCCATTTTAAATATTGTCTCCATTAGAGAGAAACGACATCTTGGCTTTACAGTGAATTATTAAGTGTTTTCTGTCTGATTTTATGTGTTTGGTTTTGTTAGATTATTTTTTCTTAGTTGTTTCACTCTTTACCAGTTTTATTTTAATTTTATTTTTTATCCCGTGAGTTCAGGGTCGCCACAGCGGATAATTGTCCGCATGTTGATTTGGCTCAGTTTTTTTATTTCTACTTTTCGTAATTTCTACCGGGTTTAGACCTGCACTGCAAAAATCAGAATAAATTTGTAATTTCACAAATACAAATGACAATATTGCATATTCGCATACCCTTTACTATTTATTCTGATCCATAATGAGGATGAAGATTTGTCCTGAGAAACTGAAAAGTATTATAAATTATTTGTAAATCAATAATAGGTTAATTAACAGGAATAATTCTAACTTTATTTTTTAGAATATATGTTTGACACCAAGACAAATTCCTAGTAGTGTTAAGTGTTCTTAGCTGTGCCTGGCAATAAACAGTTTTCTGATTCTAAATCGTGTACGTTTATTGTAGTAGTCTAACATTTATGATTCTACCAGAGTACTCTACTCGTGTACTACTACCAACTCTGGAGTACTGTCCCTTTCTTTGAAGTCTGTCCTGTCCGACGGGTCCTTGAACGCGGCCTTCAGTGGCAGTTTACATGTTGTTTGGTGGCGTGTTGCAGCAGAGCAGCTCCTTCAAACATTACATTTATCGTGTAGTTCGCCACCTCTCAAACCTGCAGACGAGCGGTGGTGGCCTCAGTCTCAGGTGAGTGTCTGTATTAATTTTTTCAGTGCTAATTCGGACCCGCTAAATGCTCCCATCTGCCTGCGGTTCTAACCCGCTGTTAGCTTTCTCCGTCAGGCTAACGTTAGCATTAATGGTGAGTCCTCTTTTCGTAGCTTCACTAACGGTTCAGGATCTTTGCTTTCGCTCGGAGACACTGTTGACTGGCAGTCGAGCTGTTTCACGCACTTTACTGCGGGATGGAGCGTGGAGATTTCTAAACCTTGATAGTAAAGTTGTGTTCGCAAGTAGCGGCCATTTTGGAGCAGAACTGAAGCAGATAGAAGAGACGTTCCAAGTAATGCTGCGTTTCTTCCCATTGGTAAAAACGCCAATCTCTATTTAATAAACTAATGAGTTATTTTGAATTTAAAATTTGGAGTTTCACAAAATAATCTCAGGCGACACAGGTGTACAAAACATTACCGATTTATCACTTTTGTGCACATTACTCACATCACAATAGCTGCTCTGTTAATTGCATCAAATCAAGGTATATTTCTATAGCAACTTAGCAACTAAAATGCTTTACAGTAAAAAATATTAGATTTTAGATTTGGATTTTTACAAAATCCAGAAGTGTAATTAAACACAATAATCCAAAGAACCAAAGAGACATTTTTGAAATACTAAAAGGAAATAAAAATCTAAGAACCAATTTAATAAGAATACATAAATAAAATAATTGAGCCACCTGGTCTAAATACAAAATGTATCGGTGAGATACTGTAAGACAGAAAAGAAGACAAAACAAATCAATAAATAATTTACAGTTACAATAACAATGTGAACCTTGCGGTTTTCTGCAATAAGTGGGGGTAAAATGTGATCAAATCATAATCCAAGTCACAAAGATAAACAAAATATTTTTAATTTAACTGCCATGATAATGTTAACAGCTTTTTATTTATGAAAAAGTGTACCCGTATTTCCTTAGGTTTTTCTCTTAACTCATTAGTTCGTTCATTGTGCAATGAATCATTGACACCAATATCTTCCCAATGTATCCCGATAAGAATCCTTAGAAGTAAAGGAATATCAGCTTCTTAAAACAATATTACAAAGAGAAATGGATATTGGGGTGTGTGTGTGTGTGTGTGTGTGTGAGAGAGAGACAGATGCACAAAGATTGTTTATAAGATTCACTCGTATCCAGATGTAAGTGGCCAATCTATTTGTCATTTCATTAGTAAATTACTTTAACAGTCAAAAGTTCAATAAATTACATTTATAATAAAATATATTACTTTGAAGTGATTCTCAACATTGTTGAGTACAGTCATAATAGAGCTCAATTAATAGAACAGAACTAATTGAATAAACTGCTGCTGACTAATTTGAATAATTCTCCAATTTAATTTTGAGAAAGAAAGTTGAAATGTTCGGCTTTCTGTTACGTGATTTTTTTTTATTTTTGTTGTTTGTTTGTTCTATCTGATTTTACTCTAAACTCTGATTTAGGATAGAATATCTGAAGACGTCATGTTAGGCAGTACACAACAATGACTTTTGTCTATATTTTATTATATTTTATATTTTAAGTCCATGTGAAGTGTAAAGGGAAAACACTGAAACCGGAAGCCATAATATAGCAGAGGGATCCACAGATGAAATATGTTTTACGACTTCTGTAACTTCTTTCAATGTTACTAACTTAAACTGTGTGTCCTGTGTTTACTCACATAGATATGTTGCAGTTATACAGAAGCTGATATCAAGTCAATATCCCTTTGCAGAGGATTCCACTAGAAGTCTGTTTGGATCCAGTTTCTGAGGTGTTGAGATAATTAAGTGAGTGGGAGTTTTGTTTCTTTCACTTGGCTTTTCAGGACACTCGTACTCTGCATGTTTACAGTGAAACTACTGTCCTGTTTTACAGAAAAGTCAACTAAATCTCTGCAGTCAGGACTCAACTTCTGTCACGTTTGGTTTTCAGCATGGAAGGCATAGATGACTACTACGTTTGGCAGCGACGCATTTACCATGGGATTAGGTGTCAGAAAGTTTCACTCCCCTTCCCAGAGTCAGTTAAAATTGGTTTGGAGTTCAATGCTGCGTTGGAAAGGGAAGAAAAGTTAGATCAACATCTGCTGACGAATGCTGTTATGCTGGAGATTTGTGAATTTGCCAAAACTGTGACCAGGTCTGAGAAGTATTTTTTGTTTGAAATACTAGAGTTCAACTTTGACCTTGGCGTGGATGCTGATAATGACATGCAGTCCTATGAGTATGCAACACGTGTTCATAATAAAATAAAGCAGCTTAAGGATGCAACGAAGCTGAGACCTCATAAATGGGCAGAAACATTTCCACTACCTGACCCAGACATTATAAAGGCATCCACAGAGTCCGAGGTGCCTAAACGATACTACCCTAAAAGGAACAAAATCACAGATATTTCACTCCTCACTGATGGCAGCAAGAACAGACAGTCTCCAGAAAACCAGAAGAGAGCGAGTGATAGAGTCACAAGCAGTGCGTTCATTTTAAAGAGAAAAGGAGGATTTCGGTTAAAACGAACAGGTGAAGGTTACCCTTTCTGTAAAAAAACTGGTGTGAATCTAGCTGTTCGACCACATGAACCGCCCAAACACAAACTAGCGCCAAATCTTGTGACCATCGGTCTGATGATGGAGCTTCTTGACTTTTCTAGAGCACTTTGTGGAACACACAAGCAGATGGTTAATGACATAGTCAAGCAAAACTTTGGCCTGGAGTTGGACAAAATTATGTTTCATATACAGTTGAACAAACTTATTGAGAAGAAAAACGCCTGCCTAACGCCCGAAGACAAGGACACTTTCCGAAAGGAGATGTTTCAAGTCCAGTACAAAAAACGTGAACAGAAGTATAAAAAGAGAAAAAACCCTGACACTGATTTCAACGACCTGGAAAAGCTAACTGTGGCAAGTAAGAGAAGGGAAACACTGAGGCACAGGGACAGTGATGCCCAAGAAATCTGGCAGGACTCTGATCTGTCATACATGTGTCCAGTTGATTTTGAGACAGAAATGCAGTCGGGTGCAGAGGCCGAAACAGAAAAAAATGATCTTGAAAGTTTGTCAGGAACAGCTGTCGAAACAAAATTGTCAGTGTCATTGGATGCACAAAAAGAAGAAGAGAAAGAAGCTTTCCGCTTTCCAGCGCAGCCTCAGACCATCAGCAACAACTATCATCTAAAGGACAGGAGTCCTAAAACAAAGGGTGGTCTGTTTTCTGAAGACAAAATCGGGGACAAAAAAGTAAAAACGGCAAAGCAGAAACTATGGATGAGGCGTGCTGCTCGCTGTAAACAACTCCTGAGGTTGAGCAGAGTGAACGACTTGTTTGCTCACTGTAGAGAAATAGGTTTAGACTTTAATGTCGGTTCAGGCAACAAACAGAACTTGGATCTACAATTACTCACCAACTGGGTTTTATTAGAAGTTTTTAAATTTGCAACTGCAATGACAAAGAGCCTACGCAGTTTCTTATTTGACATTCTAGGGAACAACTTTCACCTTTCTTTCCACGATGACACGCATCTGCGCAATTTTATTTATTACATCATAACAAAAGAAAAGGTTCTTCAGACCCACCCTGATAGGAAGAAAGCAAAGTTTCTCAGTAGTCCCTTTCAGTTTCCTAAGGTTTACAACATAGTTGATGTGACCAGTTATTCCCAAACTGAACTGGAACTTGAACAAAAGCAGCAGGAGAACTGGGATTTGTCAGGTTCAGGTACAAGCCATCAGAAACAGGTGAAGCGTCACCCGTACTGTAGAAAGTTGGGTGTAAACCTTTGGTCGTCAAAAGAACTTCCAGAAAACAAGAAGCTTGATTTGACTGCTCTCACCACGGGCGCTGTTCTTGAAATTTTTAGCTTCACCAGAGAGCTGTGTGGGTCAGTCCGTGAGATTGTTAATGATGTGCTTGAACACAATTTTGATGTGCATCTGCAAGGTAGGACAAGCGAGGCCGCACGGGTGATGAAAAAATGGTATGTGACACAGAAAAGTTTAATGAAAAAGCAAAGCATGTCACCAAAGATAAACAGGTGGCTGAATATGGTCGTCCCACTCAACAGTCAATCACAGTTCAAAACTCACAGTGGTCCAGTGGATCTGGATACAGAAGACGTAAAGCTTGACACAACAAAAGAAGCTTTGACTCTGAACACGCCACAGTACACAGAGATCAGCAGGTATCACATCTGTAAGAAAATAGGGCTGGACCTTGAGATCGACTCAAAATCGCAAACCAAAACAAAACTGGATTTAGAAGTGCTGACCAGGGGAGTTCTTTTTGAGGTGCACCAATATGTAGAACAAAACTGCAACAGATATGTTCCTGCTCTGTATGAGATTCTGGAGTACAACTTTGATCTGAGCTCCCAGAGCCACCGGAAGGTGGAGTTCGCTTGGTCCATTGCCTCTCAGGTGATAGCCATGGTGGGTAAAAATGGCAGGAAGGAGGGTTATCTCAGCAAAGTGTTTGAGTTGCCCATGGAGTTCTCTGAGTGTCCACAGATCGTCTGTAAAGAAGAGCAAGAGGACAGCTTTGACGAGCCGGACTTTAGTGATGAGGACGACATCGTGTTTGTCCGAAAACTACAACCTGTTGACCTTGAGGTAGAGTTGGAATAGTCATACTGTGAGAGACAGTATTCTGATAATATTGATTTCAGTCTCAGCTTTGACAGGTTGGTTTTTGTTTAGCCCAGTTCACTTTGGATAAAAGCTTTATATAAGTGGCCATTTGAAACGAACTGTAAATGTTATGGACCATGTTTACTGGGTTGGGCTGCTGCTAGAAGAGGAGAGAGAGATGTTACTACTCCATGGGATCTGCCCATCTGAGAAAGTAAAGTTTTTTTTGTTTGTTTTTTTTAAATAAAACAAAATTCAAAAGGCTTAGATCATTTTACCTCTGTTATTGTTTTGAAATAAAAGTGCAAAGGGCACCTTCGTTAATTTTGAACTAGCTTCTTTTGGCTCTAGTTTGGGTAGTACATGTGTATAAATGCCATCCCTACATTAAAATATATCTAATTCTGGCTGAAAAATGCCTCCACATGACATCACTTGGAGGAACCATTAGCTCAGATTATGCTGTGGTGTTCACAATATGAAATTTGTAATCATGGTCAACCTGCTTTTCCAGAGCTCCCCCAGATGACATCATCTTAACTGCCAATGATAACAGTTTTTCAGCTGGAAGCAGAGAAATATTTATTTATTAATTTACAACGTAAGCTAAAGCCATAAAAAGCAACTTGAAAATTGGTAAAGCCGCCATTTAATGTTGTGGCTCATCGGTGTAAACGGTTTGGAAATGTAGTTGTTTATTTAACAACGATTTAAATACAGTAAAAGATGAAAAAAGTGGATGAAACAAGTGAACTAATACAAATGTTTCTTACTCTGTGGACATTGAAATCAAACATTTCCAACAGTGTTAAAACCAGAAACACCTTATTACTGGAAACAGGAAACACTTTTTAATAACTTCAATATGTCATTAAGCGTCTGTGACCAACATGTCACATCTACTATAACAGTCTTACACGTCATACACTAAATCAAATTACACACATATTAATCAGCTGTAAATGTTAATGTGGATTTCAATTCAGATGTTGTGCAGTTAATTGGAGGTTTAACACGTGTGGGTTCTGGTCTTGAGTTTAGCAGATTAACTATTGTTTCAGTCTATAAGTTTGTTAATGAAAATGTGTTTTCCTGAGGTAGATTTATAGTTTTTCACTTTATCATTCTGTTTTATGAACTTTCTTTGACATTATCACGAACTGCGCATTAAAAACTTTATTATCATGGTTTTATTTCAGTCAACCACCAGATCCCTGAAATTGAACATGTTCACTACAAATCATAATGTAATAGTACTTTTCACTCCCCTGTGTCATTTGTAGGGAAATGAGAAGTTTGTGCATCAATACTTTTAGTCCTAGTCCACGACTGCTGTCTTCAAAAGCATGTAAATACAACGGTGAATGGTAAATACTTTCACATATTCAGATAAGGAGCAGCAGATTTGTAGAAATAAAGCTTGGTCCAGTAAAAACCATAAAAACTAAAGTTAAAAAACTAAATTAATTAAAATATTAAATGACACAATTAAAAATACATTCTACATTCTAAAGTTTTTAACTCTCTGATATCTGGCCTATAATGTATAAGTGCAAATTGTTAGGACAGATATTTCTACATGTTTCAAACAGTTTTTACCTTTTAGTGACCTTTAAAATGAGGTTGGATTAGTTTGAGTCAGTGCTTTAAACCCATGTAAATGTTCATTTGTTAATGAGTTCTGCTCAGTGTCAGTAACTGAGAATCACCAGCAGATGGAAGCAGGACTCCAATCTTTACTGGGACCAGTTCCTGTTTTAATCCCATCAGTACAAACCGAAACTGTCCACTGCGCAGACAGTACTGTAGAAACTGCAGCAGCATCCACTGAACAGTTATTAGAACATTTGTTCATTTTAAAACCATAATTTTAGTTTGTTAGGTGTGATTTCACTAATAACTGATTTGCTTTTATATTACAGCTCTATAAATATGAGCTTTTTGTAACTAGATTTGTCTGACAGCTGTTACTCTTAGTTATTTTGCAAATTTAGATGTTAAACTTTAATTTTATACAGATCCCTGCAGGTCCTACAAGTCCTCAACAATCCTGAACATTGTTCCCTGAAAAACAAAGCTGGTGCTTAGCAACCACACAGGTATTATTCTAAATCCACCTTTCTTCTCTGTTGGCCCATTAGTCACTTGACAAACCCTCACATTTATCTGCTGACCTGTTGGAGGGGCCCTACCCCCACTTTGGGAACCACTGAGATGACCAGTTTCCACCTGATCCAGCTCGGCATCAGTGATTCAGGGTTAATAATATGATGTCATATAGTGAGTGAAAGTATTTTCTACATGAATGCATGAATACTTTTACTTTAGTAAAGTATCTGAATATTTGCGCTGAGTTATTTTTCTCTTTATCTTATTGCACAAGTTCTCAGACAGATGGTGGGTCATTGTTTCCAGCCTGAGTCTCACTCTTCGTCCCCTCCTGTCACCAGGATGTTAACGTTTGCAGAGCCTCAAACAGTAAAAACCTCCTCAGTCACACGGTGAGTCAGTCTGACTGCAACTGTCAGATTGCTGCTCTGAAACGAACTCTGCATGAAGATGGGGACAGAATGCCACAATGGAAAAGCCCTAAAATAGAAATATTTATACAACAAAATACTTAAAACTACGGATGTAAATCAGTCATCATGAGTTTAACAGAAAAGCAGAAAAAACTGTTGTAGCACCTGCTGCACTTCTTGTGTTTCCATCATCTGAATATGGCTGTCGCCCTGTTTTCCCAACCTACACTGCACCAGAAACACCTAAAAATACTGAGTAAAAATAGAGCCTGACACGCAGAGAATCATGGCTTTACCATCACTGTGGGAGGCTGAAATTAAAGGCTACGGGTTTCTGAAACCAGATGAGTTGGTGCTTGTACTGTGGTGCCTGGTTGTCTTTTCCCATTTAAACAATCGTCACGTAACACTGGCTAATGGAGATTAAATGATTCATATTTTCTTTTTTTAATTAGTTTTTGCCCGTAGACTCACTTCAGTCCACCACTTTGGTCCACACTGAAACAAAGACAGAATCCGAATTAATCCTAATGACAGCAGCAGCTAATTTTTTGTCTTATGTTAAATGCTCTAATGCTTTGTGGGACTGCTGGTTGTCCTCAGAAATCAAAGTTTTGTCTCGGAGAGGTGAACTGGTAGGTGGAGGTGGAAAAATGTTGATATCGGGACATTCCTAACAGAGACTTACAAAACAAACTGTCTTCTGTGTGATATCAAACTTGTCGAGGGTCATCACTCAGTGCACGTTAGTGTGGACAGTCCACATGGACACAAATTCCTGGACGTGCACAGATCCGTTGTAAGTATGAACTGCTGTGCCTTAATGCAGTAGCATTTTTTTTGCTGTTGGACTAAAATAAACATGTTCCTCACATTAAAATAACTGTCTTTTTTTTTCCATTATGTGCATCTGCAAACAGCTAAAAACCTGCTGCTTCCCCCATAAAATGAGCTGGGAGGGTGGATGCTGCAGGAGACATCACTCAACTTCAGTCAAAACGTTTCAATGCTGAAGGTGGAGGAACTGATGAAGACCACTTAGAAAAGTAGAGGTCGCAATGAGTCCAGTGTGTGTGTGTAGTCTCTGATGTACAAAACAAACGGACACACTGTCCCCTGAGAGGCTCATCTGCACTGACACAGTGACACACACACACACACACACACAGCCCACTCATTCTCATCTTGATGCATAATCTGCTCAGAGACTCACAGCAGACCTCCAACATAATCCAACAGAACCAACGTCTCCAGACATTAAAAAAACCTTTATTCACACAGGGATGGAGGCTGCAGAGCTCACGCTTACTTGCGTGTGCAGCTCAGGGGATTTAAGAATCCACTCTGCAAATCTGCATTTAATTCACAGCTACACAACAAATCCTGAGAATTATCTGCAGATATGAATAAAAAGCAACATGTGCTTCCCTGCTGGATCACAACAGAATCTGGATGAGCTTTTTACATCCAACATGTTTTTACTGGAGCCTCCTTCATTTTGACTCAGCAGAGGAAAAACAACGTGTTGGGTGATGTATGGTGACATGACCACAATAAACAGGCAGCGGGAAATCCAGCGTCACTGTATCATCACTGTGTACGTTGATTTGACATCAGGATCCTGTCTCACTGCCTCCAGGTCTTTGGGAGCTGTTCTGAATAATGTAAAGCTTTGTAATGATCTGTGTTATAACACTAACACACAAGTGTTGAATTATTGTGTCTGTCCAATCCTGGATTATGCTGTAGAGATCTGGGTCTGTTCTAATCAAACCAAAAGTGATAAAGTCCAAAACAGTGCTATGAGCTGTTTGCTAGTGAAAGTATCAAATGGGCTCTAAACTGTCAATAACTGGTGATGTAGGATGGAGTCGTGTGAGGTGGAGAAAAGGCTGACACATTGTGATTATCTAATAGATTTATTATTATGTCAGACAATTGCTCTGACTACTCTACGGGCAAGAAAACATAATTATTTTCCAAGTTTGGGTTAGAGTTCTCATTTTTAAATGAGTTGTGCTGTGGTGTAATGTTCTAGACAAATGGTCAAAGTAGATACTAAACAAACCAGAGTGAGCAGAACATCACTCTCAAGCTGAGCAGAGCCCACAAGTCTGTGCACAGTCAGGATTTGGCATTTCTGAGTCTTTCATTCAGCGAATGAAGAATGAAGTCGGTCAGTGTTTTACTGTGCTGTTTATCATGAGCTTTGAGTTAAATGTTTTCAAAAGACTTTACTGCGTCTTTAAATTTATGTGTTTTTTTGTCCTGTCTCTGTTAGGTGTACAACACGTAAATAAAAGTATTTATTCACTCGATAACTCAGTAGCAAACAGTTTATTGTTTCTGCAGCGTGATTCTTGATGTGTGTTAGCTCTGTGTTTGGGCTCCACCACCTCCTCCTCTGCTGAAGGCCCCTGAGTCGGTCTGTAAACTACAGCTGAAGGCCCTGCACAAAAGAAAGTGGACATTGGCGTAAAATGGCTGCAGGTTTTTCCTGCTGAGACACAGATGTCTTTCAGTTAACGCCTGATTAACACAAAAAGAGTGGAACCTGAACCTTTGTAAAATGAGCAGTGGCGATGATGCCGATTCATTTCCCTCTGAATCCTCTGCAGATGAATAAAACTGGATAAAACTGAAATGCATTTTTAATGTCTTGAGTAAATGTATTTCCACCACTGCAGTGTAGTGTCAGAGCAGACTGGCTTTGGAATAAATGTCCACAGGATGTCAGCACTTAAAGACCACAGAGATGCAGTGAGACTCGTCCTGACATGAAACACAAAGCTTAATTTCCTCCATCAGTGGTGAGGTGAGAGAAGAAGTCTTTTTCATCTGATGGTTCCACTCATTAACTCCCTCCTTCCCCAGGCTGGTAGTTACTGTGGTTCTGGTTAGTTGGCTGATGGGTTTTTGTTGTATCTTCGTTCGCCAGCTTTGTTGTCGTTACTGTAACTTTATGCACAGAAAGAACAAAAAGGAAGTCTTTCATCTGAGGCTCATGCTCGTTAAAATTCTGCCTCAGAGACAGAAGAAGACGGATCAGGGATGAAAGACGAGTTTGCCTAGCTTAGCACAAAGACGAAGCAGCTGTGATCACAATTGCCCCAACAGTTTCTTCACCTGTTCAGGTGTGCAATGACGAGGCAGAGACGTTCTGCTAATTAATAGTCCAGTACTGCTATGTTTGTAAATGAAAAATACCATTTCCAAAAGTTCACCATCTTTCTTCTGTCCTCTTCTCCTTCCTTTGTTCCTTTCATTTTCACTCATATCCTTTCTCATTTTATCTCTTTCCTACATCCCTTTTCTTTCTCCTCATCTGTTTGCTCTCTGGTTCTCCAACCTTTTCCTTTGTATTCCCTTCATTTTTTAATTTCTTTCTTTCATGTCTCCCTTTTATCATTTCATTCTTTCCTTGTCTTGGAATTTTTTATTCCCTGCCTCAACTTTCTCGTCGTCCTTGTTTTTTCATCTCTTGTTTTCTCTTCTCCCTACTTTCTTTGCTCTGTTTCTCTTACTCTTTTTATTTCCCACCCCCTCTTCTCACCCTTGTTCATTTTCTCCTGCATTTCTTTTGCTGCCTTTGTCCAAACTGGTCCCTGTTAAATTTAACTGATTAGTTGTAAGAAGACCTTATCGCACTTTTCATTTCTCTGTTAATTGAACTGAAGATGAGTGAAGGGAAACACTGATTTCTGCTGAAACACACACAAGTCTTTAATTTTCAGATGCTTCGTGTCGACTGTCTGCCTCCTCAGCACCTGTGCAGGTTTTTACAGCCTCAGGCGAGATGACAGCTCTTCAGGATGATTGACAGGTGCTGGGGGCAGAAAGTGGACCACCTGGAGGAGACTAGGACAGGACGGTAGGTGTGTGGTGAGGTAAAACATCCCGAATATTAATGAACAGCACATTATCTGTGTGCTAACACTGTGCACTCCTGGGGATTTCTTCACATTAGCTGTGATCTGATTGGACACATTTAAAGGCTTTGCTCTCTCTGGGGAAATGAGACGTAATGGTAAAGTGCTTTGGATAAAAACTCTATGTAATATAATATTATAGAAGCAGATTACATGACTGTAAATGATGATTTAGGCTGAGGTGGGTGATGTTGGTCTCCAACACTGTGGACATTTCCATTTCCAAACTGCACAAACTGGACTAAGACAGACACAGTGAGGGACAGGTGAGCAGTCACTCCAGCAAGTTCTGGGTCCATCCCTGGTCTAAGTCCAGATGGATATGAATGAAATTCTGACAACTGACCCTGTTCTTAATGATATAATGACTTAAATTAGACCTGGATACATGTGGTGATGAATTTAGCTGAAGTCTAAATACAATGTTTGTCTCACACAGTTTCCATCACTTGAGAGGACATTTCACTGAAACATTTTCTAAACTCTGACATAAACTGATTTACATGATGTGATTGTAAAAAGACATTTATGCCCCCTCAGCCTGTAGGAGATTTAAAGAATCAGAGACAGACGGTGGGTAGACATGTCTCTTTGTGGTTGTGTGGATATATTTGTTTCATCCTTCAAAACTCCAGTAGGTAGATTCAGGCCTGGTTTTAGGCGTTTTGCTTAGAATTAGTTTGGGCTAAAAGCGAAGGAGGGATAAAAGGAGGCTGCAGGGAGGTGAACCCTCCTGTAACTAAGACAACGGCTGCATATGTTTTATAGTGACTGAAAAGATAATCTATCACTGACTTAATGTAGAAACATACATAAAATATTTAGTTTACTGGTTGTAGCAGCCCATTTCTTTAAGGCGTTAAATACGCAAAAACAATAATTATCAGGGATAATGAGACTAAGGCAGCAAAGGGAAATGTTTTGTGATAGTAGCTGAAGTCACATCATTATAAAAATGTGATGTTTTTATAAAAGCGAGGATAATGAGGAAAGAAAAGGTAAACATGACAGACACTGCTGATATCGGACTGACTGGATTGTGTTGGCCGGTAAAGAGCTTAGTGAGCATGGAGCAGCTGGACAGGCCTGATAACTACCTGCCAAACACACACACACACACACACTGAGGGGAGAATTCACAACAACAAATCAGTTGCAGCATCATTTCAGGATCTTTGTATCACTCAGTGTTAGTGACTTCATCCATGTGGACAGGCTCAGCTTGAACAAATG
This sequence comes from Channa argus, assembly GCF_033026475.1. Taxonomy (NCBI): domain Eukaryota; kingdom Metazoa; phylum Chordata; class Actinopteri; order Anabantiformes; family Channidae; genus Channa; species Channa argus. The sequence continues at coordinate 13,266,390 of NC_090218.1, forward strand.
GACTTATACAATGTCTGCAGCTTCTCATCAGTAAAACAAGGCCCAGATGTGGGTTTGACCATCAACATGAATCTTCTTCTATTCAGGAACTACCTGTCTCTGTTACCTGACGTTGGAGCTTGTACTGAATTCCCCTTCAGTCCATTGAGAATCAAACGAGACAAACAGCTGAGACAGAAAATGCAGTGGCAGAGACATTTATTCATGTTGCATGTGTGTGTGTCACTGGCAAAGATTTACACACTTGTGTGATGTTGGAAACCCTGGTCCCCTCAGTGTGGACAGTCACAGTCAGTTCACATTAAACAGTTCATTTAGCTGCTGTGCCAACACATTAGCCACAGTGTCAAAGTGAGGAGATGCTGATCAGAGACGGGAGGACAAACTGTCATAGGCTGAGAGACAGGAGCATCGTCTCCGTGGTCCTAAAGCTTTGTCTCTTTGCAGATGCAGCTTCTCTGCAGTCTGTATTTGGCCAAAAGCAACAGGATGAATTAAGGGAGACTCTAATCCAGACAGACGTGAGCCGGTGGATCCTGTCGTCCACAGGTTAGCTGAAGGCTAATCAGTAAATTCAAAGTGACTGCTGGAGAGATTGAGCTGCAACGCTTATCTCACTCCTGAGGAGAGACACTGTGAGGAGTTTTAGAAAGCAGAAAGAAGGAGGGACACGGGTGGGGGGGGGGCAACGGGGAGGTAAAAACAGGTCAAAGTTTTACATCATGGGGGAACTCCTTATGAACATGTTGCACTCCATCCATCACGAGAATCTTGAGGTGATTCAGCATCATGATCTGATGTCCTCCACCAACTTCTAAAACACAAGATGTTTTTAGAAACAAAAACCTAAAAACCACAGCTCCCTGGTTGTTTATCTGAATAAGACATAGATATTCGTCCTCATGTCCACCGCATTGATTTTGAGCCTCACGACTCCTGCTGTGTGAGCATTTGTTTGCACTAATACGTGTTTTTTTCTTTTTGTTTTTTTTCCCCTGTGGCGATCAGTCATCAGAGGTTGGAGGTCACTGTGCTGCTTAATTCACAGCTGCAGGCTGTAAGGAGAGCAGGGGAAGACGAGGACAGTGAAGACATGGAGGTTCCTAAAACAGGAAGTGATGGCTGGAATAAGTGCAGAAAAAATGACCTCAGGGAGCAGAGGAATGGATTAAATAACACATGCAGGAGAAAGCGGATGGGAGGACTGAAGGACTGAAGAAAAGCAGCAGATAAAAAAATTATTTACAAATTGAAAATTCAGAGAGTTGGCAGTTTGATTCTGTATATTTGCCATATTTGTAGCAGCTGTCTGTTCAAGCTTCTTTTTAACTTTGTTTTATATTGATGTGCAGTTTTAAAGCTGGAGGAGTTCTGGCTGAGAGGCCACAGACTAACAGATGAAGTCTGGGTCTGTCCAGAAAGGACGTCCTTTAAAGTCTGTGGGTGGGGGTGCAGGTTAGAATCCTGGGCATCAGGTCAGAGCTGTGGATATGTACTTTGTCCAATATATATGTAGAAAATTAAAGCAGGTTCTTCACTTAAGCTAAATCAGCCCCAGGTCACCATCACTTTCTTTTGGAACCTGCTCACATATTTGCATCACGTTTGATCATGTGAATATTTGGGGTGGGTTTAATTTGTGTCTTCACATAGTTTCTAATGCACGAAGACCTTAACCGGACAAAAACAACTCCTGTCTGGGGTTATTACAAGGTGGTGGTGGAGCTGATGTGTTTATCTACCAGCACTAGCTTGTGTTACAGTGTCCTGCCCAAGGACACTTTAACATATATAGGAATAGCTGGGACTCAAACCACCAACCTGCTCTCTCTTCTGCCCGAATCCACCATAAGCTCAGGACGTCCAACCGTGTGACCCAGTTAGAGTGTTGCATTTATCTGACCAACTTGTTCATGCTTTATGCTCCCAGCTATACTTAGTTACTCGTCCGTGTTTGGAAACTGCCAAAATCCAAACAGGGATTAGGAGAAGACAGTTTTCCATTCAGCTCCTACGTGTCCCCTGCAGTTCTTTTCTTTTTCTTTTTTTAAATCAGAGGAGCATCCAGAAACTGGTCAGGCCTCACAGTGTTGCCCAGCAGAGCTTTGGAGCCAGACAAACAGATTGGACACAACGGGAGACAAATGAGCAGAGACTCATGGGTAATTTGACTTGATGATGGGATTTGATGCTACGTCTGAGACCATTTTTTCCTAGTAAACCTCTGTTTCTAGTTCCCCCCTTTTAATCAGCTGGCAGTCATCTTAAGATGAACAAATGAATGAATGGAACAAAAGGACAGATTGATGGATGAATGGGTGAGTGCAGAGATAAATTGCTAATAAATGGTTAAGATGGAGGGTAATAAAAGCTGGTTTAACAAATGATTACTTAGATAGACTGAGAAATGAAAGGATGGATGGATTAATGGATGAACAAATGGATGGATGGGTGAATAGTTCAATTAGAGGACAGATGAATGAATGAATCAATAAATAGATGGATGAATGAATAGTTCGATTGGAGGCCAGATGGATGGATGGATGCACTTTGTATTTTGTTTGATTAGTGCTTTATAAATAAAGTTAATATTATTATGATTGAATGATTAGTTGGATTAAAGGCCGGATGGATGAATAGACAGATGAATGGATGGATGGCCCATTGGATGCTGTGGAAGTTTTTGTCTTAGCTGGCTTCCTTGTTGGATGGATAAATGGATGAATGGAGCAACAGAATGAAGAACTGCATGATTCCTGGTTTAGAGGAGACATGAGCCCTGGGGGGGTTCAAATAATATTTCCAGTAAAAACAGAAACTCCTTCTGACAAACAGAAATTGTTTCCAGAGTTGGGACATGTCTACATAAACAGTAAAGGAACATAAGTGAAGTGGACATGTTGTCACAGGCATGTGTGAGGGAGCTTGTGGTGTTTAATCAGAAAGAAAATGCCGACGGTGAACGTTGTTATGATTATTCATTGTGTCTTCAGGCTGCTTCTAATCTGCCACAGATAGGATTTTTTTAAACCAGAGCCAAGAGAAATAAAATCTGTTGATTAAAGGACTCACTCTGCATTTCATCATCAGTTATTTTATTGTAGCGTCACTTTGCACGGTCACATAAGCTGCAGCCTCCTCCTCCAGACTGAGAAGTTAAAATTAAAATGTGGAGGGGCCAGTCCTTAGATGAGGTGGGATTATACCCAGGCAGGGATGCTTCTGCACCAACCTCTGCAGTATGTTTAATTAATTTATACAGTGTTATAGAGCTAATTTTTCTGTTTGGCTTTATAGGTCCTTTGCTGTTTATTTCATTATTGAGATTCTTATCTTTTTCTATCCCCGTGAACAGAGGCGCTCTGTGCCAGCAGGCAAGGCAGGCAACTGGTTGGGGCCCCAGGCCAGTAGGGGGCCCCTCAAGGGCTGACAAAAGTTAAACTATGTACAGCACTGACTGTGTGCAATTGACATTTGCATTAACACTAGCAGCTTTCTAAGAGGAACCCGACTCTTAGTCTGTTGCAAGTAGCACATGATTCAGTGTAAAACAGGTTTAATGAAACAAGGAAAACCATCTGAAGAGCAATTATCATACTGGGAGAGAAAAAAGAAGAACACGAGGAAAAAAGCAAGATAGTGGTAAGTGGAGCAGTGGAGTTAATAACGGACAAATATAATAAACTAAATAGCATGAGCTAAATGCTGCTAGTGTAGCTGTAATTGTGCTGAAGAGACAGCTCAGTAACAGAACTTCCTCTGGTGTCACATTGTTTCTTTTGTTGACTTTGACATTTAACATGAGTTAACTTAGCTAACTAAGTTAGCAAAGCAGCCTAATGTGTCCAGCTGTGCTAGAGTCACTTGTTAGCTTAGCTAGCAGGCTGCTAATTATCAGCACCACTCAGTACTATTTACCTTTTCTGTAGTAAAAAGATAAAAGCTGTGTCCAACTGTCAAACTATGAATGCTAAGTTATGAAATTTAGACGCAAATACATTTGGACAGTGTACTATAAATCCCACTGTCTGTGAATGATAATATTTAGTGTCCTCCAGCAATAAGTAGATCTATCAGGTGCCTCTCAGGTCAAAAGCATTACACAAACCTTTTTACGTATCACTGCCTTTATCTGAGCTGTTTGTTGTCCTGGACTGACACACAAGCACATTTATGTGAAAAGAAGTTTCTGACATGTGAAGCTTCCTTAGCTCACTGTTCACTATCGGAAGAGGTGAGAAGCTAAACAGCCCCTGTGAACTCTGATGTAAATGTTGTCAGAGATCAGATATAAATCAGATCAGAGACCACATGTGTGTGAGATGTGATATAGACGTGAGCTGAAACAGTGATGTCTGTGGGTAAATTAATCGCCAGTGATGCACTGAAAACGATCTGATCACACGTTATTTATATCATATTGTTGTAAAAGCTTTTGTCCCTGGTCAGATCCAGTAAAAATACTGACTCACTATTACCAGCATCTGTTACCATGGTGATCCAACCCAATTAATACTAAGGCAGAGTCTAAAGTTTGTCATTCTGTGGACCAGGCCATAACATTTCACCACAACTCAGCAGAGTAAGTGCTAAATGCTTGAAGTCATATCTGCGTGATGAAGCTGTCAGCAGCTTCCTCATGTCACCGTGTGAGGCCGCCAACATTCCTGCAGCTTCTTTTTGATTTTTATACAGTTGCTGCAAAGAGTAAAAGTTTTTTTACAGAAGACAGAAAGAAGCACCTACAGAGCTGCTTCTCCCCGAAGAGTGTGTGTCTGTGTGTTCTTCAAACTGCCTGAAACACTGTGTGTGTGTGTGTGTGTGTGTGTGTGTCTGGTGGAAAGTCTTGCTCCTCATCTCTGACATTTCCAGGTCACTCATCTACAAAATGGCTCCTCTGCCTCCTGCCACGTCTCTTTCCTCCCCCTCTTCTTTTCTGTTTTACCCTCTCAGAGCAGGAAGTGTGTGAGAGAAGAAGAGAAGAGGATAAAAAATGAGCTTTAGATGCAGAGGGGAGAGTATGATGTCTAGTCTTCAGTCTTCCGAGTCTATGTCAATCTAATAATTACGCCACTTTTACTCTATCAATCATTCGTCCTTTGACAGATTTGAAGTCTTTCAGAATTTGTCGTTAATTCCAAGTGTTCACACTAAAATTCACGCTGCTTCAGGGATATAGTGGTGTGTTCACCTACAGTAGAAAGATAAGTTGTCTTCATGGATTCTAACATTTTGGCTTGAAACAAGGCTGTTTTATCTTAATCTGACAAGTTTATATTCATTTCCAAACAGAACCTGCCCACCTGGGCATAGACAGGTGACACAGGCACCAGCAGCAGCATTATAATAGATCAATGAATTTGATCAGTTAACAATCAGCTGCAGTACAATAAGAATCATGATAACACTGTCACTGTCCCCTGCAGAAAGACAGATGCATTTTGAAAAGGATGGAAATTATGTCAGATTCACTTCATCACCTCTAAACACACCTGAAAGCTTATTCACTTTTACAATGTGTGAATAGAGTAGATGTTTTCCTCCCACCTCATTGAACTGAGAGCGGACGACCCACACAGACTCTAAAATGTGCAGGTGTTTTGCAGGTGTGTTGTCCCTTCAGGACCCCGGTATTGTTTACGATGTCTTACTGAGACACTGTCATTACGTGTAATTGTGATGTCGATTCACTTCTGAGCTCTGGTTTTATTGTTGACATCACTAAGCTCAGATCTGAGATCTTCTAACTCTCCTGTCTGCAACGTCTCTTAAGCCTCATATGAACAATGTTTATATTACAGTGGAAACTGGTCACACTGCTGCAGTAATTGTTTCCTAACAATTCTTCAATATATAATAATTGATTTTCTTTCATTGTTAAGTGTCAAAGTGTCCTTGGGCAAGACACTGAACCCCAAGTTGCTCCAGGTGAGTCAGGTGAACACTATGCATGGCAGCCACTGCCATCGGTGTCTGAATGGGTGAATGGGAATTTAGAAAAAAACACTATGTAAGTGGCCATTTACCATTTTACGAAAGCTGTTGCTGCTGATGTGCTTTGACCAGCAAAAGAGGCAGTGATAAAAACGTCCAGTCCAGCTGTGGGTTTCTTCTGGTCAGAGAAACATGTTAATGCACATGCGAGACATGTGCTCAGAGAAGACTTTAAATACTTCTCAATGAGTTCTTGACCTTCAAACAAGTTTGACTGGCTGCAGCCTCTAAAGGAGGAGAGAGAAGTTGCAGAGAAGTGGAACCACGGTTGTGGATCCTGGTAAAGAAAAGGTGAGTTAACACACCTCTGTGACAGCTAATCAACAGGTTCAGTCATACAAAGTTCACAGCACTGCATGAAACTTCAGAGTCTGTGGGTCTGGTATATAGGACCATAACCAATGGTCACTAAACTAATTAGCTTCACCACCTACTGATGCTGTCGTGGCTGCCTCATTTAATGCTGTAATCATTAACACCGCAGAGCCACTGGGTGCTGATGGCCTTTCTGTGCTGCATCTTTTTTATTTGGCTGGACTGCGACTAAAACATGAGCGGATCATGTTGGAGTTGGAACCAACAGATGTTCAACATCAGTTACATTCACTGACATTTCTGCACCACAGGAAGTACATACATAAAAATACAGACAGCCTGTCTGCTCATGCAAACAGCGGATACAATCAGCTGTACGATCATAAGATTATTATATAACTTCCTGCAGATCAGACAACTGTGGAATTCAAGAGCCAGTGTCAGTATAATGTTTCACATGTTTCTGCTGAAAGAAACAGTCAATGGATCAATTAACTGTTAACTCCTGCAAATAACTAAGAGACAATAAATGAGCAGCAACAACTGTAAAGACGCACTGAACGACCACAAAGAAACAGGAAATGACTAGACCCAGAGCCTGTCAGCCTGAGTAAGCTGGGGGTGCTGTAGCCATCACTGTTGTCACAAAAGTCCCCAGTTTGTCCTTTTCTGTTTATTGAAACATCACATTTGTCGATTGTCATGCAGACAGCAGTCTTTCAGATGGATGCAAAATCTCTGCTGTCGTACCAACAGAGAACGAAGCTGCTGCTGATTCTGACTCGTACATGCAGCAAAGAGGACGGGATTATGTGTTTTGTATACTGCTGCATAAATACACATTTCTATAGCAGGAAAGTCATAGGGAGAGTGTGTCAGGGAAACTGGGGGGGTGTACACCGTTTGTTGTGCTCCCAGCTGAGATGCTGAAATCAGCAAAAACATTTTGCTTCAGAAGACTTTTGCTGCTTTCACTTGCACATTCCCACTGTAATGCCTGAGAAGGACGTCAGGAGGCTGTAATTGGTTCCCTTCACCTGAGCCTCACACACACACACAGGTAAACAAAGGCGTCATGGTGATGGGGTGAGCCTGTTTAAGCAGCCGCTGCCTCCTGAAGCAGCAGAGTCAAACACTAATCCTCCAGAGGGAGGAGGTGATGAAATATTAACCACACTGCCTGTTAAATACACTCACAGCGTTTTAGACCAGGCCACATTACACACGGTGGTTTTGTAACGACCGACCTCCATCTTCACTTTTAAACAGCAAACTGAAGAATCCATCGGTGGTGCTAGCGGGTTCTGGATCTGCTCTGATTAGTTAATGGAAATGTCTCACATTTTCTTACAGGAAGTCCCAATGTTCTGATCACAAATATGAATTCAACAACAATTTCAAACATCAAAACATTGCAACACGCACCAAAAAGCTTTTTAGAAAAGCTGTGACAAAACAGTAACAAAAGGTCTGTGAAATCCTGCAGGGACTGATTGTTACCTTATATGCATAAATTTGAGGTAACTTCACTTAATACTGTGGATGAGGACTAACAAGGTGGTTTAGTAAATGTTGGCTTAACTGTGGTCCAGAGCCATAGTGTGTAAAACCTGATCAAAGCATTTGAAGCCAGTGAGTCCAAACACCGATTTGCTGACAAACCTGTGTTATGTTTCTAAACAACTGTGAAGAAATGGGGTTTTGTGAGAGGACGTCGTGTTGGATGCATGGATGTAGGTTTGGTCTCAACACTGTTGAGGACACAGAGGTGAATGAAACAGATGTTCAGGACACGAGGGAACAGATCTTCACCTTAATAACTGAGATGACAGATAAAAGACAAGTTTGAAACAAATGATCTCAGTTCAGGACAGTTGATATTAATGCTGCTGTTTTCAGACAGCTGCTGCTCACTGAGGATGTACATTAGTTCTCCAGGCAGCTGGTACCATGTAAAACAGGACTAGGTTAGAAAGGACTCATAATGGGGTTTTATGACTACAGCTGGACTCACAGGACCAATAGACTTTTATTAACATACGGATCAATGTCTTAGTGGCCATTACAACCTTTCAAGAAGTGTCCAGGTTCATTATGTTCCTCCTCTGTCCACGTTTGTCATCTGACATGTTGGACCCCAGGAGCTGAAGCGGAGGACAACAAGGGTATAATTTTCTGATGCTGGTGGACTGATGTCTGCAGTTAGGCGAACTGGCGTCCCCAGCTTTTAGTCCACTGACTGTCTGTAGCTGTGAGAACATTTATTAATTTATTAATATTATTTCCCAACCCTCAACTAAACCTCGTTCTAACCTTGTTTCCAGAATCAATTCTGAGTGTAAGACAAGACTGAGCAGTTCCCACAGTGATCCACACAACAAACACACACAGAACCACATAGTAACACAAAAGAGTGTGTGTGTGTGTGTGGTTATAACATTTCTGTTAATAACCTCACTCACACACACACACACAAACACACACAGACAGATGTACGTATTTGATGAAGAGCTGAACTATTTAAATTCAGAGGAAAAACTGGTAAATGAGTCCGTGTTTACACACACACCTTGATGCTGTGTCTGTGGTTTTGTTGTGTGTTTTTCTTTCTGTTATAGATGCTGACTCAGCATTGGATCATATCTTGACCTGGTGTCTATCACCCCTGCTTATCCTGGTCTTCTCTCCTCCAACATGGTGCATGCTATGATGAGTGCAGAGTCCCCGAAGAACCATGTTCATAAGCTTGGGATCACGTCTCTGTAGGGTCGACATCAGAGTTTCTGCAGGTCAGACTGTGATTACACATAGTGTAATCTCCTCACACATAGTTTGAACTCACAGATTTTTATTTTCATTTCAGATGTTTCCAATTTCCTTTCAGTTTTGGCTCCATCATGGAACTAATTTTTACAGTTTATTATTATTAGGGAATAATTACATGAGTTTATTCATTATTATTGTAAATGTGTTGTGTCTGTGCTAAAGGTCACTACTGTAGCTCTCTTCTTCTTCTTCTTCTTCTTCTTCTTCACTAGGACAAAGTATGGAACACACAAACAATACACAGCTGGACAGGAAAATAAAATATTGCAAACACAGGGACATTAGTGAGTCTATAGATTTTCCTCATGGGCTCATTTTACAGTTGTTCGCTGTGATGCACTTTGTGCTGAAAGGTGTGAAAATGTTGTTTAGCTCAGCTGCAGGAGCTGAACTCTCCTTCTCTGCTGCTGAAGCAAAGTTTAAACTAGGCCAGAGCCGAGCGCGGAGAGAGGACGCCTGTGTAACTTTGCCTTTAAAAATACATGAGCTAGCAGCCGCCACTCCCCACATATCAAACATTAAGGAGCAGCAGTAAAGAAGTTTAACACACACACACACACACACCTGAAAGACATAGTTAAACACCAACCTGAGTCACTTCAAACCAAACTCACCAGTCTAGTTGGCTGCTACAAACAGGTTAATACCTGACTTCTGTCAGGTGCTTAAAAGGTTCCAAACCTCAAATCCGTCTCTAAATGGAAGAAAAACTGAAGTATTGTTGTCATTCAAACACAATGTGATGTAAATTGTGACTTGGTGCCAAACACCTATGAAGTCCATGAATGAAAACAGTCAGACTGTTGCATGTTGTGATGGAAAAACCATCTCGTCTTTCCACCGAACTGGTCAAAGCTCTGGAGAAAATCCACCGTCCTGAGGTCTGAGTGCTGAGAGCAGAACCACAGCAGGAAGTGGATTTTCATGTAAACCTCTCGATGCCTGAGTGTGAGCACAGTCACCTTCACAATGGCTGCTGCTGCATCAGGTCTGACTGTGGACACTGTCCTTGGTACATTTCCTTCATGCTTTCATCCTGAGGCTACAGAGACATATTTGACAGGACTAATGTGACGTCATTAGCCAGAGACAAAAAAATTAGTCAAAGCCACCAGCTGTAGGAACCACTTCACTGTTACAACATTGGGAAGTTTTTGTCATTTGTTATTTTGGACACATTTACACTGTGTCCAAAGGAAAAAGCAGCAGCAACATCAGTCTGTTCTGTCTGTTTTCAAGAAATCACTCTGACCTGCTGTCACAACAAATCTCCAGTAGACATTTTCACAAGTCTGCTTCTGAAGAAGACCACAGATGTTGTCCAAAGGATGGAAATGTGCTACATGCTGCCGCAGTATGTCCACAGCCTGTACTGCTGTCCAGCTCTGTTCCCAGGAACCACGGCAAGCAGACCCCCTGTGTTACAGCTTTTAAAGTCCTCCTGTCACACATCCTGGACTCCAGGTCCTAAAGGGGAAGCAGACTGAGGCGTTTCCTGCTTTATTTACGGTGGTTATCATGGTAATGGTGCAGGAACCCGCGAGGTGTCGGCAGTTTCTTGGTGTTTGATGCTTCAGGGCCCAGTGGGGGGGTTAGTGTATCCCTCTGTCAAATGAAAATGACAGTCAGGGATCAGCTGGAGGGCACAGCTGTCACCCACTGTGTGTTTGTGTGTGTTTGTGCGTGTGTGTGTGTGTGTGTGTGTGTGCACGTGTGTTGATGCTGCTGTCACTGTGCTCCAGGTGTGTGATGCTGTCACAGTTTGTGTTGAGGGTGAAAAAGATCTGAGCCCCCAGTGACCATGCAGCAGCTCACTAACTGACGAGTAAGCAAAATGAGTCACCACAGTTATCTCCATCTTAGGTTCTTCAGGGAGGCTTCATAATGTCTGTCTGGATACGACTTATTTGTTCTGTCCCCGTCCTTTAACCCCCACAGTCTGACCCTCACAGACCTGCACTGTCATGGTGGTTTGTGCACTTGTGGCGGTCAAACGATTGTGCTCATTACTCAGTAACTCTGTCCCTAAACCTGATTCTGACCTGCAGCTGAAAGAGTCTGTCCAATGACCTGGATCAATAATTATATTATAACTTCTGTGAGTTATAATATAACCTGAATCTTTGCAGTAATTCTTTGGAACTGTGGGCTCATCAAAACCAATGGGAGCAGATTCCAGGACAGTGTGGCTGGTGGTTGGTTGGACATTTACAGACAGAACAGCTCACTGATAATCATCAGGTCATTATGATGACACAGTGAGACGCTCCTGTTATTTCCTGCCACAGATGGAGGTGAAGTTTCTTGCTTAGGCTCCTGACAGGGTGCAGACCCACACCTCCAATCTGGTTTTACTGTTCTGACTCTTGGACACATTGTGTCAGTCTGTGTTTGTGCCTTAGATGAGAACAGAGAATAGTTTACAAGCTTCTCTGCCAACACAAGTGATGATGAGCAGCTGTTTCTTTAGATCGAATCACAAACACACAGATCTAAATATTTTGAACAAACAACACGTTGGATAGAACAGCTCTACATGTTGTTCAGATGTTTGTTTGTTGCAGGATTATTAGTCATTAAAATGTGATGCTTTACAGCAGTAATCAGCTATAGAAACTATGTCCTCTGGGGCTTTAAAATCAGCTTTTCATCGCCCGCATTAGCAGCTAAATCGCTTTCATTTCAGATGTGTTTTGTTGCTGGTCAGCATGACTCCTGCTCAGACCTGCAGGGCCCAGTTCAGTCGGCTCTGGGTGGATGTGTGATTACACAGAGAGAGAGAGAGAGAGAGAGAGAGAGAGAGAGAGGCTCTAATAAACCTCTCTCTCTTTCCCTGCAGGTCACAGAAAGTGTTGAGCTCGGAAAAAAGAATTTGGGATTTCTCTACACCAACGAGTGCGGTAACCATGGCAACAAGCATCAAAGACAGCGACAAGTGGCCGTGCAGGCGTGTGTAGACACACACACATATATACAGTGTACAGTTTAACTGCAGAGCTAAAAAACACCAGGTCTGTGTGTGAGTTGCTCTCTATCTACTGCAGAGTGAACTGGTTTTTTCCACCATTTTATGTGAGCATTTAAATTCTCTGCAGAAAATGTACCCTCACCACCCCAACCACCCCCAGTGGCCTAGAAACTCCGCACAATGGAAGAGAGAATGATGGTTAATACATGTTTTAGTTTGAAACCCTACATTCTTCTGGCCTTCACTGCTTCATAAAATGATTAATTAACAAAATCAGTAACTGTGATCTGTTATAATGTAGTAATCTGCAGTCAATCAATGGTTTCAATATTCAATCAGAATAGTTGTGTAATGCAGCTGTTTGTTTTCTAGATTGTTTCCATGTAGACATGTTTGTGAAGGGTGGTGGTGATTTCACGATGTGTTAAATCCTGGCGGTGTGTGTGTGGGGGGGGGGAGTGAACCAAAGCCCAGGGTCTGAGTACTGAGGCCGTATGAGCGTTAGTGGACAGTGTTGGTAATGTAACTTCTGCATTGGTCTTGTGATGCACACGGGTGTAAAAAGAGAAGCAGTAAAACTGGAGGAGGTCAGGCTGTATGGGTGGAAGATGTGGATCATCTGGGTCCTTGTGAAAAATAATTACTAAATGTCTGATTGTTTGTCTTGTTAGCACTTTCTCTGAGGAACAGATTTTTCGTTTGTTGCTATGGTGCTTCACTTTTGCAGCATCTTTCCGTAGTTGGAGTAATAAATTAAACGTTATACATTTAACTTTTAGTTAGGTTTTTGTTTTTTGTTTTGTTCTTCTTCAACATCCAGGGCGTCTTTTAGGGTTTGATTATCTTGCAAGAGAGAAGTACAGTGACAGAGTTTCAAGCCTCCATCCTATGCAGTTCTAAACTTCATACATCACACATTCTCCACCCTCAGGCTACTGCTCCCAACCCTTTACTCCTTTTATGGAAACCTTTTCCCTTTTTCAGCACTTTGATAAGCACCTGTGATCATGGAGTGACTCTGGCTCACTACAGTGTGGGATGGTCTGCTGTTAGACAATAACTGACCCTGGAGCAGTTCTGCAAACACTTCAAGACAAAACAAGTTTGAACAACATTTAAACATCCTTCAAAAGTACACTGAGAACATGGTTTCATTATAGCTAGGTAAGATGCAAGGGGAAAAATGTAATCCTCATTTAATAATACTTGATTTTTCATCACAATTCCCTCCTTTTGATTACATTTTAATCATAAGACATACAACAATATATAAATTTACAGAAATTCAACATCCATCATCATAATGTTGTATTGGAAATTCAGGCACTGTTTTTGTGTGATATAGACATCACTGCGGTACAGAGCTAAGCATAGATTAGAAAGTATTATATAGCAGTTTTAAATTCCTTTACACAAATTTACGCATAGTAATCTTTGTCACTAGAATCTATGTACAAATCAACATCAGACTGCAAAAGAGATGTATTATCATTTGCAGATCTTATGTCAACAAGTGCCATTTGATGAGTCATAGCACTTTCCTTGGCTCACATAATTAAACCTCTTACACATGGTATAAGACAGCAGCCACAAAAGGTTACATTTGTCAGGCCAACAAGTACAGAAGTAAACAGAGACAATATGACCGATTTTCATTTGCCAAATTTCTTAGTCAAAACAGTCGATCCAACTAGAATTTACACTGGAGTTTTGTGCAAATTCTTGTCTGAGGGATCTAAGACCCTCAAGTGCTCTTGCGACACTTCCATCAGGTGCAGTATTATTAGGAATAAAAGCACAACACGATTCCCCAAACATCACACAAACACGCTCCCTCTCAGCATCAGAGGCAGGATCAGAGGTGTTGTTTATAAATCTCTGTTGGTTGTAATATATGTAATTAATCCAGTCAACACTTTCATTGATGGTAAACCACCAACACAAAGAAGACTCAAATCCTGCAGCTAGCTGGTTTCTGGCTTTGTATTCATCTGGCACACCTCTGGGAACTGGATGATATGCACAATGTCTTTTCAAGTTTATTCCCAAGAACTCATCAACTTGAGAAAGGGCTTCATTTACAAAATATGAGCCGTTATCACTGGAGACTATCTCAGTTAGCAATGCTTTTGCCACTGTGGCACTGTTTGCATGTTTTGCAGGAAATACTTCCAACCACTTACTCCACATGTCGACCATCGTCAAGCAATATCTCTTCCCTTCTGATGGAGTGAGTTCTATTAAATCCATCATCAGGTGTTCAAATGGTCTTGCAGCCTGCTGTTCTGTGTGTACACGTCCTTTGTTATGTGTGGCACAGCAGATCTTCAGTTCTGAGTGACTGACACATTTATGCAATGATTTGGGTTTTTTAACACTGGCCATGCTCCCAATGTCCAGTCTGGGCCTGCTTAGATTTGGTGAAAATCCCTCATTTTGGACGTTGAGGAGTCATGATTAGATACAGCTAGATTTTTGTCCAAGACGTGGGACACACAAAGCGATCCAGTGAGTGTCCTGCAGTGACAAAGAGGGAGCGGGAAAGAGAAACTCTAAACCAAAGCATGACGATTAGCATTTTAATGAGCTGCAGAAAGCTGCTGAGGAATGTAAATTAAAACGGAGCCGCTGGAGACATTATGTGGGCCACGTAGTGTATGTGCAGGATAATCTAATTATACAGGACGAGGTGTGTAAGAGAGCTGTGCATTGTATGAACTGCCTGAGGAGGAGGTGGGTGTTTGGGGGGGGCTCCTGGTGTTGTGAGTGTAGTGGTTTATTAGAGCAAATCTAGTTCCACAAGACTGTGTTCACTGCTGTACAGAAGCTATGGACCTTAGACATGTAGAGGGACTTCAGTGATGTGGGACAGACCCTGTAGGATGTGATAATCACTGTAAGATGTGTTATTGTGCGATTTGTTGCTGACATCAGGGTTAAAATTCTTAGTCTTCCAGTGCTCAGCTCTCTGTCTGCTGCATGTTCCTTCAAACAGTCACTGACACTTGACATTTAATGATAGTTTCATTGTGCCTCAGCATCAGTGGTTCCCTGACATGAGTTTGTTTGTGTTTATGCAGTGTGTACAGCTGCTTTGCATTTCTCTAAGTGGTTTGGTATTTGTGGATTGGACATTTGTGAACACAAATCATCTATTGTAAAATGTTTATAGATGTAAGTCACATTCCCTCTGTTTACAGTGGCCACGGATGTTCGCTACAGGTCGTACACGTTGGTACAAAGTTGCCGGGTTGAGCAGAAGATGGATTTCAGAAGTTTCAGAGTTTGGGTGGTTTCCCCCAGAAACTGTCTGAAAAGGCCAAACTCCCACAAAATGTTGAAACTTGAGGTCCAGGTTAAAAGTCAACAATCTATGTCTGCAGCCATATGTGTTTTTTTTGTGCCTAAAACCAATCAAACTTTAGTGGCGTCGTGTCCTCTGGAGGACACATCCGCACAGTCAAACACCGTCATCCAGTTAACGACAAGGTGTCACTCTGAAGTACAATAAATAAACCAGCTTGGACTTTGGAATAGACATACAGGATACTGTACTACTGTGAGATCCTGAAAGAGAAGCTTGCTGTGGCTGTGACCACAGAGTCCTGCCCGGTGCCCCCTCTCTTGTCTCTAATCAGTTTATTGGTAATTTCCTCCCCCTCTCAGAGGCACATATCCAGTACATCATGTCACAATGATGAAGCATGTTTGCAAAAACTAATATTTTAACCTGCTTATTAGACTTAATTCAATTTACAAGTTATGAAGAAAATAAATTAGAATATGGAAGCCTAAAGCAGCGTCTGCAGTCCTTCACAGGCCTCAGTAAATGTTCCGATAACGTCATCCCAGAGACACATGAGCCGCTTCAGAGAAAGTGGTCATTTAAATTAGATTTATTCTAATATCTCAGGAAGTGTTAGGACTAGTCATGTTGTTTAGGCAATGGTCATTATTTTCCCACCAGGGGACATATTTGGTTGTGTCTATCTACAGTTACTTGTAGAGCAGTTTTTAAGTTTTTTGAGGCAAATCAACTCTAAAAGCTCTGAATTCAAATCTCTAGTCTTTAGTGATTTTACACAGACAGTTTCTGCATCCAGCTCCTAAAATATTTGTCTCTCTTTAAGTCATTTATACGGTGGCCCTGAAAGCTCAAAGCACTACAATTTGAGAAAACACATGTAAATATACAAAAACAACTTCACCAATTTGACAACACATGCCAGTTAGCAAACTAACATTTACTAATAATATGACTCTTTATTAAAGACAGTCCCACGTTTTCACATTTATATTTATCAAATTAAATTCTGTCGGCATCATGTTCCTCATGTAAAGGCGGTGCAGGACATCAGGCTGTTATCTGCTGACAGAGCCGCTGGCTCGGCGTAGAAGGGTTGTCCCGGCTCATACTGTAGGGACATATTTCAACCCCTATGACTCTTTTCAGGGAAACTGAAAAATGAAGGGTCGGAGTGTAAAACATGAATTAAGACTGAGCCAAAGTGTCTCAAGTCATTAAAGGAAGTCATTCCGCAGCTTTGAGATGTTTACCTCGTTTGAACAAGGAGCCACTGACTAAGCAGAGGCCACAATTATGACTAACCTGCCTTTAAGAAAACTGTTGTCAAATGTATTCAATTAGCAGCATTTTTAAACTAGATTTTTCTGTCCTGGGGGACATTCAGCAGAATAATCTGGGTTGGCTCCTGCGGTAAACGTATTGTGTCACTTCCTGTTTCTACACACTATGTTGGGTTTCTGCTGAAGGAATGTTGACTTATTAATCGTAGCTCTTACTTTACTTAAATAAGTGATTTCTTTGGACAAGATTTACTACTTGAGACATGACATACGCTTGTATTGCACAAACACCCACTCTTCTAAAAAATATAACTAGCTAACGTTAACTAATTCCATATTTAACTCATTAGCTCTGCTAGCTTAGCAGTTAGCTGTTAGCAATGGCTTCTCTGTCTCTCCTTCTCTCACTTGAACAGTGTGTCTCATGTTCAGTTTTTTCCTCTGCTTCCTTTGGTGATAATGGTTTATGTAACAAGTGTAAGGTTTTTGCAGCTTTGGAGGCAAAGCTCTAGGAATTGAAAGTGCGGCTCCACACTATGGATAATAAACCAGCTAGTCAGGCCCCAGTAGCTGCTGCGGGCCGACCTAGTATAGCCCCAGTTAGCTGACAGTACTCGTCAGTAGATCTTTATGTATAACAGTGCTAGACTGCTGCTTACCCATAGAATTTGTTGAGTTAACTTCAATTATTACCTCATCTAAACCAACAACGTTTCTGCTAAACCCTATTCCAACTAAGCTGCTCAAGAAAGCTTTACCCTTAATAGATACATTCATATCAGATATCATCAATCTATCTTTAGAAACAGGCTATGTACCACAGGCCTATAAGGAAGCTGTAATTAAACCATTACTTAAAAAACCCTGTGCTGACCAGGTGTTTTAGCCAATTACAGACCAATATCTAATCTCCCCTTTATTTCTAAAATAATTGAAAAACAATTATGTGATCACCTTCATAGGAATAATTTGTATGAAGACTTTCAGTCAGGATTTAGAGTTCATCATAGTACAGAAACAGCACTGGTAAAAGTCACCAACGATCTTCTCATGGCATCAGATAATGGAGTTGTGTCTATACTTGTTCAACTTTTTACTTTTAAACTCAGACAAAACTGAAATCATAGTATTTGGGCCTAAAATTCTCAGAAATCTCTCAGAAAGAGCCTGCAATTAATCCAAAATGCTGCAGCAAGAGTGCTGACTGGAACTAGCAAGAGAGATCATATTTCACCTTCACTAGCTTCTCTCCATTGGATTCCCATTAAATCTAGAATAGAATTTAAAACCCTGCTTCTTACATATAAAGCTCTGAATGTTCAGGCTCCATCATATATAGAAGATCTCATAGCACCATATCATCCCAGTAGACACTTCGCTCTCAGAATGCAGGCCTACTTGTGGTTCCCAGAATTTCCAAAAGTAGAATGGGAGGTAGAGCCTTTAGCTATCAAGCTCCTCTCCTGTGGAACCAGCTCCCAGTTCAGATTCGGGAAGCAGACACCCTCTCTACTTTTAAGTCTAGGCTTAAAACCTTCCTCTTTGATAAAGCTTATAGGTAGTTATAGTTATGCAGCTGTAGGCTTAGACTGCTGGGGGACCCACCCCCCAGTGCACTGAGCTCCTTTCCTCCTCTTGTATTTATTTGTTGTGAATTGGTGCTATATAAATAGTTGAACTTAATTGAATTGAATTATTATTTCTGTCCAAAAAAGATGTCTTTGGCCGTATGCAAACACTGAAGCGGCAGGACAAAACAAACTTTCCCCATGGAACAAATATTTTTATAGTTACTTTAAAGAAAACTCATGGGGGAATTTTCCAGGGTGAGTTCAGTTCGTGTGCTTTTGAGCTGGGGGGGTCCTCCCTGTTTGGGTATGTAGGAGGTTCCCCTCAGGGTGAAGGATGTAGCAGAAACTAAGCTGATCTACTTGGCTGGGCATGAGTAGTCTTTAAACTTAAAGCAAAGTAAGCAAACATCCCTTAGGTCTGTCTGCATCGTCTCTACCTCAGCAGAGAAAGGAGGAGAAACTCAGAGAGGAGTAAAATGATGCAGGAGACTAGTGGACAGAATAGCCACTGAATGTCCTCCAGCAGCCCAATTTCATCCCCTCCTCTTCTCAGTCAAAGGACAAAAGCAGAGAAAATGATTCTGGGAAGGTGGGCGTCTGCTCCGAGACATCTGAAAGTTAACTTTATGACAGAGTTTTGACAAATGGATGAGCAGGTGTTTTAAACCACCTCCTCTGTTTGACGTCAAACATTAATCTTCTGTGATTGGAGTGACAACGTTCAGCTTCGTTACTAGGACGTCATGGAGGAGCTGTAAACAGCTCCACTGAGTTTGGCCAACAACGTGATGTGTAATGTCCCAAGAACTTCTGTGGTCTCATTGAGTCACTTGTTAACAACCATCTTTATTAAGATGCGTAAAAGCTCAAAACTAGTGTTAGTGAAGTCGTCATTAATAATTTCTACTTCTGAGAATAAAATGTGGAAATCTCCTGACCTTGTGTTGATTACAGACCCCTTTTCAGACATTAAATCAAAAACCCTTTAAAAAAAGGTACTCGATGACCCCACAGCTGGAATGATGCAGGTCACATCTGTGTAGTACGAGTCATGGGTTTTAGTGTGACTGCAGGCAGATTCCCTGAAACAAAATCCTGGGTGGAGGGCATTACTTTCCTCCATCAGTCCTGAAGCTGTGTTAACAAGGATATTTTTAGTGACTTGATCTGAAAACTGAAAGCTGATTTCTTGCTTGTGTGAACATTTCTCAGAGCAGCTTAGTGACAAAAGTGGAGACTAATTAGATTTTGTCACTGTCAGGACGTTTGGCGTCATGTTAAACAGACTGAGCTCACTCTTTGTCCTGAAATATCTGGTATAAATCCCTTCTCCCCCTCTGCTTCTTTTTCATTTCCATTCTTATTCGCTCCTCATGTCGGTTAGCAGTGGAGTTGACAGCCATGTCAGGATTTTTAAAAAACGTTTTCCATCGCTGTGTCCTCGCAGATGACAGCTGTTATTACCCACTGAACAATAACTCGGCAGTCAGCGCTCCTGAGCAATGCTTAATATAGCTGCTGTTTCTCAGGGACTTAGGCAGGAGGAGGAGGAGGATGGATGTAAAACAACTGGCACCAAATCTGAAAGACTTGACCAGGACGGCGGACAAGACAAGAAAACCTGAAAGACACAAATATACACGACGTATGAAGCTCAGAACAGTGGATTGAAGTGAACATGTCCTAAAGACAGAGACAAGTAGAAAAATTCACTACAGTCACCTTGGATTCAGTTTCCATATCCTTCTGCAAACTGTGATCTTTGATGTCGTTTGGAAGATGAACAAATGCAGGAGGGAAGTTTCTCCAGAAAAGCTTTAGAAATAACACATACCAGTGACTGAGTGGGGTGTAGAGAAAGCAAAAAGTCTTCAGTGCAGATGATGAGTTCATGGTTTTAAGGATTTAATGCACCACGATTGTGTCAGACATCCTGCTGGTGCGTTTATGTACATCAACCAAAACCTAATTTCTTATAGTTTCTTTTTCTGAGCATCATCATGTCTGGTCTGGACTTTGTGTTGCTCATTCCAATTTAAAGCAAGTTGATGTAGTTTACCAGAGTGCAAGCACGAACCGAATTTGCTATTGTGTACTAAGAAAGAACTGTACATGGTGAAGATGAACGGTGTGTGACATGGGAAGACCAAGCCCAGATGGACACTGCTCAGGAAAACTACCAAGATAACAATGGCTACTTTCATGTACAACTTGGAACATCCCAGTGAAGTTGTTTTGGCCTGTATGCTGATCCCAGTCCTTTGTTATTAGGTACCGTCTGATGTGGAGGCCAGTCGAATCCAATCCAAGCCGATACTGTCAATACAAAATATGCTCAGCTTGGGACATCTCTGTTTAGACCTAAGAGCTTCTGATGCCATAAGACAAAATGTTTTTACGGTCAGCTGAGACCAAGACTAAACTTTTCTACAGGAAAGAATGACTGAGATTCATCCAAACAGACTGATGGATCCACATGTACACGTCTTTAATTTCATATATGGGGTGTTTGCTGTAAGTCAGAATGTGTAAGTAAAGCTAAAAAAATATTTAATATGTTTTGATTTTAGGCTGTAAAAGAATAAATGTGACTGTTTCAGGGCTTATTCACTGTGTGTGTGTGTGTGTGTGTGTGTGTGTGTGTGTGTGTGTGTGTGTGTGTGTGTGTTTCTGCAGGTAAACTGATTAGAGGAATGCTGACACTGATACTCTGGCTAAGAGCTACCACTTGGCTGCAGGCAAACTTTTTAATGCAAACGCACGGTCAGCTGAGTGTGTGTGTGTGTTTGTGGACTCATCACAAGTGAAGGGCCTCTGGACAGCTGTGACTATGAGAGGCATGATGGGACTTCAAACAACAGTGGTAGGACGCAGCATTGGAGGGAGGCAAGAGAGCAGAGCAGTAAATAAAGAGACAAACAGGAAAATAAGACGAAAGTGGAAAAGGAGAGAGAGGAGGGAAGGGAGGAGAATGAAAGATCAATGCTTTGAGAAGCCAGATGAAGCCGGATAATAAATAGGCACAGAAGCAGAGAAAACATATGAGTGTGAACATAAACCTGTGTGTGTGTGATGATCCCACTTCCAGGTTCAGCAGAGCAGGAGGTCTGCAGCTTCTTCTTCTTCTTTGTTCCTTTCACACAGCTGCAGACATGTTTTAATACTGCACTGATCTGACTTTCAAAAAATCAGCAAATCTGTCTCATTACAAATCTCACGTGTCCAAAAACCAAAGGCTAGTGTTCAGTTCAAACACTGCAGACTGTTCCAGTCTGTGGAAAGTAAAGTAAGAGAAGCACTCGACTCTCACCAAAACCAAAATGTTTCTCAGAAACAAAACTGAAATTATGAAAAAACTGTTGGTCATCACATGAACTCACAGCATAGTTATTGTTATAGAGATTCTCATTATTCTCTGTGTGTGTGGAGGACTTCTGTTAGTATCAGTAAAGAAAACCACATTTCTATTTTCTTACAGAATTTGTAATAAGTCGTTGTTGGTATAGGAACATTGGAACACTGCAGTTTCAGCCATTTTGTTTTCGTGATCATGTGACATGTCCACAGGCCAAAAAACCCCAACACAACAGGCAACAGGAATTTTTGGTGTCTCACAATTTTACAACCTGTAGTGTGAAACTAGTGGGTTTTACACTGTCCTACATTATGATGTGACAGATATGTGAGTGTTGTGTCTCTGCTTGGTCAGACGTCATCTCATAATTAAAGAGGTGTCTTAGTCTGCAGAGGTTTAACATAATCTATCTGTACGTCATCTTATCTAATTGTTTATCTTATTTGTCATCTCATTTTCATTGATAGAATAAAATAATCTAGTTGTGACTTTATTGTCTCATCTAACTCAATCTAACTCTGCCTTGTCCCATTTAATCTTGCGTAGTTTAACCTAAAATAAACCATCTAATTGTCTCCCCCCATTTCAGTGAGAGAAACAAGAAACCGGAGAAAAGAAAAACACAAATGAGCTTTCTGTGTACCTCCTGGGTTACCAAGGCAACTAACAAAGAGAGGCTGACTGTGAGCTGAGACAATCAGCTCAGTCACATGGAACACAGCCGCCCTCCACTGAATCAATCTGCTGTCTAATCACAATTATGCTCTTTAATTGCATTTTATTAACATTTTCCTGTTTGCTGCTCTGCCTCGTTTCCTCCGTCTCCTCTCACATTCATCTCTGGTGAGAGACTGATAGCTGATTAAACCCTGTTACTCTGTCACATAAAGCCTGTCAGTCCTGCTGGGTGTCTTATTAACCCTCATTAGCCATTTCTCTCTCATACTAATGACTCAATCTCATGACCAACGCCGCCCGCTGAGCTTGCTCAGTAAGTGTCTGTGTGACTGAGAAAGAGCGACGGAGGTTCACAGGAGGTCGGGGAAGGACAGAAGGACAGGGAACAGATGGGAAAACACGGATGGACAGAAACAGGAAGTTAATATGAACCAGAGCAGTGTACAAGAAATCCATCGTAAATTGTCCCTGTAATCGTAGTTTGTCCCTGTTTCCCCCAACTTCACTTCCTGTTTCCAGCTTTTATTTTGCAGCCCATCAGCCCTACTTCCTGCCTTTAGCCTCTTCAGCCACTTCACCACTCATCATCAGCCCTGATTCTTTTCCCCTGCTTCCTTGTCCTTTTAAAGCCGGCTTTACCCACAGTTCCTTTCTAGTTTGGCTTTGTTGTTGTTGTGTTCCATGCTTATGGACACTAGGCCTCCGGCTCTGTCCCTGTTTGGGCTCCTGTTTCTCTTTTCTGCCTGTTCCCTGTATTTGGACTCTGTGCTGAGGTTTGGTTATTTATTTGTCCCTGTCTGTCAACCTGTGTTTTATGTTCAGTTTGCGTGTTTGGTTTTTCCAGTTGATTAACTGTGGTTATATAGTTTTCCATTCTGACTTATGGATGGATGGAAGCCAGTTTCCCTCCTTCCCCAGCACAGTTACAATTTATTTTATCTTCCTTCTCCTCTATATTTAAGTTAATGTTCTGTTTTACTGTGCTTATTTAGTTGTTACCTTTAGTGCGTGTGTTTTTCTGTCCTTGTGGAGTGATTTTCAGATGCGTTCACCCCCCACTTTCCTACAATAAACCCACTTAATATTAAAACCTCCTCTTGCCGTCTCCTTACTCGGGTTGTTAAAATCTAAAACTAAATCCATGACAATATAAACAAAAAGAATCTACAGTACAAATAAGTACAATCGTACACTATAAATAAATATATCATCAACAAACAAACAAGCGCATGAGGGTTGGTATTGTTGCTCAGCGTTACAATCAGTCGTAGGGATGTTAATGGGAGGGAGAAAAGACCTAAATTATCGCTCGAGGCCACCACAGAGTCAAAGAAGGTCTTCAGTAGTAGAGCATTCATCTTTTTATAGAAGAGATGCGGACAGCTAATGTTGTTGCTGTCTCCACTTCTCTGGTTGTCCCTCCTTGGACCACTTTAGTATTGAAAGTACTGAGCAGTGCAGATGTTCTCAGAGTGGCTGTCTGTTTCTCCTGTTTCCCACCAACCTGTAAGTTAGTCGATGTTTAGGACAAACTAAAACTCTTATCTTGTACACCATGAAGATCTTTACCAAATTACACAGTTCCATTCCAGAGCTGCCGAGATAAAAGAGTTTTCTTTGAAATGAAAAAAATTGTTGTTGTTGCTCTGTTCTTTTCTCTCTTCACTTTCCACTCACCCAAACTGGTCAAGGTAGATGGTCGTCCACCCTGAGCCTTGTTCTGCGGGAGGTTTCTTCACTTCTCCACTGTTGCTCCAGGGGGAATTGTTGGGTTTTCTCTATACAGCTTTATAATCTTGACTTTATTCTGTAAAGTGCCCTGAGATGACTTTGTTGTGAATTGGCGCTATATAAATAAAGTTGAATTGAATTGAACTTGTTCATTTGATGGGAAATGAAAGAAATGATCAAAGCTCTGACAAAAATATGTGTCCCACCTACATGTTGGACTTGGTGCATAAAGGAGCATGTAATGAGGTGAACATAGATACTGTGACTGATGAGATGGACAATGAAGGATGAAGGACAAACATCTGGGGTGTAAATGTTTTGCTTTGATTCTGTCAAGAACTAACAAAGCTCAAACGGTTGTGTTGAAGATAAAACTGCCATCTAAACAACCCATCTAGTGAAAACCTGATCCCTCAGAAGACAGTGGAGGATGTAGATGGACAGACAGAATCCTGGATTATCTGGACTAATGAATGCACACATCACACACACTAGGTCATTTGTGGGCCTCCAGGATGGGCCCAGGGCTGTGCAGAAGTGTCCCCCAGCTGTGAGGCCCTCAGGCTGGGCAGCTGATTAGTGGAGCAGCTCCCTCCTGACGCCTGCTTCCCCCTGTGTAAGGGAGAAATGAGGCGAAGAAGGAAACGGAGAAGCTGTGGTCAATCAGTTTGAGAAAAAAAACCATGAAACAAAACAAATAGACACATTTGTCTTCATGTCTTTATCAGCGTGATGACAGAGTGAAGTCACACTTGACTTCAGTGATGCTGAAAAAGCCTTTTTTGCCTCTGACGACACAATTTAAATGCTGTGTTTGATTCTTCTAAATGCTCGTGTTGAAATTAAGGTGTCGATATGTCACATAAAATGACTCAGATCCTTTAATATTTGTAATATTTGAGATTTTAAAAATCCAAACTGTTTTTATTTATTTAGAGGTTGCATCCTCAGTCTCAGTGGAATTTGTTTCATACATAATGATAAAGACATGAATTAACTGTATTAAGAAGCTCAGAGCTGAAGCAGAGATGTTGTGTGAGGCCTGTCACTGTTCTGGAGATGACAAACACCAGCCTGCTGTCATCTTAATCTTTTAATGTTTAATAATGATGACTAATGAAAACAGTTTGATGGTTTGAAACAGTAAATGCCTGCAGAAACCAGAG
The DNA here is from genome assembly GCF_033026475.1 of Channa argus. Lineage (NCBI taxonomy): Eukaryota > Metazoa > Chordata > Actinopteri > Anabantiformes > Channidae > Channa > Channa argus. Next base: position 13,291,581 of record NC_090218.1, read on the forward strand.
CCAAGTTTGGTGTTGATGACTGGGAGAAAACTGAGCATTAACAAATGTACCTGTGTTATCAGTGACGTGTTGGTGAAGAAGTTTCTAATGACGCTGTTTGACACTGAAAACAGCAGCAGTGAACACAGTCGTCTGTGTCCTTGAACCAGCTCCTAGCTGCAGGCGGCAGCTGCTCCCTGACCTCTGACTAGCGGCATTGTGTGTGTGTGTGTGTGTGTGTGTGGTCACAGTAAAGAGTACATTCACAGTGCAAAGTCCTGAAGCTCCAAATGTGGTTGAAAACATGTGATCAACCTTTTTACTGCACTGTATGTGTGTGTGTGTGTGTGTGTGTGTGTGTGTGTGTGTGTGTGTGTGTGTGTGTGTGCGTGTGTGTGTGTGTGTGTTACACTCACCCTAAATCCTTTCATGTGTTCCTGAACATGCCTGGAATCATTGAAGCTTTATAGAGAAACGTGCTTATACGTAGATTTATATGTCATAGATTTAAACACACACACACTCTGTGTGAATCTGTGTGGAGACGTGTGGTCTTTTTCCTGACATATGGTGGATGAGATATTAACAAAGCTTTTAAATGCTAATCTGTGTGAGTGTTCACCACAGTGGCACTGAGAGGAAACATGTGGTTATTGTGCAAACTGTCAGTCTGGACCAAAAATTACAAGCATTTAATTTATCTCTGTCAATACACGTAACGTCGACACAAACTCACACTCGTTTGCACATGTGTTTCTTTTATACTTGCACGGACGAAGTGTTCACAAGACTTTTTCAGACTTCTGCAGGAATAATTCCGTCAGGATGCTCTGCTGAGGTGTGTGGTCTACTGAACTGACTTTCATGGAAGTACAGAGCACAACATGACAATGACAAGAGAAGTTATGTGAAGCCTCTGGGGTTTTCTGCAGTCATTGGTCAGATGAGGATGTGATGTACAATGTCCCGTCCATTGCTGTTATTGAATATGAACATCTTGAGATATGACGAGTTCATTTCAAAGACCAAATGGTAAAATATGAAACTATTTAAAGTTTTGTTACCACATATATAGGATGTTATCAAACCCAGACTTTTCTTATTTTCCCTTTTTGGAAACATAAAGTCAGAAGTTGAGCAACAGTGAGGAGCAGCAGATTTGAGGCTATAAGACGTAGAGATTAACAAGAAATGAAGAAAAAGAAGAATGAGCCCAACACACAAACATTTATTACACCATCTATGACTCACTTTGCTATAAAATAGCAAGTGTGTGTGTGTCTGTGTGTGAAGGAGGCTAAAAGCTAATTCACACCTCTGCGATCTTAGGTGTGAAACATTCATATAACACAGTGACCAGGTGTCACTTGAACATGAACACAGTGAAACCACCCGAACAGCTGCTGACAACCGACACATTCATGTTTTTACAAATCACAAAAAAAGAAAATATTGATGCGAACAAATCAGAAGAAATTAGGAGAAGCTCTGATCTCTGTCCTTGGTGTGTGTGTGTTTCTGTTCTTTGGTGTTAAGCCGTAGTAAATCCTCCCTTTGTGTTTGGCTCACACACACACACACACACACACAGAGCACAAACTAAGTTTGTTGGCAGCTCAGCAGACTCAGCAGGGAACACAGTCTGACTCCCACAAACAGGAAGCAATTACATTAATGATCTTGTATAAAGCAGTAATGATGCTGTGTGTTGTTGGATGGAGACACATTCACAGCCGCTGGTCTCACAGACTATTTACAGGTTAGGAAAATGTTACATTCCAAAAAAACCCAAAAAACAGAAGAAAATCACTTTCATCCTTTTCTGCTTTCATGAAAATTCACTTCCTGTGGAGACGACGGTCGGCGGCTGATGGACAACATGTTGAATTTCAGCAGGTGGTGGACAGCAAAGCTGTTAGTCCTGCTGAGGGACATTTGGTGGCACGAGGAGATAAGTATCGATTTCACTAGCACAGTTACAGGGACACGGTGGAGGAGTGGTTAGAGCTGCATCCTCACAGCTAGAAGGTCCATGTTCTGAACCCCTTTCTGTGTGGAGTTTACATGTTTGTGTGGGTTTCCTCCCACAGCCCAAAGACATGCAGGGGAATGTGTGTGAATGGTTGTCTGTCTGTACATTTCTTCTGTTTTGGCTCTCATGTGGTCCATCATCAGGTGTCAGGGTCTCATTTGCTGCAGGTTTCCACTGAGAGTCTGCTGCTCTCTGACCAACAGCCAAACCCACCTTCAGTTTTAGTAGAACGGTGTGACACAGTGCAGCATCTGTCTTTTCTTTCAGTTCTGGTTTTTATTGCTCGTGACGGTGCAACGGTGACAGCTTCTCTGAGGTGTTCAGTCTTCAGCTGAGTGGAGGACACTGTCAGGGGTTGTCTCTGCTCTGTTAGGCTGTAGTGGAAACTTTTTTCTTACTCTTCTTCTTCTTATTGGATGCTGCGTTTAGGGGTCACCACAGTGGATCATCCGTTTCCATTTCACGCAGTCCTCCCTGTCCTCCTCTGTCTCACCAACTTTAATGTGTCCTCTTTCACAGCGTCCATGAACCTCCTCTTTGTCTTCCTTCTCCCTCAGTCGAGCAGCTCCATCCTAAACATTCTTTTCCTGATATACCCAGCGTCCATTCTCTGCACCTTGGCACCTCGGTTCTCTCACTTTGTTTCCAGGCTGTCCAACACGTCCTCCCTCACTACTGTCTTGTAAAACTTCCCTTTCATCCTTGGATATTCCCTTCTATCACCGATCACTGATTAACGATCTGCATATTTGATTTGGCACAGATCTTATGCCGGATGTCCTCCTGACTCAACTATCCCCATGTATCCAGACTTGGGACCAGGACAAAGGGTAATCTGGCTTGTGCAGCCTTTGTGTCTAAGTTGGCTCAGTCATTAAAGGAAGTCACCTAAACTCTAGGGGGTGCATTCTGTCCAGGAAATGATTGTCCTCAGAAAGACAAAGAAACACAATGTGTGTACATACATGATTGTCTGTGAGCATGTGTGTTTGTCAAAATAGTGTGTGAGTGTTTCTTTATTGTTTGCTGTACTTGTTGGCAGTGTGTGTGGTATATAGTGTGATTATCAGCTGATTATTCTGCCGACTGCTCAGTTTCCATAATGCCCCAACCACACACACACACACTTCACAAATTTGTGACTGTCACCTCCCAAAATAAAGCGCCTGGATCTATTTTAACCAAAGCACGGCTCTTTAATCAGGGTGACAACAAAACCATTAGACAACAAAACAATCTGCAGTCCGCTGTTCAAACATTGTCCTCGTTTCCTCTTGTTTCTTGTCGTCCTCTGTGTCTGACAGTCAGTCTCCTCACACTCACACGAGGTGAAGGTTTCACTTTTCTAAATCAAGCCACACTCCAAAGACACTTTGTGCTAAAATAAGAAAAGCAAAGCAGCATGTGGGTGCTGATAATTCTTCAGTGACTCTTTTTAATATTTCTCCCATGTCCTGCTCTCTACTGATTGTGCAAGTGTGTCATTCTGTGCCATGTGAATCCTTTGTCATACAATTGAACATACTGAACCTGGTTTGGTATGAACCAGACATCTGATCTGGAGTCAGCTGCTCTACGCACACTGATCCAACACCCACAATGTTTTCTTATCTACAGTGGTGGAAGACACGTTCAGAGCTTCTAGTGAACTACAGCCTGGTCAAATCCTGATTTGAAGGTTTAGTTCAGCTGAACCCTGTGGCCCCTCCCACATCATGATGTTGGCGACTATGATGTTTGAAGGTCATCAGTAGTCATCAGCACTAATCACTACTATTGGTGAGGATGCAAAAGGTGTGAAATTTGGCCATTTAATAGAAATGTGTCTTCATAGAAATGGAGACAGATGTCACAGACTACACTGGTGAAGATGGGGCAGTTGATGAGAGGGATGGGAACAGGTGTGCAGGTGGGCGGGGATGTTCTGGTGATTGGGAGGACATCTGGTGGGCAGATGGAGAGTGGCAGGAAACAGGCAAAACGTCCAAAATAAACAGGACTAAGACAGGAGTCGTGACAGACTATTTCTTGGCCGCTAGCAGTCACTCGCTAACCAACTGTTTTCCTTCTGTTTCCAGACTTAGTGTACAAATAAAGTGAGAGTGAAGTCCGTCCACTCCTTTAACTGTCTCCTCCTAATGCTGGACTGTTACAGTTTGTCTCATCTGCTAAGACACATGTGTCCTCTCTGAAGTCCTATTATTAAAACAGTGGACACAAAATGACGCAAAATGTGTTGTAATATGTAAAATGTTCTCACAATAACAAACACAACTAGTGGTCAAACTTTTAAACTAATTCATACATTAGTAAAGTGTTAGGATTGTTTTCTTTCTTTAAAATTAAATAAATGTATTTTACTGTACTGCATCAGATATCATTCTTTTTCCACATTGTTGAAAACACAGAAAAGCTGAACACGATATAAACTAAAGTGAAAATACAGAAAAAAAGAACCAAATGAAACTTGTGGGTGGAAAATATTTTAATGAATTTAAATGAAGAAATGAAATACTGTGAATTTGACATTTAGTCCATTGTCTCCTGTCCATTAGTTCTTACGTTCTTATCAACATCACTCATCCCTCATCTGTGATCCAGACTAACAGCAGCACAAAGATGATAAACACTGATAGGACACATTTGTGTAGGAGGCTGCACACATTCACATCAGGGATTCATCATTGTGCAGGTAATTTCTATCAGCTGGAAACGTGTTTTTGTTTTTGTTTGACTCAGTTATTAGAACAAAGATTTGGTCGTGTGTGTTATTTTTTTTACAAAAAAGACTTAAAAACTGTGTGAAACCAGTGACAAAGTGTAGAAAAGAATAGAAGAATAGAAGCTTTCTGTTGTTCTAGTACAGTGATGATGAAGATCAGGTGGAACCTGGTTTCACAGAACACATGTTAGTTACTAAGAAAAGCTGTAAACAGGGACGATAAAAGCCATTTCCTGATGATTACATAAAACAAATGTTAAACTTCTGTCTTTCCCCTGGAATCACATGCACAGTTTGGACAATTGGCGCAAACTTTCACAGCATGTCCAGAACAAGAACCAAATGTCAGTTTCTTTCGTTAATGTCACACATGCAGGGCATTGATGAGCCACCAGTGTTTATTTTTAGGGTTGTGTGTCCACGCCGAGCTTTATTTTGACGTTGTTTTAATCCTCTGGTTCAGGCTGAGGAAACCAAACGGCAGCTTCCAACAGACACAGACGTGGATTATTTGTCTCTTTGCCAATTATCAGGCTGATAAACACATCCATGGTTGACTAACGGCCTCCTGCCATAAACGCAGCCCGTGTCACTGAAGTAGCTCCATGATTCATGAAAATGACGAAGGAAGAGAGCAAAGAGCAGATAGAGACAGCTGGGATGATGAGGGAGGAAAAGAAGACAAAGTGTCAGACAGAAGACTAAAGAAGAAGAGAGAAGGAGGAGACAGAAGTTTAATGTGAGAGTTGTTTTTTATTTTCCACTGAAAAAAGACAGTCCAAAGAAAAAGAGAAGGAGAACAGAAAGGAGGCAGACAGATGGGTGGATGAAACACACAGGGAGAAAAACCTCCAGGAACAAAGAAAGAGTCGAAGGAAAGAGGAGCAGAGGGAAGAGCAAAGGCAGAGGGAGAGTGGAGGAGGACTGCAGCAGAAGGTGTCGATGAACAGGCAGTTTGAAGCAGGTTAATGAGCCGACATGAAACAGAATGATAGAGCGACTAGGTAATTAACACACACATGCACCTGGAGTCAGGGCAGGACAGGACTCTGGAGTTCAGATGTGATGTCCTGATGCATGTGTGTGTCAGGTTTTCCCAAAAGACAAAACCTGGAAAAGTGAAGTTCGATGTCTGTACAATAAATATGAATCTACCTTACGACCAGCAGCTTCCATGTGGATCAGACTCTGGTTCCTCCCAGAACAGTCCATCGGCCTGTGAAGCTGCCAGGAGCTGTTTAAAACCCAGAATAGTCAGTGTCATCTTTTCCTTTGGGAGGCAGGAACAAATAAGAGGTTGGAGGTTTTGACTTTGTCCTGCTACCTCACTGTCCAGACTGTCCTGTGAAAAAATGACTAGGTTGTTTGTACAAACAGGAAAAGAACAACACAAATCTATTACAGTAGTGAGGATAACACAGTCAGCTGGTATTTAGGAATCGACACAGCAATTCAATTCAATTCAATTCAACTTTATTTATATAGCGCCAATTCACAACAAAGTCATCTCAGGGCACTTTACAGAATAAAGTCAAGATTATAAAGATATATAAAGAGAACCCAACAATTCCCCCTGGAGCAAGCCATAGGCAACAGTGGAGAGGAAAAACTCCCTTTAACGGAAGAAACCTCCAGCAGAACCAGGCTCAGGGTGGACGGCCATCTGCCTCGACCGGTTGGGGTGAGTGGAAAGGGGAGAGCAGAGGACTGTCTCTTGAATTTGTGTCAACCTTGCCGCCATTATGGTCCCATTGTTAGTGACAGTGTCCACCAAACAAAGGACATTGATGGGCAGTAAAGGCTGCAAGACTTGCACACGTCACCTTTGCTACAGAATCAGGAAACATTGTAATATACTGCAGCAGGTGATTTCATCATTACGCCATCCTGTGCTGGATGGGAAAAATTGACTTGCTGACCTCACTGTTGACATGTGGGAGAAAACCCAGATGTCCTGTGACAAACCAGACCGACCCCTCAGGAGCTTCCCATCATCATTAATGTCTGAAGGCTGCCACTGAATGTGCAGAATTACCCCCAGCAGGCTACAGTTATTAGAGCAGCTGAAGCCACTGAGACCATAATGACTGCTGGAAAAGTACTGACTCAGTATTTCCACAGAGCTGCTGGGATGTTCACAGATCAGCAATATCAGCTGATAATGTGACAATGCAGTGTTAAGCTGAGCAAAACCAGCACTGATGATTTTTGGATCACAGCAGGAGACACATTTGTCTACTTAAGACTGGCACACATTTAACGACTGTATGGCCGTTTATGGATGTGATTTAGTTGTGACGACTGGATGGACCTGGTTGGTCCTGGTCAGGTTATTAGGTGTGTGCTGTCTAAAGACTAGTCTTAAAACCCAGTCTCTGCCAGTTACTCTCACAATAATTATTTTTAATATTCACGACTGATTTCAGGGACCAATGAAGCAGACAGTAACTATAGCTGTACCTGAAAGTTATTTTACCTTTATGTCTCTCTGTAGGCTCTATAGTCCATGTTGTCCTCACCTTCACATCGATGATTTTGTTGTTTTTTTAGTCTTTTATTCTTTGACACACATTTACATTCAGTCATTTAGCGTGTTAGGTTAAGTGTTAAGTGTTAAGTTACAATGTCAAAGTTTGATCACCACCATATTTCCAGGTCACCACAGATATTCAGCTGAACTGTTGAGTTCTGCAATAACACAACGGACGTTTCCCGTAACAATGGAGGATAAATATGGTCTATACCTGTTTCGTCTCGTGGATCTTTCTCCCACTCCGCAGTCTTTCCTTTTTCCTCGTATTTCAGATGGAGTCTCAGCTTCTCTGTTCACATAAGTGCAGCTGGTCCTCTGTGTGAACAAAGGAGCCCTGTCTGAAGCTGAAGGGCTCCCCAAACGCATTCCCCAAAGTTCACAAAACAGTAAAAGGCAGAACACCTTATGATCGATATGTTCTCACATCGCACACGAGTCCTGTTTAAAATGAAGAGTGAGACTCTGGTGTATTTTTGCTGTTTGAACACAGAGTGAAGCTCCATTTGTAAATCTGCACAGTACTGTGGACATCTACAGATATCATGTAGGAATGTGAAGCATAGACATGAGCCAGAAAACCAGAGCAGCACTCAAACGGAGCAGCTACAGCGACACACAAACACAGGAAAGATAAGCTCCCCAGTTCCTCTCCTGTATTACAGACAGAGCTACAGCAGGAGTGGAAAATGAAAGTCCTCTCTAATACACAAGCACATTGAAAAGTGTCCCACTGTCTTCCAATTTGTCCTATTACCACCTCAGGGCAGAACTAAGAGCTTCTTCCTGAACTTTCTCTCTGGACTCATTAGTGTTGTCACAGTCTGAAGCAGCTCACAGCACTGCAGGTATTAATCTGTACCATCAGCTTCAGAATTACCTTCTTCCCTTTTCACTTTATGATATTTTGCCAACACGTGCGTTTTCTCTGCACGACCTGGATAAATAATGGACTGAAGTGAACCCCACACCTGCTCATCAACTCTGGAGTCAAACCACATTAGAAAAAGTCCCTGGATGTCTCATTTGTTTTTCTTTAAACTTTTGAAAAACAGTTTACTGTTCAGACCTGACTTAGTCCATCAGCTGCTCGTCCACTGTTTGGCTCTTTGTCCTGATAGAAACCAGAACCACATTCAGTTTAATTAGATGCTGTCTGTGCTATGGAGGTGGGGATGGGGTTGTTTGGATGGCTGCATGTTCCAAAAGCATTTCCACAAAGTGTCTCACTGAGACTGGGCAACAGTCCTAAAACTGTATTTATGTTTTTAATAACAGCTCAACTTGATGCAAATCAGAAGGATGCAGAGGAAAAGAAGAAGATAAAAATTCTGAAACATTGTTTGGTCAACTTTTTGGACCAAGCAGGTGATGCAACCAGAGTGTGCAGAGTGAAGGTAAGCGTCCTGTTTTTTAAATCAGAGAAGGAAGGAGTTTAATGGCATTAATTTACATGTACCATCCTAACTAGAACCAAAAGAACTAAGTTAAACTCCAATGAAGGTCCTTTAATTTGACTTCATTCACTAAAAATACATGAAAAATACATGAATTTGCAGTTTAGTTGCTGAAAAGGTCATTTTCAGGGTATAAGTTAATGCTAAAGTTAATGATAAAGTTAATTTTAAGCTGAAACTTGCTGAAAAGTGTCCAAATTTAACCAAAAATGCACAGAATATTCTAAAGAAAATAAAGAAGATAAAATGAGCCAAAATAAGACACACAAACAATTCTAACTTGGTCTTTACTGTGGAACTCGTGGAAATGATGCAGTCTTTCACTTTCACTTGATTACAGAGAAGAATGACCCAAAGACCTGAGAGGCCTCTGTCCACCATGAGACTAGAATCAGCGCTGCTGGTCACCGCTGAGACAGGACAATGATCAGAAGACCTGTGCAGTGATGCTGGTGCACGACTCTAAAAGATTCCAACATGATCATTTGCATCATTTCTCAGGATCTAATTGGATCTTGAGGGTTTAAGCCCTTCACATTGTGTCTTTAGCAGAATTTGCTCTTGATTTGTGAGCTGTATTTTTCATCTATGGAAGCGTTTGACGTTGTGAAAGTTGGCTCTTTGTGAGCGGAGGATCTTTGTCTTGTCTGACAGTTTCCCCTTCATTACTGCTCCGCTTCTCGATTTGCATGACTTTAATCCTCCCCCATTTGGGGGGGTAATTCAATCTGTCAAGCAGCAGCTTTTTGTACAAAGTGCAGTCAAAGCCTCAGTTGTGAATTCCTTCCAGCTTTTCTTCTTCTGGAATCCAATTTGATGTCCTAATGATCAGCCCCATTTCCACACTGAAGACTGGAGGCGAGTGCTGCACCCCTGCCATGAGCCCAATTTCCAGGTACATCCACGCTGTGACGAGTTTCCATGTTGTGAGTCAGATGTGTCTGAGTTTTTAAACTCATTTTGTGGAGGGTTGGCTGCACTGAGCCACAAGAGAAGAATTACTGTCTTTAGTTGTTCAGTCTGATTGCGTTTGGTACCAAATCACCACAGAAAGGTTGCAGCATCTGCTTTTGGCACTGACTTGGAAATGAGTTGGGCTGGGTTCCCAGTGATTGTGACTGCTGTTAGAATTTTCCTTCACACAGAGAAACATGCTTCTTTACTTCCTGATTGATTGGTCTGTCAGCGTGTTTGGACAGTGAACACGAAGCTACAGCAGCAGCTGATGAGCTTAGCTTTGCATCAAAACTGAAAACAAGATGGTAACTAGGACCTGGGTGGAAGCTCAATACTGTGCTGTTGAATTGCTCTTTATTTGTGAGCTTTATTTTTTCATCAGTTGAAGCCTTTGATGTTGTGAGCGTTTCCTCTTTGTGTGCAGACGCCCTTTTGTCTGACTGATTCCTCTTAATTATTGCGCTGCTTCTTGATTTGACTTTAATCCTCCCCCATTTTGGGCTGTAATTCAATGTGTCAAGCAGCAGCATCTGTACCACGTGCAAACAGCCAAGTTAGCTACAGAGAAGCACCTCCAGGACACAGCTGCTCATGAAACCACAGTGGTTTACACATTTGCTGCATATTATGCACAAATCTCATTTGTGATGATGAGATGCTGATGTGTTTGTCTGTTTCACCCTGTTTCCTGTTTCCAGTCTTTGTGCTAATAGTCAGCAACCGCTCCAAAACACAGATAAGTTAGTCCAAAGACTAAAGCCCAGCATGAAAATGAAAACCCGGGTGAAAAGCACTGATTATACTCCACCGCTGACTTTAGCCACATCTACTAATGGTGATGAAGGGGATTGAACTTGGGACCTTTTATCTGCCACCTGCAGACGTCCAGCTCTGTGAGGACAAACACATTTTCCTGCAGGTCTAAGGATTAAAACACTCCTCCCTGCCAGCTCCACACACCCACCCTCAGAGCATGAACACTAGTCTGTGTGTGTGTGTGTGTGTCTGTGTGTGTGTTTGTCAAGCTCTATTTATGCAGCTCAACCACAGAAAAGCAGCAGTGGACAAAGGGACATGTAGGTGGGGGAACTGAGGATCAGTGCACTTTTGCTTGTTTTGTACATGTACGTACACAAACTGACCTGATACCTCCCTGAAGCCACCTTCTCTGGGGGTGGGATGTCGGGACACCCCCCTGCCCTCCCACGTGCACAAACATTGCTGATACAGCACAGCACACAGCAGCTTTATTAGCTCCACCCCCCCCAGCCAAGAGCAGGGTCAGCAACTGGGATCTTTTGCTGAGTGGCAATGGAGATGAGAGGGATTGTTCCTGGAGGAGGAAATTCAGGTAGGAAGGTGATGTTGAGCCAACCACTCACAGAAATGCTTCTATAATTTCTATAGTTTCTTTGTAGAAAGCTGCCATCACAATACTTTTCTAAATGAATACAGACATAAAACATAATAAGATATTTGTTTCTTTCATTATTGCCTCCAAAAGAAGCACAGTGCTGTGTTTTTTTTCTAGAGTTTCAATCCGGCCTGGCCCTGAATACCTAGTATTCAGTTTTTCCTTTCAGTTTTTGAATATTTGTATTTTGTTGCTTGGTTGGTTGTTTTGCTCTAATGTAAATAATGTTTACCAACTTCAAAGCACAGATGGCCTACACTTTGTACCGTCCCTGAAGGCACCTTGGGGGAAGCTTCAGCTTCAGACAGGTAGGTACACACACTGGTGTTATGTTATTCATATAAATCCACAGACAAAGGCAAAACATAGATCCACCTATGACGACAGGAGAGGAACTTTCCATGCAAACTACTAACCAATCAGCTGTTTGATCAGCTGAGCAGCAAGAATTGCCCCACATCAGCAGGGTTGTCTGAAAAGACGAAGCTCAGTAAAGAAGTCACGTTAAAGGAGGACGACTTGTTGTGATCTATCCAATTCGACATGTTTCCACTGTAACCATAAAAGCCTGGTAAAGTAGAGGAGGTGTTGTGTTTTTTTTAGTCCCATGCGACAGATGTGCTTCAATTTGAACTGATGCAGCTGTTTACGCCACTCCACTTTTTATTTACTGCAACTCGACGTGTAAATTTAGCTTCACGCTGCAGTGATTATATAAGTGTTCTTTGTCCTTCCATTATTCCCTGCGTTACAAAGTAGAAGCATGTGATCTGAAATCAAAGTGTATGTTATGTGTGTGTCGACCCACATGTGGATCTAATAAAGTAGAAATACCATCAAAGAAACAGCATTTATTTCCCAGAATGCCCGGAGGAAGTGTGTCCTCATGCTGCTTCCAGCATCGTCACAGAGCAACAGAAACCACTCGCTGAGGTTTACGGAATCACACAGACGGAGAGAAGCTCCACTCTGATGTGACCCATGAGCAGAGTTCAGACGAACCACGCTGAGACTTCCAGCACCAACGAGCCTTTGAACCAGGCAGCGCTGCCTGATGGAAATCATCAGCAGGAATCATCAGATGCTGAGACGGTCTGGAGGAAACTGTGTCTGTGCTATTGGTCCTAACTGACGGATCAGCTGCTGCACCTGATCTGATATCTGTACATCTGACACATGGACACAATTTGGATTTCAAATCTGATCCCTGACATTCTGCTCTTTGCTGTAGATCTTTGGAGATCTTTTTTTTATATTTTGCTATTGATATGAGTTTACACAATTGCAATAAATGTGATTTAATGCTATTTTGACCTGTCAGCAGCTTAATTGTTTTGTGTCTCCCGGTTTTCTTTAGGGGTCACTTTGGGTCTTTAGCTGTGTTGTGTTTGTAGTTTTATTTGCAATTTTCCTTTCAAACAGAAATGTTTTCATCCCGACAGTTGGGAAAAGATCATGACCACAATAAAGGACTCTGAGGCTACAGCTCAGCCACCATCCTCTGCCCTGTAAATTATGCTGATTATTCTCATTCACAGAACTAGTGGGGAGTCATTTTTACAGCGCCCACAGGAGCCAAAACTCTTAAGTTGTCAAACTTTAAAACTTGAAAATCAAAATCCTTTATTCTGCATTCCAAAATAAAGACATTTAAATGTGGGGGGAGCAGCAGGCTTCAAACTTCATCTCAAACCGTCGTGCTTTTCTTTCTGTGTTGATGTTTTCTATGTGTTGTGCCGAAGCTGATCTGTCGCTGGGAGGCCTGAGAAGTTTTCCACAGTAAAACCTTCATTTTTTCTGTTGATTAGTTCTTTCCCTCACCCCCGCTCTTATTCTGACAGCTCTCACCGTGCAGTTTTCACCCTTCCTCACTCCTCTCCTGCAGCCTCCCCTTCTTCTCTTCCTCATCACGTCTCCTGGACTCCTGTGCCCAGGTGACAGCCAAGCCAGTAAAAGGAAGTTATCATCCTTTACTTTCTGTCTTTCAGTGGATTACATTTTGTCCCATACACACAAGATGTTGATGTTCTGCTCATTTGGACCATTAAATATGTGTTGCAGGAAATGATGTGACTGGGTTTAGTTTCCTCTGAGGAATTGTTCATTCACATTCCTGTAAAGGACGAGGTTTGGAGCAGGTAAAGGAGACAATCAGTGTAAAGAAAAGGCATTAAAAGGATGGGAGGACATAGAGCGTCTCCTTAGTTCACCTCCGCCATCCAGCTTTGACTCTGCTCTGGTTTTTTTCTTTGGTGGAATTGTATGAATTCATTTTCTCATCACATGTTCTGACTAAATGTGACATGTTATTTCTGGTCTTCAGCGCAGCACAAAGTGCCTTTTGTCCTAAGTGCTTTTGTTCAAACTGCTTTGGTAAACAGTTCAGACTGAAGGGGGACAGACACAGGCTGGTATAGCTGGGTTTGAACCTGTGACCTCATGGCCCACTGATGCCATCTGACAGCTCTAATGCACAGAGAGCATGAATAAAACAGCTGAGTATTTCCTGCTTTCTTCAGGTATTTAGTGGCACCATTAATGGACCAGTTTCCTTTTTTCTGGGTTGTCTTCGCTTCATTTCTGTCTGTTCACTTTAACTTTTGCCTCTCAACTTTCACCAACTTATTCTGTTAACTTTCAGCTCTCACACATAAACACATTTGTAAATCTGTCATTAACTCACCTCAAACTGTTTCTATCTCACTGACTCTTTTTTCATTAGTCATCACTTCATGTCGACAGCCTGAATTATTCTGAGAAGACTGGTCATTTTTGTGTGCTACACCGTTTTACAGGACAACGTTAGCTATGCTTTTTTAAAGACACGTGAACAAGGTGCAGGTTTGACACGGAACCCTTTGAATTGTCTGGATTTAAAATATGAGCTCTTTTAGGGCGTCATCAATTAGTAGACTGTCCTGCTCTACTTGCCCTGTCCCTGGGCAAGACACCGAACCCCCAAAAGCCAATCCCCATCCCCAGCCGTGCAGTGTCGGTCCCAAGCCCAATAGAAATTGGGGAGGATTGAGTCAGGAAGAGCATCCAGCGTAAAAACTGTGCCAAATCAACATGTGGACTAATGATCCGTTGTGGCGACGTGACAAAAAAAAGATCCCCTTTTCAAAAATGTAACTAATTCCAAAGGGTTCATTCACTTTTTCTTGCCACCGTTTAATGGTTGAGCTCCTGAGAAACTCTTATCACGTTTCCCAGGGATTAGAGAACTCGTGCTCATCAAACCAGAACTGTAGAAGGTTGGCTGCATTAGCTAAAGGGTCAGCGGTTTGATTCCAGACTCACAGGTCAGAGGGCTAAACAGGACAGTTGCTCTGTCACTGCTTCCACTGGGATCAGTGAATTAGTTACAGCTTCACCTGTGTTGCTTTTGTCTGACAGTTATTTTATATGTTCAAGCTTAAGGCTTTTTAAAAATGTCCTGAGCTAGATGGAAACCCGGCGGGCGGAGGTTTGAGTGAATGACAAGAATGTGAGAATCAGGCTATGTTGAGCTGTAGATGGAGGAAGATGGTAATCTGACCTCTGTGATGATGACTGTGCTAATTAGACCACACTCACAATTAGATAATGTGATTTTATACAAGAGCCGTCTTGCAGTGTGGGAGGAAAAACAAAATCAGCTTCCAGATATTGATGGACAATCACCTGTATGGCCTTCTACCTGTCCCTCACTTCTGTGCTTCCTGCAGTACTTCACATGATACTGTAAACACACGTGCTCATCAACATATTCTAATAAGTGTCACAGCAAAACTGTCATGTTTGAAAGTGTGAACAACTGTCAATGTTCAAACTTTGAAAAACGTTCTTCCTTTTCTGAATGTTTTCCAGTGAGTTTTAAATTCCAGTCCTGATGAGACACAAGTTTTTCTGCTTTCACTTTATCATACAACTTCTCATCTATTACAGTCCTTTAAGACTCATCACTGAACATGGTCTTTAGAGCATTTCAGAGTGGCAGCACCACACTGAGGGTTTGAAATTACATAGAATATAAACAGTATTTATGTCATATTAAAACATCACTGTAGAGTCTTTATTGGTGCAGATTTGTTCCAGGCGGCTGCTGCAGCTGCGAGTGCTGATGTATTTTGTCGCAGTACTAAGGAGTCTCTGCAGTTTTGTCATTAGGACTAAATCTCTCACATTTATTGCACTTGGTGCCTGATCTGATTCTGGGTCAAATTGAGGCATTTCACAGAGAAACGTGGACTCTGCTGTTTTATTGTGACTGAAGGGCTGTGGCACGTTTGCATGTTTCCGTGCAGGTTGTTAGTACAAAAGGTTCTTCTAATCCCTGTAGAGATTCTTTACTCCAAGCAAGTGCAAACATTCTCTGGCTGTTTAAAGCAAAGAAAAAGAGCCTGAAGTGAGCAGCATGAGTTTCGCAGTTCATCCATTTTTCTTTCTGTTAGCAGGAAGCACAATCAATAACACCAATGGCTTTAAAGCAGATATACACAGCTATAAAGAGCACATGGTGGCTCATATAATGGATGTGAACTTTATGCCAAACTGCAAAGTACACAAAGATATTTTTTTTTGTTGAGAGCAATAAAATGGTTCGTGCTGCAAAACACACTGACGCAGCTTCAAGGTAATGGTTTGGTATCATTCACAAGGTTATTAAATATGATGAATAAGAAGACAGAAGTTTGTTACAGAATGTAAGAATTAAATGTGTTTTAAAGGCAGCTAATTAGTTGACCTAACATCATTTACCACACAGTTATGGTTTGTAAATTTAATAATAAATTGGTTATATCAAAAATGAAAATGAGTATCACCAGGATCAATTGTTAGTCCGACATTAGTAGTTACAGACTTTCTGTTCTCCAGCTCTTTAAAGCTGAGCTGAATAGAGAGTTTGTGAAACCTCTTTCTGTCGGACAATGAGCAATGAAAATCCTCTAAAATTCCTGGTCACACGCTACCATGCATAGAAACACTATGCTTCAGACACATAACACAACGAGCAATAAAAAACCCCTCTGATCCCTCCCACCCTGCTCTTCATCTCTTCACACTGATCGCTGCAGGTCCTTAGCCACCAGATCATAAAGGCTAAAGAATAGTTTCATTCCTTCTGAATAAAAGTACAATAAACCAGGTCCTGAAGTGAAAACAACCTGCCCTTAAATTTGTTTGATGTATATTTGTCTGTTACGTGATTCATATTGTTGCCTTGTTTGTTTCCCTGACACAATCGATGTGAGCTTTGACACACTGCACCAAAGCAAATTCCAACCAACTTGTTGTGTGGCCATTTATAAAAGATTTTGATTCTGATTAAGTTCTTTAGCTAATGTTAATTTAATGCTGTTGAACCTTAACAAGTTTCTAAACCTTGCATCGAGCAAAGATAAAGTCAGTGACTGTTTAGTTTTAGTATACTTTAGAAGATCCACTGGAGATGAGGATGCAGCTGTGCTCCGCTAAAACATCTGCATAGTGACAGGTGAAGAAAGCATCGACACCAGTGGTGCAGATGAATGTGAGCACTGAGCATTGTAAAGCAGCTTTTACACACAGTACACACACTCTGCATGGGGATAGAGTGCTGTGTGGGGACGGTGTCCTCATCATTTATTCATTCTCCATCATCCTTTATGGAAAACGCCAGATTAAAAGCATCTTTCTTGCATGAGCCCGCTGGCTGTTTGACATCATATAATGTACAGAAATAGTGTGTTTCAGAGCCAGAGGCAGCAGTAGATTCATGTCATGTTACACTAGTTCTGCTGCAGTACTTCGTGGTCACCACATCGTTACATTATGGCTGCATTTCAGCATTGTCACTTTAGCATGGAGACAGCATTTAGCTCAGTGTGCCACACTCAGCTGTGTACTAACATTATAATCAGTCATTTAGCAGAAGACACTACGGACTCTTTGACATGTAGCCAGGAGTCAAACCACTGACCCTGTGATTCTTAGACAATTGTAGTACCAGCTGAACTACCAATGAGAAGGTTCATTACGATTCTCACCCCCATCAGTCTCTACTATTTACTACATGTTAACATCACTGCTACTGCAGGTTTAAAGGCAAAGAGAGGAAATATAAAGTATTAGAGGACTTTTGATTATTTTACAGTGAATTTCTTCTTTTTATACACTCAGACTTTGGTTACTTCTGATGACGAAAGAACATTTGTACCAGCTGGATGTGAAGTAATATTATGTCAATGGAAAATAAATGATTGTTACACTTTCTGCCATTTCAAAGTGAGGAGATGCAAAGTTTTTCACCCACCTATTTGCTGTGCTGTCTGCTACACACCAGAGAAACTCATGTATTCATTGATATTTCATATCTGTGCTGTAAATTATTTGTATCATTTTAAAATAAACCAAATCACAGAATTTCAAAAAATGTACAATGTAGTTCATGTACAATGGCTTTGTATGATCATAATAACCAGCCTTATTTGTGTGACAAATAGCTCGTCTTTGTAATACAGGTTTTGAATCAATAGCAGTTTTAAAAATCGATGCCCACAGTTCTACACAATATAACATATATCGAAGAATATGTGAACTATAAAAAATATACAAGCAATTGTAATTTTGTGTATCGTATTGAATTGCTATTAATTTTGATATTTTACTTTTTATATGATCAATATTTTGCCTCCATGGTAATTTATCCTCTATCAATACCTCAATGAACTTAAAGTCAAAAACTCACTTTTGTCGTCAAATACAGTATCTGTTTTTGTTTATTTGCAAAAACATACATTTTGTTTCCTTTATAATAAGGAAAATATTATTGACATTAAACCAACATTTTAAAATTTCACGTTCCTTCTCTATAGCTAACAAAAGTTCTTTTAAATGCTTTCCAGCACAAACAATTACACATTTTAATTGTAAATGTTCTGTTGATATTGTACTTTTATCCAAAGTGCTTTACAATGTTGCTTCTCATTCACACACAGATGGCAGTGGCTGCCACACAAGGTGCTCACTTGACCAACCAAAGGAACTTGGGGTTCAGTGTCTCATCCAAGAACACTTTGAGACGCAGCCTGGGCTGGGGCTCAAACCACAACTGCTTTACCAGCTGAGCTGCAGCTAGCTCTGTAGCCTTACAAATACCAAAAATTGAAAGTATAATAATATAAGTCATATAATTGTGGACCAATCACTGAACCCTGTGGTTCCATTTCCATTACTGCATAAGAGTTAAGCAAAATGAATCTGATTGCCGGGTACAAACCCCTCAGGGTCTCACTGAGACCTGGCTCAGATATGAATCCCCACTACTTTTGCTGCTGCACAGACACAGAGAAATGAGAGCTGTCACCACAAGTCGATCATTTGTCTTGTTTGCAGTGGATCCACCTACGCTGCCGTTTGCAGGGTGCACAGGAATGAATGTGGATGAGGATGAAGGAGGCTGATCATCTTCCTCTCTCTCCTTCTGTGGTCTCTGTAATAGGCTGAAAAGTCAATAGCAGATTTCCAGCATCTCCATTCTTCCTCCTGTGGGGGCGGCCATTTTGTGGCTAGAAACAATTCCTTCCTCTGCTCCAGAGAACTTGGATGGAAAAGAGTGAAGATCCACTAATAAGTTCAACAACAGTTCGGTTCAACTCTTTTTAGTCGCTTTGGTTGCTAGTTGCTTGAATGAGCAAATGTTGCTCATGTTTGGGTCAGATTCATCCTCTTACACACAGCTCCTTGAACAGACTCCCACATCCTCCATGAGCAGATCAGGGGTTCATCAAGACACTGCTCTAAACCACACAGTCTGACCTGATCACATTAATTTCTATTCCGGTTTATTCATTTGTCCATGTGATCAGCAGAAGATTTCAGATTAATTTCTGATCTGATCATTTTTCTCACTTTTTTAATAAGTTTTTTCTTTCAGTGGCTGAATGTTAGGGGAAGTGAGGAGTTTCCTTTTCATTCTTTATGAGCAGGAAATGTCCTCATGCTCTGATGGGCTTCTGCTGTTTAAAAACGAAGACCAGTAGAAACCAAATGTCGTTCGTGTGACGGGATGGGTTCCAGTCCTCATTTTCTGCCACTGTTAAATTTCCAGACCTTTGATCGTACAAACTCAGATCAATTCATCCACACGTTCCGCATGTGTTTGTAAAAGTTAGCTGCTATTCATGTGTTCATTACCTACTACAACATCATCTGTGCCACAATAGGTCACTCACAACTCACTAACACGTTTCCACACAATTTGGCACATTTTCTGTCACATCAGGGATCGAACCTTTGAACCTCTGGTTAATACTGATACACTACAGCTCTCCGGGGAAGCTCATGTTAGAGAAGGGTGGGGGGTACAGAAGCACTGAACAAAGGCTCTGAGTGTCAGAGTCGACGCGGCTGCAGAGCTCTGCGCTCCAACTATGGACGTGTGACGCGGAGACACACTGAGACAGAACCGAGAGAAGCGCGGGCTGAGCGGGGCTGACTGCGGTGGATGTGTGAGTCTGGGCCGGCCTCAGGTGGATCTTTACCGTTCCGGTGTGAATGGGATTACACCGGTCGGTGCTGCTGCTGGAGGAAACATGCGGCTGCAGACCTTCCCGGGTCCCTGGGTCCTCATCTTCCCGCTGCCGCTGCTGCTGATCGGGCTCTGCAGCGGCACAAGTTTCCCAAGTAACATCAACATAGGTGAGTGAGCGGGGGCTGCAGGACCCGGCTGGGCTCGGGTCTGTCAGTGTTGGGTTTTTAAAGAATGGTTTAAACAGCAGAGTTGGTTTGTGTTGGACGGATGCGGCGGTGTGACGCACCCTGCTCCACACATGCAGCAGCCCCTTTATTCATGTCACATTTACACATGGTTTCTTTGCATGTAAACACTCTGTGAAAGATGACAGTGCGCGTGTTCACATATTCATGTTGACACTGTGGCAGTATTTTCTGTCTCTTCTACTTTGATTTTCCTGCACCAAAAGCAACTTCACAACAATGAACACAAACAGTTGTCTCGATGTGGTTCTTTAGGGAATCAGCACCATGGACAGAGTTCATTGCCATGGATACAGTCTGTGTACTGTGTTGGTCTCCTCAGGTACTTTTGTATGATTAACGTTACTACTGATTCTATATAATCAGAGAGGATGTAAAGTTCGTGGCCCACATTCATTTATTGTCAACTTGTAATCTGCGACTCCTCTAATTTTAATGACTTATTTGACCTTTGCAACTCGTCATTTAATTATTATAATGATCAATTGATACATGAAATGTGAAAAAATAATAAAGGAGCAAACTGTCAGAAACAGAACCCACACAGTGTGTGGTTGCATGTTTGATGAGATCAACAGATCATCAGAAAATCTGCAGATTCATTTATTTATTTTTGACAGATTTTTTTTTTAACTTGTTGTCTCATCATGAGGAACTGCTCATTTTCCTACAATATTTCTGTTAAGTTGTAAAGCAGCCCAGTAGCCTCTATAAATCCCTGTGATTTCACGACTCGTGCGTTTAATGGTTCCTGCAACGTTTCCTCTGTGGCTTGCAGGCTGCTGGGACTGGTGGAGAGTAACCTGCATTCATTCTTAATAATATTTTAGAAAATACTCCTGCAGACTGATGATGCTCTTTGTCTGCACCCAAGCTTGTCTTACATCACCAGTGACTAGTACTTGACTGATGCTGGTTAAACTATATTAGCTAGTTGACAATGACCTTGTTAATTTACCCGTAGTTTATCTGTAAAGCTGTCAGATAAAAGAACAGTAATTCTGTAGAGTAGAAATAGCAGAAAACCAAAATACTTGAGTAAATGTTTTACATCTCTCCAAACTTCTTTTTTAGAACTTCCTTTGACATGTCCTCGTTTCAACTTCACCTGTTTAATATGATTAACATTGTGTTGGCTGCTGCTCCAGAAGCAACAATTTAGTGCAGGGCATCAATAATCTCAACACGTTTGTGTCTAAAATGACATTTGTGCAGCTGAAGAATCCTCTGTCGGCTCCTTTTTTCCCCATTTGAACCCTCGCTGCTTTGGCCACATTCACTGTGGATCAGGAGGCTGCAGGCTGCAGAGCATGTTACGCTCCTTAAAATGAGGTTTTAATGCGATTCATCGGACCGCTGGACCAAACTGCCGCTGCAGCTTCCTTTCAGGTTTGGTGCATATGTGGCATCAAGTTGAACTAACCTGTGTTTCACCAGATTAAAATACATATTCCTGCAGTCTGTGTGTGCAGACCACTGAGCCTCAGCCTTAAGAAGAAGAAATGTTGGATTTTCTCTGGATGTGTGTTTTTTTTTTTTTTTTGGAGCCCTTCTGTCAGAGCAGATGGACCGCTTCCAGCCTGTATAGCTCTGATGAATAAATCATATAATACTCCAATAATATCCGTAATACATCCACATACTGTAGTGTTAGCAATTTTTGGATTGTTCAGTTATATACACGCTAGCTGTGAAATCAGTCTCATCATACTAATATTTAAGCTCATTCAGAAGTTCCCCAGTGAGACTTGACTGTAGCTCATTTTTTTAATAGTCTGTCTTGTAGTAAAATCTATGTTTCAATTGCAGGTTTACTTTTCCTGCTATAAACAAAAATACACTCAGGGTGTAGTATGATCAATTCAGTTTTGCTGACCCCTGCAAATTCTCAAAATTGTTCACTGCATCATTTCTGTTAGTGGGGGACGGACATTGTGCCATGCCATTATTATTATTATTAATATTATTATTATTATAATTATTTTTATTATTAATCGATTTCCACTGGTTCTTTAGGTTCTTGCAATCTTGACTCTTTCCTTGAGATTTTCCATTTGCTGCTACTGTGCCCTCTTCACTAAATTTAAGAGGCAAATATTGTACTTATCACTCCATCATCAGATCTCTACACTGGCTTCCTGTAGCTGCTCGCATCAGGTTCAAAGCTCTGGCTCTTGCTTACAAGTTGGTTAACTCAACAGCTCCCACTTACCTCAACTCACTCATTCCAGTCTACAATCCCAATATTCAAAAAACTGCTGAAAACAGAAGTCTTCTGCATCTTCCTATGCACTTAAATCTATTAAAAAAAACTTACTTTCTGCTCTTTCTTACATGTCATGAAATGGAAACACTTTTCTGATGGGACTTTGCTTTGATGTTTTCTCCTTGACTTAGATTCTTGCTGCCTTGTACCTCACATGTAAGTCGCTTTGGATAAAAGCGTCTGACAAATGACTAAATGTAAATGTAAATCAGTTTTACATGTGTTCAATAACTTTAGTTACTAAATATAAGACAGCATATTTTGTATATGTAGCTGAAATACTTTTGCCCCGTTTCTTAGATAAACTTTTGAAAACAGGACTTTCACACGTGCTACTGCTTCTTTCCAGCTGCTGTTCACCACTGTGAATGTCCGGGCTCTTATTTTGAAGGAGTTATATCTGGTGACGGCGCTGTGTTAGCGCGGTAAGCGTTTGATTACAAACCGAAGAAAATGACAAGTTTTGAGTTTATCACTTGGCTCATGGAGGCACAAGGTCAGTCAACATCGCGTCTTACGCTGTGATTTATCCCGAGCTACACAATGACGCTTTGAACAGTTTTAGCACGTTTAAAATTTAGTGTGTGCAAGTTGCTCTTAGCAAGAACTAGCTTAGCTTCAGAAGGAAAACCGTCCTCATTGTTGTTGAGAAGGTGTCTACAGTCCCAGAGACTGCTTCAAATATGACAATCCACCGAGTGAGGGACATTCTTCTAACTCATTAGGTGAGAAACAAAACCAAGATGGCGGCCTTGGAGCAGCTTTTCATCCAGATGGTTAGAGGAGTTTCTGTGGGCGAGCGACCTTCTGGGTTTAGCCCACATCACTGGTTAATTAACAAACCCGTGGATACTTCTCCTTTACCACAGTGTAAAATTCTATGTTACAAGTAAAAGTCCTGCATTCACAGTTGCATGGAAGTAAAACACAAGTTCTGTTACCAAAACTAAATGTACTTGAAGTTTGAAGACTCTTTTACGCTAAATGTTTTGGATGTTGGTTGAATGGTACAGTTAATTATTGAAGCCTTGATATGTTCATCACTTTAGTGTTTTAGCTGTTTTGATGATAACGTTAAGTTATTCAAATGGTATTTCTATCTATGCATGTTATAGCAGAAAATAAAAATACTCAGTTAAAACAGAAAAGCGTTAAGTTACTTTAATGATCTGTGTTGCAGCCTGATTGTCTTTGTGTTTTGGACCAATGGTTGGAAGAAAAAGATATTGCAACATGTCATCATAGGAAACAGGAATGATCACATTTGAAAAGCTGGGAGGAAAGAATAGTAGTTTTTATTTCCATTAAATATACTCTGTAAATGCTGTTTAGCTTTTTTATTGACCAACTAATCAATTAACTGATTAATCCCACTGTTCTTCCCTGTCCTCAACCACTTGTGATGTTTAATGCTCTGCTGACAACACTGTGTCTCAGTAGCTTCTGCACAAAAACGCAGTACAAATGTTCATTTAAAACATTAGTTCAGTGGCTGTGAACACCAGAGACACTTGCAGTAATATGAAAATCACCTGGTCATACTTCAGCACAATGAAAGACAAGAGGGTCTTTCAGTCAGAGTTTTAAGTGTTCCCATCGTTTCCCCTGTGACCCTAAAAACCATTATGCTCAGAGTGGGTGACTGGCAGGAAAATGGGCTCAATAAGAGCTGAGAGAAGACACTTTGAACAGTTTAATAATTACTGCTCAACGGGTATTACTTTGAAGTAATTTTTGTGCTAGGAAAATGGAAAATTTGAGCAAAAGTTTAATTTCTAAATGAACCCCGGGGAGTAGCAGACCTCTTGTGCTGACTCTGGAGAGGCATCTTTAACATTCTGTCTTCCTTTTTGTATCCTGAGGGTAAATATGAGGATGTTTGTCGAACGTGACACATGGCTTTCCTGGCAGTACTTTTTGATCAAGTCTGTCTATTTTCCAACTCTTACCTGTGCTCACAAGTTTTGGGTAATGAATTTGTGTAAACACAAGCAACTGAAATAAGTTGTCATTCTACTTCAATAAAGTTTGCTGATTGTGTTCCTGCTCTCTGGTGAACATGTACATCTATTGTGGAAATAACAGGAACTCTTTTACCAACATTTCCAAACATGTGAGATGTCTGCACTAATAAATCTCTCTGTGTTTGGTGAACAGGTGGCCTTTTTCCCACTGGCTCGCATGAGTATGAGGTGTTTCGCTTTGCCCTGGCACAGCATCAGGATGTCCCCAAACTGGTGCCCCAGGTGGACATGGTGGACACAGGGAGCAGCTTCGCCATGACCTATGCCTGTAAGTTCAGTAACTTCTTCTATTTCATCTTTACTACATCAAACTTTGTTTTCCACGACTCAACACGACATGCTACAATCACATTCCAGCATAACACAGCAAACACAGAACTAGAAAAACTGGACTGAGTTTGCTCTGGTGGACACAAACTCTACTCGCATGAATCATTGTGTTGAATGTGCAAATATTTGCACATTCCATTACCGAAACAACAAGTTGGCATAAACTGCAAACGGGTCATAATTTGGTGAAGGTTTGTGCTTCAGATGCAGAGCATTGTGTCTTCTGGACTCGTCTGAAGAAGGATCCACCTGCAGTTGTTGTAAGACATTTTATGGCCTCACATTTGTAATTCACTGATTTTGGTTGAGAATGTTCCTTCAAGTAGCCACAGTGGCTCCCTCCTGAAATGTGGTGCACTGTGAAGTTTGGCCTGTGTCTATATATTCTGAACAAGATATAAAGGGGCTGCTTGTTTAAGCACTTTAGTTGGTGTGTGACTGTGTTTAGCAGCTCTTCAGTCACACATTCATGGTTCAGTACAACTGTACAGTAAGCAGGTGAGTAAAGTGCAGCTTAATGTACTGTAGTGTATGATGAGAAAAAACAGCACCTTGTCGTTTTCTGTGACCTGGCTGTAGAGGCCTGTATTGGCACCAGCTTAAGCATCGGCTATTGAGCTTAACCCCACATACAGTCATTATATACTAAACACTACAATTCCCTGAGAGCTCAAAGCACTGCAATTTGAGAAAATGCAAGCAATTATACAAACACATCTTC
This sequence comes from Channa argus, assembly GCF_033026475.1. Lineage (NCBI taxonomy): Eukaryota > Metazoa > Chordata > Actinopteri > Anabantiformes > Channidae > Channa > Channa argus. Next base: position 13,316,752 of record NC_090218.1, read on the forward strand.
ACCAATTTGGCAATTTTCACACACATTACTTAATGCTGCATCAGTGTTGTCAAATTGGTGAAGTTGTTTTTGTCTATTTGCATGAGTTTCCAAAGTGAGCTCTCAGGGCCAACATAGAACACACTGTAAACACAGAAACACACCTCCTCACCCAGGGTTAAACTTTCACCAAGCCAGACACAGACTGAATCCGTCACAGTTGCTAAAGGAGTCATAGTAAAGTCACATTCTGGTCAGCAGTCAATCATCATGTCAGTGTCCTGACCTCTTAAAAAGCACAGAATGTTTTCTCATTTCCTCATAAAACAAAGACCTTAGGAGGTGTTGAAAAGTCTGAAATATTTTGGTAAAGTGTTTCTGAAGCTGTCAGGAGATGTTACACATGTAAAAGCTAAAACCTGGATTGTTGTGACAGTGGATTGAGCTGCAGGAGGCTGTTCAGTCCTCGTTTGTTGAGTTTCAGTCACAATCGACCTGCAGCAAACACTGTCGCTGCTGCAGCCGCAGCTCTGAAGCCCATTGATAGTCAACCATATACATTATGTACAGTAAGCAAGCCCCCAGTGTTTGGCAGTATACAATATCTCCATTATGTTACTGAAAGCGGTGAATAAGCATCTTATTGTCTAAAAAAGAAAATACATAGGTGAGGGGTACAGTGCAGGTGTGTACAGTAGCTGCTGCATACGGCTGCTGCCAGAACAAATAAGGATCTTTCTGTAATCTTACGTCTTTTAAAAGAATCATTTGGTTTATATAACAGTGGAAAATGCTCTCTGTAACTTCAGAGAGGTGAAAACCTGTTTTCTGTAAATCTGTCAGAAAGGCAGCAAAATCATTGCAATAGTTTTCATGCAGGAAAGTTGTGATTAACCCAGTTCCAAATTTTTTGCAAATAGAAAACCTTTCAGACTTTGATCACAGTTATTTTTGCAGCAATGATGACTAGTTAAAGGAGTTTTCTATCTTGAAGCCAAACTTAACACTGGTTCTACACGAAAAGCTCCTTTGAGCTCAGTGACAAACAGATGTTTGTGATCCTTGCACATTTTGTGCCAAAATCACCACTAATAAAAACTGCTTCTTTGAGTTTTGAAGCCTAAAAATGAAAAGCCAGAAAGACTTACTCCACTAGTTTTAGTGTAAATGATAGGGGCAGGTACACAATTCTGTAGTGGTTTGTGCAGAAATGTATTGTGTAACATTTACCAGTTTGACAAATCAAATTAGCATCTCCTGAAATTACAGCCCTGTTAGATCAGAATCCTCCTTTTGTTTATATCCTTGAAGCTCAGCAGGGAAACATAGAGTTTGTACTAAATTTAGGTGCAGTATAATTTGATCATTTATTTCAGTATGAACAGGTAGAATGATCACAACAAGCAAAACCTTCATACAAAGTTCATACTGATTGTTGTTTACAATAATACATGGATTCAGTTGATAGTGAAAGAAACCTTTTCCATCAGGTGTGTTGTTAGGCTAACTTCAGGCTCCATGCTGCATGTTTGCAAAGGCGCAGCCGGCAGTCTCCTGTACACCCCATCATGGGTCACTGCCTCAGTCCTCCATCATCCCGACTTTATTCAGCAGACTTGGGATTTTGGGAGAATAGAAGTAAATGGGGTCAGGTTTTAAAAGAGCAGACAGCAGCAGTATATGGACACAGAGCAGAGGGAGCTCAGCACTAAATGGACTAAGGCTCGGGGGAGCGTTCAGTTCACTACAGCAGGTTTAGAGAACAATGTGCTGACCTTGTTTTGTTCTGTTGAATTCACCGGGCAACATTATTACACCTGAAAATAGAGTTGCCACTACTACGAAAAGGTAGTGGCATTGTTTGCAGTTTACTGGTTTTCGTCATAAAATGGGAACTGATCTTCATAGTGACATATATTAACAAACACAATATTTTTAAACTGATTAAACACAAACAGTAATGATGTTTCATGTCTTCATTGGACACACCCATTAAACATACAGTGTGGTGGTGCTGGGGGGAAAGTAATGCCAGCAGATGTCTAATAACTGATTCAAACTCCTTTTGCCAGCAATAATCTCAAACAAGCACTTTCTGCAGCTGGGGATTAGATCTGCACAATGTTCAGGAAAAGTTTTAGACCATTCGTCCATACTGAACTTCTTGAGCTCAGCCATATTCTTAGGACTTCTGGTGTGAAAGATTTTCTTTGGGTTATTTTACAGCATTGCTGTTGGGTTGAGGTCTTTGCTGTGACTGGGCCATTGTGTAGTAGTTTTACCTCAGAGTCATTGCCCTGCTGCAAGCATCAGGTTACAGACAGACACCCTGACATTTCATGTAGGAGACCTTGATACACATGGGAATTTATTTTCCCCTCCACAAAGTGTTCCAGGTCCAGAAGCAGTAAAGCAGCCCTGACTCATGGTACTTAATTGTTGGGATGATATTTTCACAGTATGTATTTCTCTTTTTACAACATTTGTAATGCTGTGTGTTTTTACTTAACAATTCTACCTTTGTTTCATCTGTCCGCAAGACAATTTCCCTGTAGTGTTGTGGAGTGTCAAGGTGGTCTTTGGCAAACGTCAGGTGTCCTGCAATGTTTTTGGAGAGAAATGGCTTCCTCTATGGTATCGGCCATCACAATGTGATGTTGGCTGTTTGAAGGTGTAATCTCACACACAGTTGCAGAAATACTAAGGTAATTAGTCAGTCTCCACCTTCTCTGACGTAAAACAATTTATTTTCATGTTTTCTTAAAGGCTATTTGTTAATTTTGAACAAATAAAATCCTCTGGACATTAACAACAGGTTATGTTTAGTTTAACCCTAATTTAATAGCTAACCCTTTAAATTCTGTCTTTTAACATTAACAGTATCCAGTTGTCTGTCACTTAACTGAAAACTGCAGCTCTAAACAGAAGGAATTATTTATTTAAATTCTGCCTATCATGTAGGTTACATTTAATTCATATGCTTCTGTTATTATTTTAATTGATCAGTTTTTTCATGTGCAGTTGGGAACTAAACGTGATATTACTAGTTTTTCATCATAATTTGGATGTTATGGTGAAACGGGTATTAAATTGCATTCTGTTTGATATAAAAGACTTAAATTAATCCAGGTGATGTGGATGACCACATTGGACACTTTGGCTTTGTTTGGACTATATGTTTTGTGTGACTACAGAACAGAGCTAGGTTATATGTTACAGTTTTCATACTAAGCTAGATTAATCGTCTGCTGGGTCCTGCTTCATTCTGCGTATCTTTCTATTGGTTGGTTTGCTGTATTGTTACATTTGACCTGCTGTCAGTCATGCATGTTGTTGTAGCTGAGGCTGCTTCCTGATAAAAGTGAGCGTGAGCTGCTTGTATGAAACACTGAAGCAGGAGCAGCTCAGAGGATGGAGGCTCTGCTCTCACAGAAATATTTGTTTTTCTACCTCAGAGCTCGTGGAGAGGATGCTGCTCACAGGAGACAGAGCTCAGTCTGTTTTACATTTCACACAACAACAGACTGAGAGAGAGGGGGGCAACATTCTGTAGAGGAAAGGGAAAAAAGAGTCTGGTAAACATGGTGCAGGCTGCAACTAATGATTACTTTAATTTTCTGTGTATATTTCCATAGAGTAAATGTAGAAGTCTGTGACACAGTGGAATAAACTGATTAAGCAGGAGCTACTTGATTAAAATACCTGAGGGGCTGGTTTAAATGTACAAACCTGCCAAACAGTATTTTGACACTTTTGTAACAAATGGTCATGTTAAGCTTATCAAACATCTGATTTGGATATTTCCTGTTAAAAGTGGGCCTATTGTTGTGTCTGTGCACAGATTTTACACTGAGTTTCTGAAAGTAGCACCGTGTAAGCGCGTTCCTCCTTCCTGTCAGAAGATGATGCTCTCCTCATGGTGCATTCAGGGACAGTAGGGCGTGAATATTTGGGTCCAGATGATCACTAATAATCACTCTCCACCGCAGCAGAAAGCTGAAGTGGACAGCTCAGCTATGAAGAGAGCAGCTGCAACATGTTCAAGTATATAATAAAGAAACCATCAGAATTACATGAGATTTATTTTAGCGAATGCTGATTCAATTTACATAAATGTGAAGCATAACAGCAAAGTACATCTCTCTATTTTCATCAAGTTGTTGAGCTGGAGAGAAGAGAGAAGGATGGAGTAGGCTGGGATAAATAAGAGCACAGAGAGACAAAGACAGACATAAAGAGAAATGTACTGTGAGACCAAGAGAGACAAATGAAGACAAGGAGCTTCACAGGAGAAGACAGAGAGTTGGAGAGAATGAAAAGGCCAAATGAGAAAGAGACAGATAGATAGATGGAAAGAGACTGAGCGAGGAGGGTGGGGGGTTGTGCCAGTAGTATCCAGAGGGCAGGTGGGATCAGCTCAGGTGCAGCAGCTCCATCATTCAGACCCTGTTCACGTCCTCTTTGGAAAAATAACCTGAAGCACTGAACAGAATGAGGACAGCTGGGCTTAGCTTCAAGTTTGTAGCCGTTGATTGTAGCAGAGAGATTGTTTGTTGGTGGGGGTGGTGTTGTGTAATGTTTCATCATGTTTCTTCTTAAGTCATGATGGGTTCAAGAGAGACAGCAGTGATACGTTATCCACCAGCAATGCAAGCTTGACTGTGATTGGCTAAGGCAACGTGTTGGAGAAAATTGTGAGTCAGATCCAACTTCTTCACATGAAGCTGTGCCATTTTGATGAGGAGCCTTATGCTTCGGGTCTCTGCCGAGTTCAGCGTTCTCCCTCATTCAAATGAAAGATCATTGTCCTTCCCCAAACATCAGTTTATGCAAAACAGTGTTCAGAATTTGAAAATGTCTGCTCTTATTCTGTTGGTAAGTTTTAGTGTTAAGCAATATTAAAAAATCTGTGCAGTTTTGTGCACAGCTGCAGTGATTATTCAGAAAATCTGTCAACTGACAAGTCAGTCAATTAGGACTAACTCTCAGCTGTTCTGATTACTGTATGGACTATTACTAAATAACTTTGGACTTTGCACTGTGGAAAATTAAATCATGTTGCACAGATTTCTGATGCATTATAGGCCAAAGTATGAAAATAGCTGCTAGATAAATTTGGAAGAAATATAAATAAATCCATGTACTTGTCTGTTGATCACTCTCTCAGGCTCTGTGAAAGTAAACATTTTACTTTTTGACCCAGCTTCTAAGACAGCTGCAATCTTTGGCAGATGTCTTCAACAGATTGTCTCTGCGGTTCATTGCTGCAGTAAAGACGTCAGAAAATGCTCTAAACTAATTCTCTGTCAAGGCTTCAGCTCCTTCAGAAAGTCCTCCATGTTTAACTGATAAAACCACAACTAATAAAACCTGAAATCAACCCTTGCAAAGGAAGCTGCATACAGTGATTTATTTTTATGAAAAAATCTTTATGTCCCTTAATTCATTTAACAATAGTGAAAAGGCCCTGTAGTGGCAGCAAAACCTGCCTTTCATTGTCAGAAGAAATCGAGTGTGAGGGAAACGAAACCGAGAGAAACAAAATGACCCCAGAGACACTGCAGAGAAAAGTTGAAGGTGCTGATGCAAATATGCTGTGATGCAGTTCAATGACAGCTGGATAGGAGCTAGTAGGGACTGTCTTGATTACATTGGAAAGCAAAGCAGAGAGTGAGTTTACTATTCGATGTAAATTAATTTTATGCAAACCAGAGGAAAGAATGGTCGCTGTGGTTTTGGTTTACTGATTAGTCACTACACATGTGTAACACATATTAACATAAGTTACTTGTAAAAAGAAGAAAGGCTTGTAAAAACTAATCCCTGACATTGTTGGTGTCTGTCAGTGACAGATAAGGAAGAAAACAACTGTTCAGTCAGAGCACAGCATGCAAATAAACATGCTCAACAGAACAAACTTCCAGACCTACAGTTTCACAAAAGTCCAGTCATTTCTTGTCAGCAGGGCGAATGCAGCAAAAGAATAACTACGTTAAATAAGTTAAAGTTGGCAACATTTATAAACACTGAAATACACTATGGTCAGAAGCATTTTAGACCACAAGCTGGGACTGGTCAGGGGTCGACTTGGCCTGACATGCAGCATCAAATGTAGCACAAATGCCTTGTGTGCAGCACACAAGGGTTCATTTGTGCAGGGGTTGGTGATGGGAGAGCAGCTGAGCACCACCAGGGATTTCTGCACACAGAGATTATATGAGTGAAATAAGCTGTGAGCTTTATGGAAAAAAGTGCATCTGTGTCTGTGCCAATGCAGCTTCCACATCTCTTTGTAGCAACACAACAACATCTGCTCTCACTGTAGAGACAGTGGGCATTTTAACCTCTGCCAATACAATCATTTGTACTGTACCAGCCTGTTGTTTACAGGCTGATGTTAACTTGTTACTGAGCTCTGTTATCCACCAACATCAGAAGAAGTGTTAACTTTTTGTTATTATAATAAGATATGATTATATGTTTGGTGGGGGGAAACCTTTTTTGCCTCTGTGCCAGATTGTGTTTGGTATCATTTGAATTTTACTTATTCCAATTGCAGTTCTGCTTATTGATTAAGGTTATTTTCAATTCCAAAATAATTTAAGAAAATGAAAAGTTTCTAAAGGTTTGATGTATTGCTGGTCTTTTTCTCATTCGGGTGCAGATTTTTTTTTACTGCCACATAATTGCCTCTCTGTTGTCTTTTCTAAAGTGAAGCCACTTTTGTGACTGTTTGCTGGGGTCACATGGTTTATATCCACCCTCGCAGATTTTTGTGTTCTTTGTTTGGAACTGATAAGGCTCAGCATTTTTTAATTGGTTCTAATTTGGAATGAAGTTTAGATTCCCAACCCTATGCTAGTAGTAGTTTGGGTTGAAGGCATTTTTAGGTTGTCCACCCATGTCCACCGACGTTGTCCACCCATGGTATATCAGGACACTCTGATTTAATTTTTAGGTGGTACAAATGTCCACTTGGACCCACGAATGAAGTCTTGAATATGAGTCCTGAAAGGCATGCATGCAGACTGCAACTTGACTAATGCAGTAGGTGGATGCATATGGCGTTGAGGCAGTGATTGTAGTTATTTGGACTGATGATACTTCCAATGGCTGTTTCAGTTTCAATCTGGATCAAAGTGGTGGACCGACCTTATGGCCAATCAATAAAACAATGGACAGTGTTACTATGGCTCCAGATAATAAAGAGAAATACCAATCAGACAGGTCTAAGTAAAGCATCTTTTTCTTCAGTATTGACTGAGTCCAGAGTTACTGTTTAATGGAGTGCAGCTGTGGAACATCTGTATGAAATCTAACGATACGTGCAAACCGTGCTGCACTGTCAAAATTAGCACGCAGTGAGTTCTGCTCTTGTGCCTGTTTGTGTTGGCTTCATTATACAGAATGAGACAGTGATAAAATGCAGAGTCAGCTGCCTGTCTCAGATACAGACAGTCATACAGAAAGACAGCCAGTGACTAACCTCTGACAAGTCTTGCTTTGTCTCAGGTCTGGTTTTATTGGACAACTGAGCCCTCAGATGTTTCTCTTAACTCTGCCTGGACACTTTTAGTTCTCCTTTTTTCTTATGTACCATCACATATTTACAGACACTTTCACTTTGCTTGTGTCTTCACATTTGTTCACAAGATTAGTCTCATTTGGATATGTTTCATGCTTTTGATATTTCTAGCTCATATTTTGCAGGCCCTTATATGCAGGTCTTATATGATTCATAAAGGTGTGCTTGAAAACACAGGACCCTTTTTCTCCCTGTTTCTAGTCTAGTTTTACTTAGCTAGGCTTTGGCTGTTGGGCAGTTTCTGTTTGTGTGTTCAGAATCAGCACCAGGTATTTTCTTCTTGTTCTCACCCACAATGGTATCTGAAGACATCACTAGTAGGATACACATGGACAATTCGTGATTTCAGTTTTAGGGTTTAGATACAGAAGAAGAACAAAAATACATTTACAAGATCATAATCAGAAATCAAACTGAATGTAATTAGCATAATTGACTATGTTAACTCCTTGTACAAAGTCCAGATGTCTTTTAGGTTTCCCCACTGAAACTCATGTTCAGGTGACACTCAGATGGCTTTGAATGACTGAACCGAGGCTTCTGCCAGTGAATCAACCTGCGGTCATTGTTCATTTGTTAGAAAGTTTGTAAACATCAGATAAATGCAGCAGACATAGTCCAAATATTCAACAGAATAATTAAAAAATAATACTTACCTGCAGCCATAATGAGCTGACTCTTAAGGTTCAGAATAGAAATAGAGGTCATGAACTTTAGAGTCAGTGTAGACCACCAGAGGAGAAGAGGGAGGCAGAGAGAAGTCTGGATCTTAATGAATGTGTTGCTGCAATAATAAGCAGACTTTTATGAAGGAGCCTAAATGGAGTCAGGCGCTTTGGCACTGTAACACTGTGTCGCATTCACGCCAGCAAATCAGGCTGGATTTAATAGAGGTGGACTGAATAGAGCTGAAATGAATTGGATTGGCAGAGAGAGAACCAGCGAGGTAGAGCGAGCTTCTCGGTTTAATAGAGCATGTAACAAGGGTTTGAATAGAGCTCTACCCTGGGTATGACCCCATGGTAACACAGACTCAGGCTCTGCTGACGGCTTCATGAACTCACATCCTGCTGCACATTAAAAACCCAGGATGGGACCATTTGCTGAAAAAAAAAAAAAAAGTTTTTTCCTTCAGTGTGAAGTAATAGGCTAAGCGACAAGATTCAGAGTAATAAAAAGGAGCAAAATCCTCAGAGTACAAAAAGTAAAATTAGTTTTTTTTGTTAAGGTAATTTTTCAGGCTGTTAAGTTGCTCAGGTACAGTGCTCACCTACAGGACTGTGGAATTAAATGTACCAAATGTGTTAAGACATGGACGTGACTCGAAGAAGACGTTCTTACAGGATCTAACAGCTCTGCACATCCACAACTCCATGTGGTTTTAATTCAAATCAGGAAGCATCTTATCTGTGGGATGTCATAGTTGTTCAGTTTTGCCTCAGGAATCTGTTTAATGGGCAGCACATACCGTTACACTACATAGTTATTATTTTCTCCCCACTGCACAGAACCAACTATAGCATTCGTTATTTCTTCCTTCTTCCATTATTTTAGTATATGAACTACATCCTGTAACAAAATAATATACATTATATAATCAGAAAGGACCAGACTGACGAAACATTATTATTATTACTATAATAATAATAATAATAATAATAATAATAATAATAATAATAATAATAATAATAATAATAATAATAATAATAATAATAATTATTATTATTATTATTATTATTATTATTAATTTCAGTGCATTTAACAACCTCTTGTTTGCTTTGATAAACACACTAACATAACCAGGGACATAAAACCAAAGAAATCTTCTCTTTAAGCTCATAATTTCAATAATTTGGTCTTGAATTGAACTGACATGGATTGAAAACAATTAAATGTTTTTTACACTTTTTTTACACTCCACCTCATCTAAATGTTTATTTCTAATTTCTTCAGTTTTGTAGTTCCTCTACACATGGTAACATACATAACAAGAGTAAACAGCAGGATTTAGTACACTACATTAAATTTATTAGTGCATTTATTGCAGCTTTGCTAGTTTTAGCCAAAGCTCAAGATGAAAGAAACCAATTAATTTGGTAAACAAACAATAATTGAATGAATGTCTGTACTATCGTAGGTATTGTCATTTCATTTCTACATTTGTTATTATTATATTTATAATATTTTCCGACACATTTTAGCAGCTTTAACATATAATCTGAGTCAGAAACACTTATCTAACCTCAACAGACCATCATCATTTTTACATCAGGAAGTATGTGCACAGTGCACCAGAAATGTTGCACTGTAATTTGTTCTGACAGATAAAATGTAAATCACACAGACAACACAACAAAGATTTGATTACATTAATCCCTGGCTGTGTGTACTATTGGTCCTAGTTAAAGATATTTGGAGTGAGCTGCTGTTCAGGCATCTTTAGACATTTGGCAGCTTCGGTTTCATGTTATCAACTGCCACAAAGCTTTTTAGCTCTCTAGATCAATCACATCCCCACATTTGACCTGTTCACTAATAATTATACTGCTATTGTAAGATGATACTTGTGAATCAAAAAAACATTTTAGTGATTTTGCATAGTAAAATGCAGTTATTTCAAACAATTCTACAAACATCTTGTACTGCTCACAACCCAAATGATGGCATGGAGAAGCCTGAAAATGATTAAATCTGACACTGTCTCCTGAGACAACTGCTTCATAATTTTCAGATCGCTGAGCTCTGTTAATCTCCCACACTGTATCTCCTTCCCTTTCATTTAGCACATTAATATAAACTTAGCACTTAGGAGCAGTTGCATGACAGTCAGCTTAATCACATTTTAACTCCCCGCCCTCCCAGAGGTTCAGATGAAGATGGATGAGCAGGAGCAGGACAAGGAGGGGAACTGAAATTGTGTTCCTCCTCTGTCTCACTGCCAGGACTTGCTTATCAGGAGGCTTCAGATTCCGACAGAAGGAGAAGACGTGACTGCCGCACTCCCCATTGTTTGCATTATTTGTTGTTTAGTGGTGTTGAAAAGAAAAATATAAAGAAGCATCAAGTTGAAACACTTAGGCAGGAAGCCGTTGGAAAGGGAAGAGAGAGAGGGACAGCATATTTAGTGTGCTGGTGACATTTCGCCCTTGAGGACTCACTTGTAGTTACACGCTCAGCTGAAAGCCTTGAATGTAAAATGAGGATAAAGTGCAGCCTTAAAAATAAGAGCTGCATGTAGCGCCTGGCAAGACGCTTATCTTCAACAACACAATTTGGCAAATAATGACAGAAAGGAAGAGCCGGTGTACAGATAGGAGGGCTAGTAGCAGAGAGAAAGGGATTATCTTTAATTAATAATCTAAATCCTTAGTTTCATGTTGGACAAAACAGGAGCAAGATCAGAGTCACAATCAACACAAGGATAAAGGCAGAGAAAAAACTAAAGGCAACAAAAGAAGGGGGCAGAAATATCTTTTGTTTAATCTAATGAGAAATAAGAGTTGAGGGGAAAAAAAGCACAGGAAACAAATATAATAACAAAGGCAAAATATTAAATCTCATTAGCTAAATCCTAACATGAATTCCCAGAACTCCTCAGCGAGGTCAGAGGCCAGGGTCCATGTAAACAATGAGACTTTCTCTTTGGCTCTGTTCACATTAAATACCTTGATGTTAACATCATTTAATGTCAGGTGTGATGTTTTTGTGTTGATGCTGGGTGTTTGTCCATGACATCTGACTCTAGTTGAGCTCATATACTGCCGAACATACTCAACAGCAACATTGGAACAAGAACGTAATTTGACTTTCCAGCCATAAATCAAGCATGAAGCAATGATCGACCGTTCTTTCCAAAAGATAATAGTAGTTTTTTTTCTGATATTAATGTGAGGAATTTCCCCTCTTTGTGCTTGTTAGTGTCATTTCTCTGCCACCTCCTGAGCTCTTATGACCTGTGTTCTGGTTCTAATGTCTGGGCTCATACTGGCCTATTTCCTCCTGTAGTTAAAGTTGGCTTAGCTGATCTGCCTTTGGTTGAATTACGGTATCACACTTGTCTTTAGGTGTGACACCCAGCAGACTTCACTTGGGAAAGTTAGGATATCAGTTTGAGGTAGCTGTCAATTTAAATCTCGTCACATTTATTTCTGATGAGCTAACTTGCTGGCAAGAGACTTTAGGAAAGTGTCATGGAGGTTTTATGACTTTCCTAGCATGAAACTCCTTGTTTCTAGCATGTCTGTCACAGTTTGTGACAGTCTGTGCACTTTATCCACACTGATGAGCAGAGTCCAGCACACAGTTCTGTCTGTTAATGTATGAATTTTCTCTTTTGATCATTTTAACCTTGTCGTATAAACTCCACTTTATTATCGTCAATCATGTTACTTCATGTTACAGTCATTCTGAATCTAAAATCACATATTATTTTATTCATTTTCTTGTTCTAACCAAAATACCAACACTTGATTAGGCTGTGTTCTTTAATGAATAAAAAATTGTGTTTTGCTTCATAAAGCATTTGGCTAGTTAGTACAAAGCAATAAATACTAATCAAAATACAGGGGACACATAGACATGGTGAACAGATTCCAGCAAAACTTGCAAAATAAGCACTATTTACATTATCATTTTGATATCCAGATGATATGTGATTAAATTATGTAGTGAGGAAGGGAATGCGATGTATGAAATAAGCCCCAGTACACAATTTCAATATGATATAGGCACATACAATAAACATAATAGTATTTAAAGGTGCAGGTATTAACGAAGGGCATGTAACAGGTAATTCAATAATAGTAGATGATATAATACTTGCAGTGGGATGCAGTGAACAGTGTGGGCGTTGGGTTGGATCGGCTGTATATGATAGAAATAACTTTAAAAGTTCTGAAGTATTACGAACAAGTTAGACAATGTTGCACCAATATACTGGAATACATTTAATACCAGGCAAAACAAAGTTTGGTGTCGGTTGGTGCCAGCTAACGGGCTAGATCACAGTTTTGTCTTTATTTTTGCAAGTAGTGTAATAATCACAGATACGAAAATGTCACCTTAAACTGCAACATGAGAATGTGTACTTGGTATTGTATTGTGTATTTACAGCGACGGGTCAACCTATAAATAGGTCAGATTTAACTTAATGTAAATATTACTGTATTAGTGTAAATCTCAGCCAATAACATATTGCAGCAAAGAAATGCCAAACTAGATTTAAGATAGTTAACAAATCCAATGAATGTGCGTTAAGTTTTTTTTATGTTATAATTTATGTTATGTTTACAAAAAATATTCAGTATCAGTCAAGTTGTATATACAGGGATTCCAATAAATTCCCAGGTTAGCTGCAGGAATACAAAGCTTCAAAGAAGAAGAAATAAAATGAAAGCAGGAGCTTTAACCTCGGTTTGCTCCTTTTTTTTACCTCTGACATGCAGCTAACGTGTCAGCCTCTGACGAGCCCTTTTGTGCTTTCATGGACTGATAGCTGCCACAGCATTTATGATGGAGACTGTTTGCTGCTACAATTCACAAAGCTATGAACAAACTGTAAACTGGAATAAAATGAGAATGTAGCTCTTCTCCTTCAATGGCTATATAGATGCTCAGACATTCGTGTATCTGTTACACACAACTAATTGGTGTATGAATCTCTGTGGATGACTGAAATGTAAAAGTTGACAATGAGACAACACAGACCAGGTTCAGCCTCTAAGCAGACAGATTGAAAATGATCTCACCACTGTTGGGGAGAAGGACGCGTTGGGATCTTCCATTTTCTCGTGTGTGTCAGAGCTGCAATTCTCAACAGGAGATTATTGCACTGATGCCCAGGAGGCAGCAGTTGTCTAAATAACTTGAGACTCAAAGTGTGTGTATGTGAATCAGCATGTGGATGTTGCTGTGTGTGTGAACGGTGGATCACCCTGAGGAAGGCAGCCATTTAATCTATTATTTAGCATTGCTACTAAACACCTTAATTAGAGCCTGAGGTGCTTAGTGTCATTCAGGTCTATGGTAGTTGGGATTGAAATTCATACCTGGGTCTTTAAGATACTGTTTACTTAAAGGTTTTCAGAGATGGCGTTTGATGAAACATTACCACATTTGAATACATTTACGAATTCTCCTATCGAGTCAGAATCCTTTGAATCCTTTATAGAATTTTTCAGGTAGTTGAATAAGGAAAGGGAATAAAAATATCTGTTAGTTGAAAGACGGCGATTTCACTAATTTTCCCCTTTGGTGTGATGTGGAATGATATACACACACACACACAAACACACATATATATATATACATACACACACGCATATATGTGTGTGTATACGTGTGTATATATGTGTATACATGTGTATATATGATCTCACAGTATCTTAGCTGTTCTTAGGACTGCACACTTCTGTACAGAGATCTCAGATGTTTCTCCAAAATTACTATGTCGGGTTGGTTGGCCATTACCAGTTTGTCTGTCTTTATCAGGAAGTCCCCCAGGATCTTAGCTCTGTCATTCTCAACCACCTTTGGGGGTGTGTTTCGGTACACAATGTTAACCACTTGGTGATTGCGATCCATGTAGGCCCTGCCTGCTGACATCTTCCATCCCGCTGTTATGCTGGATTGTCTCAGATATAATAGTCCCCAAACTCCGGTCTATTTTGTCATGATTGGAGAGGGGCCCAAAGAGTCTACTGACTAATCTTTGAACCTAAACTGAAAAAAACCCCTCATAAACCAGAATGAAGTAAAGCAAATTCCTAGCTATAGTCACACTGTGGCGGACTCTGTGGTTCTATTACCTCTAAGATCACCATTGTCAAAATGGTTTAATGTTGATTAGCAGAGTAAACTTGCCTGTCAAGCGTCACCAAAGTGCAACTTGACGCGAAAGGTCTTAATGCTATTGTGGCTGGAACAAAAGCCTGCAGCCTTGTTGAAAAGTCCTCAGAAGAGTGGAGGCTGTTGTAGCAGGACACTAATGCTGTTTTTCATTGTGTCTTCTAACATATTTGTTTCATTTTGTCGGGTGAACGCTGTAGCCTCTGGGGTAAATCAGCAAATATTTGCTCCAGTTGGTAGATTGTAGCTTTCATCAGAAGCATCATAAGTGTTGTTGTGAAGGCTGCAGAATTCAAACCAAAACTGCTTAAACTTTTTATAGTTTCCATCGAAGTTGTACCTTTCATCAGAAGGGTATTGTCTAGTGATTTCTGAGTGCATGCAATATAAATCTCTTTTCTTGTTTACCTTGTTTTTCTTGTGGCACAACAAGCTAGTTTAACAAAACCTGTGCTTTACAGGAACTACTCTGCATACTCTGTGAAAGTCATTGTTCTTACTTTCTGGACAGTGGGGCTTTGTGGCAGAAGAACAACGAATAAGTCAACATTTAATGTTGAACTTGCTGTAGAATTTCAAGACAAAAAGAAGAATCTCATTTAATCTCAATCATTCTTTTAGGCTTAGTATGGGATTTAGAGACTTTACATATGGTTATGTCTTAACTGTGGGATTCCCCAGAAGAAAGTTATAAATACAGTACAAGAATTTACTTGACAAAAAGCATTTAAAGGCACTGGAGGCTTGATAAAGTTCACTGTATCATCTACAGTCTGCAACCTTTGACCTTTCAATTTTGGTCTGCTTGTTATGTCATTGTCTTCAATCTGAATCTCCCACTCCACTAAGTGCGTGTCACATCACATTAAAACAAATAGGAAATATAAATGTCACTAGCGAGGGTTTTGGTTCTGGAGTCGCAGCTCGGTGTGTTTCTGATCTGACTCATTGGCTTTCTGGGAAAACCACAGCAAAAAGTGTCGACTAAGTGACGAGAACACAGAGCGACAGAGTGAAACAGTGACCTGATCGTCTGATGTGTGTCTCCAGGCCATCCTGTGATTCCAGCAGAGGAGCGTAAAGAGTCGAGCTGTGTCTGACTGTGAATGGAGGCGGTGGACGATGACGACAGTGAAAGCCTCTGGTTAAAATGTCTTCACAATTACCCACCAACACCCTTCAGCTGAACAACCCTCCTTTTTCTCCCTCTCTCCCTTTCTCTTTCCAACATCGGTGTGATCGTTATTCATCACATACAGACAGATCTGCAGACTGGATAGATGGACGGATGTGTCAGGAGGATGAACAGCTCTGTGGGTAGATGAGGTCTCAGCTGTGGACCCAGTGGCACTTGTCTTCGTCTCTGGGCTGTGTTTAAATAAAGCTCTGTCTAAAAGCCTCAGGTGACGAGGAGAGCGATGTCTGACTGGAGGACCCTCAGTGGGTACATCACAACTCAGTCCTTGTGATGTTAGGATTAGTGTCCTTATTTAGCATTTGTCCTCATTGGTATTAACTACTGTAGTAAAGAGTGGGGATGATGACAGGAAGTGTAATTGTGTCTTGATAACTGAGCTGTAGTTCCTACTTTTAGTACTTACTCATTTATTTTTAATCATTTTGTCTTTTCGACTTATCCCGTAAGTTCAGGGTCACCACAGTGGATCATTAGTTCGCATTTGGCAAACTTACTACTTATTAAATGTTGTCTTTTATTGTGAAATGACTGAGATGGTTTGTAATGGATTTCTCTTTCAGTGAACTCGTTGATTAATCATCTAATTTTTGCAACTCTAAATGCCAGCAGCCAGTTAGCTTTGCTTATATTGCAGTTCAGAGTTTGACATGTAAATAAAACCAAGTCATCTTTACACAAGGAAAATTTGACATTTTTTTAAGCACTAATATATTTGTCATAAGCTAACTGTGTAATCATGACGTAGCTCATTCAGAAGTTGTTAAGTTTGAAATTTCTCTAGCTCTAACACCAATCCAATGCTAATGCAGAAAGTAAGTAAGTAAGGCTGATAAATGATTAGGCTGAGAAACGTCCTCCGTACTTTTAGAGGCTTGTCCCAACTGTGAAGTCACCTCAGAGACACGAGGTTCTGAGTTGGTAGCAGCTGGTCATGGCTGCCTGGCTTTCCTCTGCTTTCCTCCTACAGTACAAGCACATGCGGTTAGGTTAACTGGTTGTTTAAAGATGGTAGTTTGTCTCTATATGTCAGCTCTGAGATGGACTGGTGACCTGTCCACAGTTTGCCCTGTGTTTTGTCCAGTGACAGCTGGTATTGGCTCCAGCAACCCCAGGCAATTTACAGAATAAGTGGTTTAGGTGATGATGGATGGATGGAAGGATTGCAATGTTCTGTAATTACAGCCTTTGAAATGTGTTCCTAAAAATTCCTAAAATTTGTACCATTTACTTTCAACATTTCCTGATTGTTTTTTTTTAGCAATCTGTTAATTGAGAAGATAAATTGACCATGATAAGAATTGTTTGTTGCAGCCCATTACAACAAGTCACAGGTAAACGAACTGGCTTCTCTCTCTCTGTTTGTGATTTTGTGGCTTGGCTGCTACATCATTTATTCATTATTATTACATTTAAATGGTCTTTATTAGCACTCTGATACATGTTTTGCTGGAAATTATTGACAAAAGGATCAGTCATGTGTTTGTATTGGTTCGTATATGTGGACCCTCATTGTGGTGACACTGTTGACCTAATCACAAATAACTATAGTGGTCTCAAGGCTTAGAGCATCTGTCACCTCTCTGCTGCTTGACCCCTCTGATGAAGGAGCAGCCTGTTGTCCCAGTGGGACAGGGGAGTTAATGCAAAGAGACACATACCTCATTAGCATGATAGCAACCACTTGAGGGCACACTTCTATTGTTGGCATGAAAGTGTGGCCCCAGAGGGAATAGTTATTCTAGTGCTAGTGTGCTCACAGGGACCAGGCTTGTTGTTAGCGTGTTAGCACTGGCCAAACAGACCTGAGGCTACAACAAGGACACACAGACTGAGCAAAGATGAGGACATCTGTCAGCACATATGTGACCTATCACATGTGGATTTACTGATATTAGAACTGTTATTTATTTAACATTATTTTTAAAGGTGATGCTTTTAGAGTCGTTTTTGTGTCCACCTAATTAATCTAAGTCCAGTCCTCCGTCACTTTGACTTTTTGTTTTTTGGTCTTTACCATTTACTGAGGGAAATATCTGCTCTTTAGCCACTTAATGCTGCACTACAGTCCTGCAAAAATTAGTGCCGGCTTATTTCGAAATGTCAAAAACAGAAACATCGTAATCAACATAATATTTAATGCACAATTAGCTGTTGCATATGTTTCTTCTTCAGAAATATTTTTTTAAATGTATTTATCAAGGGGGAAAACGGGGGTACTAACTTTTTTACATCATTGCATATCTTTCTGTCTGCTGTTAGCTGCTGAGCAGGTAGTGGATAGGAAATTTTTAGAGCATAATCTCTGATAACAGCTGCTTCCTGTTTTACATAAGGCCGTGGGTTAAAAAGTCTTAAAATTTTATTTATTAGGATGTTAAATGTTTTTCTTGCTTCCTATATGAAGTAACTTCCAAATGCAGTTGTCCTGAGATATTCTTTGCCTCCAAACTAAGAGAGTGATTGTTGCAGTGGACTGAGCTGCAGGGAGCTGTAGGGTTTTTGTGGAGTTTCTGTCAGCAAATTCAAAACCTACTGCTGCTCAGAAGCTCATTGTCTCAATCAGTAAAAACCTAATTCATTTTAAGTTTTTTTTTTAATACATCTGTCCATTCTGCCATGTACCTGCCTTGATTCATTTAAGTAATTATTTCACTAGGGAAAACTGAATAGTCCACATTGTCACTGTCACTGCAAATGCGACTGTAAAACAGATGTTATACTCCATTTTATGTAGTATTGAAAAGGGATGAGTTTAACTTGTTGAACCCTGCAATAACTAAGTACATTTGTCTTTCAAAAAGCAACAATTTAACTTTGAGCACCTCAGAAGATCCTGGTGGCCTAGTGATTAAGATGCTAATTATACTTTGATGCCAAATCCCCTGGTTGGCATGGATTGATGCCCTAATACATGTAGCAACACTTCCCCTCTGTCTCTGCAGTGACCTGTATAATAAAGACAAAATGCCAAAACATCTTCAGACAAAAAGGGCCCTCAGGAACTTCACTGCAGTGTCACAACCAGACCAAAATGTCAAGAAGAATCTCATTCAATCAATGAGATTTACAGTACCAAGCACATCCCTGGTCCCCATAAAGTAGTTTTAACCTGGCCTTTAACCTTTTAGACAAACATTATTTTGTTTATTTATTTATTTTTTGCTTCATATGATGGATTTAAAAGAAATCCACTTAAAATCAACTTAATTATTATTATTGTTTTGACTACAGAAAGGCAAAAGCAAACCGATGGACTATAAATATAAAGATTTTAAAATATAAAGCAGGTCACATCATTTATAAAACTTCCAGAAGACATACAAGAGCATCTGTATTTGGAAGAACAATTAAAAATGTTGTGTTGAATACTTTTTCTTTGCTGATATGAGTCTAACAGAAGGTGTCATTGTATGGGTGAATACATTTATAAATGTACTGTATTTATGTATTTTGTCTTCGGGTCCCTTTTGCAAAAGAGTTTATAATGGCTAATAAATCTGTAGAAATCAAAATCCATCTGACAGTCTATACCAAGTGAGCTCATGTCTTTTAGCTCCATGGCAAAAAATATGATCCATGGTAGATATCTGACAGAGAAACCACAAAATGCCCTGAGGGATTTATACTTACACTAGGGTCTGTGATTGTTTGAATTTTATTGATTCTGATTCTGCTTATCAGTTCCCTATTTATCAATTCTCAGTCTCGATTCCAAGAATGATTAAAAGAAAAAGGTCTAATGTTTAGTTGACAAAAATATTTATTCATTTATGTTCCCGTTCCTGTTTATTGACATTTTATTGGGTACTCTTTGCACCCTTGCAGACCATAGGTGGCTGTAGAGGGCAAATTTGCACCTTAACGTGAAGATGGAGAAGATGATGGTGCATTTGAAAACACACTTAGTCTGCAACTGTGTCTTGTAGTTAAATTTCAGTTTTTGTTAGGGGTACTTGAAACATGGCAGTTCTTTTGGGTACCAACGCTATCTAAACCCACTAGACTTATAGTAAACAAATAACACAGCTAACATTAAGAGACTCGGGATGAATTTCCAGAGAGAAAGCATAAAACATAGACACAAAATGACCATTTGATGTAAATGACCAAAAAGAGACATGGTCACATAAACGACTCCAATTTGAACCCAATAACAAAAAGCACTAGAGACACATAAGTACCATAAACAGTCGGAAAACGGCAGAAAAAAGATATATGAATACAAAAAATTAATGAGCCCAGAAAGACAACACTTATACAACTATCAAGAGGCTCACTTTCACATAGACAATCTTCTTATTGAAAAGCTCCTTGAGACAATGAAGGACACAAATTAAAAGATAGTGAAGTTGGTGAGTGCTGTGTTTTGAGCTGTGTTTAACTGCCAGGTGTTTTTACCTGGATGCCTCTTACTCAGCTTTACTTAGGCAGAACAACTTTTTGTCCAGATAAGGATTTCGTGGGTGATGACACAGATAGTCTTGACTTGTTTTCATACAGTCTAAATCTGCTGTGCCCAAAGGAAAAATAATACACTAAAATGGTGATTTACAGAATTACTTGTAGTGCCTCTGCAGTGAGTATTATTTTGTCTTAAGACTTAATCCCTGACTGTGAAACAGCTCTGCATGAAGAGCAATTAGATTATAGCCATTGTGTGTATGTGGATTTACCAAGTGTGAAACTGGAAACTCCACTTTATCAGCTGTAGAGCAGAAATGATTTCTGTCTAACCATGAAGATAAGATGTTAACACTTGATCATCTGTTAGCTTATTACCAGATGGGGAATTTGCTGTTCTGTGTTGCATGCAGATTAAAAAAACAGACAAAAGCAGATACATTGATAAGTGTTGATGAGAAATTACATTACATTTAGAAACCCCAAACATGGCTGGGAAACAGATAAAAAAGTGTTTATTAAAATGCAAAACAAAATCAAGCAGTAAATGTGACAACATGAACGAGACACCACTGTTAAATACAGAGTATGTCATGTTTGGTTATATTTAATCAGACTGAAGCCCAGTGTGGCAGAAAACAATATATGAATAATATGTGAACTTTATTTTATTTTTGGTTTGTTTGAAATTTTGGGCATCTCAGAAACTGGAGCAAGCCCACAACAAGACAAATGATGTGGAGACCACCAAGGCTTAGTTACAGAAAAAGATTTTAGAGTGGCTGTCACAGTCACCAGACTTGACCCCCATAAAAAATCTCTGGTGGAATTTGAAGAAGGCGGTTACAGCACAAAACAAAACAATAGAAATTATCTGGAGGTTTTCCTATGAGGAATGGGCTGATATTCCTCATGAACACTGCTGTGTCTGGCCTAACATTTCCTGCAGGTTCTAACTGTAAAAGTGTGCTTTACTAAGTATTTATGACCCTTGTCATGAAGGGGACTTTTATTGTATTCACTTGTTGTTACTAATTGGTTGACAAAAAAGACTGTTTAAGTCACAGCTAAATTGGCTCCAAATCCAATTTTTCCCTCTAATAACTCAGATTTCTTCCCTAAAGTATGCAACGGAACCAAACCAAATTAGTATCAGTTCTGGTCCATTTCCATATGTGGGATCTGCTTCATATCATCTGTGGCTCAGATCAGAATTCATGTGTTTTTATTTTTTAACATCACTTCTCTCCAGATATTGCATCATCATCATTCAGTGCCTGCTCCTCACAGTGGGTTAAAAGAAACATGCAGCAGAGCAACAACAGAGACAACTCAGCGGAGAGACCAGGACATGAACACGTTTGACATTTATGGAAAAGCATCTGTTAGGGAGACAAACAGAAAGAAACATATAATCCCACAGCTTCTGAGGAAACTGATCGGTCGCACAAATATGCCTCATATTTCAGTTAAATATGAGCATATCTCTGTCCACAGCTCTCACCAATGTGATGATTACTGTCAAACCTTGTATCAGCTAGTTCCTTTCATTTAAAATGCTGAGAAGTGATGAAACAGTGACCCACTTTAAAATAAAGCTCAGTTTCTTTCTCTGTTTCAGTCTGCTCCCAGTTTTCTAAGGGAGTGTACGCCATCATGGGCCTGTATGACCGGCGAACGGTCAACATGCTGATGTCTTTCTGCGGCTCTCTGCATGTCTGCTTCGTCACGCCGTCCTTTCCTGTTCAGACCAACAACCAGTTCCTCCTCCAGCTACGCCCCCAACTTCAGGAGCCCCTCATGGCCCTGTTGGAGCACTTTTTCTGGACCAGGTTCGTCTACATGTACAGCTCCGACTCAGGTGAGAAGGCACGATGCACGATACAGGAAAAATTATTTACATTTCTGTTCTGTTCATTGGCAATGCTGGGAGGGTGTGAAATTGATGTAGAGCACCGTAAAACAAACATGTGGATCTCAGGGTTGTGCTAAGATGTGTTTGTCTTCATGGTCCTGTCTTATAACAACAGTGAGTGTTAGCAAGACTTTGTAGTGTCTTACCTTATCAAATGATAAATAGTACAAAGGAAATGTACTTGAAATGTGCTCATTCAGGCTGGGTAAAACCATCAGGGATTTAATTACCTACAGTATAAGGCTGACATGATGAATTTGGTTTGTATATAATTCTACAGAGCACAGTCCTCAGTACCACAGCAGAAATATATGACACTCGCCTCCATAGTCATCACTGTATTGCACAGTTTCTGTATTGGTCTAATGATTTCACATTAAAAAGCCTTTGAAAAAGGACATTTAAGGGCCTTTGAGCCTCTGGTGGTGCAAACAACTGTGCAACAGTTGCTTTATTACCAAACAGATGCTGCTCGGTATATCGTCATTGCAACAGTCACATTGCTAGACGTGCAGTGTTTTTGCTGCTTTATAGGAAAAGAAAACTTCTCACTTTCCATGACTAATCTCCAGGAGAAGTCAGCCTGTACTTTCTCCTCAACAAATTCCAGGAGCACTCATTTTTGGAGCATTTCACCTCCACTTTTGGACCACTGCATCCTACCATGGGAGAACTATTAATTGACCAGCCTATCATGCTTTGCAGGAATTAAAACAAATGCATCCATACTTCCAGTCTGCTAATGTTAGCAGCTAATACTAGCAGACTGTTGACACAACGGGGACTTCTGTGATGGACCAGAGAGTCATTTGATAGGATAGATATGTCGAAATCCAAAATGGTGACCTCAAATAAAAATAATCACTTGTGAGCCCTAATAAATTTTGCAGTTTTAATCGTTCAGTTTGTCACACTGTTGCTTTATAGTTGGATTACAGCTACAGCTACAACTACAGCTCTTAATCTGTGTCCACACCGCACTCTTTAAATGCTGCTTGATCCACTGTCATATTTTTAAAAACTGTAAAACTGTGCCGTTTTATGTTTAAGACTGAATGAAAGGTGGAGGAAAGAGTAGAGGAGAAAGACAATATCAGAATATGTGGTGGGGAAAGAAAATTACAATATCAAGCTTTTCCAATATTGTGCAGCTATATTACAGTTTAATACATGTTCTATATATTATATTCAGAAAGATAAAGATAATTTTGCTTCCTCCACTGCCATAATAAAACAGGTCAACAATAGTCCCCCAGTCCTAAGTTTGTACCAACATAATCCCATCCCCCAGCTTGAACAGTGTATCTGCTGAATCGAGTTTGAGTAGTTTGCCCAGATCTTCCTCTGCATCAACTGTCACCTCTAGCTCTTCGAGTAAAAAAACAAACTTGGAGAATTAGCATA
This sequence comes from Channa argus, assembly GCF_033026475.1. Taxonomy (NCBI): domain Eukaryota; kingdom Metazoa; phylum Chordata; class Actinopteri; order Anabantiformes; family Channidae; genus Channa; species Channa argus. Next base: position 13,340,080 of record NC_090218.1, read on the forward strand.
TAGCACAGTTAGCTCTGTCGTTTCCCCGCCTCTTAGCCGGTTCTGGTGTTTATCTCGTTGCCTTTCACATCGGCCCAGGAACCAAGGGTGGAAATCGCTCTGGTGTAATAGTGCGTAACTGTCTGCCCCAGTGGTGGAGTCTGTCTGTCCTCAACATCTGCCGAGCCTATATTAGATTGTTGGAGGCTATGCAGCTTCCTAAGGCCAAGAGGTAAGACGATGTTTCTGCTATATATTAATGGGCTAAAAAAACAAGAATCAACCTTTAAAATTCACAAAAAAGTATATTTTGGAGTCAGACATAGTCTTGTGTAAAGGTATTTATTATGCTTTAAAAAGCTTATAAAATACAACTATTTTTAGATTAAATGAATGATTTCTAAATGCTCTCACTTGTGACCTCTTAAAAAACAGATGTACATATAGTATAGTTCGCAAGTCGTGTGGTATCGCAACTTTGTCCTCGTTTTCTCCCAACACTCTTCAGATTTATCTGGCGTCGTCATGGAAAAGTGAGCTACCCCTGTGCAGTCAAATCCTAGATAAATAATGGTATTCTTCTGTAGAGTAGAGCAGTATTGCTCCATGGTCAGTCAATGATTAATCACTTGCACATTGACTGCCTTTACTTGCACTTAAGAAACTAGGTTACTCTGAGACAATAGGTTTCTCAGGTAATCTGGGAATTAGTGTACATGCACATGCAGAAACCAGGTTAATGGAAATATGTGTAATCATGCAGCAGGAGAGTAATCAGATTTCTCCCTCATCTCTGATTTATTTTGGAAGCATGGCTCACAGATTTTCACTGTATAGTGGCAGAAACCAATGTTTCCTAAGCTTTTTCTTGCTTTGTGTGTGTGTGTGTGTGTGTGTGTGTGTGTGTCTGTGTGTGTGTGTGTGAGAGAGGATTAGAAACCTGGTCAAGCATATACCTCGTGGTGAAATCTGTGTTATGTGGGGAAAAAAATGCTGCTAGCCTGATTACAGACAGCAGGTTTCCTGTTTACATGAGAGTTAGGAAATCTTTCTCAAGAAAGGCAACTGTAACCTTTTTACTTAAGTGCATGTAAATTCAAGATTCAAAAAACTTTATTAAACCTATGGGAATTTTGTGTTGCCTTGTTACAGCTGCTCATCACGTGAGAAGTACAAAAGGAAAAAACTTCCACGAAGTACAAACTACTGATCAATACCTAAGAAAAAACTCAGCTAGAGTAGTAAACTGTGCACTTGTACTTTGAAAGTACTTCCACTCCCTCTACCAGTATGGAGAGAGGATTGACAGGAGTCCCAGACTTCCTGAAGTCCACCACCAGTTCCTTTGTTTTACTGGTGTTGTACCCCAGTATATACCCCAGTATGACGGACATAATGGGGTCGGTCAGTGAGGCCGTCCAAAATCCAGGCGACCATGGGGTCGTTAAGGAGCATGTTCTTTAATTTCTCCCCTAGCAGGACAGGCTGGATTGTGTAGATGCAGTGTAGCAGGTACATGAGAGCGTCCTTCATCCCCAGCTGAGGCTGATAAGCAAACTGGAGGGGCCCCTGAGATGGTTTCACCAGCGGCTGGAGGAAGTCCAGGACCACTCTCTCCAACACTTTCATGATGGCGGAGGTTAGTGTCCAGTGTCCCCAGGTCTGTAGTCACTGGGGACACTGGGCCGGGCCACTTCGTTACTGGCACCAGGCATTATATATTCCATCCCACAGGCACCATCTCTCCAGCTGCAGGCTCAGGTTGAAGTTGTGCTGAAGGATGCCACAGGAGTGATGTCTGAGTCATGCCGGGGCGAGATTTTGGTACCTGTGGTGAAGCTTTAAGGGGGGTGGATATGAGGCACATCAAATCTAATAAAAAAGCTGTTAAAATCATTAGCTCTATCCACAGTCCCCTCTGTCCTCTGGCTGCTGGTCTTATGTCCAGTGATGCTTTTCATGCCACTCCAAACTGCTCTGGACCTCCCTCACTGCTTCCCTGTCACCTGAACTGAACGCTGCCTTCTTCTCTTTCAGGATTACTTTAATGTCTTTGGTGACAGATGGCTTGTTGTTCCATCAATGTCCCCAGCATGTGTCTCACAGATGCACTGACTGCACCAGATGAGTAAAACATCACACCTGAATATATTCAGTCTTAGAATGATAATGATTTTTGTCTTGATTCAACGTTCGAGCCTGAGGTTTGTGGTGTGGTTGAATTGTGTTGTGTTTTGTCCAACTGTTGTTTTTATAATTTTTTTTAATCCTTTATATCAATGAATGAAGGATAAATATCACAAACACCCTCTAAATCTTGTTGTATGCAACTGCCTTGGTTTAATGATGTACAGCTGAGTGTGTAGTGGCTCCTCCCGTCTTTGCTCTTCTCTCAGTCCTTCCTTCTCAGAAAGCAGTGTGAAGTGCTTATTATCTGCCTGGTTGCTGGTATATGACTCACTGCGATGGGCTCTCTAAAGCCTTTTCACGTGTGTGTGTGAGAGAGGATATTTCAGATACAGATGCATATAAGATTAACAATTTAATTCGTATACTTTATTCATCCCACAAGGTGCAATTCAAGAACGGCCATTTGTTACATAATGAACTTAAAGCCTGATTTGACCTTTATTCAGCAGACACAGATAAAGAAGTTATCGACCCTGACTCATCCCATAATTATCCCTCAGTCTTGTTTCCATGGATACTTCCCTGCAGTAAATGCTGTCCTCTGCTCAGTGACTGACTGCTGGAAATATACAGTACTTAAAGTGAAGTACAGTGTGGTATTTCAGTCTATCACCACCTTCTCTTTCTTCTTGTTCCTCATTGTTCTTGATTTTAAATATCTAGAATGCAATCCACTTACAGACCTGCGGACACGAGAATTTTTGTTCTTTTTTTTCTGCTTCGTCTTCGTCTTATGCTTCACCTTTGCTTTATGCTTCTTTTGTGATCTCTTAATTTTGGGTAAAGGCAGTAAGATGTGGCTTGATTTCCTGTTGAGTTTGCCCTCTTCTCTTTTGTTTAGTTGCTGTTTATACAAAGCATGTGTGTTTTCAGACCATGCTTGTTATGCTAATGCACTAGAGGAGAGAGATCTTATCTTTACCCAATCCCCCCCCCACCACCACCCCGTCTCAAGTTCCTGAAACTTCATTACACTACATGGACTTGAGTAATCAGGTTACGGTCGCCTTTCTCGGGAAAGTGTCATGTAAGCAGAAAAGCTGGTTTCTAAAATTGGTGTAGGGGCTTTGGGAAACCTGATTTCTGTCAGAAAATGTCTACGAGTATCCAGGTTTCTAATTCTGTTTCTCCATCTGTGCATGTACGTTACAAAAAGCTGCAGGCATTAACACAGAGCTGAGTGAAAGAATGAATGATAGTACAGACAATTAATGAGGTGACGCTGCCTCATTCTAAAAAGCAAAGTCTGAGTAAAGTCTGACAGAAAATTCAAGTAAGACAAAGAGCCTCCTAGAAATCTAAATAACTCACTTTCCCCTGCAGATTTTTTCAAATCAGCTGGATAAGCTGCATGTCTCCCCTTTTTCTTCCTCTGCGCTCTTACTATGCGCGCACACACACACACACACACACACACACACGCACAGAAAAGACAGAGAGCAGTGTTTTCTGCCACTATACAGTTAAAAGTCTGTGCTCCAGGATTCCAAAATGAGTCTGAGGAGGAGGAGAAATCAGGTTACTCTTCTGCTGCGGTTATACATCGATTTCCCGTAACCAGGGTTCTTAGGTGCATATAAACACCATTCCCCAGTTACCAGATAAAGTGGATTTGAATGAAGGTTTTAGTTTTGGCTCGCTAAGCTACTTCGGTCAGAAAGCCACATCTATATCCTGGGTTAGAAGTAGCAATAAACAGCTTGTATTGAAAATAGAACATTCACAGTCCCTGGTCCTCGTTCTCTTTCTGTTACACAAGTGTGGAACGTACATGCTAATCTCACCTGTCAAAAGTAGTTTTGTGTCCTGTCCTCTCCGTCATGACAGACATAAACTAATTACTGACTTGTCGATAGACTTGTCTTATCTGTTGAATCATGCTGCTTAGGCTGTCAAGTGAAAGAGTTTGCACAAAGGGTGTGGACTTTACCATACTTCACTCTCCCATGATGATGAGGTTATGACAATGTAAACAAAATAAATAAGAAAAGGTTTATTTGGTGAAGAAAAGCTTCCTATTGCACAATATGAGCAGGCTGAATAATTAGAGCAACTCAACTGATTTCCATTTGTTTTCACAAAATGCCAGCTACCCTGGGATTTACCACAGGTTTGTATGTTGTATCCTGGAGAGCATTCTTTACCTGTGCAGTGATGTTTTACTGAAATTTTCTAGTTTGAATGCAACAGTAAGGTTACTGTTGATTTTAGCTTACCAGAGATCTTTGCTTTTAAACTTTTATGAGCCTCATTATAAAAGGCTCATATTATTATTATCTCCTTCACCTCCATGGTCAGCTCTTTTCTTCTCATACTGACTGACACTCCCAGCTAAATCTAAAATCTCAGTCAACTCTGAAGCACCTAGAAGATTGTTTTGTGCTCGAACTCTGTTTTAACAACACAACTTCCATTTTCTGCATTTTTATTCCATTGAACTGTTTAGTTTTCTGTAGATTAATGATCCTTGCAGCCTCACTTAAAGTTGTTTTATGTTTTCTTTCTCTAACTGCGTAAAGGGCTCATTGAAAATCAAATCGCTTAATCATCTCAGATGTGGCCAGAAATACAATTAAATTGGCAACTGTGACAATAAGTGGACTTAATATCGTCTCTCTACCTCCTCCTTTTGCCCCCTTACTCATTGTTCTTTTTTTTTCCTGCTTCCTTCTGCTCTTTGACTGAGCTGTCCAGAGGACTGAGAAAGCTTTTACATGTTCTTCACTGCCCTGTGCAGCATGTTTATCCTTCTTCTTCTTATTTTTTTTTTGCCTGCTATTAAAGTCCCCTTGTACTGGGCGTTACTCTCCAGTGATAGACGACATGGTCAAACTGGACAGCACAGTGCTCGGTCAACGCTTTCATTGATTTAAAAACCCCCACAAAGGACTAGGGGACAAACAGACGGCAGCTGCTAAGAAAATATATGAGGGAGAGGGAAGCATCAACTCGCATGAACAGAGACCATGTGTAATTGAACATGAAACTGATTTTGTATGTGTGGTTGACATAGCTGCTGCCGCATCGCTAGTCTAATGTCTTACCAACAAACCAACATGCACGCTTGCACACATACACACTTTTATTCACATATTCACGCACCAGCACACCCATTACAAGCTCTGTCAGGAGTGAGATGGTCAGAGAGACAGAGAGAGTTTGTCTTTTTTCATCCTTTCCTCAGCAAACAAAAAGTGGAGACTTTTTAACCAAAAGTGTCATCAACACTTCGACGTTTTTGTATTTGTCTTGATGGTTTTAATTTTTCTTTGGTGACTTAGTTTGACCTAACTTCTTTGTCAATGTGTCTAAAGCTGGAAAAAGATTTGAAATTTATTAGAAGCAAAAAATAAACACAAAAAACAGTAAGGCCCATTGTTCCCCTTGGCGCTAACACTTAGTCCTAACCGTCCTCCTTCCATGACAGTCCAGCATTGTAACATTCACATTTACACCTATGCCTTAAAATGCTGCTCGTATAAACACAGTGCAGGTAGGGAGGGTAACATTAGAACAGCTGTTTGCTAGCTACTAACTTAGTACTTATGTATTGTGATTGCAAGCAATAACATTAGCTCGTGTGCACACGTTTTGGAAATGTGAACAGTGTTGGACCTTAACGTCTGCAGCTGTACATGCAGCTTACTGAAGCTGTGGTGCTTGTAGGTCAATGCTAACAACTCAGTAAACATGACAATGTGTAGCAAATAGACAGCTGTCTGAGCATCCTAGGGGTAGAGTCTGAGCTGCAATCTGAAGTAAAGCTAGCTGGATATAAGTTTAACTTTACGTTTATTAGATAGATACAGTGCATCCAGAAAGTATTCAAATCGCTTAACTTTTTCCACATTTTGTTATGTTACAGTCTTATTTCAAAATTGATTAAATTTATTATTTTCCTAAAGATTTGAAATGCATACCTCATAATAACAATGTGAAATAAGTCAGGATTGAGGGAAAGATGAATGCAGCAACGTACAAAGTCATCCTTGATGAAAACCTGTTCCAGAGCCCTCTGGACCTCAGACTGGGACAACGGTTCAACTTTCAACAGGACAACAATCCTTAAAACACAGCCAAGTTAACAAAGTACTGCCTATTGGCCAACTCTGGGAATGTCCTTGAGTGGCCCAGCCAGAGCCCAGACTTATACCCGATTGAACATCTGATAATGGCTGTGCAATGACGCTCCCCATCCAACCTGATGAAGTTTAAGAAAATCCAGGTGGTGACTTTTTTTGCTTCACTATGCACCAGCACGTGATTAAGATAATGGAATGATAGATGGAAAATGATCTTATCAGTGACCAAAAAAAAAAAAACATAAGATGCTGGCCACAGTGTTCCAGGTTTAACTCTGGTAGCGATGTTTGATGCATATTAAACAGTATCTTGCAATTTTTTAAATTGTACAGCTGTATGGAAAATAATATTTGAAATTTAATTTCAGTCCATCAGCTAGTCTGAGTTAGACACGGTCATAAACCTGTGTGGTGTTGGCCCAGTAACAGACAGATGGTGTGTAATGATCATCTGAGCATAGATGTAGGCTGATCTTGTGATTCGGGGGATGAAAACAGATGAGGAAACACAACACTGAGAATCATGGAAACACACAGAAACACAACTGGGATTTATGCTGTTCTCTTCATGCTTTTTCTCTCCTCCCCATTACTTTCTTTTTTTTGTGACTTCTAGACCCCCCCCCCCCCTTTTATTTTTTATCTCTTGAATCCTTTTCTCACATACCTTCTTTCTGTTGTTTATTTTCCTCCCTTCTATCTTTTTTGGCCTTTACTTCCTCTTTCCTTATGTCTAGTTTTTACTTGTTGTGGCCTCTCTTCTCCTCTCCTCCTCTCCTCTCCTCCTCCTTAATAGTAAATGACATGCATGCGGGATGTTTATGGAAATTAGATGCAGAACATAGAGCAGATTAGTGTCTATATTTATAAAACTCCTCTCTCTTATATATTTTTTTCTTCATCCCCCTCTCTTGCTCATACACCTCCTCATCTGGCTTTATTGTTCTCCCTCTCTCCTGCTCTCTCAGCATCAGTGACTGACAGTCTCTCTGTCAGTGTGGGTGCTCGGCTTGGTCTCTAATAGAAGGTTCTATGTTATCATTACCACACTTGACTTTTTGTTGCTGTGTAGAGTGGAGCCTCTGCATCAGCTGTAAACACTGTCTGTGTATGGATGATAATGAGCACCTACCTATCAGAGTTTATTGCACCATCTTTGTCACACTGTAGCAAAGTGTTCATAGTTTTTACTCGGTCTGCTCTGCACCAGATGTAGAAACTACACAGCCAAATATATATGGGCAGGTCAACTTTACAACCATATGTGATAGTGTAACATATCTTTTTAAGAACCATTACATTTTCATGTGCTGCTCCAACATCCTCACCCCACCTACTCACACTTTCACCAGATGTTGAACCTGCTGCAGGGATTTACTCACATCTGTGGATGTATTACCTTTTTTATGACTGCAGTACATTTTCCCCAAATTTTGTTTAATAAATTTTATATTATTTGAAAAAAAGTCGATTTTGTTTTGGAATTATTTGTGTATGTGTACAATTTTGGCCATATTCTATTCTATAAAAACTGTATATACAATAGGGCTGGATAGTTTATAAAATAATGTTCTGTATGTCTGCCCATAAGCCATTTAAACAAATATATAAAAAGTGTTGTAAAAAAATTATCTTATCCTTATAATTGTGTGTAGCAAAAGTACATGGATCTCCGTGATTATAAATTTATTTGGAGGGGAAATTAGAGTCAGGTGATGGGAATCAGGTGTGAAGCTGGGAGGCCCTGCCATATTTAAAGAGGCCAAATCTGAACAAGGGGATGACACACGAGCACACAGCTTGAGTTGTAAATCCTGGGAATGAGGATACGTCAGTCCAGTCCTCACACCTTCAAAGAGCTGTTTTGGGTTCAAAGTTGGTTTTAGGGTTCAGGTTAGATTGATGTTAGGTTTAGTGTCAGGGTAGGCAGTTAGTTGTGATGGTTATGGTTATGATGGGGCTGAATGCATGTTCTCTCTGTGTGTGTGTGTGTGTGTGTGTGTGTGTGTGTTTGTCAGACTGAATCTTTGAAGTGTCTATTCCTGCATATGTCTTGCTTGTCTTTGAAGTCTGTGTGAATTTTGCTGACTTGTCTTTTAAACACGGTTGTGCCTCTGTGTGTGCACAAGCTGTAAAATGCTGAGGTGATTACTCTGTGGTGTGTGTGTGTGTGTGTGTGTGTGTGTGTTGACTCATAGGGTTTTGCAACATGGAGCAAAAACTGCCTGTTAGGCTCTAGAAACACAGTGTTCATCAAATCATGTCAGAAATTAATATTTGCCCTTTTTTCCATCGCAACCTTAGTCTTTCTCTAACCTTAAGTAAGTATTTTTCTTCTCTAACTCAAACTATAATTAATCTGTCAGGGCGTGAAAGAACTAAAACCTACTGTCTTGGTAAACAATTGCTTATTTTCACATTCAGCAGATAGAGAGCAACATGTTGACATTTTGGTGTCTTTGGTGACTGTATCCTCCAGCAAGTCAAAGTTGAATGTGTTCTACATGGCTCCCAGAGAATTTACATAGCTACCCTTAAAACTAATGACAATTCCATCAGCCTCTGCTTTCCATTTGTCAGCAGTCTAAAACCAAATTGTGAGCTTGATTGTTGCTGAACCTCATTATCATTGTCAATGTTAGACAGTAGATGTAACCGTTTACAGTCGATTGCAGTGAAACCTCAGCATGGCTGTGGGCTATTTTTACCCGAATCAGGTCTTTAATGTTTGATCGCAGTCTCGAGTATCATATTTCTGCTGATAGTCTACTGGACTTTACGAGGTCAGGTTTCTGTGCTTAAATAATGTATTACAGCCCACAGAACGAGAGTGTGTGAAAGGTAAGAGTACAGCTGCTTAGAAAAGTCATAATCATTAATATATATTATTTTTTTATTTAAATGACTTAACCAAAACTGTCACAACTCTGTGGTTTCTGAGTGTGAAGCAGTTTTTTGAAATTTTGACCAGGCCAAGTCCAGCCTCAGGCTGACAGCAAACATCACAAGAATTTGATTCCTCTGGAAAAAAATGGCCTGACATTCAGTTTGAGAAGCTGCCTCATGAAATCCACTCTTTAGTATTTCATAAGAAAAATATCTCAGTGGTATTTACGTGCCTGCCATGTATGAGCAACAAGACCGACAGTGTAGAGGAAAGTCACTTTGAAGAGTAATCCCTTAGACTGAAGCAAAAAGAAAATGCCGGTGACACCATAGCTGCCTGAATCATCAGTAGTATCTGATTGACCGACCAAATGTTTTTGGCTTATTACAAGCTTGGTCTATGGTTATGAATTTACAGTGTGACCAAAAGAATAAGGTCATGTATGCAAGCAGGCGAAATTAGTTTCTTTTAAAGGGTGGCTGCACTTAGGGATAGGGTTCAGACATGTGGAGGGAGCTCAGAGTAAACAGACTCTTAAGCAAGACTTGGTCTGCACTTATATAGCACTTGTCTACATTAATGGTACACAAATGGTTCTCATTCATCTGGGGTACACCCAGAACACACTGAGGAGATTATATATCTCATCTACCCTTGAAACATCTTGGGATCCTTCAGGCGGAGCTGGAAAATGTTACCAGTGAAGCAAAAGTTGTATTTCTTCAACTTTGTTTTTGAAAAAATAGGATTGGTATCAAAAAGTCCCAGGTATCTATGAATAAAACTGAACTTTGTTATCTTTGTCGTCTTATCAGTCCCAAGCAAAGGACACAGTACAGATGTGCAAGGATGTACCTAGCTGTCTGCCAGAAGATCCTGTCTACAGCATTTTAGAACAATACAACCTAACTTGGTGTCACCACAGTTAACAGTCACTTTAGAAAAGAACGATAGGACACAGCACAATGCTGTGTCCATCTGAATATATTAACATCAAGATCACAAATGAGGAAGCATGTTGAGCATGTTTTATGTTCTTCTTCCAGGTCTGTCAGTGCTGCAGAGGATTCTGGACACAGCAGCGGAGCGGAGCTGGCAGGTCACCTCCGTTAACCTCGACACGCTGACAGAATCAGCCTTCATCAAGCTGCTGTCAGACATGGACTACAAGAAGGACTATCAGATCATCATTGACTGTGAGCTGGACCGACTCAACTCCATCCTAAACCTGGTAAAACAACCACCGATCGGTTAATAGGTTAATCCTTGTCAGACATAATAAGAAACAAAAGGCAAATGATCACAGTTGTGTCTCATCTTTAGCTGTGCCCAGTACAACATTTTTAGTGCAAAAATATAATGATTTGTCATCCTAACTACACCACTGAACTCTGAAGGTGTTATACAGTATACAGATAAACATCTGAAAACAGCAAATCTGCCTAAAGTGTGTGACTCAAAGTGATGTTAACCCTTTTGTTTTCGCTTGTGGTTACTCTAAATGTTGCAGTTTAACTAAGCTAAAGTAATGCTACTGTTCATTTTTCAGTCACTATTGATTCCAGTACAGACCTGTTTTTATTCTGTTCTGTGTTATAATCTGTTCTAAGCACACATTTTTAGATCACACATCAGCAAATTACACGTTTACGGTTACAAAACTGTCAGAGCTGCACTTTTGCAGCACCTGCATATACTGCATGAATCCCTGTCCTTATACCGATGTTACGTGTAAACTATCAGTAGCTGACATTGCCAACAACACAACACCTGAGCCTATTGTTTTCTGAGTAAACTTCTGTACACACTGACACCCTTCAGAGAAGCTGAATTTTATCATATTCACTCTCTATATCTGTACATCTTCACTATTAATGTCTGTAATGTTTGCAATGTTTGCTCTGATGTGTGTTACACATACTGGTGACCCCACTGGTATGGTTGGGGACCACTTATATAGGATTTGGGAAGCTTATGAATATCATACCAGTGCCAGTGCTGGACCAGTCTGGGCACATCCTGGATATTTGTTCTTTTAGATTTTGTGGTGCAAGAAACTAGAAGAAATTGTCAACTCAACTCAACCAAACATTAGCATTTCTCTCTAGAGACATTTTTGTTTTATTATTAAAGACTTCAGACTCTTATTTTGTACTGAAGCAGCATAAAAAGGCTAAAAGGTTTATACACTGCTATGAAAAGAGTGTACAGTATAAAGTCAATAAAAACAGAATAAACAAAGAAAGGAAACAAAGTGAAGAGTGGGTGTGTACAAAAAAAGGAAAAGATTTGAACTGAATATGCAGGACATTAAGGCAATACAGACTCTAATAACCAGACAAACACACAGCAAGAATTAAATCTCTTGAATGAAATGTAATGATGAAGTGTTTAACCTGGTGGAAAATTAATCTGAGAATGAAGTATCACTAAACCTGATCATGCTGCCAACAAAACCATTAGGACTCCAGGTTGCAGATGAAACTCACCAGAGTAATGAGAAGCATTTTTTGATTTTAGCCTTGGCACTGTTTATCCCAGCTCAGCTTGGCTCAGTAACAGTCCTGCTCTTCTTCCTCTGAGCTCTCTGCGGGAAGCTGCTGTTGTCTGCCAGCTGTTAAGAGCCTTTTAGAGGTAAAGTCAGTTTAAGTAAACAATGTGAACAAACAGACACTCCTTAAAACTATGCCAGAGCCTGGTAGAGTCAAGACTGACACTGTAACATGACTCAGAAATATCTAAAATCTAAAATCTCTTTATGTCTTAATTGTCTCTCTGTCAGTCGCCTGTGCTGTAGACCTCTGCTAGTGTCCAAAAACCATTGAGAACACATCAGTTGTTGGTTCTAACTGTGACAGCCTTTTTTACCACTGCTTTCTGGTTTTACAAACTAAACAGTTAGTCATTAGATTACCTGAGAAATAATCAGCAGATCTGTCTGTAATGAAAATAATCAACGGTTGCTGCTTTATTTAAATGAGATAAAACAATTCTTACAGTATATATTCTGTTATATATTCTATAGCAGTTACCAGCTTATTAGACTTTAATGTATCGGAAATAATATTATCGACATCAACATTAATAACATGACATACTTGGAATGGATTACTTGGTATTAGTTCTTTTACCTGTGAAAATACTGTCACTTCATTGTCCACCACTGTGGACCAACACCCTAAAAAACAGGCCAACTGTGACATATTTTGGTCATGTTTGTTCTTGTTTGTTACACTCTGTGCTCTCAGTCTTCAGACCCTGAATATCACTGCTCTTCAGCTGCAGCTGTGTTTGATTTTAATAAAACGCTTTGATTTCAGCTTCAGTGGTAATTGACTGGTAGGAGAGAGAACAGAGAGAGTGATTGCGTACAAAGACGATATGGTTCAGAAAGATATTTTTGCAGTGATGGGGATATTTTGGAATATTATGGGTTACATTATAACCACAGGGAGAGAGGGGAGCAGAAGCAGAGAGCGGAGAAAGGAAATGTGTATTTTTTTTTTTTTAGAAAGCCAAAAGCTGCTCAGTGTGAACTCTGGCCAAAAGCCAGCCATCATTTGGGAAACTCCTCTTCCTGCTGAACTCCAGCTGGCTAACAGAAGCTGAAGTATCAGGTGGTGTTTTGGATCTGTTAAATGAAGCTTCGGGCTTCAGTTAAATTTGCCTTCAATTTAGTTTCATGTGGCCTGGCAGCCTGACTCTAGTTTAACTTCATGTTCTTGATCTAGTCTGGTTAGATGTGAGCGTATGGATGTGTTTGGTGACGATAGGTTGATTATTCAGGTGGTTAGACTGATTGGTGACATCACAATGATCAGGATAAAACTAAAGCCCAATTAAGACAAATTTAATGTGTTAAAACTTAAACTCCAATTGATTAAAAAACATCTACTTGGAATCATGAGGACGGAAGGAGGAGGAGGAGATGGAGGGAGGACTGTTTCAACAGCTCCCTTCCTTCTCCAGCACTGAGCAGCAGTAAGCACTGCAGACAAGCTGTGTTAGTAAATGTTAACTGACTGATGCTCATTAAGAGCTGGACCTGAGAGGGAGAAAGGAGCCAACACCTGCTGCCTTCTTCTCCTCCTCCCTACAGCTGGTTCTCCACCTCCTTTCTTTTCTTCCTCTTTGTAACATCTCCCCACTTTCCTCCTCTATTTTCTCCTTTTTTCGGTCTTCCTTCCTCTTCTTTCTCCTCTCTTCCTTTCCTGTCATGTCATGAATCTAACCAGTGAGAGCAGACCCTCACTCATTCTCTGAACCTCTTCCTCCCTCTTTCTGTGTCTTTCTAATGGTTAAGTTGAGCAATTAAATCCTCAAAGAGGAACCAAGTCTTCCAATTAGCAGCTATTTGAGAGGACACACACTTGTACACAAACACACACTGATGAGTGTGATGAATGTGTAATGGATGCTTTCTATCATCATTAGAAACATCAGAAAAATGTAATTAGCATTGCATTTATTCTGACTCTCTCACTCAGATTGCTACTCAGAGGAGAAACTTGAAGAACTACCACTACATTCTGACCAGTCTGGTGAGTCTGTCTGTGTACTAGAAGGAACTGTGAAAACAGTAAGTTCACGAGGAGTTCATACAGTGAAACCAGTGCGTGTGTGTGTGTCTGTGTGTGTGTGCGCGTGCGTGTGTGGCTCAGGGCTTCATGGACTTGAATATCACAGAGTTTCAGAAGCTAGCGCCGAATGTGACTGGCTTCCAGCTCGTAAATTGGTCCGATCCAGCTGTGCAGAGAATCCACCAGGACTGGCTGGACTTTGACAGCAAAGACCTCAAACTAGCTCGCAGGAAGCTCAGGGTAAACACACCCACACCTCATGGCATTGACTTAAAATAAATTCTTCATTACCTGGAGGCTTATGTGAGTCCAAACATTCTAAAGGACAACATCATCATTTTGTCTTCTGCTTTTTATTTCTATAAATGTTATTCTCTCTCCCTATGTTTTCATTTTTGCTGTTTTTCAAGGACACAGCTAACTGTGGCATTTCTAAATGGTCAGCTGCCTCATGTTAAACATTTTCTAAAATATGTCTTCACAATTGTCTCTTTAGATGCTGATGTGATGTGATGCTGCATTGTTTTCTGTCAGACTCTGCCCCTGACTACCAGAGTTTAATTACAAACTGTAAATCCTGGCTGGAAGTATCTATATCCAGCCAGTATCAAAACCAGGGTTTGATGTGATGAAAATCCCTGGGATCCTTTATATATTAGCCTCACTGTCAATCTCCTCTCAAACACTCAGTACACAGGGGCTCTGACCTACGACGGCGTCAGCGTCATGGCGACGGCTTTTCAGAACCTTCGGCGGCAACGGATCGATATATCTCGCCGTGGCAATGCAGGAGAGTGTTTGGCCAACCCCCCAGCTCCGTGGGGACAGGGCATTGACATACAGAGGGCCCTGCAACAGGTACACAAACATTCCTACATACCCCAGGTCTTAAGTGACCCAGGATCTGTGTCAGGTCTGGTGAGTCAGATTAGGATTATCTTTACAAGTTTCTCCATTTTTTTAAAGTAGAATATAATCATATATGGATTATAAAAATATGGGTCCCAGTGCATGAACAGTAAAAGGCCCCATCATATCTAGGTTCACCAGACTTATGAGACACAAAATGACTAGAAATGATTGCGTGAAATTGTAAAATGGTTGGAGAAATACTCACTTAATGAATGCAATGAATACACAACACCTGTCCTGGATGACTGCAGACCTGATGAATGGATTTAAAGGTTAATACTGACACAGATCCACACTGCTGCAGCTTAAAAATGGTGTGTATACGTGTGTGTTTGCAGGTGCGTCTGGAGGGTCTGACGGGTCACGTCCAATTTGATGAGCGAGGACATCGCACCAACTACACTCTGACTGTGATGGAGCTAAGCCACACTGGACCCAGGAAGGTGCTGCTGTTTGTTCTTTTGTTTACTTACTGGGGCTTGGTTTGAGGTTTGAAGTCACACTGTACGAAGTCAGGAGTCAGCAGGTTTCGACTACATCAGCTCATTTCAATAATTAACTCTCTCTCGTCTGATTAAAGTTGTGATAATCAGTCAAATCAGCTGCTGCAGTGCAGGTTGGTATAAAAACCTGCAGACTCGCAGCTTCACAGCATTACAGTACACAGCGATAAGGTTCAGGTAAAACGTTGTGCTTACTTTGGAGTTTTTGAGGATTCACACAAAGGTGCAGGTGTGAAATAGGGTTGGGGGTTTGAGAGCACATTACTAACTCACTTTCATAACTAAATGTGAATGTGAAGTTTAGTTTAGTTTCATCATTTACAAGTAAGTCAGGTTCAGTCTGTCATCAGCTGTTGTGGAGCAAAAAGGAACAGTTTTTACTAAACATTAATGAAGTTTTCTAATTACCTGACTTTACCTAACAACGTGAAAATGAGCTGCGCTGCAAAAGAGCTGAACTAACCATAAAAGACAATAATTTAGGAGAAGAAATATTCGGGAGAGATTTCGCTATTCTGGAGCCAGAAAATCCTGTTTGAGAATAAGCGGCAGAGCCTTTGTGGATTTCAACTGAGACAAATGAGCGGCAACTGCTGTTAGAGCTCTAAATGCACATATTTTCATATTCTTCTTCTTCATTATAAAAAATGTATTTCTGTTGTTCTTCTGTGCCATAAAGAGACTAAATAATAAACTGACAGAGGTAGATAAAGCAACAATGAAAGCAAAATAATAAAAACACTAAGCATGGTAACATGACAGGAAGGAAATGAAGGATGACAGAGGCTAAGTGTAGACTTGTAGTCTAACAGGCTGCTGTATGTCCAGATTGGCTACTGGAATGAGAAGAAAGGCTACGTGAACACAGCCGTCTACAGGCCGATATTGGAGGAGTTCTACGGTCTGCAGAACAGAACCTACATCGTTACTACCATACTGGTAAGACACAACACACCAGTTTATTTCAAGATTTTAAGATTAAGACTGAGAGCTTAAAATTTGAATTAAGTGAGAAAAACACAGAGAAAAGTCTTTGAAGGATGGTCACGGTCCAGTTTGACCATCCACTCCTCAGGGCTTCACCAGTGACTAATGATAATCCCTTCTCAAATCGGATCCGGTTTAGCCTCAAACATTTCAAAGCCACAAGAAAAACTGCCTAAGGTATGACATGATAATTAAATGCATGTGACACATTAAGGTAATAGCTGTTTTACAGCTTACTTTCCACCAACTCCCTTCTGTCACGTGTGTTGTACAAAGCACAGGCAGACTGGTGCAGTGAAATGATGAGGACCAGGCTGACAGCAGGTACAAGGAGCAGGTAACTGGGAACAGCCCGGAAGCGTAAAACTGGCAGGTTTAAACAGCAAGAAAACTGATGAGGAAATGAGGCACAGCACCCACGTTTATCAAGAGTCTCAGAGCTGGAAATCACTTCTAAGTGGGAAATTGTCAGTGCCAAAATTGCATTCCTACTTTCAGAAGTAGAAGTCAGAGCAAGTTATAAACATTCATACCTTGGGAAATCACTCCTAAAATGTACTGAAGGTGTCCTTAACTGGTTAGGACTTGTTAGAATTTGCCATTCAAACAGACCTGCAGATTCTGTGAGAGGAGAGATTTTTAACACTTAATATATTGGAGCTAAAACATACAAGAGAAAGAAAAACATGCATTTCATGCTGCAAATGGTTTTCCAATAATCTTGCCCTACTATATAAAAATTACTGGTATAAAGCACATTGCTAAATGTGTTATCTTGTAACATTCACACAGGAAGCTCCCTACATGATGCTGAAGAAGAATCACGAGCAGTTTGTAGGAAATGACAGGTACGAAGGATACTGTGCCGAACTGGCCTCAGAGATAGCCAAACATGTGGGCTTCACTTACCGCCTCGAGCTGGTGCGCGATGGCAAGTACGGCGCCATGAATTCTGACACCAAGATGTGGAATGGCATGGTAGGAGAGTTGGTGTATGGGGTAAGTCCAGTGTCTAGACCTCAACAACAGAGGGGGGACATGAGAAAGCTCACAACATAAAAGAAGTGAAGAAGTGTACACAAGCAGTAGAGTCTCTTGGCGTTTTCCTGACAACCTCTGCATCAGGGCCCTTACTGACAGAAATTCCTACATTTTCGTTGGAATCTTTATGTAAATAACTTTCTCTGCAGCCTTGGATATTTGTATTCTTGTAGTTTTTTACCAGTTGCATTATATAACTAACACGCCCACTCACTCTAAATTTTTCATATGATTCATTCACACATTGGCTCAGTCTGATATTACACAGACTTTGTTTTATGAAGCAAGCAGGTTGAGGTCCAATTAATGCCTAGTCCAACTGTTCTGGACATTTCCCCTCTCACATGCAGCTCCTCCAGGTAATAACTAAAGAAGTTTGGGGTTGCAGTGAATGTCTGAAAATATGAGAACGGGGGTCCTGCTGAAGTTGTAAGCTGTTTAACATATGTAATGCTTTAATGAAAAGAACAAAAGGTCTGTTTTTTTCCATGCATGAGACAGTTTATTTTTCAAAGCAGTCATTCTACATGTCTTGATGTAAGACTGGATGTGACTTTCAAAATAAACCACAGGAGAAACGATAGCTGTCATTTACCTACAGTGGTGGTCTTGGGTTGGACAAAGCTTTGTACTGATATATATTTCTACAGGACCTTCAGGCAAGTCAATGCCTTGGTAGATCTGAATTGATTTTTGTGGCAATTGAACGACTAAACACATTGAGGTGGTCATAATGTTTTTGACTGTGTGTATAAAGATGAAGTAAACAACGTAAAAAGTGAAAAGATGATAAAGAAGCTAAACAGGAAACTGTGGCAATCATCAGCCAGCTCTTAAGGTACAATCACACTGGGGAATCTGGTCTTAAGCTTCAGGTTTGCAGCGTGGGTTCAATTGAGCTTTAAGATACTTTTGAACGAAGTCCTGATCTGTGTGTGTATTATCACACAAGCCCATACAGGTTTGTATTTTTACATTAGTCAGTTTGTCAGTCAGTCAGTGAATTATAGGTCGGCTGATTAAATCAGACGGGTAAAACAGCAACTCTGTGTTGAACAGCTGATCTCTCTCATCTTGCAGCAAGCTGATGTTGCAGTCGCCCCCCTCACCATCACTCTGGTTCGTGAGCAGGTGATTGACTTCACCAAACCGTACATGTCGTTGGGAATCTCTATCATGATCAAGAAACCCACCAAGTCTAAACCAGGTGTCTTCTCCTTCCTCGACCCGCTGGCCTACGAGATCTGGATGTGCATCGTCTTCGCCTACATTGGAGTCAGCGTGGTGCTCTTCTTGGCAAGTGTTTGTAGTTACCCAGCACAAATCTCCTACTATATCTTTAAAACATTATGTTTTTGCATGGTTTAACCTTTAAGTGTAGTTTGTTTTCCTTATGTATGTTTAGAATGTCCTGTATTGGTCCAAATATGCAGTCATGTACAAGTAAAAGAAATGACTCAGTTTTCAATTTCCTGGTTTTCTCCATAAATTGGTCATGTGATCTGATCTTGACCAAAGTCACAAATATCAACAAGCACAGCATTTTTAAGTTGATAAAACACAGACTGTCATAATCTTTCATACCAGTGTTGAACACACACTAATAAATATAAAGTGATTGTGGAAAAAGTAATAGTTTTGAAACTATTACTTTAAAACTATTTATTTATTTATTATGAAATAATAACAGAACTACCTTTTGGCGGCAACAACTTTAACCAAACACTTCCTGCAACAGTCGATCAGACCTGCATTTAGGAGTAATTTTGGACCAGCTTTCTTTAGAGACTGCTTCAGATTAGCCATATTCTTAGGACGTTCGGTGTGATTGCAAAAAAACAGGAAATGCAAACAATAGATGCGATTTGTTTTGTGTGGGTAAAGACAAACCTCTCCAGTGTTTTACTTATTTAACATATTTACATTTTCCTCTTTTCCATTAATCATTTGAGGACCCCTCTGATGTATCTGCTAAACCTTGTACTTGGACTTGAACTTTTTAATCTGATTAGGCCTGACATTCGTTTACGAAGTGGACTAAATTAGTTAACTGTACATTAATGGGAATAGCGGCTGAAGCAATAAATGACTCGAGAATAGTAACCTGATAACAACAACAAAAATAATAATAGCTATTATAATCCCAATAAATTACTGCATGATATTTTTACTTCACTACTTCAAAGTATTTTCAGATGACACTATGCTTTTACAGAATACAGTGGGATTTGGAATACAGGGCTTTGAACATTGTTTTTACTATGTTGGAATTGGATCTGACTATTATCACTGATATTACTATAAGACTGCATACGTCTTCTTTTATTTTCTCAAGCAGCATAATGTAGAGTTGACTCAAGAGTCACCTGAGCCTTCTCTAATTATAAACCTTACCAAAAAAGAAAATTTTATACCTAATCTGAAAAGGAGAGAGGGTGCCTGCCTCCTGAACCTGAACTGGGAGCTGGTTTGACAGCAGAGGGTCTTGATAGTTAAAGGCTCTGCCTTATATTCTATTTTGAAAATTCCAAGAACAGCAGCTAGACGAAAAAGATGTGCAAGAACTTTTATATACTACATTATCCTAATTAGTATTTTTTGTATATTTAAGGTATTTTAGTTTTCTTTAACTGCTGAGACACTACGTTCTTCTGTGCTGATGATGTTTCTGTGTCTCAGGTGAGTCGTTTCAGTCCTTATGAATGGCAGGCAGAGGACTCAGACGATGAAGATGAAACTCTGCCCTTCTCTGCTTCTCGACGAGCCCTGCCCACTTCATCTTCTGAACTCATTCCAGGTGAGTTTATTGTCATTACTTTAACACATCGAAGTGTATTTTGAAAGTTTCAAGGATCTGTGAGAGGGTTTCGTTTTGCTTTAGGATACTCTCAGGTTCAGGTCACGAACCAGAACCAGCAGAAAGAGAAGGAGACTCCAGAACACACTAATGACTTTGGGATCTTTAACTCTCTCTGGTTTTCACTCGGGGCCTTCATGCAGCAGGGCTGCGACATCTCACCCAGGTAAGACCCATATACAAACAACAAGCACACATGGTTTGATCATGTCGACTGCTTGATTTCACCTCCAAAACTTCGTTTTTGGATTGATATTTTGGTTTGCAGTTGTTTTGGGTTTGTTACCAGAAAATCTGCATTTGGGATAATTTGTGTTCCAACCATAACAAACTATCCAATAAATCTCAGACATTCAATATTTATCCACTAACCTTGGCAGGAATGCTTTTAGATGTGCACCTTTTAAATAGAATGAACTTCAAAGTTAATTTCCCTAATGTTAAAATCTTATTGTTTGATGTTTTATATGACTCATGTTCCAATTTTAATTAATTTCTGTTGTTAGTTGATACCTGTGATGGTTAATTTTTTGATGTTTTTTAGGTATATTCATGCTCTCTGTGGACACTTCTGTCATAACAGCTTGTGTTATGACAATGAATGTTCTGTGCTCTCAGCTCTTTTGAACAATACATTAGATCACTATCTCAATGACATCACCTGATTAAATCAAGTAAAAAATAAGAGGCATGCAAGATGAAAACATCAGATTTTAGTTTTAAATGCATTTTACAAACAAGGGTTGTAATTTATGTTCATATACAGTACAGTACGCAAGTGGTATTATTAGGAATATCTGCCTCTTGACAAGACTGCCATACTTCCCACCTGTTTTGGAAATAGCCATAACTAACCCTAAACCTTGTACCAACTGTAACCTAAACCTATATGTAACTGTAACCCCAAAACAGTGTGAACCCCCACACAGCCTTTTAAAGGTGTAAAGACAAAATGTCCTCAAATTAGTGGAAACAAACTTGTTTGTCAAGAAAATAAATAGATAAACACACAGTGAAAGACTCATACATATTTTAACAACATATACACTGACAAAATAACAACAACAACAACACACATAGACAGTGTAGTATATCCAGAATAGAAAGAGCCTCAGGCCTTAACGCAGCAGGAACATACACCTAATCCGGCAGCACGTCACACACAATTTTATGTGTTTCATGGTAACAATGGGGGAGGTACTCCCAAATACAAATACACTTTACTACAGCTGGTAAAGGACAGTACAAAGTAGCTAGCAACTAAAAAGATGTTATTTTTAGAATTGTTTGATAATTTACTGTCATCAATATGAGCAGATATGAACATTCTCTCTGTTTTCTTATTTTTTGACCTCTTCCCTCTGTCATTAAAGAAGTCATCTTCTTTGTCCTCTGACTCTCCAGTCCTTTTTTCAACTATTTCTCTAGTATTGCACGTTGTATCAAACCGTTGAATTCATAACTTCCACTCCAACATTGAGCTGGGCCCAATGCGAACTCTCTAGCACTCAGTCTATGGTCTAATTCTCACCTATGGCCAGCGGGAGGAAGGCCCACGGCAGTCCCAGAACACAGTGGAGATGAGATATATCTCATCTGGTCATATACACGTCCTTATTTTAGTTAACTTTTATATTCCACCTGTCCTTTTTCAGTTTTCTAGTATTTATGTCTTCACTGCACTGTAACAAGTCAAATATCTGTTTACTTCAGAGAATGGAGTGACTCTGATTTTATTCATTTTGTTGGACATCAGACATTCACATTTGTTTTGTCTGTCTCATGATACGGGGTCACCTTTAGAAGAGCTGGTTAGACCTGGAGGGCTGTACTGCATTCAGGTGTGTGTGTGTTTAAATTGTATTTGATGCTTATGGACACTTCCCTCCAGGCAAAGCCTCGTCTGTTAACTTTACTCCCTTAAATTGAGCCTCAGTTATCACACCTACTATAGGAAAATAAAAAATAAGAATAGCACATACTGTACAAGAATGGACAAGTCTTTTGTAAACTTTCTACAAAAAGAACCTCCTGTTTTCTGTAAAATAAAATAAAAATAAAGTGCAAAAGTAAAAATATGAAGTTTGAAGTAATATGAAGTTTTTTGAAAAGATATCTGTGAAGATGCTCAGTAATCCAGGTTTGTTTTTGAGACCTTTCACAGTGAAAATAACTTCCATACCAGATCCATCGGGGCCCAGGTTAACAATGACCGCCACCGGTGCTGTTGACCTACAGGGTACCGGTGGAAATTGGACTACTGTTGGTTGAACAAGGATAGAAGGAAGGTGTGTTCGTAGGCAGAAAGAGAAGAGGAAAGCTAAGACTGTAGAACTGACAGTAGGGACTTTGAATGTTGGGACTATGACAGGGAACAATAGAGAGTTGATTTTTAAGAACAAGGGAGATGTTCAGAGCTGTGGCAACTACAGAGGAATAAAGCTGATGAGCCAAACAAAGAAGTTGTGGGAAAGAGTAGTGGAAGCTCGGCTAAGGGCAGAGGTGAATATTTGTGAGCAGCAATATGGTTTCATGCCTAGAAAGAGTCCAACAGATGCAGTATTTGCTTTGAGGATGCTGACGGAGAAGTACAGAGAAGGTCAGAGGGAGTTGCATTGTGTCTTCATAGATTTAGAGAAAGCGTATGACAGGGTGCCGAGAGAGGAGCTGTGGTATTGTATGAGGACGTCTGGAGTGGCAGAGAAGTATGTTAGAGTGGTGCAGGACATGTATGAGAGCTGTAAGACCGTGGTGAGGTGCTGTAGGTGTGACAGAGGAGTTCAAGGTGGAGGTGGGTCTGCATCAAGGCTCTGAGCCCCTTCTTGTTTGCTCTGGTGATGGACAGACTGACAGATCAGGTTAGACAGGAATCTCCATGAACTATGATGTTTGCAGATGACATTGTGATTTGTAGTGAGAGCAGGGAGCAGGTGGAGGAAAATCTAGAGAGGTGGAGGTCTGCTCTGGAAAACAGAGGAATGAAGCTTAGCCGCAGTAAGACAGAATATATGTGTGTGAATAAGAGGGACCCAGGTGGAACGGTGAGGTTACAGGGAGCAGAGGCGAAGAAGGTGCACGACTTTAAGTACTTAGGGTCAACAGTTCATAGGAACAGAGAGTGTGGAAAAGAGGTGAAGAGGCGAGTGCAAGCAGGTTGGAACGGGTGGAGAAAAGTGTCAGGTGTGTTGTTTGATAAAAGAGTATCAGCAAGAATGAAAGGAAAAAGGAGACAGCAGGCAGAGCTGGAGGTAGCAGAGCTTAAGATGTTGAGGTTCTCTTTGGGAGTGACGAAGATGGACAGGATCAGGAATGAGGACATCAGAGGGACAGCTCATGTTAGATGTTTTGGAGATAAAGTCAGAGAGGCAGATTGAGGTGGTTTGGACATGTTCAATGGAGAAACTGTGAATATATCGGTAGAAAGATGCTGAGGTTGGAGCTGCCAGGCAGGAGGTCTAGAGGAAGAACAAAGAGGAGATTTATGGATGAAGTGAGAGAGGACAGTTAGTTGGTGTGAGAGAAGAGGATGCAGAGGACAGAGTTAAATGGAGGCACATGATTCGCTGTGGAGACCCATGAAAGGGAACAGCCTAAAGGAAAAGAAGAATGTTTTATAAATGCCAAAATGTAATCAGTTCCCCTTGATTTGAATCATAAATCTGAAGAGAAAAGGCATTTCAAACTGGGTTTTCCAGCTTTTGACACAGTTTGTACAAAGATAATTTTCACTGGATGTCCATGATTGTCTCTCATAACTGTGCTCTCCTGAAAATTTTTTTCATACATTTATTTTATTTAAGGTGTTAGAAATAGAAAACGCGTTGGTGCATCTCATGGATGTTTTCAAAGATTTAACCTTTTTTACCTGTTCTTCTTTCATGTTTGTTTACTTGGATTTGAATTGTACCACTGAGTCGGAACAACTTACATCTGTTTGATCTGGAGTATTTTCAAGCCGGAGTACTTGCTGATATTATGTGTGGCTGTGTGCATGACAGGTAGTTGGGCAGTGCGGTGCATAAAAAACTTATTCTGACTTTGGAGACATGTTTACCACTTTAGCATTACATAAAAATCAGAAGCTCAGTGAGGACAATGAAGCTTCTTCTAATAATTCTAAATAATAATTCTAGCCATGTTTTGTGGCAGTTAGCTGATTGAAGAGGGTGATGTTCCTCATTTATCAGTAAATTGTTTTGATCTGAGAGTGGTGCTTGAAGAAAGGTGTAGGGGTCTTTAGGTTTCATCATCCAGGACCATGAATATTTAGGGAACTCTACATGGAAATGGGGGCCATGGTTTTCATAACTCACCATGAGCCAAAGAGGAGGAGACATATTTACCCAATCATTGTTCTAGAGAAAACTTTGTTAACAAGTTAACCAAATTTAGGCTACACATACTGAGATGTGATGTGGCTGCAGAAAACATGAATTGGCTCCAACTGTAAGTGTTGCTGGAAAACAGTGGGACTCTGATGTCTGTCATCATTGCGCTAACTGAAAAAAATAATCTTGTTTCCTTACGAGCATATTTGGATTTGCCGTTCATTTGTACATAAACTTCATTAACCTTAACTTTTAACGTCACTTTCAAATGACAGAGATGCCTGGGAAAATACATGTTTCGCCTTCTCTCTCTCCTTATTCTCTTCAGGTCTCTCTCAGGTCGAATCGTTGGAGGTGTTTGGTGGTTTTTCACCCTCATCATCATCTCCTCCTATACAGCCAACCTGGCAGCCTTCCTTACTGTGGAGAGGATGGTGTCCCCCATAGAAAGTGCAGAGGACCTAGCGAAGCAGACAGAGATCGCCTATGGTACCTTAGAAGCCGGATCCACTAAAGAGTTCTTCATGGTGAGGCTCTTCTTACTCTAACATCCTAGTACTATTGTATCCCCAAACTGTATCCTCTTATCAGGGGAACTATAAAAAAATGTGCTGTATTCTTTGAAGTTTTGAAAGTGTTGAAACATCAAAAAAATAAAAATCTCTATAGTTTAACTAAAGCGATATCAGCTGAGACATTTAATTTAACGAAGACAGCTCTTTGTTTTTTTAGCTTTTCTTTAGCCACCTCAGCTAAGTAACTCAGCTAATGCGTAAGATGACTGGAGCTTAGCAATTTCTAGATAATACATGCTGATGACAACTTGAGCAGCAGTTTCAAATAGTTTGTCTTTACTGCTCTTACTTTAGAGGTCAAAGATTGCAGTTTTTGAGAAGATGTGGTCGTACATGCGGAGCGCAGACCCTTCCGTGTTTGTCAAGAGCACCACTGAGGGCGTGGTGCGAGTCAGAAAGTCAAAAGGGAAGTATGCATACCTGCTAGAGTCCTCCATGAATGAGTATATCGAGCAGAGGAAGCCCTGTGATACCATGAAAGTAGGAGGCAACCTGGACTCTAAAGGCTATGGTGTGGCTACCCCCAAAGGATCACCCCTCAGGTACGCTCTGGATCTCCAGAGAGGAGACTGTGGACGTGAGGTTATTGTTGGTGTCTTCTTCTGTCTATGTGGGAGATTAGGACATTCAGACCAGCTACATGTTACATCTTTTGTTTTCTTGATTCAAATTAACACACTTTTAAGTGTGTAGAGATACTAAACAGTGAGACGAAGTGCAGATGTAAGATCTTAAGGTTAGATGACCTCAGACTTACTAAAATGTAATAGCTGTAAAGCTCCACTTTGAAATTGTCTAAGAAGGTGGACTTTTAGGCTTTTTGGTTGGAGCAGCAGCATATTCTGAGTAAGTAGTCAATGTGCTGGTCATATTTGACTGCTACAGAAAGTGAAATTTTAGTGCGTCTAACTTTATTCAGGTCTATCTGCAGAGAGAGGCACTGACAAAGAAAACTGTTGTGTAGTGTGAGATGAGAGCTTGCATTTAGAAAGGATGTTTGATTTTATTGGTAAAAGTTTTTGGGTAGTGAAGTTACTTTTGTGTTGAAAAAAAGTTTAGGTGGTGGAAGAAGTAGTTTAGGTGAAAGTACCAGAACACAAAAAGGTCATATGAACAAACTGTTGACAGAAAAAGTCCTCATTATGTTGAAAACTGTACATGATTAGAAAACAAACCAAAAATTAACAAAAAAAAAATGCTTTGGGAAAATGTGTTAAACCTTCAGGAGAAGCAGTTTATTTTGGGAGTGTAGTAGGTGCACAGTGTGTAAGACACAGTTTAGAGATTAAAACTTGATTTTAGACTTCATTTAAGAAAATGTTTTAAGAGAATTATTTTTAAAGGGTATGAAGAACTGATACATACCTGACTGGTCCAAACATGTAACTAATGGACACACAGGGTGTTTTCTTAAGAGGCAGAGGTTCGAAGTGCTTCTTGGTATCAGACACCACTGCTCAGGTTTACCAGAGTTTTCTTTTTACTCTTAATAATCAGTGTACTTGACAAAACTGGAAGATAGAAATCCTAAATTAACTTGACAGTCACAGAACAGTATCAGTGTGTGTTTGTCTGTCTTGTCTGTTCAACTGTCAGTCTCTTAATCTGTCTCTGTCTGTCTTGTCTCTCTCCTCTTTTGTTTGTCCTTGTCAGTATGTATGTTTTCTGTCTGTCTGCCTGCTCCTGCTTTGTTGGCCTGTTTACCTGTCTCTTCATCAGTTATGCTTGACTAACTGCAGACCTGCCCGTCTCTTTGTCTCCTCATTCACCAATATGATAGCAATGCTGCTGACACCTAATCTGTCTTATCTTACCTGCCTTTCACTTCTGTGGCTGTGAGCATTGCTGCTATTAGGCAAAACTTTGCATAAACAGCAAAACAGTATTTCCCATGTATTGTTAATGTCTTTATTGGATAATCAGTTATTACTAAATTTAATACTTAAGACTGCTAAACTGCTATTGAGCCAACAATTCACTACTTAGAATCAATATGTTAAGCACATAAATACATTTAAATAACACCTGAAGCCAGTAGCACATAGGCTAACACCTGTAGAGATGATTATACATATGATTGGGTTGTGCCAGGTGATTGGACTGAGTTAGTTGGTGTGTTACAGCCTGGGTTGGTCTGTTCTGACTGTCAGCAGAGAAAAAGCATGTGAAGAGTAATCTTCAGGCTGTAGATCAGTCGCTGCTGATCATTACTATAAAGACTTTTGGTATATGCAGCACACATTGGTTAGTTACTAGTAAATAAACAGCTTTACCTAAAATGCAACCTTTGAAATACCACCAGTAGTCACAGCTCAAGTTCTGGTCCTATGGAAAGGTCACCTCAATTTAGCAGCACGTCATACACATTGGATTTATTTAAAGTGTAGTGCATTGTTTGAGTACAGACCATAGGGTTGGAGGTTCATGCCCCGCTCCTCCCGACAACAGGCCATGTCCTGGGCAAGACACCGAACCCCCACCGATTCACCAACAACTTGTTACAAATTGGGGAGGGTTGCGTCAGGAAGGGCATCCGGGGTAAAAACTGTGCCAAATAATCCTCTGTGGCGACCCTGAACTCACAGGATAAGCCGAAAGGACCAAAAAAAAAAAAGTTAAGACACTATTCATGTATTGGATTGATTATTAATTTTTCATATTTCATATTAATTATTCAATATACAAATATTACATTTAATGGGAACAGTGAATTGTTGGTTTGACTGAATTGAATTGCTCATCTTTAATGTTAACTCCTTAATTATGTACATTTGACACATATTTGTAGTCAGTACTTAAATACTTACTGGTTTATCTGTTATAGTGTTGACTTTTATTGACTGTATCTACAGCAAATCAGTTCAAACATAGAAATCAACTATTTTATTTTCCTTTTTTACCTGACAGCAGCATTGTCTTTTCTTCTTTGTTCCAGACATCAGTGGAAGTTTTCCATCTTTTTATCAAATGTTCTGGGAGAGAACAATTTGTTCTCATTCTTTCTGCTTAACATCAGCATTTTATAGGGAACCCACAGTCAGAGAAAGGAAATTACTCTCAAGATGAGATTAAAATGTGCTGATTGCAATAATTGGTTTGTTCTTCTAGGTTATACAATTATGAAATCCCTGGTAAAGGTGTGTGTATGTTCTACAACAGGAATTCAGAGCCAAGCAAAATGAGTTAAAAGGAAAATGGTCTTAGCTTTGGCTAAAACAAATTAAGTTATCGAGAATCTTCTGTGATTAAGTTTGGGAAAAAGTAGAGCACTGCATCTTATTCTCCTTGTTTATCTGCTACTTTTGTGTTTGTCGATTTAAAGAAGCAGAAAATAAAAAATCATTCACCATATTTGAAAAGAGAACAAGAAGGAGTCCGTTTTTGTGATGAGTTGCTTAGCAACTTGGCTCTGTTAAACCACTTGAGTGCTGAGCATGTACTCTGTCTCTGGGTTGACCTGCTCTCGCTACTAACACCTGAAAAATTAAGAAAACTACTTCCATTTCATCAACCAGCATCTGCTTTCCTCCCAAGTTGCTGATGCAGAATCAGTGTTTTTGAGACCCATCACAACTGCTGTTCTGTGGAGAGTATTGTTCCAAAATCACATTATTACAAATTTCATTGACCATTGATTCAAACAGTGAGGATTATTTTTGTTTGAATGGGTGTTTTTGGCTAATACAGTACGTTTAGTCCAGGTAAGATACTACAAAACAAGTGTAAACTTATTAATTTATCACTTACTGACAGCAAATGGCAAGTAAATTTTATTCATACGGCCAAATAAGTCTGAATAATATCACAATTCATACCAGTGTTTAATGGGAAACTCACTTGTGTTGACAAGTAGAGAACAATTTGACCGTAATCTGCTCATTTTTACCACATGTCCAAATTTCTTGGAAGAAGATATTTGTATTTACATGAAATATTGAATTTTTAAATTTGTTCAATTGGATTTTGTTTCCCTCTGAAGATTATTTTGTATGTTTCTAAAGCCTAAATAATGCACTTTAGAACAAAACTCTTCTGTTGCTTTCATTGCATTAACAATAACTTCAGTTAATTTACTCCACACTGATTGTTGTATTGAATTATGTTCATTTGACCATCAACATTAAACTTTTTGCCACGATATGGCTCCAGTCACCACTGGTATGTGAAGGGGAACAACAGACAACCATTGCATATTAAGATATTATGTGTGGATGCTAATCATCAACTGAAACTTGTCATTTCAACATGCTGTTGTAAATTCTTATTATTTACATTCAAAAATGTGACAAGTTGTTCCACCTTTATTTATCAGATAATGAATAGAAATGAATGTGAGACAATGTTTTCTGCACTTCTCAGTAACATGATTAATTTGCTGTTTTTCAATCCAGACCATATTAAAATCTTGTTTTTCTTTACTAGTAAATCTCAAAGGCAGCTTTTAAAGGGGATGGACGGAGCTGTGCTGGCAAACAGCATCTGCATGAGCTTCTCAGTACAATAATAGTGAGAAGTGACATAGTATTTGCAGGCCTTGTAATTTGTAAAAGGAGATTTATGTTCTTTCAAAGTCTGATTGATTGGTGGCATTAAAGGCTGTCTAAGCCCAGTGAATAGATGAATATGTTCGAGACTTTCAAAATAAAACTGTGGATATGATATGCACAACCTAGAATGAGAGACATTTTACCAAGGTCTGGTTTGAAGAGCAGTGAGCCTGTTCTTAATGCACCATTCATTTTATGATTAAAAAACCCTGCTTGTCATAAGTAGATACATGTAATGATGTTGCTGTCTTCACTATGACAGTCCTCTGCTCATTAACACTTAGTTCCCTTTTATCCCCTATTGTTACTATCATTCCCGTAGAAACCCTGTTAACTTGGCAGTGTTAAAACTGAACGAGCAGGGCCTGTTGGACAAATTGAAAAACAGATGGTGGTATGACAAGGGAGAGTGCGGCATCGGGGGAGGGGACTCCAAGGTCAGATCACCATAACCCCAACGGGTAACGATAGGCAATGGCACATCAGGGTAACCGGCAACAACGCACAACTTGAAAATCAATTATGAAACACTCTGAATGTTCCCACTGGAACTTAATGTTTGGTGACTTTCATGAATATGCAGCACTGATGATCCATCAAATTTATTCAGTATGGTATCTACCAATGGTAGATTGTATCTGCTTTTCACCTTCTGATCCAGGGGGTATTTTGCAGAGTAAACATAATAACTTTGGACTTGTAGTTTTACAGTTTTACAAATAGCAACAGGCTACATAAATTCAGGTTTACATAATTACTACAAGAAGTGGGGTCTAAAAGCAACAATGCTTTGCAGAGTTTGAGAATTATGATGACACCTAGCTTACAGTGGCAGGAATATGTATGCGAACCCATCAGAATACAACAATTTTTTTAAGTTAATTGATCATGTAATGCCTTCTGTCCCTGTTTAGGTGGGGGTTCTGTTTTTGCTCTAAGAGAGTAGGAACACTATAGGAAACATTTCTTTAGATTTGCCAACAAACTCTTTAGCTGCATCAATTTCTACTAAGCTGATGGCACCATGTTCCTATATGTTCATGATTTTTTTCAATCCATCTACTAGAGCCCTCACTGATCCATGTCCTTAAATGTGTGGTAACACCGGATTTATTTGGGATTTACAGCTGGGAGCTGGTTAGTAAAATGCCCCCTGTGGTCAGTTTCTTATCCATGACAGTGTTGACTCCCCAAATATTAACCAATATCAATCCTTCAACCGAACTCTCTCCAAGAATACAGTTTATGTATTTTAGAGTGTTTCCAGCTCTTGCCGGTTACCCAAAGTGATATAGTAATACACATCTTGCACGTAGGGAGTCAGGCCAAACCAAGCTAGATGGAGTATTAAAACATATCACTTTGACATTTTCTAGAAGAGTTTTATGTGTGATTGTGTCGGCTTCTGTTTGTTTTGCTTTCTGTTGTTGTCGTTGAGGTTTTCTCTGTAGCGTACTGCAGCATCTCTACTGCTAATGCCACTTCTGCTAAAATGGTTGCTGTCGCCACAGCCCTGTTGCTGTGCAGCTGAACAATAACATAAGATAACATGGAGGTGCATAATGTTATTTATGTTATTCCCCCCCCCCCCCCCCCCCCCCATCCCCTTCCCTCCCTCCTGTGGTTCTTTGAAGAATCCCAGTAAACCTAGCAGTACTGAAGCTCAATGAACAAGCCATCTTAGACAAGTTGAAAAACAAGTGGTGGTATGACAAGGGGGAGTGTGGACACAAGGACTCCGGCAGAAAGGTCAGTTTTTGAGGTTGCTCGACCTGGTCCTAAGGTTATGTGTTGCTTTACCCCCCACCCCTACCACCTCCACCTCCCCCTATCAGACCTTTAAACCAAAACTCCAAGTAATTTCAGCGGGCACACTCTGAAAAGGAAAAAGTTTTACAGTCGAACTGTATATCGTGTTTAATATTTAGTTTCAGTAGTTCAGTTTGGCTGTTTTCTTATTTCTCAGCTTCCTTAGTAATGATTGTTGGCCTGTAGACATTTAGATTGGCCCCAATAGGTCAAGTATTTATTTTGATGTAATCCTTTTTCTTTGAGTGAAAGGTGTTTCAGTTATAATTTCTAGTTCAAAGTCAATGTAGATACAGATTTAGGATATAAGACACGAATTCAGTTTCATACAGTTTAACTAATAGTTTGGTATTTTGGGAAATTCACTCTCATAAACATAAGCTCACAATTACCAACCATTTATCTTAGCTAAATAAAACAGCTAAAACCAAGGGATGTTACCTAAAATATTACTAGCTAGCATCTTGTGTCTTATTTAATCTGTATACCTCTATGTACAGATTAAACTAACTATATATAAAATGGTAACAAATGAGCTTTAGTCGTGCTGTTAAACTGCTGTTGTTACAATAAGCGAGAGCTAGGATAGTGCTTTTCTCTGTCCTGTTGCTCAAGCTGGGGACAAACCTGAAGACTGTTGATGACTGGACCGTTTGCATATAAAGACTGTTTCTACCAACTATCATAGATTACTAGTCTCTAGTACCAAATACCATGAGAGAGGAAAAATCTTGTTTGGTTTTTTTTGCAAACAAATATGGCAGCAACCGTGAACTTTGACCTTTTCACTTAATTTGTGCATAAAAGAACAAACCATCAAATAATGGATTTAAAAGAGAGGACAATCTGAGCTACACAACCTACAGAGAGAAATGAAGGTAAAATAACTTCAGGTATAGATACTGTAGGTCAGTCGGCGATATTAAAAATCTTTGTGAGAACGACTGGCAGCAACTGGGTCTTAAGACTAAATACTGGTATCTTGACAACACGCACTTGTCTCTGCTGACTGAGCCAGACTGACACTTACCACAACCAACTAGGTTTGACCAGTTGCCACGACCAAATTCACATTCATAATCAGATCAAGAGTCATTAAACATTCTTAATCGAACTGTCAGCAAGACGGTGGATAAAAACATTTCCCAAAAAGATCAAACTTTTGAATTAACTTCTCATTTTGAAATACAACATAGAATTCCCCACCATCCAGCAGAAATTTCCGCTTTTATATCTACAGGTCAACCTATTCATAATTTGTCAATGAACTTTTTCTTTTTAGAGTGTAACACTTCTGTGCAGCTGACTGTTCTGAAGAGCTGGAGGATGACTCAAATCAAAAAGTGCTCACATTTGTGTATTCTGGTGGCATGCAAAGCCCCTAGGACCCAAATTTGTTTTTAATAGCTCAATGCTCATATACTGAGCATATTTTATTAACTCTATTCCCACAAAACTTGCTCTGAAGTCTTTGTACACTCAGACAAATTTATGCAAATTGATGAGAAAATGAGCTGAGCTTTAGCCGGTTCTGAAAAAGCAGACTTTTTGAAGATAAGGGGTTTTCATGTCTCCAGATCAGTCGAATCCATCAGATTTTTCAGAGGCTTTTCTCTGCTTAGCTTCCTTCTGTTCTCCAGAACATTCCGTGGTCAGCACAGTTCACTGGAAGCAGCCACAGACAGACGGACGAGCGTCTCTACTGGAAAATGTGACTTTTTACATTACTTAATTGCAAATCCTGATGGCCTTTGTATGCTACAGTACATTTACATTAGTAGAGTTTTCTGGTGCATGGAAAAAGTCCTGGAGAAAGAAGAAGAGGACAGAATAAGAAAACACATTTTCAGGGTTTTAAAAAGAGAGAAGAAGCTGCATGCAAAGTTTGGCACAGAGGAGAAACTGCATCTTAAATCCATTTTTTTGTTTGATTGTTTTTAAATACACATCAGATGTAAAAAGTCAGATTTTCAAACTGCAGATATTCTGTACTTTCTGTTTCTTTTTCTCTCTTTCTTTTGCTGTCCACCTTATGTCTCTCTAGCTCTCTCTCTGTGTTTATGGCTGCTAACCAGATGACATTGAAGCCATTGACCACAGTTCTTCCCCCCTCCCTCCGTTTCCTTCCCACTCACACACACAGACACACACTCTGTTTTTGTCTCCAATCTGTCATGTACCTCCTGTTTAATCTCACTGTTTAACAGGCCGTGACTAACGAATGGGGGAAATGTTCAGTCAGTCAGTCGTTGGTGTGGCAGTGAGTAGAGAACGTGCACATAAAGTCAGACTGAAACCACGAGAATGAGGTCGACATTGGTGACTGCTGTGTTTGCACCTTTAGATCTAGTCCACACGTACACTGGTATTTTTAAAAAAATTCAATTTCTAATTTTCTTTTAAAAAACAAAACATAAAAATGTTGTCAAGAGTAGCCAAACCAACAGTCAGTCAGAAGCCTGAAAAGAAGCTGCCTTGCAGGTTTGTGGCCATGTTCATTTCTGTTTTGGAACATAACACACAATCTGAAAATAAAATTTTCAATTCTTAAATATTTGTCCTCGTTTTCAGCGCTTCCTCTCTTCATTTACTCAATATCTTGACCAATCACTGCTGCTCACTCACTCTCCAGACAGCAACAGTCAAAACCTACCTGAAATAAAGGAGATACAGGTGCACACATCCCCAATACTCAGTTTTCTTTATACATCGTCTCCTGTTTCCAAAGGGTTTGTTTTCGCTGACTTTTCACAGAAGTTGTTTGTGAAATGAACAGGCCAAAACACATAGAAAAGCTGCCGTTTTAAAAAAATACTCACGGCATTGAACATACTTACTTAACTGGCTGCCATATAAAACCATTTGTCCAAAATATTCATTAAAAAAAAAAATAAATAAATAAAACTGGGGCGCTGTTTTATCAAAAGGGTAACAGTTACTTTGACCTTCTATGTACGATAAAAGCTAAAAATGATAATTTTTCTTCACAAAGTGGTTTTATACCACTGCAAATGTCATGACCAGAAATTAATTTGATGTGTATCAGTGTTGGCAGAATGATGGGCAATATTTGTGATTGTAAAGACATATGTAAAGAAGACATTACAGACATGGGGGAAACTAGTAGTAGTACATCTTTCTCTGAAATAACACTAAAAAAAAAAAGGGACAGAAAAACCAGATTTTTGCTTTTCCTTCAACAGAATATTAAAAAATGTAATTGTTAGAAAAGATTATAAACGGTGAGATTTATTGTAATTAGCATCATAGTCTTCAGTCTTATTTAGTTATTGAATTTCATTGAATTTAAATAGAGAAAAACCATCACTCTGCTGCCTGCCGATCAGGCATAACAGTATGAACACCTGTTTAATTTATTACAATCCAAAACAGCAGCTCTGCTTTAAATTCTACTTTTACAATGTTATAATTTCTCAGGTCAAAGTGGTTACTTGTGTCGTACTGACATGCATTATAAGCTCTAATGTTTTGGCCATCTCATTCATTTTAAGTAGAGTGGTTTTGGTTTTGTTCCAAAAAAAGTGTTTTTTTTTTTTTGTTTTTTTTTGTGGAAGGGGTCCACCAATTTTGTCCATGTCTGCATCAGCATAAAATTGTGGACAAGTCAATTACAGAGAAAAAAGTTTTGTGGCTATGTAGGAGACGACATTCATATCAAATAGCCTGAACAAGTGAGTATTTGTGCTCCCGTTCTCAACAGATTTGGGGTTTTAAACACTATACAAAATTGAGAAATAACAAAACTTTACACTGATTTCAGTCTGACTTTAAAGTGTCTTCTCATATGAAGTATAACATGACAGTGTGGAGAGGAAATCCCGCTGGAAGGTTGTCCCCAGATTATTTTCCTATGGCAGAGAGGCCCCATTTTACTCCTGTTCATTTTTGGATTTTTAACAGGCTGCATGCTATAGAAAGAGAAAGCCAAGTCACACCCACCATAAACAAGGTGATCCTTACAAAGACAGCACTGTTTACACATACAAGATGTGAATGTGTGAAACAGCAAAACTAAAATGTGGCGTAGGTAGATTAAGATGCAAGTAAATTTATCCGAATGTCTCTATTGAGATGAGTTTTTACTTTATTTTCCCTCATTCTGTTTGGAGTTCTGTGCATGACGTTGCATGTGACAGGTAGATATAGATGGTCAAAGGCTGTGATTTGAGGCAACAGAGATGGGGAGTTTAGATTTTGATGTAGAATTCTAATGTAAATTACTAAAGCTGCAGACTGATTTATGGATTTGTGATATAGTTTTTTTCATTAGCATCCTTTTTAGCTTTAGCTCACTGTTAGCGGCTCACAGAGCAGAATGTGAAGGTCTAAGTTTTAAACTGCTGCTTTTTATCAACTCTAGCGTTCCTATTTTTACTTACCATAAAAAACTAAGAAAAAATTACATATACATATAAAAAAATCATGCAGATATATTTTCAGATGCTTCATAGTCTTAATACCAGATTCTATAAAATGAAAGTATCTGAGTAAAAAGTAAATTGAAAACAAGTCTAAATGGATTTATTGTCATATGTTATTGTAAATTTGGCTTTGTGGAAAACTGCTGGAAAAAGACTCTGGCTGGTTTTATTTCGTTCTTTGTTTTAAAGTTTTGTGTAATGATGTTGCATGTTAACACACTTCAACCTTTACCTCTCTCACAATTGAATCTGACTCCTTCCATGCTGCATTTAGTCTTCAGCAAATCGCGGTTCACAAACATTGCTCCTCATCTTAAACTTATATACACACAAATGCTGCATCTGGTCCTAATGAGTTTATCAAACCAGTAGTTATGAGAGTTTTGAGAAAAAGTAACCTAGGGAAATCATACAGTATGAACATCAAATATGCAGTTGAATTCTGTACTTAAATCATTAGGGGACAATGGGTGGCTTACATATTGCTAATAATGATATTTATGGAATCAGGACTATTACACCACAGGTTCTTAAAACTCAGTATTTACAAAATGAATAAAAAACCATTGATGTCTTTTCTGCAAAGCCACATGGTATCTAAAGTAATCCAAAACTGAGGTTTTGCCATTCACATAAGTTATCTATACTTATTAATTTAATGGTCCACATGTCCTTAATGTGGGCCATTAAATACGTTTCTCTGATGTTTGAATCAGAAATTATTGAGCGGTGAATGTGTCAAAACAGCTACTGCAAAAAGAGTTCACTTCATATAGAAGTTTTTTTATGCCAAGAGACCTGCTGCCTATATCATAGACCCAGATATTTTCAAGCAGAATTTAAAGCTAATTTGTGACTTTCAGTACGTACTGTAACGCTGTCTGTCACATGTTGCCTCTTTATCGCAGCCTTTGAAAGCTGAAAACGCATTGTTAGTTAGAAAGACGTGAGGTATTTAACTTCAGCAATTTTAAAGTTTGCATTCAGAGGATCCAAAGTAGGAGTTTAGTTGTATCTGAATGTATCTGGATCTGCACAACTGCTTGTCCCTGACCCCCCCTCTCTATGCTGACAGGACAAGACAAGCGCACTCAGTTTGAGCAACGTGGCGGGGGTGTTTTATATTCTGATTGGTGGGCTGGGACTAGCCATGCTGGTGGCTCTGGTCGAGTTCTGCTACAAATCCCGGATTGAGTCGAGAAGGATGAAGGTGAGTCCAGATTCAGCAAGGAGATGGACTGATGAAGTTTTCACAATGGTGGTTATAAATGTTGACTGATGATATAAGGCCCCAAACATGGTTCACACAAGTACACGGACGCAAATGATAAGACCTGTCCCAGGCGGCCTAAAACGCACATCCCCAGGGACACAGTCAACAGTTTTCTTTTTGTTTTTTGTAAAGATCAAGCCTGTGTCCATACGGTGCCATACAGGCTGGTGAATACGGCACAGAAATGAAAGAAAAGAGCAATTCCAGCAAATCAAATTACTGAATGAAGAGAGAAGTTATCATAAATATGCCTTTGTTTACAATCATGTTCAGCTACAACTTGGTGATTATTTTGAGCAGATGTCAGCTCAAACAGAAGCGGTTTACTTCCTTTTTGGTTTCATGCTTTGCTTTTTGGTGACACATACCCAAGAGCACAACGATGCATGTAACCTACCTGCCATCGCTCAAAGTGCATCTATTATGTACTTGCTTGAACCATGTTTGGGGCCTGAGAGTCTATTACAGCAAGTGTAGAAGAGGACTGATTCCTACTAGGGCTGTGTAATATGATGTCCATCAATTCATATTAGGATTTATCGGTTATTTTGTTTTCCTAGTATTTTATAATTTGATCAAGGCTTAGCAAAGCTTAGGATTTAACACAGATATAAGCAGTGTAGCAACACAAACACACAGGTGTGAAGGTGAGAGTGAAAGGTAATTGAGAAGGATGAGCCAAACAATATTTAGTTTCCTTGCATGTGTTGTGAGGATTACTCTCCTTTGTTGGTGATTTGGAGTCTGTGTCCTGACTTCCTGTCATTATTCTGAAGAAATTTACCACAGTAGGTCAAAGCTGCTGCCATAGTAGTTCAGTAGAGGAATGCTGCCGGATTTTTAATGAACAAGTCTTGCAAAGAGCCACTGGGAAATTGTTCATGTATTTATTGTCCTTTTTTTTTTTCCCCAAACACTGTTGCTTGCTATTGCAATTTAATTTCTCCAGGTGCGGTCCACTTCCTTTCTCTTCATCTCCATCAGATTTGGCGGATTTAAACATTTTTATCCAAACAAAAGATATTCAGGGCCAACAATTTACATAGCATGATGTAAGTTCACATTCTTTATATTTGTAGATTATATTAGTTTTTTGCACACTTGCACCTTGTGTTTCCTGTTGCTCTGTTTTTCTTATGTAATGTTTGTGAACTGGAGCATGTTCGCACATCATCGTAATCTCCCAATAAATAGTCATGTAAACTCATATTAGAACTGTCTAACTCATCTTGGATAAATACTTGTAAAAAAAAAAACAAGACCAGCCCTGGTCCAGTAAAGAACTGTATGTGTACAACAGGGCTGTAGTCTTTGGAGTGGCTTTAGTGTTAAAGTAGTGTTTTATGGATTAGAGTAACAGCAGCCACAGGCCAGCAGCACCAACATTACTGCCATTTGAAAGAGCATCAGCTTAACTGTGCTTATCTGAAACTGCCATCATGCTCGACTTCATCGCCGGTGTGATGAAACTGGGGTCAGCTCATTACAGACTGTGGTGGTTTGTAGTCAGACTTTGATGGGCTGCTCAGAAGGAACAAACAAGTCATTAGAGCTATTTTTTCCACAGCAGAAGCACCCGTCTGTTATCCTCCTCTCTGCTGGACTTTTGTTATTCTCTTCACATGTGCATCTGAGCAAAAAAAAAGGGACTTTAAACCCTTGCTGAAGGCAGCAGTGACACAACATTTCATCACTCAGAGCAGATGGAGGACGGATCTGCAGATACCTGCTGCAGAGGTAGATCTGTTAATATGGAGGAGCACTGCAGCACACATAAGATCAATCATTACAGCAACATTCCATGCTAAGTTCTCTTCTGATACTAACACATTTTGTAGTTTGTCGTCTTTTTAAACCGAAGTAGAGATGAATATTTGCTTTGTAGACTTGTGAACTGTTGGCTGTATGTGACATTTCACACTTTCTATATGTTAATGTACAGCATATGTGCTATGTTCTGTATGTGTTGCTAAATATGTTAGTTATGTGATCATTACTGTATTTTTGAAAGAAGCAGAAAGCAAAGTGGTTCAGTTGGGGTTCTGGCTGACCAATGGGCCAGAAACCAATGAGAAACTACCTGGGCTCAGCACATCCACAAAGCAGAGTAGCTGCTGTTACATAATGCTGAGTTTCTCAGACATAAATGGCAGTTTACGCTACTTTCCACAAAACACATGTACCTGTTTAATGTTTGGAAGGATCACAGCATTCACGTCACTTATTCTACTTTGTGGGACAAACATTAAACTTCATGTTTAAATTTAGGATCTTCTGTGTGAATATATCTGGGTATTTAGCCTGTGGTTCTGATGGAAAACTAACAGCAGAGTGTTAGCCACACATTGGGAACTAACTCACAAACGTGTTGTGTGATGTTTTAACAGGTGGCTGTTCTGCCTGCAGGCAGCAACACTGATAGACTTTGTGGAGCGACAGATGCTGTGCTCTTGTGTTGTGACAGCATATGTAGATGTGCTATAACGCAAACCCTCAGTCAGTCAGTGTGACAAGTGAGAGACCAAAGAGAGAGATATAGTGCATCCAGTGCTCCGTGTTTGGAGGATGACTTGGGTGGAATGTAAGCTGTTATCTTCCTGCTGTTGAGGTGAAAGCAGGAGGAAGATAAGTGTCTGACTCTGTTGATCACATGTGGGAAAGCTCACTCTGAGGTGCTGTGTGTGTCAGAGCAGCGCCAGTAAATGAATAAACCTGGGATTTATTTGTTCCAATCTGCCTGACGACTGTTGATGCCATGCGGCAAACAGCGAGGGAGTGTGGGAGCCTCAGAGGCCCGATACAGGATATTAACTCTGGTTCCACATCATTAGTTTCACTGAGGAGAGACAGAGAGAGCTTTACCGTGCTACACAAATACAACTTTAACTGTTATTACTGGTGATGACCACACACACACACACACACACACACACACACACACACACACACACACACACACACCTCTTAAAATACAACAGTTTGGGTATTTGCTCGAAAAGCCTTCAAAGCACTCAGGCTTTGAAATATGAAGGGAGGCTTGCACAACTCACAGAGGCAATTAGGTTATTTCAACCCATTAGCATCAAGAATCACATTCCTTCTGAGTCATAACTCAGTCAAGTACACATTTTTAGATTCAGTGTGACTTGCATTTTCATAGAATTTCATTATCTCTGCTTCCACTATGAACAAACATCCATACATCTACTTGGAATTTAGCAAAAAAGGATCCCATTTTTCTCAGTACCACAGTAATCCAGTGATAGTTGTCTCTGAGCTGCACTAAGAACGAGCTGCTTGCAGATAAATAAAAATTCAATAAAGACTAAAAACATTGGTCGTGGCTAAAAAAATTTTTAAGAAAAAGAAACCACTGGTGCACTGAGCAACATGCACAAACAAAAAGGCAAAGAAAAACAACAGCTGATGACAGAAACATTAGCAGAGCTGTGAAGAAAAACCCACAACCAACAGTCGCTGACATCAGCAACAGTCTCCACAGAGCCGGACCAACTGTGTCCACCATTTGAAGAAAACCTCATTTGGAGAAATACAGAGGCTGTGCCACAAGATGGAATTTATATTTAGTCATTTAGCAGACGGTTTTATCCAAAGCGACTTACAAGTGAGGTACAAGGCAGCAAAAATCAACAAAAAGTCAAGGAAAAAACATCAAAGCAAAGTCCTATCAGAAAAGTGTTCACAGTTCACGAGATGCGAGAAAGGGCAGAAAGAATTTTTTTTTTTTCTTTTTGAGAAATTTAAGCGCATAGGAAGATGTGGAAGAGTTCTGTTTTTGGGAGTTTTTTGAATATTGGGAGTGAGTTAAAAAGTACAGTTTTATAGACCAATGATGCCAAGATGGACCTCTTCTAAAGTGAAGGAAAGACCAAAGTGTGGAGGGCAGAAGAATCTGCTCATGATTCAAACCACCCAAACTCATTGGTGAAGCACAGCCTACCCACCAGGTGTGTCCCTAAATGAGACACTCAGCGCTAGCTCCCCGGGCGCACCTGCCACACCCTGGGTTGAACCTTTGAAAAGGCAAACCTAACCCGAGTAGAGCAGAGGATAATTAGACTGAAGTTTGGTCAAACTGAAAGAAGAAGCCAGGTCTTAAGAATAAATGTACAGATGTTGGTAATAAAATAATTTCTATGTTTCAAAAAGTTATTTCTATAAAGAATTTGGGCTCTCTTCCCCCTCTCTTTGTCTCACAGGAACTTATTGATGCTGCCATGAGGAGCACAAGCCTTGGCGGGAGGGCGGGTGGAGGAGGAGGAGCAGGAATGATGGCAGTCGGCGGTTTAGGAGGAGGTGGAGCGTCGGGGCTCGGGGGCGAGAACGGCCGTGTGGTGGTGCAAGATTTTCCAAAAGCTGGAGCTCAGGGTTTACCCTGCATGAGTAAGACAGCTGGCCTGGGACTGTCGTCCACTGGCATGTGATCGAAACAGTGACTCTTGATTGGACAGAACACTCCTGTCTGTCTGTCCACCTGTCTCTCTGTGTGTAAAGAAGGGGAAGAGAGGGAAGGAGGAGAAAAAAAAGGAGTGTAAAGGTAGATTGGGTAGGGCGAAAAAAAAAACTGTTAAATAAGAAAAGAATGAAAAAGAAGTCAAAGAGGGGGAGGACAAGGGGGAGAAAAGGAAAAAAGGAAGTTAAATAATGGATGGGGGGATGGGAAACGGTAGAAAGAAAGAGGTGAAGGAGAGAAGATCAAAAACAAGTGTGAGGGAAGAGAAGGAAGGGAAAAGGATTGATAGAGTAAAGGAAAGTTGGTATGGGGGGGGGGGGTTGAAGGAGCAAAGTCAGAAAGCCAAATCAAGGGAAGAGAAGATAACACGGAAGAGGAAAGGAGAGAGGAGAGGATAGAAAATGAAAGGAGAGGAGATGGAGATGA
Source organism: Channa argus (assembly GCF_033026475.1). Lineage (NCBI taxonomy): Eukaryota > Metazoa > Chordata > Actinopteri > Anabantiformes > Channidae > Channa > Channa argus. The sequence goes on from NC_090218.1 coordinate 13,381,972, forward strand.
AGAATAACTCCAGAGGAGAAAAAGACGGAAGGATGTAAGAATTACAAAGACGAGAAAATTGGGTAGAAAAGAAAGAAAAACTCGGAGAGACAGAAGGACAGTTAAGGAATAGAAGACTTCTGACTGACAGAGGGAGTGTTGGCTCGACTGAATACAACAGGACTGTGTGATGAACAGAGAGCTCCTGAACACAACACCCAAACTGAGCTCCTGCAAGACAACCAACTGGGCTTGAATAAACTCTACAAACTGAAACTTTTCTACGAGCGCTGTCTTAAACAAAACTCCTCCTCTGCAATAAAAGAGTCTGACGAAGGGAAACAGAGGAGGAATTTGTTTTTTTAACTTCATTTCCTCATCCCTCCTTCACTTTTCCTCTCCTCTTCCTCACTCCAGCAGTAACACACAGAGCTTCATCGTGTTCACACAAAACACCACTTTAAGATCGGACGAGATTCAGAGCATGTCAACATTTGAAATAGTGAAATATTAGTATTTACTAATTTAGTAAATACTAGAAACATATTTTGTGTCGAATGTATTGATGGAGACTATTCGAAAATTTTATTGATTTATTTTGTTTTACCATTTCTTTTCTTTATGTAAAGTAACCTTCAGCGTTTCTCTCCACAAACGATATGCACTCTGTACTGAAAGCACCTCAAGCTACACTGTTACTTTTTTTAAAACTAGCGCACAAACACAAATGAAGAGTCAACGTACGAGTTAAAAGGTACACAGATCATCACTCACACAATTGTCCAAACACTGATTGTTGATTGACACGTCATTCCTGCTGCCAATTCTCTATTATTCTGGCAATTAATTCTTTTTAGAACTCTGGGTTTTTACAAAGTGCTACCCCTAACTTACTAAATACTAAATTATGTTGTCTGTATCAGGTAACATGCGCTTGTACAGTGAAAATCAAAAGCAGAAATGAAAACTACATTTTTTTTTCTACTGTAGGAACCTCTCTCAAAACTCAGATGGAGCAGTTGAAGAAAATATGGGTGACATTATCTAAAGGCCTGCATGTTTTGGGTTATTTAGCCAATGGTGAAGCAGTATAAATATTGGAATACTGAGATATATTTATCATTGAATGGACAGGTTGGTGGTCTGGAATTTGCTTAAAAAACTAATGAGATAAAAAGGTGGTGATAAAAATCTTATATAAACTCAAAGCAAAGGATCAGCACATGGGCCCAGGCTCCTCACAAACACTAAGACATGCAAACGATCAGCTTATGGTTTGACTACAGATGTCTCCCTTGCTTCATGACCTCGAGTACAGACAGATGTTGCAAATCCAGCTCGAGGTTCTTTTGAAAACTACAACAAATTGTTTCTACTCACCTTTTGTGTCTGTGAGTCTGCATCCTGGATTATGTTGTCCATCTGTGCTGTAGGCCTCAGAGTACAGCTACAGGAAATGTGAACAATTCACATTTTTGAAAATCCTTGAGTTCATTTAAATCAAGCAGTTTTAAAAACACACTCTTCACCGCTCTAACAGCAAAGAAGGACTTAAAAAATACGTTTTTAGTGTTTCACCTCTGCATCTGTATTTTTTTTTTTTTGGCATGTCACCAAATGTCACTGAAGATACAAAGTTAACAGATTTGTTGTGAGTCTCTGCTGTTTGCTGCTCGGTTCTTTCACACACAGGAAAAGCAGCCCTGTTCATTAAGGAGCTGAATTTTCCTTTAGTCGTCAGGCTGTGTGGCTTTCAGTGAACTATGTAGATGCTGCTCCACCATGTGGTTTACATGACAAACACAAAGCCCAAATTGTTTAAGCTCTGCTGAAGATGTCACGTTTCTCCACTTGCTCCTGTAACTTCTCCTCTGTGTTTTCTGGACTGAAAACGTGATGAAGTGAACCACGTGAACTTTTTCTACTCTCAAACTCGACAAACATCAGGAATTATCTGCTCACATTTGTGTGATATGAATGACACGCCTGCTTGTTCAGTTTGCTTGATTTATCAGTTGACCTTTAAATTACATCCAGATCAGTGACTGTATTTAATAAAAGGTTTGACATCATCCTGCAGTTTGGAGCCTTTTTAACCAGCGGTTGTCAGTCAGCTCAGCAGCTACACTCACTTGAAATGTATCCAGTGATAAACAGCAGCTAGAAACAGTGATGATGCTAAATGAGTTGTGTCATTAACTGGGTTCATACAGGAAAAGAACATGTTCATAAGTCTTAAACTTAAGCATCGGAGAATTAGGTTTAGTTTCCAATCATATCCAGCCACAGTTCTCTCTTCGTGCTACATTCTTTCAGCTGTATGTAAATCTACTGTATATCCGCCTTATCCATCATGTTATGAAACATTATAAATTATTTGTTGACACTATGAAGCCACAGGGTGACACCATCTGTTACGTTAAATAAGATTTTGCTCCATTTCCAGCTTAAAATCTCTGTCTCCAGTCTATTCATAGGAAAAGTCTCCTCTGGACAGCACAGCTATGTCAGATGAAGCGCTGTGACACGGAGTTTCTCTCCGCTTTAATTATCTGCCATTATCTGCTGTGACCAATTGGCAGAAATGACACTGAGTACAGAGATGATGTCTGCAGACAGACAAGATGATTGAGAGTCTGCAAAAGTTTCTCCAACTGAAGAAAAGTTGCTCAAACGTCTGTGAACATAAAAACACTTCTGGATGAAATTAGCATTCTGATGAGCGCAACAGAGTCGATCGATGGGAACGTTTAAGCCGAGGCAGATCAGAGGAATCTCAGTACTGAAATGGAAATGTGATGGGAAGCTCCATCTGCCGTCGCCCTGCAGAAAATACTGCATACTATCAGTACACCTCAAGTCTGAGAAGTATGAGACAGCCGGAAATCAGCTGTGTTGTGACTAAATTCTGGATTGTATGTGCATAAATTATTCCGCTCACAGGAGGTTACTCGGTGTGTCATCTGTAAAGAGGAAAGTGGACAAGGAGACTTAGTGGTGGAACGAGGAAGTTCAGGAGTGTATACAGGGAAAGAGGTTAGCTAAGAAGAAGTGGGTGGAAGATGGAAGGAGAACTTTGAAGAGTTGATGAATGAGGAAAATTAAAGGGAATGAAGAGGAGAAGAGGTGACTGGTGTGGAGCAGGAAGTAGCAAAGTTTAGTAAGAGTGAAGTGAGGGACGACTTTGAAGAGGATGAAGAGGGGAAAGGCAGTTGGTGCTGATGACATACCTGTGGAGGTATGGAAGTGTCTAGGAGAGGTGGCAGTAGAGTTTCTGACTAGTTTGTTTAACAAGATCTTGGAGAGTGAGAGGATGCTGAGGACTGGAGGAGAAGTGTACTGGTGCTGATTTTTAAGAACAAGGGAGATGAGCAGAGCTGTGACATCTACAGAGGAATAAAGCTGATGAGTTGTGGGAAAGAGTAGTGGAAGCTCGGCTAAGGGCAGAGCTGAACATTTTTGAGCAGCAATACGGTTTCATGCATAGAAAGACCTCATCAGAGCAGTATTTGCTCTGAGGATGATGATGAATTACAGAGAAGGTCAGAGGGAGTTGCATTGTGTCTTCGTAGATGTAGAGAAAGCGTATGACAGGGTGCAGAGAGAGGAGCTGTGGTATTGTATGAGGACGTCTGAAGTGGCAGAGAAGTATGTTAGAGTGGTGCAGGACATGTATGAGAGCTGTAAGACAGTGGTGAGGTGCTGTAGGTGTGACAGAGGAATTTAAGGTGGAGGTGGGTCTGCATCAAGGATCAGCTCTGAGCCCCTTCGTGTTTGCTCTGGTGATGGACAGGCTGACAGATGAGGTTAGACAGGAAAATCTAGAGTGGTGGAGGTCTGCTCTGGAAAACAGAGGAATGAAGTTTAGCCGCAGCAAGACAGAATACGTGTGTGAATGAGAGGGACCCAGGTGGAACGGTGAGGTTACAGGGAGCAGAGGTGAAGAAGGTGCAGGACTTTAAGTACTTAGGGTCAACGGTTCAGAGCAACGGAGAGTTTGGAAAAGAGGTGAAGAAACGAGTGCAAGCAGGTTGGAACAGGTGGAGAAAAGTGTCAGGTGTGTTGTGTGATAAAAGAGTATCAGCGAGAATGAAAGGAAAGGCGTCGAAGACAGTGGTGAGACCAGAGATGTTGTTCGGCTTAGAGACAGTGGCACTGAAGAAAAGACAGGAGGCAGAGCTGGAGGTAGCAGAGCTTAAGATGTTGAGGTTCTCTTTGTGAGTGACGAGAATGGACAGGATCAGGAATGAGGACATCAGAGGGACAGCTCATGTTAGATGTTTTGGAGATAAAGTCAGAGAGGCAGATTGAGGTGGGTCGGACATGTCAAGAAGAGAAACTGTGAATATATCTGTAGAAGGATGCTGAGGTTGGAGCTGCCAGGCAGGAGGTCTAGAGGAAGAGCAAAGAGGAGATTTATGGATGAAGTGAGAGAGGACATGAAGTTAGTTGGTGTGAGAGAAGAGGATGCAGAGGACAGGGTTAGATGGAGGCACATGATTCGCTGTGGCGACCCCTGAAAGGGAACAGCCGAAAGGAAAAGAAGAATTCTGAAGAAGGAACATTTGTACTAACTGAATGTGCATGAAATATAAGCACATTTTTATTAACATATAATATACTTTTGGAGGAGATTGAATGTTCAAAAATTCATTGAGGCTTTTTGAAGGCCCAGAAAAAGGACAGAAGAATTTTTGGAGAGATTAGCAGGTCGGATGGAGACAGGAAGAGTCTTTTACCCTCAGATGTGACTCCACACTGAATAACACCATTCTATTCTTTTTATTAACAAAAAATAAATAAATCCAACTTAAACATCCACTGTGCTGCTGTAGAAAACCTGGCCTGGTGCGACGCACATAAGTTGCAGACTAATACAAGTAAGTTGAAATGCTGATAGATCCTCCCTTAGTTGGTGACTATGGCCCTGTGACCATTGATGGATATGAGATCGAGCACTTGAGCTCCTTCGAATATCTTCAGGTTCACATAGACCCCGATTTGAGTTGGCAGTGTGTAAAAACATGGGGACGTGTGCTCCCCTCAACCCACAGGACCTCTTTGAGCAGGCAAGGACCATTTTATCTGATGATACAAGTATGACTTTGAACAAGATCTGATTGTAAGAACTAGATTTCAAGCATATTAAAATACTGGGGCACTGCCCAGAAGACACTGAAGACAGAGGAAACGGTTGATGTCTCCATTAATATATGAAGTTGCTGATTGTGTTACAAGTTACGAACAAACGAGGGGCATTTCCTCTGGTTCTCATACGAACTCTCCTGCTCTCTGGCCTGTGGCTGTTTCACTTTTTTTTATTGCTTTACTTTATCCGTCTCTTGGTGTTGTGTCTTAATTTCCACTTCTCTTTGAAACTTTTTCTGCACCAACACCCTTCGTCTTTGTCACACTTAAACCTGTCTCTCTGTTCTTTCCACCTCATTGTTTCTTTTCGTCCTCGTTTCCTTCCATTAGTTCCTGCTTTTTATGAGCTCCCAGGACCTTTTGTTGAATGGTTTGCTGTCCTGAGGGGGACATCATATCAAGCAACACCTCATTAGTCCCCCGGCTGTGTGAGAAGTCGAGACAGACGGGGCCTAAACAAAGCCCGCAATTAGCCCCAGAAAAGCCCTGATTAGCAGTTCGTGGCCCATTACCGCTGCTCATCCTGGTGGAAGCTTCCAGAAGAACAGCAACGAGGAGGAAGACTGGGTCTTTCAGCGCTTTCTGACAAAACACTAGATAATTCTTTACAAATGAAATGAGTTTCTTAAACACTGAAATTTCAGTGTGTTAACACACAAACATATCAACGTTGATGTGATCTCCTGATGAAAATGTCTGAAAAGATGCTGAGCCAACTGTTCAGGCTCTGTGGTTTATCAGACTGCTGCAATCAAACAAGGACATTGACAGTAATGTGTCCATTTGGCTGGATAAAAAAGCTTTACTTAACACTACTGTGTGCTGATGCAGTATAAATCTGTAACACAAAGCAGTGTTTTACTTCAAGTCTAGAAAAAACACTGGGTTTTCATCACAGTATCAGAGACAGTTATAGAGTGACCTCTCAGCGGTTAATATTCCCACACGCGCACACACACACACACACACACACACACACACACACACACACACACACACGTATATATTCAGAAACACTTTAAATACTTCAACATCAACACAATATTCGGCAGAATCTAAACACCCAACTGTTTTCACGGCTGACTGTTAATCAAGTTGTCCTCTACAAAGACACAAGTACAACCTCCTACTTCTATTCACTTTTCAGACACGACTCAAAGGTCAAAGAAAAAACAGAAATGGTGACAGTGTCACAGCAGAATTAAATTGACATTGAGAAAATTCACCAGTAACAGTTCAACTTTATAGGACTGAGTCCTAAAGGCCAGAAAGCAATTTGCAGTTTTGCAGTTTTCTTAAATGGGTTTTAGGTTAAATACATGAAGAAGGTTCTGGAATTAACACAAGGTCGAGAGACTTTTTAATTCAATCTTTATTTATATGGCACTTAAAAACAAATTGCTTTACAACAGATAAACAGAATATCTAAACAAGCAATTACCAAAAAAAAAAAAGAATCAGCAAATACCCAACTCGCCTTACTCACCCAGCTTTTACGGGTCTCAAAAAAGGTGGTTGCAAACAAGTTCCTAAAGGAGGTCAGAGGTTGAAAGACTCATCTAACTCAATTTGTCTTTACAGCCTCAATATGTTTATGACTGACTCACCATCTTTGTCAGGGTTTTGTAGAAGAGGGAAGTCACTAAATCAATTTATAAACTGGAAGTGTAGTGGTGGCAAAATCATGGTACATTGTTGTTATAGCCTGACAGTGGTGTTTTGCTTCTGGTGACTGTATTTAAGATGCATAAATCCTACAAGTGCTTCAATCTGTGCAGATGAACTTGTCGAACAAAACTTTTAACCTAAACTTCTGTTTGTCACTGACCTTATTTTCCACAATGATCCGAAGCCACAGGAGTAGGGGCAGCTTTGTTTAGTATTCGACAAGTTGACCAGAGAAAGCAGGAATTGAACTAGTGACCCTTCATTTAGTGAACAACCCGCTACTACCCGTACACAACTACACTAACGTGACTAATGCTGATAAACACTTTCATCAACAGACTGAAACTAAATCACTGAAGGAGACAACATGGTCGACCTTTAACCTCAGCTGGAGGTTTCTGACCTGTGGATTTTCCTGACCACACCTATCTGGGTCTTAATGACCTTCAGCTTCCGGCTTATGTTCAGCACTTCCTGCTGAGGCTGCAAGACGCACACACAGAAGCTGCAGCTCTGGTTTGTGTGGAGGGATTAGTGCTGTGGAGGCAGACGGGCGATTTAAATTGGGATTATAGAAAACATCTGTTGAATAAGTCCAAGTACCAACACAGGAAGGAGAAAAAAAAAAAAAAGCTTTTTGTGTTTGTGGGGCAGCCACTTCAATCCTCACAGAGGATTATGGGGGTTTTAAATGACCATCAAACGTGGACACAAGTCGAGTGACTCAGGCGAAGAAGCTTATTGGCTGTCATGGAATTAACGAAAGCCAATCAAAGTGTGTAAAATGTAATTATGGCTTTTGAACTACACCAACTTGTAACACACAAAGTCCTTATCAGAAGCAGCAGATGATGCAAGGGTGCTTGTCCCCATCATCATCGTTATCATCATCTTCATCATCATCAGCTCAGTGATCTGATGCAGAAAAATAGAAAACCCTTAAACTCAGCTGTGTTAGGTTATCATGTCCGCACCTCCTTCACTCACCGCAGACGCTTTATAACTACTAAGGAATAAAGTTCCTCCCCTACACTGGAGACAAAAACTGAATTCACTGAGATGCACTGACGGGGATCTGACTAGTGCAAATGATGCAGGACAAAAGAACAAAGACATTTTACGAGAAAGTTTAAACTGAATGTGGATGAAGCAAGGCACACTGGCTGCACACACTGGAGACAGCTTGACAAGGACGAGGAAGACACAACACTAATGTCACACAGTGCATCAGTTCTGTTTTCTACCATGAAATAACTACCACCAGATCATGTTCTGTGATTTAAGGACTTAATGAGAAACCCCAGCTGCAGTGGATCACCTGGGGAACCACTCGCTGCCCCGAGTCTTCTGAAAGTCACTACATTAGATCGTCCACTTCACTGACGGTGGCAGCAAAGATCAACAAAGTGATCAAACAGGATGTAGGAGCACTCACATGTCAGCCTAACACTGAGCTGTGCAGGCATCAAGGTGTGAACTGTAACTGTTACTTAGTGCGTACTGTTTATGTAACACATATTTTGTTTTAATGCACGCAGCCTGGAAGATGAGTGACTGGAGTCCAGCTGTGAAGTCTCTGCATTCAGTCTGACAGGAACTGATCTTTACAAAGGCCTCGCTGTAGATTTATTCAAACAGCAGGAAACAGCATTTGGGGACTGTTTTCAGCAGTGGATTCATCTGCCACTGATGATGTCTTTCTAATAGTTTTTGGACACACTGGAGCTGTGGGCGCAGACACACCACCACCTTTAGCGCTGATGTACAGCTGATGAGCTGCTGAGCTCCTGTTGAGAGTCAGGCAGCAGCTCTGAAAACATTTCCAACATTTACCATCGACCAGGGACGCTGGTGAAAAGGCTGCTGAATATTCAGGTCGCTGTTCTTAATGGAGGTGAGTCCATGTAGAACACAGATGGACATTAATTGAATTTCTGAGATCCAGTTAGCAGGAAGCAGAAGATACGGACACACACATTCATTCATCCAAAGTGAGTGATCTGATGGAGCTCATGTATGTGTATGTGTGTGTGTGTGTGTGTGTGTGTGTGTGTGTGTGTGTGTGTGTGTGTGTGTGTGTGTGTGTGTGTGTGAGAGTGTGAGAGAGAGATCAATGGAAGGAGCCCAGTGGTCCCATTGTTCAATCCGAGTGATGTCACAGTGACACCTGCTGGACATGTAGAGAACATGTATAGAAGTATGGGGTCGATAAATGGTCATTAAATTTAAAAAAACGTATTTTCCACATAAAGTCTACAGAGATTTGGGGAACATTTCTACTGAAATCAAACACAAAAACGTTTTATATCAAATTTTGTACTTTTAACCAACTTGAATTCTAAAACATTTTGTACCACTAAATTTTAAGTTAATCATTATTATCATCATCATCATCCGCGTCATCATTATTACCATTAGTTTAATAATTCTAAAAACTGGGGCAGACCTGAATTGATGCTGATTCACCATTTTCTGAACCATGACACAGGGAACCCCTGCCCCATGGCTAAACCACATCACCACAGTGGTGAGGACGTCCTGCCTGTTTTCCTTCACTAAACTATGATTTATTTGTGTATTAATTGTTCAATTGTTACATTTAATTATTGAATTTTTACTTTTTTCCCCAAGTATTTATGGTTTACGTTTGAGTCTGAAAAGTCTGTTTAAGTCTGTTTCATGAAGTGAGAGAACAATAGTAGACACCACGTGTACATTACAAAAGGTGTTCATTTAAATAAAGGAATGTGACACTTACAGAATGACAGCCCAGTCTTCACTGGTTTGACTCAGCTTCCTCTTCCTGGCCTGGAAAGTGAGGGTCTCCAGCAGCTTGTAAAGACTGATGGATCAGCATTGTTAGAGTAACACTGGCCGTGGCTGCAGGGAACCAGACTGTGATGGAGAATGTGAGAATGGATTTCATGATGGCAGTGTAGAATTTCAACATCTTCACAGGGAGGAAAAAACTTCTTCAGCTGCAACAAGAAATACAGCCTCTGCTGAGCCTTCTTGGTGAGGGAGCTGATATTCTGCTCCCACTTGAGCTCTTAGGTGATGATGGTTCTCAGAAAGCAGGACTTGACAGATCACTGGAGTGTTGCAGAGGATGACGGGGGGGAGGTGGGGATTGGTCCTTCCTGAATGATCATTGAGTCAGCAGTTCATGAGGCTGGGGAAGCACATCGTTGTCTGTCTGTCAGGAAGTCCGTAATCCACCGGTACATGGAATCGTGCATGTTCAGCTGGGAGAGCTTGTCTCAGAGCAGAGCTGGAATGATTGTACTGAAGGCAGAGGTGAAGTCCACAAACAGTATTGTGGCATAGGATCCTGAGGATCCAGATGCTGGAGGATGAAGTGGAGGGCCGTGTTTACAGCATTGTCTACAGATATGTTGGTTCTGTAAGCGAACTGCCGAGGGTCCAGAAGGGGGTCTGTAATGTCCTTGAGGTGGGACAAGATGAGACGCTCAAAGGACTTCACGGAAGTCCGAGCACTAGGTGTGTAATCACTAAGGACACTGAGGTGTGAAGCTGTGTGGGTGATTCAGGTGAGGAAGTAAAGGGGGGGCTGCTGCTGATCAATTATTGGTGGAGGAGTATCAGGTCTGTCCTATTGTCTTTCAAAGTGGCCATAAAACTCAATCAGGCTGTTGACCAGGCGCTGGTAGATCACAGTTATTGCCTTCAGCCCTGAAAATTGTTCCATTGTCTTACCAAGCACTGATTTAGCTGTGTTAACCTCTTTGTTAAATCTGTACTTAGCCTCTCTGTATTTGTCATTGTCCCCACTTCTGAATACAACCGCTTTCTCTGACCTCAGCTGTGTGAGATTAGCTGTGAACCAGGGTTTTTCATTGTTATAACTCACCCTGTGCGTGATGGAATGACACTGTCCTCACAGACGTTAATTTAGGACAGTGCAAACACTTCTGAAGTTCCCCTACAGCCTCAATGGTCCACTTCTTTGATGTCCTCCCAGCAGGTTTGCAGACTTTTAATTTTTGCCTTAATGCTGGAATCAAATGCACCATAATGTGGTGGGACTGGCCTAGTACATTCCCGTCTCTGGTCAGGCACTTAATAAACAGTTTGTATTTGGGTTGTTGGTGAGAGAGATGACTTTTGTTAAAGTCTCCTAGGACTGTGACCAAGGTGTCCGGGTTTGTCGGTTCCACACACAGTATCTCCTGAGTAATGTAAACACCAAGGACGAATGAGGACAACTCACGGGGTGAGTTAATGATGAAGGCCTCCAGCTCCGGGTAGCAGTGCATAGATAGAACTGAAACGTCGTTGCACCAGCCACGGTTGGTATAAAAACAGATCCCACCTGCTTTTGTTTTGCCGGAAAGCTCCGTGTGTCCACCCAGCTGGAGCGCAGAGTCCGATATAAGATCACACAGCCACGTTTCCGTTATGCACAAAACACAAGACTTAGAACACAAAACGTTAGAGGGGAATATACGGCGCGTAATCCACGCAGGCGTAAACGTACAAACACACCTGAGCGTTTACCTCTGCTGCGCCTCCTTGATCAAAAGAGCAAGTAAATTTGTGGTAGAAGCCAGAAAATTCGGAAATAAATCCACAAGGGGAAGTAGCTCTGATGTTCATTAATTCTTCCCTGGAGTAAGGGCCACCAGAACTGTGGCAGAAAACTAAATTAAAACACAGAACAAGAATCTACAGAGCGCCCACAAAACACAGACTGCTGTCCGCGGCGCCATCTTGCTCTAACATGTGATCTAGATGGTGTCTTCCTGTTTCTAATTAGCTGAACACACCTGATGCAGGTAATCAGCTGTACTGCCGGGATAGTTGGAAAACAAGCAAAAGAGCAGCTCTCACAGACCTGGAGTGAGTATCAGTGTGACAGATCCTTTTAAAAACAGGAAATGTTTATATCTGGCCTGCACTTAGGCTGGTCAATGATAAAAAAGGGAGCAGATAAAATAAATACCTGTCAGTGTGATGCAGGACAATAAGAACCTTAATAAAGAGACAGAATATCACAACACTGCAAAATGTGAGCTAATGAAATTGGGGGTCAGTTGAGTAACTCACATGTCTGTTCACTTCTTCAAGGCTGTGAAGTCCAGACCATCCTCCTGGTGACCATCAGGTGAAGTCTTTGATGGTCTCTATCTGTGTGTCCAACTCTCATGTTTTATGAAGAAACATCAGAGAAATGTACAGTTTCACTGTCAGTACCTAATCAAGGTTTGATGTGCGTGATGTGCTGCCCTGTACACAGAGAACAGGTATTGTTTACTACAACCTGTAGTTACAGGTACAAATACTGTACAAATCATTTAAAATATATTGGAAGAATTTACAAATCTGGACTTGGTTCTTTTAGGAGACAATAGGATGACAGAACAGACACAGGGCTGCTGATAGCTTTTCTGTTCACATTCTACAATGAAGTTCAACAGATCCACAGTACAATCTCAGTAATACTAATAAAAACTGCAGTAATGTGACTTTACAAACACTGTTCTATTTCCACTGCAGCTATAACTTTTCACATAATAGGACAGAACACATGTATCTGTAATTTTTGGAGCTTATCAACTAAAGGATGGACTGTTTAGCAAAGTTTCTGTCCCAAAGTCTTTCCACATGTAGCGTGAGGACATCTGTTAAACTATGTTAGGAAGAAGATCCTGCGTAGGCAACAACACTCAACTGATGTTAGAGAAACATGCTACTTTAATAACATCCAACCTGCTGCTCTCATTAAACTGCTTGAACATTTCTGAAACACTGTCTCCAGGACATTCTGACTGTCCAACTGTCTCAGTGCCTCGAGAAACAACCCAAGCTAACGTTAGCCACATTACCCCATTAGCATTACAGGGCAGCTAATGTGGCTCATTCAAAAGACTAAACTAGTGAAAAAACATAATAATAATGCCAAAATGTCTTCAACAATTACAGCTTCAGAGTTTGGTGAGGCTCACACACAATAAGTCCATCTTTGAGCTTCAATACTAGTTTCAGCTGGGACCGGGTCCTCACCTAATGGCTAGCTGGATGACAGCACACTCCGCTCCCATCTTAGATGATGTCTTCCTGCTTCTGATGAACTTTTCTAGCAGAAACGTCCGGAAACCCACTGTGTCTTTGAAATCCTGAGAGCTGGACATTAGAAAGAAACTTTGTGTGTTGGTTCTATAAGCCAACAACAGAGAAGTCCTTAGGTCCTAGAGATGCCATGTGGATGCTCAGAGTCAGCTGAAGACAGGAAGGAACAATGGCGGACATAGAAGTCCCTATGTGTGTGCGTGGGGAAAGGCAGAGGAGGAACTTTAGACATGACTCTCACAATGACATATATGATAAGTTGGACCATTCTTCTCTGTTACTTAGCGTGTATGTATTATGTTCACTCGGTAGTGAAAATACCATGTCCACTGTGTTCCATAGCAGGATACCTTGAGTGCACTACATAGTGGATCTACACATGCCACCTTCAGACACAGCTACAAAATGGTGGACACAGTAAATAGTGAGTAGGGGGTGATTTTGGACAAACCAATAGAAATGTAAACAAATGAGCAAAAAGTGGATTTTGACTCATATCACCTTTATTTAATAACCTAACCATCGGTACTTGGATAAGGGGCGGCTATAGCTCAGTTGGTAAAGGCGGTTGCTTATGGACCACAGGGTCAGGTTCGATCCCCGGCCCTGGCTATATGTCGAAGTGTCCCTGGGCAAGACCCTGAACCCCTAACAGCCCATTCCCCCTCCCCAGCGATGCAGTGCCGGTCCAAGCCCGGTAGAAATTAGGGAGGGTTGTGTCAGGAAGGGCATCCGGCGTAAAAACTGTGCCAAATCAACATGCGGACAATGATCCGCTTTGGCGACCCGAACTCACGGGACAAGCCGAAAGGAGAGTAGTAGATCGGTACTTGGTCTTTAAAAACCAGATTAACATATGTAGCTTAGCCAGTTGTCCACAGTCCACTGAGACATTGGTTTAACTCTCAGTCCCTCCTGGCTACATTTCAAAGTATTCTTAAGCCTTTGTGACTCAGAAGAGGGAAAAGACCACTGGACAGAGTTTTGGATACAATATTTAAATAAGAAGATAAGAGCAAGAAGATAATTGACAGATCAAAAAGGACAATAAAGATGTTAAAAGCTGGATTTAGGTAATTGGTGCTGCGGTTGTCGACAAGACTCTAATAGGTCATTAAACCCGTGATCCAATCTTTCCTGACATCACATTAACACAGCTCATCTAATTCTACAGGTTCTCTGTTGGGTTCAGGTCTGAGCTCTGACTCCAGTAGGAGAATTTTCGTTTGTTGAAGTCTTTCTGTAGCAGATTTATGACCATGTGCGATTTTCCTGAGCTTCATGAGGTGGACGGACACACCGACACCATCCTGTAGGGGACCAGGAAAAAATGCATCCAGCAGTGAAGTGCAGTGGCTGGAGCATCATGGTTTGGGATCTCGCTGCCTTGGGGTCTGGACAGTTTGTCATCATGCATCTGCAGCTGGTGTGCCTCAACAGTCGTTTGTAATTTAAATTCTCCTGCAGCATCAGGGACATGCAAGATGCCCAGAGACACTAACTGCAGCTCGTTGAGTTCCCAGTTTGACACGGTCTGCCTCGTCCTGATCATTCAGCTGCTGGATAACGAGTCCCCAGAGAGAACAGAGACAGCCCCTGCAAACAGCCGACTCCTCTGAGGGAACAATGCCTCCCCAGAGAAGCAGCAATGTTGAGCATCAGAGAGACAGGGGAGACGAATGTGAGAATAAATGAAGTCAGTGCTTCTTTTACCTGCATGTGTTCAGCATCCATCAAACCCCTGTTAACATGTAAACACACATTTTAACATCTACATTGCAGCTTTCATCCGTGTTTAAAACGTCCCTAAAGCTTCTGACAACCATAATATTCCACCATGTTCCTCATTACTTCTCTTCTATGATAAAAAAGCTGGAAAAATAAAACTTTAACGGTCTTATTTTTTTATTTGATGAAACTTTATTGTGGCGAAGCTTGGTTTTCATTACGCCTTCATCACATGTGCAACATGAATATTTTTTTTTAAGTTTAAAACTAGAAAAACCTAATTGACAAACAGTCACAATAGAAACACAAAGTTAAGTCTAGAATGAATCCAAACTAAAAAAATGGAACAAAAGAACAAAACAAGGTTTCAGGTTACAGTTCTTTATTTTAATTATCTGAGCGCATTAAAATATAAAAACTTGTTAGAAACCATCACAAAATATTACTCATGGTTTAAGAGAACAGACTGAGTTTATAATAAATACACTTAAGCCTGAGTTTATATTTGCTTTGTGCAGATTCACTCAGATCACACACTATGAATAAAAGCTGCTTAATTCCTGGTGGATCAGTGCTGCACACCTGAGATCAGCTGATGGGGCAGGTGTGATGGCAACGTGCCTGTCGTTCAGATTGTTCCTCTGAGCCTCATAAACACAAAAGTCTTCAGCAACAACACACACACACACAGACGCATCATTCAGTGTATGCACAACAGTAGGCGGCCAAAAGAACATGGACACCCTTCTGTACACCCAACAAGTCTGTGTTGGCAGTTGAAGACAAGCTGTAACATTTTTAGGTTTTGATGTGCAGGCGCCTGCTGCCTGTGTTTTCATGTTTTAGTGTCTTTTTGTTGTGATGCTGAGAATTACTGCAGTCACAGCTGAGGAAAAAACTATACTTACAGCTTCAACCAACCAGAGACGAACAAACTAAACAGATGCAGGATTTATTTTCTGCTGAAGTCTTAAGCTTCAATATAACTATAGAAAATCCTTTAAGGATGAGGAATCTCTTGTCTATGGATTGAAAGTGTGGTGGGAAAATCTATATTATGTTGCTACAAAGAGCCGAAGGAAAAGGGGGACCGACCGTCTTATACTGGGGCCAACACAGGATAGAAAGCCTGGACTGAAGTGGCATAGTGAACCCTAAGAAATTACCATGTCCATCACCACCAAACAGTGGTGAAGCCACAGCATTGTGGACAGCCTTAAGGGGACATTACGAGTTCCAGGGAGCCTCCCCCACCTGCGGAGGAGAACAAAGATCTGACAGTCTGAACGCATTTTACTGCAGGTTTGAAAGACAACTCCACCAAAACCTTGTCACCCCACTGCATCCACCGCAAAACGCATAGAGTGCACTCCCTTCCCCAGCTCCCCCTCCAGACACCCTGGATACAAAGAGGATATGTAAAAAGGAGGTGAACTGACTCTGTCAGACAGAGTCTGCAGATCCAGGTAAAGTTGGCCTCTCCTGTCTGAAGGCCTGTACTGACCAACTGGCCCCAATCTTCAACACGTCACTGGAGCTGTGTGAAGTCCCCTCCACCTTCAAGCATTCAATCCTGATTCCAGTCCCTTAAAAATATTCTATCACAGGGACCTTGCTAGACCCACTGCAGTTTGCCAACAGAGCAAACAGGTCAGTACACGATGCTGTTAACATGGGACTACATTATTTCCTGAAACACCTCAAAAGCCCTGGGACATATGGAGACCTTCTGTTGGATTTTAGCTCAGCACTCAATGCTATCATTCCAGAAATCCTTTCCTCCAAACTCTGCCAGCTCTCTGTGCCCCCCTCCACCTGTCAGTGGTTCTTCAGCTTCCTGACCAAAAGGACACAGGTCAGGATGGGAAAAGTTACATCCTGCACAGAGAAAAGCAGTACTATAGGGTTAAGAATGTGTCCTCTTTCCACTGCTCTGGTTTGGAGAAGCAAACCAAACAGGACAAGAACAGACAGCGTTTGACATTGAGAACTGAACAATCAGCATCACTACAACAATCAGAAGGGGGCAAATTGACCTATGTAGTAAAGAAGGCCAGAGTGGACAAATGGATGAAGAAACACAGGATTTTCAAACAAGAAAAAACTGTTTGTTTCCTGCTGCAAAGTGACACTTATTACCCTGCTACTAAAATTACCCAAGCTGTTTTTGTGCCTACAGCTGCTACACTACAAGATAATTATTGTAGTCTTTAGATTGTCTAATGCGTGATAAGGGCCTACTGAGCCAGCTAACCCACATCTGCAGCAACTGATAAGCTACAAAACCAGTCAAACCCTACATATATACTGTTCAATAAGAGCAAACACTGGATCTCACCCACCTAGACAAACAAGACAAAGCAAAGTTGGGTGTGCCAACAGTTTTAACTACAAGGACAGAGGACAGAACCTCCACAAATCTTAGTACCTCACGTTTAGATTTAATTGGGTCAGTTACAGGCCAAAGATGACATGTGACTTCAGCTTTATTAATCTGGCTTAGACCCACTGGTTTAGAAAACCAACTGCTCCTCACTTGGGAGGTTGGATATGTTTGCTGTACTTCATTATGTTTTATGTTCACATTTGTTTCTCTTTTGTGAACGCCATATTTCCCCCTTAGAGGTAAGAAAGTTGTAGAACAGACTGAATAACAGGCAGCGTCATACAGAGTGTGCGTTGTCAGGCTGCGTCACAGACTCCAGTCATCAGCAGAGAGGAAACAACTGTTTAAACACCAGGGCTTCAAATTAAAAGACATTAAAACTATCACAGAGCTTAAAAAAAAACAAATCAAAACCCCTGAATTGTTTTAAACCCTTCAGTAAAATACAAGCAAACTGCTCTGTTTGACAATGCCAAACTTCTTCTGCTGGCTGATGGACCTCCAGCTGTTTGTCACAAAAGAAGTGAGAAAATATTGAATCAGTAATGGAAGTAAAAAAAAAAAAAATGGAGGGAAACATCTAAGTTCTTCCTCATTGAGACTGAATACAGTGAAAACATTTTAACACTGAGCAAAAGAAAAATATAATCTGCAGAAACATTTCGTCCGAGGTGAGATTAAAGTAAAATCCTACACTCTAAGTCATTATGATCATTAAACTGGAATAAAGTGCTTCAGAAACATTATCCACTTCTCAGTGACAACCAGCAGTCTGGTGTTTGTACCATCAACAAACCCCATGAAAAGATGACAAATTTCTTGACCTGAGCCAGAAAAACCTTCAACAGAGCAACAGATTTGGTTATAGAAGTTGGGAATCAATATGAATTAGCCGCTTATTCTTGTCTACAAATAATTCTTTTCGTCAATCAGACAAGAGTCAGCACTGCATGAAATCACCTCGACATTAAAGTGTTTCTCCTGGGTTTTACTGGCTCCTGTAACCACCTTCTTTTCACATATCCCATTTCATTTGACTTAATACTTTCAAATCTGAGCTTAAAGAGATGAAATATTTCTAAATTCTGTGTGACTTACAAATTTTTTAGCACAATCCCAGAGAATAAACATCCATAAATAAACACAAACCTGCCTGAGATCCAATGATCAATAAATGTAACTTCAACCGTCTGTCTGCAGCTTCACTTATCAGATCATTCAAAAACTTCTCTGAAGATAAGAATCTGCCTCATGTAACGTGAGGATGTAGAGACACAACAGAGAGAGTCAGGGAGACCCAGACCCAGACCACCTAAATGCTGCTTAGTCTTCACCTGGGATTTCTTGACAGTAAAACAATAAAACACTGGAGAAACGCCTTAATCCTTTAAATGCTGAATTAAAAAAAATACACAAAGCTGCTAATTAACATTATGTCTTAGAGACGTCACAGCAAATGAGGCAGTGAAGGTGTAGCAGAGAGGGGATAGCGGATTTTTATGGTTAGTGGATTAACATAAACTGTGTCTCAATTCAGGAGCTGCATCCTCCAGAGACTGTGACACATGGTCTTTGTAGCTAACTAAGTAACATCCCTAACATCACATAACTGAAGTTTTAAGGCCGCTTGTGTTTGGAGCATTTGTATTCTACTCTGTGGGCGCTGTCGCAACTATGGTCAAAGGATCTTGTGATTGACTGGGCCACCTCCTTTAGGTAAATATGGACGTCTTTGAAACGGTACAGTCATGTTGCAATGCTGTGACACAACTGGTTGTCAAATGCAGCCTTCAAAGGATGCAGGACTTGAAAGGAGTCTTAGTCAGATTTACATCTATCCAACATCCTAGATACATGACGTGTTATCGGTGTGGAGTATTTTCCCTGACAGCTGCACAGTGTGTTCACAGGGATATTTTCTGTAATGGACCTCAGTGGTGAAGTGGTGTCAAACTAAAGGCCTGAATTTTTAAAACAAAGTGCACAAGACTTAAGAGAATCAGTCAGAGCAAGAATGAGTCCCGTCCTCACAAACCTGAGTCCGTCCCCCTTCTGTCTTTCTTTAGCTGATGATGAAGACTCTTGGTCCTTCCTCTCTCATAGGAGGAAGACTCTCTATCACCATGTTGTCCATCAGTCCGTATTTATCCTCTTTCTGATTCCTACTTACGCTTTCTCCTCCTCCTCTACCCCATCCTGCTGCTGCTTGTCCATTGGCTGAAATCTGTTCTGCAAGTCCCTCCCTCTCCACTGGCTGAGACAGCTGATTGGTCAGCTCCTTCAGCGTCACCTACATTAACACAAAGGAAAGAAATGATTCTAACATAATGCACATTTCTGTTGTTGATGACACAGCTCATGATTTGTCTCCTTTCACGCGTTGTCTTATATCACCAGCCACTGGCTACAGAGCTGCATGAGAACGTAGGACCTGTAGGACCAGGACACTGTAGAGGACAGTGTGTATAAGTGAACTGCAATTTGTGCCTGGTGACATTAGACCCCGTTAGAAAACGGGGAGGGAAACGAGAAGAATTACAACCTATTGGTCTTACGATAGATGTAAAGTCTCCAGTATCCAAGTCAAATGTCACGGCTATCGATCCACCAGCAAATTTCACTCTGAACCAAAGTGTGACCACGTGTCTGTCATCAGTAACTACAGGTGGAGCAACTATTGAACTTTTAGCTAAAAACAGACATTACTGTGGATGATGTGTGGCCAATAACCTGCAGCTCTTTAAACAGGTGCAACATGGCTACGCCCACCACGATGACCAGGAAGGCTCCCAGCGTCGTCACCACGTCCACAACCGCCATGCTCCTCCACTCCTGAAAGAGGATGATGCAGGTGGTCAGGACCACCGAGGTGAAGAGGACGTAGTAGATGGGATAGACCATCAGGGTGTTGAAGGTGTCCAGAGACTTGTTCAGGTAGTTCACCTTCAGAGAGTGACACAGACATATTGGTGAGGGTAAGACAGGAAGTGTGATTTTATAAGGGATGAAAACGCCACCCTGTAAAGGGTGTTTTGCTGTGGACAGAGTGATAAAAAGGATCCTCTGGAGTGAAGATGCATTACTCTGTTGGATTTTCTGGAACTACAGAAACAGTCAAAGAGTGTAGACAGTGGCTGTAAACTGCAGATTTACTGCAGCCACCTCAGTGTCAGACAAAAAATAAAACTCTTACCTGAGTAACAATGGAAAAGATGAGCGTCAGCAGCAGGATCCAGGTGAGAGGATTAGCAAACACTGAAATATCATGAAGTGCTACACAGAGACAGAGACGAGGACAAGTTAATGAAAGCTGACAATGCACTCAGTACAGCTCTGTTTGAGCAGAATGAAGGAAGAAGGTCTTTGGGTATATTTCAGAAGTGTGTGACTCTATTCTTCTCAGCTTGGAGTCGCAGAGTGAAGTGACACATGCAAGTGTGTGTACACACAGCTGAGTGCAGCGGCTGAGCAGATGATCTTACCTGCAGACAGAGCAGAGCAGCACGTTTTTGCCTAATGACTACATTTGTTTCAATAAATACACATCACTGTGAGATAATTTCGCTCTAAATTTATTGAGGTGTCAGGCTTCTCCACCGTGTGTGTTGAGTCTGCACGTTAACTGAAGGTTATATATTGGCGGAAATTATTTAAATTGACATTTAGTCATTTAGCAGACGCTTTTATCCAAAGCGACTTATAAGTGAGGTACAAGGCAGCAAAAATCTAAGTCAAGGAGAAAACATCAAAGCAAAGTCCTATCAGAATAACTTTTACATTTCACGAGATGCAAGAAGGAAGGGACATTTTATTTATACTTTTTAATAGATTTTAACTATTTTCAACAGTTCTTTGAATATTGTGAGTGAGTTTGCTGAGCATGAGGAGTTTGGTAGCTCATTCCACCATCGTAGGATCGCTGAGATGAACAGTTTTGCTTGGTGTATTCTGTGTGGTGCCAGGACCACCAGACAACGTTCATTGGCAGAGCGCAGCGGATGAGAGGGATTATAGCAGAGGCTGTTAAGCTGATTACCCTGTAGGCAAGAAAAAGTTGTAGAGGGCAAATCTGCAGCTCAATTATTTGTTGATGATGACCCCAAGATTTCTGTCTGACTTAATGGGGACAGTCACTGTAGATCCAATGTTGCTGCTGATGTTGTGTTGTGCCGGAGGTCTGGCTTAGAAGACCAGAACTTTGGTCTTGGAGAGGTTGAGCTGAAGACGTCTCTCTCTCTCACCCAAGCACAGATCTCGGAGAGACCGGCAGAAATGCGGGATGAGACAGTGGATTGGTTTGGTGAAAAGGACAGGAAGAGCTGTGAGTCGTCAGCACAGCAGTGATAGGAAAGGCCAAGTGAGTGGATGATAGAACCCAGGGATGTAGTATAGATGGAAAAATGAAGAGGACCAAGTACTGAATCCTGCGGTACACCGGTAAAAAGTTAAGAGTAAAAAATATAAAGTTATTTAAATAAGAAGAACTCAGACAGGTGATGCTGCCTCACTGGTTTCAGGTTCCACTGCTGCCTCACCTCGAGCCCTCAGGATCCACAGATCATCATTTAAAAAGCGACTAGTATAAAATGAGTGTGACAAACCTGGAGAATCCACTCCTTCTTGTCAGATTGGGATTCATTCAGTGCAGTTATATTTGGAAACAGCAGTAGGAATATTTTACTTTCCCTCATTCGTTGTGTGCGTGGAGCCGAAAGGCATGGAAATGTGATAAACCCTAAAAAAAAAATGAGGATTTGTTTTTGGGCAAGTGCATCACTGAGCAACTAACACGGGACTGAATGAGCTTGTCAGCTGCAGGCGTGTGTTCAGATTTTGTTTAGTTCACGATCAAACTGGTCAAGCTCATTTTAAAACCACCCTCTGCTGGTCCAGCAGAGCTACTTCTAAAAGTAAAGTCTGGGTGTGATCATGTATCATAGTAATTTTAAAAAGTAGAAATAGCACTTGATGATGTGCAGTCCATGTTTGTTTATCAGTATCCACCTCCTCACACAAGGACAAGAACAGTCTTGACTGATCACAGAGTTTTGGATTAAATGTTAACATCATCTCGATTCTGTGAATATTAAAATGGATATAAAACTCTGCATTTGTCTGTCTTACCAGTGTTGATGGCGATAGCGAGACCTTTCACCGCAGAGACGGTGAAGGCTCCGAGCAGCGAGCAGATGCTGATGTAGATGAGGATGTTGGTTCGACCAAAGCGAGGACAGGCATACAGGATGAGCACCGCACACAGCATTAACACAACCGACGCATACACCAGGAAGCCTAAGTCAAGGAAAACATTCATGAAAGATACTTTGTAGAAGATACAAACAGAGAGGTGTTTCTATTAATTTGACCAACTAGCAGCGTAAAGAAGATCTGGCTAAATG
This sequence comes from Channa argus, assembly GCF_033026475.1. Classification (NCBI taxonomy): domain Eukaryota; kingdom Metazoa; phylum Chordata; class Actinopteri; order Anabantiformes; family Channidae; genus Channa; species Channa argus. The sequence goes on from NC_090218.1 coordinate 13,404,370, forward strand.
AAAATATCATCATAGCTCGGTGTACCTAATAAACTGATAACATGTAATCACATCAGCCAATGTCTCCATGTTTGAACTCACTATCCAGTTGCTATGAAACTCTCACCAGGCTCCAGCAGCTTATTGGTCATATCCTTCAGTGATGTCACTTCCTGTTCCTCTGGCGCATGGATAACCAACAATATGCTGCCCAGCACACACAGGAAGCATCCGAGCTTCCCCAGCAAGTTCAACATCTCCCCCAGCAGGTAGGAGGCCAGAACTGCACTGCAACACACACACGGCAAATCCTTTATTAACACACACCATAATCCTCTGATCCAAAGTTACCAAGCTTTAAACTCCCCTGAAACACGTCATCACCAACAGAAAATGTATCCCATTACAGCCTCTGTAGAGAGACTCTAACACCCACAGGTACCTGATTAGGACGCTCAGAGCACCCAGAGGAGTCACCAGCGTGGCCGGAGCAAACATGTAGGCGACGAAGTTACAGGCCTCTCCAGCTCCCACTGCAGAGTGTGTGTGTGTGCGTTTTTGGGGAGGGGGTTGGGTCATTAAAATGAAGGTTAGTCATCAGATTAAAAACCACTGATAACATCATTAGTAACATCTAACAATTAACACAATTGATGCTCGTTTCATCTTCCACTGATTTTATTTCAGTGTCCATTCAGAGACAGAAACTGTTGACCTGATGTGAGTGCGACTGGACCAAGCCTCCCATCTGTCCTTTCTATCTGTAAATGGTTGCTGCTGAACTTACTGTATGTCCCTCACCATTCCACTGTAATGTCTCTACATCTGAGACATGTATTTAATGTACTTGATTCATTTTGTTTCTGAACTCTTTGAACTTTGAACTATGTGAAAAATGCCTTGTGCTTCACCTGCTGCCTGTCAAACAGTTCTTTTTGAGGACAGATGTATCTACAGGTGCTCTCTACCTTGGAGTTTGTAGTTTTTACTAATAAGTCTGTGTTACTGCCAAACAAAGATGGGAATGTCGATCATCTCCGCACTTTCGCAAGCATCTGCATATTTACCATTTGTCATGTCACTGCTCAGGAGCACAGAGTCTGCATTTATTGATCATTTGTTATTGATTTTCTATTCAGGCTGGAATGAGTTAATCAAATAGCAAATGTCCAGTTAGGCCTGTTTCTAATCTTATTACTTATTTGTTTTTAATTCATTTGTCACTATGTGGAAAAGAATGACAGTTAGCAGTCACTGTTGACAGTTATTCCACAAATTCCATTTATTATTTACTGCAACTTTAGAAATATTCATGATCAGGCAGCAGGTTTAGACAACTTCCAAACTGGAGATCATGTTACTTCTGAGTGAGCTCAGCCTGTAATTAAAAAACTGGAACTTATTCATGGTGCAGGTTAAAATGAAAAAATGACCAAAAATTAAAAAAAGAAAAAAATTATCTCTTAAGAATGAGGGACACGTTTTGAAGGCCTCTATGGTGTACGTGTTATTATTTAACTTTCTCTCTGGACCTTGTTTGTTTTAGGGATAGGGATGTATCATTTTTATTAGGTGCCCTGCATGGTCATCAGTGTGAGTGTGAAGCTTCAGGCAAACACGAGGTAGAACAGAGTTACACAAGCTTAGACCATTTATCTTAATGGCAACTTGACAGATTAAGATAAAACGTGTTTGAGACATTTATGGTTCTGCAAGGATGAAACCGACCTGTTCCTGTGATCATCTAACTCATCATTTTTCATTTATAGCAGCTTTACTGAAGGCAAAAGAGGAGAAATGCCCGATTTGTAATTCTCACTGTTCACAGTTCTTACTTGTTAACAGGCCTCCCCACCACAGCCAGTCCTTCAGGTATCCGTGGCCTCCATCACCTACACACACACACACACACACACACACACACGTCAGATTTCACATAAAAAGTCATGTTGGCTTGTGGCTGTGAACACCACACCTGGGGTACAAATACATCAGGTGTGAGCGAGACCGCTTTCTTTGAGATCCAGCTCTGCTGACCTGCTCTGGTGTGTCCGTTCCCGGCCAATCGGAGCAGAGCTTTCTTCTTGAGCATGACGCTCCCACCAATCAGGAAGGCCGACAGCAGGGCCAGACTCAGGCCCAGCCACAGGTTGTACATTGTGTTCGTCCGCACATCTGGAGACAAACACTGGGTCAGTGAGTGTGTGGGAGGTGCGTACATGTTGTGTTCAGCTTCATCAGTGTGGGAAAACCGGTTTTACTGATTACAACACACAGACCAATCAGATCCAGTTTTCTGTCATGTGGAACAAAGAACAACACACAGTTATCACATGAGGAGGCAGAGGAAGTTTTACTATTACTTTTAGTAATAGTAATACTTTTAGTATTGTAATATGTAATGTAATATGTTGCATGGAATAAATATTTATCTTTTGTATCATCTCAAAAATAAAAACTGGATTCTCCTTTTTTAAGTAAACTGAATATTTCCGTGATTTTATAGCCAAAAGAAATAATCACTGTTGATTATGTAACCTCTTTTTAATAGTTGGTTTCTTTACATTAAAAAACCCTCAGAACTTACAGCTGTACATAATATGCAGACATGCACATAAGAGACTTCACCTGGAACGCTAAACTTCCCAAAGCTCAGCTTTAAAGAACCTGACTTGTGTTTTTCATCTGAATGACTGAGGCTACCACAGGTGGACTGGTCAGACCTTATTCCTGCTGTGAACTGGTACTGTATCATCAATGCGCGTGTGTACCCTATATTCTACAGGATACAGATTTTAAGAAAGGTGTGATTATTGGAATGACTGCTTATGTTGCATGCTGGGTAAATGGAGTAGCTGCTGCTCCTAAGGCTGCAAAAATAGCTCCTGATAATAGAAACTCCACCCCACAGGCTATCATGCTACAAAGAAGCCGGTAACTCTCTGAAAGTACCTGAAAGTAGTTTCACATCCTGGAAACGTGGTTTCAGGAAGTTGGAGAAAGAAGGTGAAAGCAACAGAACACAAGAGAGCACACAGAGACAATGGTTGCTGGTTAGGTTCCTGTGGAAGTGATGAGATCAGTTGATCTCAGCTGATCACAGAGAAATCATGTGGGTCGCTGCCACATTTAAACTTGATGCATTTCTGTTCAAAATATAGTTTGGTGCTGAGTTTATTATTCTATTAGTCATAGTTTGGTTTGTTTTTTGTTGTCCATAAATGTCACTGGTTTCCAGTTTGAGATTTTGTTCAATGAATTTTACTATTTTCTGACATTAAATCCATAAAAGAGACCTGAGCTACTCAGAAACAACGAAGTCCTAAGTTCATAAATTCAGAAAATAAATTGAAAATAAATTCTTTAAAGTCTATTAAGGATTCAATAGTGGTCGCTGCAAATGTGTGTCATGTCCTGATCCTGTTGTTCCTACCAAGGGTCAGGACATGTGCTGCTTTTTGATTCATCACAGCCGCTCGTACAGAAAATAACTAGAGCAGACAGACATGGTCTCAGATCCGCTCTCATCCTGAAACACTCATGTTGTTGTGTCTGTTCAGGCAGATCTGAACATTTTTCTTTATATTTTATGATTCATTCATTCAGTCATTCATATAAACAACAATAATAAAGTACCTTTGGTTTTTGAAAAGTCCTCAAAAATTTGAAAAGGTGATTTTAATCTCTTCTAAAAGTCTGTTGTGGCCGCATCCGAAATTCATTTTTACTCAACCTTAATTTCACTAATAAGTTTATAAGCTGTCATAACTAAAAGGAAGCAGCACATCTTATTTAAGTTTATATTGTCATTACTTAAACTTTTCTTGTTGCGTTATTCTGTTTTGTTTTTTGTATGTAAATTGAAATGTTAATAAACTGTAAATTTTAAGTTTAGCTTTCTTTTGTTGACCTATTTTACGACCCCCAATTTAGTTATCAATTAAAATGTCCACTTCAAAAGCCAAAAAGCTTCAACTGTGATGATGGACATTGTGAGCAGTGTGGTGCTCTGATAAATGCACTGATACTTGCTCACACATACTTTAATTGCTCCAGACTGAAATCAAATCCTTTAAAAGATGTTTAAGCTTTGGGCCTTGTGTGTCTTTACCTGTGCCCTGAGTGGTGTTGTTCAGGTGTGTGTAGAACAGGTTTGGATCTCCAGTGACCACACACACTGTAGACTGAGAGCCACACCACAGCGTCACCACAGAACCTGCAGAGACACATGAAAAACGCTCTCACGTGTTCTGGGTTTGTCTGAGCCATTTTGTGGCCTGAAGTCCACCTGGGTTAGTTAGGTCGAGTAAGTCCACCTCAGACCTGAACTAGCTGTTAAGTTCAGACTAGGTATCACATAACTTGTAATTTGGGTGTTTGCATTACTTTAAAAACAAATCTGTTTAGTCTGAGACACAGGCACAGACAGAGAAGAAACCAGGAGGCTCCAGAAGAAGTCCTGTCGGTTTAGAGACCATTTAAATTTCTGCTGTGCATCCAGAACCAAAGCTTCTTCTCATTTCCATCGAACCTGAACAGTACACAGACATTTTAGCCAAACAAACCAAGATCTCAGGTAAACTTCACTGTCATGAAGCAGGGTCAGAGCATGTTAGTTCCCACCCACTCACACTTTTCATCTTAGAATTATTGTATATTAAACATTTTTTATTAAATTCAATTCAATTCAATTAAATATTTTTCTGTGCATCATATCTTCTGGGATTCTGTGGTTGTTTGAATCAGTAGAATAACCTCCATAGAGTTGATCCCATCATTCGGAGCTGATCCGTCAGCCTGACCTGGAGGTTTTGTATACAATTTGACCTCATCTGCAAGTATTTGCTTGTCTGCTGTTTACAACCGCAGAGAAGACTCGAGCTGACCCAGAAACCCAGTTCTAAAAGACTCTGATCATTAAGCTTTCACAGCCTCTCGGCTTTGTGCATCAGTAATAAGAGAGTGACATTAACACAGTGGCAGATCTGGTTTAGCTGTAATTTAGTATGTTTTTAACCTGTGTTTGCATGAGGGCAGGGACTGAGCTCCTCCCCCCGATCGGTGTGTTGTGTAACACTGGTTTGACCAACATGTGGACAGGAGCTTTAGCAGAGCAGCTCAATATTGACACTGTCAACACTGAGACTTTGATAACTGTTAACGAACAGCAGATAGAGACAAAATAATGTTTCTGTTTGAGCTGAGAGTGACTGGGAAGAAAAAACATTGGGGGAAAGGGGCGTGGTTGAAGGATGGTGAGGGACGGTGGCAACTACAGCACCATCTCCCCCTGATAGAAAGCTCATTAAATGCTCAAAGACAACAAACAGCTGATGTTAGTGAACCTGAAAACTATCCCACTGATAAGCTTTCCCATTTTCTGTTATGAGGCACTGCATTGCATGCTGGGATATGCATGTAAGGGTGTTGAGGAAGAATGATAAATGTCATCATAAATATTAACGACCTGTGTGAACAGCTTGGAGTACAAACACTGACTGCTCAGGTTGAGTGTGTTACCTGGAGAGTTCCTGTCCCAAGTACAGGTGAACTCAAGTTCAACCAGTCTATTTCTAACCATTCAGTGAACAGGGGGGATTTCATATGTAATTATTCACATCAAACATTTTCTCTGCGATTAACAAGAAATTAGTGCTGAATTATTTTGACAAAAGTATTAGAAATTGTGACTTAAATAAACATTAACAACTGGGTAAGAAACATTTATGACTCAATGTCATATCCATTTCAAACATAATCATGGTAAGACTTTTACAGGAAAAAGTAAGTGGACCCATGTACTGAGGCTTTCCAACAGTCGGCAGGCAAACTGTGAAAGTAACGGAGATGATTTGATTCTGTGGGCGCTTACACTAAAAATCGGCGTCCACCTAAGACGACAGCAAAGACACTGATCAATGACTGATCTCTGCTTGTGACCACACACAGAACCATGAACGGAGCTGGAGTCCAGGACAGCACAGAAGAAACCTGCAGAGAAAAAGGATGAAGGATGATGCAGAAGGCTGAAGTTGTTGAGAACTACAACCCCAACAGGAAACAGAGGAGCTGTTCTATGAGGAAGCTCTGACCCACAGCTACAGAAACCACCAGCACGGTGAGGCTTTATGGGACAAAGGGTCCTGTCTGGACTGAGTGAATTTCAGGTGAATGAGCAGTTTAACCCACAAATCAACACAGAGACGTCGTCATAGGAAAACTGCAGTAAATAGATGGAAACAAATAACAGGAAGAACCATGTTGCTCTCTGAAACTCTGAGAACTGAAGCAGGGACAATGCAGGGGTTAAACTGAGCCACCGGACATCATACCTGCTTTCTAACACCATCAAGCCCTCCCTTCATGAATGATTCAAACTTTAAAAACCTGATCTGTGTGTGCTCTGTTACACCCACGTTCATAGTTTCCACAGTCCAACAACATCGACGTGGACTTAACCTGGCCAGACCCTCAAGTCCACATGTTTTCTCTAGAGAACCACAAAGTTTTTTTTGTCCTGGTGTGTTCAGGTTTTATTACAACAAGTTAACTGCTGGAAAGACTGCAATAGACCAAGTCCAGACACTGTTGTTGTCTAATTGTCTGTTTTAACACACAGAAAGGAAATTCACAGTTCAGTGAACCACAGCCAGTCAGGCCCATAAATATTTAGACAGTGACACACCAGATCTGAAGTAAAACAGTGTGAACTAGGTTTAGTTTAAGGACCAGGTTCAAAACACTGGACAAATTGTGTCACAAACAATTAAATTCACGGACCCCAGGGGGATGTAAAATATTCCAACCAACGCTCTCACAGGATCCACACAACCGTTTGTTGTAACACAGTCTAAAATGCGAGATACCATTGTTTGCAATGTTGGCAAAATGGCAGCCATCTTCTTTTTTTGTGACTCATCAAACCGCCTCAATCTCCAGAAAACCTTTGGAGTGTCCAAATACTTTGTGACAGTCCTGATCTTTATCTGTTGGGCAAGTGACTCTCTTCACTCCCAGATGTTTCATGTTGGTCTTTCATTAGGTTTGTGATTTACATATATTTATTTAGAACAATTACATTGTTGACTTCACTTCCTCTGTCTGAATATTCCTTCAAATTAAGAGTTAAAATCTCAAATGGTCCTAAAATATCAATAATATTTATCACAACATTTTGTCCAGCAACAATAAACATGGGGACATGTGTCATGGCATCAGAACACTTCAAAGTCACAAGATTCACAAGCTGGTTTGTTTAGGGCAGAAACATGAGGATGTCAGGTCCTGGTTATGGTAAAATACAGGAACATTACCCACTAACAGTTAGTATTAGGAAACAACGCCTCCCAACGCACACACTCACACACACACACTCACTCACTTTTGTGCATGACATCACACAATCTCACTTCTGTCTGGCAACAGGTGACATACTGGACGAGACAGTCACTGACAGCGATTAAATCCTGTCACTGACCAAATACTTATGGACCTGTTAAAAGCCCATTTCACCCAATTCACCAACACAGTTTATTCCCCGGAGATATGTGGAAGTTCACGTCTGAAGCTTCAAAAATACACTGAAGAAGGATTTAATTGGGTTTTAATTAATTTAATTTCATTAAAAAATAAAGTTACTTTGGACAAGATCCACAGTGTCCACAGTGTCCAGCCCCCCAATACTGAACCGTGTCCACAGTGAATTACGAACTGACTGACTGATTTAAGCCCAGTATTTAAACGCTGAGAACAAAAGCACAAGTACATAGTTGTAGTATTTAACTAAATGTGGACCATGAAACGGGGAGGACAGACGGACTGAGAGGAAAACTCACCGTTCCTGCAGGTGTCATTGATCCGCTGAACATCTTGCATTGTGCCGACTCAGTCTTTCAAAAAAAACAGAAAACGGTCCCGGAAACGTCTAGACACACAGAAGAATTGAGCCCCAGCGCCGCATCGGGACGGGAGCGTTTCCTGTTCGGAACCAGCAGGTAGGGAACACGTATCCAACACAGCGGCGAACGGAGCGGGAGGTAAACAAAGCCACACCTGAGCGCGCCCCTCCGGCGCGCTACAGAAGGTGCATTAGCTGCCCCGCCCAGCCCGCGCGCGTACAGGAAGTGCAAGTGGAAACTCACCTGAGGATGACACTGAACTATGTGAAGCGTGTGATGATCAGATTCAGGGTTTAAACGGTTTCACAGGATGGTGGATTTACAGTCACTTCAGGAAGTAGCCAGACCCCATGTTTCCAAACATGGACTTGGCAATTAAAGCACATAGTCTGTAACTTTATTAAACTTTGAACGTGCAACAAGACGTGTCAACGTTTCTACAACAAGTGCGGAAGCTCAACATGCGGACAAAATGATGATGATTATTATTAATAATATTATTATCATCATCGTTTTGTTCATTTGGCTCTATTCTATATTTTATAGCTATTTACTATTATTATTGATCTTGTTATCATTATTGTTATTTTTATTATTAATAATATTATTAGTTGTAGCAGTTAGTAGTAAAATTGGCTTTAGAGTCGATTCATGTAAATGAACATCACTAAATGGACCAGACCCTCATCTTTAATTAAAGCGGGACCTCCCAGACTCAGCCGACTGTTATCACGTGACTCCGATTTCCACTTCACATGAACTGATTATCCCTCACACAGAGATGTGTTGTCTGGTTCATTGTGATCAATTTCTGCAATAAGTAAATTGACTTTCATTGTTTGTTAAATTCAGTTCCCTTTGCCTGGTTTTATCTGATCATGTTTAGGTCACATTTATTCAGAAATACAGGAAATTGTGAACTTTCAATCTCCAGTGTGTAAAAGTGAAAACGAAATTCATGAAATTTCTTCAATTCACAAAACTTTATTTTCTAAGAAAAATAATATTTTCATTCATGTCTCAGCGCTTCATTTAACAGCAGGTCGTCTTACAAGAGACGACAGCATGAGGTGGGGGTCAGGCTAAACACTGGTCAGTTGCAGTAGTTCTGCAGGTCGAAGATGTTGCAGGGCTTGTGGCAGCACTGCTCCACGATGCCTCGCTTCGCCATCAGCTCCATCTCGTCCTTGATGGCGAACTCAGCCACCTCGTTCTCGCCGCCCGCCGCCGCAGCTCCACTTGCCTTTGGGGGGAGAAAACCTGGTGGAACGAACGGACGTTATTACACCTTTGTAGACGGCTCGGTCAGATTGAACAGCCATGCAATGGCCACTTTATTAGGTACGCTAAAGATGGTGGGTATCCTGAAAGTCACCTTTACGGCAGAACGGCATTGGGTTGAATTAGATGTGTACTTAACAAACTGACCACCTCACTTACTGTTCCAGGGGCTGGGTGTAATTGCTGGTGCTGACTGCACTTACAAATGCTTTGTTGCTTTTCCTGAAGATTTTCTTTTTTTCAGGTTTTTCTTTAGCGGGTTTGAGGCTCTGAGGGCAGCGGCTGTTTTAATCAAGTCGACTGTAAAGTCGCCTGAGGCAATTTGGAGATAAAGCAATTCAATTAATAATTTGATTTGATTTGGTGATTTTTAAAGTGATGTTGTTAATTTCCATATGTGTAAATTATCTATTCGTCTGATTCATGTCATATATTCAGTTAAAATTTCTTCCCGTTCTCACAGACTTCTGAACTGTCTCATCTGTCTATTAGTGGAGAAGAGTGGATGTCTGCTCCTAAATGACGGGACCATACTGTCAATACGTTTCTAAATATTTATAGATTTGTCATTGAAAAATATGACAAAATGCTTCAGTTATAGTCTTGTATTCATTAGAAGCTAAACGAAGCACTGCAAAGGTGAATGATGGTGAACTGTTACACCTTCTATCAGTGACTGAAAACGCTCACACTGTAGGCTGTGATTAGTAAAAACTAAATATCTGCTGTTTAAGTTGGTTTGCACCAGTGTTCAGAGTCATTTCTTTTCAAGCAGACTGAACCTCAACGAGATTAGAAAATGGGTTTTAGGTGGAGGTCTCACCCAGCAGGGAGTCTAGGTCTCTCCTGGGGTTGTAGAAGAAGCCTCTGTCTCCACAGACCAGGTAAAGGGCATCGACCAGGTGAGAGCCACACAGGTGCTGCGGAGGGGTCATGGCTTGGGAGCCCGGCCACGATACTACCAGTAAAACCAGCAAAGAGACCGACTGGAGCCACAACGCTGCCATGCTGCAGGAGGAGAGCTGGACACACAGAAAAGTGATCAAAAAGTATTTAATTAAATAAATACTGCACTTAGTAAAAATACTCAACAGGAGAGGAAAAAACTGAGAGAATACAGTGAGATTTGGAAGGATGAGACAAAGGAAAAGAGAAGCAGATAGAAGTAAATATACAGCATTTGAAAGAGGACACAGAGGAGAAGAGGATATGGACGGAGCAGGTGATGCAGGAGTACATAAAGAAAAAGCAGTAAAAGTAAGTATAGGTGATGGAGGTGGAGCAGTGGCTGAAGAAAGAGATAGATGGGGAGCAGGTGTGGCAGAGGAGCTGTGTCTCACCTGTAGAGTTGGAGGAGGAGGACGAGAAGAATCTGTGATGATGATGAAGAAGAAGAGGAGGAGGCGGAGTAGTAGAGCAGCTGCAAACTGGATGGTTTGAGGCAGAACAGAGGGTCTCCTGTCCATTTATACTCTGTCACCTCCACCTGGATACACCTACTGTGTGTGTGTGCGTGTGTGTTGCCATATCACTAACCTTGTGGGGTCACACCCCTGTTTACGTTGCCGTTGCGACATAACCTCCTTTTGGGGACAAAAACCAGGTTCCTCATTACGTAGATTTTCTTTAGTTTCTATTTGGGAAATGAATGTAACTCCATGTAATGTCCTCTGAGGACATGGAAACACAAGTGTGTGTGTGTGTGTGTGTGTGTGTGGACAAACAGACAAACTGCTGGTCAGCACATGAAGACACACAGCTTAGTTTTGATTGACTGGTTCCAGCACTCAGTAAAACACACAGAGCTAATGAGCCGACATGATGTGATCACCTCTTACTGCCAAATACTTATCATCTCCTCCGCTGAGCTCAGCAGCTCCACATGTGCTGACTCAGTACAGCAGCTATCGTCCATATTTGTATATAATAATGTATAAAAACTCTTCATGCGTGTGGCTGAGGTTGACGGTTTGTTGGTTTAAATAATAAAAACTAGATGAGTGAGTTCCACCATGTTCATGTCATGTTTCTAAATGTTACAAGCAATGAAGCAGGTAAACATGGTCATGAATGCCTCAAAACTCCCAGAATTCCCAGCTTGAGATATTGTGAATTTTTGAACCATAGACACATTAATAAACCTGCTTACAAAATGCACCTCATCTGTCAAATATATCAAATCCAAGTCCAGTATGTTTGGTAATAAACTGCTTCAAACAGGTAATGTAGCTAAATACTACTGTTGTGTTTCCAATGCACCAGACCTCATCAGAAATACACCTGAACCCCCCCCCCAGGCCTGTGGGGGACATTGTACTGACGTTGTGTGTTGATGCTGTGTTTAACAGTCCAGTTGCTAAAGAGACAACGGCATCAAATGTGTGTGGAGTCGTGAGGACATGAAACCAACTCAAATGTCTTTCTTCCTTCAAGTTGTCCACATGGTTTTCCATCGACGAGTTCGACTGCAGTTCGTTTATTCACCCTATCAGGCTGTTGCTTCTTCCTTCTTAGTGTAGGACACAAAAAGCTTACTATGCTGTTTTTCCTCATAACTTAGTTCCGTCCTAATTTTTAAAGACAAAACCAATTCACTCAATCCTTTAATTTGTTTGGTGCGGTTTAAAAAAATACAGCTTTAAACAGTGACTTTTATTTTTTGTTTAAATGGTACATTTGGAGGGTTTATGGAAAGTTGTGTTAAAAGCTGCTGAATTATACTCCAAGTATTAAACAAATCAGTTAGCAGTACATCTTAGGATGTACAAACATTTAAAAATCCTGTCTAAAGTAAAAGTACAGATGTTTTTAAACAGGAACATGTACTTAAACTATCTAAAGTAAATGTATTATATCTGTTATTTATGACATCAAAGTGTTAATACTGATAGATTAATCTCTGTAAACATTTCTAGGAATTGTTCTGATGTGAACCCACCACATCCCTACAATCCCGATCTCTACATATGGAGTGAAAAACAACACAAAGGTTCATTAGTTACTAGATGTGTTAGAAATGTCAGTGTGGTTTTCTGCTGTCTCTCTCTCTCTCACACACACACACACACCATACAAACAAGGTGCAATGGGGATCATTTGCTGACAAAGCTCTTGTATAAGCTTGTTTGTCACTAGGAGGAAAACTCAACTGACCGTGACAGAGCATCACCACTACAAGCTGTTAATGCCGGAGGATGCAAAGATGTTTCTGAGAACTTGTCTAAATCAGAGGGGAGGTGTTTCCCTAAGAAATCTCTGAGAATCCAGCTCTGCTGCCACTTGTTAAGAAAGAGAATTTTAACATTTATCCGAAACTCAGGACTAATGAAAAAGCACTGATTTCCTTTGCTTATTTTATGCAAAGCTCCAGATTGGTATAGGTTGTGTAGCTTGTGTGTAAAAGGAGAAAACTGTTATATATGTATACACTCCCTTCAAAAAGTATTGGATGAGAGGCCAATTCTGTTGTTTTTGCTTTAGACAGTGGAGGTCATGTCATGGCTTTTTCTGGGACAGGCTCATTAATTTAATTGATTATGTAACACATGATGGCAGAAACAAAATGAACATTTTGCTTGCCAATTTAAATAAACATGCAATCAAACTGATTGGAAGACCCTTCATCATGCACAAGATAATGACCCAAAACACAAAAAGATGTTTATCAGGGGCAAGAAGAGGAAGGTTTTAGACTGAAACCTATAAAGTGGCATTTTAGCTGCTAAAGAGGAGACTGAAGGGAGTAACCCCCCAAAACAAACCACAACTGAAAGAGGCTTCGTGAAAGCCTGGAAAATCATCACAAAAAAAGAATACAAAAGTTTGCTGACTTCAATGGGTCACAGGCTCAATGCAGTTATTACAAGCAAAGGATTTGCTACTAAATAGAAATGTGAAGTTTTATTCGCTTTAATCGATTTTAAGTCTTTCTGTTCCAATACTTTTGCTCACATGAAAAAATTGGGTGGGTTCAAACAAAAGATGCTATGTTGTAAATACCTGGAAATAAAAGCTGAAATGTTGATCTCGTCCCATATTCGTCTTTTGATGTAGTGTACAGGAAAAGTAAAGGAATTAGCCTCAACGTTCCAATAATTTTGGAGGGGAGTGTACACCGAGCCACTACTCAGCCTTTGTGATTACATTAACATTACATTTATTTAGTCATTCAGGCGCTCGGTGAAAGGCAGCAAAAATCTAAGTCAACGAGAAAACATCAAAGCCAAGTGATATGAGAAAAAATGTTTGGATTTCAGTGTCAGAAAGAACTGTTTTTTTCTTTTACAGTAGAAAGTACATAGAAATAATTCACATCATGTTTACAATAATTTTCACAGATTTCACTATTTAAACTAAATTCAGAGGTAAATCACATTTCTGCAAATGAACATTCCCACATTTTCTATCTAACCTCCATCTCCTCACACGGCTTTGACTCTTCTTCATCTTTAGGCCTTGCATCACGCTCGGCAGCTGTTATTCCATGTGCTGGTGACACACAGGAGCCAATGAGCAGCTTGAACGCTAAATATCACATAACCACTGGTTTTTCTAGTCTCCTTGATACTTTCCTGTGTCCTTGTTTGGAAGGCGTGGACCTTCAAGAGTAAACAATTGCATTAACCCTCCCGTCCTGACTGAGACAGCATGTTAGCAAGAAAACAATGAGGCCTGCAGCCTCCTTTTACTGTTCTTACCATGGTAATAATGTTTATGTTAATATTATCACACATGGTCTGGAGAAGCATATCCATATATTCAGCAACATAACTAAATGATTTCTCCCATATGCTGGCTTATAACACATCTGGGCATTATTATTATTTAAATGACATTACAGAGAATTACAAAGTCCTAACAACCTGTTCAATCATTCCATGTGTTTTCATGCAGATCCTGATCTGAACATAGCAGGGAAGATCACACAGTTGAAGAAAAACAAGACGTGTTTCCGCTGCACATGAAAAGCAGGTGACCACTGAAGGTTGTGTGGTGGCTTTGATTGTCAAATATCTTTGTGCCCTGCCACAGACGCAACACCACAACATCTCCGGCCTCGAGAAGCAGTGACGCACCCTGAGAAGACGTCCCGTAGTGGGATGACTGATTCTCATATGCTATAAAAATGAGCTCTGCATTCTTGACCAACACGGCACCTGTGGCATGTGACCCATCTCCATGGACGCCAATGTGCCACTCGAACTGGTAGACTCCTCTCACGGGTGCAGTGAACACACCTGTGACACATCAACTTTGGTCCTTTAAAATGGAAAATCATGTCAGTGGAAAAGTGAAATGTGGTGTTAAGCTTTAGGTACCTGAGTTTGGGTTGTAGGCCTGTCCCACATTTGTGACGACACGTCTGAAGATCAGAGGCATGTGTGTGGCAAAGGGTCCCAGAGTTATGTCGCCTTCAGCCACCAGAGAGGCTGAGAAAGCCACCTTCTGCACTGAGAGAGAGGAGTGTAATTCTTTAACAGCTGTCCTTCACAGACCACCACAACAGTGAAACGCTGCTGTAGTACAGTAGCGTAGTACAGTGTACAGTAGGTGTGTCTGTGAATGCTGGTAGAATTTAGAAGCATCAGTATTCTAAGTGTTTATCGCTACATCTTCCAGCTGACCTGCATCACGCAAATATAGTTCACTAAAAGTTTCCAAAAATAAACAGGAACTGCTGTCTTGATGTCACTGTAGAAATGCTGGACGAAGTCGTGTGAAGCAGGCAGCAAACTATCCTTTTTTATTAGCCTCATTCATAGCCCATTCACACAATGGTTTAACTGTTCGGTTTACCTGTTTTCACTAACTTGTTAGAGCCTGAGTTTGTTCCAGCTCTGCAAAACTTCACAGTTTCACCGAGTAAAAACATTAGTTCTATTTGCCTTCATGCTGTTTCGGGTGTTTACAAATGGACGCATGATGTAATTGGTGAGCGTTCAGGGTTTTGCGACACTTTCTGCAGCGAGCACAAATCCAACTTTAAACCAGAAGGTATTTGCAAAAGTAAAGTATGTAAACATCAAAGCAATTATCAGATAATTTCATTATATACACAACTACATATGATATATGAACTCAGGTTTACTGTGAGGAAAAGCTTACGACTGCACTGAATGTGTCTTAACTGAAAAGTTAGTCCTTTTTTCTCTGATGAGTTTATTAAGGATCACTGAATACTGATGCTCAAATCTGCTTGTACTGGTAAAATCAGGGCACTGGGACAATGCTGGCTGTGCTGGGCAGAAGTCCTGTGTCACACTCCTGCTTAGTGTTACTGCAGCAATCTGAGCCTGCAGAGCCCGTCGCAGGTAGTTTGGTGTGTATGTGTGTGAAAATAGTTTTTAGTGAATTATGTGGGTTTGTCATGTCCTCATATTAACATATTTTTGGTTAGTTAGTGCTTAACACTGATTGTCCATTTTTGCTGAGCTAAGCAGCATCTCACCTTGAAGCTGTTGTTTCAGCTTGTTCACCTCAGTTCTCTGCTTCTCCACCTCAATTTTCTGCTCCTCAACTTCAGTCTTTTGCCTCAACACTTCAATTTGCTGTTCCTCCAGCTCTTTCAGTTTCGCTGCTTGTGCTGAAGAAAAAAAAAAATTAAAAAATCTAATGAAAATTTAAAGCATCATCAGTTTGTTTGGAAATCACTAAATGTCTGTGCAATTAAAATTCTGATTTAGCAAACAAGGCCAAAAGAAAATGCAGAGTTACTTAGTTTAATTTATACTGGACCTTGACTGTCTCTCTGTAAAAACATCATCTCCACCTTCAGTTTGGCCAACGAGGCTGTCAGCTCCCTCAGCACAGCGTGGACGTCCTGCAGACAGGGATGTTGGTAAAAAGTCTGCTTTGCATTAATTTCACTGTCTATGTCCATCTGAGGCTGATCTGTGGAGACAGAGCGGACGAGTAACAGCAGCAAGAAAACCAAAGAGATCTTCATTCTCACACTGAAGCTTTGCAGTTGAACTGTGTCCTTTGCTCAAAACTGAGGGACCTTTATATATCACAGCAGAAATAGGCTAAAGATCAGGAAGTCACTTAAGTCAACAAACACAAGCAGAGCAGTGTTTGGTTATTCATGAGGAGAAGAGGAGATTGATAACCAGTGAACACGTGAATGGTAGACTACCACGTGAATCAAAACATGAGCTGATCCGTTTTCACGATCCTGACGAAACAGAGCAGATCATTTCAGCTCTCAACAAATGATTTTAGCCACAAATATTTAATGTTACATTCATGTGGATTCTTGAACCATGTGACGTAAAAAGACAAACAACAAACCCGAGATCACAAACTGTTTGCGTACGTCGATACACATACATAACAAAAGAGTGTTTGAAGAATGATTCTTAACACAAGAGTGGTGTGATCATCCTCAATGGTTAAAAGCCTGAACAGGTAATGAAATAGGACAAGTAACCCCTAAACTTTGCTAAATGGTTTCTGTGATTTAAGAAGTTGGAAACATAGAATTGGAAATGTTATTGCAGTGAGAAAAAGTGTGATTGGAGGAGCTTCCCTGGTTAGCTGCTCACAATGCACAAAACAATCAAATAAACACAAATGCTTCTTGGACCAGGCTCGACATGTTCCAGTAGAAACCAGCAGATGGCAGGTTCTGTCCTGTTCTGTCCTGGGAGCTGAAGCACAGAGCTTTACAGCAAACTCAGTATATCAGGATCTGTGAATCCACAAATAGATGGAGCCCTGCAATAATAAGAAGGCCATTCAGGTTTTAAATGTAATTTTAACTGTAACTTATTACAAACCAATACACAGCAAAGAAATCATCTTGGGGTATTGGGAGGAGTTTTCTGGCAGAAGAACAAGAATTACCCACATTTGCAGCATTAATCAGTCAAATAAAAACATTAGCATATTTGCAGGAAAAGTGAGGTGTTAGAATGATTCACCAACAATTACTTTATCATTTCTATGATTAGTGCAACCAGATAAAGAACTGAAATTGATAAGGATCCTCCTCCTGTAACATGAAGTGACGGGTTTTCCTTTAATTTGTTTTTTGGTGAATGAGGACATCTTACTATATTCTAACTATAATATTATATCACTCATATTAGTTTGGAAATTGGTAAAAAAATTAGGGGGAAGAGTGGAACAAAGGTCAGCATACAGGGTGTCACACTGCTACAGTCAAAAAGAGAGGTCCTCCCTGCCCTACCCAGTCCTGATTACCTGGATCATGTGCATTCATACATAACATACATTACATACACAACATTTGTAAATCTACATATCTACAAGTGGGGTTACACTGGAGATAAAACCAAAAGTAACAAAGGCTAATTTCTTATCTGCTGCAGTTTCCTCAACCTTTTTCCCCTCAGCAGTACCATCTACTAATAGATATGTTAGGTAGGAAATTGTTTCAAATCATAAAACTTTAACACTTTGAGCAGATTTGTAGTCTTTACTTTTTGACACGTTTTCTCTTTTTTGTTTACAATAGAAAAGAGGGAAAAAACAAACCGTACAAAAAAACAATTTAAGCCTTTGGAACAAATCATCATGCTTGCACATGCACATTTTTCATGTAAAGTTACCTGCACCACTTGTTAGAAATTTAGATTTAGAGCTTCTCTGTCATTTTGGCATTTACGGAAGATAAACATGTTTCCAGGCTTAAAGATTAAAGAGGGTAAATACGTCTCAGTATCTGTTTCCACCATAACTAGAGCAGCCAGTGCAACTGGAACATCTATGAATAAGGCAAACATTTATAAACAAGATCTATCTGGAAAAATTAAACTGTTCCTGAAATGTAGAAAACAATAATTACATGGCTTTATAAAATAATAATGTGTAAGAGCAACAATTATCTTTTTATTATCAAATATTATTGATTTGATGATTATGGTTACGTCTGAAAACTGACAAACATTTTTGTCACCATTCAACATATTAAAGTTGCTCATTGTACGACCAGCAGCCTAAAAGACAAACAATATTCATTTTAGCATCGGAAACTACAATCCTGAAAAGCATCTGAGTAGCAGAAACCAATACATCTTTGGCATTTATCTATATTGTTGCAACTTAATTCATTGACTAATAACCTGGAGTTTAACATGCATCTTCTTTTCAAATAATAAAACATAGCTGAAAGTCAGAAATGAAAAAACACATTGTTAATACCAATTTGATCATAACGATTTTTTTTTTAGCTTTTGTACGCAGGATACAATTTTTTAAGAACTGATTGTAATGTAGTTGTAATCATATCAAAGCAGTTTATTAATGTAAATAATAACCATTTTGTCTTATGCTGAACACCTCATTATGAGGTTTTGATATTTGTTACTTGCAGTCCAAAGACTCATGGAAAAGTTTTCATATCATAAACCTGTAAAAGGTGGATGAGTATTTGCTGGAATCTTTTTAGCACAAATACGACGCAGAAGTTACAGTGGCAACAATAATGTTTAGATATATTTGTTTTGGGGATTCTAAATATGATTTAACCTTTTCTTTACAAATGAAGAAAATACAGCAACAAGTTCAAGACTTTAGAGTTAAACCAAGTAAACAAGTCAAAGAATTTGGCACTTTGAGATAAAATCAATTTGACTGAGTAATTTTCAACAAAACTCATTAAACTCTCATATTCTCTGATACTAAATATGTGAAGTTTCAGTCAGTAAAAAGAAATAAACATTTGACTGTGTTCAGCACTGAGAAGTTGAGAGGGGTAGTTTTGAGATTTTCATCAAAGATGCAGATGTAGATGATTTACCACAGGTAAAAAAAAAAAAAAAGTTAAAAATAAAAAAATCTTCCAGTTACAGACCAACTGAAAAATATCAGAGTTGAAATACAGCTGCTTGATTTTTTTTTTTTAATGGATATTGTAGTTTCACCTGTTTATTTCATGTTTTTCCTCAGTCATTCGACCAATGTAATAGAAGCGGAGAGTTTTTGGTTACCTGCAAACAGTAGTGGCTAAAACTGAGTAGATGAGGATGTCAAGACATCTGGCCTCCATTAAACACCTCACCTGACCGAGGCAGAAGGACCAAGTGGATCAGTCACAGTTGTTGTGGTCTACGTCGCTATGAGGCATAGTTACATTTCTGAGAGGTGCAATTCAGGGTTCAGCGTGGGGTCCACCTACGAAGTAGATTTGCCAGGATTATAAATCAAGCTTCAGAGAAACACATCCATGGTCTGTGTGATGTTCTGGCGGCAAAGTGGACAGCAGCGCTGCTGGATGGGTTGCTGCTGGGTCAGGATGTTGGCACAGTGCCGGCAGAGACAGAGGTGTCGGCAGGGAAGCAGCAGCACCGTCTTGGTCAAGTCCTGACAGATGACACACTTCTTCCGCTCCTCCTGCTCTTTCAGCAGGCTAAGCAGCTCCCCATCAGTTGGAGCCGACATACCTGCTCTTTTGCTGCTGCTGTTTAACGTTTTCTGCCGAGCAGGAAGTGACACAGAGTCTGGGTTGCTCAGTTCATTGAGGGGAAGCTGGTTCTCACTTAAAAAACCACCCGTGCCTGTCTGTGGGAGCCCCGTTGGGCTCATGTGCTGCACTGTCCTGGTGTGGTCTACCTGACGGACCAGAGCAGATTCTAATGCTGCTGTGTACAGCCCATGAATGGTGGCCTGTATACTACCGGCTCCCAGCAGAGCCCTGACCAAACGAAAACTCAGCTGCCCAGCGAGGACACGAAGCCTGAGGTTTAGAAACAGCAAAGTCACCAAGACAATGGCCGCTGCAATGAGAAGACCGAGGGGGTCAAACGTGAAAACAGTGATGAAGCCACATCCTAGCGCCCCAAGGAAGTCCAGCAGCAGCTGGCAGGAAGTCCACAACAACACGGTGGCGCCGACCAGACAGCTGTACAGGAAGGTGAGCAAGGTCAGAGCCAGCTCCACAAGTCTGTGCACAGGGTCCGCCACTGCCTCCCAGATGCTTGCCACCACTGTCAGGCAGTTCTGTGTGCTGATAAGAGCGACATTTACCAACGTGTTGACAAAGTACAGAACAAGACTAAGAACGATGCAGATGCCTTCACACGTCTGCCGCACGATGCAGCTCCCTGAAATAAGTCCACGGTGCAGCACGTCTTTGGTGCGCCAAGCCACGTGACAAATGAGGTGTCCGACCATCTTGAAACCCTCAAACACTCCTCCCATTATCTGAAGCCAGCCGTCCACAACCTCCAGGGCTCCATGGGCGGTGCTGGATATGGCCTCAGTGGCAGTGAGGAAGGAGAAGAGAGCACAGTTCCAGAAATCAACCAGCGTGCCGTGGAGGGAAAAGCTCACATCGGACAGGAAGCGGAGCAGCAACATGGACGTCCTGATGAGCAGGTCGAGCAACACACTGCAGGCATCTAGACATCTCCCCACAAGAAGACAGACCACGTTCACTTCATCCATATTAGTCTAGAGAGAAGTCAAAGGTTAAAGCTACAGGAAACAACTGCACCAGATTCACTTTCTAAATCCTGTTAGACCCTATGATGACCTCTGGTGATATGTGTTACATTTAAGACATTTATAAGAGCAAATGCAGTGTAATTTAACATAGCACTGTTTTCTAATGAGACTTTCAGCTGTTTTTCATCTTTTTAGCCTGTTTTAAGTTTAGTTTACATGCTCTAATAGTATTTTCAGTTCCTCAGCATATTCACCTGTTGTTTTTTTCACTCTTCATTATTGTGTGACCCAATATGATTTTTTTATTGAGTGAGTTTAGTATTAAAACGTAGGTTTAAACTATTATTTCTATGTACGATTTATATGCCGAAATTGGGAGAGGTATTCGTTTATTTAGAGGAGAGACGTAATTTGTACTTGTGATGTTTTGTTGTTCTTGTACATTTTAAATTACATAATTTCGAAACGGAGTTCCGTGTAAACATTGGAACTTTCTCGGGCTTGTCAGGTTTTACTAACTGAGCTAATAGCAACGTTGTAAACAACACAGATGCTCCTGATCGGCACCAACAGTCGCTGACGAATTTTGCGGCTCAGTTCTACATTCAAGGTAATAAATGTCCTTTCTACCTAAAATCGTGTGTGTTTGAAACTTAGCAGCAGCCACATGCTAACGTTAGCAGCCGTTAGCATTAGGATAAGAACAAGTTGGAGGGACGTTACTCACCGTAGCAACATGGCGAGGAACGGTTTTAATCCCTGGGATGATGGAAAATGGCTGCAATTATATTCGCCATGATTTTATTTTTACTTATTTCGATTTACTTCTTCTTCTCTGTTTTTAACGGCGTTTGGTAATCGCTGCGACAGCGCCGCCTTCTGCTGAGGAGTGTGAACCACAGATCAGACCGTATTTCAGGTACATTTATTGGAGTACTAATATTTAGTTGTTGTTGTTTGCGGTATTTAATTTTATTACTATAATTATTATTATTATTATTATTACGGATTCTTCCGTACGTTTTTCGGCATGCTAAATGCTAAAGTCCTAAATGCTAACAGCTACAAACATGGTTCCATGTTAAGCATGGTTGGGAGAGATGTGCTATTACCCTGTGTGCTGACAACTAATATACTGTAATTATTATAATAATTATTATAATTATAATATTAATATGATTTTATTTTGAATGGAAAGTCTATGGGAGTGATGTTTAAACTGCAATATCTCAAAAACTACACATGGTAGCATGATGAAGCTTTGTGTACTGCTGCCCCATGATGACGTGCTTCACATGTTACAGCCTGGGCTCTATAGCGCCACCGTGTGGTCAGATATCAGCATGTGTATGTTAGTTGTTTTGCTACTAGTCCTACACGCTTACAGCTAGAAACATGGTTCCAACTGTAATATGTTAACTACAGTTAGGAGAGAAATGTATTCTTTATTGACAATCTATTTTGAACACGGTGATGAACAATCAAATATCCATGACATTCAATTGTACGTTTTGCACACAGAAACAGATTTAGACAAAACATTACATTTGAATATAGAAAGAAATATGTTTTTGAAAACATCAATTAAGTGTAAAAAATGAGGGAAAGAAACAAAAAAATACATAAATAATTAAAACATGTAAATTAAAAATTAACAAGTTTTGCTAAATATCTTTTCAAAAAGTTAAATTATTTGATGAGATTTTGTCTTTTGTAAAAGTTTAACAGTTTTAAAATATTGATCTATTTTTAAAAACAAAATGGGAGGGATTTGGAAAATTTGGACTTGTGAACATGGAATTTACCTAACATTGCGCAGGCGCAGGCCCTGCCACAGTCTGTTGCAACTGCTCTCCTTTTCTTTGAATTTATTCTTTCTTTTTCATATTTTTTGTGTAGTATTTACTTCTCCAGTGCTTTTAACACAATCTAGCCTGTCCTGCTGGGGGAGAAATTAAAGAAAATGCTCATTCAGACGCCCACGGTTGCCTGGATTTTGGACTACCTCACTGACAGACAAATACCTGGGTGTCCACTTGGACAATAAACTGGACTGGTCAGGTATGATGTTTGCAGATGACATTGTGATTTGTAGTGAGAGCAGGGAGCACATGATTCGCTGTGGAGACCCCTGAAAGGGAACAGCTGAAAGGAAAAGAAGAGGTTATATTATAAAAAACAAATAAAATAATCAAATAAAACATCAAATAAAAACAATCTTACATACAATTTGAGAAATACGTTCAAATCTAAATCCTAGAATTAAAACCTTAAATCAAAAATGTGGATTCTCCACATTCAGAAATGTAAAACAGCCGAATGAATCAATTTTTAAGAGAAGACGTCACACTACAGCGCATGCTCAGTCAAGTGTAAAACTCAGCCAATCTTGTGCGAGCAACAGCACAGTTTGAATTTGCATAAGCAGCTATAAGTAGAGCAGCCGAATAGTTCGTTAAAGATTTTATAGAGGTTTTTGAGAACGTCAACATGCCTGATCCAGTAAAAGCCCCGAAGAAAGGCTCCAAGAAAGCCGTGTCTAAGAGCGCCCCCAAGAGCGGCAAGAAGAAGAGGAAGACCAGGAGGGAGAGTTACGCCATCTACGTGTACAAGGTCCTGAAGCAGGTCCACCCCGACACCGGCATCTCCTCCAAGGCCATGAGCATCATGAACTCGTTCGTCAGCGATATCTTCGAGCGCATCGCCGGCGAGTCCTCTCGTCTGGCTCACTACAACAAGCGCTCCACCATCACCTCCAGAGAGATCCAGACCGCGGTCAGGCTGCTGCTGCCCGGTGAGCTGGCCAAGCACGCCGTGTCCGAGGGCACCAAGGCCGTCACCAAGTACACCAGCTCCAAGTAACCAGCTCCGCTGCTGCTTCCATCCAAACCCAAAGGCTCTTTTCAGAGCCACACACTCGAACAGAGAGCACAGCCTTCATGATGGCTTTTTGATTCTTAACTTCAATGTTTTTATTAGAGAATCAAAATCTAGATTTAAATTTATGCGATGTGGTAAAATATAAAACCACCTCTACTACACAGTATATAGAGCAACTTAAAATAAATACAATAATACAAATCAATACAAATAATTAATCTACTCCGCCTGGCTGATCTGAGATTTCTGCCCCCTTCCTTCTTCTAGTGATGGGAAGTTCGGCTCTTTCGACTCCTGAGCGGCTTTTAATTTAGGATTGTTTTATAGGCCTTTATTTTACCATAACTTTGCAAAACCTCATGGTTTGTTTGTGCAGTGTTTTTATGAGAATCCTTGTAATTGCCTGATTTTGTGCATTTATTCTGTTACAAAACCATTTTTTTGTTTAATATTTAATCAAACTTTTTATTGCACAAATTAACAACAAAACAGCAAATAAATCCACAGAGCACAGTTGCTCACACAGCACCACTTTGTCCTCTACTTGCCACTCTTACTAGCTCCTCTGCCAGGTTTTCTGCAGTGTGTCTATCTGTGAACTCAAATCAGTCCAGAAGGACAGATGTCATCTTGTAATTATCAATGAAATGGCAAGTGACAGCCATAAAAGAGCAGGTGGTTCTGGAGGTCCAGCAGTCAGTTGTCAGGCAAACTGATGGAGCTTTTTTCACCCTTTCTTGCCATAATGCGTCTTCTGTGACATATAGTTTAGGTATTGTTGTTTTCGGACAATGTTTTTTCTACTGAGTAGAGAATGTGGGATTTAAAGTTTTGACAAAACTTTTAAAACCTCTGTCCTCCACAATGGAAAAGGGTTGGAAATCAGTAGCTATGATTTTAGCCAACTCTTCATCAATACTGTGCTGTTTGGATGGGGTCATCACTTTTGGTATAAACTGGCTTATTTTGCTTTGAGTTACAGTAGTAGAGGTTATACCTGCATGTGTGGGGAAGCCTGTAGATGCTGCTTCACTTGCTGTTTTTATGGGATGATACACACCAGGATTGTAGATGTGTGCTAGCTTGCCCTCTAACTGCACTATAGAATGGACAGTTCTCATATGTCTTTGCAGGTTTGTGGTGGAACCTGCTCTTAAAGTAATTTTCATCTTGCAGTGAACACACTCTGCTTTGCTGTTTCCATTGTCTTTAAACTGGAGCCAGATGCTGCTTCTCATTCGGGTGTCACTCATAGTTTCAACTACACCAACAGTACACACTCTCCTCATCGCTATCTGACAGACAGTTAACTTGCAGTCCCATATCCTCACATCTGACTGGCCGCGATGCCATTGCTGACCAATCAAAACAAAGTTCTGCCGTAAGCAGAGATCAGGTTGAGCACTGAGGTAAGTAGCGAAAGGAAAAAACTGGGAGCCGGCTCTCACTCGATGCGAGCCGGCTGATTCACTACAAAGCATCGGCTCTCAGAGCCGCATCTTTTGCTCATGACACATCACTACCTTCTTCACTAATGGTATAATCCTAGTCTCCACTGCCATGTGGATCAAATAAAGCCATTAAAGAGACATTTGTTGACTAATTGACCCAGTTTGTCTATAACAGGGTAAACTAATGTTTCTGTAGGAATGTTTTTTTTCAGAACAGATATTTTAAATATTACATGTTTAAGATAAACTAGTACTAAAACAATGATGTTTCAAATCTGCTCTATCTGCACTTTTCTTTCTGGATATGAAATTGACCCCAAATTCATGAATTACAATTTTTAATTCAGTGACAACCCAGTCTCACCGCACATCTACTAATGAGACTGTTTGTTGCCTGTAGTTTTTTAGTGCAACAGTCAATGGGAACTGGTTTTGTTAAGCACTGGTATGTGTGTGGGATGAGCAGAGACCAGCAAGACAAACGGTTACAGCTGGTCTTCACATTACAGTCAGTATGTGACTATGTCCATAAATGGAAACACAGTGTTTGTATGTGGGACATATTGTCTGGAGTTTTCACTCATGTTCATATCAGTGGAGACTCCTGTGGAAGCTGAACTGCACCATGAAGCGAGGCCTCCATCAGTGTGTTTGCTGCGAGCAGAGAAGCTCCAGTTTTTACAAACTGATCATCGGCAGACTGTTGGTTTTACTTTGAATCCCTTAACAAACGTGGACCACCGGGAAAACCTCTGCTGCTGGCGTTTAGACTGGTTTTTAACCAGGAGAGAATTGAGGAGAGAAGCGCTGCTCAAAACGATGGGGAATTAAAGTTTGGAGGTTCTACATACAAAATGCAGCGAGCATCCAGACTCCACATGATCCGGATCTGAAGAGACACGTTTCCGCTCTCAGCTCCCTTCACCTGCAGCCTTCAGCGCTTCTCCTCCGGGGATTTTTAGCACTTTTGTCGGTGCAGAGAAAACACAAGTGTCCCGGTGTTCACAGCACCCAGAGGAGCCCGGACTGCTTGAGTCTCCACGGTTCTCATGTTGTGTTTAAGTGCAGCTCCCGCCCCGAGATTTCCTAAACTCGTCAGAGGAAACAAGTGACACGACAACATGGCAGAAGTCGCTCCAGCTGCAGCTCCGGCCCCTGCTCCGGCCAAAGCCGTCAAAAAGAAGGCCACCAAGCCCAAGAAGAGCGGGCCCAGCGTGGGCGAGCTCATCGTTCAGGCCGTGGCCGCGTCCAAGGAGCGGAGCGGCGTGTCCGCTGCCGCCCTCAAGAAGTCTCTGGCTGCCGGAGGCTACGATGTGGACAAGAACAAAGCCCGCGTCAAGACCGCCATCAAGAACCTGGTCACCAAGGGAACCCTACTCCAGACCAAGGGCACCGGAGCCTCCGGATCCTTCAAGATCAACAAGAAGCCCGAAGCCAAAGCCAAGAAGCCGGTCAAGAAAGCGGCTCCTAAAGCCAAGAAGCCCGCCGCCGCCAAGAAACCCGCAGCCGCTAAAAAGCCTAAAGCAGCAGCCGCTAAGAAATCCCCCAAGAAGGTCAAGAAGCCCGCAGCGGCCCCCAAGAAGGCAACAAAGAGCCCCAAGAAAGCCGCCAAGAGCCCAAAGAAGGTGCTGAAGAAGGCCCCGGCGGCCAAAAAGGCCCCGGCCGCCAAGAAGGCCCCCGCTAAGAAGGTGGCCAAGCCCAAAGCCAAGAAAGCCGCTCCCAAGAAGAAGTGAGCGGAGCTCGGCCTCACTCTCTCAACAAAGGCTCTTTTAAGAGCCAACACATCTTCAGCAAAGAGCTTCTTCCTTATTTAATTACGATCTTTAATATCTCTGCAAAATATATACAACAATACAAAGTCACAGTGAAACATGAGGTGTTGCTGAATAATCCCATTTTATTTTTCCTCCTCAGCTTCTGGAAAAACGAACATCAGTGTCACACTTTAAACACCTGAAGGTGTCAGTGGAAAAATTGGACACACAAATTTCAACCTTCAAAAAGTGAACGCAAAATCACAAATCATATGAAGTTTAATAGAAGAAGCTTAATATCACTAATGCCATGAAAGTTTTTCGTAGAAAACTATTGGCTCAGTACAAATTGGAGGAAAACACTGAGGATTAAGTCATGTCAAGCTTTGTCAGTTCTTCCGCATGTACAGTACATACATGCAGGGAACTGAAATGGTATTTCTCTCGGATCCATGATGCTTACAGGTAGTTCTAACAGTGGAGCCTAAGATCTAGATCACATAAATATAAAAATATACAATTACAATTCAACTATAGAATAAGGGCATTGGAGACTGTACTAATATGCAGTATGCTTATGCAGACTGGTAAAAGTGGCACACTTTGTCAGCAGAGCTTCATAAAGTGATGATTTTATATTTACAGTGATGAGTTTCACTACCAAGTATCACTGATACTCTACAAAAAAGGGTGAAGATGGGCCCAGGGACTGTTGTCATCCACTAAACTCTAAAAATAAATTGCAGCCGTGATCTTTAGTAGGTCTTTGTGGTTATCGTAACTGTCAATAACTTGATGAGCTAAACTATAGCAGGACATCACTAAAGGAGTGTGGATCAGCTGAGACCAGAACCAGACTCTCATTTTAATAAGGATTGTTGTCGATGAAACTGGACGAATCAAGAAATTAGAATCACGTAAAAGTTATAGAACAGAGTCATAAAACAAAAACTACTAAACTAGAATGAAAATCCAAATTATTATTTTTCCTCTTCCACCAAAAACATTGAGAAATGGAACAGTTTCGTTCTTATTTGGGTCACGAATACAGATCATAGGCCATAATTATCAGAACATCTAGAGACTAAGACTTATGCACAGTTCTACACAAACTTCCACTACTTCCTCTAACAACAAGAATTCTGTTGGTTGTACGTGGGAATTAATTACGGAAGGAAAGTTTTTAACCCTTTTTTTCAAGTGAAGAATTTGCTCTTTGTGCTGACTGCTGCTGACTTTGGCTCCACCCACTGATGCTCCCGCCCCTGTGCTCTAATACGTCCGCAGAGAAGATGGAAATACCGACTGTCTCCGTCAAAGCTTCACATTCGTTTTTGTCGGAACAAAGGAAACAGACTCACGATGAGCGGAAGAGGAAAAGGAGGCAAAGGACTCGGGAAAGGAGGCGCAAAGCGACACCGGAAAGTTCTCCGTGATAACATCCAGGGAATTACCAAACCCGCTATCCGCCGTTTGGCTCGACGTGGCGGAGTCAAGCGAATCTCCGGTCTGATCTATGAGGAGACTCGTGGTGTGTTGAAGGTTTTCTTGGAGAACGTGATCCGTGATGCCGTCACCTACACCGAGCACGCAAAGAGGAAGACTGTGACCGCCATGGACGTGGTCTATGCCCTCAAGAGACAGGGTCGTACTCTGTACGGCTTCGGTAGCTAAACCTGATCGATAACAACTAAAACCCAAAGGCTCTTTTAAGAGCCGCCCACAGTCTCTGAAGAGTGAGTCCTGTTTATTATAATCATCTACAGTTACAGGCTAATATGTAGAGAGGTTCAACTGTATAAATACTAGTTGCGAATTAAACACCTGAAAGTTTGTTAAATAGTCATTTTTCATATATAAGGGTTGTTGTCCACATAATCTAAAGACTCCTGTTTGAAGCATCATGTGCTACTTTTACCAGTGAAACCAATTTGCTTCAAATGTTTATCAACCCTAGTTACAAGTTAAACCAAACAAGAAAATAAAGAAAATCTCAGAACCTACCTGGTATGACTTTAAAGTAAGTCATATGATTTAGTTTAGTTTGCAGGTCTCACTGCACGTAGTGATGAGGTGAAAGCACAAACAAGTCCAGTTGCCAGTGAATTGACTCAAAAACTCTTCCTGCTACATATGTAAACCTTCAGAAATCAAGGACAAATCTAGTCTATAAGGAATTATTACTACTCTGGGGAGAAATGTGGTTCTGAGGCTTTACTTTAATTATTGACGCTGCTGTGTAATTGTTGCGTATGAAAAATTAATATGAAAACGAGGGCAGGTGAAGATTTAGAAATATTACAATTCTAAGTAATTTAAATGACATTAGAATCCCACATAAGCGTCCAGGTCCTAATCTCAGAATGAAAACTTTACATATAAAATCTGCACATTCTGAAATAAAAATGATCAGAATGGCAGGAACTAATTCTGGAGGGAAAGAATGTTTTCCTTTTGCGCATCCTCAGTCACGTTTAAAGCTCAGCCAATCCTGTGCGAGCAACAGCACAGTTTGAATTTGCATAAGCAGCTATAAATAGAACAGTCGAATGGTTCGTTACACAATTCATAGAGGTTTTTGAGAACGTCAACATGCCTGATCCAGTAAAAGCCCCGAAGAAAGGCTCCAAGAAAGCCGTGTCTAAGAGCGCCCCCAAGAGCGGCAAGAAGAAGAGGAAGACCAGGAGGGAGAGTTACGCCATCTACGTGTACAAGGTCCTGAAGCAGGTCCACCCCGACACCGGCATCTCCTCCAAGGCCATGAGCATCATGAACTCGTTCGTCAGCGACATCTTCGAGCGCATCGCCGGTGAGGCCTCTCGTCTGGCTCACTATAACAAACGCTCCACCATCACCTCCAGAGAGATCCAGACCGCGGTCAGGCTGCTGCTGCCCGGTGAGCTGGCCAAGCACGCAGTGTCTGAGGGCACTAAGGCCGTCACCAAGTACACCAGCTCCAAGTAACCAGCTCCGCTGCTGCTTCCATCCAAACCCAAAGGCTCTTTTCAGAGCCACACACTCGGACAGAGAGCTGACTTCCTGTTAACGATAGGACTTAATCACTAGAATTGTTAAGTTTTGATTGGCTCAATAGTCAAATGTCACTACATTAACATTGACCGTAAAATTTACCGCTTCAACGTTTTAGTTTAAAGATCCAAAAGTTTAAAAATACAAATATTCTAACATGTCAATAGCATCTATATTAAGAAGGAATTCTCATTAGCTATTGATGATTTTTATTTTTTAATACAAATGTGGCAATATTCAGTCTGGTGGATCACCACGCTCTTTAATGCTTGTTAGGTCAGTAAGTTCCTAAGATCGCCTGTGACATGAGGGTTTCAGATCACACGTTGTCACCAGAAATGTGGACGTTTGTGGAACTCGTTCATTATTGGTCACTTTCAGGTCAAGCTACTGATGAAAGGTTATTTTTAATATGTACAAGCAAATATTTAAGCTTCTGGAGTCTATGGAGTCTATGGTTTATCGGGTTGTCTTTTAATATCTTGAGTGTAACTTTTATATTTCACCTAAACTGTCATCCTGCCGACAATACACTGTGTACAAGCCGAGAATGTTATTAATTTGAATTAGAAAAACAATAATGGAAAATAATGGAAACTCCAATGTGCTGTTTTTCAACCTAAATAGAAAAAAAAGACTCCAGACTCACTCTGAAGTTTAGTTAGTCCGATGTGAACTTTCAAGACCGTGTTCTAAACAGAAGCAGGCCTTGAAACCGTGGTCCTCACGTGTGGGGACACTGTGACAAGCAGGAAAACGGTAGAGACCCTGACCCGTAAACGTTCCTCACGTCTATCTAAGACCCACTTATAAAGTCTAAACGACTCCTGTGGTTTTGGGAAACCTCTTCCTCTAGCGGTGAACAAATGTTTTGTGAGCCCGTTTCCGTAGTGTAGTGGTTATCACGTTCGCCTAACACGCGAAAGGTCCCCGGTTCGAAACCGGGCGGAAACATATTTTTCAAAGTAAATCTGAACCTGGTGGTCTTTTTTGAATTTAAGCCATTTTCATATCAAACCACAGTGTCAACAATACTTGTATAGTTCATACACCTAGATTCACAGTGAGTTTTTGCATCCACTTTGCATAGTACTAGAACAGCGCACAGGATTGTCTAATGCTATAATCTGCACAGTTTATAAGTAAAATCTCTAAAGTAGATGTTAATTACAATGGTGCCTTGTCAAAGAAGGAAACACTAGAAATGTAAAAAAACTCTTTCAACTATAGGCGTTAAACTATATAATACAAGTCTATATTATCTGTTTCATAATTGAGGTACATTTGTGTTTTAATTCATTTCCAAGACCAAAGATAAACCACGAAGTTTAGTATTTTTTTTGTGGAACATTTCATTTCAAAGAAACCCACTGTTTTAATACTGAAATGTTTTTGGGTTGTTAAACCTTTTGTGTCCCTGGGCAAGACACTGATCCCCTAACAGCCCATTCCCCTCCCCAGCTGTGCAGTGCCGGTCCAAGCCCGGTAGAAATTGGGGAGGGTTGCGTCAGGAAGGGCATCCGGCGTAAAAACAGTGCCAAATCAACATGCAGACAATGATCCGCTGTGGCGACCCTGAACTCACGGGATAAGCCGAAAGGAGAGTAGCCTAGAGAGTGAGCAGTGTTGCTCCCACTATGACATCACACTATGGATACAAAGACACGCCCCTAAATGACCCTCGGACAGATCCTACCAAAGCATCCGGTTTAAGTCTCAATTGTTTCAGTGTCAGGTTGTTTCCCTTCCCATTCAGGATCGGATTCCAGTTCACAGATCACTGAAAAACTACTAAACCCTCTTAAATCAAAAGCATATTTTTTCAATTTGAGAGCATACGATATGAAAAACATTCTTACATTTCCAGTGGTTGGCATTTTGTGGCTGCATCTGAAGTTGGAGATAATATGTATTATTCATTAGGCTGCGTTCTCATTGGCTCACAGCAGCAGCCAATGAAAGGTTCAGCTTCATGAATAATGCACGTTTTGTGTTAACGGCTTTCAAAGTGACTGATATAGGACAAAGGGCAAACTTGGCTTTTTGTAAAGATGGATTTAGAGAAATTAGAACTTTGAGAATCAATCAATTAGAATCAATTCATATAAAGTGTGCCTTTAGTGACTAATGTCACCAATCATATACCAGCTTCACTCGAACTTGAGCACATTCACTGTAAATATCTCATTTCTTAGAGAAAGAGGCAACAGCGGGAACATCATGGAGCACAATGACAGCTTTAGTATGTTCATCAGTACACACAGTGAGAATTATGGACATGAGTCTGTTACCCCAGGGCATTCTGGGAGGTTTCCTAACACACCTTCAATTACACGATCAACACTCAGCCAATCACGGCGGTAAGCGTGTTAGAAACCCTCCCAGCATGCACTGGGGTAATAAATGAATGTGTAAAAGTCTCCCATGACACAGACTCAAAGAACACATGTTAAACTGGAACAGCACAGTTTGGTCACACTCAAACATTATTTTAGAGCATCATATGTCTCAGCCCTGAAAATAGTCCAGTCCAGGATGGATGTCAACCTTAAATATGGGTTCATGGTGTGTGTGTGTGTGTGTGTGTGTGTGTGTGTGTGTGTGTGTGTGTGTGTGTGTGTGTGTGTGTAGGTGTGTGTGTGTGTGTGTATAAAACAACCTTCAGGTTTTCACCCCCCCTCCATCAACGTCTAACAGCTCCTCTTTACTGCTGAGTGGGTTTGTACTAGTGATGAAGCATCCATTCTTCCAATCTCATTGTTTCTTGTTGCCACTGGTGATAACAATTTACTCTCTCATCATTAGCTACTGCAGCTCTCATCCATTGCTTGTGACCTTTCTGACCATATACTGTATATACATGTATGTAAAGATGGACAATGTGTCCCCACGTCCTGCCATTATTAAGAATTGAAGCCACTGAACTGCAGTTACAGGAGCTGCCTTCTTGCTTTTTTGCAACCATATTCTGGACAGAACTGTTGAGGGGTATGATGCCAGCTCTTTGGACCGCCCGCTCAAGTTGAGTGACAGGAGGAACAGAGAGCTGAGGAGCTACGGTGGGAAGGTACATGATAATTAGTTCTCACCTTAGCTGTTCTTATAGCTGAGTAATGTGTTTGCAATAAGAAAGACATTATATTCGGCATTAACTAATTCATAGTTGTAGACATATGTAAATGATGCATTGCTGCTGTTTTGGCTATAATCTGATGCTTTTTTTTAATTCTATGTCTAAATTATTCACGAAAGGCTGTCTGTAACATCACATAGTGACATTAACAGCCTCACCAACAGCTCTGTCATTTCAAGAATAAAACACTGATACAACCATAAAATGTCTCTCTCTTTCTCTTGTTCTCACTCTAGCTTCTCTCTCACTCTGTCTCTCCAGTTTTACTTCCTGTTTCCCAACTCCTATTTTGTAATTTCCCTCTTTCCACTTCTGAAGTCTGAGGTCTGAGATTGTGTTCTTGCTCTGTTGTACAAACGTTTTGGTTATTTGTTAATATCTGTTTCTGAACCGCTCTGTCTATGCGCACACTTAGTTTGATTGTTTTTGTACCTTTCCGAGTCTTTCTGTACACGTTCTGGTTTCCTGATTACCCTTGTTCCTGACCTGCTCTATTTTGTTGCATGCACACTTAGTTTTTATATCTGCTGCTGATTCTGTTTGCTTTTCTCTCCCAGAAAACAGTGTTTTGTTCACAACACATTGAAGTCGTGGAACCAAAATAAATCCTGGGGCTCAGTCTCAACATGTAAGAAATGCATTTCTCTTTTACTGGCTGTGAGTCTAAGACCACAGACCCACAGAAATGGGGGCAAAAGGAGCAAAAGGTGGAGTGTTATACGAGTTTTACACTCGTATAAATCCACCTGCAGAAAACAGTCCCAGATACTGTCCCCTTCACCCGCCCACAGACTAGCTCCTCTTTATTCTATAAGTATTTTGTCTCTTAGCTTTTGGGCCATAACGTGTATGTGAGAGAGAAAGAAATGTGGGGCCCAATAAACACGCTTGTTCTTGTGGGAAACTGATGCTCAGCTCAAGCCCAAAAGTGAATTTTAGAGTGAGGACATTGTTTAAGTTTAGGGTAAGCTAATGTTAGTTAGGTACTGGTCATGGTTAAGCTTAGGGAAAGACTTTAAAATTGAATGTAAGTGAATGGAAAGTCTCCCAAGGGTAATAAAACGGGTTTCTGTGTGCACACACACATAGGCCTTATGATGATTGAATACCAAAATTTTTTTCTTTGTAAGGGTCAAGCTGTTAAGTTATTCCGATCTGTGTATAGTCGCAATGCATAACGCTTTATAAGCACAATTGTTTTGCTCACACTGCACATCCACAGTTGGATGGAATTCAAATCAAAGACACTGTTGAAACCTGAGTTACCTTGTGTACACTGACTAATACTGCTCCTGAATAGGTTTTAGATTGTGGATAACAAGCCCAACATAACTTCTGAAGAAACAATAGATCTTGAATGATGTCACAATGCCAATATTAACAGATATCTTTGATAACATATCCATGTGTGAAGAACAGGGCCCAGGTAAGGTTTATATATTGTTTGTTGTAGGTATGGATTTCTGGATAAAGGTGTGTCTTTCTTGTTTGCAGTAATGAATGAGCACATGGTTTAAAACTGTGCATATTGATACACAATGTCCCTGGTCCAATGTAATCTATCCATTTATCCATTCAAAATCTTCTACTCATCCAAAGTTGGGTGGTATCAGGCTTATTACCCTCTGGAGTTGATGGACATGCCGGCGGATTCAAATCATACACTATTTTTTAAGAATGACATAGCCATAAGACTTGATTTTATGCATCTCGAAAGTGCCAAGTAGAACCGACATTATGATAAATGGTTGACTTGTCTTCAGTTGCACTAGAACACGAAGATTTTCTGTTTCTTTTGTGGTTTTATATCCAATGTGTTACAAGTGAGGTTCAAGGTAAAATATAAATGTAAAATCAAAAGTATTAAAAAATGACCAGATACCCTAGACTCCAAAGGGTTAAGGCTTTCCAGATGTTTTTCTTCCAGCTTGTCCTGTGGGATTCTGAGGCATCCCAGGCCAGATCTACAATCTCTCAGCATGTTCTGGGTCTGCCATGGGGTCTCCTATCATCTGGGCATCCCCAGAGGACCTCCAATGGGAGGTGTGCAGGAGGCATTCTTATAAGATGTAAATCTTGTAAGAATGTAAACCTAAAATGGCTCTTTTTGATGCAATGTTTGAAAAAATAGTGATGTGACCCTTCATTGTAAATGGTCTGCACTTATATTACACTTTTTTACAGTTAGGTAGTTTAAAAAATATGAAAAGTTCAAACAGTGCTTTGGCTTTAACTAGAATGTCTAGTATCTTTGTACAACACATTGTGGAAATCCACAACTTAGCAGCTTCTTTAGTGCAAAATCACAATTCATCCAGGCTTAAAGTGGCTTCCATTGTGTACTAAAGTTCATAAGTGTAAGACATACCAGACTCAGCTAAACCTTCTTCACAAACAACTTTGCCTCCCTTACTAGATGCACATCAATTAGGACCTTTGATCATTGGCCCAAAGCCTCGTACCAGGGCTGCACCCTAAAGCTGTTTGAGCCACAAAAGTATCATTCTGGAATGGCACCCGTCAGGTTGCAGCTACCTACAGCAGCTACACTCTTTACATTTACATTTACATTTAGTCATTTAGCAGACGCTTTTATCCAAAGCGACTTACAAGTGAGGTACAAGGCAGCAAGAATCTAAGTCAAGGAGAAAACATCAAAGCAAAGTCCTATCAGAAAAGTGTTCACAGTTCACGAGATACAAGTGCAAGAGAGCAGAAAGGTTTGTTTTTTTTTTTTTGTTTGTTTTTTTTATTAAGAGATTTAAGTGCATAGGAAGATGCGGAAGAGTTCAGTTTTCAGCAGTTTTTTGAATATTGGGAGAGAGTCAGCTGAGCGTGCAGCGTTTGGTAGCTCGTTCCACCATCGTGGGATCATTGCATTAAACAGTTTTGCTTGGTGTCTTCTATGCGGTGCTGGGACCACCAGACGTCGTTCGTTGGCAGACCACAGCGGGCAAGAAGGATTGTAGACTTGAATGAGTGAGTTGAGGTAAGCGGGAGTTGTCGAGTTAACCACCCTGTATGCAAGAGACAGAGCTTTGAACCTGATGCGAGCAGCTACAGGAAACCAGTGCAGAGATCTAAAAAGTGGTGTGACATGGGTCTTTTTTGGCTGAGTAAAAATGAGGCAAGCTGCATTTTGGATCATCTGCAAGGGTTTGATTGTTGATATCGGTAAACTCTTTATAGTCTTTGGTGTCTATCTTAGTTTATCTAACCAATATACATTGGGTTTTTCTTAGGTGATGGCCAGAAGTGGACTCACCAGGACTTCTCTGATTTCCTGAGGCCTTATGGTGGTTGTGTCATGAGCCATGTGTGGGAAGCAGCATTATTTGCACATAGCAACAGCTAGCCTGCTAGTAGATGCAAAACATAACCAGGAGAGGTATGAATCCCTACAGGAACCTGTCCACCAGCGTACGTGTTTCCTTTAATGGACTCTCACACCACCTCTCAATTCACTTGTACATATTTATTACTATTAGGCTATTTCTGTTCTGTATTATATTTTTGTTTTTTGTGTTTTTTTTCTATTCTCTTGTTTTTGATGTAATGTTTTACACTGCTGCTGTGGCACCTGAATTTCCCTCTTGGTGGAATCAAAAAGGCGTTAGAAGATTTAACCAAAGATCAGCATCTGAAACCCCAGTCCTCAACTATCACACCCTTCTGAGAATGAACGGGCTAAATAACGTTTTATACCAACACTGAAAAAGACTGTTATGAACCTGCAACCTGGACCTGGGCACAAACATCGGACTTTGTAAAATCCCAGATCAAATACTGTGAAACTCTACCTATTGTGGTCTGTCATGTTGCCTCTCACAGTGCAGTGTAGAACAATCAAATCCAAATGTCTGTACAGTCCGATGGTGCCACTGGTTCTTTTAACCTGGTGTAACTGGTAATCTTGCAAATCCAAACCCAGCAGTTGAACAATGTCTTGGATTCTGTTTTAATGTTCATATTTGAACCAGAAATAAAAGTATAAAATAGTGACCTCACGTGTTGCTGCAAAGATCTATTTATTGTCTAATTCAGTTGACAGGACATCAGAAAAAGTTTTGTAAGGAAGAAGAAACCCATTTTGCCATATCATTACGGGTATATTAATGCAGATACAGAGACAGATGAAAAGGGTAAATGCATTGTTGTATTATTTCTAGCTTTTATATAAGAGAAATGTATATGTTTAATAGATGTAGTTTTAGTGATTAAACATATAGATTGGGTACAACAATTACTGAAGGAAATTTTAATGATTAGAACATAGTTGAAGAAAAAGAGGAACAAATTCCTCTCAAATGGTGAAAAGCAGATGACCACTGAAGGTCGACTGGTGATTGGCATTGTCGTACAACCTAGAGCCAGACCACAGCCGCAGAAACACAACATCTTTGGCCTGAAGAATCAGTGTAACACTTTGGGAGGTACTTGCATACCCAGAAGACTGGACCTCATAGGCATTGGCAATGAGATCTTTGTTCTTAACCAAGTGAACTCCCACATTATACGAATTTCCAGGTGCTCCTACATGCCACTCGAAGCGGTAGACTCCTCTGATTGGTGCAGTGAAAACACCTGGAGGACATTGGTTTTAGTCAGTGTC
The DNA here is from genome assembly GCF_033026475.1 of Channa argus. Taxonomy (NCBI): domain Eukaryota; kingdom Metazoa; phylum Chordata; class Actinopteri; order Anabantiformes; family Channidae; genus Channa; species Channa argus. The sequence continues at coordinate 13,441,797 of NC_090218.1, forward strand.
AATTAACAAAACAGATCAAAAGTGGAATTTATCTGTAATATTTTAGAGCTCACTACCCTTGTTAAGGTTGTAGGCCCCTCCAATGTTTGTCACAACATGTTTGAAGACCAGAGCTGTGTGTGTGGGAAAGGGTCCGATAGTTGTGGCATCTCTAGTCGACAAAGAAGCTGAGAAAGCCACTTGTCGTACTGAAAGATACAGAGATGTGATGATGTTAAACTGTTTGTATATAAACTAGTATGAAGACCATCAACCACATTTTAAAATAACTACTATTCTTGTAAACTGAACACTGTTCCACTATACTGAACTTGTTTGATAGTCTCTGTTTATCTTTCTTAGAATTTCTGTCATAGTCATGAAAGAAATGATGATTTCCACACACAGTACCTTGTCGCTGAAGCTGGAGCCTGCGAATTTCAACCTCATGCTTCTGTAGCTGCACAGCTTGTGCTAAAAAAAAAACATATACATCAGAAATGTACTACTGCACCATAAATAGCTTTTGCGATTTTTTTCCAATAGATTTGTGTAATTGAATTCACATTCAGTATTTTAAAAACCAAATCCAAATATTGAGTTACTAACATAATGACAGAAAGATGGAGATACCTTTGTTTTTCTAATGTTCTGACTTCTCTGACATTATACCGTACCTTTAGTCTGTCTTTGTAAGAACTGAATCTCCACCTTCTGTTGAGCCAATGAGGTGCTCAGCTGTTTCACTGTGGCAGAGATGCTTTGCAGAGAGAGTGGTTGTGGAGAAACAGTAATAACAATGGGTGTCTTTGTCGTAGGCTTTGTCGCAGGCTTTGATGTAGTCGCAACAGGCGCCTTTGTCGTAGTCTTCGGTGGTAAGATAATCTGAACTGTAGAGATGGAGCAGACCAGCAGCAGGAGCAGGAGGGACCCTATCATCTTCATTGTCACACTGGAAATTTGACAGTTGATTTGTGTCCTCTACAAACCTGTGTAGGCTTATATTGCTCAGTAGAAAGGGGCGTATAGATCAGGGAGGATGATGTTACAGACATGCCTCCATGTTGGCAATGACCCAGTCCCATTTCCAAAGAAAAACTGTGTTTGCTGAAGCTTAGTCATACGTGTCATGGTAGTGTTCCAAAAATGATACTTTAAGAACCTCAAGCAAGTCCGGTTTCCACCAAAAGGCAGATATAAAGTTCCATGTAAGGCTCCAGGCTGATGTTTGCTCATCATTTGCTCCTGATCATCACATCCTCCCTGACAGGCTGATGTCTTTAATTTCACTTCAGTTTGACTTGTACAGTGCTTGAAAAAGTATTCATGCCCCTTGAACTTTTTCACATTTTGCCACATTACAAGCAGAAACATAAATGTTTTTTATTGTGACTTTATGTGTTAGACCAACACAAAGTGGTACATAATTGCCAAGTGAAAGGAAAATTATAAATGGTTTTCAAAATATTTTACAAATAAATATCTGAAAAGTGTGGCGTGCATTTATATTCAGCCCCCTTTACTCTAATACCACTGACTAAAATCCAGTGGATTTTAGTCAGTCTTTATTTGCTAATGCTTTTTTTTCAGTTTGTTTATGTCTGCCTCCCCTGAGTTCCCGTGTTAGTTTTTTGTGTTCCCCCCCTGCCCTGTTACTTTAGTCTGTGTGTTCATTTATTCCGTAGAGTGTGTGTGTGTGTCTTGGTTTTCCAAACCTGTTTAGTTTCCAGTTAGTATCCTTAGCCTGTCCTCTTGGGTCTCGTTAGTTAAACTTTTAGGTTTCTTTTGATTTAAGAATTGTCCGGGGTTTATTAGCCTTCCTCCTGTTTGGTGTTTTCTAGTTCAGAGTATTTGTTAAGATAGTTTTCCTTAGTGTTCCCCTTGTGTTTACTTGCTTTAGTTTGTCTGTTAACCCGTGCCTTATTTGTTTAGTAGTTTAGTATTTCTCCCGTGTGTTCATTTAGGTTTTATTTCTGTATCTGTTCTCCCTATAGCCTGGGTTTTTTGTTACCTCCTGTTAGGAGCAATTTTGGTTATATACCTGTCAAATAAAACCCTTTTTCGTTCATCCCTCATACTGTCTCCTCTCTTGGGTCCATCCCTAACAAAAACCGTGACAGTTGTCTTATCATTGTCTGTTTGAGACATTATTTGCTCATGAATCATTTGGTGCGGCTGTGGGTCCAGACTCTACACAGATCTGCATCACTTCATGTTCACAAAGATGTGCAGCTTCATGTTGACATGTCTGATACATGGAGCTGCTCAGCTGGACAGTTATGACTCTCCACAGACTGCATATGAAAACTGGACCATGATGCTTTACAGCATCAGTTGCTGTCTGTATTAAGAGGTGAGATCAGGACATGGATCTGAAAATTGAGCTGTGTGACTTGTTTCCTCTGTTCCAACTGTCCTTCAAACACTGTAAATAAAGGATCAGATATAAAGTTCCATGTAAGGCTCAAGGCTGATGTTTGCTCATCATTTGCTCCTTATCACATCCTCCCTGACTGTTCATTCAGTTTGTTCAACATTTTCTATCTGTCTATTGTTGGTGAATTTGGATACCTTTTGTCATTAAGCTTGTGATTCAATGGTTCTATAACTGAATCGTGATGATTTTGAGCCATGAATAAAGGAGTTTACTGAGAATAAATATCGATGTAAATTTATAACCAATGATCAATCAGAGGATTTGCATTTACACAGTAGTACGTTTACATTTATATTTACATTTAGTCATTTAGCAGATGTTTTTATCCAAAGCGACTTACAAGTGAGGTACAAGGCAGCAAAAATCTGTCAAGGAGAAAACATCAGAGCAAAGTCCTATCAGAAGAAGTGTTTACATTTCATGAGATGCAAGTGCAAGAAAAAGCAGAAAGTTTTTTTTTTTAATAAAAGTGCATAGGAGGTTGTGGAAGAGTTTCAGCAGTATTTTGAATATTGGGAGTGAATTTGCTGAGCGTGCAGAATTTAGTAGCTCGTTGAACCATTGTGGGATCATTAAACTGAAGAGTTTTGCTTGATGTCTTCTGTGCGGCACTGGAACCACCAGACGTCATTCATTGGCAGACCGCAGAGGACGAGAAGGATTCATTCATGTAGATGCTGACAGTAACTGACTCAACAATGCTCTTAATTCATTATTAGATTCAATTTTTTTTTCCCAAAATGTAAATAAACCCACTCACTGTTTTAGTTACACCTTAGACCTTGTCCTTATATATGGCATTGAAACTGATAATTTAACAATAATTCAAACTCTCTTCTGTCTGACCATTTTCTAATAACATTTGAATTTACAATAACGGACTATATAGCAGTTAGGGAAAAATTCCTCTATAGCAGGTGCTTAAGTAAAAAAGCTGTCAAAAAATTTAAAGAAACAATTCTTTCATCATTTGCTTCACCATATGGTAATACAATGGAAAGTAGCCATCTTAATGTTACTCCTGCACAAGTTGTTTATCTTGTTGATAATTCTGCAGCCTCACTATGTACAATACTCGATAGTGTTGACACTGAATAAGAAGGCAGTAAACCAGAAGAGGCGATCTCCATGGTATAGTTCACAAACTCTCAAATTAAAACAGGCAAAGTTAGAAAGGAAGTGGCGTTCCAGAAATTTAGAAGAATCTCATTTAGCCTGGAAAAACTGTTTTAAAATGTACAAGAAAGCTCTCTGTGATGCCAGAACAGCATATTATTTATCATTAATAAAGAGAAAACAAGAACAACCCCCGGTTTCTGTTCAGAACTGTGGCCAGGCTGAATAAGAGCCATAGTTCTGTGGAGCCTAGTATTCACTTATATCTGAGCAGCAATGACTTCATGACTTTCTTTATCAAGAAAATTGCAGCTATTAGAAAAAGAATTCACCAGACCCTCCCCCCAAATATTACAGATAGATCTTCACGTACAGCAGTGCTAGAATCATCACTAAGGCCCCAATCCCTCTTAGACTGCTTCTTACCCATAGATTTCTTCAACTTCAATTATTACCTCATCTAAACCAACAACCTGTCTGCTAGACCCTATTCCAGCTAAGCTGCTCAAGAAAGCTTTACCCTTAATAGATACGTTCATATTAGATATCATCAATCTAAAACCCCTGTCTTGAGGAAGGTGTTTTAGCCAATTACAGCCAATTTACAGTCTCTAAACCTGTTCTGTTAGATCTTAGTGCTGCATTTGACACCACTGATAACAACATTTTATTACAGAGACTGGAACATGAAATTGGGATTAAAGGAACTGCACTATGTTGGTTTAAATCTTTCAATTTGTTCATGTTAATGATGAATCCTCTATGCACACAAAGGTAAGCTATGGAGTTCCACTTTGTTAGGACCAATACTTTTTACTTTATATACGTCTCCTTTAGGCAACATCATTAGAAAACACTCCAATTTCCCTTGCTATGCTGGTGATACCAAGCTATATCTATCTATGGAACCAGCTGAAAAAAATCTGTTAATCAAGTTTATAGCCTACAAGACATAAAGGCCTGGATTTCCCATAATTTTTTACTTATAAACTCAGACAAAACTGACAAAACTAGTATTTGGGTTCAAAAATCTCAGAAATGTGTTGTCCAAATGGCATAACTCTGGCCTTCAGTACTACTGCAAGGAACCTTGGAGTTATTTTTGACCAGGATTTGTCCTTTAGATCACATATATAAAACAAATTTCATATATATATATATATATATATATATATATATATATATATATATATATATATATATACATACATATTTGTTGTTATTTGATAACAATAAACAAACTTTGTGAAATAACGGGGTAACAAGACGAGAATAAGAATAATAATTATTTAGCTTGACTATTACATTTACATTTAGTCACTTGTCAGACGCTATTATCCAAAGCAACTTACAGGTGAGGAACAAGGCAGCAAAAATCTAAGTGAAAGAGAAAACATCAAAGCAAAGTTCTATCAGAAAAGTGTCATGAGATGCAAGTGCAAGAAAGAGCAGAAAGTAAGGTTTTGTTTTTTTTTCTATTAGATTTAAATGCATAGGAAGGTGCATTTTCCTGTTCTTTCTTGTGGGACAATCCACAACTTGGTAGAAATAACCCAGAGTGGAGTGCAAGGTAACGTGGTTGAAATCCCCAGAAATGATGACGCATGCATCTAAGTCCTACGTGTGCAGCCTCGCTGTGACAAGGCTGTGGCTGCATTGGCACTCAGACGAATGTACACACAGATGGCGATCACGTGACTGAATTCCCAAGGCAGATAGTGTGGTCATACATTAACAGCTAGCAGCTCTAAGTGTCAGCTGCACAAAACCTCTTTCACAGAGACATGCCCTGGGTTACACCAGCGGTTATTAATGTACATGAAGAGCCCCCGACCGTTGCTTTTTCCACAGGCATTCACATCTATGTCGGCTCTCACTGCAGTAAAACCCAGCAGGTCCATGTTAGCATCCAGTATGTGATGGTATAGCTATGTCTCAGTGAAGATAAGCGAGCTGCAATCCCAGTAGATCCTCTGATTGTTCAGTGCGGACAGCTCATCGAATTTATTTGGCAGAGAATTTACATTCCTAGTTATTATGGTGGGGATCTCCGGTTGTTCGCTTTAACTTGACGCCAGCCTTGTAGCCCCGGTATCTCCTCCTCAGGTCTACTGTTATGTTTCTGTGTTCCGACCTGTAATTTTGTCTTAAGAGCGAACACCTCTCTGAATAAGCCAGACGACTGATCCCTTGCAGTGTTAAAAGATTGTGATTTGTAGTGAGAGCAGGTGGAGGAAAATCTAGAGAGGTGGTGGTCTGCTCTGGAAAGCCGAGGAAAGAAGGTAATTGAAGGAATAATAAGATAAAATCAGGGTTGATGAGATTTGGAAATCATTGAATTCTGTGTGTATTTACATTTTACTCATTGTGCCCACTTCTTTTTAACTGGGGTATATTTTGATGGTTTAACAGCCGTTCACACCTAGACTTATGTGATTTCACCATCTCTCTAGGCATGAACTGAGGTTTAATACACAAAGTCAACTAAAGAGCTCCACAGGTTTCTGTTCCAGGACTGTTACTACTCCAGTACAGTAAGAGTTAGTTTTGACCAGGATTTATCCTTTACCTCACACAAAAACAAATTTCTACGTCAGCTTCTTCTGACATTAGGAGCATCCTGTCTCAAAGTGATGCTGTAGACGAGTCCATGTGTTTGTTACTTCTTGACTGGACAACTGTGGCTCCCTACTCATTATTGGGAGGAAGGTATTATGAGAAGGTGGGAGTCAGAAATGGCAAACGACACCAGTTACTATCAACCCTTTTAAGAGGAGCAAGTGGGGACGATAGACTGAGGTCTGGGAGTCCATGTCTATGAATCATCTCTGGAATTTTACAAAATGGGAAAAAATACACAACACTACACTTACTAAATATCAAAAGCAGCATCTGTGTATTGGTGCTAAATTATTGTGGACTACATAAACTGTGCTGTGTACTATACAATTGGTGAGGTCACAGGAAACATGAGTCCTTCACTTCTGCATATACATGTGAAATTTATAGAAAAATAGTTTTAATGTAAGCTGCTTTGCTGAATGTGAGCGTGATGAGCTGTTAGAGGAATTTAGCAGAATGTCTACATCTGGTGGAAAAAACTGGGAACTGGCAGCAGCCATCTTGAGAGAGGTTGTCATGGAAAAAAATGACAATTTCTGGTCTTAGACACCTCAAGTGTAAATAGTAAAGTATCTTGCAAGAGAAAAGAACATCGACAGAGTTTCAATTCTCCATCCTATGTAGTTCCATCATACATCCCACATTAGTTTTATATCTTTTTGTTGCTGGGCAGAACATTCTCCACCCTCAGGCTACTGCTCCCAGCCCTTTTTCTCCTTTTATGGAAACCTTTTCCCTTTCCAGCACTTTGATAAGCACCTGTGAGCATGGATTGACTACAGTTTGGGTCACTACAGTGTGGGATGGTCTGCTGTTAGACAATAACTGACACAAGGAGACTCTGATATTCAGCCGGTGCAGATGTAGTCTTAGACATGCACCACATCCTCTCAGCAGTCCTCAACATCAGGTCAGTGAGCCAGGGATTAGGAAGTGGAGCTGCTGCAGCTGCTGATTTGATCAACAACACAAACTACAATTCCATCATCAATGGAACCATTTAGTTTTATATGAAAGTTTGAATTGTGTCTGATTCTGATTGAATTAAATAATAAACATAGTTGTATTGTGTTTGGGTATATTTTCATGATTACTGTATCGTCAGATTTAACTATCGCAGTAACACTACTCTACTCATAGTGGATCACATCTGTACAAAAATACTAGAAAAGTATTTTTTTCAAATTTTTTTAAAAGTGGTTTTACAAACCACCAGATGTCACTGCATTGATTTGAATTTGAATTGTCTCATGTCTCATGATCATGGTCCTGGAATTTATTCAGGCTTAAATCACACACTCATTGTCTGTTTTCAGCCACACTCTGCTGCTCCCAATTTACCTGATTAAGGCTTGCTACACACAGACACACCTCTTCCCTGCAGTTGTTTCATTCCTGACTGAGTGACAGTGGTGATAAACAACGTGGACATGTCCCCTTGTGCTCACAGGTCAATATCTATCACAAGGTCAGAGTACAATTCAATGCCCTTTAAGCCTATGGTTACCAGATGTCCTGCCTCTCTCTCTTTTTTTGAATGTCCTTGTTTTTGTGGTGGCCCACTCAACATCTTAAACGGTAATTAGTCGTCTTAATTTGTGTTATCAGATTTGCCCCATTGCTGGATGTTTCAGGTGCAGGTTGGTTTTTCCATAGTTTTCATCTGGATTTCCTATGCTGTAGCTGAAGGCCTGTGGGGTTTTTAGATAGACTGCTAGACACATTGGTTGCATTCTGTTGCTCACCACAATCCTTGGTCAGGTTTTCTGGCTCCACTCGCATCAAAATAAGAATAGTAAAAACATCAAAACAGACAGAGTAGATGGGCTAGCTGGTTGCTGCACGATTACATGTAGATGCTAGATGTCCTGATTGAGCACTAGGATGTCATCACAGTTCATTAAGATTCCCTAGTTTGAATTTCTATCTTTTTTAAGTTGCTGGTTTCAAAGGGGAAATAGAACCACATGATGTTGGCTTAGTAGGGTCCACACTGGCATCAGCAATCTTTCCATTGGCTTCCACAGTTGAACAGTTGATATGTGTCTGTTACTGCAATGCATAAATTGTCCACGTTGTTCATTGTCAGAAAGGAATGAAAAGGAATGTGAGTTACAGAGGTAGCTATGGTTCTGTGAATTCCTTGATGACTGCCAGTCATTTATGGTCATGGTTAGCCAAACAACATCATAAAAACAAGATCCACAAAACACCACCACTTCCTCTGAGCATGAGCTCTTTTAAAATGTAGAGTCGAAAAGTTGAAGTCGAAAACTCTCCTTTGGTCTTATAAGTTAAAATCTGGACATCATGGACATTGTGTCCTCCATGTTAAAGAGGAGAGGAACCATCTGACTTATCAACACACAGGCCCCTGTCCCAACTTTTCTGGCAACAAGTTCAAAATAAGAAAATATTTTTAAAAAATTCTCAGTTTTAATATATTTAATGTGTTGAACCTTTTACAAGCAAAAACAGGTTTTCAATGATTTGCATATCACTGCATTCACTTTTTATTTACATTTTACATAGCTTCACAACTTTTCAGGAGTTTAGATATGCATTTTTCACCTTATCGTGTGACGGGTGTTGTTCATCTGTTTTTTTTTTTTATTATTGATTTGGTATCATTATCACAAGAGTAAAGATGAAAACACAGGTCACAGGTTATGACTTAATGATTAATATGATGATTTCTATAATGTTTGAAAATGTTAGAAAAGTGGTAACCTGAGGTTTTCTAGTTATTACACAAGAATAAAAGACTAAAAAAGAATCACTTTAAAGTTTGAAACCACACCTGTACAAGGCTGTCAGGTATTATGAGCACAGTATTTAGATCCAGACACCAATGCAAAACTTTAAAACTTTACAGAATCATAGAGACAAAATGTACCGTTTCTGTCTCACATGGGAAAAAGCAGGCGACCGCTGATGGTGGTTTGGTGGTTGTGATCGTCACAGACTGAGGCGCCTTTCAGCAGATGCCGTAACATGATATCTTCAGCTAATAGCTGAAGTGCTGTGTGTTTGATCAGTTAATGCAGTGTGAGGTGTTTACTCTTGATATTAAGATATAAGATGAAATTACATTTTAGAATAAGAACATCTGGTCACCTGTCAAACAGGTGTTAAATGTGTTGTCTAAAGTTACCTGAAATTAGGTCCTCGTACCTTGTAGCTGTTGCTACAGTTGGTTAATCCCTGTGCTCTCCACCTCAGCTTCCAGATCTTCAAAAAAAAGCATCAATCACATCACAATCTGATTTATGAACTGCCATGACATGACATGTGCCTCTCACAAAACATTACCTTTTTGCTCTGAAGTGGTCGCTTTTAACAACACAGGACTGGGGTTCAGCGGACACATGGGACCGGGATCTGGAGGGGGCAGTCGACAGAGTGGACCCGGTTTTGGAAAGTGAAGGCGTGGCTGTTCTTCATCTTTATTCTCCAGTTGTATGAGGGTCATCTTGGTTGGAGGAGCCACATGGCGCGGTGCAGCAGGCAGATGACAAACGGTTTCAGGGGATATGTACAGGAGCTCTTTCTGAGGCTCTGGAGGACAAGGACACGACGGTAGAGGGCCCGGATAACGACAGACTCCATCAGGAGATCTGCGATGGAGCTCTTCATGAGGCCTTGGAAAATCTGGACCCCTCGGTGCAGGGGGGCGATGACAGATTGCTTCACGAGGCATGCCATGTAACACACGGGGTTCGGGGGCCATAGGTGACGAACGAGCAGGCATATAACAGATGGCATTGGCAGGTACCTCATAGATCTCATGGGAAAGAGATTCGGACACCCCTGGACTCAATTTCTGTTTTTCATCCATCTTGGTGTGATCTGTGGAGACGGGGCAGTCAGCAGCAGGAAACAACCAGGATTTACCTTTACACTCTACAGCTAAACTGTGTCCTCTGCTCAAAGCTGTGTGGTCTTTATATAGAGGCAGGGAGGAGGCTGTCACAGACGAGTGCAAACATGTTGAGCAGGAGTGACTTAGTCCAACAAGCACAATCATGTCTCCATGGTTTGAAACTTTTTTTTATGGTTTTCTTACTGGTGTGAAGTGGGTGGGTGGAAAACGGTGAAGTTGCAACTGCACAAGCTGCTTCACTCACATTCTGTTCTTTCACCAAATTCAAATGGTTCCTATTATGTCTAGAGTGATTGTTTTGCTCCATTCTCATGCACAGTTCATTTAAGCAACTGCGCATGAAGTTACTACAACCCAATTTAACTACATTAGAATCAAAGCACAATGAGAGTTGTTTGATCAGTTTACACACACATTGTCTTGATGGGGTGGGTCGGATCATCACATTCTCATCCCACAGCTTCGGATATTGATCCGTCCTAATGCATCAAAATGTGCCTTTTTGTGCATCCATTGGTGTGTCATATTGACACAACAGGTACCCTTTACTGTTGGAGTCTTCAGAAGCACCATCATTTCACGCCATGGAAACAACTGCACCCAGCATTATTGTCACGGGAGCGTCACCTTTTTAAGGGAATAACTTTATATATACGCAGAAAAAATGAGCATTGGAGGTCAGGGTGTGGTTCAGTTACAAGATAAAGCAAAAATTCTTTTTGCATGTTAATTCCAGTTAGTTTTTTCTTTTTAGTGACAGATGAGACACCGGTGAGTGTCTGTTTACATCATGGACCCTGGTAATAAGTGCAGCTTCATGTGGGCCAGTGAAGACAGGAAAAAGACAGAATGCCCCAGAATAAACCAGAATAGTGACGATAACGCTTCCAGTTAACTCACCTGGATCGACCTCTGTGATCTGGAGCTTGGGTCTGATTGTACACAGAGAGCTGGAAAATTCAAGAACGTACAGCTACAAGTTGAGATTTGTCTATTTACAGTTGACTCATCTGGATTGACCTTTAGGATGAGGTGGTGGTGTTGTGTAATTGTAGGTGTGAAAGGAATTTTCTCATCATGTGGAACAAAGACAGGACACAAATTACAATCAGGAACATGTGAAAGCTTCTAAAGGGAGAGGCCTTTAAACACAGCAAAATAAACTATTTGGCAGCAGCAGAGAGGAGCAGGGAGCTAGGCTGCAAGACAGGACAGAGATCTGAGCACTGTCCCCTCAGGGGGACTGGAAGAATTTGAGCTTTGTGTTTATGTACAACTCAATTTTTTTCAACTTCAGTAACTGTCTAACCGTCACAGTGCATCATAAAAACCAAATATGTAGGATCTGGATTCCAGCGTTTCTGCGTTCAGTCTTGCTGTGACTGACAGAAAATTCTTTAGACACTAAAGACTTAATTCATTCACAAGTTATTATTCATGATGAGGACAAAACAAGCAGCTGATTATCACCTGCATCGTCTTCTCCACTATAACTACCTACCAACTCTGAGCCTCTGGATTTTTAGTTGGGAATTACACTCCAGGCCACTAGGGGGCAACAGCATGACAACATGGCGCTGGTCCTCACTAAGAGCTAACAGAAGGCAGAAGCATACTGAGTTTTTTTGTTGTTGAATGGCAGGAGACAGTTTTTTTTGTGTCAGTGGACACAACCACAAGATAATATTCTCTGAAACAGAAAATCCATCATCTTTATTGTGACTGTGAAGCTTCACTGCAGCTTTCTTCAAATTTATATTTGTCATTTAGAACTGCAGCTGTGTTTCTGATCTACATTTATGTTTTTCTTTGTAAATATTTTCATTTTCTTCATTTAATTGTATTTCTCACTTTAGTTTGTCTTTACATGTGTTACAGACTGGAGACCTTTCCAGGTTGGACCCCACCTCTCACCCAATGACAGCTGAGATAGACTCAAGGCCCCCATGAACTTGAACACAATAAGAGGTTACAGATAATGGATGTAAATTTTTGTTGTTAATGCTCATATACTGTATAAATACAGTTGCCTTGGTAACACTGAGCTGGGTCTTTGTCGGGTCATGTGACTTCATCATCTGTTTCCTCTAAAAAGGAAGAAGTCACTTGGTCTGCTGATTTCTCAGGTCCTCAGTTTGACATTTGAGATAAATTCACAGACACTGCTCACAACACGATCTTCAGGTCTTTGTTCAAAGAAGCTTAATATCTGTTATTTCAGTTTTAGTGTCCACAGGAGGCAACAGAGTGAAATAGTTTCACTGTTCTTTAGTTTATATTTACATGGCCAAATAAAAGATTTGGTTTAATGAAATAAAATTTTGTCTTTTGTAAAATCAAAACAAATCCTTTAACACCGTTAATAATGTGGAAAAAGAAGCAAAGCAAAATAAAAACGTAAATCCTGTTTCCTTGTTTGCTCAGCATTCACTTACTGCAGTACTGTAACTCTGCTTCTGCATTAACATGTACTTCTACTCTGCTCTACTACTTGAACTGTGTGCATTTCCTACAGCACTGAGCACAGTAACAGGTTTGGATTGACTGACAGCAGTTATTAATGCTTTTTTAAAGTGATGCCATTAACCATGTCCAGTTATGTGCAAATGTTTTCATCCCCTTCAAAGCCATTTGAGTGTAGGACATTCCCATAAATTTGAAAAACAACAATGCACCATCAACTACAGTTGTTCCTTCATCATCAGAAGTAGGAAAAATGTTCAAGGAGTATATGAAAATGTCAAAGTATGAAATTACGTTCGCAAAACAACCTCTAATAATTAATTAAAAGTTTATTTTAACTTTTGATTAAACCACATTTGTACAAACTAAACTGTGAATTAACTTTTTATCATATGAAAATCAGAAGGTGCAAACTTTTACACCCAACTATAGATACAGAGGAGTCTCCACATCCTCAGTGAATGTTCAGTACTCAGACCCTCAAAGAGCCCAGAGCTGTAGAGTAGGTCAAACACTGTCAAACATGTGGTGGGTGGGATGAGATGATAACAGGTCGTAAAACTGCTCATTCAATCCAGTTAATAAACTTTTATAGTTTTAGAGTCACACTGTGAACCACAGCCCACTTTACTTTTTTAACAAAGAAGAACCTGCAAATGTGGAAGTCATAGCTGATGCTTTTCTGCTTTCCTGATTCTTTGCCTGTTTCTCTGTTCATTACTGAGACAAACTGGGCTTGGTTTTCTGTACAGGTCGTTCATCGATGCAGTTTTTTGCAGTTAAAGATAAAAAATCTCTGGGAGTCTCATCCTGTACCTGTTTTGTGCATTGTGCCATTTAAAAATAAGTAGTATATATTCCACGTTGCTTTGGTGGGTTTATGGTTTATTTAGTGTTTGTATGAGAGCAGGGATCAGGCCGCAGAGTTCTATCTGAACCTGAGCCAAACCCTTGGCCTTTGTTCATCTAATCTTATGGAAACTTTTTATGTAAAACATCAACTATAGGCTGTTAAGCACTTTTAATGAGTTCAAACTACGTGACTCAACTTTACCTGACCCATCAGTCTGAGTGTTTGCCATTTAGTTTGTGTTTGGTTTTGTTTTATTCCTCTGTTGAAATATAAATGATCCAGAAAACCCTAGAAGCTGTTTCCTGTGTCATGTCTAATGTCCTGCAAAGCTACATGGACGTGACCATCCAGGAAGCACCCAGCTGCACGCAAAGATCCCCGACTACTGACGAGATTAGCAGTTTTTGTTTTTGAAATTTTCTCTCTATGTATAAAGAGATAAATGTATAAATGTTTTCATGTTATAACTTTTTATCTCCAGGACTCAGAGTGAACGAACACGTCTCAGACCTGACCACAGTATCAGCTGCTTCACCCTAGGCTCCTGTCCTCTAATATACAGTTTATTTTCACCATACAGTACAAAGTAGAACCAAAATAAACACTGAAAAAAAGTTCATTTCCCCATAACATATGTTGTTCAGTTCTGGACAGCTTTATTTCAAGGACAGGAACAGTTTGTTGGTGAAACTTGGTCTGTATGTTCCTACACACTGTCAGACACAAACATCTATTTTCTGAAGATTTGTACCACATACAGACACAAATGTCCACATGTCCACACATGTCCTTTTAGCTGTTGATCTGTCTGTCAGGGTTACACAGAAGAGCTCAATGAACAGGACAGTTAAAGTTAAGCAGTAAAAACACTCCCAGCTGTAGCTCAGTTGGTAAGGCAGTCATCCATAGGGTCAGTGGTTCGATTCCCGGTCCCTCCCAGCTACATGTCAAAATGTCCTTAGGCAAGACACTGAACCCCAAGTTGCTCCCGGTGGGTCAGGTGAGCTACTTGCATGGCAGCCACTGCCATCAGTGTGTGAGTGCGTGTGGATGGGTGAGTGAGGAACGACATTGTAAAGCACTTAGGATAAAAGCGCTTTATAAGCAGCCATTTACAAAAATCTTGTTTTCAGACCATCTTGTCTGACAGCTGCATCACACTACTCAGACTTCTGACAGACAGACACTGTCCAGAACCAACAGATACAAACTCTTTGTTATCAGCACAGTGAATTTATAATAAAGTTATTCTTGAGTCTTCAGCAGACCCATTTTCTGATCTCAACTGCATTCACACCAACAGTACTGGTTCCTGAAATGTGTCATGGTCAATATATCTTTAAATGACTGACAGTAATTTACCTTTCATCCTAAAATAATAGTCTCCACTTGCCCTTGTTACATCAATGAGGAAAGTTAAACATGGAGGAGGTGTTGAGTTTTTGTTAATAGATGATATTATACATAAAGGCTTGGACACTATTTGAGAATTTATGGTGTGTAAATACCAGCTGTGAAGCGGCTCACACATTTACCTTCTGGATGATTTGTTCACACTTTACAGTATCAACCTCTCAAACAGTTTGCTCATGTCTTTAACATCCTCCTCCATGACCTCTATAAATGCCCCTCAGGTTTGAGCAGAGGACACAATTCAACTGTAAAGTTCCAGAATGAAAATCAATGTGTTTTTCCTGCTGCTGCTTGTCTGCTCTGTCTCCACAGATCAGACAAAGGTAGAGGCAGGAAAGGAAACAACTCCTGCACCTCCCAGACCTAAAGACATCTACAATGTCCTGAGAGAGATGGCCACCTCCATTGATCAACTGAAAGTGGACGTATTCTTCCTCAAGAGAGAGAATCGAGGTACGGTACATAGTTATTTCATATTATATATTTATACGGATCCATGTGGACAAATTACTGCACACATTGGACGGATTCCCAAAGAATTTGAGGTTGAAATAAATGTCTTTAATTTCAGAACAAGCAGCAAAGCTGAAAGAACTGGAGGGACTAAAGGCCGAGGTGGAGAGGCAGAAGACTGAAGTGGCCAAACTGAAGAAGCAGCTGAAAGGTCATTTTTTTAATCTTTGATACAGAAAAACATGGAAACTATTTAAAATACGAAATGTCCACAGACTTTTTGTTAATCCAGAGGGAATTGATAGAAATCCAGCATGTAATAGAGAAGTCACGGTGCTGAGCTTCGTCTCCTGATGTCAGGATGTGTCCTTCAGTGTTGGTTTGTGTCACTTTATTAAACTTTATCGCACTATAGAACAGTACTGACATCACAAAGCAGCAATAACTTTGGTGATTACTGAAATATTCCAGAGGCTTTATTAAAGTAAAGTGTGTCAGATTCAACACACTGCTAAAACACACATTGTTTTATTAGTAATTTAGTTAGATCGATGTACAAAGCAAAATTAATTAGTGGAGTAAATGTACATTTCATACAGTAAATTCTACAGTATCAAAACCAGAATGATGCTTGAGCTTGTACCACATATGTGAACACTGTGAAATGTACATGTCAGGACCTCTGTTACAGACCACATAAGCACACATCCACAAAGATTTGGCCTTCAGGATATCAGCGGCTTAAAAAATACAAATATTGAAAAAAAAACTTCCCGTTTACCTCAGATCAATAACAGAAAAACCATAAAACATTAGAACTACCAACAACAACGAACCTGCACGTGAGGAGCATTAGGAAACATCTGTTGAGTTATGAAGCTGCTTTATGCTGCATTCCATTTCTAAATATATTTTATTATTTTTTTTTACAAATTTATTGTACTAATCAGCAACAACAGTGAAGGTAAAAAAGTTTTTTATGCTCCTGGTTCAGCTCTAAAAGCAAATCTGAAAGTACTGGAAGAGCAGAAGGTTGAGGTGGATGCTCAGAAGAAGGAGGTGGAGAAAGTGAAGATTGAGATGGAGAATCAGAAAAAGGAGTTGGACAGACAGAAAATGGAACTGGATAAACTGAAGCAACAGCAACAAGGTAATTTATACTGGTCTCTGCAGTAGATTAGAAATATTCAAATAACAAATTTATTAATATATAGTATATTGATACGTGTTCATTTGTGTGACTTAAAGATCGATTTACCAGAAAAGTATTTATTCTAAAAAATGTGTCTGATTGCTGCCAATACTGTATATTTTAAATTTGTCACCAAGTTTAATACATTTTACATGTTTCTGTGTTTTAGTTTTAGTAAAACCTTTGAAAACCCACATTTACTGTGGACCAAACTGTTATCCCCATCTTTACCCTGAAGCTAACCATTGCTGGGGGAGGGCTTCATGAAAGTTTTTACAAGAGGGAACAGAGTTTGACACAAGACCAGGGTGTTTTACAGTCCAGTTTCCAGGGTCATGGCCTGAAGTCATATCAGATTATTCACAAGAATTACGTTTTAAGATCCACTGTTTTTACTGTGGCACATGTTCGAGGTTTGATTAGTTCAAGGTTTCTGACCCTGTCACTGATGTTTATGCCTTTGGAAGTCGGGGAGAAAACATCAAAGCTATGAGTCTCATCAGATGCAAGTGCAACTAGAACAGATAGGATTTTTTTAAAGATTTAAGTGCAAAGAAAGGTGCGGAAGAGTTCTGTCATTAGCAGTTTTTTAAATATTAGCTGTGAGGGTGGTGAGTGTATGGACTTTGGAGTTTATTCCAAAATTGCGGGATCACTGAGCTGAAATCTGTTGTGTGGTGATGAGTTCATTAGACGTTGTTTGATGGCAGACTGCAGTCGAGTGGAGGGATTGTAGACTTGAATGAAGCCCTTGTAGCACATGAACTGGAATTCTGACATTGTCCTGACTTTTTAAGGGTGTGTATGTGTGAAAGCTCCCAACATCATCTGGACTTTATTCTTCCAGCCCCCCAGTACAATGTCTTTATTATGTGTGGGAGTTTGTGCCTGCAGCACACTGCTCTGGCCCAAATCATTGGGAGGAATAAAAGTGAGTGAATGGCTGTGTTAATGACATTTGTATCACTTGTCATGGTGGTAGTCGAGTCATAGAAACTTTCTTTATTAGATGCAAAGCTCCAGTGTCCCGTAAGCAAAGTTTCCCACAGCTTAAGCTTTCTGTCATGTCGTGTCTGCTTTGCGCACTGATTGTGCACTGAAATCGAGCTGTTTCACACGTGAGGGTGTTTGTCACTCAGGCAATCTCCCACTGTGAGTTACACATGTGAAACGACACTTCAGACAATATCTGAGACTGATTTCTCCTGAAAGGCTTAAGGGAGTATAGGTAGGAAGGCGCCTTTGAGTCAACCACTCTGTAGGTGAGAGTAAGAGCTTTGAACCTGATGAAGACAATGCAGAGATATGAAGTGTGGTGTGATGTGTGCTGTATTGGACTGTTTGACTGTGCTGCTGGCAGCTCTGTCAACACAGCATTGACATATGACTAGTGCCTGCAAAATGACTTGCGTTTCATATTTAAAAACGTGGGGTCTGATTTTTCTGATGGTGTAGAGGGTGAATTTGCTGCTCTAGAGATAGAGGAGATGTGGTTACAGTAAAGCTCAGTTGATCGTTGATGATGACCTCCAGATTTCTGGCAGACTTGTGGGGACAGAGCCAGTGGTAATGCTGGTGCTGTGTTGTATTGAAAGTCTGGCTGAGAAGAGTAGAACTTCAGTCTCAGAGAGGCTAACTTGAAGATGTCTTTTTGTCATCCAAGCAGAGATGTCAGAGAGAGAGACAGGCAGAAATGTATGATGAGACAGTGGAGCTGTGTGCCCTCAGCATAGCAGTGATAGGAAAAGGCATGTGGATGATAGAACCCAGGGATGTGGTACAGTAGTACGTAGTGTAGCTTATGTACTATTGAAATGCGTCCTTGGAGAAGATCCATTCAAATCAAGCTCTTTAAAGAACTGAGATTTATTCATCAGATGTGTAAATGAAATGTTTTATGTCTCTCAGGCCAGAAAGTGGCTTTCTCAGCCTCTCTGAATATTGAAGGAAAGATCGGACCCTTTCCGTCGTACACACCTCTGATCTACAAACGCGTCCTCACAAACATTGGAAATGCCTACAACCCACACACAGGTACTGGACCATCACTTTAAGTTGTTCTTGACCTGACTTTCTGTGTAAACTCACTAGACAAATGTCCCTCAGGTGTTTTTACTGCACCAGTAAAAGGAGTCTACGAGTTCCAGTGGCACATCGGTGTACACAATGATGTGACGGCTGCCACATTGTTCAAGAATGGACAGCACATTTATTGTGCCTTTGAGAATCAGTCCGTTGGCTTTGGGACTTCATCTCAAGGGGCTGTTCTGATTCTTCAGGCTGGAGATACAGTGGTTGTGAAGCTGATGCAGACTACAAAGGTGTTTGACAGTTACAATCATCACACCACCTTCAGTGGTCAGCTGCTTTTCACCATGTAAGAGGAAACAAGTTTTCTTCTTTTAGTCTCATAGCTTTAGAGGAGCTTAACCTGATTATCCAGAACCACTGCAGCGTGCATTTCATGATTATAAAAATGATGTGAGTCTGCATCAAATGACCTTAGCTGTATCATTAGAATTAAAAAATAAAAATCACTACAACACCATCTGAACCTTCTTTCTTATGTTTACAGTATCACTGTAGTGTGAGAAAGATTTTCTGGAAACTATTACTATTTTACTAGTTTGCTTGAATTTCTATTTATCTGACAAAAGTACAAAGAAAAGATTTGCAGTGTTTTCACTTTTTTTAAAGCAAGCAGAATTAGGAGCTTCTGGCCACAAGAGATGGCAGCAGCAGCCTCTGACAAGAAAGACGAAACAGTGTGAGCTGAATTAAATAAAAACCATCATCAACCAAAAGGGCCGATTACAGCGTTTGATAAGACGGAGCAGGAAATGCAGAAAGTCCACAACACAACACAATACAAGGTTCACTACTTACTTTCCAAGTAATAAACACATAAATAATTAAAAACATCTGCCAATGCACCTAATCAGACTGGATCACTCCCCATGCGCAGATGGTAAAAAAACACAGTAAATGTTGAAATATTAGATGTTAAGTATAGCTCGAATTTTCTCTTTTTCACTAATAAATGTTCAATATCAGAGACCTACAAGTCAGAGGTGCTCTTACTTCACTAATTTTATTGAAGATAAGATTAAAATTTTCTTAAGTAATGGAAAAATATTCAAAGACTCAGCAAGCTTTCAAAAACAGACATCATTAGAAAAGGTAGCAACAAAACACAAAGGTGCAGAACTAAATGAATTTTATTTTATTGCTGTTATTAAAACATTAAATCACTCATTGTGATTGTAATTTGATCGCTTGTTGAAACTTGAACATTGGTCATTGAAGGTTATATTTTTTGTAACTTGTTAAAACCCAAATGTTTGTCATCGCGGTTGTAGTTTGATCACTTGTAAAAGTATAGGTCACTTACATGGTGGTAATGAAGATGGAGTCCTGTAATTGTAATTCATTAATCTTACGGTTCATCACACGTAGTCATAGAAGGTGCATTCAAAGCCACATGATGGCTCTATAAAGTCTGTAGGTGGTTAAAAAATGGTTTTCTGGATCAGAACACATCAGAGGAAACTCGGAAAAGTGCAATTGTTGCATAAGTAGATCGCTCACAAGTACAACAACTTCTACTTGGTTTACCGTTACCTACAGATAATACTGACGGTTGACTTCCACACTGCATGTGACTTTCAAAAAACATTAGGGAGTTCCATGATTGATCAACAGTTGGCAGAAGGGTAGTAGTACCTGCCTTTTATTCATCATCCTTGTTCATCCTGATTGGCTAAGGAAAAATGGGTGGAGTTGGATATCACACAGAGTTACAGCAGTTACAGAAAAAACTGTAACCTGACCAGATTTTTGAGGCCATTGCGGTTTCTTACATTGGCATTTTTAAATTTATTATTTTATTTTAGTTTATTACACCCTGTAACAACATAATGTCCTATGACAGTTTCAACTCAAAAACTGAGAAATTAGAACCCTGTAAAGTTAAATTGATGGCAGAGCTGCTGGATTGGATTAGATTGAACAGGTGTATCTAATGAAGCGGCCAGCAAGTGTATAAAGCTGCTTTATGAACCATAGTGAATGTGTGAACAGTGACATTAACTATAGAAACTATACAATCAAATGATTCTATACGAGTAGAAGCATGTTAAAAATTAATTATACTTATGAAATTTGTGTAAAAGAAAAAAGGTTCTGTTCTTGTGAGAAAATATTCACCTTTATCGTTGGGAATAATTGTTTGAATTTAAGGACAGGATTTGATCAGGAGGGCCTCCCACTTTGACCGGTCACCAACCAAAGTGGCAGGTTTTATTCAACAGTTAACTTATTTCATTGTGTTTTCTGTACATTTACCTGTACTCTAATGATTTTAACTCTACTTCTAAATTCCTATATATGATTGTAGTAAGTAGAAATAGTTGAAACAACACAAAATGACACAACTTGTTCCAATAAAACTTGTTGATTGCCAGAATTATTCACAAGGTCATGACAGGTTCAAAAACTCAGGAACTTTAATGTAATCAATTGAAAAAACAAAGAACATAGTAGTATTAGAAAAAGCAGTTGTGGTGCTGTGGAGCTGACACCACATTCAGATCCAGTGTTAAACAGATGGAGCTGTGAGGCCTTAACACTGTTTGTCAGGGTGAAAAATCCCTTTATCAAAGGATTCACATAAACATGGAGGAAGAAAAGAGGAAGTACAGATAACAAGATTTTTCCAGAAAACTACAGAGACAAAAGGACTGGGTCACTTAACATTTGGACAGAAACCTGTGAGATAAAAATTACAAAAACTACCAAAACCATAGTCAAAGTTGCAGACATGTCAGAACAAAAGAACACATCACACTGCATTGTACAGAGAGCCTTTAAATCTAACTTTAAGGGAAAGAAATATTAATAACCAGATGTAAAATGATTATGTGACTGATTTATTAGCAGGTATTACAGCACAGTAAACTAACAGATCTAAGTTTTGTTTTAACAGGGTCAGAAGGAAACAAACAAAAAAGAGACTTGTTAAGCAAATACAACTTTCCATGTTCTGAGGCACGAGCATGGAGTGTGAGTGAAAATGAAAAGTCGTCAAAGTGGAAAATAAGGAGAGCAGAATGTCTCCATCTAGTGGAGAGAACTAGGAACTAGCAGCTGCCACGTTATTAGTGAATAGGCTGATAAGAGAGGGGAGGTGGGTAGAGGAGTGATTTGAGGTCAAAAGTGGTGTTTTGTCTTGATCGTAGGTTGTTTTTGTTTTGTTGATACTAAGAAAATGACAAAAGGAGACTCTGATAGTCCTGAACATCAGGTCAGTGAGCCAGGGATTAGGAGCTGAGGTCCTGAGGTCTGGAAGACAGGTGGCAGAGACTATCCAGACAGATTGAAAGTGTAGTGTGGAAGTTGTCAGTGTCTGTATTGAAGGTGGAGAAGACCTGTGGTGGGGGCAGGGTTGTAGAGACCGTGGAAGAAAACTGCTCAGGACTAAGAGGCTTGAGTTTGCAGTCGGAAGTAACAAGAAGGGTGGGAGTATTTGGAGGTCTAGAGGGAAAGACTGTGAGCAAAATGAAGATGTGATCCAATAAATGTAGGAGAGTGAATGAGATGTTGTCTGTGGTGGTCTTCCTAGGCATAATGAGGTCTGGGTAGTCACAGCTTTGTGGGCTGGGGGAGTGGGGACCAGTGTCAGAGCAAACCTGTTCAAAAGCACAAGGATGTTGTAACTTTGACAGCCCCTTTAATGGCCCCTTTATATGCCCTGCTTACCTGCTCCTCTATATCAGAAGGTCTCTCTGCCCCCGTAGGTCTAGCTCCCAGTCTTTTCTCTATTTTTTCCATGTTCTTTTCCTTATGGAATTTTTGCCTGTGTTTCCAGTGATCTCCACCTGTTCCTGGAGTCTTTGGTATGTTAGCCTGGCCTATCGTTCGGAGTCATCTTTTTTGATTCACCTGCTATATTATTCCGTCCCCTGGCTGTTTCCCCATTCAGCTAAACAGTAGGCGACTTTAATTCGGACTATTATTCTATGGATTTTGGACCGTACATTGAGAAGAGGATTTTTTTCTAAAATGGTTAATTTTATTCCTCTTCCTGCTCTACTGTCTGCCAACAAAATTGCTAAAATACTGGTCACACATGAATTTAGGATTCATGGCGTCCCTCGTGACACCCTCTCTGATCGGGCCCCCAGTTTCTGTGCTAATTTTAGATAGAATTTTTCAGGCTGCTTGGTGTATCCTCTGTTCCCAGAAAGCATCCTCCTGGTCCTGAAATAGGATCAGGGTCAATTACACACACAACTTCTAACCATCATCTGACACAAGGCTAACACCTTCCAGGTAGTTTATAACTATCAACCTCCACTGTTTGAATCTCATGATGGGGTTACATCAACCACCTTATTGTTGTCCCAAAATGATGAGAAGAGTGCTGACTTCAGGGAAGTGGGACAGCAGCAAGTCAAGTTCATCAAAGAAGTTTCCCAGCTGGTCCGGTGGTATATGTATGAGACATAAGAATCAGGTGCAGGTGAAGTGTGTGGATCACAGGTAGGTGATGTCACAGAGACAGACTGAGAATGATAAGATGGTAGAAAATGATGAGACTTAGTGGAAATTCACTCAGTGTAAATAAAGAAATAAAGCAAGGTGGTGAAACAAAAATGGATAGAGTGATTTTGGACAAACAGAAGGCTGTAGCTCTGTTGCTAAGGCAGTCAACCACAGAACACAGGGTCAGTGGTTCATAAAGCGCTTTGAATAAAAGCACTATAAAAGCAGAGCATTTAACATTGACCATTTTTTGGTAGGAAACAGGCACCATCAGACAGCAGTGATGTGTCTTACTCCAAAATGTTGAAATCTCTTCTCCAGGAAACGATAAACATGAAGTAAGTTAGAAGAACACTTCCCAGACAAAAAAAGAGTTTTTAACATCTGCCACATATGACAACAGAATCAAGGACGAGTCTGCTCATCATCTGTGGTGTTATCAAAACATGGTATGCATAGAAACAGACCTGACCTATAAGACAATGGACCCAGGTCTTGATACTTTCACCTTATCTGTTAAAAGTGTCCTTAAACCTAAAGGGAAGCTGAATTAACCAATGCTTTTTAAAGGAAAAAATGTTTCTGAGATATTTAAGGTTTGGAAACTAATATTATTAAGCTTAGAACCATTGGGCATCACTGCAGTCTGCACTGCATTTGTCTCCAGTGACTGAATGACCATTGAAAACACCTGTGGCTCTGATGTGGTCACTCCTCCTGCATCAACCGCGTCAACCCCCAACGACATCCACAGGTATGAACAGTCTGAGAAATTTACAAAATCTGATGTTACTAACAGACAAAATGCTGCGCTTATGACCTCACATTTTTTACCCAGAGAATCGTATCATTTTAATGACTGTTATGATCTTAACTATACTGTTCTTTGCCCAATAGAAATTATGTATTTTCTCCGACCACCTAAACTATTTAAACCAAAAATGAACACAAGGAGAGTTAATCATATTAACCTAATAAAAGTTAAGACTACTTCTCATACAGAACCAAAACCCAAAACAATTAAATGTGCATTATTAAATATCAGATCTCTCTCTCTCTCTCGTCTAAATCCCTGTTGGTAAATGACTTGATAAACGATCATCAAATTGACGGTGAAGATTCGCATCCAGGTTTGGTTATCTGGAGATTGAATCATGTCAACTGAACTTCTTCCTTCATGGTTGGTTATAGTGGGTGAGTTTAACATTCATGTATATGCTGACAGTAACTGCCTGAGCACTGCGTTTAATTCATTATTAGATTCAAGTGGTTTTTCCCAAAATGTAAATAAACCCACTCACTGTTTTAGCCACAGCTTAGACCTTGTCCTTACGTATGGAATTGAAACTGATAATTTAATAGTATTTCCTCATCATTCTCTTCTGTCTGAACATTTTCTAATAACATTTAAATTGACAATAATGGAATATACAGCAGTTAGTGTCATGATCCGGCTCTGTAGCTCCACTTCCTGTTCTGGACTTTTATTTTGTAGCCCTGTACCCAGTTCACTCTTCCAGCTTCTATACTCATCACTGACCATTATTGTTTACACCTGTTCCCCTGCTTATTTAGACTCAGCTCTCCTGTAAGTTCCCTGTCAGATCTTCATC
Organism: Channa argus; assembly: GCF_033026475.1. Classification (NCBI taxonomy): domain Eukaryota; kingdom Metazoa; phylum Chordata; class Actinopteri; order Anabantiformes; family Channidae; genus Channa; species Channa argus. The sequence continues at coordinate 13,466,364 of NC_090218.1, forward strand.
TTTTCTCCCTAGTGGAACAGCCTGCCTTGTGTTTTGCCTGTCTCATGTTATTTGGCCTAATGACTCTTACTATTAAAAACTCTCACTGTTCACTGTTTGTCTGAGGTTTGGTGGTTGTATTCCTTATAATTGTTTTTTAATTAAGCAGCGTGTCTGTCAAACAGTCTATCCTGTCTGAGAGCTACATCCCTGTACCACCTTCTTCTGACTCTTTAGATGCCTGCTGTCTAGACCCAACACATACTAACACATTTTCTAGCCTGTTATCACGACAGTGATGGTCATATTACAAGTGAAAGCCACACACACTATTTACCCTCAGTATGATGATCTGTTCACACTGTGTCTTAAACATAAGAAGATATGATCTAAGACACTTCCTCTCAAACAGTTTGCTCACATCTTTAACATCCTGTTGAGCTGGCAGATATGGCCAAATCGAGGTACAATACATTGTCAGTTATGTCATGTTGTATATTTATACATATACATGTGGACAAATTACTGCACACATTGGAAGGATTCCCAAAGAATTTAAAGCTAAAATAAATGTCTTTAATTTCAGAACAAGCAGCAAAACTGAAAGAACTGGAGGGACTGAAGGCCAAGGTGGAGAGGCAGAAGACTGAAGTGGCCAAACTGAGGAAGCTGCTGAAAGGTTCTTTCTTTAGTCTTTAAAACAGAAAGACATGGAAACTATTAAAAATAGGAAATGTCCACAGACATTTTGTTAATCCAGAGGGAAATGATAGAAATCCAGCAGCTAATAGAGAAGTGACGGTGCTCAGCTGAGCTTCGTCCTTCAGTGTTGGTTTCTGACACTTAATTAAACTTTATTCAATCGCACTATAAAACAGAACTGACATCACAAAGCAATAATAACATTGTTGATTACTGACATATTCCAGATGTTTTATTTTTACTTTCAACAAAAGTCCATACCTCCTCAGAAGAATCATTGATTTGTGCTGTGTTGGTTTCTTACACTTTATCTGTGGGTTAAGTTTTGAGGTACTAAATACAATTGACTAATTAATGATGTGTGTTGTGATGGATTAAAAACTCCACATGTACAAACTGCAGTATTAGTGATGTTTACACATTAATGCAACAGAACTTGTAATTATGTAAGAATTAATTATTGCCAATAGTTAAGTAAAGTGTGGCAGATACAACACACTTCTAAAGAACAAATTATTTTACCATTAAGTAAACCATCAATCCAACCATTAACATTAACAATTTACTCCACCATTAGTGGAGTAAATGTAGAGTGGGCAGCACAGTGGTGAGGTGGTAAGACCTGCAACTTCACAGGTTGAAGGTCCCCAGTTTGAATCCCTGGCCATCTGCAGCCTTTCTGTATGAATTGAGCATGTTCTCCCCTGTGTTTGTGAGGGTTTCCTCCAGTTTCCTCCCACAGTCCAAACACAAGCATGTTGAGTTAATTTGTTTCTCATTTGTTGGTTACCTTGTTAGGCTTCTTTTTCAATGAAAATATTAGTTTTAATGTTTTAGGTGTGGGCCTTTTGGGGCTTTTTTTTCTCAGCATACCACTCGATCTTAAACATTGTAAAATGAACCTCAATAGAAAAATATAAATAAATACAAAATTGTTTTGTTACCTTACCATTATTGAGGGATGTTAGAACACATCACTTTAATAATTTTGTTCAGTTTAATTATTTTTTTAATATTTTTAACAATAGTAACATCTATGGTGTTACGGATCAGTTTTGACTCATATACATTTACTTCAAGGAAAAGCCAAAAAATAAAATTATTTCACTAAAACTTCACTAAAAGTTTCCTCCTGAGAAGCTCTTGTCCAAGGTCATAGCTGGTAAATTGTCACAAAAAATTGTCACAAGTGATATTGTTACCTGGCAGTCCAGTAGTCATGTCGAGGACCACATGTTTTCCTGCGACTTTGCCTGTGTAAATCTGTAAATTCCAGGCATAGCTTGTTTTTTGAATCACAGGCTGCCCAGATTTTTATACCATAAGTGACATTGTTGACCGAAAAATATTTCTGCCTGTTGATGCATCCCAGAGACTATCAGTGGACTCATTGCAGGATCTGTACACTCCAGCAAGAAGACGAACACCAATGTAAGCATCTAGGTGTTCCTCATCAATGTCTTTCCACGTGTCACCATGGACTTTTTTTCCTCCAAGGTTTGTCAAAGCAAGAATGACTCTTTTTAGTGACAATGGCATAAAAAGCTCAAAACATGTCTTGATGTCACTGACTCTCATCACAGCAAACCTTGTGATTCCAGGGGTCATTTTGATGACATTTGCAGCAGCTGCCCTGCCATGTGAATCATCAGGTACTGACTTCCAAAAGATTTTACCATCTTTGGACTTGAATCTTTCAGCAAATTCTTCAATGGTGTCCTCCTCATCAGGCTCATCAGATGTGTCTGTCTCTTCTGGATGAAACTCCACATTGTCTTCCTCCTCAGAAACCTGCTCATCCATGTCGCTTTGTTCTTCTGTGTTTACTTCCTCATTTTCACCAAAAATACTACCCAAAACTTGGCTCATTGAAAATCTTTCTCATTTTTGAAGCTGTAAATTGGAGATGTGAACTCTGCAAGTAGAGTATAATAAGAGTATATTATAATTTAGTTAAAAGTTTTTAATTTTTTTTATTTTGTTCAAATAGAGGTTACTGACAATGTCAAAAAGCCTTGATGTAATAAACAAATGTATATGGTTCTTTTATGCATTTAAAACTGAAAATGGGTCGGTGCCGACCCTAACACAAGACGAAGGCTAGGGTGGACCACACCTCTCATCAAATTACAGCTGAGCACAGGTGTATGTAGTTTTCTAGAGTAGTTAAACTAAATTCTACCAGAATAATCCTCAGGTGTGTTCCACATATGTGAATGTGTGTGGGCTGCATTCAGAGATATTAGGTGCACCTAGGTACTTGGAAGACAGGCAAGTTGGCCAGCTGCTCCTCTTTCTGTTTCCTCCTGAGATATTAACCAATCAGCTTGTTTGTGAGGTGTAAATGTCGAGGCCTCCTACATCTCCCTTCTCTGTGTAGCTCCACATAACCACGTATCCACAGACATTTGTCTTAAAAACGCAAACAGTGAAAAAAGAGACTTCCAGTTTACCGCAGATCAATAACAGAAAAAAACTACCAATAACAAAGAACCTGCACACGAGTAGCATTAGGAAATGTCTGTTATGTTACAAAGCTGCTTTATGCTGCATCATTTTATGATTTTTTTGTACAAATATATTGGAACAATCACCACAGACAGTGAACTTTAAAAAGTTCTTTATTGTCTTTGTGTAGCTGTAAATGCAAAGCAGAAAGTACTGGAGGGCCAGAAGGCTGAGGTGGATGCTCAGAAGAAAGAGTTGGAGAAGCTGAAGAATCACATTGAGAATCAGAAGAAGGAGTTGGACAAATTGAAGAAACATCAACAAGGCAATTTATACTGGTGTGTCCGCTGAAGAGTTAAGCATATTCACAGGATCATTTCTTTGTCCCTCTGTGTTTAATTTTATTTTAGCTTTTATGGCAGGTACAGTTTGATGGTTGTTCTCTGTCCATTGTCCTTGGTCAAACCCAGAAGGGAAATATGTATAAGAAACTGAAAACACACCCACAGCAGATTTCAGTCGTTGTAAAACCCAGTTTTCCTTGGAGAAGATCTATTAAAAACAAGCTCTTTTAAGTCTGAAGAACTGAGATTTGTTCATCATTGAAGGCTTTATTAGGCTTTAAATTAACTGTTCTGTGTCTCTCAGGCCAGAAAGTGGCTTTCTCAGCCTCTCTGAATATTGAAGGAAACATCGGACTCTTTTCGTCGTACGCACCTCTGATCTACAAACACGTCCTCACAAACATTGGAAATGCCTACAACCCACAAACAGGTACTGGACCATCACTTTGACTTGTTCTTGACCTGACTTTCTGTGTAAACTCACTAAGACAAATGTCCCTCAGGTGTTTTCACTGCACCAGAGAAAGGAGTCTACGAGTACGAGTGGCACATTGGTGTATACAATGATGTGTCGGCTGCCACATTGTTCAAGAACGGACAGCACGTTTTTTGTGCTTTTGAGAATCAGTCCGTTGGCTTTGGGACTTCATCTCAAGGTGTTATTCTGGTTCTGTATCCTATAGATACTGTGGTTATCAGTCTGATGCCGACCGCGAAGCTGTTTGACACTTACAATCATCACACCGCCTTTAGTGGTCACTTCCTTTCTTACCATGTAAGAGGAAACAACTGCTCTTCTGTGTTTTTATAGCTTCAGAGGAGCTTAACCTGATTATCCAGAATCACTGCAGTGTGCCTCTTAGTTTCCTTTAACAATTAGTTTAAAATGAAAGTGAATCTGCAAATGACCTTTTACTCTTGTTTTGTTTGTTTTCCTGTCATTAGTTTGTTTGAGCTGTATCATTAGATTTAACCCCTTCAGTTAAGTGGAGCAAAACCATTTTTACTGTGCTGATATTTGCTCTAAGCTAGTACAGAAATTAGTCTTAAAAACAACTCATGTTTTCATTAGAAATGTTTTGTCCATTACAATGCATGTTACGACTAAACAAGCATAAAACACCAGTCTTACTTAGCAATTATGATGTTGGGTGGGTTCAAACAAAAGATGCTAAATTTGTTCCAGATCCGGATGTCTATACCTGGAAATAAAATCTGAATGTTAATCTCTTGTCTCATATTCATCTTTTGATGTCAAACCCAAATGTTTTCTGTCTACAGAAAAAATAAAAGAATCAGTCTCCCTATTCCAATACTTTTGGAGGGGAGTTTATCCTCACTGCACTCCATGCAGCTATCATTGCCATCCATTTAATCTAACTCATTATACGAATTGTGAAGGCAATCTAATTCCCAGATCTTCTGTTGAAACCATTTATTAATTTCTTGCCATTTAATGGCAATTTTCAGGGAATGATCTAGTTACAACAAGAAATAAGGAAATTTACTACCATCTGAATTTAGGCTACAGAGAAATGTCTATTCAGCTGTTTGATTACCTGAATGCTGCGTGACAGACAATAATGGTGCTTCACAAAAACATGATGGTCAGCAAAAACTACAGTATAGTCATTTCAAAATGTCTTTCTGTAAAATTTTTGTGACAGGCCTATTTCCAGGTTATTGCATTGCAATTACTTCAAATGGCATTTGAGACTGAGTGTATACACAAAATTCAATCTGCTAAAGTAGCTAATGTGAGTGAATGTGTGACCCCCTGCCGAAATCCACCCACACGGTGGGTGTTAATGTCAAGCTCTGCTAGTACTTCAAGTGGCCAATGGGCAAAACTGGCTGAAGGGATAAAGTAAATATCCTGTCAAATGTGACTGTGTAGCAAAAAAATCTAATGCTTAACACAAGCAGTGACTTGTGCTGTTGGGCCTCCACTGCATCTTGTCTCCTGATTGGCTCCAGTAGCAGCATGTCTCTAGAGAAACCAGAGCTTTATTAAGTGTCTACATCTCAGAGAATAACCTTCCTTTTCTCCAGACAAATATAGACTGATATAGAACTTAAACTATATTGCATATTTTTCTATATAAAAACTTCCTAAACTCTGCACCCTCAGCCGTCTCATTCCCAATATTCCTAAAAATGCTAAAAACAGAAATCTCCCACACCTTCCTATGTACTTAAATATTTATAAATTAAAAAATACCATCTGCTCTTTCTTGCACTTGAATCTCATGAAGTGGAAATACTTCTTCTGATAGAGAAAAAACATCAAAGTAAAGTCTTTAGATTTTTGCTGCCTTTACCTCACATGTAACTCACATTATATAAAAACGTCTGCAAAATAACAAAATGTAACTGTCTTGTATCTGAAAAATGAAAAGCATCAAATTTTTAAAAACCTTTAGCATGACTTGATTATTTAAAATGTTCTTCCTATTGTAAACATTGATAAAGGATTTTGAATTTATTAGGCTACATTTTCTGACACAGTAACTAAATAGTTCACATATCAACATGTTTTCTTATGCAGTTTAACTGCAGTTTCCATCAGTACTGTACACTTTGCAATAAAGTGACCCTAGTTTCAGTTTTGAAAAGATAAAAAACATCTAATGAGAATTTTTCCATATTTTTAAAATGAATGAGCTGTCCAAAACATTAGAACCACCTCTTTTTATAATGCAATCCCATACGACTCGACTAACCACTTTACCCTTTGTTTATTATTAAGGCCAGAATTATCACCTTTGTGACAGTTTTAATTTAAAACCTGGGAAATTATAACTTTGTAAAAGTAGAATTCATGGCAGAGCTGTTGTATTGGATTGGGTTAGATTGTACAGGTGGTCATAATGTTTTGGCTGATCGGTGAATATAACCATTTGCAAACAGAGTCTGAACATAAGGCAGCTAGTCTGATCTGAGTGGTATTTTTTCATTTTTCTGTGGCCTCCTATAGTATTTATAGAGGTGAGCAAAGGTTATTAGCATCTTTGAATTGTTTTAATAAATCTGTTTTGCTTAAAGCAGCAGGTTCCCCCTGTTTATAAACAAAGTTCTTTTCCTATATGCTGGACTGAACACATTTAGTCACCTATGGTTTTGTTGTTAGGTTTAAAAAAAATCCAGCACATTACATCAGCAAGATAAACTGACCGCAAACTTTAAACTCACACACGCTCATTCTTCTGTTTGGTCGTTTTATATCCTTTATCTTTTATACTTCACAACCATTTTATATATAATTAATCAATAATTTACTAAATTCAAATCTGTATTAACTGATATCCAGTGCAGAAGATGAGAATGTGCTGTCTAACTCTCAGTAACTGCCCTATGATCAATTGTTTTCTGATGTAAAACCTTGTTGTAACACTGGGTAGTGCCTGCAAATTGTGCAGTGCTTTTTATTAAAGAACATTTTAGTAAAGAGCACTTTATTTCATAAATTATTAAGTTAACTGATTAGTTGGTATTAATATTGTCTACTATAAGTTAAGGTAATTGCTTAAAATCTGGATTTCTAACTACATTATACATTTTAGTCAGGACAGTGGCAAGCACAGTGCTCAGGTTTTCTCAAGCTGATAATCAATTCAGTTCAATTCAACTTTATTTATATAGTGCCATTTCACAACAAAGTCATCACAAGGCACTTTACAGAACAAAGTCAAGACTATAAAGATGTATAGAGAGAACCCAACAATTCCCCCTTGAGCAAGCGATAGGCGACAGTGCAGTGGAAAAACTCCCTTTAACAGAAGAAACCCCCAGCAGAACCTTGACTGGTTGGGGTGAGTGGAAAGTGAAGAGAGAAAAGAAAAAAAGCAACAAAAGCAACAACAAAACATCGGGTAGCTTTGTAGGACCAGTACCTGCAAATTGGAAAACACACAGCTTACAAGCCGGGGAAACCTGCAGAAAGGGACGGAGAGACAGAGACAGAGAAGGAGAAAGACACAGAGTTGTCACAGTGGTGACAATTGTTAATGGAAAGTCCAGTACATGGAGTGTGTACTTTTTATTTGGTGTATTAAAATCTGCTGAGCTATGTTACATGTGTAGCTATATGCCTCTAACAGCCTGAGTTATTATTAATCAATTGAAAGTGCAATGTGCAATGTGAGCGTAGTGAATAGGCACAGTCCATTAAGGAAAATCGATATCCTTCTGTCTCTCTCTGACTCCGAGATTGTTTCTGGGAAATGGTGTAAACACAGAGCATCAATCTTCTCTGCTTACATCAGCATCTGTTTCCTCTTCTGATAATTAAGTACACAGCTTCTGAAAGCCTATAATATCAATTTAGGGCTCCCTGGAGAGCTGATAGTTTGTGATTTTTCATAATTTGCCATTTTGCCTATTTCAAAAGAAATTTAAAATACTGTGGAGCATAGCCCCTATACTACATAGATTTATAAAATACATTAATTTTGTTGTGTTTAAGTTTGTTCAGACTTAAGTCTGTCTGAACAGGCATAATATATTGTGTGTATATGTATTTATGTATATAAGCACAGGTCCTCTACCAGCCGTTGCAATTTCTCCAGCTTCTCGTGGTCGTTTTTGCTGATGTTATTATGGCTTGGGATTGCTACACCACAGCCTTGTTTTTCTGTTTCTCCACAACTACTATTTCAGGTTGGTTGGCCATTACCACTTTGTCAATCTGTTTCTGGAAGTCCCACAGGTTCGTAGCTCTGATATTCTCAACCACCATTGGGGTGTTTCAAATGTTGACTTTGGGACTTCCAACCTGTACTTGGCACAGATGTTTCTGTACACTAACCAATTGGTTATTGCGTTACATGTTTGCCCTGCCTGCTAGCATCTAGCACCCAGCTGTTATTTGTTGGATTTTCTCATGGGCATCTTCGCACAGCCTGCACCTGGAGTCTTGCCTGGTATGGTACTTAGGGCCTGCTCCTGTGCTGCTAGGAACAGCACCTCTGTGATGTCTTTCAGTCCAGCTTTTTCCAGCCACTGATAGGATTTTTCGATATCACCCACTTCTTCTATCTGACGGTGGTACATACCGTGAGGGGTCTTCCTAATGCATTCATGGATCTTGGTTGTTTCATTCTGGATAATGGTTCTGACACTCATTAATCCTCGGCCTCCTTCCTTCCACTTAGTGTACAGTCTCAGGATGCTGGATTTGGGGTGAAATCCTAAATGCATTGTAAGAAGCTTCCTTGTCTTTATGTCAGTGGCCTCCATCTCCTCTTTTGGCCAGTTTATTATGCCAGCGGGGTACCTGATGACCGAAAGGGGCATAGGGATTAATCGCCTGAACTTTGTTCTTCCCATTCAGCTGACTTCTCAGGACTTGCCTTACTCTTTGTAGGTACTTGGTGGTAGCTGCTTTCCTTGTGGCCTCCTAATGGTTTCCATTTGCCTGTGGATCCCAAGGTATTTGTAGCTATCCTCAACATCTGCTATCTTTCCTTCTGGTAGTAAACTCCCCTCAATTCTGACTACCTTTCCTCTCCTTGTTACCATCTGACCACACTTACCTAGTCTGAATGACATTCCGATGTCCTGGCTGTATAACCTGATGGTATGGATCAGTGAGTCGATGTCTTGTTCACTCTGTGGCTGATGGTTGCTCCATTCCGTAGTCGGTACACTACTGCTGATGATCTGGCTGAGGGGGTTCAGACTTGTGCAGAACAGGACCTGTGCATTTGGCTTGAAGTTGGCCTCTAGGCTTGTTTTTCATTTCCCCATTGAGTTCTCAGTGAAGGCTCCTAGAGTCCTGTTGAACTTGTACAGTTCCAAGCATTCCAGAATCCATGTGTGATGCATTGAGTCATAGGCTTCCTTATAGTCAATCCAGGTAGTGCACAGGTTGGTATGTCTTGCAGTCTTGTGTGACTGCTTTATCTACCATTAGCTGGTCCTTAGCTCCTCTTGCTTTACTACCAATTCCTTTCTGGGCTCTGCTCATGTATTGATCCATGTGCCTGCTCATCTTAGCAGGCACATCTTGGATGGGACTGGCCCCTTCTGGGGGTCATTCAGGATCGGGACTGTGTGGCCTTCAGCTAACCAGTGAGGGTGGGTCCCATCCACTGGTAGGTTGTTCATGGAGTGAGGTTAGCTTCTTTAACTAGTAGGCATGGATCATGTCAGGGCCTGGGGCTGTCTAGTTCCTCATACTTGAGAATGTCCAGTAATGGCTGTCGGTTGTATGTTAGCAGTGCATTTGTGCACTGCAGAAAAAACAAGAAACACACAAAAAAGAAGAAAAATCCGACATTTGAGCGCGGAGCGAGCAAACACGTCTGCCTCGGGGGGCGCCATGTTGTTTATACAGGTGTACCTAACATAGTGGCCATTTAGTGTATATTGGTCAGTGTTCTTTGTGTCCAGCTTATCCCATACAAGCTTAATGTGGTTCAGATCTAGTGATTGAGCTGGCCAAGCCAACACAGTGAATATTTTAGCCGCTACTTTCTTCTCTAGAGAAGTCTTATACAACCAGGAAGAATGTTTGAGGTCATTGTCTTGCTGAAAAATAATGTTATCCCCAGTGAGTTATTGCCCAGAGGGAATGGCATGTTTATTGAGGATGGAGTATTTATCGATGCTGACTTGAGGAGGCTTTGGATATGATGCAGATTACCCACTCTCCATTGCCAAAGTATTACCTCTTTCTCTTTCGATCCTTCCCTGAATCAAGACTATTTCTGTGAAATCACATGGCCTCAGGGCCAATCCCTTTGAGTAAAAAGCATTCTCTGCTCTTTCTGCCTTCACAACATCACAGAGCTTCCTGAGACCAACAGCACAGGTAAGATCACATTGCTGTGGTGGATGTTGCTTTATGTTTTGGGGAGCATTACTAATTAATGGTAACAGTTATCAATGATGGTTGAAACTGTTTTATGATCAGAAGCTTTTTTCACTTTTTTCTCTAAACTCCTCATGTTGGACCATCACATAGTGACAATAACAGCCTCACTAACAGCTCTGTCATTTTAAGAGTAAAACAGATAAAACCAGCTGTCGCTGTAGCTCGTTTGGTAAGAGAGTCATCCACGGACCACAGGGTCAGTGGTTTAACTACAGATGTCTTTGCTGACTCCTAGCTTCTATGCTGCTGTTAATGTTCAGCTCAATAGAGCAGCTTTTCGCTTAGCTTCATAAATGGGGAGCTAATACGTATCTTGGCACTGTGTTAGACCATAAGCTGAAGTACCGAATGCATCTATAGAGAAAAATCATGTGAAAAACTACCCCCTTAATCTACTTTGTTTTATCATCATGATAATATAATAATGTAATATTTAATGCAAGCTTTTACAAATGTTTCTTCATCACCAATGATTACAGTTAATTTTTATTTAATTTATCAAGGGGGTGTAAGCTTATCAAACAAGATTTAGCTCAAACCAACAAGTGTTGGAGACTGCAGTTTTAATGTGTGCCATTTATTGTACTACTGAGCATGCTCACTGACTCTATTTATGCATTTTCTTAAATCAACCTCGTCCTTTTCTGAATTGGTGGTCCCCCAATTGAAGGATACCACAGCATCCTCAGTGATTAGACTGTCCATAAGAAGAAGAGGACAATGGCAGGTTGGTCATAATGTTTACTGCGTTCTTTCAATGTAAGCAGGTTAATGAAGTTTGTAACGTCTTTGCTTTTCGGCTGTTCAGCCTACACAATCTGATCAACACATACATTCACTGAGTCTCCATCACCTATTGATCAGCAACAATGAGTGGGTTTGGTCCCTCAGGCTGCAAACAGACTGCACAGACCTGAAGGTTGTTTGCAGTTTGAGTATGTAGACCCTTTTCTGGGCTAAGGAAGATTTGTACTAATTTTCTCTCATCAGTAAGAGTAGAAAGTCTGGCACAGAATGAATTTCTTCAAAATCTCACAATCACTTGTAGGAATCTCTCTGAAAGTTAACTAAAAAAATCCAGCCTTAGATATTTACTTATGTTTGAGCCCCTGTGATTTTCAGCAGAACTACTCTCAGGAAACAGAAATGTGTGTTTTATGACACCCAGAGATGTAAAGTACAGATTGTAGTGCTGTACAGATGGAGCAGCTAAAAAAAAAAATCCTTTCTGCTTGTTCTCACACTTTCTTGATAGGACTTTGTTTTGATGCTCTGTCCTTGACTTAGATTCTTGCTTGCCTTGGACCTCACTTGTAAGTCGCTTTAGATAAAACCGTCTGCTAATGACTAAATATAAAAAATGTATAACAGCTGTGTGATTCTTGTGATTCTGTTTAGATGTGTTACATATCCCATATAATTCCATATAATAATTATAATAACAGAAATTAGCTCCATACTCAGTTTGAGGCTCTGCCATGAAAAAGTCCCTCTCTTTAATTAATCAACAGACTCCAGTCGTAATTCTTGGAAGATTTAAGCAGGAAATGTGAGCACTGAAGCTTGTACAGAGAACCGCTTCGCCCTAACAGGCAACAGTTGAAGGGGGGCTGCTGATAAAAAGCTGAGAACTCCATAAAATTCAGCTGATAGCCTCCTGACAAGTGGGGACAGCATTTCTGAGTTTTTCTGACAGCTTGTACATTTACAAAGTGGAAAATAAAAAGGAAGAAAGCTTTATTTATAGGCACACAGATAGGAAACAGATTGTGCTTTACTATATTTATCATCTAAGCTTCATCAAACTGATGTGTACATGTACAATAGTCAAGTCGCAGATCGTGGAATGACAAGAAAAGCAAAGGAACTCACATGCCAACCTACAACTTTTTTGTTACATGATATAAAAAAAAAAACTCACACAGTTCTCATTTTCCATGGCTAATGTGACAGAGATTTTTAATCACATTTTGCTCTTTATGACATCACTAATGTGTTTGTGAAATTCTCCAACAGAGTCAAAGGAACAAGACATCAGGATTGTTCTTGTTGGAAAAACTGGAGTTGGAAAGAGTGCAACAGGAAACACCATCTTAGGAAGAAAAGTTTTTAAGTCTTCCGTATGTTCTTCCTCTGTGACAACCGAGTGTCAGAAGGAAACAGGAGAGTTTGATGGTCTAAGTCTGGCTGTTGTTGATTCTCCAGGTCTGTTTGACACCAGTGTTAAACAGGACATAGTGAGGAAAGAGATCGCTAAATCCATCTCGTTTGCTGCTCCTGGTCCTCATGCGTTCCTTGTTGTGATCCATGTGGGCAGATTTACAGAAGAAGAACAGGAAACAGTGAAAATCATTCAGATGCTGTTTGGGGAAAACTCTGCACGTTACACTATGGCCGTGTTCACCCGTGGAGATGATCTGGAGGCTGATGAAGTCTCTATAGGTGAATTCGTTAAACAAAATCAAGCTCTCCATGACTTCATCAAGCAGTGTCATGGAGGATATTATGTTTTAAACAACAGAGACAAGGATCCATCTCAGGTCAGAAAGCTACTGAACAACATCAACAAAATGGTTGTGAAAAATGGAGGGAAATACTACACCAATGAGATGCTTGAACAGGCTGAGAGAGCCATAAGAGAAGAAATGGAACGTCTTCAGAAAGAAAATCCAGATATGAAGCACGAAGAAGCAAGAAAACTGGCGGAGGGGGACAACTCCTTTATTCGATATGTTCAACGAGGGGCTCTTATGGGAGAGTGTTTTGGTCCACTGGGTGCTGCAGTGGGTGCCACATTGGGAGCTATAACTGCGTTAATCCAAGGAAAGCAATGTGTCATACAGTGATATTGATTATTATTGATCTTAATCAACATTAAAATGTATCTACAAGTAAAATAATGGAAACTGTGGAACTGTATCCTGTATTTGAATCCTTTCCACAAAATGTATCACATTTAGCAGCAGCTTGTTTTCTCTTTCATCTTAATTAGATCAATGATTATTAAATATTGATCATGTGATTAAGAAATGATAAATATTGTAATGTGTGAAGAGAAAGCTGTAACAGACAGACTGCAGTGGATGAGATGAATGGATTAGGCCTCTTTGTTTCTGCTGTCAGAGGAAATGTTGGAAAGAAGGAAACTGAAGCCTGGAATCAACAAGGATAGTACATTTAATAAATACTAATATGTCTAATCATCACCTGTGTCTTTACTGGTTTTTATTCAACTGGTGAATTTCCTGTTGGGCTGAATAAAGTATCTTGATCTGTTTGCCTTTTAATTTTTAGGTTTCACGAGACATCCGTTTCCTCTGAGCATCATCTGATTATGCAGCGATGTCTGTTTCTGATGATGGAGTCTCAGCTGTCAGTCATAATTTAGAGTTACTGTGGGGATGTTTGGAGGTTATATTTTCCTATTTATGGACAAAAAAAATCTTTCATGAAGATGTGTGTGTGTGTGTGTGTGTGTGTGTATATATATATATATATATATATATATATATATACACATACATATATATATATATATACATATATATACATATATACATATATATATATATATATATATATATATATATATATATATATATATATATATATATATATATATATATATATATATATATATATATATATATATATATTATATGGATAAGTTTGCATGCCATTTGACTGAAAATGCTTAAAGGGTGCAAATATAAGCCTAACATAGCAATGTTGCACACTCAACTGGTACAGATGTTTTTTTCATCATTTGAAGTAACAAGGGATGTATAAATTAAGCAGCAACAGTGGCTGAGCAATTTAGTAAAATGAATGCAAAGACAGAAAACATGATTTGACAATGATGGTTGAACCATGTTAGATGGATATTATCATGCACCATTTTTCTATAAGAACCACTGACTGTAGCATCAGGTCCATTCAACATGTTTGCAATGAATATGCAAATATAAAATTTATTAAATTTACTTTTTTCTTTTGCTGCTTCACGCCCTCTGCTCCTGTGGTCTATCTCATGTTATATGTCAATAAAAGCAATTATACAAAGAAACACAGTTTTTTTATATATATATAATCAAATAAAAAGAAAAAACCCTCTGCAGACATAAATGAGGGGGGTTTTGAATCCTATGCAGCAACTGTCATACACCCATGCGTGGAATGGGCGCTGGTTGGTGTCACATCGTTGACATTTGGTGTCATAAATGAATCCGATATCCAAATTAACTTTTACTGGGTTAATTAGTACTGCAGCCTTGTACATACAATGACATTTGTATGGCATAAGGTGGTACTCCAAGAATTTCTTCAAGGTTGGCAGGTCTGGAAAATGGCCCTAGGAACAATTTGGGTCACCTCTGCTCTAACTTTATCACAAAATTGTGTGTTCAGGTCAGATCCCACAATAAGAGGGTGATTGAGAAATCAAGTTTTCAGAGTGTTAAAAAATTGAGATAAGATATGATTGTGTGTGTTGGACTGAAGCCTGACAGCGATCTTTGTGCTGCACTACAGTATAAAGGTCTCATAGGTTTGCAGAGGATACAGTCGAGCTGTGTTAAAATGAATGTGTCTCCACAGATCAGCCCATCATGGATGCAGGGTCAGATCAGCAGGATATCCACATTGTGCCAAGAGAGATAGCCGGCTCACTGGCTAGACTGAAGGTGGACCTAACGGTTTTACAAGGAGAGAATCAAGGTACAGTATAAGTTCTGTTCTGAGAGAAGTAACAGCATTACAGCAAGTAACAGCATTAGACAAAACACGTCCAACAGAATCACATATGGATTTAGGCATGAGACACATGGGCAGCATGTGGGGAGTGGCACAACGTCCCCCATAGAACGGGGTCAACCTGGTTCTAGAAAGAGTGGAGACACCACATTCCTTTGTCTGTGGAACAACACAACACTGTTTGACAATACAAGTCACCATACCACCTTCAGTGGTCACCTGCTCTTCCCCATGTGAAGAGGACACTGTCTTCAGCTTTAATCTACACACAACTTAAAGTCCTTTTATCTTGGTTGACTTCATGTATTTTTTCTTTAAAATGATCATTTGTCAAATGTGTCATTTGAGTAAAAGAATAAACACATAATTGCAGCATTTTTCTCTCTGGACATTTGTACATCAGTTAGTTTCAAATTTCAACATTCACACGTTGAAACAAGAAAACCAGATTTGATGACCTCGTCTTCTGCCCAGTTCAGGTGTGGTGGTTTTGGTACTGGGTGTAAAAGAGTAGAGGCAATTTGTGATGAAGGGGTGGCTACAATCTGATGATGTGTGGGCCCCCAGAACCATGTGGTTTTACCTACAGCATGTTGTTTGTATTGACAGGTTTGTGAAACATGTTTGTGCGAAAAGACGCTGGAGAAGAACCAGGCAGACTCACACTGAGCTGGGGAAGAATATGGTTGACTATTCTCTAACAGCCTCACCAGTAATGGGCTATGATGCTTTACCCTAAAACTAGAATCTGCTGCAGCTTGAGATGTGAGGACACAGTTGGACTGGGTTTAAAAATCAGATCGTTACTTTTGACCAGACAGGCGCCTTCATTAAATGTACCTACTACCAAGGGTACAATACAACCATGTACATTTACTTGATTAGGCTACTGTACTGTAAGTTTTAGGTAACGTTACTATGTGTGACTATTGTACGGTGGCCCTGAGAGCTCACAGCTCTGCAATTTGAGAAAACACAAAAAAATTAAAAACAATATTATTTAACAACACAGATGCAGCAAAACTGCTGCATAAAACCACAACACAAGCAAATGAAGTACTGCATTGCAAGGAGAACAGATTCTGCTGGGAGCAACTAAATATCCTGTCAACCATGTCAACTATGTACATTTTACATTTAGTCAGCTAATTATGTTAACAGGATAATTATCAAAACGCTAGCAGTAGGTTAACAGGGGTCATCAGCAACATAGTAAAAAACATTAAAAACTCACA
Organism: Channa argus; assembly: GCF_033026475.1. Classification (NCBI taxonomy): domain Eukaryota; kingdom Metazoa; phylum Chordata; class Actinopteri; order Anabantiformes; family Channidae; genus Channa; species Channa argus. The sequence continues at coordinate 13,482,701 of NC_090218.1, forward strand.
TGTTACTAGCTCACATCCCTACCCACTGAGGGGGAGAAGCTCTGGTAAAGTTGTGAATCTGAAATTATGACAACAATTGTGTCCCAGTTGGGTCTGTAACTTTTAGTGTCCCCAAGAACCATTGTAGACAATTGTCATAGCAATGTTTCTGGGGCCACTAAAAACTGACAGACATTTACGTTTGTAGTAGTGATGGCGAGATGAAGCTTTATGAAGCACTGAAGTTTTTTATGAAATTGGTTCACTCAAGGGCAAAGCTTTGTGAGGCTTCGTTTGCGCTACAAAGCCATCTACTGGACAAAAAAGAATTAAACAGATCAAGCTGTTAAAATGACATTCATGGTTTTTGTAATATGGTTTGTGTGTGGTTTTTGAACTAAATTGAATAAATCTACTTTCCATGATGTCAATCTGCACCTATATTAATATAGTTTGTATTCCTCTGAGATTTAAAGCCTAACTTTTTGACATTTCAGTGGCCACAAGGGAAAAATAATAAAATAGGGGAACATGTTCTGAACATGTTCTTTTGAGACCAGTGCTCAGCGGCAGCCTGATACTCTCAGGTCTGTATAAATCTGTTTCCTGTCGAGTGGCTCAGTTCTGGTCTTTCAGCCTTTGTTGAAGTGAAACTTCGACCAAACATTGACAGAAACAAAGATGTGAAAAATCATGTGGACACAACATGAACCTGTTGTCTCAATCGGTTAGTTTAATGTTGATGATGGCGACTGGAAGCAGGTTCCGCCTGATGCTGCTTCTGTAAGCTCTGCCAACAGGTAACTTTATGGTGTATTTCTATGAATTCACAGTCTGTTTAGTCTGTCACTGGAGCTCAGTGTGACAAACAGTCCTATAATAACTTCAGCAGTGAACTGATTAGATTCACAGTATCATTAATACATCAGTTACTGAAATTATTGTGCAGCAGTAATGAGCTTAAAAATTATACTGTGTTTAATGGATGAGAAATGGCAGCTGCTGTTATTACTGATAGAAATACATCACAGTTTCCTGTTCAATTAGATTTGCTTTGTTATTTCTTAACTTCAACATGTTGTTCATTTGAGGTATGAAACATGAAAATTTGTATCAATTATCCCATCTCAACTGTGGAGCTGTGAATGTGCCACGTTTCATCTCAGTCAGGACCAACATAGATCTAAACTGCACTAAACACTTCTGGGTGTGGCTGTTGTCTGTCCACGGACCACAGGGTGAGTGGCTCGATCCCCGGCCCTGGCTATATGTCAAAGTGTACCTGCGCAAGACACTGAACCACTACCAGCCCATTCCCCTTCCCCAGCTGTGTGGGACGGTTGCGTCAGGAAGGGCATCCGGCATAAAAAAACTGTGCCAAATCAACATGCGGACAATGATCCGCTGTGGCGACCCTGAACTCAAAGGGATAAGCCAAAAGGACAAAAAAAAAATACTATGTTGGCTTCACCTGAGTCTCATGTCTTTTCACCATGTCTGCCTCAGAGCGGCTCCTGTGGTGTAAATAAAGAACTGAATCTTCAAAATGACCAAATGGAACTGAAGCATATCTGTTTCACATCTGACTTTCTCTGATATTTTCAGTTTTTTGAACACTGACGCTCAGCAGACCAAATGTGTTCCACATAAACTCACGACATGATATTAAAACCATATGAGACTGCAGAGAACAAGAAGCTTTGAAATGATTTGAGGTAAAAATAGTTGTTATTTAACAATCATTTTAAAGTGGAACTACTTTATTGACCACTGGGAATAATTCAGGAGCCACTGATAATGACAGCAGTTCAGGTGCAGAGGAAACGAGAGAGGGCAGTGGGTTCATCAAGTCAGCAAATTGTTAATAGTAAAACATCTGATTATCATTAGAATCTGTTGATGAAGATATTTAAAGAGAAATATTATGTATATATATTATGACCGCTGTGTGAAATAGTCCAATATGAAGATGACCTAGGGTCTCTTCCTCAAATTACTGGAGTAAAACAGAATCTAATTAATTATTTGCTCTGTGATTAATTCATCTAAAAACATCACATACGTAATTTTTACAGTGAAAGTATTTGAAAATGTTTAAATTCAGATGAATGAATCATTAATTAATTTACACAGACTTAAAGTAATTATTTTTTTACATTTTTTTCCCTCCTTCAAAATTATGACTTAATGTGCTGAGGAAATAACATCAAATAACATCAAAAAGAACTTGATTTTCTCTCTTTGGTTTCATTTCATGAGTTCAGGGTCACCACACGTTGATTTGGGTGAGGACGATGCTATTTCACATTTTTTACCAGGCCTGGAATTAGCACTCAGATGTTCACTGTGGCTGAGCAATTCACATTCATTTTAAAGAATATAAATAATAATCAGTAATAAATATACGTGTTTTTTACATCACAGGACCGGATTATGAGTTCATAAACGTTGGCAAAATTAGACTGTGACAATCATTCTGTCACTTTCACTGTTCATTAGCTCTGCAGATTTAATAGTTTAAAACTGATGATGCTTTGATTTGATTGGTTTGTGCAGGAGTCAGATGACTGACCGAGGAGCAGAACACTTCTGTGAAGAGACCAACACATGTTTTAATTATGTTTTTTACTTTTTGTCATATTTGATATTTTATTTAATGTGAACATTGATAAATTTTGAGCACAGAAAACAGATTTTATTACAGCTTCACATGAGCTGTATTTCAAAAACAGTTTAAAATGAGCAAAACCATGTTAGTATAGGCACAATTTCATAGATATTTTCAAAATTGTTTTAAAAAAGGAAAATTATTTCACAAATGCACAGAAACCATGAAAACAAAGAGTTTACACTATATTTTTACTGATTGTTACACAGATGTCTCTTATCATTATTATTACTTTTGGAGCACGGGGGGATTTTGGTTGTGTTTCTTACTGAGTGGTGCTATCATATCTAGCTCCTTTAATACAGCCACGAGTCTAATAACCAGTGTCCCAGAGGCCCCTGTGGATGATGGGAGGCTTAGTGAAAGTCGGAGGTCAGAGGGCAGCAGAGGTGAGAGGTCAACATGTCCCAGAGGCAGCAGCAGCACAGGAGAGCTGAGCAGGCTTTCAGACAGGAGTCTTTAACACCGTGATGTTGATCCTGCTGCCCCATCATGAACACTGATGAGGGGGGGGGCAGACATCAGGAATAATCTGTTAATACACTGTTGACCAGCTGGTTAAAGATGTTTACTAGTTCTGTGAGAATAAACATTCACAAGCTGTAAGTTGTTAGAAAACGTAGATTTGTCAGATCATCATTTATTTAAAGTTTGACTTTAATCAGATTCACCACAGACCAGATTTTACTGAGAGCTAGATCGACCCGTGCTTCCAAACTTCCCTCTGTCCTAGAAGTACTTCTGGCTGAATTGGAATTTTAACTGAATTTTTGTACATGTCCTACCCAAACTAGAACCAAAAGAAGCAAGCTCAAAATCAGCGAATGCGTCGTTTAAAAGATAAACGGTCCAATAAGCACAAAGGGCCACGAAACAACTAGAAAGTGATCACAAAGACACAAAACAAGTGCACATAGTGCTAAAGTTAGCAGCTCTCGGGTTCCCTCGAAAATCTGTGTTAACTACAATTATTATTTTACACAATGAACCAAAACTCCACTCCAAAACCCACAGACTTTGGGAGGAAGGAACCAGAAGTACAAAAGTGTGAACTGTGAGTTTCAGGTTTCAGGTCCACCACACCCCTTCATTATGTAGACCATACTTTACTTTGTTATTTTTTTATTGGACACTGCCTTATTGTGTGACCTACCTGTGGGTTTTGGTGGTTCTCCGTACGGCTTCGGGCCGTCCCAATGGTAGGAGGCCCCCGGGGTCCCACCTTGGTAACCCTGGTACCCGGTCTGACTCATAAAGGCCATTGGGGCCACTGTTGGTCCCTGGTAGTAGGAGTGGCCTCCTCCACCCGCATAGGTCTGAGGGGGTTGTTAGAAATAACTTCATTGAATTTAAAGTGTGCATTTACAAACTCACACCTTCAGTCAGTAAATCGGAAGAAAATCTTTATTCTAAAAAATTGTTAACTGTTAAACTGTTATGGTAATAGCTGTAACTGGAAACAGTAGGTTTTAAGGTTGTCTGCCCATTCTTACAATTAACTGATTGATTTTCTAGGTCAAAGGTCAAAGTCACTGTGAACGATGTCCATCTCATTGTTGTCAATGCCGTATCTCAGAAAAAGCCTGTAGGGAACTTGCACAAATGTGCACTTGTGCGCTAAAGGATGAGCTGATTAGAAAATAAGTCTGGACCAGACCTACATGTAAACTGCAACTTGACTGGTTTGTGGACAACCACGATGCAGTAAATCTACTTAATGTTTGTCTATATGTGCTCTGTGTTCAAATGTGTGAACATGAAGCAGCTGAAGGTGAAGGTGAGGTTTTCTGTGCAGCAGTGCATGCTAAGTACCTGGTACGACGAGCCAGGGAAGGCTGCAGGCTGAGAGCCAAGAGCTGTGAACACAACAAGACATCACATGATCCAAACACCAAACAATAACCAAAAATCAGCTTTTTTATTTCAGGTCAACCTTGATTCAACCAAGTGGTTCCCACTGAGGTTAGCAACCTTTTCCATGGGACACCTGGTGAAGACAGCAGCAACACAAGACACAAATATACAACAGAACACAACAGCAGTGCATGAAGGCTTTAATTAACTCAGAACAACAGGGGTCACAGAGAAGACAGTCTGTCTGTCACATTACAAACAAAACCACAGAATAAAGTTGAGATATTACGAGAAAAATCACAAAATTATACATAAATGTCTATTTAAAGTGGGGTAGACGAACCTGGCGGGAAGCCAGGGGCAGAGGGTCCCTCTGGGAAATGGGGACGGTATGGAGGGGGCTGATCAGCACTCATCTGGACATGTGGGAGGAAAACCAGGTGGATGAGTGAAATGTAAACCAGCAGAAGCAGAAAAACAAACATCAGCTATTTAAGTACAAAAATATTTTCTTCTGAAACTGAAATTAATAACTGTTATCCTATTCCTGTCACGATTCTGTTCCCTGAGTTTAGTTTGTCTGTTTCCCCAGCTTCACTTACTGTTTCCAGCTTTTATTTTGGAGCCCATCAGCCCTACTTCCTGTCTTTAGCGTCTTCAGCTTCTTCACCACTCATCATCAGCCCTGATTTTTTTCACCTGCTTCCCTGTCCTTTTAAATCTGGCTTCACCCACAGTTCCTTTTCAGTTTGACTTTGTTGTTGTTGTGTTCCATGCTCTTGAACACTAAGCCTCTGTTATCTGTTCCCTGTATTTGGACTTTGGGTTGAGGTTTGGTTATTTATTTGTCCCTGTCTGTCAACCTGTGTTTTATGTTCAGTTTGCGTGTTTGGTTTTTCCAGTTAATTTAGTGTGGACATATAGTTTTCTGGTCGGACTTATGGATGGATAGAAGCCAGTTTCCCTGCTTCCCCACACCGTTACTATTAATTGTATCTTCTGTATTGGATTTACCCCCTCAGTTCCCTACAGTAAATCCACTTAAATAAAAATCTACCCAACCTGTGACAATTTTCGTAACAGTAGTACAGTACAGTGTATGTATATATAACTTTTTTTTTTTTTTACTCAACAGTCTTCTAAAGAGAAAATTAACTTTCTGTTGTGGGTTTGGTTCTGTGTCTTGCCTCAGGTGTCCTATACCTGTATGTCTCCTTTTCACTGAAATGTGTGAACAGCATTGACTGAAACACTGCTGAACAATGACATTTAAACTCACTGTGAACAGTCAGAATCACCTCATCACAACGATGATGTCCTTAAGTTTCTGTAACACTGACCTTTTCTCTACCTAAGGCATCAGGACAATAGTCCCACTTTTACACCAAAACTATGAAAATATAAAGAAGACATTGTCCCAGTGAAGCCAAACAAGGCTGAGGAATGTCACATGATCAAATTGTCCATTGAGCTGCTGTGAGATCATCAGGTTGTTTCACTCTTATTCATATTCATCAAGTGTTTGTATTGATCAAAACAAGTCATTTAGGCTTTGAAGGTGAAGTGAGGTTTGAGCAAAACCCTGAAGACCAGGAAACAACTTAGGCATGTGAACAGGCGGCTGGCGAAGCAGGTTTTCATGTTGTGGTTGAGTAATGAGATTAAGTCACTTGAAAAATCTTTCAATTTTAAATTTATCTGATGATGTATTAATTACTTTCAGTCAATGACAAATGTAACATTCAAAACCTTGAATCTTTTGGTTTCACAAACAAAACCTGAAGCTTCGAAAAGCAGTTTTGAGTTATTTGGTCATGATTCAATGATCAATAGATGAACAGACAATAAAAATACTCAGCTACATGTTATATGTCATACCAGCTCTAATCTAATATACTGGTTTCCATGGAGACCACAGAATAGAAACAGCCCTTCCTCTGTGTCTTTTCTCTGTTTCCGGTTAAACTGGTCTGAGGTCTCCAGGCAGTTTTAAACACAGAACTACACTTTTTTATTAATGTTACACATCTGTTGCAAAATCAGCTCAACACAGAGTGAAGAATACAGAAAACTTAGAGCTGAATTACACAATGTCCAACTCAATGAACATCACTTTAATATGTGTACAAATCATTCTGTTATGTGATCGAGAAAGAACAGTTAAAATGATGATTTTGTCAGTGGAGTCTGGAATGTGTGACTGAGCTTCACACGTTATTGGAAACTCACTGCTTGCTTCTTCACATGTCCTGCTATGAGGGCCCAGTTTGGCCTGAATGTATGGGTTGAAGGAGCAGCACTTTGAATCATATCAAATAAAAACTGAACAAACATTTAAAGTCACTGATTGCATGATTATTCAAGTTAATCTGAAGTTATTCAAAGGTTTCAATTGTGTTCATTTGTGTAAAACAAAGGAGCAGCAGGAGAAAGACTATTTTTAGTTGATGCCCCATTTAGTACATAATCCCAGAACTTGACTGTTTTCAGGGACCAATACTGTGAACAACTAAATACAGGAAAAACATTTAGGATGTTTTACAAACTAAATCTACAGGTTCTTGAATTCAGCCTCCATCCACTTCATCAGCCTGTGCTGATTTTAAAGATTTTTTAACTATTACGATTTGTTTCTTTTAATGTTTCCCATTAGAGTCCAGTTCCTACAGAATCAGAACTTACCTTCCAGCTGATAATGAACTCAAAATGTCCAAATGCTGATTGTCCTCTTCTCTCCCTGTTGTCTCTCTGGCTGACTGACTAGTTAATTCATGAATGGACTGAGACATCAGCTGTCAGGAGGGAGGTCTGAGGGATGTCTCCTCTGTCTCGTTCACCTCCCTCCCTTTATTTATTCCACCAACTTTACTTCTACTTCTATATTTGCTTTTAATTAATTTTTAAATGTAAATAAATGGGTCTGTTCAGTCAGTTTGTTATTTATCAATTCGTCAAACTAATTTACAAAACAACACAGAAATAAAAATGTTATACTTTTTTTATAAATTAATAAAACAGTTTCAGTAATTTGTTATTAAACATGAGCAGGTAAATGAGTATAAACTAGTCGGACACATATCTCTATCAGTTTATTTGACAGTTTATTTATACCTGACATCATTGATTTGTGCTGCAGACATGAAGAGAAGAACACTGAAATCAGCTGATTGATTACTGTTTCCATCCCACAGACTTTCTCTGTTTATTGATATTTTCCTACTGAAACACTCAAGCTTCTATCTACAGGTGCTTTAGCCAATGAGCAGCCAGCTGCAGACTCACTTCATACCGTGTGTTAGAATCTGTGTTATATTTCTGAACATTACCTTTAGCCATGCATTCAACATAAAGCTACAATAAAGCTATTCCACTTCAAGAATAATTTCCAGATATTTCAATGACTTTCCATGCTGTTCATGCACGGTGGCAAACTGTTGACTTTTTAATAAAATGAAACTTAAAAAGGTGTTCAGGAATTCAAACTGTTCTTTTAACACTTTAACTTCTCTAACATCTTAATTAGTTATGCAGTTTTATTTAAATGTCAATAAAATGTGCTTAAAATATTTTTTAAGCATGTTGAGCAGCTCTTAAAAACAATCAGGCCACAGGTAGGAAAAGAATCCTAGAATTGGAAAAAATATATATTAAAAATAAAAGAACCATTTCAACCAATATATATATATATATATATATATATTTACAATATTTCAAGAAAAAAAGCCATAATTTCATGAGGACTGTTGTTGTTTTTTTTGCTCTCTGGTGGTCAGAACCACCAACTGCAGCAGTTTTATGTCTAATAATTCACTAAACATAAAGCCTGAAGCAAAAACAGTGGTAATTACTAATTATTAATTATATTTACTCAGTTTACAGGGAAAGTCTGGGGGGTCCTCCTGAAGCATCACATGACAGTGAATGGTCGGGGAAGTGTCATGGTAAGAGTAATTTAAGGGTTTTAATATGTTCAGTCATATGATCATTCATATGATCAATCATTATCAGTTTACTTACTTACTTCCTATCGTTGAATACAAGTTTACTCTCTACCAGGTTTTTTCATTTGTTGTTTTTTCTTTTAAATTTAATGCTAAATGATACTTATTGTTTCCTTTTTTCTCTTCTAGCCACTTTATGAGCCTATACAGTGGTACTGTATAAAGGGAATCCAACTGTGTAACTGGTTTGAGCCCATTTTCCAGTTCTAACTCTTCATCAGCTCTGCATGTTGTCTTGTAGAAGATTCTTCTTTACAGCACTGCAGAGCAGGTCCAGATCCTGATCCTGCCACCGTCATCAGGTTGTTGGGCTGCAGAGTGTAGTCATCACCAAACATTTCAATGTAAACCAAGTTCTACCTTTGGTCTCATCCATCCACAGAATTTTCCAGCAGCCTTTCAGTTTTTCCACATGGTCCTGATCAAACTGTAGACAGGAGTGTTCCTGCAGCTCTGTTCTTCACTGTTCTCCTGATGGCCGCCTCACGAACATTCATATATTGTCACTGTTCCTAAATGTTACCTTGTGGTTCCCCACCTTTGCTCTTGGTGTGATCGTTGTTGGTCGCCCCCTGCTGGAGAAGGTAACAATGGTGTAGATTAATGGAGTCCAAACTCTTTAGAAACTCTTCATTTTCAATTTCATTTTCCAGCCTGGTGAACATCAACAATTCTTCTACTAACTCTTCAGAAATCTCCACTGTTGGAGCTGATACACACTTCTACAGACCTGTGTTGTGGAGGTCAGACTTTGATAGTGAAGACCCAGATTTGTCTTCTTTAATCAAGGCAGGACCTCCCAGAATCACAGCTGACTGTCATTACACTGGGGTGGCTGTAGCTCAGTTGGTAAGGCAGTTGACCATAGACCACAGGGTCAGTGGCACGATCCCTGCTCCTGGCTACCTGTCGAAGTGTTCTTGGGTAACACAACTGAAGTTTCTCCCGGTGGATGAGGTGAGCACCTTGCATGGCAGCCACCGCCAATGGTGTGTGAGTATGTGTGTGAATGGGTGAATGGGAATCCATATTTCAAAGTGCTTTGGATAAGCGCTATATAAGCGACTATTTACCATTTACACTGATTCAAACACCTGAGTCTAATTTCCTCTTCACATGAACTGATTAACCAGACGATGTTCACATATTTTTGCTACAGACAAATATTTAAGATTGGATTAATTTACACTATGGATAAATAAATGAAGTGTAATTTTGCCTTTGTTTCCTTATATGGGTTCCCGTTATCTAATCCTAGGACTGAAATCTTTATGCTTTAGGTCAAAATGATCAAGCACCACTGTAGTAGGTACTATTTATATATGGATTTAACTGCAGAGGTGCGGAGGTCTTGATTGAGGAGATCTCTCCTGGATCCACTCAGCTCCACTTGTTTGCAGGTCCAGTCATTGTACCAGTACCAATACCATTATCGCAGCCTCTACAGGTCCTGTGGTTGTTCCAGTATCTACAGGTCCAATGACTGTGCCACTCCCAGTATCTACAGTTAAGTGGTTTCACCAGTACCAGTATGTGAAGATCCAGTGGTTGGTGCAGCACCAGTATTTACAGGTCCAGTTATATTGTATCAATACTAGAATCACAGCTTCTACAGGTCCAGTAATATAGAAAACCTTTGCTAATCACCTCCTATTCATGCTGTTCACCTCAGCAACCCCTGAGGTGAGATGAACATCATGGTGACAAATTTAGACAGGTACATATCAGTCCTTCAAACAGGAGACGAGCAACGGCTGGCAAGCATCGATGTTGCTGGTGATGTAAAGGAGTCAGCCAGCCAGACCACCAGAGCCAGGAGTTCAGCCACTGAGGTTCATCTGGATCCTGGTCATGGTCATGGTGAGTGTGTTTAAGTCAATGTCCACTGTGACCATCTTCTGCTGAAGTACGGCTCTGATGGACCTGCCTCTGTCATTAGGAGGTGGTGGCTTGCTTGTTGCGGAAGGTTTCAAAGAACGCCATCATCCCTTTCCTCATGCTGCTGCTGCTGCCCTTGGACAACACCATGGAGCTGCTGCTGCTGTGGTGACGTGATGCGAGAGGAGGAAAGGTGGTGCCGTCCATGGAGTTGGCACGTTTGACCTTTGATGTGGTTGCACGCCAGGACTTGGACCTTGGAGGAGGAGTCTGAGCCACCAGACACTTCTGATACTGAACCTAAGGATTTAGAAAAGAAATAGTCCAACTTTATTCTCCACACATTAATGGTTTGTCTAGAAATATTATTTTATGTAGATTTGTTTTTTTAAATTTGACTTCATCTTACAAATACACATAAAATACTAACTTTACTTATTTTTAATTATATACAATACGTCTAGACATATTCTCAGAATTTAACTGTATTTCTGTTCTTTTACTGAAATTTTTAAACTGAACTAATAATGTGGTACCCCTTCCTTCAAACTTAAAACTGTCTAAAACTATTTTTATTAAGGGACACATTCAGGGAAGTCTTTAAACCTTTAAACTAAGAGGTTAATTTATAGATCATTTAGAGATCACTTATTCTGTTGTTCTGTTCATTAACATCAGTTTACATTTCCAAAACAAAATTTCCCACAAAATGTATCAATGAAATAACTCCAAAGGGGATTTGCACAATAAAAATGTTTTTAACTTGGAGTTTAAAGTGGTACATTTGACTCAGTTTAAGGGGTTTTATTAACTCCTTACCATACATGCAGCCTGGATGGCCTCAGAGAGGATTCCTGCATCTGGTTCACACCAGAACACGTGACACTCAAAACGCTGCGTCCCACAGTCAACAATTACAGCGAAGGTGTGGCTGTCGTGGCCGACGCCCAGAAAGGTGAGGAAACGTACCTGACACTCCCAGAGTGGCTCGTCCCCCTCCTGTCAGAATCAAGTTAAAGGGATTACCAGAGGAAGCTGTGGTGATCCTGAACCTAACAGTGTCTCATGTGATAAAAGCAGTACCTCTCCCTTCCACAGAGACAGGACGTTGTCAGTAACGTGGATCACAGTTGGCTCCCAGTCGTCTCTGTCCGTAGAATTCATGATGCTTTCTATCGCTCTGTTCAACACTTCCATACCTGCAACAGAGACACAGACTTCAGCTTCAACACTTTAGCTTTGTGTCTAAGTGGACCCTAAGGACTGGACGTAACAGCAGGTCTGTTTTATAAAGTTCGGGGGTTGGATTCACAGAGGATCTTACCAAATATCCTCTGAAGAAGTTCCTCACTAACCTTTCTTTTTCTCAGTTTTCATTCAGACTAAAAAGAAACAGTAGGTGTAAATGTTGCATTTTACTAACATTGTTTCCTGCTTGTTTTGTGACATAACAGCTTATAAGTTTGTTTCCAGCCTTTGACCAAAAATGGAACTGAAATGTGTTCAGGTTTGTTTCTGTCCTACCCATGGCTCGGGACACCGGCAGGTTACCAATGTACTGGACCTCAAACTTCTGGACCTGCAGTCGCACCGCCTCTAGAAAATCCACTGAAAAAAATAAATAATGAGAATTCAGTAAAAAAACAAACAGAGAGTAACAGGTGACCTCAGAGAACAGAACAGGTGAGTCACCTTGTCTGGGCAGGTCTTCAGGGGAGATACTCTCCATCGTCAGAGAGCGACACGGGCGCATCACAGCCTTCTCTGACATCATCTAAAGACACAGGAATATTAACACAACTTTGATAAACCTTTGATAAACACAAGGTTTAATAAACATTACAAATAGTTTCTTTTTGAACCACTGTAGACCTGCAAACAGGTGGACTAGGCTCCATCATCGGGGTCATAAAGTATAGATACTGTACTGATTATTAGTTGTTAATATGAGGATTTCATAGTTTTCTATTTGTTTTTGATAAACATATGACATTAGCTTTGTGTGTTTTCTCCCGTAGTCATCTTTTTCCTTTTCTGTCCCCCTCTCTCTGTCCTTCTCTGCAGGTGTCCCCGGCTTTGGAGCTGTGTGCTTTCCAGCATGCAGCTACTGGTCCTACCAACCTGCCCGATGTCTTGTTGTTGCTTTTGTTGCTCTTTTCTTTCTTTTTTCACTTTCCACTCACCCCAACCGGTCAAGGCAGATGGCCGCCCACCCTGAGCCTGGTTCTGGTTTTGACTTTATTCTGTAAAGTGCCTTGAGATGACTTTGTTGTGAATTGGCGCTATATAAATAAAGTTGAATTGGACTGAACTAAAAATAGTTTAGAGAAAGTGATTATTGGCTTAGATTCTGAAAAAAAACTTAAGAACTGGAGTTATATAATTTTAGAACCCAGGGAATGTTCGTGAATGTTCAGAAAAAATTGAATGAGATTTCATTTCTGTCTTTTCTTCATTTCTTCCTAGAATAAATATAAGAATGTGAATAAATAGTGCTTCATTTATGCAAAATGTAATTTTAAGTTTACCTTGTTTCAGAACATCAAATCTATTCTACTAATACTATAAATACAACTGATAGAGATGAAACATTTGGACTGATCCTTACATGACAGTGGTTGTTTGATTGGCAGAACCTTTTAAATCTCTGACACTAAACAAACCTATAAATTGTCCACCACATATTTTCAATTATGAAAACGTTTTAGGTTATGCTGCAGTTGACTCACAAACCTTGGAGCACATCTCATGCAGAGCTGTGGCGATGGCTTTGGCTGGAGCGTTGCAGCGAAAAACGTGACACTTCAGCACACAGCTGTCTTTATCTCCAGCCACAAAGGCAAAGTCCCTGAATGCACCAAACACAGAAACACACAGGTGTCATGTTGTTGTAGTTCAGCTGATGGACAGGTGATCATGTAATCAGTAGGTGAACTAAGTAAATGACCCTAATGTAAAAAGGAAGTTGTGAAGATGAGTGTAGCAGTGAGTGTGCATGGGTTTATAAAAGGAAATAGGAAAAGTTGAGTGGTTTACCTGTCCCTGCCCAGGTGGGGGAAGGGGCGTGTTAAAGAAACAGAGATAGTGACAATGTTAGTGCAAACAGAAAGGCAAAAAAACTTAAAAGTGAGTTTAATTTTGTCATCTCACCGTGCAGAATCATCAGACTGTGAGTCAGTGCTGGGTTGATTTACATTGATTTTATAATTTTTACTGAACACTAAGAGTCATAAGCTGTGTCTCAGTTCAGGGGCTGTGTCCTTCAAAGGACATCACCTACACATCTTTAAAGACATGTCGTCTTCAAACTGTCAATCATCAGCCCACTGTTGGCTCACCTGCCATTGTTGCAGCCCACCCCCCACACACGGATGTTGATAATTGGCTGACAGTGGAGGAGGGTGTCATCTAAAGGGTCCAACAATGTCAGGGTGTCTTTCTTCAGGACCAGCATCATCTCCCTACCCTGCAACCAGACAGGAAGAGACAGGTTAATACAATGACAGTAGATAAATACAGTAGGCAACAGAAAAACACGCTGTGATTATCTACAAAAGACCCTGACAGGCAGAGGTACAACCAGTGCAGGTGTCTCACCTCTCCTGAGGCTCCTAGTCTGTCTCTCTGCTCAGGGCTACTGCAATGAGACAACTGCTGAATGACGTTACTGACGGCGAGACTGCTGCGACCAGGAGATAGGTCCTCCTCCTCCACCTGCAACCAGCCCAGTGAACGCACCGCAAAACACTGACACAGAAAGAAGACAGTGAGAGAGAAATGTGATTTTATTTCAACTCAACTCTCATCTCCCATTTTAAAGGTCCTTTATTTCTTACCTACAAAACTTTCAAAGATACAAAGAAAAGCACAGCAAATGGGAGTGATACTGGAAAATAGCAGAATACATTGAAAATATATACTGGAGTACCACCAGGTCTCCATCATCCAGCACCCTCCCCCAAATGCCTGAATCAGGCAGAAAGCCTCCAGATTAACCACTGCTCTGTAACAGATGAGCTCTACCCCTTCAGTGGGCCTTTATTGGGGTCCACATATCCTCCAGCCTGAGCCTGGTTCTCAGGGCTCAGCCAGATGGCCAGTTCTGCTGCTTGTACAGGGACCATTTTTTCAGGTAGAGTCTGGACTAGGCTAAAAGACCTGGTACACCTTGATGCTTTCAGTGTCTGCCGTGAAAATATCTTATTGTGGTAGGGGTCATATAGACCCTTTTTTCCCAATCCTCAAGACCACTCAGGCCCTGTCCTCCTTCTTTTGATGGCAAGACCAGACCAAGATCTGTCCTGACCAGAAAATACCCACTATGGCCTGCTGAAATTCCTCCATCAAGGGTGTTGGTGGTAAGAACCACAGTATAATAACCATAAGTTAATACCATTAAAAATCCAACGGAACCCTAAAAAAATCCAACACTTTTAGCCTTATGTTCCCCCAGTGAAGGTCTCCCGGCAGAGTCTCTCAGGTGAAAAGAGGAAGATCAGGGACAGAAAGGCAGACAACAGAGAAAATGGAGACAGGTGGAGAGAGAGCAAGTGAGTGGTTTGGGAATCACAGAAACCAGGACACAGAAACAGATTAAATCAGATTAATTTTCTATTAAACTTGGGCAGAGACACAGAGAGAGAGATTAGAGCAGATTAGAGCAACAGATGTCTGATGTTTATTTATGTCATCATGATGTCATTTTTTATCATCACCAATGACAGACACAAAAGACAGTAAGATGATCAGGACATTATTAGAAGTAGTGAACTTTTAAATATGTTGTGCATCATGTAAAGTAGCAAAAGCCTTGTGCTTTTATTCATTCTTTATTGCACTGATTTTCCTTAAAGAAAACAGAACTCTTCTGCACCTTCCTATGGACTTAAATCTATTATTTAAAAAAAAACAAAAAACAAGAAAAAACTTCCTTTCCGCTCTTTTTTGCACTTATAAATATATACATTTCTTGTCTTATAAAATGTAAACACTTTTCTAATAGGACCTCACTTGATGTTTTCTCTTCTACTTAGATTTTTGCTGCCTTGACTAAATGTAAATGTAAATATAAATGTAAAATTTGAGACATGCACTATTCAGTCCCTTGTGGGATTTGCAATGTTGCAATTCTTTGCAACCTTGCAGATTAAACCATCTAGAAACATTGCAACGTGCATCACCATTTTTTATAAAGGTTGTTGTGAAAACAGGCATTTTAGACCACAACAATCATAAAACCATTTGCACAATTCTGGAGGGACTGACTGTTGTATAACAATTGGTTAGAAGTTAAAAATGTTTTATTAAGTCAGAAGTTAGTCCTGAACCACTGGGCAGCATGTCATCATCTTTGGAACAATAGAAAGCCTGTTGTGTTACTGTTGTGATGTCTCACCTTTGACTCAGGGTCGTGGTTGGTGATATAATCGTCCTGCCATGAAGACCTGAGAGAAACAATGACATAAATTAATAACCTGTACAACACTGGGTATTAAAATATGAGAACAACAGTCAGTAATCATTGGAGGGTCCTTGTAAGCCTGAATAATACCTCGTAGTTCTGAATAACCCTTCTTAATGGTTCAGCTTTTTTTTTTTTTTTTTTGAGAATAAGGTAAATGGCTAATGTGTGATGTTAAGGTTAATGGTGAAGGAGTACAATTTGTTGATGATGGTTTGTTACCTGTCATCAGATGTTCCATCCATTTCACTGCTGGAGTTCTGCTGTCCAACCTCCACCTGCTGAAATAAAAACTCCAGATATCTGCTTCTGTCTGCTATGTCAGCTCAGTTCAACCAGTGTTAACTTGGCTTAACAAGGTCACTTTGGTCAAACTAGGTAAATAGTTAACGGGTTCGCAATTACTTCTATTGGTTTTTATTTGCTTTATGTTTGTTCTATTGGTTCAACTGTTCTATCAGGTTTTATCTATTCAAACATGAGCTCTGTTGTTCTCTTTTACTATCCTCTGTTTTACCCAATTGAAAATTATTCCCATGTGTGTTATGAGTTCTGCCTTTCCTAACCCATTTTACTGTAAACTATTTTAACATGTTCAATCATTTTCTGTCAGCTCTAACCTAATATAACCCATTCTAATATGTTCTTACCTGGGTGTCAGTAGGCTGTGGTGTCCCAGTGAGGCGGGGATGTTGCCACTGAGTGGCGCCGGTGGGAACATGCCAGTAGTAAGTTCCTGTGGAGTCTTTGATGGTTCTCCAGCCAGAGGGAAGGTCCGGGTCCAGCAGCAGGTTCTGGTCTGTCCAGATGTTGTCTGCAGAGACACAAACCAGCTAATATCTGTCCTCCAATCTAAAGGCAAACCTCCAGCTGCTGTTAACGGCCACTCCAGGCTGCAGCATTCCTCACCACCCTAACCTAATTCAAATTAGTTTCTCCATCCAAATATTTGTTTGAGATTGTGATTTTGCTTTGTTGATTAAGACCAGAAATGCTGGGTAAACATTTTTACCATTTTTTGTAATATTCCGAATATGTTTCTTACTGTATGACTCCAGAACTTGCCTGAGAATCATCATATTTTTTGTTTTTCTCTAAACTTACTTATTACATACTTACTTTTTCCCTTAATATGAACACACTCAGTATAAAAAAGGCTCCCAAGTTGAAACTTTAAATGTAAGTGAAACAACAGAAATGGTTTTGTTATTTCACATATTATGTACATAGTACATAATCCAGAGAGTGCTTCATTTAGACTTTCTGAAACTCTATACCTCATTCATCCTGAACTCAAACATCAGACTGAGAAAAGACAGGTGTTATGGAGAGGTTGGTGGAGTGATCCCAGCTCTATCTTACTGAATCCAACTGTCCTATCCAATAAGAGTCTGAAGTGGTAAAAGATGAGCTGATTGTCAGGATGTTAGTCATTCAGCTAAATTTACACCAAATCATATTCTGGTCAACTAATAATAATATGAATTATTGATGAACAAAAAAAAACATAAATGCTTAAAATTCCTTCGCTCTTACACTGCAGTTTCATTTCTTTAGCCGAGATCTCAACCAGACATAAAAACTGCATGCAAAAACTGTATTTTTTTAAAGATTTTGAATAGAGATCGGCAAAAATGGGGCGGTTGTAGCTCCGGTGGTAAAGGCAGTCGTCCACGGTCAGGGGTTCGATCCCTGGCCCCAGCTATATGTTGAAGTGTCTCTGGGCAGGACACTAAGCCCCTAACAGCCCACTCCCCTCCCCAGTTGTGCAGTGGCGGTCTAAGCCCGGTAGAGATTGGGGAGGGTTGCGTTATAAACCGGTATATAAATATAGATACTGCAGCTCATTTCACTTACAGAAATGTCTTAGAAATCACAGTCCTTGTGTTTAAATGAGACTTTTTGAGACACTTTTCTGAGCTTTTAAGGTTAGTATTGCAACAGTGTGATATTATGCTGCCAGTACAAAATGTTTAATACAAAAGGAGGGATGATGATCTAATGTCAACCATCTGTATAGAACGAGAGGAAACCGGAGAAGAAACCAAAGTGTATTTGAATAATTAATAAACTCTAAGAGACATAAAATGCTGAATTGGCTGATTAAGAGAAAAAGATATGACTAGAGGGAGATGGGGGAGGAAGGGTGTGATACTTAGTATTAACTGAAGTAGAGAATAAACTACAATTTGCAGTTTTAAAATATGAAAATAATTACAGTACATAATTACATTTGATTCATATTATGAGGAAACATTAATTTATTTAAACTGAGTCATGAGTACAATCGTGAACAAGTACACACTGAAACTAAATTCACACTGAAATGTCCACTCAAAACACGAGTAAACGAAAGCAACTCCCAAATAAATAGTACACATTTTAGGTGAAGTCATGCGAAAATATAACTGTTCTATTTATGGCACAATATACATATTGTGAAACTATTGTTTCTGATATGAGGAGCAGTCTCATATCAAGAAAAGTGTCTTCTTTTAATGATATACTTTTCTAGTTGTAACAACTCCACACATGGTAATGCTTTGTATTTTACAGCAGTGCAGATTACCATTGTATGAGTCTACAACAGTCGGAGACAACACAAAATGTTGATGACTATCAAGAGTCTGAATTCTTTACTTCTTTTATTTTCTCAATATAACTTTTTGTTTGGATGTTTAACAATTTAGGAGTAAAAAGTCAAATGGACAACACGTGGTTGGGACACACGTCTCAACCATGTGTTGTTAAGTAGCTTATGTTATGTTATAACCGGTATATAAATATAAATACTGCAGCTCATTTTACTTACAGGAAGCAGAAAACTTGAAATTAGATCTTCCGAGGTAAGTGTGAATGTGAGGTTTAGACCCTGACACTGAGTATTGAGGCTTTAGAAATATTTGCATGAGAGTCATTTAGATGAATGCCATACAGCTCATGAGATGTAAGAAAGACATCCCAATTTTTGATGTGAAACATGTAAACTGGATGGTCCTCATAACCCTGTGTGTGGACATGGAGCCCTCTTTGTATGTTATGTGTGTGTGTGGGTCTCACCGTCATAGTTGACTATGATGATGGCCAACATGTAATCCTTTCCCATCATGGCTCCACCCTTCAGAGTGTGTGTTCCAATCAGCTGATCACACACACTCTCAGGCCCAGATAACCGAAGGTAAAGCCTCCCCCTGCCTGTCTCTCTCTCGCTCTCTTTGTCTGTCTGTCTGATGTCTCCCTTGCCTCCGTTTGTTGCGCTCTCAGATGACACCATCAGTCTCCTTCTCCTTCATTTTTACTTTTATTTTCTCTCTGTCCCAGTGTATTTCTTTTCTCTCTCTCTTTCTCCTCGCTCTCTGATGAAGGATGCTGTTTTCCTCCTCCTCCTCCTGCTGATGTCATCCCTCCCTTCCCTCTCTCTCTCTGCCTCACTCGCCCTTCACTGTAAAAGAATCACTTTAAAATATATTTAAATTTTATTTACAATGTTGCTATAATTTCTGCGGTGTTAACCTTAATAAATTCAAGACTGTTTAAGGATTTTTAAAACCACATTTAATGCACTCTTGCATCGTTTACAGCAGGACTTCCAGTCATATTTGACAATAATTCTGGTCTTGTAATTAATCAATTAATTTGATCTGTATCTATTGATTATTGAACAGGCTTTCAGAGCACAGATCAGAGTATCTTTATGAGCTGACCTTTACCATTTCTCCTCAAGTCTGTTATCAGCTTCACTTTATTGAGGATATTGTCCATGCCACTATTGTCTATGGCATGGCTGATACTTCTGTCACTTCTGCAGATTGCCCTCCATCGTGTCATCTGCAAACCTATGGAGCTTAAAAAGAAGCCAGAGGAGGTGCAGTCACTTGTAGACAGACAGTAAAGGAGGGGGGACAGCATACAGCCCTAAGGTGCTCCTGAAAACCAACAAACAGGATTTCAAAGTGAATATTTAGTGATTTAAAAATGAAATAAAATATTTAGTAAATGTTTTATCTGCATCAAGCATTAATGGCTTAACCCAATCAATAATAAATTATAAACAAAACAAGTCCTCTGCCCCAAATATGTAAGGCTCTACTGTTCGAAATATGTATAAAAAGGTCATTGGTACTTTAATGCTTTTAAACTTCAGCTCATTTCAGTCTGTGTAAATCGTTCAATGCCACAACATGACATTGTCATTTTTTATTGACATATAAACAGAATATATGATAAACCTTTGATCACTCGGGACCGATGAGCAGACTGTGCATTTAAAACTAAAACATGGAACATGTAGAGAAGTTTCCTGGTTTGTGGAGTCAAATCAAGTTTCTGTTAAATCTTCTTATTGTGTTAAAAAAAATAAATAAAATAAACTGATTAGAAACGGACAGTATAAGGACTTTTAAAAAAGATGACATCGTCCCATTTTTTTTTTTACCTGACGCTAACCACATGACTTCGGAGGAGGTGTGGCAAAGTAGCCACGTGTCCCGGAAAAGTTATACGTCATGGAGCACGTAAACTCCGAGAAATTCACTGAATGCCCGAGCAGTTCACCTACAAAGTAAAAGCACAAAATGTATTGTAATGGACCAGTTCCAAAGTAAAAGCAAAAGGCTAACTGTAATTTGTATATTACAACAGAGTGCAACAACAAATTTACTGCATTCTAACAATTATTTAATTTTATTCTATACTATAAAGTTATAAACTGTTTTACTCCAGATTTTTTTTACCCCAATAAAAATACATATGTAATTGAAAAAAAATATTTTTACGCCACTATTTATTTATTTAATACGAGGGGCATTTACTTTTTACAACTGCTCTGCGTCAAAGGGTTAGGGTAATATAGAACCATACCAACTACTACCCCAACATGAATAAAAAGAAGAACTGGCAAAATACACAGATATATAACTAATAAATTTTTCTAAAAGTGAAAAAAAAAAATACTAATAATAACTTGCACTCTGTTGCTTTTGTTTTGGAAGAGCGGAAGTTCTTTAAGTTTAGTTATTTTACTTGACACGGAAAAGGCTAATTTAAAATAAACATCTTAATGTTGGCAGGGTTTTTAATGTCTTTTTAGTTAAATAACAGCTGAAACGCAAATTTATTAACAGCCTTTAATGTTTCTTTAAGTTTTCGGTTACCCTCAAGCTTTAGCTTCCACCCCAGAAAGAAGAATGGAGTCCAACATGGAGGACAAGTACATTAAACCGGGTGAGACCATCTTCACTTAACTGCTCCTTGCAGTTTTTTATAAAGTTAATTAAAATTGTTAATAATACTAATTAAATGTTAAATTAGTTTGCGTCCTGTTAGACTGGCTGCCAACTCGATGTTTGGGCTGCTTTGATCCAATGAGAGTTTGGTCACATAGACCGAGCTGCTCGAAGAACACGATTCAAAAATGGGACAAGTTAATGTTCTCTTAAACGTCAAGGAGATAATTTAATGTTTTAAAATGGTTTTAGTGGCATTACCCAAGGAATTGGTTCTTAGTATTATTTCGGCTGACAAATAACTTACTAAAAAGGAATTATACTGGTTAAAATTGAAGGTGTATTAGTGGTTGTCGTTCTCACAAACCCGACTCAGTCACCAGTATCATTATTACAGTTACGTGGATGTTTTGTGGCGACGTAAAATTAATTAATTTGACATCAGATCAAGTTGCTAATGACAAGTGGTAGTAGTTTGTTTGGGATCAAACTAATAAATACTTGGTGGTGGAAACTGAAGATTCCTTAATGTGTCAAGTCATTTTGTCGCAGATAGAAAGTTCACCACATTTCCACGGAGTCTGGTTGGACTAAAATGCCATGAAACCAAAAGCTGGGTTGATATCGTCCCAGGACTGCTGAGTTATGGCATGTGACTAAGGAGTGACAGACTTAATTCAGAAAACAAACACATTAATTTTCCCTTAATCTTCTGGGCAATATTTAAATATTTTGCCAATACAAATTATGGCCATTAACAATTAATTGGGTTATGTTTTTGATTTTGGCATACTGGTTTTCAATTAAACTGTAATTATTTGTGTACAAATATAAGGGTAATTAAAGGTTGTGTTATTTTATTCTTATATATTTTTACAGAATGGCTGCTCTTTACGCAACAGTTCTGTTAAGTCATCAGTTCAAAGTTAAGAACATGTTCTTTATTCATGTTCACTTGTTTAAATCCTAGCAATGTTTCCCAAATATTAAATAATTCCTTTAACTTAAAATAGTTTATGTGTCGATGTTGTATAGGTAACCAGGAACGTGGTTGGAATGACCCCCCTCAGTTCTCGTACAACTTCCAGATGGCCCGTGGACCGCAGAGAAACCTTCTAAACAAGAGAGCAGTTGCTCCAGGTAAGAAAATACGGTTGATACACATGTTCACACTGCAACTGATGTCACACCACTAGTCTGTGCATAGTCTGGTCTGACCACAGTGCAGTTTCAGTGCAGCCTCGGGCACTGGTTATTGCTCAATACTTATCTATGTTATCTACGTATCTATGTTGTTTTCCGGTGGGAGATTCATTATAGGGTCTACATAGCTCCAGCGTTTCTGTGGGACTGAGACACTGAGAGTAGGGACTGGGACTGGGACTGAGAGTAGAAGTTTCCTTCTTGTGCATTTAGGGATGTTCCGCAGAAGTGTTTTTTGGTCTTAATCCAAATTCAGGTCCTTTATTAATGGTTATCTCAAGTCTCAAATTTACCTAAATAACACGGTTAATGTAACCACTCTGGATTCTAGACTTAAGATTTTCAACTCTGAACTTTAAACATGAATTAATTTTAATTAACTTGAAACTGTAAATATTTTGTAGGAAATCTATACTGTATGGCATTATAACATTTTTACCTGCACTAACCTGATTTCTTTTAATATTGACTATAACTTGTGATATATAATATAATATAATATAATATAATATAATATAATATAATATAATATAATATAATATAATATAATATAATATATGGTGCAGTGGGATCACCTGGTATCACACCCTCCTCCAACCCTCTTGCCTCAGCCCCATGTGGTGTAGCCCCACCCCCTCCACCCACAGGTAAGGAGAAGGAAAAGAAACATGTCTCTAACATAAAACCAACAGAAAGCCCTCTGACTCTGACCTGTCTCTCAACCCCTCACAGGTCGTCCTCCAGCTGGCTCCATGGTCACACTTACACCTCCTGTGGGACCACTGGGAAGTCAGAAAAAGGCCAACAGTAGCCAATCACAGAGTGAGCCTGATGTGGAGGGTGTGGTGTCAGTGCTGGACCGAGCACTGGCGGCCTGCAGACAGACGGTTAAAGTGAGTTATGTCCAGTGTGGTTCAGAGTGAAAAATTAACATTCTGGACTTTTTCTCCTACATCCAAAAGGATTCTAAAACTACTCAATTATTGTTTTGGTACTGCTCCCAAATTTAAGTTGATGTGACATCTTCTGGACTGTATATTCTAGATTCTGGACCCCCTGATTTTCACGCCCTGAGTGAAACTGCAAATGAACTGTTGCATGAAGTAGAATGGATCTCAATTTCTCTTAATTGATCATTCCTCGATTCTCAGTCACTCCAGAAGTTGCTCCAGCCTTTCAACTTGGAGGAAGTCCTAATCCTAAAGGCCCTTATTTTGCTCTGAGAAAGGAAAAGCATGTGTTAGGCGTGATAAGTTAGTATACACAAGATCATCCTTCACAGCAGTCTTTTACTGGAGTGAAACACCCCTTTTGTTGTAAACCTGTTTGTACCTGGACACTGACTGATCCGATACTGCAGCACAGCACGAGCTGTTTTATACTGAAATCTTAAGATCCACTATTTGGTTAAAGTCTGTGTTAACTGTAGATCTAAGGAAGAGCCACGAACAACAGTATTTATATGCTAGAAATACATCCCTCTTTAAGATCTATTATTTTTGTTGAATAATTAATTTAAAAACTGAACACATAAAGGTCCACGCAAAAAAAAAATCAGTGTATTGAATCCACAAACAAAACTGACCAAAGTAAGTGTAAAGTCTGACTGACACCTGATTCAGCTGAGCCTCCACCATCAGAAACAGTGACAAAATGGCAGATCATGTCTCCAAAAACACATTTCCTTGTTCCTTCTCTCCTCTTGTTTCTTCCTTGGATCCCACCCTGAATTCTTAGTGTGAGGGACTAAAACGCAACAAATGAGTGAGGGGAAACGTGAATGCGAATAAAAGAATCGGGATGTGTCCTTAAAGTCTGATTGACTGTGACTATTGACTTGTTTGCAGGACCAGGTGTGTAATGATGTGGCAAAGAGACTCCACCTTTTGGAGGACAGCTGGAGGAAAGGTAAACTAAGCCTACCTGTCCGGAGACGTATGGACACTCTGGCTCAAGGTAACCTGTTGATGTAAACACCTGTCTGTCTTAGCACATACCTGTCATTCTGCCTGGCACAGTATTTACCTGTCTGATTACTCATCTCGCGTTTCTTAGAGTTGCAGTTGGGTCACTGGGATTCAGCTGATGATATCCATCGCTCTCTGATGGTTGATCATGTGACCGAGGTCAGTCAATGGATGGTTGGTGTGAAACGACTCATTGCTGAGACCCGAGGACTCAGTCCAGAACTCCTAGAACCCCTTCAGAACCCTGCAGAATCAGTCCAGAACAATGACTAACATTGAAACACTTCAGTTATGGGGTACAAGTCACCTGGACTCCGGAGTCCAGTGTTTGGAGTCTGAACTCTAGAGATGGGGCTCTAGACTGTATTTGGCACCTGGATTCTGGGCTTCAGGATCCAGAGTCTGGTGACCACTGGGCTCTGGACACTACATTATGTACCTTAGACTCTACAGTTACTGAACAGCTAACTCTGGACTTTCTACTCTTTGGATTCTCAACTTTCGATACTAGAAACTAAAAACTGAATCTGGGTTTAAGACGCTAGACTCTGAAGACTGTAGACTCTTAACAGTTTAGACTTTGAAGTTAAGACCCTTGACTTTAGACATGTGGAACTCCTCACTCTGGCCTCTGGGTTGTGGACTCTTGCTGACTGTGTCACCATCCTGAATCTAATATGAGAATAAACCTGTTTCTCTCATTTCTGTTTTATACATAACCTTTACTTTTTTGTGGTTTATGTCGCGAACAGGATCGCTGAAAGACCTGAAACTCCCAGTCTAGGTTTACAACAATCATGTGACACTGATGGCTCCAGTGTGACATTTTTTATAAAAAAGGAGCCGTCACGCTCAGAGACAGAGGGTGAGCTCAATGGCGCATGATGCTGACACTATTTTTGCTTGTATTGGCTTTAGACTTTGACACGTGAGATGAGTTGAAAACGTTAATGACAGCTAAATGCTGCAGATGTTGGATTCAACTTTAGACCCATGGTGCTCAAATGTGGGACTGTGGTATTAGACTCCAAAATGCAGACTTAATACTCTACTATAAAAGGAGATCTGAAAACTCTGAAGCCCTCTAGACTTTTTATTCTGGACTCGATCTATGTAAAGCACCAGGTTTCTGCAGTGCTACAATGTGGCCACCAGAGGGCAATGGAGGATTAGACTAGGACGATTGACACCTCATACCATGTAGGAGTACGTGTGCTGTCTTTTTGTGGACCAGTTGCAGTTTTAAAACACTGTAGTGAGAACATTTTGGTCGGCCACTACTTTGAGTCAAACGAAAGGTTGTTTTTTTCTTGTTGATTTTCTTTAAATACAATAACTGAGAAACACAAATGTAGATTTTGGGCTGGTGGGGGTGGCTGTAGCTCAGTTGGTAAGGCAGTCGTCCACGGACAACAGGGTCAGTAGTTAGATCCCCGGTCCCGGCTATATGTTGAAGTGTCTCCGGGCAAGACACTGAACCCCTAGTAGTCCATTTCCTCCCCAGCTGTCCAGGTCCAAGCCCGGTAGAAATTGGGGAGGGTTGCGTCAGGAAGAGCATCTGGCGTTAAAAAAAAAAAAAAACTGTGGCAAATCAACATGCTGACAATGATCCGCTGTGGCGACCCTGAACTCATGGGATAAGCCGAAAGGACAAAAAAAAAGTATCAAACAGCAGAAATATACAACAGGATTAAAATTGAATGGCTTTCAGAGACTGGTAATCATAGCGAGCCATTTGTTACCTTTGGCAGAGCGAGTCAGTGCTGTGACAACAGGTCAGTATTTGTGTTTTTCTAAGAGGGGAAAGTTAAAGAGAAAATCATGGACAGGAATGACGGTTCTGAGATAGGGTTGACGGGTTGAGTACAGTTTGGTTTAGGTTAGGTTCTTTGGATATCACCTTGTTTGGCGGTGGATATTATGTGGATGGTGCTGTAAACTTCCTCTGTTGAGTCAGTTCTAAGATTCAGTAAAGTCAGATAGTTTTGTAGCAAAACATTTCAGGGAAATCTAGTGAATGTGTGCTGGAGTTTAAGTTCTCTACACGTGATACAAACAGATAATTGACGTTTTAATTCATCAGATATTGGCTGTTAAAATATGTCCAAACATATTCTTACAGATGCTGCTTCCTGTAAAACTCAGTAACACTCACCCGTCTGAGTAGGTGTCTCTACTATTTCAAAACTGTCCTGCATTTTCTGTCCAAAATTCTCAGCGCATTCAACAGTCACCAAACCTCTCAGTGAAAATCCAGATCTTCAGTCATTGGATCATCTATTCAGTTGAACTGTCATACAACTACACCAACTTTAAACACAAACACACGTCCACCACTGTATTAATATTAGACTCAGGACTGTCTCTGAAAATAAAACGTGTTCCATGTTCATTTATCAGTGTCTCAGCGAGTGCTCTCCCACACAGCTTTTAATATGCCAGTCGGTGTTTTAAAACTAACAGCATGAGAGAAATAACTTGGTGCTCATTAAACCACCTATTGTACAAAGCAGCTGATTCATTTACATTGACATTTAGTCATTTAGCAGATGCTTTTATCCAAAGTGACTTACAAGTGATGTACAAGGCAGCAGAAATCTAAGTCAAGGAGAAAACATCAAAGCAAAGTCCTATCAGAAAAGTGTTCACAGTTCACGAGATGCAAGTGCGATTCATTCTGTCCTTCACACATCTGTTGAAAAACTAACTGGAGGACTGGGCTTATGCTTTGTGGGTCTATTCCACAATGAGTGTGACTCCCTGCATACAGAAATCCACATTCACATGACAGGTTAATTCAGTTGGCAGTTGGCAGTTATTATGTTAGGTTTAGAGTTATGTTTGCCTCTCATCATCTCCAGCCCCGAATCAACACATATTGATGGTGATGAATCAAAATAAACAAGTGAAAGTGTCTCTTTCTGGAACACACAGTATTACAGTTATGAGCTGCTCCTCCCATGTTGTCTACTTGTTGATTTGTACTTCAGAATTTCAGAATCCACCGTATGCCACCACACATGTTTGCTTACTGGCACACTGCTTCCAGTACCCTTAATGGTGCAGGTTTCACACACTTACAAACA
This sequence comes from Channa argus, assembly GCF_033026475.1. NCBI lineage: Eukaryota > Metazoa > Chordata > Actinopteri > Anabantiformes > Channidae > Channa > Channa argus. The sequence continues at coordinate 13,510,023 of NC_090218.1, forward strand.
CATTAATCACCCACAAAACACATTTGGTCTTATCTTCACCTGCTGATCAGTTAATTGGTAATAAATGACAAGAGTGTTCAGCAATTAAATGTGAACATCCACATCCAGTTTTATCTGCTGATGAAGATCATGTGACCTGACAGAAAGCACCACTGCAGTGACTAAGGCAGACACTGACAGCACTTTAAATCTGCTGATTCCCAAAGAAATTAGTTCATGTTTGCAGAAGGTTCTTCTCACCAGTTTGGTGCCAGCAGCTTCTCTAGCTGCAGAGACATGACGGTTTGATGGTTTCCGAGCTTCCAGTAGGCCTCGGTCTGACCAATCAGCTCTGCTCCACTACTTCTTCTCCTCCCCCTCTTCTTCCTCCTCCTCCTCCTCCTGTCTCCAGGGATGAAGAGGATGCTTGAAAAGAGGAAACCAAGCAGAAAAGATGAGTGACAAAAAGTCGGAGAGACAATGAGAAAGAAAGCTGCTTGTCCCCACAGAGACAAACAAATCTAAATATAGTCGGAAAGAAGAAGAGGAGAGAGGCCCTTCGGTCTGGTCACAGGTCACAAAGACTGAGAAGACATGACGGCACAAAATAAAATTACAGCTATGCTTAAGGATTTCTTTTTTTTTTTACTGATCAATCAACCATTTAATCATTTAGTCATTAAAAGTAGTTTCTGACTGTCTAAGATGATAATTTAATGCTTGATATTCATGACCAGATAAACTGTTAAAAGCACAAAAATGTTCAAACTGAACCCCCAACAGCCCTTTCCCTTCCCCAGCAGTGCAGTGCTGGTCCCAAGCCCTGTAGAAATTGGGGAGGGTTGTGTAAAAACTGCCAAATCAACATGCGGACAATGATCCACTGTGGCAACCCTGAACTCACAGGATAAGCCGAAAGGACAAAAAATAAATAAATCAAGTATCAGAGCACTGCAAATCAGTTTTCTAAAAGCCAGTCATCTACAGACCATAGGGTCAATGGCTGACTCCTGGTCCCTCCTACATATCAAAGTGTTTGTCACCATTAGCTCTGTAGCTGTGAAGGTTATCGTTAGTTCTGTAGCTAACTTTTGTAGTAAATCTCTGATTGTTACAGTTAGCTCTGTAGCTTTGAATGCTACTATTGCACTTATTACCATTTACCACTCGATAACTAACTTGTAGCTCTGAAAGTTACAATTAGCTCAGTAACTAACTGCCAATAGCTGTGCAGCTCTGAATGTTACTGTTAGCTTTGTAGCTAACTGCTGAAGCTCTGAAAATTACTGTTCGCTTTGTAAAAAGCATCACAACAACAACTGTTACTGTTACATGACAAATCTTTCCAACAGGAGCACAGCATCAAGTGTGTGTTCTCAAAATAAGTGTCGGAAATATAACTACAATTTTTATTCTTGTGTTTGTAGTGCTGCTTACAGTAATACTGCATTTTTTTCCTGACTGTTTTTAATATGACTAACAGTAGTACTGCAGTTTTTGTCCTGGCAGTGTTTGCAATATAACTTTACAGCACAGAAAGGATGCAGTTGCCATAGCGACTCTGTTTGTGTGTGTGTGTGTGTGTGTGTGTGTGTGTGTGTGTGTGTGTGTGTGTGTGTGTGTGTGTGTGTGTGTGTGTGTGTGTGTGTGTGTGTGTGTGTGTGCATGTCCTGGCCTGTGATTGGCTGACAATGGGGAGTGGGGCAGGAGCTAGAGCCACTGAAAGCCTCACTCAGCTTTGCTCCCTCAGATCAGGACAGAGAGACCAAGAGACGCTGCTCTCCTCACTGCTCTCTTCATCATCCCTCCATCTTTTTCTTCCTCCTTCTCCTCCTCCTCCTCCTCCTATCCTCCTCTCCTCCTCCTCCTCTGTCCAGAACCAGATTTCTTTACACCTTTTTGCTTCTTCTTTCTTTCTTCTCCTCCCCTCTCTGTATTCACTGCTCCATCCCTCACAGACAGACAGACGGTTCTAACTCTTGGCCTTCTTCATCTTCAACACCACCATCATCATACTCATAGGAAGACAGACAGGGAGCCCCCTGACCCTCGCCCCGTTGGGTCACCATGGCAACTGTCATCTGCACTCGTTTCACTGAAGAGTATCAGCTGTACGAGGAGCTGGGCAAGTGAGTATCATCATCTTCATCCCCACCATTATCTTTATCATAAAGTACTGTAGTGTATTATTATTATTATTATTATTATTATTATTATTCATGTTCTTTAATTATGAATTACTTCAGTTTATGTTGTTTTACTGTATTTAAATATTAATTAGTTGTATGGTCTTGTATCTAAATCTATTTTAGATTTGTTTTTTTATTTGAATATACTAAATTATAAGTAATTTTATTGTTTTCAGTTTGTGTATAGTTTTTAATATACACTCCTGTTAAATTATTTTACTTATACTTTAGTATTTATATATATTTTTTTATTTAATTATAAATTATTACATTTTCATTACACTTAAATGTATTTTTCAAATTTTAGTTATTCATATACAGTGTGTACAGTTTAGGAATTTACTTTTTCAAATTTATTTTACAGTAATCTTTTGAAATGGTTTGTTTAATTAACAAAAACTATTGATGTTAGATGATGGATTAATAGACAGATAAAAAGATAGATAGATGAGTGTAAGACCTTTCTGACCCCAGCCCACTCACTGCCCACACACGCATACACATAATGCCAGGTCTCTTACATAATGTGATGGTGGGTGGAAGAATCCAGCTTTCATAAGAAACACAGTCTGTAAAAACTGCACATGTACAGTTACACAGTCAGACCAAACAAGGATTTATACCTTATTATCAGTACTATTCAAGTTTTACTATTAACTCTACACACTTCGCAGTGACAATAGTAGCAAAATTATCATTATATATATATATATATATATGTGTGTGTGTGTGTGTGTGTGTGTGTGTATCAATTTATCTATCAATTTATCTATATAGTTTAACATTAAACTGATTAGTTCAGTGACGTTGGTTAAGGTAATATTAGTATACTATGTAGTAATAGTAACTATAGTTAACAGCTGTATTACTAGCAGGATTAGTAGTACCAATAATAGTTTAAATAATATTTGCAGTACAAACAATGATACCAGGGTGTTTTTGTAGCATTTAATTAGTAATGCCTTTTTAACTTGCAGTATTAGTAGTGGCAATTTTAAGTAACACCTCAAAGAGTTGAAGAAAAAAATAGTAGCACTGATATTTGCAAAAAAAGCTAATGTATCATAAATAGTAGCAGTTTCAATACAAACTTCTTACCAATCATTATCATCATTATTACTAATACCAGTCATTTAAAATATTTCTTAAAGTGTAAAAACAACTTGTTAGAACATGAATATGTTACATATGAAAAATATCTCACTAGATTGCCAACTAAAGTGTAAAAACGTAAAACAATGTTTTCTGAGAATGCAAAAATTAAAATATTAAAACTACTTCTTAAGAGTGTTTTATATATATATATATATATATATATATATATATATAGTATAAACATATATAACAAACTTTTGTAACAAGCTTGAAAACTGTCTTTAATTTTATTACACATTTGTTTTATTGTTTATCTGACCAGCTGATTGATTGGTTCCTCTTGGCTTGTTTCCAGGGGAGCATTTTCAGTGGTACGGCGTTGTGTGAAGGTCTTGTCAGGTCAGGAGTATGCCGCCAAGATCATCAACACTAAGAAACTGTCAGCCAGAGGTGAGAATGTCCATCAGTTTGTCATAATGATACACAATCACAGGCAAAATTACAGCTGAACCTGTTCATTATTCACAGTCTGTATCTTTAACAAACATACTCACCTGTTCCAAATCCTCCTGCTCGTATAGGGCTCATTTAAACACCCTCACAATACCAATTATAGTCAACACCTCCCTGTGTACTTCCTGCACACTTACTCACTGTAAAGATTTTTAAAAAAAACTCACACACAACAAGGTTCAGATTCTGCAGAGTTAACAAGCATTCTGCAGAGGAGCAGTAAACTTTAAAATATGAAGTCTCATTTTACCATTTTTGTCCAACATCTGGTGATGCTGGTGTTTAAGGTGTTTCACCTACGTCACTACTGTACAGATTTAACAAATGTTAATCTGCAATAAAATAAACAGTAAAAGCCATGGAGATACTCTAAGGCAGTGGGCCACTGTTCACAAAACATTGTTTCTATACACCTAGACTGTAAAGCAGATGCGCTTTTGTAGGGAATGTAACTGAAACTAGCTTACTTTTTCTATTAACATTTTCTCAGAAATATCTGCACACCACTTGGTTAAGGTCAGAGAAACATTGTGGTTTATTAGAGAAAAACAGTGACACACACATTTAGTAAAAAACATATTTCTCTAAGCTTACATAAAGAGATGTTCTGTGCCTAAATTACAAATCGGACTCTGGAGTGAAACTTTGGTTTGTGGTGTGACAGATCTGTGCTTTGCAGAGCCTTGTGAATTCATGTTCAGAAATGTAATTCCATTCATTTAAAAAATGAGTTGCATGAGAACATAATCAGGTCAGTGGTTATGTTGACTTGTTTCCTACTAATTGTATTTGCAGTTGCATTGTAGTTGGAGACAGGGTTGGACACAGACATTTTAAAAGCTCATCCACTGTCCTTCCCAAAGACTGAAAGAGTTTCTGTGGTTCAAACAGTAACTACACCTTTACATTCAGCTACATACTGTTTTACAGCAGCAGATTTTAAAGATGCAACACAGGAGCATTGGTTAAAGAGGACATGGGGGGTTCAGGGGCCTCTCCTGCTCAGAGTAGCACATAGGCTTTTCATTGCAAAAACACAGACAGTCTGAGTCCCTGAGTGGATACCTGTGGGGTGGGTGAGCAGCAGTACTCAGTTCTGCTACCAGACACTATCTGGGGGGCCATAGCGCTACTGTTTATTCTGTAAATGTTACTGTTGGTAACAGTAACACTAAACATCTTGATCAGCTTTTTATTACACTGTAACCCACATACTTATCAGTATTTAAACATGTAGTAACTGTTTTATAACAAGTAATAACAGTGCAAAAAGGCTGTAAACAATGACATGTATTAATGTTCAGTTTTGTTATAGCTGCTTTGCATTCTGTTAAAGACTAGTCAGTACTTACTGGTTCTCTCAGGTTCAAAAACCAGTTACTGCATTCCAATATACTGGATTAATAAAAGGAGTGGGGGGGTTGTATAACTCCCACACGTTTGAACACGATGATAAAACTGACAGAAACACTGAAGCTGTGGATCGTTTCTGTTGATTTTCTATTTTTTCCAGATCACTATTCTGGTTTTGAGATTTCCTCCGGTTGCTTAGCAACACCGTGTAAAGTTGACAAAGTGTGCACGTGTGTGTGCGCGTGTGTTTGTGGGTGTGTGTGCATCTCATTCAGTTCATTTTGATTCTGCAGAGACAGAATAATCACTGCAGCAAAACCAACAACTTCTCTTATCAACACTATTACATCATAATAAAGATATTTATACAATAACATTTATTTTTATGACATTGAGCTTATAAAACATTCCGTATGACATCATAGTTTATATGAGTGTAAACTCTATTGCATCATTCGTCAGTCTGTATTGTTATATATTATGTCATGTAGCTCTTTTGGTAAGGCAGTCGTCCACAGACCACAGGGTCAGTGGTTCGATCCCCAGTCCTGGCTATATGTCGAAGTATCTTTGGACAAGAGCCTGAACCCCTAACCTCTGAACCCCAGCTGTGCAGTGCTGGTCCAAGCCCGGTAGAAATTGTGGAGAGTTGCGTCAGGAAGGGCATCCGGCGTAAAAACTGTGCCAAATCACGACCCTGAACTCACGGGATAAGCCAAAAGGACAAAAAATAATAATATAAATAATAATAATAAAAATAGTATTCTAAAGTAGTATTACTTGTAGGCACTGCTGTCATTATTATTAGAACATAAATATTTATTATATATGTTCATACATATATTTATTTTTTCATTATGTTTTCAAACTTTGCTTTTATTCTCACTAGAAATCGTACACAGGGACAGTATGAATTTACATAGCTCCTGGGACTTTCTAAAATATATTGTACAATAATAAATGAACAAAGTACTAATATAAAGCTTAAACAGACAGAAGTCAGTATATTGTATGAAAAAGAAGCATATCACAACATGTGAATGTTTGTAGGTGAATGTCCTGTTGAACTGCACAGATCTAGTTTACTCTCTTGAAACGCCGGACACAATGTGAAAAATAAAGGTTGGAGATCTGATGAGAACCAGGAGAAAACAGGACTTTCTTGGGAGATGTAAACTCCTTCACACAATCTAAGTCTATGTGCTTTGATGCCAAATCGCCTCCTCCAGATTTTCAGCTCTAACAAGCCACAAATTACACAATTTATCATCTCCTGATATTATTGCTTGGCCACTGCAGCCTGCAGCTCTGCAGTTATCAGAGATTTTAATTGAACCCACAAACAAGATGTTTTATATCGGAGTATCATCGACCAGAGGGAGAATAGGAGAGCTGATGATGATCAGATAAGGTTTCCTGTGGTTTCTCAGAACAAATTAGCCTGTTTGAATGTTGTGCTGCCATTCAATGGGTGCTATCATTTGTCATTAGTCCAAAAATTAAACATAATTAGTCCAATAATTAAGCGTGATAAGCTGCCAACTGCATACATAAGTTGGCCCGTCAATATTGTCCTCTTCTGAAAAACTTCGGGATGTTGCAGCTTTAGTAATGTTGAGAGCATCAAAAATGGATAATGTAGCTGACGATGAATAAAGACTAAGTCTGCACAGGGAGGAGGTCCTCTCTGGTTGATTGCAAAGAAAAAACATTTTGGTGTCATAGCATAACATACTGTTATGTGTGGTTGAAGGACACATGAGCTAAGTTGTGGCATTTTTGTTTATTCCTTGAACACTGAAAAATCATATTGTGTTATTTAATGTATAATGTTTAGCATGACACTTCACACATGGGTCAAGGGACTGATGGAAAAATTGGGTGTTGTTCTTGCACATTTTTGAGCTGACTTAATTAAAGTTCTTGTTCATTGTGTTTGTTTGTGTTTAACATGTTAATTATTTCACCGTCCCAGAATCAGTTCAATTCAGACATGTTTGCGCATTTACTGAAGTGATTTAATTTAGTTTAACTACTTTACTGATACCTTTGGGGGATGTTCAAGGACAGACAAATAGAATAGAATAGAAGCATTATTGCACATTTACATGTTGCATTAAAATTCAATCTCTGCATTTAACCCAACCCCCTGAGGACAGCAGTGGGCAGCCATAGGCAACACCTGGGGAGCTAGCACGGAGTGTCTTGCTCACAAAGACTTGATGCATGGGCAGGGATTTAATCCTGCAGACTTCTGTATCCCACCCTGATGCTCGACCCACTGATCCACCAGGCCACTAAGATTTGTAGCCTCACCAGTTGTGTAGCTGCCATTTCTGGTGCTGTATTGACTTCGAGTTAACTGTTTTATTCAAGGAGACATTAACAATCGATTTTCTGGTCAACAGCCTGAGCCACAGTCAGTCCTGTACGTCTTTTACCGTCTCTTTGAGAGAAGCAGGGAGTCTGTCTGAGAACCCCATGATAATTGTCTGTGAAGCTCTGCTGCTCACTCTCACAACCCTTAACTACTTGTAACTGCTTAACCTCATATATGTCCCATGTCCCTTGCATTGATCCTAGTAAAATGTGATTCGGGTAGCTACTAGTAGCTCAAGAGCGACGTGATGAAGACTAACCTTATGGTTCTCGGTGGTCGTCTGATTGTTCTCAGCTCACTTATGAAAACAGAGTCCCCCTGATTTAAAAAAAGCTTCTATATCTTTTCCTACCATGAGCCAGGCTTTATTTAACAGCTACTGGGGAAAGCAGAATTCCTGATAATGTTGGTGGTGTTTTGTAATTAGGAGACTCTCAAAGAACCACTACGATGTGCAGTGGGATGGATCACATACTGGGTGTTCGAGCTAGAACCAGACATGCGAGCTATGTACTTGTACCTAACTCTAGAGTATTACATAAAAAGCTTTTTTTTTTTTTATTAAAAAGAGATTAAAGAAAGAGAGATTAAAAAAGAGAAATAAAAAAAGATAAAAGCAACACCGTGCAAAGAAAAGTGTGAAACTACAACTGAAATAGGTGTGGAGTTCGACTGACTTAGCAGTTTAGTTTTATGTTTTTTGTTATTGTAAAATCAGAGCTTGACCACCTTTCTTCAGATCCAGCCCAGTCTCTCCAGTCTTTCAGGAGTCTCCCTATGGTAGTCCAGTATCAGTTCTCAGTATCTCACCCAGTGATGTACTGTCCCAGCTGTGGACAGATGTTTGATCATTGCATCAGTCCTCGTCTGCGCTGCTCGTCCAAAAAGATGTGAGAACCCTCAAGTCAGTTTATTTATATAAAGTCCAGATGTTGTGTGTTTAACAGACAGATGAAATCAGGAGTTTCTTTGAAAATAAAGGCCAATAAAGTTATAGCCAGTGATAAAACATGCGTATAAAAACAGAGCTGAGAGAATACCCACAGCAATTATGAATCTTTAAAGTCTAAAGAAAAGAAAGACTGTTCCTCAGTTTATGGCCAAAAACAGAAAAAGCTCCATTACCTTTTGATAAATGTTCTGTAAACCCAGCACGTCGGCCTCCGTCTGTGTGGATGTTTGGTTTTTAGTCCTGAAGCCAATGTGACGTTTGTTTGCCGTTTGTTCTTGGAAGAGAAAAATCACAGAAAGAAGCAGAACATCTCTGCTGCAGCTCTGATTCATTTCTGTCACTTTTCTTTCATTCAGGGGAATCCTGAGATTTGAGCACTGATATTTTCTCTGTTTGATATTCAGAGTTTGATGCGTTGTTCAGCTCTGATATGAAGGCGTTTTTATTCCCAGTCTTTGTTTTGAGCCTCAGAGCTGCTGCTCAGTTGGAAATCTTCCTCAGCAAATTCTCTGTTGGCTGCCGGACCCTTGTCTCTGCTGCTCATTCAGCTGAAAGTGAGTGATGGCTGGTGTCAGATCAGTCTCTGCAGATTCTGCTGCTCTGCTGGAGACAAACACAGAGGTTGAACTGATTTGAGGATCAGAAAGACTTTGTGGTTTTAGATCCTTAGTCAGAACATAATAAAGAGGAAACGGAACACAGAGTCAAGCTCCAATAACAGTGTGAACTTTTTCTGCTCTATTCTGTTCTTCTGTTCCTTCAAGTGTTTGAACTCAGCTCTATCATACTCTCTCACTGTACTTCTCATGAAAGGCTTGTTTCAGCCTGATGAATACCACCTGTTTATGAGATTTCACCATTAAAAAAAAAGATTCAACACATTATTATGAATAGTTGCTGCATGTAATAACCAACATATAATAATGCCTGGTAATATGTGCCAAGGTTGAGAGAACATGAAAATAATAAATTAATGAACCCTCAGAAAAATTGGAAGAATTATTAGAATCTCATACTTAATGCTAAATAATACATTCAGCCTTCCTGTCACAACAGGATTAATGCTCCATTTTGTTGTCACGTTGGTTTTTATTAAAGGTACCAGAATGTACCAGGTACCTCCTTTATGCCAGCATAAGAATAGTGATATTGCCATATATCAGTCCCACCTTGGTTCTATGTAAAAGTGGGCTGATGGCTTCATGGTTTGGGGACAAAGAGATGAGATCTTTTATTTGTGTTTATCTTCAAATTACAGTTATGTTGATTTTGTGCAATAAGGCATAGACTGGACAGAGAACCATTATGATTTGCAAGCATTTGGTCAGAGGCATGAGAAGGTCAGCTGCTTTCTGGCTCAACCTGAGCCCAACCTTAACCAGTTCCCTCTTCCTACTCCCAAGTCGCTGGTCATATACACAAACACATTGATCACATAAAGCAATTCTTTCACTGAAATCAGTATCAAGTTTTACTTGAGGAAGAAATGGTAAATGGCAGCTTATATAGCGCTTTTACCCAAAGCACTTGACAATGTTGCTTGTCATTCACCCAGTCACATACACTCACACACCGATGGCAGTGGCTGCCATGCAAGCTGCTCACCTGACCAACTGGAAGCAACTTGGGGTTTAGTGTCTTGCCTAAGCAGACTTCAACGCATAGCCAGGACGGACTGGCAATGAAAACACTGACCCTGTGGTTTGACTACCTTACCAACTGAGCTACAGCCTCCCAAGAACTTTCTCAAGATTTAAATATGTTGTAAATTTGCAAAACTAGCTCACAAATACTCATTCTCCAGTTCATCCTCCATTATTGATTTAAAAGTGCTGTACTATGTATTTCTGATGCATGGGTTATACGTCAAGTTACTGGGATCTACTTTTCCTCTACTTTGTTTGGTTTAGTATGAATGAAAAAAGTATCATAATGAAGGGTCACTTTAACAGAAATATACCAGAATATCTCTCAAACATGCTCCTGGTTATTTTTTCTTTTATTTACGTAACATTTATTTATGTGCTGTCACACACTGGATTAAGGTAAATGACATGGCCAACACTGTATTTGAATGGTTGTTGTGTTTTGTCCAGCTCAATGAGACTGAAGATGTAAGCAGTTGGATGTAAAATTGGTTTGCTCATGTAGCATTTATCCAAAGCGCTTTACAATTCACCCATTCACACACTAAAGACAGTCCCTGCAAGGTGCTCACATGGAGCAGCAGGAAATTTCGACAGGAGAAACCAACTACCACCAACTGCTCTACCAGCTGAGCTACAGTAGCCTGTGTGACAACAGACATGTTAAATCAGATCTTTCTATCCACCTAAACATCCGTTATGTCTAACTGCTATCCTGTGTAGGGTCAAGGGGGCTGGAGCCTATCCCAGCTGTTATAGGTTGAGAAGTGGGGTCTAACCTGGACAGGTCTCCAGTCTGTCTCAGGGCCAACACAGACAATTTATAGTCACCAATCAAACCAACATGTATGTCTTTGGATTGTGGGAGAAAACCGGAGGAAACCCACACAAACACAGGGAGGACATGCAAACTTCATGCAGAAAGGCTGCAACTGGCAGGTGGATTCAAACCTTCTAGCTGTGAGCAACAGTGCTAACCACTCCACCACTGTGCTGCTCTCTTGTATGAGTGTAACTGTAAATGAAATATAGAGTACATATACTGTAGTAAATAATGCAGATTGATATCTCGACTTGTAGATGCTTTTCTTGTCTGTGTTACCAATGAATGTTTCAAATTTATCCCATCAGGATGCAGCATTTACACCTGCCATGGCTCTGATTGGCTGATACATGACAAACAATGACACCTCAGAACTGTCTGTGTCAATACTTACTCAATACCTAATCAGTAATCACTAACTCCAATCAGTAACTGATCGGTAATCAATACCTCTGATCAATAATTAATACCTCTGACTGTTTTCGTGTTGACAGATCACCAGAAGTTGGATCGTGAAGCTCGAATCTGTCGTTTGCTGAAACATCCTAACATCGGTCAGTATTTCTACATCTACAGTGTTGCTCTTAATACTGGTACTGTTACAACTGCTAGTACTCCTGTTTCTCCTACTTCTAGTAATACTACTAATACTTATACTAATATTAAAGCTTCTTATTCTGCCCCTTCTACTACAACTTTCCCCTTCAACTACTGCAACTACAACATCTACTACTGCTGCTACATCTACGCTTCTATTACTATGTTTCTACTATTGCTTGAAAAACTACCTCTACTACTACTGCTACAACCACTATTCTATCTACCACTCTTACCATTACTGACAAAACTCAATTTACTACTTTTACTACTGCTGCCTTTAATGATATTACTGATATTTAATATTAGTCCTACAAAAAACTACTGCTACTATTTTTTTAAAGCTACTACCTCTTCTTCAACTACACCTGCATCTTCTATTAATGCTTCTACTACTGCCACTACTACAACTGCTAGCAGTGTTAATACAGATACCACTCTTTGTTACTGCAACCCCTCTAGTTATTACTGCTAAAACAGTGTACTATTACAGATTCAATTGAAACCAATCTCACAGTGTACTTCTACGATCAGTACTCTGTCTCAGACCATCAGTTTACATCTCCTATTACTAGGACTATAACTTATACTGTAAATGAGACCTACCTAAAAATTGATGATGATGATGATAACCATGCTAATAATGATGATAATGAAGTTATTACTAAGGGTAACCAGAGTGTAATGCTTAATTAATTAGGGGAAGTTATCACCACAGTGATGACAGATGAGGTGCCAGGGCTTCATCCTATACTGGTCTCTCATCAGTACAAATCCTACACAGTACACACACTGTAGTAATATAGACTTTCAATGTGGTAAAACAACAAAAAATGCCTAGTAAAAAAAAAGAAATAAAAAGGAATACAAACAAAACATTGTTATGCTACAATAATATAGACGCTAAAATGATAAACAATTCATAATCATAATTAGTGTTCTACATTTATGTATTAATAATCTGTACCTGAAGAAACTAAAGTTATTAAGTTAATGTAGAAGTATAAAGTCTAAGTATAAATTAACTTAATAATTGTACTCAAGTACAGTAAATGTACTTATTTATCTTCTATGACTGACTTCTTTGTATTTGTTTGTGGTCTTTTCTGTGTCTTTGTAGTCAATTTCCTTTTCTTTTTAGTCATGTTCTGTCTCTTTGTAATCACTGTCTTTGTAGGCATGTAGTGTCTGTTTGTAGTGATCTTCCCTGTATCTCTTTGTAGTCATTTATTGTCTCTTTGTAGTTACTTATTCTTTCTTTGTAGTAATGTTTTAATAATCTTCTGTTTCTCTGTGGTCATATTTTAGCCATCTTCTTCTGGCAAAAATGATCTCTTGGTAGTAATTTTTCTTTGTGGTCTATTTATGTTTCTCTGTAGTCGTTTTCCTTGTCTTTGTTGTTATGCTCCATCCATAATTTTTCTTTGTAGCCTTTTGTGTTTCTTTGTAGTCATTTTGTCTCTTTAAATTAGGTTGAATGACTTGTAAACACAAAACAGTCTCTTCCCGCTGAGGCTTCGACCCAGGGGCCAGTAAAGTCAGGGGTTCCCTGGTGCCTGTTAAGCTCATTTTGTAATCCATCTATGATCATAGATCTAGGAAAGCTTTTTCTGACTGTTTTTTTTTTTGCTCTTTCCTGTCAGTGTCAAAAACAACTTCTTTCTAAATCAGCAGGAAAACCCCTGAAACATATTCAGACTGACACAGTCTGAAAACCTGTAATCAAACCAAACATTTTATTAAACAAACTGAACCAGATCCAGTCGGACATTCAAATATGGGCTCACATGAACCCCAGTGACCAATCAGCAAACTGCAGCTGAGCCAGGTGTCCAGTCAGAGCACTGTGTGGGAGGGTGATGCTCCAGAGATACTGAACAGTGTTACGTAACTGTGTGTCTGTGTTGCTAGGAAACAGTGTCTTTAGGTGAAGGCATGAAACCCCTCTCTCCTCCTACACACACGCACACTCGTACCTGTGTGAAAGCACTCAGAAAGAAATAATCAGGTTTTTCTCTCGAAGCACTCCTACACAGCACAGCAGTGGGATTTGATTTGTGTGTGGGTTGCAGCTTCTCTTTCCTCTGGTATACTGTACGTTCTATTATACAATATATGCAGAGAGCAGAGAGAGAGAAGCAGCCACCTTCAGTCAAACTCATCAGCCACAATTCACGCAAACATCAAGGATTCACATAAAACAGCAGAGGAGAAAAGCAGCTGTCAAGACGCAGAAGCATGTTCATAGTTCTGCAGCCTGGACTTTGCTGCATCAGTATCAGTTTCTCAGGAAAATAAAATGCAGAAGTACAAGATGATCTATAACATAAGAACGAAGATAAACACCTTAAGGTTTGCATACTCACAAACCAATTAATAGCGCCAACAGTTAGAGGAAACATAAAAATGTCAAAGAGGATAAATATTTAGAATCTATATTTAGAAAAAAAATCTAACTAATAACAGGCTGTCTTATTCTAAATTACATTTATCGATTCTAAAGGCAATGGTCTGTGAAGTGGAAGTGGTGGAATGTAACAATACTTTATTACTGTGCTAAAGTAAATTTTTTACGTATCTGTACTTTACTTAAGTAAATTTAATCATGGTCTCCTGGACACACAGTATATCCGCCTTCCATCTCTGCATCATGTCAACCAACTCTCTAGCCTTCCCTGTCCCTACTGTCAGTCCTACACTCTTAGCTTTCCTCTTCTCTCTCTGCCTACGGACAAACCTTCCTCCCCTCCTTCTTGTCTTCCACTACATCTAACCGCAAATATTTATTCTTTTACTTTACTACATTTCTAATCAAAGTTGCGTTGCACGTTACAATCACGTTATTTTACACTTGCACGCAGCTAAAGCGGAAACCATTGGACTAATGGTTTATTCCCAGACATAAAGCTATTAAATTAATTGTTAAATGTGCCCTCAAATGGGTTAATTCAAAGTCAATCAAACAATATAACGACCACCGTTTTCTTAACTGAACTTGGTGTTGCCTCCCTCTCCATCTTTGTGTGATCTGCTCAGAAAGGGATAGATGTAAAGCAACGCTATGTGAGTTCTTTGAGTTACTGCGCTGAGAGCTGGGACAGAGCTGCTCCCGGCTGAATCACACATTCACATGACATTGACTGAAGCGTTTTTGTTTTGTTTTTTTTGTTGACGGAAGCCGCTACATGCGCTAGTGTGCACTGTCATTACGCACAACCATCCACTGTGTTTACTTGGACTAAACCAAGTGCAAATAAAATATTGCTAAGAAACTCGCATACATTTACTATATTTTTTCCTTGTTAACGTATTTCTATGGCTCTATTTTCAGTGCATTCTGAGCTTATTTCCAGCTCTCATGGCTGTGTTACAACATTAGTAGTTTAGAAATAAAACTGAAAAAGCATCAGATTATAGCTAAAACAGCTTCAACCTTTATCCCAGAAAATGGTACTCAATGGGAACTGGAGTAGTTTGAGAGAGCATTTCTCATCCAAAACGCTTTATCATTTCTGAACAACTGACTCAGAAAGGCAGGCCTACAATCTCTTTGGAGTCATTAAGTCATTGTCCTTCTAATGGTTACCTCAAAAGTTGGGAGGATGCAGAATGCAATGATTTGCAAATACACATTGACATTGTGATGTTTACCATTGTGTAGCATCCCCTCTTCTTTTACCATCTGTCTGTAAACATCTGGGAAGTGAGGAGACCAGTTGCTGGAGTTTTACGAGAGAAATGCTATCCCATTCTTGTCTGATGCAAGATTTTAGCGGCTTAACAGTCCTGGGCCTTTGTTACCAGATTTTATGTTTTATGATGTTTTTTATTGGTGAAAGGTCTGGACTGCAGGCACGCCAGTTCAGCACCCGGACTCTTCTCCTGCGATGCTGTGCTGTTGTGATTAATGCATTATGTGGTTTAGCAATGTTTTGCAGAAATATGCAAGGCCTTCCCTGAAAGAGACATTGTCTGGATGGGAGTTTATGTTGCTCTAAAACCTCTATGTACTTTTCATTGATGGAGTCTTTACAGATGTGTAAGTTGCCCACACCATAGGGACTAATGTTCCTGAGCCATGCAGCGATGTACAGTAGAGAATCATGCCCGGCTTTTAATGCAGTGCCGCCTGAGAGCTTAAAGATCTCGTGATACCAGTTTTGACCTTTGGCCTTGTCGCTTGTGGAGAGATTCCTCCTGATTCTCTGAATATGTGTTGGTGCCATCAAATTCAAAATGAGCTAATATTTTCACTGAAACGGCAAAATATCTCAGTATCAACATCTGATTCGTTGTTTATGTTCTATTGTGAATGAATTATGGGTTTATTAGATTTGAAAATCATTGCATTCTTTTTTACTTATGTTTTACATATCTTTTTTGGAATTGTGGTTGTAGATTACAAATTTATATTTCAACTCTAGATTCAGTGGTGGCGGATGTGTACGTTCAACTGATGTCTCTGTGCTTCAATTCGGTGGGAAAGTCACCCAGATCGTACCTTGCGGTTATATGAGCTGTGCTGTTACAAACTGAATTCTTTATTATTTGATTTTAATCTCATACAGATTGTGTTGTACTTCCAGATAAGGTTTGACATATATAGCTGAATATAAGTCGCTGTAGCATCTGTAGTGCTGAAGCTGCTATATTTACTGTTCATATGTGAGTCATCTGAGTCTGGCCCAACAGAAACACAGACAGAAATTACCTGGAGTGGCCATCTTGGCTGAACTAGCTTTGGATAAAGAGCTAACCTGTTAATATTTCTTTCTTCAGTTCGACTACATGACAGCATCTCAGAAGAGGCACATCATTACCTCATCTTTGACCTGTAAGTCCTGTTTAATGACACTATCCAACTTATGGGGTTGTATCTTGTCACATGTGTTGTTACGTCATGTTATGTTGTGGCTGCTTGTTATGTTATGTTTTATTTTGTTCAATGTTGTGTTATGCATACATTATCTAATGTTGTGACATTCTCAGTGTCTTATTACAATGTTGGGATACATTGTTTTGTTACAAGTTGTCAAATTGTTACATTGCATGGTTGTTTCATTGTGTTACATTACAGTATGTTAAGAAACCTTGCATTACATTCTGCTGTTATGTTTACGTTTATGTTACATTACTTATTTTGATTATACGACACTATATTTTGTTATTTTAGCTATTGTGTGTAATCTTACTGTTGTGTTTTGTATATGCTGTATTTTGCTTTTATTCTTATTACTTCTTTTTTTTTTGCGAAATCCTTTTGTACAAAGCAAAGTTAATGTATCTGTTCTCCAATGTTTTCTTATCATCACTGTCTCTCTTTCAGGGTAACAGGTGGAGAGTTGTTTGAAGATATTGTAGCCAGAGAATATTACAGTGAAGCTGACGCCAGGTAGGAAACTCATCAATTTCTTTTTCCATCTTCTTACTTCTTCCTTCATCTTCCATCATCCTTTCATTTCTTGTTGTTTTCCTCGCCTCCTTTTCTTCTTCATCACTGATTAGAGAGACACTGACGCTGTAACAGTTTTAAGTTTTGTTTTTAAGTCTGCTTATCTTTATATCTGAAACACACAATGCTGGTTGATGTTTCCACATGACCTCTGACTTCTGTCTCTTTTTAAACAGCCACTGTATTCAGCAGATTTTGGAGGCAGTCCTACACTGTCACCAGATGGGGGTAGTCCATCGAGACCTGAAGGTAACATTTATATTTTGTTCAGTTTGTTTCTTAAATAAATAGTCAGTGATAATTTTCGTTATGTGCATACAGTTTGTCAGTCCACCATTATGCTCTGACCACCCTGCACTGTTTGTGGCCCTCAGCTCCAAACCTATTAGTTCTTATTGCATTACCTGGATCTAAGTTTTAGCTGAGTTGAGGACACCCATGTCTGAATACTGAAGCTGAAGACAAATTATTTCCTTTCTGAAGTTGATTATAGATGACCAGCAAGGACTGAAACAACACAGTTCTTTAAGGCCCTGTTAGCATTGGTTGCATTCCTCGTGTAAACCAGTGGCAGAGTTAGCATGTTAGCATGTGTCCTGTGTCTCCAGCCAGAGAACTTGCTGCTGGCCTCAAAGTCTAAAGGAGCAGCAGTGAAACTAGCCGACTTTGGCCTGGCCATCGAAGTGGAGGGAGACCAGCAGGCCTGGTTCGGTAAGGCTACACACTGAAACTGATTATACTCTTCATACTCATATACTAGTGCTACTGCAGTATTACTACTGCTACTGGTAGCAGTATAAATACATCAAGTAGTGTTTTACTTTAACTTTTATGACAAATTCTGGTGATTATTATTATTTGCAAACTTTTGTTGCAGTTGAACATACATGCTGTGTTTGTGTGTCTGTATCTGTGTGTACATTTATTTTACAGGCTTTGCAGGGACTCCTGGTTATTTGTCTCCAGAAGTCCTGAGGAAGGACCCATATGGAAAGGCAGTCGACCTCTGGGCCTGTGGTCAGACTCTTCTGTCTCTGCTTTTTGTTCACTATAATGTCTCTTCTGTCTTCTCCACTGTCTTAGCTGTGTCTGGTGTCTACCGTCTCTACTGTCTACTCTGCTACATCTAGTTCTTCTGTTCTCTCTACTGCCTCCACCATCTCTTTCTATTGTTTCTACTGTTTTTATTGTCTACTTTAGTGTCTCTAAACAGAAAACATTCAATTCAGGAATGGATTGCAATTGTCACATGACCTTCAAAAAAGTTAAAAAAATACATTCTTGCTACATGTCTTTGTACAATGTCTCCTCTGCTATCTCAGTTGTCTTCTTTTCTTTAGTTATTGTCTGCTGTAGTGTCTCTACTGTTTCTAGTGCCTCTTCCACTGTCTTTACTCCCCCTGTTGTGTTCTTCATCCTCTCTACTGTCCAATCTACTTCTGTCCTATTTTCCTTGTTTCCTGTGTTTTCTTGTCCTCTGTCCTTGTTTCCTTTCCTCTAAGATGTTTTTTTTTGTCTTCCTCAGGTGTGATTCTCTACATCTTATTGGTCGGTTATCCTCCATTCTGGGATGAAGATCAACATCGTCTTTACCAGCAGATCAAAGCTGGAGCATATGACGTAGGTCACAACTCCTGACTTTGACTCCTTGTTCCCTCTTTCATCTTCTTTCATTTTAAGAATGCATTTCCTTGCCTTTACCCATG
The DNA here is from genome assembly GCF_033026475.1 of Channa argus. Taxonomy (NCBI): domain Eukaryota; kingdom Metazoa; phylum Chordata; class Actinopteri; order Anabantiformes; family Channidae; genus Channa; species Channa argus. The sequence continues at coordinate 13,528,708 of NC_090218.1, forward strand.
ACTGCCCTTTTTATATCCTTTATATTTTTAGTTGTCACTCACTCCCATCTTCTACCCCCGCTTTGGCTCCTCCTTGCCTTCTTTCCGTGTCTTTGTTCATTGTCCTTACCTCAGCCTCCTGTTCTACTTCTTTGCCTCCTTTCGTATCTCCTTCCCTTCTCTCTTTTGCCTCTTGTTCCTTTCACTTACCTTTGTGCATTTTTATTATTTCGTGGTCTTCTCTCCATTTCGCCTCCCCTTGTTTCCTTTATTTATTGTATTGTGTCTTTCTATATCTCCATACTTCCTTTTGTATATTTCTCCTCCTGCTGTTCTTTCTCTTTATATCTCCACCTTTCTTTCTTTTACTTTGCTTCTTTTCTATTTATCTTTCTCATTTCCCTGTGCAATTCCATCTCCTTGTCTCATCTCCTTCTTTCCTTGCCTTCTTGCCTTAACTGTCTCTCCTTTCCTGCCTCCTCTCTTTGTGTCCCCATCTCCTTCTCTCTGTCCCTCACTACCTTTCTCTAATTTTGTTCATACATATACTTCCGGCGCCGCTACAAGTGGTAGCCTTTGTGTGCCTTGCTTTTTTTGTTATGCCTTACCGCCTTAAGTTGTGGATACTAGTGGAAGTTGTAAATTTCTTGTCGGGATGAATAAAGTATCTATCTATGTAGTCTCTCGTTTCCTCGCTTGCTTTCTTTGTCTCCTCTGTACCCAGTACAATTATAAATATCTGACTCTATAGTTCTTGATTGAAGAAATTAGCACATGCAAGTGCTTTTTATGCTTAATTGTAATAAAAATCCCTCTTTATAAAATAAAAGTATCTGTTCTTTCTCTCCTTGTGTCTTTGTATCCTAGTTTCCTTCCCCAGAGTGGGACACAGTAACTCCTGAAGCCAAAGATCTCATTAATAAGATGCTGACCATAAACCCAGCCAAACGGATCACAGCTGCTGAGGCACTCAAACACCCATGGATCTCTGTGAGACATGTTCACACACACACACACACACCCTTTAAAACACAGATTGTTGTTGTGATGATGATGATAATGTGTACTCTTCCTCTTAGCATCGCTCCACGGTGGCATCCTGTATGCACAGACAGGAAACCGTCGAGTGTCTGAAGAAGTTCAACGCCCGGAGGAAACTCAAGGTACGCGGAGGTCAGATGGGTGGTGTTTGGGAAGAGTCTCACCTGTTTTCTGCTGTAAAATCAGTCTCTGAAAGATTTTGTTTGGTCCTGTCACTAAAATCTTTAGAAAGAAACTAAGCAGAGCAGAGAGGAGGAGATAAAACCATTTTACTGTGGTCATGTTAATTAGCTTTACAAGCAGCGGTGAGTGAACGCTTGACAACGCACTCATGAGGGTAAAGCTCTTTAAAACACTCAGAGACCAACTTTAAAAATGTTAGTTATCTTAGTAGATATCTTAGTCTTTATCCCTGAAGCCCCTCCAGAATAAACTTCCATAAATTCATTTAGAAACTAGAGAAAACACAGACAGAACGGTGCTAAATCAGTGGCTTTAATGTTTGGCATCAGAGAGAAAACACTGGCATTAAACCCTTAAAAATTGAAAAGTTGGCATTGTAACAAAAGTACTGAAAAAAAGTTTTTAAAATAATTGGCACTGAAAAATAAACCACCAGTTTAAAAAAATCCAAGCTTTAAATAAAAACACATTTGCTCATTTTTCCATAATGCACTTCCAGCCTTATTGTCTGTTTTATTTTTATTTTAAGTATTTTTTATTTTATTCCTTATTTCCTGCTTCCTTATGTCTTCCTTTCTTCATTCCTTCCCTTATTCCTTCTTTTCTGCTTCTCATGCTTTCTTCCTCTTTCCTACCTATGTTACTGCCTTTCTTTCCTCCACCTTTCCTTTCTTGATTTCTTTCTTCTTTCCTTTCTTCTTACCTTCCTTTCTTTTCTCTCTTTCCTTCAGGGAGCCATTCTGACCACCATGTTGGCCACCAGAAATTTCTCTGGTAAGTCCTTTCTCTCAGGGTTAAAGGTCAGACGTCATGCGTTTTGTCAGATTCACACCTCTGCAGTCCTCACTTCCTATTGGCTATCAGAGAGCCACATGACATGTTGTGTATTCTGTGGTTTTGTCCTTTCACCTCCAGGTTCATGTTACAGTAGTTGTGGGTAGAACACAGAGGATCGACCAATCCGCTACCAGCTTATAGTCAATTAACAGGTTAACACTGAGTGAGTGTGTGCAGCTGCTGTAGAGACTCAAACCTGATGCCACACATCTATAGATAGCAGGGAAACCACCGACACTCTGACACACGGAGCTGCTAAAGCTCAAAACACATTGATTTTACTGCAGTCAGTCGGAAACAGCCATAATGATCTCTGATCTATTTACAATTATATGAGTATCTCACACACACACACATGATTAATTAAACAGACAGCAAACCACAATATAAAAATATTAAATACAAAAGTTAAATTTAGAAGTACACATCTAAAAGTGTTAGAAACAGGAAACTAAATCTGTCCAAATCATGGACTGAATATGCAATGAAAGGACATGTTTCTGGACACCGATCCATGAAGGGCCCTCAGCATTAGTTGGCACTACTGTGGAACCAGATGGGACTATATTCAACGGGCCTACAAGGCAAATTGTAACCCCACGGCCCCCTGAGACACAAAACCACCAAACAAGTCTTTCAGATGAGAGCTGTGAAAGCAAAAAGCTAATGCATGTAGCCACCACCGAAGAGAAAAAAAGGTTTTCCATTACTTTTTTATGGGTTTTGAGCCTCTTTTTGTTGCTTTTTCATCTGTTACTGATTGTTTTCATTCTCTTTCTTGTGGTGCTGGTTGTCTTTATATTGGTATGTGATATCTGTGCTGGTTTTACTCTTTGTGGTGGTTTTGTGTTTACTTTGGGTCACATTCGGGATCAGCTCGACATAGCTGAAGAGCATAAATAATGAAGAGCTTTTTGATGCATCTGTCGGTGTGAACAGTCAGGAATGTGAGCTGAGTTTCTGCTCCCCAGCTATCTCAAGTTGAACCTAAATTTGGCGTCGACTCTCTCTGACTGACCCACGTCACGTTGGGAACTCCCTCCATCTGTCTGTCTCTTCAGCTCCTGTCTATTTGCTCATACTGTTGCTGTACAAAGGAAGCCAGTGTGGATCACTCAGGATGCACTGCGGGGTTTCTCTTTTCTGAATGTTTTGATTGTATTTTCTTTCTGTTTTCTATTTGCTTAACTGTTAAACTATTCCCTGGAACCTTTTAATTTTTGTAATTTTTCTTTATTTCAAAGTGTTTTTCATGTCACATTCCTGCTCTGTCTTTGCACTGGGGTCTCTGGTTTTGTGCAGAAGGGCACACAGGCAGTGCTTGTCGGCAGGATGCCATCTCTCCTCTTTTCTGCCTTTGTTCCTTTCTTTCTGACTCTGTTGCTTCTTGCTCTCTTTGTTTGTATCCCTCGTTCAGGAGGAAAGAGTGGCAGCAACAAGAAGGCAGACGGAGTCAAGGTAACATTATTGTTATTATTGCACTGGTTGTTAAGGTTCAGGTGTACCTGTCCCTGCAGTCTCAGATCTGGTTTCACAGTTAAAGTTGAAGATACATGACAGTATCATCAGGAACTGCAGTAATGTACTGCTGCTGCTGAGATTATTAGATATTACTATCCTCACTGGTCATACACTGAATTGAAACTGTCAACATTTCAAATAAACGCAGCATATGTGAGTTGGCCATGATGCACATATGAACACACTGAATTGTTTTAGCAGCTTTACACAGATTTTTGAGCTGTATATTGACTGATAAATGCTGTACATTGCTGTCCATTCTTTGAACACATGCTTAACTGTAGAGCTCGGTATTAAGTGAGCTAGCTCTTCCTTCATTTATCAAGTGTTTTTTTTTTTTTTTTTTTATCATATTGTATCACTAAGATCTCAAAGTTTTTCTTTTCTACAAGACATTAGTCAAGCCAGTGGGTAAAATAATTATTTAATCTTCAATACTCTGACCTGCTTGAGATAAAAATTATTAAACTCTTATCAATAATCAACAGCATGAAGTATCATCATTATTATTGTTGCTGTTGTTGTAGGAATCATCTGAGAGCACAAACACCACCATAGAAGATGAAGATACCAGAGGTGAAAACATACTCTCTACTGCAGCATTCTTCAATGACTGACATGCATTTAAAAACAGTGATACAGTGATGATACTAACTTGTCTATCTGTCTATTAGTGAGGAAACAGGACATCATCAAAGTCACTGAGCAGCTCATTGAGGCCATCAGTAATGGAGACTTTGAGAGCTACACGTATGTCTCATACCCATATATAAAGCACTCTTTTATTTTTTTGACTCTTAATATGAAAGTCTGCCCTCAGGGGAACAATACAAAAATAAGGGACTAAAACTAGAATTTCTATTGTGAAAATCTCCCCCCAGTAATTATGACAAGACCCTTATAATGAAATTCTTCTCTAAACTCCCACTGTGAAAGTCTCTCCTCAGTCTGACAGTAGAATTACGCTTACTTGTAAAAGTCTACCTTCTGTATGGTAATAGAAGATGGCAACTGGTCTTCTAATATAGTCACACACTCACACGCCTATAATGCCGGTTGCCATACAAGGTGCTCGACTGACCCACTGGGAAAAACATGGTGGTCAGTGTCTTGCCCAAGAACATTTCGATGTGTTTTGTCACGATTTGGCAGTTGCAGTTAAACCTAGAAGTGTTAGGGACCATAATAAAGCTCTTATTCTGAACGTGTCACCACAGTGATCTTTATAGAACTTTAATTGTAAAATTCTCCCCTTGGCAATTTAAAATGACTCTTACGTGCAAAGTCTGGGCTGGCTGTGTTTGTAGAAAAAACCTTAGCAGCAACTGCTGGATGTTAGAGGAACTGCAATGGATTCACACACCCTTCTGACTATCTTCTTAATTAACCTTAAAAACATACTCTCATATCCTCTCACTAAAATCTGTCGGTTCTGTTTGTAAATTTTATTCCCTCAGTAAAATGTGTGACCCAGCTGTGACAGCGTTCGAGCCCGAGGCGTTGGGGAATCTAGTCGAAGGCCTTGACTTCCACCGCTTTTATTTTGAAAACTGTGAGCAGAACTAATCATAGTTTCATTATGGTTTGATTGTAAACCAAATTAAATAGTTGTTCTTTGTTGTATTTACAACCTGCTCCCATCCCAGCCATCTCACCTGCCTTCTCTCTGTCCTCAGTGTGGTCTAAGAACAGTAAACCAGTCCACACAACCATCTTGAACCCTCACATCCACCTGGTCGGAGATGAAGCTGCCTGCATTGCCTACATAAGAGTTACACAGTACATCGATTCCAACGGGACGCCTCGCACTGCCCAATCAGAGGAAACCAGGGTGTGGCACCGCCGCGACGGGAAATGGCAGATTGTCCACTTCCACCGCTCAGGTGCTGCGTCAACGCTCAGCAAGTAAGGTCAAAGGTCTACTTTAGTGGTGTGTTCAAAGGGCATACGTTAAAACTGGATTTAAGGACTAAATAACAAGAGACGTGTCAATAATAACTACAATCAGGGTTTTATATTAAAAATGTTCTTTTATCTTTCTTTCTACAGCTAACTGCCAGAGTGGGCGGGTTTTTGAAGGGGGCACCGTTGCCTTGACAACAGATTGATTGACAGCAGCCCAGGCGCCTGACACCAAACATTTGGGAATTTGTTGAAAAAGTTTAACAAAAACAAAATGCAGAAAGAGGAGAATAGGAGAGCAGGGCTACAAATATTTACTCCAACTAATCCAGTAGTGATCTGCATAATCAATAAACTAATCAGCCAATCAGCTTCCTCTTTTCAGCTTATTTGGACTACTCCCCCCTGTAATTAACCAGTGATCCGTAATGATGAAGTACATCTGCAAAATGCAGGTTGTTATAATGTGTAAAAACCTCATATCTCCAGCTTTGACTTAATTTTCGGATTTAAGGGCTCATAGCTTCTTTAAAACTAATACAACAATCTCCTAAAATTCCCCTATATAGAACACAACATCTTAATCTAAATTAAAAAATGAAGCATGGGCAACACGAAACCTAATATTACTTGATGATAATTAAGTTGTGATAACATTATTGAGTTTAAATCATTATTAGTAACCATAGCAGCTCATGGTCTCTGCAAAGATATTTAAGACAGAGTAAATTAATACTGTAAATGTAATATTTAATATTATACAAGCAGTGCAGGAAAACCTGCAAACAAGTTGATGAGGTTTGGACATACAACACTCGTCTCTCTTCTTCCATCGGGAGAGCGCCAGAAACTTCCACTGCTCTCCAACCTATGATCTTCCATGAACGACTACACCTCCACTCAGATCAGCCACCCACCTTCAACCCTAAACCCCCTGAGCCCCCACATCAGGTGTCCTTACGAGGAGGACCTTAATGAGGTATCTTACCAAGCTGTCCGTCTGCTGCCTGCGCTCCTCTCTGGGCTTCATTAGCAGAAGAAACTTTTATCTGTTGGGCTGAGTTACGTAATGTTCTAGATTTTAGAAGCAGCTCATTGCCGGGGAGAGAAAGAATATAGGGAGGAAAATATGGAAGGAAGGGACAACATATAAGAAAAGCACAATGACGTAGAATGAACAAATCACACTCCCTGATTTTGTTTAACCTCTTAAGTAAAAATAATGTATTATGTAATGACCCTTATGTTCGATAAAATTCAATTCAAACCATCAAATTTTTTGTAATGACAGTTTATTTCGAAATGCATTTAATTCGTACACTGGGAACTGTAACAAAATCAGAGATTGTGTCTTTTGTAAGTTTCCATAAAGCTGATTGAATTTTTCTGGTTCGAGGATGCAGAATGGCTGAACAAGGCTCAAATATCTGGCTCTTGCTGTTTTATTTTTTGTTTTTTTAAAGGGTTGCAGTAATTCTCAGACAGCCAATCAGAACTGCAGACTGTCACCTTTTATCAGTCATAAAGGCCAAAGAACATCAACCCAATAATGTCTTTAGTACGGAGTCCCTCAAGTGACAAAAATCACTGTCAATAATAATTCATTTAGTTTTTTTAAACATTACTTAATTATGTTATTATATTCATCATAATAAGGTTAACTGTTCATTTAAAAATAATGTTTAGATTCATGTCAAATGTCTTAAAATGGTTCACTGTTGAAAGGTAGGAAACAATATTGACTGTACTTTATTTGGTTAGAAAAATGCCATGTGAAACGTGACATCTGTATCTCTGTAAACAGATATATCTACATCACATTTAGCCCGATATGTACTGTATTCAAATACAGCAAATACCACCTTGTGTTGATTGTATATGTATATTTACATTACACTTTAGTGTCAGTTACACTGTAATTGAAAAAGTAGAACAGTAATATTTAGAAAACGTTCTTTTTCACCATTCCTGTATATTTTAAAAGTACTCAAATAATTTAGTTCTATTTATTTATTCTATTTAAATTAGATAAATCCGATTAAACAACCTGATTCAAATCCAGATTATTAATTGAATATTTTTCATTAAAGAACATATACAAAAAAAGTAGCTTTTGTCATCACTGCGTTAAATGTTAATTTAAGTTTTCAGTGGCATGTGGATTTTTTAATTTGACATTGAAATATTACCAGAAATACCTAAAAGAAGTCATGTTTCTGCTGTGACTATCCAGTTAGAAACCCTCAAAATATATTTAAAACCCCCAAATTTTCACAGTTTGGTGTACTGTTATGTTGCAGGTGTAAAAAAAGTGAGTTTAGCCATTGAGACCTAAAAACACCTTCTAAAACCTACAGGTGTATTGTGGAACAGCCTCCAAATTTTTCTGAAAAACTTGCCAGACTTGCAATGTTTATTGAAGAATTGCCCCAATTTTTTTTTTAAGTCAATAAAAAGGACAAGTTAAATATATTTGTGACACTATAATTAATAGTGGTGCAGAAATAATGTAAGTGGCTATTTAATCCTCCATTATTATCTTCATTATTTGTTATTATTATTTTAACTGTTTTGAAAATTCCATTATGACACAAAAGTCATATTTCCTGATCTTTCAGTTTATGTCAGAGTCAACAAACTGGCTAAACTCATACTCCTTTATCCCAAGCAGCAAGAAGTTCAGCAGTCACATCATTTTGAAATTAATTTACTGTTGTTCTTATCCACAAAGTAACTGCTGCCCTGTGCATCAGTGTTCTCATCACTGTAATAACAACAAGTAATAACATCAAAAATAACGTTTAAAGCTAGAGGGTTAAAAAGGCAAACAAACTACATTTCCCATAATGCATTTCACCGTCCCCTCATATATTTTAGCGAATCACAGTGCATTTAATCGTGGTCTTGATAATGATCACATTGCACAAAACTTGCACTTGTTGCATCCAGATTTAAAAGTAGGAGTGCACAAATATCGCCCCCTGTTTTAAAGTTACGGCATCCAGTCTTAATTAAAATACAATCCATTTTAGTATTTCTTAATTTATGCATTTACATTTGTGACATCAGAGTACCTGTTATTGGCTTTTGTCTCTTCTGAGACTCCGTACATGAACAATCTGACTCTGGCTTTTGATGGTGTGGTCATATGTGTTTTATTTTTTAGGAGCCTAATAATTTAAACCTGATAATTAACATTCTGATTCAAATTTAAACTTTTTAACCTTGCATTTTGGATTGTGGTGTGAAATAATAACCTGCCTGCTCAGAGTCACTGTAGTCAACAGTTTTGTTGCTATACTTTATTTTAGGACATATAAGGCTTTTTGGTAATGACAGCAATCTAAAAATGTTAGATTTTTGAATGGAGTTCTGTGGGGAGAGCTTGTATTTCTTTCTCTACGGTAATAGTGTTTAATTTCTGTACAGTTTATGTGATTTATTGCATGCTGGACTTGACTTTGTGTTTTGTGTTTCAGCTTCAGGCTCCGCTGTGTTTTGCCGTTTGCTGCTGCTAGGTTTGTTTCCTGCTCTCCAGTGACTTAATTCAGACATATTAGCTTTATTAGCATTTCTCACTGGGAGCAATAGCATCTGCTAGCCGCAAGCTAACAAAACTCCAGCGCTGCCAACTTTGATATTCTGCAACTTTTGACCTGTTGTGTTCGTCTTTATGCAGCTTTTTACCGTTGGGAGAATGTAGAACTTTGTACAATCAGATTCTTACTATGATGATCATGAGTAATATTCTCAATATATCGGGTTTGTATATTTAAAAGCTTTTTAATGTTCAGACTTCCAGTGCTAGCGTTGTGTGAATCACCCTGTAGAGAACACATGCATATCATTAGCTTTTTAATTTCTGTTAGTATGATATGCATTATAGAGTGAGACAAGAGTTCCTTTAGCAATCGCTCAATACATTCGCCACAGCGCCGCTGCCCTTTATTTAACTTGATATGTTGGTGCCATTTGGTTTCCCGATTCAGGGATTAATGGGGAGGCTGAATAACATGTGAAAGTTTTATTTATTTATTTATTTATTTATTTTTATACTTCTGACCAGTACAACGACTGGTCTGATCTGAGACACTGCAGCAGCTGGGGTTAAGGGGCCTTACTTCTCTTACCATTAGGCCACCACTACCCTCAAACTGGGAACTATTTCCACCTGACCTAAGACTAACAAGGCCTGATAGCTGGATGGAGAGGAGCAGGCTCACATGTCACCATAGCAACCCAGTGGATAAAGCAGAGTTTAACTGTGGGAAAGAGCCTGGTACTTATCTGTTTACAGTTTTACAGCTCTGCCCACTGCCAACACCTGAGCACACACGCGCAGAAAATTAAAAAAAACTGTTTATAGCAGTTTATCAGTCTGTTTTACTATGCAGGGATGTTTTATCTATGTTCCATATTCATTGGTTCAAAATATTTAAAACATTTATTCTATAATGAGAATAAAATCAGATCTTTGCCGAGCTCTGTGTTAGCTAATACTGTGCTGCAGCAGGGCTCAGTAGTCTGAGTATTTTGTTGTGATTTTTCTTTAATTGTAAAAATACATTGGGCCAAAAAATATGACTCAGACTTTTGTCTGAGTCATATTTTCATGTAAATGTGGAAATAGTCAAAAATGTTATTTTACAAATGCTCAGACCTCTGAGACAGACTTAATAGAAATGCACCAACAGCGGTAATTATGCTTCAATATGATTTGGACACTATGCAAGTTTGTCATCCTCTTATTTTGAAATGGCAAAAAGAGTAAAACAAAGATTTTTTTTCATAAACATAATATTTAATGCACATTCTTTTAGTACAAATGTTCTTTTATCAGAGATTAAGTGAATTTTATTGTAATTTATTTCATGGAGGGGTGCAAAGTTTTGCACTGATGTAATTTTCATTATTTTACTAAAAATGTTTTAATATCCACTCCTTGAACATTTTTATTACTTTGGGTGAAAAAAAGAACATATGTCAAGCTGAAGGTGCAATTATCATATTTTAGGTTTAGGGTTAGGTTTGGATCCCCCTTACATAGGAACAAGTCACCATGTGACTTCAGAGTCTGACAGACAGCTGATCCAACAGATCAACAATTTACTTCTGCTCACAACAGTTGAGCTTTTGTAACATTTTACATGAATTTCTATTTCAAAGCATAAAGAATCTCATAAAGTTTCAGCTCATTTTTCTTTCAGTTTTAAGTTTTGTTTTGTGAAAAAATGCCCCGATTAAGTCAAAATAAGGACTTTGCTTTCATTAAAGTGTAAGAGTTTTTCCTGCTGTCTGACCCTGTAATCCCACAGTCTGGTTCAGCCTCCCCCCTTTTTTATTTTACCCAAACTAGAATGTGAGCCTAGTCGGGAGTCAGATGGCACCTGCAGAATGAATGGCTGTTTTCTACAGTAGATTAGTCTGTGATTTCTAAAGCATCACCTCTACTTTGACCTTTTAAGACACTTGAAAGTATAATTTATCAGTGGTGGGAATCTTTGAGCACTGGGGGGCTCAGAGGTTGTTCCTGCCAATATCTGAGATGTCATTTTTTTTAAAAACTATTTAGGTGTTTATGCTTGAAACTGAAGAATTAATCTTAAATAGATTACACAACAAATGCGCTGATGTTTTTCCTGTGTTTTTACCAATGTTTAATGAGTGTGGCTGCAACTTATTTATCTTAATGAACCTAAAACAGTGACTTCCAACCTTCATCTCATCTGATCCAGAGGAAATTCACTGACCTTTTACTGATCTTGTTTCATAATCATCCACATTTTTATTCTTCTTTGATGCTGATCACGCAGACAGTTGAGGAGAAGGGTTGGACATTTCTGTTTTGAAGCCTTACCTGCAGAAATGAAAGCATGTTTAACACAGGAAGCTTTTCTTATCGACGTAATTGGAAACAGCAGGATTTTATTTAACCCATAGGAGGAAGAGGAGGCCACTTCAGATGCAGTAGCTAGCCATCATTAACTGTTTGAGGCCATCAGATTATAGGCTTTCAACAATATAACATGCTCATTTACAGCTAGCATTCGTCGGTTGCTGCTAAGAATCCTAACAAGCTAATGAAGCAGCTAACAATAATTGAACTATTACAGCTTATTACAGCTGATATGAAACAATGTGTTGTCTTTTAAACTATATTTGTCACTTTGTGATAGGTGTAATAACTTGACACACACCGTATGTTGATAACTGTATTAGCTTTAACATTGGACAATTTGTGCCTCCATTTTGGGTTCTACTGCACACAACACCACCAACTCACAAGTATATAATTATTGAAAAAAATAAAACTTTACAACTAAAGAAAAGATGAAGAAAAGATACGCTTAAGCTACCTTATTTTTTCTGACTCCTAATCTAAAAATACATTAATTTACATGGTCAGTTACTGAAGAGTTAAGATAGTTAGTCTCAAATATTTCCTAATCTGATGTCTAATTTTTGCGTGGTCAACGAAGTTAACTCACCTTAATCACAATAAACCACCCCAGAAGTTAATAATCAAAAACTACTTTTTGGCCATAAAACAAAAACTGTATTTTAAATTCGATTAACACGATTAATTGTTTACTGTATGATGGCCTAAATCTGCGTTCAAGTGGAGCACAAATATGTTGTTGTTTTACACCAACTAAACAATTTTCTGCTATTTTAAGAAACCAATATAGCAAATTTGATTTACTAATTCAACTACTGAGTTGTATTTTATGTATAGCTCTGTCCAGTTTTAAGTATTAATTAATATTAGATCCAGACTTTTAAAAAACAAGTTTTACCAAATATATATAACCATAGGATGTGCCCTCATGTTTATGTTATAAAAATCCCCAAAAATGCATGATATATGACAGCCACTATGAATTCCAACGAACCTCTACAATTGTAAGAGTATTTAATTCATATCTTTCACATTTATTCATTCATTAAAAATTGTTTTGGCTAAATTGTTTAGTGTGTCACCCCCGTTTAGTGTAATTTTGTTGTCAGGTAAATCAGTTGCGTCTTTTATCATATGAAGCACTTAGAAAATAGTTTGTTTTGTTTGAGTCCAGCCACAGTCTGAAGCTCCTCTGCTCTTCTGGGTTTGTTGTTGTGTCCTAGGCTTTTGTTTCCACAACCAGAATTAACAAGAAAAATATTCCTTTAGAAAATATCCAACAATAAAGGAACAATGTTTCAGTCTTTCTGGATGTTTAAAATAATTTTTGTTTATGTCTGTCTGTAAAAGTTAAAGGTTAAAGGTCACACAGACTGGGTCTTTGCTGTTTCCCATTCACGATGTCCGCGCTCTGCAAAAATAATAATCATAGATCAGTATTCAGCTCCTTCACATCCTGTCTGCTTTTTCTACTATGATGGATATTGTACTGTATTAACTGGACTCAAAATGCTGCATGCTCAGTGTGTAATTGTGTGTGTGAGAGGGAGGGTATGTGTGTTTTCAATCTTTTTTTCTTTTGTAGTTTTTTGGAGTATTTTCTTCCTATCTGCATCGTGTTCAAAGTGTTTCTGTAAATAAACTGAGATGGTCAAACACTGACTTATGATTTTATTATTATTCACAGAAGTTGCATTTTAAAACATTATTAGGATCTGAGTCACAGTGGGCGGCTGTAGCTCAGTTGGTAAATGCAGTTGTCCACAGACCACAGGGTCAGTGGTTTGATCCCCAACCCTGCCGAAGTGTCTCTCGGCAAGACACTGAGCCCCTAACAGCCCATTCCCCTCCCCAGCTGTGCAGTGCCGGTCCAAGACCGGTAGAAACTGGGGAGGGTTGTGTCAGAAAGGGCATCCAGCGTAAAAACTGTGCCAAATCAACATGTGGACAATGATCCGCTGTGGCGACCCTGAACTCACAGGATGAGCTGAAAGGACAAAAAAATAATAATAATTAAGAATTAGGATCTAAGTCACACAAAGTTATGTCATCACAGTTTAAAACAACATCAGTTGTATTTGTTTCAGGTGTTAACTGTGTCAGAAATATTGGTAGATGGGTAGATTGCCTGCCTGCCTGCCACTATGTATGGTGTGAGGTGGTGGACACAAATGCAGACAGACAAATTATTCAGCAAACTGGTTTATCACACACTGTAAAATATTGTCAAACTTAATATTTTTTTTGTTACATGTGCTCCAACATGAGCAGTTTTTAAAGGTTAATTTTCCTATAGTTACCGCAAAACATTGATATTAAGGTAAAATTATCTAATTTTTCCTTGTCAATTAAACTTTGGAGGGTTTGACAAAAAGGTGCATCATAAATATAAACTCATTAATTACAAAAACCATTTGTAGTGTTAAATAAAAAGTAAGGTCAAATGATCAGTATTACTCTAGAGACCTGGAAACAGGACGAAAACATATTTTACCTCCCATCACTGGCACTTCTGAGGTGGCATTCAGGTCTTCAACACAAGCAAGTATCTTTAAACAGTAAAGTATAAAATAATTAGCACTTAAACTTTACTGGTGCATTAGGTCAATTCCTCCAGAAAGTCACAACAATTGTGATTGCAACAATTATGCAACTAATCTCTTGTGAAGACTTCACAACCCTTTTTAATTTAAACCACCCTAAAAATATATCACAATTTTATAGAAAAGCTTTTTGAGTTCAGGCATCTAAGATGGCAACAATCACAAAAACATCAGTAAAATCCTAGTTAGACAGTTGATACATGTACTACATAAGCTGCTGTAGACTAGTATGGATTATTATGGGTTTGTAGAGTAGCTGTCCTACAAGAACGTCTGTCTCTGAAAGCCTGTAAAAGGGTTTTTCTATTTAGAAATACAAATGTTTGTGCGCATGTGTTAACAAGATGAAAAGTTACACTTATCAGAAAAAACATTTATAAAATACCAGAACTGAGAAAATACATGAATTCACTGTACAGGAGTATGGTGGTGTATTACAAAAGTTAATCTAAAAAGTAACTATTGGTGTGTGAGAAATGTAATTAATAAAAAGTACAATTTTTTTTATATTCATAATGTAATATCATAAATGTGATGTTATTAAATAATGTTTACATTATTTTAAAAGCAGCATTAAATAAAAATACTAAAAAATAGAAACCAAAATCATTAAACACAATTGTGCAAAATGAAATAAGATAAAGTCGGTGACCACGTGGCGGCAGCAACTCCTTCCCGCGTCGAAACTCTTCAACTTTGGCCCCGGAAGCGGAAGTTCTTTCCTTTCTTGTTTCTGCTTCGAAAAGAGACATACTGAGGTGAGCCAAGCTCGGTGCTTTTATCCTTTGTAAATCTCTGTTTGTAATAGTCATCATATGATTTAATGTGTCTTTGTTGACTATGTCAGGGGTTTGGCGTCTGTTCGTGATGAAATTATTTTTTACTGTGAAAACATACGTTAGATTTCATGGATTTGTTTTCTCTCTCGTATTCTGTGGCAACATGTCGCCATTTTCATCTCTTAGCGGAGGCTCCAGGAGCGGGAAATCAACTTCACTCTTTAATTTAATAAATCTCCCGTAGTTTTGACAGAGGTAGCAAAGATATTTGTTGCGTTTGGCGTAAAGCTGCAGAGTGAATTTGTTCGTGTGAGGCTGTTCCGACCAACGTTAGCATTCAGGCTCCTGCGCCGGGTTCTCGTTTCTAGTCGCAGTGTCTCTGATGGTGTCATGTGTAAGTCTGGATTTGCTGTATTTTGTGTTTGTAATCGTAGCCTTTCAATGAACGCGTTAGCAGCTGCGTCTTGATGTTGATGAGCCGGACCTGTATCCTCCATGCGACCGTAAAACTCTCGATTCCGTTATCGAACAGACAGTTGAATGCTTTTCAGTGTTGAAGGTGTAGGAGAGGCTGCAAAGTAAAGCCCCTTTTTAAATGAACAACATTTTGTTGTGACTGGGTAGAAATGAAAGACAGTGTGAATTAAAAGAAGTCTGAAATCAGTGAATAATGTAGTAATTACGTGGCTGTTGATGACTAACATTAATAGAAGTCTGCTTGTGTTCACGTGCAGTTCCTAAAGGCCCGTTTTGTGTCTGTGGGTTAGCCGTGTTTCAACAAGTTTGCAAACCTGACAAAGCCAAGCAATCGGTTCTGTGTTCCAATGTATTTCTAATCACATACAAATGTTTGAATTAATGGAAAAGTTTCTGCAGCCAATCCAAAATTTCCACAAACTTCAGAGAGTTCTGTAAATGAGTGTAAAGGTTGATTTCATGTATGAAGACTTAAGAGAGCTTTTATCTCAAAGAATTAAACCTCAACAATATAACAACATCCCTTGAAAAACGGTGGATTGCTAAACGGTTAAAGAAATTGAATTTTGAAGTTGTGGAAGTAAAATGCTGGTGAAGTTTAATTTAAATGATTGCAGTTAAATAATAAGACTGTTGATGAATTATAATTGTAACTCTTTCTCAGACAATGGCTCCTCGTAAAGGGAAGGAAAAGAAGGAGGAGCAGGTCATCAGTCTAGGTCCTCAAGTGGCCGAAGGAGAAAATGTTTTCGGCGTTTGTCACATCTTTGCCTCCTTCAACGACACCTTCGTCCATGTCACTGATCTCTCCGGGAAGTAAGTCCTTCTGTCGTCAGTGTGAAATTACCAGATGATGTGGTGTGAGAGGCAGCAGTGCAGGGAATCTGTCATCACAGACTTTTATTTTGTTCTTAATCTGTTCTGTAGGTAACAGTCTCATGGTTGTTGTTAAGAAGCATCCTTACAGTGAAGTTTGATGTCACTTTGCACAGACCTTTGTAGCGGCTCTCTGAATGGTCTAACAGGTGTGTATGTTTGTTTTCAGGGAGACGATCTGCCGTGTGACTGGTGGCATGAAGGTGAAGGCCGACAGAGACGAGTCCTCTCCGTACGCCGCCATGTTGGCCGCTCAGGACGTGGCTCAGCGCTGCAAAGAGCTGGGGATCACAGCACTGCACATCAAGCTGAGAGCCACAGGAGGGAACAGGTAAAACACACCTGTCTTGATAGTCTTGACACCCAAATGCTGCCTGCAGTTTTTTTCTCACGGTTTTAGAGCTAGAGGTTTTTGTTAAATGTTTTAGAAATCAGACCTGCTGATTGTAAACATTTTTCAAAATTTTAACTAATATATTAAGTAACAAACCAAATTATTGATATAGTTTTGCTATAAACATGTTATGCAAGACACTGTGTGTGTGTGTGTCCAGTCAGAATTATCAAAACCAACGCAGTATTATCTTTAGTTTTGAGGGCAAATATCTGGAATAAAGAACTCCACCAATGAAGATTTTCAGATGGTTGTAAACCTCAACGGAATCAAATGTATTCCTCTAAACATTTCAGATTAAAGTGCTGCAAAAATCAGACTCCGAATTTACTTGTCGGTGACCAGGAGAAAAACCCCTTTGTTTTTCTCTTAATCCCATCAGAGCTGTTTGCTGTTGCTCCACTGGGTTAACTTTTGATTAAATCTAATAATATCAATACAGACCCATTATATAATCACCAGTTTGCTTTAGTGGGCTTGACAGTTTTATTTTCAACGTACTCTGTCTTCAGACTCTCAAAAACCTCAATAATTATGTGTTTCAATAGAGTGGAATGGTGATGAAAGTGGCATTTGGTTTAATAGTTGAGTTTCCCTGTATGTTAAAACGGTCAGAACCAAGGCCTGACAGATTATACAACTTTAGATGGTGAGTGAGGGTTGGTGTGATCACTTTTGGTCTTGACATTGTGTGAAGTTATTAGGTTGCAGATGAAGGGAATTTATTTTCTGCAGAAATCTGAAGTGTTTACTGTAGTATTGAGTATTATAATCTTGCAAATTACCAATGTGTTTTGGTAATTTGAAGTACACAACTAATCAACACAAGCCACATGTAAGTGCCATTTTGTGAGTACACACTAGTCAACAGCTAGTAAACCTCCAGTCTAAATAACACATACAGGACACGTGTCAAACAGGAAAAAAATATTAAAATTAACCTTTACAGAACAACTCTTCATATTTAAATTCTGTGTAATTTTGTTAAAATGTTTAACTTCTAAAATCCAAGTCTTTTTATGGCAATACTTTAAATTTGTTACTTTTTCTTTTAAGGACAAAGACTCCCGGTCCTGGAGCTCAGTCCGCTCTCAGAGCTCTGGCTCGATCCGGCATGAAGATCGGACGTATTGGTAAATCAATCAATCAATCGATCAATACTCTGTTACCTGTATCTTAAGCCAGTGTCTGACATCCTGGTTATTCTTGGTGTGTTTTCAGAGGATGTCACTCCGATCCCATCAGACTCGACCAGGAGAAAGGGTGGACGTCGTGGTCGCCGTCTGTAGAAGAGAAAAACTGCGAACATTTGCCCACAATAAAAACATTAAACTCAACTGTCCTGTCTCAGATCTGATAATTGATTAGTAACTGGCTAAATATTTTTAGTTTGCAAGCTCGGATACTGGTTGATCAGTAGTAGATGATTAAATGAGCTTTTAGTTTTTCAGGCTGTTTGTGGAATTTTTGTATAAAAACATTGAAGCCAGAGAAACATTTAATGGTAAAATGTCTTGAATTGTTCACATCGATTCAGTTTTTGAACCAGGTGTAGTTCTCCACTGGGCTTTGCTGCTTTTCTGCTCTGCTTTGATGCAGTTTGAAAGGAGGAGGAGATGAGTAAAACATTTGAAGTGTTTTTTGTGAGCTTGGTTGGATCACTGGTATTTAAGTTCAAATAAATCAGTAATTTGCTTCTAAAACTTATATCTTTTTACTTAAGCATTGATACTAAAAATCCAATGGGTTAAAGGTACAAAATAATGAAATGACACACATACTTCTACTACTTTACTTCTTTGTAACTGGATGAGGATTCCTGATAATTGACCTCATCCTAATCTATATCTTTTTCCAAAATCTTGCTGAGCTTGTCTTAGCAACACCTCCACAATGTCAAACCTGCTTGGGCTGTTTTTTTTTTTCTTGTATACTTGAAAAAACTAAATAGACCAGGATCCAAACCATAACACCTCAGTTTTAATGGAGCAGTAGACAAAATGGTTTTTTTTTTTTTTTAAATGTCTGAATACCAGAATTTGTGTAGGAATACGGGTTGATTAATAACTTACAAGTGTTCCTATTGAGTCCACCCCCTTCAGGTGCAGTTCAGTCTGTTAACCAACAGATAGCAGCAAACAGCAATCTGTAAAATCAGCTGAATATTAACCTACTCTTCAAACAGAATTTAGGGAAGTACATGGCCCATTAAAAAGAAAGTACAACAGTGTAAAAATAAGTCTTGCAAGTAAAAATCCTGCATTTAGAGTAAGACAAGTATAAGCAAGTATTAGCTCAAAAACTCCTCAAAGTCCTGAAGGTGCTCTTCATGCAGAGGGTCTCGATTCACATTAATAATTGGATTATGTAGATGTGGCAGAAATGCACCAATTGTCAACAACATGCAATTGTAAAGCTATAGAGAGCAAGCTGTTAACCCTAAAAACAATAGAGCACCTTTTTCACAAAATGTCCTCTGGCACATTTTTAGATGAATTCTGCTCTTTGTTTCTTTTTAAATTGGTGTAAGTCTTCTATTGACATCTACTACTACTCTCCTTTCGGCTTTATCCCGTGGGTTCGGGGTCGCCACAGCGGATCATTGTCCGCATGTTGATTTGGCACAGTTTTTACGCCGGATGCCCTTCCTGACGCAACCCTCCCCAATTTCTACCGGGCTTGGACCGGCACTGCATCGCTGGGGAAGGGGGAATGGGCTGTTAGGGGTTCAGGGTCTTGCCCAGGGACACTTCGACATACAGCCAGGGCCGGGGATCGAACCACTCACCCTGTGGTCCATAAGCAACTGCCTTTACCAACTGAGCTATAGCCGCCCCTAAGTCTTCTATTGACATCTGACCTCCCCCAAACATTAAAAAAAAAAACATTAAAGATGAAATATGTCAATAAAATCACAGAAGACTTTGTTCCAGTTGAATATTTAATGAGTAGGGGTACAGTAAATAGGACAAGAAGCAAAGGAATAAATCATAGAAATATAACAGGTTTAAAACAAATAAAGGCAACTTGAACCCAGAATGCACTGCAGGATGTTTTGGCTTCTATAAAAGAGAGTCGTTTTCTAGACATTACTCTTTGGTTTGAATGCTCTGCTCCTCCAGTTTTTCTTTGTCTTCTCCTGCTTCATCTTTTGTCTTTTCTCCATCTTTGTCCTCATCGCCTGTGGCGGATGTGTTTTCTCCATCATAGATGATATCTTCTGGATTTGGAGCAGGAGGACAGAAATCCTCCTCAGGGAGAATCTTGTGGAAGATTGACTTTGCCTGAAGAGACATATTATCATTTACCTTTAAAACTAAATAGTACATGTTTGATAGACTGAGTATTGAGCAGCTACGCATGTGATACACTGTGTGCAGAGGGGGTAGAAGTACACATACTTAATACTCAAGTAAAAGTATTGCCCTAAAAGATTTCTTTTACTCAAGTGAAAGTACTAAGCAGATTGCCTACATTTTACTTTGATGTACAAAAGTAAAAGTATTGTATATTTTAAACAATACTGATTATGGTTATTATGGAAAGAGATGTACAGTAATAATTAAAAAGGTCAGAGGTCACTGTTTGTGAACTGTTTTCTGTAGTAATTCTGTAATATTACTTAATTCGCTTTGAGTTAAAATATGTTGCTGCCAATTTGAAGGGAAATGTACACATTTTAATGGATATTTAACATTACCTTGGAGTCACAAAATAATACAGAAATACATACATGCATATAAAGGGCTGTATAAATGAAAAGATATGTCACGGCCAAAGATATTGGCACCCGTGCATTTCTGTCAGAAAATGCAACCCTTCTCCCAGAAAATTGTTCCAATTGCAAATGTTTTGGTATTGACATGCTTATTGTTTTTGTTTGCATTGGAACAACACACAAAAAAGTAAAAAACAGAAGAGTCAAATCTGAAACAATTCCTCAAAAGACTTCAAAAATGTACAGGACAAAATAATTGGCACCCTTATCTCAATAAAAATAACTGAAATCAATGCCTCCTGTAACCATGAGTGAGTTTCTTACACCACTTCTTGGACCACTCTTCTTTTGCAAACTGCTCCAGCTCATTTAGATTTGAAGGATCCTTTCTCCAATTTACTGTTTTGAGATCCGAACCATTTTTGAGTCCTTTTTGAAGTGTGTTTCGGGTCATCGTCCTGCTCGTCGAGATGCAGCTTTCTGACACTGGCCACTACATTGTGGCCCAAAATTATTTGGTAATCATCAGATTTCAAGATCCTGTTCACACATTCTAAGCATCCAGTGCAAGAACCAGCAAAGCAACCCTAAAACATCTTTGAACCTCCACCATGTTTGACTGTGTTCTTTTTTTTTGTGTAAACAGTGCCATGATGTTCTGTACCAAAAAGCTCTACTTTTGTCTTATCCGTCCGCAGTATGTTCTCCCAGAAGAATTGTGGTTTTGTTACTTAAGTTTTGGCAAACTCCAGTCTTGCCTTTTTATGCCTTTGTGCCAGCAGAGGTGTTCTCCTGGGTCTCTACCATAGCATCCCTTTTCATTCAGCTGACACTGTTGTACCCTGTGTCTGCAGATCACCTTGAGTTTGGAAGTTAATCAGAGTTCTATATCCACCATTCCAACAACCCTTTGTTGTAATTTGTAATTTTTTTAATTTTGCTCTTCTGTCCACGTCCAGGGAGGTTAGCTACGGTGCCATGGGCTGTAAACTTCTATGATAATATTGCACACATTGGACACAGGACCATTAAGATCTCTGGAGATGGACTTGTAGCCTTGAGATTGTCCATGTTTTTCCACTATTTTGTCTCTCAAATCCACAGACACCTCTTTATAATTCTTTCTTTTGGCCATGCTCAGTGTGACAAATAACACAAAGGTTGAGTCGACTTTTCTCCATTTTATCTGGTTGCATGTGTGATTACTATATTGCCCACACCTGTTACCTGCCACAGGTGTGTCTAAATACAAATTAGTAACATCACAGGGATGAAAAGCAATTATTTCTTATACTTCTTAACAAGGTGCCAATGACTTTGTCCAGTTCATTTTAGAGTTCTGTGTGAATTTTTAATCAAGTTTGACTTTTCTTCTGGTTTTTCGTTGTTTTTCCAGTGCAAACAAACACAATAAGCACGGGAATACCAAAACATTTGCAATTGGAACTATTTTCTTACAGAATTGCAAGAGTCCCGATAGTTTTGTCCATGACTGTAAGTGTTGCTTTGTAAATTGCATTGTTTTTAAGATGTATGGCAACATACAGCCTACAGTTTTATCCTTTATCGTCTGTTAAGTCAGTTGAGATTATTTTGCAACTACTGTAGCGTTGTGGTTAAGTGAAATCATCAGTTCTGAGCTAAGCTGCTACTGTCACTAAGAAGACTGCTGCCCAAATTGAAAATAATCCTCCCGTCCTCAGTGTCCGGACCCAAAGTGATACATCAGCACTTATAAGTTTATCATATTTTAGAATAAAACCACCAGGTGGTACCGATCAGTGTATTTTTTTATTATTAGTCTGCTGATTGTCAGACTAATTAATCAGCTCATGTTCATGTGTGTCATTCTAAACATCTCAGCTCTGAAATCCAACCTACAAGCATGTCCACCAAACTAAGTTACCACAGAAATGAGGACTGTTACAGCAAGGTGGTGTGTGTTTCACCTGTTTGATAGCATGTTCGTGTCCCAGATCTGCATCGGGTCCAGAGCACACATACACATTAGAAGGCAGATTGTGACCCTCAACTTCCACCCCTGAACCGTCAGCCATGTTAAAGTAGAGACACCAGCGGACAGACGGACGTCTATCTGCAGACAAAACAAATAGAGGTCTTAGCCAATCCCATTTCTTTCATCAATATTTAAAAAAGGGATTAAAAATCTAGCTCAGCTTGTGTGTCATGTCTCATGTTGAGTCAAATGTATTGTAAATACAAATTCTTCACAAGAAAAAAATATTCCAATTGTTATGTTCTGAAAGTAACAGGTTGTTCCCTTCCCTATAGATCTTCATTTTTTTACACCCTCACCCTCATGTACTTCGTACATGTGTACCCAGGTCAAATTAAGGCTGAACATAAAGTGACTGAATTGTTTCAAAGTAGATGAATGTCAAATTTGACGATATACTGGCATTTGAAGATAAAGCCTTACTGTTACTTCAGAGTTAATACTGAATTATAATACTGAAGTAATCAGATTTCTGTGGCGCAGGATGTAGAGCAGTTGTCCTCCAATCCCACTGTATTTGGTTTGATCCCCAGCTCCTCCGGTCACAAGTCGAAATGTCCTTGAGCAAGACACTGAACCCCAACTTATTTCCCGGGGAGTGTTGGCCAGCTGCATAGCAGCTCCACCATCGGTGTGTAAGTGTCAGTGTGAATGGGTGAATGAGAAACAGTGTAAAGTGCTTTGAGTGCCATCAGGTAGAAAAGGGCAGAGATTTATAAGAACAGACCATTTATACCTCTATTCTGGTCATTAATAGACAGCATCAGAGGACACACAGGAGTACAGAAGTCTTTAGTAAAGGCTACACTTCAAACAGACAGGAAGAGACCAGTGAAGAGAAAAGCAAGAATGAAATGAAAATGTCAAAGAGGCTGTTAGTCAAATGTCATTAGAAAGAAAGAGGAGGTGCAGCAGACTGTCAAGTTTTAAAAAGAACTGGTTCTGTTTTTTCTGAGGGACGAGGAGCAACATTATTTAAAAAGATCAAAGGTCAACAGATCCGACATATTTAATGCACATTCAGAAGAGTTCCAGTGTTCCTTTATTATCAGAATTAAATTAAATGATCAAGTGGTGGATAAAAAAAAAACTTTGTCACATAAAAAAATTATATCATTATGTATAAATTTATGCGAATGTTTCCATTGCCCTTTATAAAATGTTCACTAATACTTTGTGATAGCACCAAAAAGTTTGGAAACACCTACACGCTTGTGTATTTCTATTTTCTTTTGTTGGTTTAATTCAATCAGATGGTCATAAACAAATCAAAAAACAATTCATTTTTAAGCACTATGAGCAAAGAATAAAGCTTAAATCAAGCTACTTTCTTTAAAAAAGGTCCTTTGCAACAATAACTGCCTGACAAACCTGTGGCATTCTACTGATCAGTTTTTGCACATTATCAGATGTTATTTCTTCCCAGGCCTTCTGCAGAACTTCCAGAGCTGCCCAACCAGTGTCTAACACTCTGTGGTTCAGCTTCTCCCACAACAGCTCGATAGGTTTCAGATCTAGTGATTGAGCCGGCCAAGCCATCAAGTTCTCCAGCAGCTACTCAATGCTGTTTGAGGAGGGCTTGCTCATGAAGCAGATCAAGATTGGTTGATCCCAAGATCCTCATGGGGGAACCCTTTCATGCTTCACCGATGGTGTTAAGCCGGTATCTATCATCTTTTCATGAGCTCTGTGTCAGACACATTCTTTACTGGAATCCGAACACCTCTGTTTGACTGAAGTTTGACTGAAGTTCACTATTTGTTCATCTTGACACACTGCAAACTTTCTTTTGATTTGCCAACCTTAGTAGTTCTTTCTTGGTAACACTGCTCATGATTCCATTTTACCTGGGTCTCCCACTCAGAGTGTCTGTGCACACTGGTTTCTCTTTTGTTTTATTTGACAATGCAGCCAATTCAGATGAAGTGAGGCGTCTGTTTCTCAAGGAGGACACTTGTAAGGACTTGTCATCTTGGACAGCTGGGCACTTAGGCCTTCCGTTTTGTCATCTGTCCTGACTGGATCCAGTTGCACCATGTCTCTGGAGACTATAAAGGCCACTTTTTAAAGAAATCTTAAAATTTTTGAGTATATGTCAAAAGAACTTCCTTTCTCAAGACAAGTATTGAATGATAAGTTTCAAAGGAAAGCTGTTTTATTTGGCTATTTATAGTTCTGATTTTCACTGAAAAAAAACAGGTCACTCTTCCTATGGAGGAAGTAAACCAAATTATTGGTTTACTGGACTTTAATTTATTTTAACTGATCAGTACAATTCAACACATTCAAATTTAATTTGATCATTAGTCTGTCCTCAAATATTACAAAAAATTAATTGTTTTGTGTTTTTGTGTTTTGTGATCCTTGCACAAACAAAATGAAATGAGCTATATTATTGAGAACATTTTTGTATTTTTGTTAAGGTTGGACTTACAGCCACTATTTAATACTTAAAATTAATCTGTCATAGTAAATAGTCATAGTTTTTTGTTTTCATATTTATATCCATTTTTATTTTTTTTGGGTTAGGGTGTTGCACTGTTTGGTTTCCATTACTGGAAAGCACTATGTACTTTTACTCATTTACTTTTTACTGTAATACATGTATCATATATTGTGAAAAAGCCAGGAAACAAAGTCAGTAAAACAAAATGACATATTTGTTATGTTTGACAACAGAAAATAAGCTGCAGCGTCTTTACTTTGTTGGGGGTGATTTTATTTTTTCTGAAGCTGTTTTCTCTCTGACAAACAGTTCATTTGGCTTTATATGTACACTCCTCAGTGATAAAATGTCAGATTAACATACAGAACACCTGGGGGTCAACACACATTCTCGTTTGGCCATATTCTGGGGACTCGTGTAAAAACTACCATCATTAGGGTCATCCCTGAGTTTTTCATTTTCACAAAGAAATTTTTTGTGCAAGTACTTAACAACTTAAGCAAAATTCCCCTTTACCATTCCCCTCATTGTGTATTTGGGTATTTCTTCTATATATTAACTAAATCCTCATTAATATATAAGTTGCTGTACTGATCTGCAATAAATTCACAGGCGTTCCTAATATTCGGACTCTTCAGGTTTGTAAATGGGCTGGACAAATATTTTTCACACAAAACAATTAACTGAAAATAGTTGCTATTTTCATTGATTAACTGAAAATATTCATCAGTAGGAGAAAGTTAAAGGAGCCGATGCTGCAGTTTTAATGTATTACAGAAACTTGAAGTGAAACATGACAGAGAACCTTTTCTCCTCCTCCTTCATCACCTGTGATAAATCTCTCTCTACCTGCACCCATTCAAAGTGTGTGTGTGTTCCTGCAGGTTGTTCCTGTTTTAATTAAAACCACTGGAAAAAAAATTGATAAATGAATTAAAGAAGAAAAGGTCGTGAGAGGAGACAAAGTTACCAGGGAGAGTGTGTGTGTTTGTGTGTGTGTTACCTTGGTCAGGTGAGTCTGGTGTGTGAAAACACCTGGTAACCACGGGTGACAGGTCGTCATAGGCAGAGCCCACAGACTGACAGGTGAGATGGACCAGATCTACAGATCAGGTGGAGAAAAAAAAAACAACTATTAAACAACTTTGATTGACGACAGGAGTATCCATAGTAATAGAGTAACTGACAGCGGTCTTGATGGCATCTATGATATGGTTTATTGTTTTTCACATTCTGCTCTGTTTATAGTTAATTATCTAGAGCATGGCATCACATCACAGATGGTTTCCCTTCCTATGGACTAGCAGTACCACCTCAATTGGCCTTCAGTCGTCAATCAGTAGCAGACGATTTGGGCTACATAGACAATTGGAAACGTTTTTGGGGAAAACCTAGGCTGATAAGGAGAGATGGCATCCATCCTACTTTAGATGGTGCAGCTTTCTTATCCAGAAATATGGCTGGTTTTATTAGACAACCAAAAGTATGACAATCCAGAGTTGAGCCTAGGATGCAGAGTCCTACATGCCTCTCTGCACTATCCTTACAACCATCTGTACCCCACTGAACCCCAACTTAGTTGCTCCTGGTGAGTGTTGGCCAGCTGCATAGCAGCTCCCCCACCGGTGTGTGAGTGTGTGTGTGTGTGTGATTGTGAGTGTGAATGGGTGAATAAGAAGCAGTGTAAAGCGCTTTGAGTGCCAATAGGTAGAAAAACTATATAAGTGCAGACCATTTACAACCTGTCTGCTAGACCCTATTCCAACTGCTCAAGGAAGCTTTACCCTTAATAGATACGTTCATACTAGATACCATCAATCTATCTTTAGAAACAGGCTATGTACCACAGGCCTATAAGGGAGCTGTAATTAAAGCACTACTTAAAAAATGGAATTATTTGGATGAATACTTTCAGTCAGGATTTAGAGTTCATCATAGTACAGAAATAGCACTGGTAAAAGTCACCAACGATCCTCTCTTGGCATCAGATAATGGACTAGTCTCTAT
This sequence comes from Channa argus, assembly GCF_033026475.1. Classification (NCBI taxonomy): domain Eukaryota; kingdom Metazoa; phylum Chordata; class Actinopteri; order Anabantiformes; family Channidae; genus Channa; species Channa argus. Next base: position 13,555,387 of record NC_090218.1, read on the forward strand.
ACTTGTTCTGTTAGATCTTAGTTCTGCATTTGATACCATTGATAAAAACATTTTATTACAGAGACTGGAATATGAAAATGGGATTAAAGGAACTGCACTACGTTGGTTTAAATCTTATCTATCTGATAGATTTCAATTTGTTCATGTTAATGATGAATCCTCTATGCCCACAAAGGTTAACTATGGAGTTCCACAAGGCTCTATATTAGGACCACTACTTTCTACTTTTTATATATATATATATATATATATATATATATATATATATATATATATATATATATATATATATCTTTTAGGCAACATTATTAGAAAACACTCCATACATTTCCACTGTTATGCTGATGATACCCAGCTATATTTATCTATAGAACCAAATGAAACTAATCAGTTAATCAAGCTTCAAGCCTACAAGCCATAAAGGCCTGGATGTCCCACAATTTTTTACTTCTAAACTCAGACAAAACTGAAGTCATAGTATTTGGGCCCAGAAATACGATGTCTAATCATATTGTTATGCTAGATGGCATAAGTCTGGCCTCCAGTACTACTACAAGGAACCTGGAGTTATTTTTAACCTGGATTTGTCCTTTACCTCACATATGAAACAAATCTCTAGAACAGCCTTCTTCCACCTACGGAACATTGCCAAAATTAGGAGCATCCTGTCTCAAAGTGGTCCATGCATTTGTTACCTGCAGGTTGGACTACTGTAATTCCCTACTTTCAGGATGCCCCAGTAACTCCCAAGAGTCAGCAATTAATCCAAAATGCTGCAGCAAGAGTGCTGACTGGAACAAGCAAAAGAGATCATATTTCACCTTCACTAGTTTCTCTCCATTGGTTTCCCATTAAATCTAGAATAGAATTTAAAACCCTGCTTCTTACATATAAAGCTCTGAATGGTCAGGCTCTATCATATATAGAAGACCTCACAGCACCATATCATCCCAGTAGACCACTTCGATCTCTGAATGGGAGGTAGAGCCTTTAGCTGTCAAGCTCCTCTCCAGTGGAACCAGCTCCCAGTTCAGATTCGGGAAGCAGACACCCTCTCTACTTTTAAGTCTAGGCTTAAAACCTTCCTCTTTAATAAAACTTATAGTTAGTTATAGTTATGCTGCTATAGGCTTAGACTGCTGGTGGACCCACCCCCCGATGCACTGAGCTCCTTTCCTCCTCTTGACCCTATCTCCTCTCACCCCACAATTGTCAACACTGTATGTCATTAACACTATGTGTTTTCTACCCTAGTTGTCTTTGTCTTTCTCTGTACCCCTCTCTTTGTCCCTTTCTGCAGGTGTCCCCGGCTATGAAGCTGTGTGTCTTCCAGCGTGCAGCTACTGGTCCTACCAACCTGCCCGACGTTTTGTTGTTGCTTTTTGTTGCTCTTTTCTTTTCTCTCTTCACTTTCCACTCACCTCAACCAGTCAAGGCAGATGGCCGTCCACCCTGAGCCTGGTTCTGCTGGAAGTTTCTTCCATTAAAGGGAGTTTTTCCTCTCCACTGTTGCCTATTGCTTGTTCCAGTGGGAGTTGTTGGGTTCTCTCTATACATCTTTATAGTCTTGACTTTATTCTGTAAAGTGCCCTGAGATGATTGTGAATTGGCACTATATAAATGAAGTTGAATTGACTTGAATTGAAGCTCCAAAACACACAAAAGAAAAACTTTACAGCCTCACCACTAACATTTAAATACTACTTTACCCGTACCCTCTGCAGGAGACCATCAGTCCTTCTCAAAGATGTTCAAGAATGTCCTATAGACCCCTTCAAGTAATATTTCTAAAGAACCCTTTAACTCATCTCAAGGACCTTCAGAATCTCTCCAAGGACACAAATAACCTCATTAGAGAGACACTTACAAAAGATCACTGGAACCTTCGAAGAACCTCTTTGACGCATCATGGATTTTGGATGTTCAGTCAAATATGCAATCAGGTTTACAAAAGTCAAGATTCTGCAGCGAAAAGAATCTCCCACTTCTGACACAAGAGAATTTGATCACCTAAAATGAATTGTTGATATTTATCAAATTTAGTGTTAACATACTAATTTTTAACATTGATAACTTCAAAGACTTGACATATAAAAAGTAAAAGAGAAAATAAACTGTGATTCTATAAAAGACTTTAGGGTATCCTTAGATAAATGGTGTTTTGTTTAAAGGCGTTCAGGCTCACTGACTCAAGTTACCAATCACACTGCGGCAGAGGAAGATGATGATGATGATGATTCGACAGGCGTAACACACACACACTCATGCTGTATGTGCTTGCTGTTGGTCATTAATCAGGGTTTCTGTCTGTGGATTCATCAGTTTCTCTTCAAGGACACTGGAGGATTTTCTGCTGCAGAGTCTCAGACAGCGATCATCAACTCCATTCATAGATTTAATATTAAGTAACTTACAGTTTAAGGCTACAAGAAGAAGTCAACAATTTTACAGTGACTGAAGATGTGAAACATTAGTTCTTACGTAATGTTGCACATGTTATAAAGCTAAAGTGAGACAAGCTGCTCTCAGATGATGTCAAATGAGAAAAAACAAAATGTTGAGAATGTGAAGTCATGGCTATAAGAGCATTTAGATAACAATGTCAGTAGGTGTGTTTAACTCACATGTTCCAGGTATGCAGGTCATTGTGGACGAACAGAGCTCAACCATCTTAACTACCGGACATCCCTCTGCTATTGGAGGGACAGTCACCACGGAAACCTGAGGAGAGATGGGCAGGGAGTCCGTCAGGTAGATGTTAAAGTAGAAAGTCTTTAATGGAAAGCGTCCACAGAGTTAAAAACAGATTAATTTGACCTCATGATGTTTCATAGATCTTGTGCTGACTGTGCCTGCAGTGTTCAGTAATAATTCTCTGACCAAACCTAATTCAATATTTCAATATTTAACTCTCACCTAATTAGTGAATCAGACATAGATGAAAGTGGGGATTTTCTCTTTCTTCATAAACTCACTCCTTTTATTTGACCTTTCTGTCTCTGAGCTGTTTCATTAGTCCTCCATTTCACAGGAGATAGAGGACAGTGTGACCTCTGACCTCAAGCTCAAACTATTTTTAAAAGGCCTGAACCACTTCCACATCCACAACATCTGCATCTGCTTTGCTAACAATAAGAGAAACCTACATTCACGTGGTAAAAAACACACACTGAACACAACCTCAATGACAGAAAACCAGTTTACCTGTTGGTCTGAGTCACTGGGAAGAATGGACCTGTCAGTTATCAGAACCGCTCTGCTGAGGAACCTGCAGACACACAAACAGGACGGGGCCTTGGTGTGTTTTAGTTCAGTTTGGTGGGCCAGTTTTGTGTGAGAGTGTTTGTCTGTTGAGTGGAAAACCCAGGTCTCCCTGCCTGATTGCCTGCCCCAGGGGGAGGAGCCCACCAACCACTGGCCTGTTCTGCACAATGTCAAGTTTAAAAAGTCTGGTTCCAACAACCAGGGTGGCTTCTCTGGCAGCAGCACCTGTTTTCTGTCCCCAGCCTCCAAACTCTTTCTGAGCCTTTCATGGATTTAGATATTGGATTGTTGGACTAGTGCCACAGTTTGTGTACAAAGCCTATTCCAAAAAAGTTGGCACACTGGTCAAATTGTGAATAAAAAAAATGCAATTATTTACAAATCTCATAAACTTATATTTTACTCACAATAGAATATAGATAACATATCAAATGTTGAAAGTGAGAACTTTTGAAATGTCTTGCCAAATATTGGCTCATTTTGGATTTCATGAGAGCTACACATTCCAAAAAAGTTGGGACAGGTAGCAATAAGAGGCCGATAAGTTAAATGTGCATATAAGCAATAGCAGAAGGACCAATTTGCATCTTATTAGGTCAATTGGCAACATGACTGGGTATAAAAAAAGCCTCTCAGAGTGGCAGTGTCTCTCAGAAGTCAAGATGAGCAGAGGATCAACAATTTCCCCCAATGCTGCGGTGAAAAATAGTGGAGCAATATCAGAAAGGAGGTTCTCAGAGAAAAATTGCAAAGAGTTTGAAGTTATCATCATCTACAGTGCATAATATCATCTAAAGATTCCAAGAATCTGGAACAATCTCTGTGCATAAGGATCAAGGCCGGAAAACCATATTGGATGCCCGTGATCTCCTTAGACGGCACTGCATCACATACAGGAATGTTAGTGTAAAGGAAATCCCAACATGCGCTCAAGAATCCTTACACATTGTACACATTAGATTGTCGGTGAACACAATCCACTGTGCCATTTGCCGTTGCCGGCTAAAACTCTATAGATCAAAAAAGAAGCCATATCTAAACATGATCCAGAAGCGCAGCCATTTTCTCTAGGCCAAGGCTCATTTAAAATGGACTGTGGCAAGGTGGAAAACTGTTCTGTGGTCAGACAAATTAAAATTTGAAGTTCTTTTTGGAAAATTGGGACGCCATGTCATCCGGACTAAAGAGGACAACAACCCAAGTTGTTATCAGCGCTCAGTTCAGAAGCCTGCATCTCTGATGGTATGGGGTTGCATGAGTGCGTGTGGCATGGGCAGCTTACAAATCTGGAAAGGCACCATCAATGCTGAAAGGTATATCCAAGTTCTCGAATAACATATGCTCCCACCTAGACGTCGTCTCTTTTAGGGAAGACCTTGCATTTTCCAACATGACAATGCCAGACCACACAATGCAACATCATGGCTGCGTAAAAGAAGGATCCGGGTATTTAAATGGCCAGCCTGCAGTCCAGATCTTTCACCCATAGAAAACATTTGGCGCATCATAAAGAGGAAGATACGACAAAGGAGACCCAAGACATTTGAGCAATTAGAAGCCTGTATTAGACAAGAATGGGACAACATTCCTATTCTTAAACTTGAGCAACTTGTCTCCTCAGTCCCCAGACATTTGCAGACTGTTATAAAAAGAGAAGGGGATGCCACACAGTGCTAAACATGGCCTTGTCCCAACTTTTTTGAGATGTGTTGATGACATGAAATTTACAATCAACTTATTTTTCCCTTAAAATTATACATTTTCTCAGTTTAAACATTTGATTGGTGATCTATGTTATAGTCTGAATAAAATATAAGTTTATGAGATTTGTAAATTATTGCATTCCTTTTTTATTCACAATTTGTACAGTGTGCCAACTGTTTTGGAATCGGGTTTGTATTTTGTAAATAGTACAATTACCACCTTTACTACATAGTAAGTGTAAATGTACTGCTGAAGTTGTGTGGGTGAACCGCTGTTTTTTTAAGACAGTTTTCTACAAGCCTTTATGTTTGTTTCAGATAGATCGATACTTTAATCATCCCAACAGGAAATCCACACATTCCAGCATATACTCACTTAAGGCAGAAATGCTTTTCTCTTTAGGGTTAGTTGGAATTTCCTTTAAAACTAAAGTCTTCTGTTTGAGTCACCCTGAGTTATACTGTTTCACTTGCACATGCTTTTTTTGTAGTGATAAATTATTTACTTATGTTGAAAATTTTGAGATCCAGACTACGGTTTGGGGACTGGGGAGGGATTAGCCTTTTATAATAGCTATGTTGTGCTCCAACCCTTCATCTCATGTTTAACCAGAGCTGATGCTGCATTTACTGATTCAAATGACAAAGGGGGTCTGAGCTTCGCTAGTGAACATTAACTAACAAGTTCCTCACAGAATTAAAGTGCGTCTGTTGTCGGGGTCTGTACTCAGACAAAGATGCTCCACTCTGTAACATTGGATGTTTCTATAGATCCAGAAAATCTAACAGAGTGATACATGTTCACTCTAGAGCAGGGGTCGGCAACACGTGGCTCTTTCATCCTTCTGATGCGGCTTCCTGTGGCTTTTAAAAATAATTAGTGAGTATTTAATTAAAATGTATTTTATTTTAGCTTGTTCGTTTTTAAAATGCAATATTAAATTTGAAGATTATGGTGATCTTGTAACATCTAAATAAAATGTGTAAAAAAATATTGTTGCTCTTAATGGTGGTGGCTGTCCACAGGAGAGCTGCTGAAACGCTTTGCTGAGTGTCTGGAAGAAGTGAAAACTTTCCTGGGCTCACATTTCCTGAACCGGAACTAGCTGGAAACTGGAGATTTGCAGAAAGGTACACTGTCACACTTCCCTAATTTGAGAGAATTCAAAGAAGCACGATCAATTCGGAGTATTTAAATTCTGCAATCATAGCAATGCCAACATCGTTTGGGAAACGATTCTGTGAGTTCAGAGAGGAAAAAAATACATTATCCTTCCCTGTCACACCCTTAAGCCTCGATCCATTCCTGTTTAATACAACTGCATTGGCAGGTGTGAGTCAAACTGATCTTGAGATGGAACTGGCCGACATAGCTAACAAAGACATATGGGTGTCCAAGTTTAAATGCTTCACAGCAGGCCTTGAAGATTTTGCCCGTCAGAAGGCTGTTCTTGCTCAGAATCACAAATGGAGTGATATTGAAAACCTCCCCAAACCGGAAGAAACTTGTGTTCAAAACTTGGAATGCTATTACCGATATTTATGTGAACATGAAAAAGTATGCACTTGGAGTCCTGTCAATCTTTGGATCTATATATGTTTGTGAGCAGTTGTTCTCCAACATGAATTTTATTAAAAGCAAACATCGCGCACGCCTCACAGATGACAGTTTGTTTGTTTGAAGGTGACTTCATCAAGGTTTGCTGATTGGCGGTTCCTTACCTGGGGGGTGTATCCACCTTTCTGTCCTCCCCCACGTAGCCATCCTCCACCACAAAATGACTGCAGCTGATTCTCTGTCCTCGGCTGTCAATCACTGCCTTACACCTGAAAACAAAGAAGTTGTGATGTTAGATCCACTTAGACTTTTATAATCAAAGAGAAACAGAACATAACAGCTGCTCCTCAGACTAAGCTTGGATTGTGATCAGGCTACATTTAAAACACTGAGAGGAGCTCACAAATACAGAACAGATTCAGAAAGCTAAGAACACACAGTTTGTAGTGTATCCTGTAGCCAAATGTTGACTCTGCTTCCTTCTTTATAAACTGTGATAAATTAATTATCTAAACAAATCAGTATGGAAAAAATTATTTTATTATTATCTAACAGGTGAGTTTGAACCAATTCTAAAAACAGTGCTCTTCCTGAAATCCTCACCCCCTATAGAGTAATCACTGATAGTAAATGGCAGTAATAATTTAAATAACAGCTATTGTGATTGTGAATATCAAAATCCATTAAATTGGAATTTTTAAATACGATGATTCATTTTTAAGCTGTACTCTGCAGGTTTTCAAGGGTGACTCAAACACACGCACATAGATGGGATGCTGAAATCTATTATTGGGAATAATGATGCGCACAAAAGCTCATCCATAATCACTGACACATACACACACACACACACACACACTATATATATATATATAGTGTGTGTGTGTGTGTGGGGCCACGGGCACCAGAAGGTCAAAAACATAAATATGAGAGACTAAATAACACACAGAGAGTTAGCTCCTCTGTGCATCCACTGACAAACCAAACAGAGAAAACAGGCTGTGGAGCTGTTGATGTTTTTTTTTTAACTTTAGGGGTTCAGTGTCTTGCCCAGAGACACTTCGACATATAGCCAGGGCCGGGGATCGAACCACTGACCCGGTGGTCCATGGACAACTGCCTTTACATCCACATTTACACTGCAAACTGAAAATGATCACAGAGAATTCAGTTTCTGTTAATGATTCGTTACACTACAGTTTAATAGGTAAACTAAACACCTCAAGGCTAACAGGAAGATAAATGCTAACAGGCTAATGTCAGTGTGACAACGGATGATGTGCATGTGACCTTCTACAGGTGACCTGTGTGTGTGTGTGTGTGTGTGTGCGTGCGTGCTTGTGTGTGTGAATCAATCATCTGATCAGGTAGCTGACAGGGCACCAAATAATGATAAAGAGACAGCAACACAGAGAAAGGGAGAGAGAGAGAGAGAGAGAGAGAGAGAGAGAGAGAGAGAGAGAGAGAGAGAGAGCAGGGAGGTGTGAAGGGGAGAAAATAGTCTTCAGAGGAAGAGGGGGACGAGGATGAGGAGATAAGGTGTGATGAAGAGGATCATAGGTTAAATTATGAGCTCATTTCCTCTCCATAAATTGAATAATTTACTGATAATAAATTATAATCCAATCACAGCTGCTAACAGAAGGACACATGTGCCCGCACGCACCTACACACACACACACACACACACACACACACACACACACACACACACACACACAGAATCTAACAGCTGCTGATGATGATCAATTTTGATCAGAACTGATCAATCCAACTGTTTTATACAGAAGTTTAAATTCATTCTATTCGCTCTGCTTGTCGTCACGTCCTCTGACCTGATCTTTCTGGTTAGGATCTCAGGATCAAATCTATCAGTAAATCAGTTCTCAGAGCTTGGTGATGTTAACCACAACATTTACACAAGAAATATTCACTGAATAATAAAGTACAGTGAAGATAACTTTAGTATAAGTACTAAGAGCAATAGTGCTATTACTGCAGTGAGTAGTATTTGTACCTGTTGGTGTTCTTGTCGACCAGCAGACAGTGGACCGAGTGTCTCAGACAGTAAATTCCTCCAAACACAGCACACATCCTGAAACACAACCACAGGTAAAAGACAGTAATACATTATAATTATTAAGAGATTATCTGCAAAGTTTAAAGATATTTTTAGAAGAAAAACTGACTAAACTGAGCAAAAAAAAAAAAAAACCCAGCTTTTTCTTTTTATCTCAAAAGTAGTTTACTGACAATTTTTAATTAAGATAAATTATGGACAGGGTTTTTTATTTGATGTAATTTAAATGTTTTTAACCTATTAAAACTCTTAAACCACAGCGATTGTACAGGAAAAACTATAACCCAAAAGGTTTAAGTAATCTTTACATTAACTATAAAATTCAGGACCAAAACATTTCAACATCCAACAAAACAAAAAAAACAAAAAACTTTTGTGTCAAACAAGCAAAGTGATATTTAAATGGGCATCCACATACTTTAAGGCAATTAGTGCACATATGAGTGTGAGTGCAGACTTAATAAATAAAATAAACTTAATAAAATCTTTAGTAAAATGCTATTAGGGATTAAACAGGAGGATGTCTGAGGGCATGTTAGCAATGATTGACAGGTGCCTCAGCCAATCAGAGTGAGCTGTGGTTCTTTCCCCACATCAGTCTTTTTTACCCTCCTCCCCATCTCTCTAATTAACAACATAATCAAATTACAGCTCACTTCATAAATCACACACTCAACGACCTTTTCTAACACAGACGTTCAGTCACACACATTCTTACACTGCAGCAATCTGTCTGTCGTCGAGAGTTAATTACAACTTTCTGGTCTCTGTGAGCCAAATCTCTCTCTCTCTCTGACACACACGCATACAGAAACTAATGGGGTCTGCTGGGCAGTAATGTGTGTGTTCTTGATTAAAAAAAAAACAAAGCATTAACTGTAGACACAAATGAAAATCACACACAAACATGAGGTGTGTGGAATATTTCTACAGATTAACAAAGAAGCTGTAAACACATATGACTTAAGAAGTAAAACAAAAAGGGCCAATGTCTGACAAGCACTTTCCGCACATTTAAAAAAAATTGTTTTCAGCCAAAAGAAATCTGTTTTTTTTCCTGAACTCTGATTTCTTAATGTTACCGTGCTGCTGCTGGCACTCTGCTACACATCTGGACTCTCCAGAACTCTCCAAAACCACCTTACCTTGACTCACAATGAGTGGACATGAAAAACAGCTAAAGGTTCTAAATGGCCATTTGTGACCAAGTTCTCATGTTCCCCTTGTTATGATCAACAACAGCTTTGTATCGGCCGACCCCTCAGAATCTGAGAAACGTTACTTAGATTCTCACACTGCATTTTTTAAATACTCTGATCATGTAGAACACTAATCTCCAGTTCCCCGTTCGCTTTAACATGTGTGTATTAACATGGATGTCTGAGCTGAGCAGTAATATCCGCTGAGGATCATCTAATATGTAAATGTGAAGAGCCCTGGGCGACACCCACCTTATTCATATTTATCATGTGTTTTAATGAGACAGCTGCATCACCATGACAACTGACTGAGCCATCTCAGATTGTACTGCTGTAGTGCAGACAATATGCACTACATTGGCCGCACACGTATTAGTAGTAGTAGTAGTATTATAAGTGCAAGTATTACAACTTGCCATGGTAGTAGCTATGCCTGGAGTGGAACATGCATTCCTTAATGCAAATTTAGTATCCAAAAGGCTAATCTTATATAGTAATCGTAGCTTTAGAAGGAGCAGTAGATGTAGCAGTATTAGTAGTAGTAGCAGTAGTAACACAGTAAAGGGTTAAAGCCAGACAGACAGGTTCTTACCTACAGAAACACTGAGGTATCTCTCCAAGGCCGTAAACAGGAAACAGGAAGGGTGTGTTGCCATAGCGACCGAGGCAACGCAGAAATTGACGTGTGGCAGCAAGACCCTGTTCTGTGGGTGTGTCCTCTGTTACCATGGCAATAGAGTGAAGCAGGAAATGTTGCAAATTGTCTCCAAGCTGCTGGTCATGCAGGAACTCCAAATATGGCCGACCGTTATAGGCTGGGGAAGTTACAGTACTACATTACCAACAATGACCTGCTGCTAATATCCTGATGATGTCAATTGGTATGATGTCTTACCTTGCTGATCCTCTGTCTCCTCCACACAGGATGTCAGGAAGCGCATTAACTTCCTCTTTTCTACAACAGACAGCTGACGACTCGCAAACACATCAGCTCTGCTGCAGGGCACCTGAGAGACAGACGGGTATAGAGAGACAGACGGGTACAGAGAGACAGACAGTAACACATCAGCTCTGCTGCAGGGCACCTGAGAGTCAGACGGGTGTGGACAGAGACTGGCTGTACACACCTGTTCCACGTTGTTGTGGCGATAGGTTAGTATTCTGGTGACGTTCTTGAACTCTGCATAGCGACTGACGTTGGATTTAATGAGCAGATCAACTAATGAGCCATGAGAATACATTAACTGGAGAGAAAATCAGAATCTTTATTGAACACATATACAAATTTTCACCTACACTTTACACACTGTCCTGATACACTATATCACCTTAGAGACGAGGTCAATGTTGAACCTGCGTCCTTCCTTCACCAGGTGAGCGTAGCTGATATTCTTCTGGGTTGGCTCTGATTGGCTTTGAGCAGCAGAAGGGTGTGGCTTATCAGCTGCTGGTTCCAATGCTTCCCTCTGGGCGGCCTGTTATTGGATGAAAGATCTGTCTGTCAACCAGCTGATTACCTGATAATTACTCTTACACTAACAGAAAATAACTGATAAACCTAATGTGTTTTATTTGAGCTTTTCATCTCTTCATCCTCACCTGTTCTTTTTCCTCCTTGTCTGATGCTTCCTCTGGTTTCTCTTTTGTTTCTTCTTCATTTAAACCTGCAACAAAAATGCTCCCATTAACGCTCTCTGGCTCAAACCAATAAATCACACAGAGGAGTGAGTTAATGTTACACATCTGATGACTCTGTAGAATTAAAAAATTAAAGTGAGTTATTCATGTAATTCTCATCATTGGGAGCACAGGTGTCTCAGTAAACAAATAATTACAACAAATTTCTGATCAGAAACGAACCAGCAGACTTTGTCTCTGATCTTTCTTCACTTTCATACACTGCTTTTTCTTCTGTGGTATTTGGAGAATCTGGACTCTGAGCTTCCTCCTCATCTTCATCACTGAAAACCAAATTGATATTTAAGTTAATAAATTGATAACATTTGTGTCTCAGAACTTCATTGTTTAAAACTATTTGACTTATTCTGATTATGAATAGTTTAATGGACATAAAGATCATAAAACTACAAAGACACAGCTTCTAGATTATCTAGGTCCACATGACAAAACAACCACAATCGTCCCTTTACCTAAATGTGGAAGGAAAAACAACTTTGAAATCCGTATTCTTCATTTCACACAGTGCAGAAAGTGACATTGTTTCGGTACTGAGATTGCCTGCTAACAATACTAATTAATAAAGAAAACTAACAGTACAGACAGAAAGGAGCAGTTATACCTGGTGAAACAGAACACCTGCAGGTTCCTGATGGAAGTGGACTCAGGGTTAGACAGGTAGATCAGTCCCTCCCCTTTCTCCAACAGGTTTGACCAATCCTTGATCTCCTCCTCCACCTGGGACTCCTAATATCATCACACAAAGACACACACGAGTACAACTTCAACACAACCTCCTTCATCTCCATCAGCTACAGTAAAATCTGCAATCTTTGTAGTTTTTCAACAGCCAATAAGAGCGCAGCGCTGCACTCACCTGATGCTGCTGGATCCAGGTTAGCAGACCATTGAAGGTGAAGCTGGCCCAGTTTGCTGCATAATAACTTCTCCTGAAAACACACACAGGATTATCCTTTCACAATAAAAGTTTTCATCTGACAAACACCTATACTAATCTCACAATGTTTTTACTAAATCTTCCATTTTAATCAATAAGACTTGTATATTTTAAATTATAGCATTTAACATGAATGTGATGTTTCCTAATCAATGGCTTTCGGCTCGTCACTTCAGGGGTCACCACAGCGTAATGTGGTCCTTGGTGGCTGGGTGGGGCCAAACCTGGTGGGGTGAGATTCGAATGTGTGCCCTTCTGCATCCCAACCCCATGCTCTACCAATAATAATACAGATAAATAATAATACAGATAAAATGTGTGAGAGGTAAATCTATTTTGGGTTTTAACATTTATATTTTTCTTCATCCATAGCTTTATTTCTGGATTATTTACAGTCTAACCAGTTAATAAATTCAGGACTGGAATTTGGGCTGTCTCAACATCAGTAGCAGTTTGAACGTTTCTGTTTAATTAAACTAGTCACAAAACTTAGAGAGACTAGACAAGATTTGTGGTTAATCATCTTGTTAGAGAACAGCATGCAATACGTCCTGAGACACTGAACAGTGGGACATGTGCATTCAAAAGTTTAGAGAAGGTACAATTAAGTTCACTTGTAAAGGTTACAGTGAATTTAAGCTGCATTCTGAAATTTCACCTGAAAGTCGAATATCCTTAACCGTTTGTGAGTATCGTACGTTAAACTTAAAACATAAATGTTCCTAAACACATAACTCTGACTCACTTGGTTCTGCTTTATTAACAATGACACTAATAGTATCATTACTGACCTATCGAGGTGAAGAACTCTCTGTCCAACTCTTGCACAGGCGGCTGCCACCACCGACTCAGCAAGACCTGAACATACAATGAATTAAATCACCTGTCATAAATAATCTATAACCAAAAACAGAAAGAGAAGAAACGAGGAGAGGACTACAGATGAAACAGCTGTTTTCCCTTTCTGACCTTGCTCACCAAGGTCTCATTTCATCTGTTGTCAGTTCAGACACTGAAAATCTGACTTATCTGTTCTATCTCTCGCTCTCTCTCTCACACACACACACACACACACACAGACACACACACAAAAAGAAACAGCTGGTTTGATTATGTCCTTCTGTAAAGCACACTGCAGTAGGTTACACATCAGGCACATCTGGCCTGATGGCTCAAACTACTACATCATTGTGCTTTATTTACAGAGCTTCAGTTCAACATTTTAGAGCAGGCTTACAGGACCAGTTTTGTTCTGGAGGTTTGTCTGTCAGATGATGGAGTGATCATAAAATAAAGATTTGAACCTGCAGCCACAGGTACTGGCTGTAATAAGACTGCTTATTTATGACTTATCATTACAATGATAATGATATCTGCTTCTGATGTTTATAACATAATACACAAACACACAGTTAAGAAAAATTGTGGAAACACCCTCACACCTTTGTATTTCTATTATGTTTTGTTTTGTAAATGGATTGCAAAACACATTTTAGAACCACTGTTAATGCAATGTGAAATCTATTTACAAATTTGTTAAGACATAAGTTTATTTATACAAGCAAAACATTAAGATTTTGATGTAGTTCTCATGTGTCGACCACTTTAGGTCCAGAGACATGTCAAATCATGTCAAGGAGACTAAAGAGTTATTGAAACGTAGTTTCAAATATGTAAAACCTCTATTCTATTTGTGAGGGACAATTTATTTAATTTTTTTTCTCTTTTCTTTAGACCAGGTCCAGATTCAGAAGACTCTGACTAAGACCGGTCTAACCTGGTTTAGATTATCCTGCACATCAGCTGGCCTCAATGTATTCATGTTTTTGTACATGACCCCGCACCTGGTGCTTACGTGCCAACATGTTTCTAAAATATCTCCTACCCATCCTCTACAATAAAGGATCCTGCGGTAACTGTTAGCATTAGTTAGCCTGCTGATGCCTGCTCTTTAACTGAAAGGAACGCTAACAGTTAGTTCGCGGTAATGTTAGTAGCTTGTTAGCATCACACAAAAGCACTGGTCAGCAAGGAAACGTAGTAAAACTGAGTACCGAGGTTAACGTGAGCTGTGGAAACAGCCCCGCCAGTGTCCATGCTAACAGTGGTACTGGCAGAAGCTGTGTTACAGAACTGATGTTTGTTATTTACAGCTCCTCACACGGTGCTCGTACGCTAGCCACCGTCATTGAAAATACATTGACTGTTAGCCTCTACCTAACTCCAGTCTCAGTCCAGGGTTCGAACTGGTTGTAAAACGAATTAACTGGAGGTTTTCAACGGAACAGTAGCCTGATGGAGCAGAGACACATTTCAAAACATGAACCGGATAATAATCTTAAATAATAAAAACCTGTGCCCAGAATGACGACGTCAAATTCAGACGGCAAATCCTCGGCAGCCATGTTGTTAGCTGGGAAACAGAGTCACGTGACGGCGACGATAATAATTATCAAACATATAAAACATTTTTTAAAATACTAATATTTTAAAAATGGTTCATGCGTTTATGTCATATATATAAAAAAAATTACCCCAAAATGATTTTTGTCAGTAGGTCTGTAGGCAAAGTTTCCTGCTGGTGCTGAGCAGAGGGCTGCTGTACATTACTGATGAGGGGTGTTACTGCTGCAGCAGTCTCCATCTTAGCATATTCTATAATCAAATATACTTACTACCAGAGTAAGGGCCATTTAGAAAGTCACATGCACAACTAAAGTAAAAATACTGTACACAGTTATGTAGTAGTCACATTTGCAAATTTAAGCAGCATTTCTGCATTTCTATAGGTAATTTTTTCAAAATCATGTATTAAGTCCTTTATTAATAAAGTATGAATCTTTTCATTGTACATTGGTGTGGTTCCTTTCTTTCTTTTGGGGCAAAAAGCAGCTATAACAAGGCAAAGTTTTTTCCCTCTGGGTTTTATAAAGTTCACATTTTTACAGACTCACATGCACAATCAATGATTTTCTCTGTAGAGATGTACACACACAGCCAGCACCAGGCTAAGAGAAAACGATCAATTTACATTATTATGACAACATTCAATTTAAAATAATAAAGATGTGCAAAGCAGAATAAGATAAAACAAAAAAGATAAAGGGCGGTAACAAATAAAAGAAGTAAAAGGGAACAAAACATTTTAAACCATGACTGCAATAAAGTTAATTTAAAAACAGGGCGTTAGGATTTCGCTGTCAAATCCTAATTAACTCAAAGGTTCTCTAATGAGCACAAACAAAAAATGCAGCTTGTTAGTTGAATATAAAAAGGTCACATTACAGCATAAAGCAAACACTAACATTAGAGTTTCAGAACAACACTGACGTTTATTGTGTTTGCACCTTATGTGTCACTGAAAGGGGAAACTGTGGCTCCTCCTGGACAGCTTAGCGCTGCAGATAATTCCCTATAAACTGCCGAGTTCTGTAGTTCTGGATTTTGCCCTGCCTAAATCTGGAGAAGCCGTTTCTCAATCACTTTCTTCTCCTCGTTGTCAGTAACCATATAGTAGTCCCATACAGCAAACCACACTGAGCAGCTGCTGCACTTATTTTGTACATTTAAAGTCACTTCTCTTGTTTGTCACTGTTTCAAAATATTACAAATAGCACACATGATGCATAAGGCCTGAACTGTGACTACAGCGTCCTTGATCTTGAGATATTCAGGAGGATCTTCAGCCAATCAGCAACAGGCTGATGCAGTCCATGATCTGGAGCAAGGAGGAACGTGCAGATATTTACACTGGAATAATCTAAGAACCATTTCACAAGCGCGCAATACAGGAGAAACGGCACTGCAGGACAAGACTCAGTGTCCATCTGCATCTGAATGGAGCAGGTGCAGGTTACAACAAAATGTTTTTCCAGTCTTTGTTTTCACCTAAAAAAAACACACGTACCAACAGGGACAGAAACATCTTCGCTCCAGTGTTTCGATCTGTTCTCGGCTCTTCCCAAAAAATGGCTTTCACAACCACAGTAACATTGACAGTGGTCATCTCCACCCTCAGATTCCAGATCTGACTCCTGCTCCAACATGTGACCACATTTCAAAACTTAACACACAATTGGTAGCTTATTGAAATACGAGGTACTCCATCAATGTGTGTTTTAGCCACAGTTTGGTCGAGCAGCAGAGTTCGCGTATAGTGGTTATGAACATGAGGAAACACCCATTCACAAATATAAAATAACCACACCTACACCTTTGTACACAGTGTTACTGTGTCTCTGTGCATATATAGGAAACTGTGAAGACATCTACACAAATGAAGCTGAGACAGTCAGAGTCTAAACATCAGACAATCCACTGCTGTCTGATCACTGAGACACTGCTGGAGGTTTGGCAACAGCTGCTTCTTCTTCTGTGGTGCTCTGTAGCTTGGCCAAGTCCTCCACACACACACACACATTCACATTTCTATTCTAGTTTGGATATCACACATTCTCTAGCCTCTGTAACCTAAACCCAGTCCTAACCCTAAAACCAAGTCTTAACCCTCAAACAGGCTTCCAGCAAAATGTCCCCACAACAACGGTATGAAAACCAAAAAGTTTGTGTTCACAAGAAAACCACAAACACTCACAGAGTCAGTGATGTGCAGCCAAAAACACAGATTGTTTCCTTTTGTTTCTTCCTTGGTCATCTTAAAAAGACCAGATGGTTATAAACTGTCCTCCATGTCTCCGCCTCTAGCTCACGTCCTGCAGCTGATGAGATATTTCTCTTCAAATCCTAAAACACTGACCTGATGGTGGTGCTAAAGGAAAAGTCAAAGAATAACCAAAGTTATTAGTTACTCCTGAGGAGAACATCAACATCTGAAACATGATCATGTGGGGACCAAACTGATCATATTCACTGACCTTCTATTCAGGATTTATTACAAAGAAACACACATCCGTCACTGTCACCTGAAGAAGTAATCAGATCATATGAAAATACTCTGATTACACTGTCACAATAAGTAACAGTACTCTGTGTCTGCAGCAGATCGCTCTGATGCTGAAAATGTTTGAAGAGTGTTCAAACAGCAAAGAAAGTGTTCTTCTGTGAAATCTTTCCTGGCGTCTCTTCTGTTCCTGACATTAAACAGACTTTTGTAGCTCGTTAGTGCGAGGTGTTAACGAGAGCCATGTGCTGATAGGACGCCACTGATCAACTGCCAAACCGTTTACAGCTCGTTCAGAAAACCCTGGGGACGGAGAGAGAAACAACCTTGAACGAGGGGAAATTCAGAGTGGAGTTTGGTGCTGACTAAACAAATTTTCTATGTAACAGATTATGAGTTTAATCTGAAGGGAGAAGAAGCATTTAAGATCAGGTCGATGTTTGTTCCGTAGTACTGTGTGGTATGTGGACCTCTTTATTACCGCTCAAACCCTGATATGAAGAAGAGCTCTACCTGTTGCCATGTACAGATTAAGCAGATGTTTCAGCAGGATGTGATATATTCAGGTCTCTGCTGACATTCAATCTGCTCTGTAAAGGTTAATTTGATGCTTTTATTTGAAACTCAGCTGATGTATGAGCTGGAGTTTCCTTCAGTCTCTGTGCAGCAGATTAAAATTACATGAATTTATAATCATAATTGGAAACAGCAAAAACCATAGAATGAACGTGAACCAGTTCAGTCATCATGATGAATGTCAATGATTTAAATACACACTGATCTATTGATTACAAGCAAAAGGTACAGAGGCAGAAAGTAACTCAGTACATTTACTCCACAACTGGTTTTACATGGTCTCAATTAAGTTACTGTTTAACGGCTGAAACTATGAAACGATACAGTGTTTGACAAAAACTACAACGGCGGAGACATGGAGGACAGTTTATTAGTCCACAAGAATTCTTCTGAGGTGGAGAGAGGCAGGTGTTGATCAGAAAGAGAGAGAGAGAGAGAGAGAGAGAGAGAGAGAGGCAGGTGGAGAACAGAGAGAGAAAGAAAGAAAGAGAGAGGGGAGGGGGGTGGAGAGTGGCAGGTGGACAACAGAGAGAGAGAGAGAGAGAGAGAGGGAGGTGAAGGAAGGCAGGTGTAGTCGAGGGGGGGGTCCGTGGCGGGAACAGACGCAGACGCGGGAAACCCCCAGACGGAGACAGAAGAAGAAAGAGGAAATAAAGTCACTTTTCTTCTTCCAACATGGCGGGCTCCTCCAGCGCCCCTCTGTCCCGGACTTCAACTCCACCTACCGATCCGCTCTTTCACTCCGACACGTCTTACGGCGCTCCGAACCCGGATAGTTCTCCGCGCCTCCCCGTAGGTCGCCTGTCCGGAACCTTCCTGAGCGGCGGGAGCGGCAGAGTCCCGGTTTGTGTAAACGGGACGAGCGGAGGCGCTTGCGGCGGTGGAGGCGGCGGCGGCGGCGGCGGCGGCGGCGCTCCTCCGCACACCGACTGTAGGATGGTGGAGGTCCACGGGGTGAAGGTGGCGTCGTTTACGGTGAACGGCGTGGAGCTGATCTGCCTGCCGCAGGTGTTTGAGCTGTTCCTGAAGCACTTGGTGGGTGGGCTCCACACCGTCTACACCAAGCTGAAGCGGCTGGACATTAGCCCGGTTGTCTGCACCGTGGAGCAGGTCCGTGTCCTGCGGGGGCTCGGTGCCATACAGCCCGGAGTGAACCGCTGCAAACTCATCACCAGAGCCGACTTCGAGACCCTGTACCGGGACTGCACCAACGCCAGGTGAGCCGGGACAGTCCGCTGGGGGGGCGACTCTGGTTTTTAGGACAGTGAGGGAGAATATAAGGAATGCAGAAAATTTCTGGTTTGTTTTATCAAGAACAAGTGATTTTTAATTAGTTTCCTCAAGCACAGAAAATCATTTAATGTGATTTGTGATGATGATCAATTTTAAAATTAGTTAAAATTAAAGTTTAAATTATTTAGACAATAAGAGTCAATTTCTCTTAATTTCTCATTGAAATATTTAAATCATATTTAACTGAGGAGCATTGGAACCAGAGTGTGTCCAACACACAACACGTCTTTCATTTCCCATTATGAAAAAAGAATCATTCACTTTTTCATGAACCTTCTACTTGTCTTTTGGGCTTTTCCCTTTCAGGGGTCACTACAGTGACTCATGTGCCTCCATCTAACCATGTCCTCTGCATCCTCTTCACTCACACCAACTAACTTCATGTCCTCCCTCACTACATCCATAAATCTCCTCTTTGGTCTTCCTCTAGACCTCTTGCCTGGCAGCTCCGACCTCAGCATCCTTCTACCGATATATTCACAGTTTCTCCTCTGAACATGTCCAAACCACCTCAATCTGGCCTCTCTGACTTTATCTCCAAAACATCTAACATGAGCTGTCCCTCTGATGTCCTCATTCCTGATCCTGTCCATCCTCGTTACTCGCAAAGACAACCTCAACATCTTAAGCTCTGCTACCTCCAGCTCTGCCTCCTGTCTTTTCTTCAGTGCCACTGTCTCTAAGGCGAACAACATCGCTGGTCTGACCAACATCTTTCCTTTCATTCTTGCTCACTTTCTCGTGAAACATGGACAGAATTAAGTCAAACATTATTATCTTGAAGAGTAAAACACTGAAATCAGCCTGTAATACAAACATGTGGCGCAGCATGTTTAAATAAAAACATCTTGTTCACTCAGAGACTATCTGCTAATACTAATCAGCAACAAATCAAATCAGTAAACAGACCAAAGAAAGATTAACTAAATTACACATTTTATGTTAAAATATTAACATAACATAGCATAAAATATTAAATATATATATTTAATATAATATGCAGTTTTGTCCTAAAGCCAAAGAAATTATTTTGAAGAAAACAAGAAATGCGACACATGGAGATGCAGTTTGTATATTAAACTTGTCATTATAACTAATTGATTATCAGAACAGTTTCTGATTGATGATGTTTGAACAAATATCATGTATTGGTTTATTGTCAGTCTATGGTTCAATTTTTCCAAGAACTATAAACATATGTAAAAAATTAAAAGGAAAGTTTGGGTTTGGATCGAGTTGCTGGTGTGGAAGGAAACTAAGAAAAAAATGTAAACATGCACAAAGATGGTTATTAAAAAAACGCTTATTTCTGCCTCAGTGTGAAAAACCACAACAATAGAATAAATCATTTAATGTTGATCCTAAACTCATCTTATCTGATTTAAATCTGCACAAACTTTAAAACAGGGAGAAATCAAAGAAAATATTTAATGATTAGGGACATTTGTCACTAAACCATCTATTTTTTTAAATCTATCTGAGATTGACTGCATTTTTCTTAAATCAAATTTAAAACTATTTCAAATTTATTGAGGAGAACTATTTCCAGCTTAGTTTTTTGGTCACATGGACATGAAATAATAATATTAAAATATGTGTCAAAAATCTTTGTGCTTCTCCTCTACGTAGCATCATGGCTCTAAGGGAAGCTGAGGTCCCAGGTAAATCCTCCAGGGTCTCAGTTCTTTATTAGTGGTAAAAGTCTTGCATTCACCATGTTACTTCATTAAATGTAAAAAAGTGTCATTAGTGAAATGTTGTTAGAAGTGATTATGCAGAATAATGTTTATTTAATTATTGGATTATTGCAGCTGGTGAAGAGTTTGTTAAACTCAGATTAGTGTGTGTATGTGTGTGTGCGTGTGGCCTCTAGGTGTTTAATCACACTGAGCTCGATTACAGCTGAATGTGAATCTAAATGTTTCTGCCAATGATCAAATTATGCAAATGAGCTTCATGTAATTATGGATTAAACAGGCTGAGTGTGTGTGTGTGTGACAAGTGTTAAATCAGGACTGACAGTGAGGAAATCACAGCTTTAATGTGAACAGGCTGTTTGTGTTAATCAGCTTTAATCGTCTGATTCTTATTAAACTGATTATGATAAGCATGTGTGTGATACATGTGTGTTGTTTACTGAAAATGTATAAAATAAACTGTAGTTTCAGCAGAAGTTTGCAGTACATATGTTTGACACCGTATCGTCATATTGTATATAGGAAATATAACAAATTCCTCCCCATGATCAGAAGCCCATGGAGAATTTATTTATTTGGGGGTCACTTAACTTTTTAGCTCCAAATGGTCATAAACAAATAATAATAAACAGGTAAAAATCCATCCTTTGCAGGGACAATCTGCCTAGTTACAAATCCTATAAAATTCTATTGTGACAGAAGATATTAAACCATCCTAAATGGAGATAATACTTGCATTTTATCTATTTAATGATACTGATTTATTTCAGCTTCAGATCTGGCCAGTTCTTGCACTGGAATTTCTACAGCAGGAACCTTCCACCTTATCACTCTGGCAAGGTGGCAGCTGGGGTCGCCAATCAAATAGCCTCTTCTCTGGCTCTGCCCTTGCCAATCTGTGTGCCTTTAGTGGACCATTAATTCACCGCCCCATGAGGAAAATGGAAACACACAGAGTGAAAAACAAAGGGAGGAAACACACTGACTCAGTTCCACCAGCTGAAATGCAAAGGATACAGCAGATGTTGTAGCAGCAACAATAACAAATTACTTTTGTTCCAAAGGTTCATCAGCATCTTTAAATAAAGAAAAATGACTTGAATTATATGGTGATTATTATCAACACATGCTCATATGGAGAAATTACAGTTATGGATTATTTGCCTTATTTCCCAGCTCTGCTCTGCACTGAACCATCTAAAGCTCTGAATTCATCACTTTGAAAATAAAATTTCACCACCTCAGGCATGTTGCAGGTTACCTGCATGTCTGTCCAGGCTCAGTCTAATCAGTTCATCCATGAATTCAAGTGGATGAAGACAAGTTCACAAAGTTGTTCCTGTGCTGTGATAAAAACCAGCACAGAGGACATAGTGTCTCCAGCTGCCACAGACATCACTAGTGCAGAGACTTAAAACTGTGACTGAAGGTATCATTCTGCTCCCCGTGAGCATTGGCCAGCTGCATAGTAGCTCTCCCATCGGTGTGAGAGTGTGTTTGATTGTGAGTGTGAATGAATGAATAAGAAGCAGGGTAAGGTGCTTTGAGGGCCAATAGGTAGAAAAGTGCTATATAAGGGCAGATCATTTACCATAACCGTCAGCAACATGACACTGAGGGAAGTAGCAAACGCCATCTAGGCAGGAATCCATAACCAACTTCCAGGCACTGTATCACTGCAGGAAACCCCAGTCCCACCTTAGGTTCTAGCTCAGACCCCTGTACAGGACTGGCAGCTGAAAGTCAATGTAGGGAGGCAGCTCCCAGAGATCCACAACCATACTCAGGCATGATGCTAACATCTGGGTAGTCCTGTTCGAATTCACTGGGAAGACTGGATGGAGAAAAAACAAACCCTGGTTTTGTGGATGAAGAGCGGCACGTGAGCCTACCGAGGGCACCTGAGCCTCTGCAGGACAGTTCCCCAATCAGGAGCTGAGGCTGTTGAAAGTAATAGGTTCACAGAACCACTAAGAAAATCCCAGAAGCTGGCTTTCAACTGTAGGAGGATTCGTGGGTCTGTAGTGACATGAGGAGAGTCATGGGAAAACGAGGGGAGACTGTGCTCCAGGGCCTGGTCTGCAGGGGCAGAGTCAGCAGTTTTAATGTGATGAGAGGGAAATTCAGAACCATCCTGAGACAGCTGGGGTTTTAGAAAGAACCTGGTTTAATGTGGACAAAGTGTCCGAGCAAACAGGCGCCAGAAGCTGTCAGACTCTGGTGGTCTCTGTTGAACTCCCCCCCCTCCAAAAAGTATTATACTAAACTCTGTTTCTGAACTGAAGAATTTAATTTACTGTGTGTAGACCTGTCAGTCAAAGTTTGACCTGTGTCTCACCCCAGAGACTGTGTGAAACAGCTGAGGCAGCAGCTTTTAGCAGGTGTGGTAACTGTGGCAACCAGCAGGTGTGGACAGAAACATGAAAGCCTTTAAAAAATGTGATTACTGCAGATAGGAAATACTACGTTTGATAATTTAAAATTTTCATCCTAGTGCTCTTGTACTTTTACTTGCGTTTTACATGGAGTATTTTATTTGTATGTAGTGCTTCTACACTTGGATCTGAGTACTTCTTTCATCACTGCTCATACCACACTCCATTGATATAGCTACAGTTTTCAGTAAAAACTAGACTTTTAAATTTTTATTTACATTTTTATCTTATTAAAACGTTTTTATTTATTTTATGAACAACAATGTTTTCCCATCCTTTGCCTCGTTTTATTATTAATTACTTTGCTCTTACAAACAATAAAAGAGCTGTAAAGCTGAAACATTTTAGAAACAAATCTGAACTGACTCTTGTTATTTTTCATTAGATTTATTTAACTCTAATTTGTATAATATTGATTTTATTTTGATTTATTTAAAGGTTTTCACTTTAGTCAAAATGCAGATTCACTCATTTACAGATCATAAATAAATGTTTTATTTAATCTGTTATAAAAAAAATAGTGCTAAAAGTTTTGTTTTATTCAGAAATTTGAAATTTAACTTTGTTTTTGCAGTGTGTCACTGTCCTCTGCAAAGTCAAACTGAACATCTACATTTAAAAAAAGCATTGAATATATCAATGTGATATTTTAGGTCACTGTATTTGTTCCCGACAATCGACACTGACACTTAAAAACCTCTGCAGAGAGATGCGGAAAATGAACTTAAAATATTCAAACTGAGCATCACTACCTCACTGACAGACCACAGTACATGAGACTATACAACTGTTTTGTCAGATGTGGTGGTCTGTAGCATGGGGGCCCCCCGGGGACATCTTTTCTGTTCACCCAGGAACGACCCACTGTCACCTGCCAAAGTTTGCAGATGACTTTGCCATCGTTGTCTGTGTGTCTGAGGGAAATGAGCAGGAATACAGGGAAGCCATCACTGACTTTGTTGACTGGTGTGAAAAAAAACAACAACATCTGAACCCCAACAACACTGATGACCTGTAGAGGAGGGGCCAGAGTCTTCTCCACATGCAGAGGAGAATGAGGTCCTTTGGTGGGAGGGCATTTCTCCAAACTTTCTATTTTACTGTGGTGGCCTCTGCAATTGTCTACAGCGTTGTGTGTTGGGGGGGGTGGTGGCAGTATGGACAGAAACAGGAAGAAATAATCCGGTTAAGAGAGCTAGCATTGTCCTGGGCTGTCAAATAGAATCCGTCGAAGAGGGGGCAGACAGAAGGATGTTGGCCAAACTGACATCCATCATGGATAACAACTCCCACCCCCTGAACCACATTGTGGAGGCTCTGAGCAGCTCCTTCAGCACAATCGCAGCTATCAGACTGTAAAACACATCAATAGAGTGAGACACAAATGGGAGCAACTTTTTGTGTGTTTGTTATGTTTATGGTTATAATGGGAGTAACTTTTGTGTCTGTTTTTTTAAGCTCTTGCGGAACATTATTTTAGGTGAGGGGAAATATCTTTGATTTAAAGTGTGGTGCAATATCTGGTGCTCATCTTTTTGCTGCTGGAACAGTGGAATTCCCCACAATTCCCCATTGTGGGATCAATAAAATATTATATTATCTTATTATATAAGGTAGAGTCCAGTCTTTTAAGGTGGCTAACATGTTTTACAAGTGTTTTTCATGTTTTCTCTCAGCTCTCGACCAGGTCGTCCCCCTAAACGGACACTGGCCTTGACCACAATGACTGATGGATCCAGGCTCCTTCCACATGGTCTACTAGGTCCTGCCCTGTTGTCTCAGACAGGTGAGTTAAACCACCAATTGAACAGTGGACCCACATCAGGACCGTGTCTGGAATGGATCTCTTCCAAATCTCTTCTAGTCTAGGTTGGTCAGTCCGTTCTAAATTGGTAGTTGGTGAGTGATGTCACCTGAGTTTCCCCTGGAGATGTAGTGGAACAAATGTCCCCTATTATTCTGGTACAAAAACCAGTGCCAGTACCTGTCAAATGTTTGTTATGTTAAAATTTCTCAAAGTACATTTCTTCTTATTTAGCAGTGTGCGTGAAAGTTGTACATCAGACCACTGAAACAAACAAATATCCTGATGAAGGATTGATTTCTTTGACATCAGTTGATGTCGAGTAAAGAGGATAAAAAGGTGTGCAGCAGCAACATGTATTAATCCATTTTTTAGTGTTTGCTCAGTAAACTGATGGTTTTTACCCTGAGTGTAGTCTGTCAGGCAGCTCTGACTCCTGAATGCTCAGTGAAGAACTGAACCATTGCAGTGTGTTACCGCTCCCACTGACAGTGAATAGAGCTAAAATTAGCAGCTTAATTAGCAGATGTCAGGATGACTGACAGATTGGAGTCTCACCCCGAGCTGTGTGCGTGTGTGTGCACGCATTTCTTCAGGCAACGTGATGATGAGCTTTAGAAAGCTCGATGGTTTTCGAAAAGCAAAGACAGAAAATCTTCTTTAGTGACATCACACACACAGCTGCCTCTGATTGGACGGTTTCCACGCACTGATAGCATCACATCTGTAATGACAGATAAACAGACCCACACCAAATCATGCTTTGCATGTTTTGTATTTTGTGTCTATTTCGACTTCCTTTTGATCTATTGTACTTAGTTTGTGTGTTTGTGGCCACTTTAAATTTTTATTTACGTGTTTTTTATCTTTTTGGTCCTTGATGGTCCACGATGGTGACTTTACATCGTTTGTTTTGTGTGTCCATGTTGTCAACATCTCACCAGAAACAGTTCAGGTTTCCTCAGTGAGGATAGTTTAGGACAGACTGAGGAAAGGTTTTTAATCAACCTTTAAACATGAAACGGTCGAGTCTTTAATGTTTGTGTTTTAACCCAGCGAGACACTTGACTACTCACGGAGGAGGAACCACATACCAATGGTCTCACCTCTGTCACCTCCTGACAGCTGTGACAGCTTAATGAAAACACACACACACACAGAGTGAATCAAATACACTCTGGGTTTTATTAAAAAATACTTAAACTGCCACATTTCTTGACCAAGGTCAGAGACAAAGAGATCAAACGAACACAAGAATTATTAACACACACGTTGTGAAGCTTGAGAATAAACTGAAGATAGAGTCTTGTTGTTTTTCAGTCGTGGAGTCTCAGAACAAACAGACCTTTTTATTCAGAGATCCCAGCATATTCCCGTTGACACAATTGTGACTTTAATGTGAGATGATGCTGTTGCTTCCTAATAATGACAGGTGTTGAACTAATTTTGCACATTTTCATCACACGTTGTTTTAAGATTTTAGTCACAGGAGGAATAAAAGGGAGATAAATATCTTTGTATCAACGTCCAGAGTGTCCAACTACGGTAGGAGAGAAATTTCTTTGGTGCAATTTTTCCTCCTACTGTTGCCGCGTGTGATTCACATTCACACATGTGGTGTAACTGGCAGCCGTAGTTTGATTCTCCTCATGAGCAGAAGCACATGTGCATTTGTTTACTGAAGCGACAATGTTTTTAGTTCTAATTATTGTCACATTAAAGGTAAGAGCAATGCAATGGTTATACTTTGACTTAATCCCAGGTCTGTAACAGCCTTTGTCCAATGTAATGTGATAAGTCAAACTCAGCGTGAAGTAAATGTTCATGTTCAGTTTTGTAGCTGTGCAGCTGTCCATCTAAAATAACCGTACAAACCTTAATTTACCCTGACAAACAGCTGACGTCATACAGTGACCAACACAGAGCACCGCTTACCACTTCCTGTTTCCTGTTAGTGTGATAAACAGAAGCTTTGCTACATTTGCTTAACCTCTGCCAGCATGTGTGGATTATCTAAACCTTCACTAACACCATAGAACATAGTGAGCAGCTAATAAGTTCTCACTTCTTGTTCTAACAGCAAGAACAGCAGCTCAGCTTCTGTGTGACGATCTGATATTTACTATGTCTCCACTTTCTCATCCTCGCTTTCTCATTAAATTACAGTCTTAAATAATTTGTGAATTTTTGGGTATTAATAATGCTAAGAAAGCCTGTGGACCTACTGCATGGATGAATGGATTGTAAAACTACAGATCTACACTGTCTAAGTCTCCAGGATTGGACTCCAAAGTTCTGTACTGCAGTATCTAAACATACAGACCTGCTGTCACCATGAAAGTGCGCTATTAACCTTATTACAGGTCAGTAGAGCATTAATAAATTTTGAAGCTGATATTTTATTGTAAAAATTTACATATTTGAGCTCTATGCTCCACACATTCTTTTCTGTTTATTTCTAAAGTTGATTTCAGGTAAAACTCATGATTTATTTTTATGATCAGTTAATTCATCTGCCTATAAAGGTTTTTCTCACAGATCAAAGTTACAGTTTCAGTTTCCTGTGATATATGACAAACATCAAACCTGCCTGAAAATAATGATTGATTATATAAAATAATAAAATAAGCAGTTATTCATCTAAAATCATCCCTTTTGACTGATACGTAGCTGTTTGTCTATCCCAGACAGAAATCACGTCTACACTCTTACATATTTAACATTTTCAACACTAAAATTGTGGGAATGACAAATTAATTTATTGTGTTTGATAAATGTGTGAATTTACATGTTTTTATTCCGATGAACAAACACTAAACAGTTTAGTTCCAGTTTCACTGATAGTAATTTAAACAGAAACATGATGGATTTATCAAACTGACGTGTGTGTGTGTGTGTCAGAGCAGTGTAGCATAACATTTCTTGTTTGTGTTTTCACCAGCTCACAGATTCTGTATTAAAATCTGTGGCCTGAGAAATTATTCCGATAGTAACATATTTGTGTGCAACTTGTGTGATGGAAACACGACTTCTTCCGAGTAAAAGACCTTTTTAGTCCTGATACTCTAACGTCTGTCTTAAAGCTGGTTTCCCCTCTGTCGTGTTTCACAGTGATGGCGTTTATTAAACTGGTGATCTGACAGATTCACTGAATGAACAGAATGTGACCCTGAGTCTGATGTGGGATCAGCTGATGGTTTTATTAGAGCGTGTCTCACTATGTTGGAAATAAAGAAACACTGATGGTTCAGTGTGTCACAGGTTGGACCCAGTCTACCTGCTTTAATCTGGTTTAAACTATCACTGACCAGATCGACTCTGGGTCGGTGTTTAAGCATTGTGTGTGTTGAGTAAAGCTCTATGAATAAAATCACTCACACAAGCAAATAAATTGTTCTATTATATTTTACCTAATACAGCAAACACTGAAATCTCTGTGTCCTCACTTTAAAACAGCTCTGTCCTCAGACTGGGTCAACTACAGGACGTTAGAGGCTGATGTAGTGTTAAACCACCTAAGTTGTGTTTAGATCAGGTCCATATCTTCACTGCACAATTACAAATACTGTGATATTTATGAGGTCATGATGATTTTGAGTGTGGTTTCAGACACAGATTTTTAATAAAGTCAAGGAAAGAAGGTTAATTCTTCATTTGTGTGATCAGAGTGAGACTGTTGAGGAGATGGAGCTGTACTCCGGTACTTTTAAACACAATCACAGTAAAAATACAAAACATTGATAAAAAGTGTAATGATGACATGCACCCACTGAAGCATGATTACAGGACTGGATGAGGTTTTCGGATCCACCTTTACTGCAGAAAATAAAAACACTCTTTTGTGCCTCCTGCAATTTGAAACCACTTGTGTTGCTGATGTCAACAAGCAGCCCTGAATCAGGAATTGATCCGAATCAATGAAACTGAGGCACAACTAAAGAGAACAAATTATATGTTGATTTGAATTCCTACAACCTTATAGGAGCAGCAGTCTCGATGCTTCAAGCTGCCCCCTGCTAACAGTGTTTGCACTATGTTAAGCTAAACATGTCCTGGATTCCTCGTTACCTGACACCCCCAGAGAAGAAACATCAAACTGATCTGAAGCCAGTTCTAAAGTCTCCTGACGATAAATGTTCCCGTTTCTGAAGCTGAGAAATGAAAAGTAAAAAGGCTGCAGGGAAACTGAGGAACCAAAAAGAAAAAAACGCGTGTTTTTGTTCATCAGGAGGTTTTTAACGAGCCGCAGGGATGAGGGGGATGTCCCTGTCCGTTTGGAGGAAGACTCCCTCGTTAATTCTAATTGAATTAATTAGAGGAGAGGCGATTAATTGGGCCAAGTGGCTGCAGGGAGAGAGAGGTGGTCGAGAGACACTGACAGCCACTAGAGACACTGACCCAGCCAGTTATTAATTATTGATCAATCACCAACTTCTGAAAAACATCTTTGTGTTCTCTCGAATAAAGAAACAGACATTTAAAACAGATATCACCTTCTTCATGTTCTCTTCGATTAACAGAAACAACATTTATGTACAAAAATCAAAGGAAATCGTCAGAATAAATGTCCTGGGCTTCATTTATTAAACATTATTTATTTAACGAGAATAAAAGCTGTTGTTAGTGTCTAAGACAAATTTAACACAACTTCTCATTTAGTTTAAATGTATAGAAAACAAAAACCCATAAAATATACAAAAATTTGATTTAGAACGAGCATTAACTTTGAACATTAATAATCCTGTACACATCCTGACATTGACCTGTGCTGTACATACATCGTGATGCATCTTGTTCATTAGGGACTGATAAATATATGATCCTGTGTCGTAAGGTTTCGAATCACAATTTGTGTTGTGCCTTTCAGTTGCATTTGTGTACATATGTAACATTACAAAATATAAAATTTACATAAATTTTTAGACACAGTTGTACTGTAACTACCTTTACACATAACATACAAAGGTCAAATAATTGGGGCCATGAAAGGCCAGGGGGTCTTCTGACTGATTTTTATGTCTAGGCCCAATCCATCTTATTCAAAACAATGGAAAACCAGCATGGTTGTAATAAAATTACAGTTTAGTCAGTAATTTGGAGGAAAACAGTCTTTTATCACTCATCTACAGAATGTTATAATTTTGTTGATGAGGCTGATTGAGACTGTTTCTGAAACATAAATATATGATTGTGATTATATTGCTACTACATCTACTCCATTCAGCTTGAGCTCAACTCAAATGAAATATACTGGAACATGAAGACCTGCAGCCTGTCTCACCTGTATCAGGTGTGTTGACGTCTGCTCCTATCTACAGGTCTGACGGCAGCAGCGATGGCTGAGGCTCTGAAGCTGCAGAAGATGAGGTTGATGATGGGTTTCCATAGAAACAGCGAGCATCAGCGACATCACAGTGGAGCTGAGTCAGAGAATGAGGACACAGGTATGACATCTTCATCGGGTTGGAGATAGGAGTGGCTCCTTAAAACTCACTTGTCTCCCTCTGTCCTTGCATCCTGCAGGAGCCAGTGAAGGATCTTGGGAGAAGGAGCAGCGTCTCCTTTCTTCTTCCGCCTCGGGCATAACACCACCTTCTGGCTCAGCATCTCTCCATCTCAACACTCTGCAGCAACAGAGCTCTCTATTGGCCAATCGTGAGTCACAGCTGTCTTCTGGTTAGACACCTGATTCTTTTTAGTATAGCATTGCAGCACCTCACTGCTTAATATTTTCCCATTACCTCCTCAGGTATGTCTGACCTTCCTTTTATGGTTATGCCACACCCTCTGCTTCCTGTCGGCCTTCCTCCCGCTAGCGTTGCCATGGCGATGAACCAGATGAGTCAGCTGAGCAGTATGGCGAACATGGCGGCTATGTCACAGGTGGAGTCAGACGACAGCAAGGTAAGAAGTAACATCGCTAATGCTAACTGAGAGAATACTAACAGAGCTAATGCTAATTTTGTACAGTGTGTCCAGGAGGAGTGTCTGACAGGAAGTCCCTCTCCCTGCCCCTCACCTAGCGATGAGCTCCAGCCCCAGGAACCAACCAGCCAATCACCTTCCAAAGCATCTTCATCATCCTCATTATCTCCTCCTCCTGCCGCACAAACACCAGAGCTGGGTCAGCACACAGAAGCACATGGACCCATTTTTGCATGATACATTTAAAAAAATGCATGTTTATTTAGTTTTATTTCACATCCGGTTGTCCCTCTCATGTATTGGTTACCAAATTAAAACCGTGACCTTGAGATCTGGGATGAGTTTTTATGAAGTGAAATGTTAGTGATCTGATGTGTAAGGTTATAGATGAGAGAGATAAAGACACACACACTTATTATTGACTGTAACAGCAGCTACACACTCCTCTGATCAACATGTTTTATTCTGATGTAAACCTATTAGATGGAGAGATCGCCGAGAGAGAAAACATGAAAAGGGCGTTGAAAGAAAAAGGTAAGAGTGTGTTTGTGTTTATGGGGACAGAGGACCAGATGGTACAGTAACATTTCCTGAGGTCTTGTGATTTTTTATTTATGAATTCTGTCTCTCTGTGCATTAACTTCCTTATTCATGCCTCTTTGTCCTGATCCACTGTTCTCATTCCTGTTTGTAAGATCGAGGACTTCTTCCATTGTGGGAGAAAAATGAAATACATCTTTTACGTTTCTTCATTTATTACAAATATTTAGTCTGTGATTTCTGAAGACTCTAACAGTCACAGGCATTGATGGAGTTTATTACTGGACTGCTTAATTAACCTGCAGATGACAGCATTTTGCCCCTCCCCCTCCACAAACCAACCTATGAGAAGATGCCGCTCACCTCTCAGTCGTTGTCAATCAACTGCCCAAACGCCGCCTTGACTCCATTTCTATTGGCTGAGGGTCTGTCGTCCATGGAGACGCTGCTCACCAACATACAGGTGAAATAATATAAAAACGTTAATGTGGAGACATTAATACAGAAATGATGACGTGCTGATGATAATTTAGAAATGTCTTTGTGTGTCTCAGGGTCTCCTGAAGGTGGCAGTGGAGAGCGCTCGTTCCCAGGACAAACAGAACCAACTGGAGAGGAAGGAGTTAAAACATGAGCTGGAGAGAGAGAGAGATGCCCGACAGACCCTGCAGAGACAGCTGAGCTCCGAACTGCAGACTAGAGGTGAGACAGGTTCTATAAAGTAAAGAGAGACAACACTGTAAAGCTGATTCTTATTTTAAAATAAGAATAATGAAACACAAACATCATCATTGACTTTGTTTGTGCTGGACAGTGTCAATCCAGAGGAGGCTGAAGAAGGAGAAGAAGGCGAAGAGGAAGCTGCAGGAGGCGTTGGACTTTGAGTCTAGGAGGAGGGAGCAGGTGGAACGAGCGCTCAAACACTGTGACTCCCTGACAGGTGATAAGATACTACAAATACTGCTCTCTGGTGTACTGGGATAATGCTTCAGAGATTAGAAAAATTCAGCTGAACACTTAAGACCTGTTGCTCGAAGTCTGTTTTTATCTTGACTAAATAAATTGTAATGTACGTCAGAGGTGAGGACTCGAGTCGCATTTTAACCAGTTGGCTAAAAAACTGTTAAAACTTCAGTATAAAGTAGGTTATTTTACTAGGAATACACATTCAAAACACAGGTCTCTGCACCGGTTGGTAGCTGATAGCATGAAACATCAGCAGATAAATCAGCAAATTGATTTAAACAAGGTGTATTTTCTTTTCCTTTTAAATTTGTCCCATTCTATTTAATTTAGATCTAACAAAAAGGTAAAATAACTATTCAAAGGCCCCTCACTCACTGATTTCATGTCAGCATTTTAAGCTGCAAAACATATTTGTGACTCAAGCCCCTCAGTACATGAATTAATTAGCTTGTTAAATACAACAGTGTAAAGTCAAAAAACAGATGTTTTATTAATCTGTCACATACACATTTATTCAGCATGTTATTTTTTTCTGCTTATCATCTCAGTCTCTGGTTTTAAGCCCAACCTGTGATAAGTATTTATGCTTCACGGTAATACTGTAGTATTTCTGCTATCTCAGTAAATAAATACAGGATCGAACATCTGACCCTGCAGTTAGTGGACAACTCTTTGTAACAGTTGAGCTACATTTGCCCCATTGTCTCGTCTGATAAAATATTAACTCTCAATTTTGCAAGTTGTCAACCTGTTTAACAAAAAATAAGATTATTCAAGTAACAAAAAACAATGGATCAAATTCAGGTGTCTGGATTGTCTGTGTAACTGTGTTAGACACACATTCAGTTCACGGCACAAATCCAGTAAAGTTTTTTCCGTCAACCTTAATACACACTGAGTATATATATCTAACAGATACCTTTGTTACTTGGTGATTACTCTTTATTAGTTTAAACATTTACTGATTTCCTGAGCAGATGTCTTCACCACCAGGTACTCGCTAAGGAGTGACAATGAAGTGAAAACAGCATTCTCTTTGCTGAACGCAGTGACACAGAGCGAAGGGTTTGATTTAGCAGGTAACGCTGTGTCTCTGCTGGTTTCCAGACTCTGTGACTCCAGAGAGCGAACGGGAAAACAAACAGCAGGAAAACTCTGCAGCTCACGGTAACAACAGTCACACACTGAAAAAAAAACATATAATCAAGACAATTACAGCATCACCTAAGCTGGAAATATGAGAACAAACTGCTGCAAACTCAAAGAAGGAGAAACCTCATGTCTAAGCTGAAACAAAGTGTGTGTGTGGACTGTGAAATTGAATCCGTAAACAATCCGAGTTGACACAGCAGAACTAAACAGTGTTTTCTGTGCGTTTCCTCCACACTGACATGATAATAAGATTCATTTATCACAGCTGACGCAGAGTAGCCATGTGTCATACAGACGCTTTTCTATTGTGTGCACTTTTATTTTTTACTTTATTTGTTTACAAACTGTAACCACTTATTCTGTTCAGCTGAATGAATTAAATCACGTGAAATCTTTGATTTTTAGCTTTTCACAATCACAATAAAGTCTCAGGTTGACACTAAGAAGAAGCTGAATTAAATCAACTTTCTGTTTCAATAGAGAACAGACCGTTCAGCAAACCTCCACTGCTATTCTGAGACCTGCATCCATTGTGACCTACAGGATGGTCAGATCAATTTGAGCTCATTGGATGAAAGGATGAAGAGGAGCAAGAGCTGTAAAGTAGAAAAGAAAAAAGAACAACATGGACATGTGAAACATCAAAAACTACTCCCATCATCCACCTTTCTCTGCTTCCTCTTTTTAATAAGTATTTCTTGCTGTTAAAACTATGAATATTCTTACTGTTGAAGCAAGGCTGTGTACACAGCAGTGTACTGTAGAGGACCGGTGAGGACCTGTCTCGGCCTCTGCTGGATCTGAACTGGGGGGATGAGACTCAACTGGTTCTGGAAAACAATCAGAAACTGAATCCTCATTTAAAAAAAAAAAAGGTGACTGTCCCACCTGTAGGGGTCGGAATCAAACCTGAACTCTTTTTTTATCAACGTGTTTAATGTTTCGTTACTGCTGTAAAACCTTATTTACTGTTAACTTGTAGATGTTGTATTACTGGTACTATTGGTACTACCTGTAGTAGTTCCTGATTTAGTAGTAATAGTATTGTAATTGTTCATGTATTTGGAATTTATTCAACAGGCCTTAACCTGTTGTAACATTTATTGATCAGACACAATCCTGCAGCCACACACAGGTTCAAATATCAGACCTCAGTGACATCTTGGACTGCAGTGCAGTATGACATCTCAGTTTAGATATGGTCAAAGTTCAGGGCATTATTAACATGCCTAATGAACTGAGACCATAACGAGCCTAATTAGGACTGAATCACTGTCTACAACTGATCTCACCTGTCTAACACTCTCTATACCTGTAATGTCCCACCATCCTGACATCAGTCTGCTCAGATTCCAGATGTGATGTCAACATATACAATAGTGTTACATTAAGCTGGGTTTGATTGGAAGCAACATACTAAAAGAGTTCCATGTCAAACGGAAGTTTGATTATTAATGCTCCGAGCTCTAGCAGTTAATCACAGCGCAAAGCTGCCAATTAAAGCTTAAAAATGCACCGTCCTAACGGTGACATCACCACACACTGTAGCAACCTGCTCATTGAGCTGTGGTCCTAAACAAAGTCTTCCCTGTTCCACGGCAGATTAGTTGTTTTTGTTTTGTTGTAGTTTTAACTGTAAATACCTACCAGATTTTTGTGCAATGTTTGAGTCTGAGTTGGTGGGTCATTGGTTTATATGACCCGTTTCCACTGAAGGACCCTGCCTCCATACGACTGACAAACATTAGCTGCATTAAAAAATGACCAATCACACTGCTTTCTGCTGCTGCTGTTACCTGATTGGCCAGCTGTCAGGTTGATTTGGTACACCTTTTGTCCAAAAACTAAGTAGATCTTTGTCATATTTGGTCATGAAAAACAAATCAAGACAAAAATCCTTTTTATCCCAGAGATATTTCAGACCCAGAACTCAAGTCCACTTCTCATGTTATTTTCATGTAACCTTATGAACTGGTTTTCATTAGAAACTGTTATGTAACACATAAAATATGTTGTAAATTCCCAGTTTGTTCACAGTACATTTAAAATTTTAAACATGAAACAGAAGAAACTTGCTCATTGGTCAATAAACCTTTAATATTTAGTCACTCATCTCATTTCCTCTATTTCTTCCTCACCTCCTACCAGTCACTGTACTGCTGCAATATATGATAATTATACTGGTAAAATTGGTAGTAGTATAGACTTTATGATTGTCACATAGTACCTAAGTGGTTTCTACAGGAACCAACAGTTTAATTAAGTGATACCAGTACTAGAAAATTTTGTGTCCAAACTGTTTTCTCTGCTTAAGCTTGTGTTTGTATTGGGTTGTTTTACAACCTCTAACCGTTGATATAGTGGTAAAACTACTACATGCACTCGTTTAACTGGTACCCTTACTGATACACATTCTGGTTGTCCTGTCGTCAGGAGCTGATAAATACACTGCAACCAAACAAAAGAAAAGGAGCTGTAAAAAGACCAAATTTGACTTCAGTTTCTGCTCCAATTTGAAATGATGCTGACGTTTCTCTTTGTTCTCTCACAGTCAGATCTGCCCTTTGATTGGTCAAAACACAAAGTGGGTAAACTGGAAACCAATCAATCACTGTAGAAAGGTCAGGTCTAAATCCAACACAGCTGTCTGTCTGTCTCTGTGTGTGTGTGTGTGTGTGTGTGTGTGTGTGTGTGTGTGTGTGTGTGTGTGTGTGTGTGTGTGTGTGTGTGTGTGTGTGTGTGTGTGTGAGTGAGTGAGTGAGTGAGTGAGTGAGAGAGAGAGAGAGAGGTGAATTGTGCCATGACATTAACCTACTGTGTTTTAGCCCAGTTTTCCACACACAGAGAATTAGAGGGGTGTGTTAGCAATGAAGCCAAAAGGTGACCTAGCGTCCTGATTAACTAACTGGGTCACTGTGTGTATGTATGTATTCACCTGTGCAGACAAAATTTAGTTTAAGCAACTGTTGTGATGAGATTTGTCTGGCATCCAGTAACTGCTCAGCCGTAATGTTGGGGGGGGAAATCAGATGGTGTGATAGGATTGGTCCATTCTGTCTGTCACTGTGACTAATTCGTCCAGAGAACAGCAGCTTTAACTGGGTCCTGCTTTCAAACATCACTGTTCCTCTAAAGCGTTATCATTTCAAATGCACGCTTTGCTTAATTAACTTTTCATACTGAAGGTGTAATGGGTTTAGGAAGAATGCCTTTTAAATTGAACCTGCACTGAATTTGAAGTCAAAACGAAAGATCTAAACTTTTTCACCTGAATATTTAACACGAGAAAAAACAAAAAAAATTGAATAAATCAGGTGGTAAATATAAACATCAAATAAAAAATAAAAAAACAAAAAACACAATTTTCTTTGATGTTTGCTCGGTTTAAAAATCAACTTCCTATTGGAGCTGCTGGGGGCGGAGCTCCGAGGCCTAGTAAACATCTTGTTAGCATCTTTAGAAACACGCAAACGCATATTCATCAGTCCAGCTGTCTGTCAACACACACTCTCAGGATAATTAACAAACACTCGTTAGTGGGTTGATGGTAATTTGGAGGTTTATTTAGTCCAGTTGTCCGTCAAAGCTCTAAACATGTTTCGATCAACAACAACAAACACAGTTTGATCTCTTAACAAGCTGCTGCATCTTAACAAGCTTAATGACTCCTGTAACAAAAGCCGGCACTTAATGAGATCAACAAACACTAATTAGCACAAACACACTGAGAATGAACACAGCAGGTTGACAAACTGATTACCTCCAGTTTCATTAGCGACGACACACCTCATTATTCAGTCTGACCTGAAAACAAACATCACGTCTGAATGCAGAAAGAAAGTCAGACTGAGTTATTTTGTGTAGAACATCAGGAGCTGATTCAGAACTTTGATCCAGTTTATAATATTACTGTAAATATACAAATCTACCTGCTGATTGTTGTGATGGTGTTTCACTGCAGATGGTTAAGAAACATTTAGCAAACTGCTGCAGATGTACACACTCAGACCTAAACCCTGTTAAAATCCTATAAAAGGACATGAATGTCCACAGGTCATCAATACAAAACAAACACCAGAAACACTTTAAAACCCCTCAGACTCCCAGTGACACTTGACGAACAACAGAAATCCAAACAGCAGTGAAACAAACAGAGATGAAAGTGTTTTATTGATACTCTAATGTTTAAGCCATGTCTATATTTTTTCAGAAGAACTAATAACCCTATCAACACCATCACATGTTTGGATACTAACATGTATAAAGTTACTGAGCTTCAAAAAAGTCAAAGTCTAAAGCTGCTCAATCCCCTGTGTGAAGCTCAACCTGTCACTTTAATGTTCAAACTATGGGAAAGTTCACAGACCAACACATGGATATTATGAGCCTAATAAGCGATCAATATTAATCCTATTAGTAGGGAAGTGGGTGAAGACAGAGAGAAGTAACAAATAAAGGAAGGAAGTCCTCAGTATTTAGGCCTCTTCACGTCCACCCTAAAAAATAAAAACACACAATTAACTCACTCAACATTTACTTAAAGACTTGCTGAACATTTGCAGTCTCTGCTGACTGGACAGTGGCCACTTATGATTTTTAGATGTTCACCATGGAATTCGCTGACTCTTATTCAGTGAGACTGGCTGTTCACCATTTGAGTCACACATCAAGAGAACTATTTTTGTCTATTTTGTTAATGTTAAGCAAAAAAGCGATAACTGCCTGTTCTCTTCAGATTGGTGACAGTAAAGACAAGCTACAGACAGGACTCACCCATCTGCCTCCATTTTCTTCCTCTTCTCTATGATCTAAAACACACAGATTATGTTCCTCACATCAGTTCTTATATTTATTCACTTGTTTCAAAACATTACTGCGTTTTGTCATGTTTGAGCGTCTCACCGCGCTGATCTTCTTCCACTGACGGTCCAGTTCTGCCTTCTCATTGGTCTCTTTAAAGCGTCGAGTCTTCCTGCCCTCAGACATCTTGATACCATACTGGAAAGCAGCTCTACAAGGCCAAGCATGAATGTTAACACAAAGAAAGGCTCGCTGTGCTGCCTGTGAGTCACAGCTGAGGGAGAAATGAAGCTACATACTTTGG
This sequence comes from Channa argus, assembly GCF_033026475.1. NCBI lineage: Eukaryota > Metazoa > Chordata > Actinopteri > Anabantiformes > Channidae > Channa > Channa argus. The sequence continues at coordinate 13,594,218 of NC_090218.1, forward strand.
TAGGGCCTCCTTGTTGTTCATATAGTCTGAATATTCCTCCTGAGTATCAAAGTCCCACCGGCCAAGGGGACCCTTCTTATTACCCTGAAACACAACATCATAAACATCACTGCAGAAGCTCAGTTGTCTTTCATAAAGCAGTGGTGCATGCTGGGAGTTGTAGTTACCTGGTCCATCTTACTGTAGTCGACCTCCTCATCACTGTCCACAGCCAGGTCGTCCATCCTGCACACACACATTTAAAGTACACATACTTTAAATGTGTTTTTTTTTGTTGTGTACCGTATATACAGTTTTAATGTGTCTTATGGTGTGTCATTTTATGTGCATTTTTGTGTTTTCATTTATGCTTTTATAAGTATCTCACATATTTACATATGTGAACTATGATAGGCAATTTTGTGTCATTGGGTATATTTTTCAGTGTTTTTTTTTCTTTGTATGTAGTTTGTGTATGCTTTGTTACTTTTTTGTACATTTTATGTGCACTTGTCTTACTTTATTTTGTATATAGGTTCATGTATTTGTGTATCTTACGTTGCAGGGTAACACTCAGCGTATGAATTGGATCCTCCAAAGAAATCTCCTAGCTGTTCTTTGCCTTCTCTCCTCTGAGAACCAGTACACAAGAGTTAAGGAACAGTACAGAACAGTAAACACAGTTCTACCCCCCTCCCCTCATGACCAATGATGAAGAAGGATATGGTTCCTGGCTCTGCCATTGGCTGCCTGCTGCTCCTGCAAACTTCTCATTGATGATCTTAATCTGGTCTCTGACTGATGCAGGACCTGGAAACACGCAGAGTTATTTATTCATATCTAATGTTTGTTTCATCTTTTCAACTTTGAAATGTAAAGATTTCATACAATATCTTCCTCAACAGTGCGGAAACATTGACATAAACACTGTATAGAAAACTTACCAGCATCCACCTCCAACACCTAAAAAGACAGAGACAGATAAACGGTTAGTTCCAGACCATAAGCAGCAGCAGATGCACACATTTGTCTCCACCCGTCTGACCTGATGTTCATCTACTTGTGGTTTCTCAAAGTAGCTGTGTCTGCGGCTCTTGGTGGTGTCGTCCTCTCTGTCTCTGTCTCTGTCCCTGTCCCTGTCCCTGTGTCTGTCTTTTTCTCTGGGAGGTTTGGAGGTGGAGGATGGGATGTAGTCCCCAATGTCATCAAAGATACTGAAACACAAGACTTTAAGCTTAAAAACACTTTTATGAAGAATCAGAGGTGCGTGTTAAGTTGTTGTGAACTGACCTTAGATCAGCTTCAGGAGCTCTCTTATCGTCCAGTTTACCTAAAAATCACAAACAAGTTCATCAGTCCACTGTATTCATCGGTGATAAACTACTGTACAACTGCTGCATTCTGATCAGAATGTTCACCAACTCATCATGACATTGAACTTTCTAGAAATTGACCATCGGAGTTAGTAAACCCAGTCTCTCTATGAGCTACTTTTAAAACTTACAGCACATATTCTGGACTCATGCAAACACTAGAAATTAACCAACAGTAAGTAACGCTACAGCAGCCACAGATCATCAAACAGCAGTCTGTGGCTGTTACCTTTGTCCTTCTTCTTTATCTTCTTGTGTCGTGTTCCCTGTCTGAGGTAGGACAGGATCTGAGTGAGTTTGGAGATCACGATGTCATTGGTGGTCAGAGTTGTCTGAGCCTGACAGGGAGATAACACAGTATTAATGTGTTGATTGGAAACTGAGGACTGTTAAAATGCAGCAGAAATGTAATTTGAAGAGAAACCAGTGTTTGCTCCAGCATAAAACAAAAATTCTAAGTTCAGCTCAAGTCGAATCACCAAATCCTACAAACTGTTATCAAACAGACTTCTCTAGTCTGTGCATCAGTACCTCCATGCTGGGGCAGTCAGCTTTGCTACGGATCAGAGTTGTCGGTATGTCTGTGTCGATGAACTCGTCGTCCAGGTCGACTACGTATGCCATCCTGCCGGGCAGGAAGAGTTCGTTCCTCTCAGCCTGACCCGACCTGAACACCACACGGTAGATGTTCCTCCCTGAGGAGGGAGGGAGGGAAGTTATTTATGTGGAGTAACTATTTAAAACCCATATCTTGTACTTGGTAAGCTAGTATCTAACCAGGGCAGGAGATACACTAAAACAGCTTTCTCTTTCTCAGCAAATCCAACCATCATGTTCATTCCATCATGTACCTTCGGGAGAACCCTCTCTCCCATGTAATTGTCAGACAGATGGTAAATATGGTAAATAGTCTCTTATATAGCACTTTTATCCAAAGCGCTTTACAATGTTGATTCCCATTCACACACACTCACACACCGGTGGCTGCCATGCAAGGTGCTCACCTGACCCACAGGGAGCAACTTGGGTTTCAGTGTCTTGCCCAAGGACACTTCAATATGAAGCCAGGAGTAGGGATCGAACTACTGACCCTGTGGTCCATGGTCAACTGCCTTGCCTTAAATAACTCCCCTTACCATCTGAGCTGCAGCCGCCCCTAGACAGATCTCTCACTCACAGCCTGATGACACCCAGTTGATCTGAAACTGGTCCCCATTCCCCCAAACCACAAAACTGGCAAACTTAATTTTGCCAGTTTCAACCTCACCTGTAACTCATTCTCACTTGAAGCTGCACCACGTAAAATATCTCAGTCACTCCTCTGCATTTATCAGATCTCTTCTTCATCTCACTGTCTTTCTCTCTAGACCGTCACATACTCCTACCCTACTTGTAAATTTCCACTGCAACCTCAGGTCCTGACCAGTTTTCTTCCCCGGTCTCTATAACACTACCCCACCACAGGTACTCTCCACCACTGACTCAGATACCAACAGCTTCTGCACATCACTCAACCTGTCTGGATAGTCTCTGCCCCATCCTACAGACCTGTCTGTCCCTCAACTCCTAATCCTGGCTCAATGATCTGCATCTCATGTACAGCTCTGGCCTGGCTCAGGTCTTATCTGGAAAACCTTAAATGTATCCTGGCAAGGCTTTACCTATAATTGTTATGCAGATGACACACGGCTCTTTCTGTCCTTTGCACTGGATGTATCCACTGTTTCATGGCACATTTCAACCTGTCTCTCTGACTGGACAAAAGACAAATCTTCAAGTTACCCTCTCTAAAAAAATAAGTTCCAATCTCGCTAGCCAGACTTTCCAAACATAACAAAGCATCAACTTAGGGTCATCAGGGATTGTCCCCATTAAGTCTTACATTTCCCGCAGGATCAATAAAATATCTCTCTCTCTAATATGGGGGTAATCACTGACAAACAACAGAGCTTTACTGACCACATCTCCTTGGTCTCTCTGGCAGCTGATTTTCCTTTTAGAACATCAGAAATATCAGACCCTTCTTTTCTGAATATGCAACCCAACTAATTCTGCAGACACTGGTGATATTTCACCTTGATATTCCAATGCCGTGCTGATGGGGCTTCTAGCATGCAGTCAAATCTATCCAGATGATCCAAAATGCAAGAGTACAGACAGGTCACACCACTGTTTAGATATCTGCTCTGGCTTCATCAGGTTCAAAGCTCTAAATCAGACTTACAGAGTGGTCAATTTAGCCAGGAATGAACAAGACATTGACTCACTGATTCACACCACCAGGTTATACCATAACCAAGTGGCACGTACTGAAAAATGAAGTCCCAAAGTTAAAATGGGGCACGCCTCCAAAGGTGGTTGAAAATGACAGAGCTAAGAGCCTTTGGGACATTCAGATACAGACTAACAAACTGGTAATGTCAAACCAACCCGACATAGTAGTTGTGTACAAACAGAAGAACAAGGCTATAGTGGTAGATGTAGCAATCCCAAGAGCAACAGCAGGAAGAAGGAACACGAGAAGCTTGAGAAATACCAAGAGAGAAGATGTAGAAGGTAAAGGCACAAGGGGTCTCTGTGGTAATAGAAACTCTACCAGGCCTCTGGTAGTGTACCCAAGGAAGGAAGAAATAAGACCGCCCCAAAAGAAGGTGTGAGTGGGAAATTACAAAAAAAATCTATCTAAAAGTCTGTCAGAAATCTCACTATAGTGTTTGACAATTTTGAAATAGTGTCTTAATATTGAGGCTGTAAATATATCCACTATATAGTGAAATATCCCATAACACAACACTAAAAGTAGTGAACATGGCATGTATGCTACTTTCTACTAACAATCCCACAATGCAACGTTCTCTGTTTTATAGATGTGTGGGAAATCTCAACTGACTGCTCACTACTGAAGGAACTACTTAGTGGACATTATATAGGATGTAGTGAAAAAGTAAATCTAGAGGAAGTGGGGAAACAGCCATGATGAGTGAATCTGAAACTAAAGAAACGAAACAGTTTTCAGATGGTCAATCCAAACTAGTATGCCTGGAAACATGTCTGGAGAGACTCACCCAGACGGGTCTTAAACTCAATCTTCTCCTCTGGCTCGACGTCTTTCCTGACAAACACATAGAGGTCAAAAGACAGACAGACCATTTAGTAAATGTCAATAGTGACTCTCAATAAAGAGATTACCTTGCATATTCCTCCATTTATTAAAGGGACCATAACAAATACAGTGTCATTTTCTATATTCTAACTGGACTATTTAAATTCAGAAGTGCAGTGCAAGATGCTGGTTCATACTTGGCCTCTTTCTGGACTTTCTCCATCATGTCTTCTTCCTCTTTCTCCTTACTGGTGATCTCAGCTCTCACCTGTAACAGAAATATAGGCAAACACACTATATTGAAGACTGCAAAAAGAAAAAATAGCTAATGCTAGCTCTTTGTTGGGATGACGTGTAAAATCTCAATAACAGAAGAATGCAATAATTTGCAAATCTCATCAACCCATATTTTATTCACAATGGAACATAAACGCAAAATATCAGATGTTGAAACTTAGAAATTTTAACATTTAATGGAAAACACTAGCTAATTTTGAATTTTATGTCATTAACACATCTCAAAGTTGGAACAGGGTGATGTTAACCATTGTATAGCATCCAGTGATTTCTGGAAGTGTGGGAAGCCCATGCAGTGATGTCCAGTATAGAATTATGCCTGTTTTTAATACAGTGCTGCCCCAAAGATCACATGCATCCAGTTTTGACCTTTGTCTCTTATGCACAGATTTCTCCTAATTTTCTAAATCTTTTGATATTATATTTTGTAGATGGTGTGTTCTTCACAATTTTACACCGAGGAACATCTTTGTTAAATTTGTTCCACAATTTTTAAATGCAGTTTGTGGAACCGTCTTTACAATAATAATAATAATAATAATAATAATAATAATAATAATAATGATATTATGATGACTGGTAAAATTTGGATATGATTTTTTTATGATAAGAAATTGATGAGATTCTCACAGTTTAAAGGAAAAACTCATGCTGCTACCTTAGCATAAGACTGAAAAACATGTTTTGAATGGTAAATTAAACTAATCCTCCAATATGATGAATGTTTGTGTCTAACCTTCTGAAGCAGAGCGAAGTCCAGACCTTTCACCAAGTGAGTGTGCTCCATGTCACCTCCCAAGAACTTGGACTCCTGGATCAACTGACGACGTTTCTCTGCAGCAGATTTATCTCTAAAATATACACAGTAAATATACAGGATGTCAGGAGTCAAACCAGTGCTGGGTCTCACAGCTCTGTAGTTAGCTCTACTGCTACCAGTGTTAGCATTAGCAGAACTCACGCCTCAGCTGTGGGTCCCACAGCTCTGTAGTTAGCTGTGGTGCTGATTAGCTCCGTCTCTTCATAATCCTTGTTGACTCCATCTCGTCTCTCTCTCGCTCTGTCCCTGTACTTCTCAGCCAGCTCTCTCTCTCGCTCCATTTCCTGTTGACGTAGCTTAGCATAGTAGCTGCAACAAAACAATCAATCGTAAACAGGGAATTCAGGTTGATCCCACTCTAAGGTGTAATCTGGTTAATTTAGCTTAGCATAAAGACTGGAAACAGCTATCCTGGCTGAAGATCATTAGAGAACATGTTTAATCTATACAAAAGTCTCACCTTTTCTTTTTCCTTCTCCTTGCTGCTGGATCCTCATCCTCATTGTAGTCCCTTGGCATTCTAAAATAAAAATAAAGTGACTAATGTCAGCAGCAGCAATGATGATTAGTTTAATCTTGACAACAAATATTAAGTAAATAGTGATTTCCCACTTCCTTCACTCACTCATGGTGTCTGGATTTGGAAGGTGGGGCTGAGGATGGTGTTGCCCTGGGGGTCATCAGCAGCTTCCTGAAGTCATCGTTGGTCAGTTTAGACCTGAGGATGTAATTTATTAATTACTTCAGTTACTTTTTAAAAAAGGTAAAAAGTTAAATATATACTGGTTTCAGCTAAAATGTGTTAACATGTTTGGTCATAAATGAAATAAATGATGAGTGGACAGGACAAGAAAAACAGCAGGTGACAAAACATTTAGGGTTTTGGAAATATAGAAGTTTATAAGAGAATAAAAGAGTTTTTATTGTCTTCTAATGCATTTGGAAAAAACTTAATGCACTGTTTTCAAGAACTGCAGAAACCATGATACAAAACCCTAAATTGCTTTACTATATTAAACTGATCATTGTGGTCACTACTTACTGAGCTGCAGTTCGGTGGTCATCCACCTCATGACCCTCAGGAGCCAAAGGGTTGGAATAACTCTCAGCTGCAGAGAGAGTAAAACACAAAATATTAGTGAACACACTTCGTGTTAATCAACACTTGAGTCAGCTAGAACTTCTGTTACAACTATTCATCTACTTCCATCTTCCGTACATTTTTTGGAGCAAAACTACTTCGGCATACTTTCAACTAGACAACATCAAAGCGTTCAGCTTATAAATGACATTATGGCTTGTATACAGCTTTTTATTCTTTTAAATTTCTTAAGATTTTAATATACATTAATATACGTTCAAAAAATAGATGGTGCAATCAATGACCTCACATAATTACCTTTGAAGTTTTTGGGACTAACTGGTTTTGAAGTTTGACTAACCAGTATATATAAAGAAGTGACATTTTATTTCAGCAATTTAAGCAAAAATGGTTAAGCTTTTTTCAGCTTTGCTTGAAAATTCTCTTTTTGAAAATGCTTTTACTAAGCTACAGATTATACTTTCTATAGGACTTTAAATACTCTTGATCTGAAAATGTTAATGCTCAAGTTGACATATTCAACACATTTGTTGGAGCTGAAAAACAAGGAGTTTTTGTGTGAAACTGAAACTCATTTTTAGTTTTAACACATTAAACACACAACAGTCTGTTTCGACTGCAAACTAACAGACTAATTATCATTATCGATAAGAAATGTCTGTGTTACACCAGCAGAAGAAAATGCGCAAATGTACAGCAAGAATTTCTGTACAAGGTAAAAACACTAAAAGTCAGTATACAGTATAACTAAATATACAATCAACAAACAAACAATTGCACCAAGGTTGGTGTTGTTGCTCAGTGTTACAATCAGTCGTAGGGTTGTATATTAGAGTGAGTTTTGGTTCACTGGCAGCAGCTCTGGCTGTAAAGTCTGACAGCAGCAGGGAGAAAAGACCTAAAATATTGTTCCCCTCAGACACTTAGGATGGCAACTGTCTGCTCAGAGATGTCACTGTGTCGTTCAGTGGCGGGGACTGATTTTCCAGCAAGGATGAAAGCTTGCCTACTATTCTCCTTTCTCCAACGTCCTTTACTGTGTCCAGGGGCATACCCAGGACTTCAGTAGTCCTCCTTGCACTCCAAAAGAGCTTAGTGGCCTTAACAGACTCCCTTTATAGGAAAGGAAAGAACAGACTCTTTCTGCTATCTGTCCAGTCCAGTTTGTTGTTTAGGTGAACACTGTAGTTCCAATAGCTGTAGACAAAACAATATTTCCCTGACACCGAACTAGGTAAACAAGTCAATACTTTGTAGAACCACCTTAGGCTGCAATTACAGCTAGAATTCTTTTTAGAGTCTACCAGCTTTGGCCATCTAAAGAGTGAAATGTTTGTCCATTCTTTTTTGCAAAATAGCTCAAGCTCTGTCAGATTGCATGGAGAGCGTTTGTGAACAGTAATTTTTAAGTCTTGTTACAGATTCTCATTTAGATTTAGGTCTGGACTTTGACTGGGCTACTCGACTAATAGTTGTCCTGTGGACCAATTCTCCCACCTGAGCTGTGGATCTCTGCAGCTCCTCCAAACCATGTGCCTCTTGGCTGCTTCTCCGATTACTTATCCAGCTTGTTAGTTTAGGTGGACGGCCAAGTCTTGGTAGGTTTGCAGTTGTGCCTAACTTTTTCTATTTTCAGAAGATAGATTGTACAGTGCTCCATTTTTTATAGCCTAACTACCACACACCTTTATCCCTGACCAGTTTGGTGTGTTCCTTGGACTTCATGATGCTGTTTTTTCATTAATGTTCTCTAACAAACCTCAGAGAGCTTCACAGAACAACTGTATTGAGATTAAATTACACAGAGGTGGACTATTTATAATTTACTAATTAGGTGACTTCTGAAGACAATTGGTTCCACTGGATTTTAGTTAAAAAGGGCATCCAGTCCACTCCTGGATGTTCACCGCTGATGGTGTAGAGATTGTGTGTGTCTGCAAAAGTCCAATCCAACAATAATACGTTCTTAACCTGTATTGTCTTGAATAGATTTACTCCATAAAACAGAATATTTGAAAATAACAATTAGTCAGAGATCAAAATATCTGCCAATTAAGTTTTAATGATTAAATGACTGATTGACTCCTTGCAGTTCTGATGTGTTTTATTACTGACGTATACAACTCTACGTATGTTTTATAGACAGAGTTCAACACAAACTCAGTCATTTCATTTTTATCCGGTTTTTGCTTAAATACAGTTGGGCTGATTTAAAAAAAGGGTTCCTCTCTTGTATTACGAGTTCGGTAACAGATACATTTAAATCCGTAGAATAATGAACAGAACGAGTCTATGTTAATGATTCATCGTGTGTATTATTAAACTAAAACATCACTGCGATTGTTTTTAAATTAATAAACGTGTTTAGTTATATTTAGTTATGTCAGAATTAAGTAGCTATAGGTATAGCTAACAACTACGCTAACGAAGCTACCTGGTTGTTATCGTTCTAACAATTCTTCAACTAACAGACTTTAGAGGCTCGGACTTACTTTCAGGCATTTCCTTAGAGTGTTGGCTCTCTGCTGTACAAAACAAAGGACTCTGTACCCGCCAACAAGACAGAAACCTATGATCGCAGTGTTTGTTTTCAGTCTTTGTGGTTCGTCAGTTAGATTAGCTTCATAGATGTGTTAGCTTCCGTAGCAGATGTTGCGATTTTACATCATTTCCTCTGTAACTAAAACCAACAGCGCGTCCTGCAGGACAAATGTCTGCATGTTCATCAATAATTTACTAAAACCTCACATTATCAGATGGAACCGCAAGTTTTTAGGTCTCACCGAATAACTTTAACTTTCTTCTACTAATGGCATATCATAAACACCCAGTAAATAAAACAAAAGGCAAATGCTGTGTATTTCAGTGTAACTGTAAAGCGCAGCAGCGCCCCCTGCAGCTTAGCCACAGTTACTGATGGAGGACCTCCAGGAACAGCTGGTGTTTCTGGTCCTTTATCAACCCTCAAAAAACTTTTGATGTAAACTAAATAAGTTATAAAAAATGACAATTTATGAAAAAAAATAACATAAATTCAGTGTGAACATAATCTGAGTGACACAAAAATCTTTTAATAATCCAATTGAATAAATAAAAAATACCTTTACAAAGCTTTTAAATGTCAGTTAATCGACTTCTTTCCTTAAAAACACTACCACACGAAACTGTGTAAAATGTGTTTATAGTTAAGCCGTTTAGTAAATTCCTTCTAAAATGCAGTGAAAACGACCCAAATTCTAGAAAAAAACTTTAACCCCCATGAAACCCCCTAAACTAGCAGAATAAAGGACAAGGAAACACAATAATATCAGAGACAATACTTTTATTCACATCAACATTTACAGGTAAACTGGAAGCAGGTGAGACCAACTGAACAAATTCCAGCAGGAGGGTTAAGGTTTGGGCTGAACCAGAGTCTGCAGAGCTATGGCCACCTGATCAGCAGACATGTTTTCCACTGAGACACTGCACTCCTTCCCAAAATCTGTAAACAAAAAAGATAAACATGACTGCAATGTCTGAGACTTTGCAAAATAATCAATCAGCTGGGAAAATTCTTTTGTTTTTTTTGTATATGCAGACCGAGCACTCCAAAGATGGCTCAAATCTAATGTACATGTTATACCAAGCTGTCAGTCTGCTGTCAGTTGGCCTAGATTTTGCGGTATGTCCTGCACTGTCAGTAGTTAGGTGGTTGGTTTAGCATCGGTCAGCACTGGCATCACATAAACACTTACGGGCCGTTTATAGTCTTTGGATGGGAGCTGTCAGATAGGATGGACCGTACTTTGTTTTTTAGCTGCTTTTCTGGAGCTTAGACATACTACGTAACTGAGAATTTAGTACTCACTTTGACCACCCTATTTAGGTAAGGTGTGAAAATGTTATGCTAACGCTGCTTTATTTTCATTTTGTATATGTGCAGGACTAGATCTTCCTCCTTTTCTTAATCTCACGCAAGTGTAAAACATATACGCTACATGTTTTTCGAGTCTCTTCTCAGTGGTGTGTTGAGGTGCAACTTGTTGTCCCAAACAAAAGGCAACCTGAGCTAACAGTAGCTGTTGTTAATCGCTGTTGGTTGGTTAACGGTTGCTTGGCATGTCATTGACCTTAAATAGGGGATCATCTCCTGCAGGAGGTGGAAGAAATCCCAGTGAGACCAGTCAAGGTCCGACTCACCATATCTGGCCCAGAGTCGGGCCTGGACTCCAGAACATTCTCTGACAAGGATGGGAAAATCAGGGTTGGACTTCTTCAGGGTCACATAGTGCTGCTCCACAAACTCTCTGCAAATACACAGAAACACAGTCAGACTGAGACCTCTGATCCCTGAACATCAGGTGTGACAGCGGAACAAAGGTCGGTTCAAAGTTTAATACGCGAGGCTTAAATCCATAAATAAGCTGATATTTTTGAGAGAAAGTTTGCAATTGCATTTTAGTTAATAACTTTTTAGAGACAATGATGGTTTGGTTTTCAGAGACAGGTCTTTTCTGTGCCGAATTAAGCCTATCAACTGTAGTTTTAACAGATGAAGAGGTAAATGATTCAGACATGATTCATAATTCAATAGATATGAGTTGTTTAGTACAACTCTATTCAATGTCAAATAGTTATTTTTATCACCCTATTTTTTCTCTTCAAATCTATGTCCTTACTTTATCATCATATGTTGAAATGTTTTCATGATATGTGTAACAAAACCTGACAAATGTAGGTTTAACAATGTTATCAGAAAACTATTGGCATTAAAGTTTTAGAGAAATTAAGGAAAATAAAAACAAGTTAACACTACTCTCTTAAACCTCATAAAATGTAAACAACACTCAGGCCAGTCTGTTGCTAAACTAACTGCTAACTAGCCGCTAAGACTCGGGTCATTCAGACATTAGCAGTTAGCTGTGTTGATGCTCGAATCTTTTTAACGATCATGCATTTCTCTGTAAATCAAGTACCGGCCATTTTAGCCTCCTGGGCCCGGCTCGGACCTCACCTGGCCCCTTTACTGGCCCCAGAAGTCTGGCAGAGGTGGACGCGGATCTCTCGGAGGTTTTTACCCAAACAGGAGCCGAGACTTCTCACAACGGCCGACGCCATCTTTGCTTCCTTGCTGCCCGTGAAGGACGAGTTGAGAGTAAAGGTAACCCTGAGTTTATACTGACAGGCACTGGCAGAGTGTGTTGAAAGCCTGAATCTGTCCTTACAGGCATCGTCTCGTACGCAGAAACTGAGTCGAACTTTAAAATAAATATTTTTTCACACAATATAGCTTTGTGGAAGAATACAAATTATATGTATTTATACCTAAAAATCTAGCTTTAAATATATTGTTAATTAACATTAGTCTCATTAACATTTTACGTTTTAAGTACTTTGTACTACTGAATTCATGTTTATGTTTCTATAATGCATTTGTTCAACAAAGATTTTTTTGTTCCACAGTTGCTGAAATTTGATTGTGTAACATATTATATATATATAAAAAAATAATAATAATAATATGATGATGCAGCCTGACAGCTGCTCTTAATTCGGAGATCAAGGTTAAAAAATTAAAAAGCAAACCTAAACAAGTATTGTGTAAATACAACAAACAGACAGAAAAAAACTATGGCATCACAGACCTCTGGTTATAAATCTTTGACTCTTTCTGGTTTAAATATTTATGTTAGTCTGTTCTTGGTCATTCAGCTGAAATGTTTGTGCCTTTTGTTCTTTTGAGCTTTATTTCGGTGACTAACAGAGCAAATCGGAACACATTTGTCCTGCAGCTGCAGACTGACTCTTTGTCTTCTCTGGAGGGAAATGTGCAGCTGTAGACAAACAGTTTTTAATGCAATCAGCTGTCTTCCCTGATCCGACACAACATTCAAACATGACTCATCCGATCTGAATTCAGTTTCATGTAGAACAGATGAGCAGCTGCTCTCCATCACACTGACAGAAACAGGATCCACAAATATGACTGACTCACTGTCTGCTGTAGAATAACAAAGGTCAGAATTATACAGAATAAAGTCCCAATATTCCCATTTAATTTTCAGAACGTTCTCAATTTAATCTCAGATTTTCACACCATTTAATCTGTCACTACAGTGGCTCCTAGGGACAAAAACATACAAAAGAAAAGCACGTTATGCTTTTCAAACGTTATGAAAACACACAACATAGATATGCAGCGAATGAAGAGCACCTGCAAAATAAAAAGATGCTAGAAATATAATTTCCCAAACCTGAAGTGTTCAATGTAACAAACAGCAGTAATAAGTGTGTGCCAACCAGTTATGGAGGCAGAGAGTTGAGCCAGGCTCAAAGCTGCTATAAATGTTATCCTAGAACTGCTATTAAGTAACTATATATACACTGACAAAAACTTGTTTAAAAACCTTCAACACTTCTGTATTTTGTTTTGTTTTTCTGGTTTTATTCAATCAAATGGTTGTAAAAACACACACACACAAAACAAATTTAATCAAAAACGGCCTGTCGAATGTGTGGGGTTCTACTGATAGTTTTTTCCAGAAATTCATGTTTGGATGCTTATAAATTCACCATGCATGTCCTACTAGGTGTTCCAACATCTTATGTCTCATGTCCAGTAAATTAGTCATTATGAATTTTTATTTTTATTTCCTCTTTAGTAAGAGTGACCTGTCATTTCCAGTGTCAATTAGAAATAAAATGGCCAAACAAAAACAGCTTTACTTTAGAAATCAGTTTATACTTGTCTAGAGAGAGGAAGGTTATTCTATCTGAGAAAGCCAAGGAATTAAAGGGGTTCTTCAAAGTTGTGCACTATAGTCTCCAGAGTTCTGCTGCAACTGGCCCAACTGCACATCTGTCTAGAAAGACAAGTCTTTAGAAGTGTCCTCCTTAAGAAACATACACGTCACTGCCACTGAATTGGCTGGATCATAAGAGAGAAATCATTATGCACAGACATTATGAGAAGGAGATTCAGGCCAGCTGGAATTTCCAAACTACTAAGGCTGGTAAATCAGAAGAAATGTTTGAACTTCAGATGACTTTAGGTGACTGGAAAAAATTCTTGCGGAGTGATGAGTCAAAGTTTGAGGTGTTTGGATCCAAGCAAAGAATGTGTCAGATGCAGAGCTCATGAAAAGATGATAAATGCCCGCCTAGCACCATCAGTGAAGCATGGAGATGGAAACATGATGATCTAGGGATGTTTTGGCAATGAGAGAGTGGATGATCTCCATCATGAGAAAGGCTTCCTCAATCAGCATGGATAAAAACTCACTGGGGATGATTTCATTTTTCAGCAAGATAATGACCCCTAGCATTCTCCTTGGTTGTGTAAGCCTAGCTGCTGGAAAACTCTCAGTGATGGCTTGGTCAGCTCAATCACCAGATCTGAATCCCATTGTGCAGGGAGGTGAATTGATGAGTTCTGGAACACTGCCCAAGCAGCAAAGAACACCTGAATATTTGCAAAAACTGATCAGTAGAATGTCATGGACTTGTTATGCAGTGTCATCAAAAACGTGCAGCAAATCTGATTTAATTATTATTATGTTCTCAAATATGCTTAAAAGTAATTGTTCATTTTTCGTGTGTTTTTTAATCCATTTACAAGCATTTGAATAAAACCAACAAAAGTTAATAAAAATGCAAAAGTGTGAAGGTGTTTCCAAAATTTTGGGGGGGAAACAGTGTAGTTTTGATAAATGAGAAAATGACCAGAATTTGATTTAGAAAATGTGAGAAGTTTATGTAAATATTTTTCAATATTTTTGGTGACGTGGGAACCACTTGTCATCTCAGCAGCTTGCAGCGTGAGACCTGAGGTGACACTGACCTGAGACAGTCAGTGTCCTGTCCTCTCTGAGTCATGTGGGAATTTCATGCTGGATTTAATGTAGGATACATTTTGATACATGTTATAACTCAATTTGTGAGATTAAATCTAGCATAATCAAACACAACAATTCCTAAGAGGTCCCCTGTTCTCGCTTCTGGATGTTTTTTAAGACGTCTTTTGTATCACAGTAGTTTAGTGTCAGTTTTCAATACTTCTGATACTCTAAAGTAAAACAAAATTGTGATGAGTAGCCAATGTGTAGCCTACAACTTGTTGTTGCCTACAACACACATACAGTGTTACATTTTTGCTGACATTATGGACAACTTAGTCCACTGTTGTTATCAATTCTGTTTTGAGTACCTGTTCTGAGTATCTGAAGTATTGAAAACTGTTGTGATACTCCTGATTATTCTAAGCCAGGTCATAGTTCATAACTATGAAACAAAGCTCTCTTATTTATGTTCAGCAGCTCAAAAAATGCTGTGATGTATTTACATGTTAAGTAGGTGGACAGCTGACCATATGCAGCATAGGTATATGTAGTTAATGATGTTTACATGTGCAAAGCAAACCTGAGGCTAGTTTAAGAACTAGAGAATATTCCCAAACTATACACAAAAACAAGAGAGCAGAACATCGTTTTAAGAACACAAAGGACTTTAGGGTTCAATGTAATAAATCGAAGGAGTTAAATGAGACGCAATACATTCTCGGGACTGTGTTTAAGGCTTAACAGATGTTTATGAGTCATATACCATCAGCAGCTGGATGAGACTTTGCTTTATTTAGAACAAGGTTATTTGTTACAAACAATGTGAACATGAAACTAGAAAACTGTTAACAGGAGTTTTCTGAAGAAGCCGAGCCTCTTCCAGGAACAGGTCTACACTTCATGATACTACACTTTTAACCATGCCTCATGACAACCACTACTGTAAACATTCGGAGACATAAAGCTTAAAGCTGAGAGAAAATCATCAGCATCTGTTTGTGTTGCTCTGAAGTTTCTCCTTAAGAGTTCATGAGCATTAGCAAAAAGTGAGCAAGCTGCACATGCAACATCATGAGTGAGCAATAAAACCGAACCCTCTGCAGGAGTTTTTATAATCTACTTTGTTTCCTGTCAGTCCTGTGTACTCTGCCTCTGCTGGACTTCTTTAGAAGAAGATCTTGTCGCCGCTTTTCATTCAGAAGCTGCTGGATACGTTTGTTTTGTGTTCGCTCCCGGATCGGAGGCATCCGTGCCACAAAGTAGTTCTGCTGTTCTCTGGTGAAATCAGTGTCCAACCCCAGGATCCTATACAGCACCTCATCCACTGAGTTGTTCTCCTTCTTCAGGAGTGGAATGTAGGAAGGAGCAGGTGACGTCAGCGGTGGTTTAGTTTCTGTCAGAGTGATGGGGCTTTGAAGGCTTCCCCCTCCAGACGATGTGGTGGTGATGTCATCAGGATCAGCTGATGTTGTGGTGAGGATTTGTGAGATGGGAGACATCCAAATTAGTGTTTGTGTTGAAGTTTGACCATCAGTTGTTGCCATGGGAACTGTTGCAGAAGGCCTTGTGGGAGTGGTGTTTTTCTTCTTGAATAAGTGTGGTGGAGCGGTTTTTCTTGAACGCCTTGTAGTAGTAGTAGTAGTAGTAGTAGTAATTGGAACACTATCATGAGTCTCAGAGGAGATTAAAGGATCCTCGTAGGACGAGTAGTCGTCATAATCGTCGTACTCCACATAGACAAATTCATGGCTTGTCCTGCTGGTAGTGGGTGGAGTCACTGTAAAGCTGGGAGGTGGTGAGCTGATTGTGTCACTGATGACATCACTGATGATGTAGCTGCCGTTGGACCAGGTGGAGGTGGACACTGAAGTAATCATGTCTGTGGGTAAATCCCAAGATCTGAGAAACAAGAAAATAGATCAGCACCATCAGATAAGAACGTGGCCCAAACACAGCAGAACGATTCACATGTAAAGACCCACAATAATTGTTTTAACTTGACCCTTGGTACAATCCCCCATCCTCCTGACGAATGTAAAGGCCAAGTCATTGTATCTGCTGGCACTCAGCATTGTATCTTTGACACAGGAGCTCCTATTTTCTGAAAGTGTTTTTGGGTAAATGCTTGAAAAGGGGTCTGTAGTGAACACAAGTTCTAAAGATCTTCAAATTTTATTCTCAGATATAAAATTCATTAGTAAATACCCCACTCATGCTTATTTTTTAGCTTTTATGAGTCTTAAAAATTTCAGTTGCTAACAAGTGGCTCAATAAGACTGCAAAGGTTGTACTTTAAACATCATTACGTTGGACAAAGAGACTCGTCTCCTCACTGATCTGTTTTACAGCCTTGTTCAGTTTTTAATTCACCATCACTGTCTTTCAGGTCACTGTGAGAAGAAAGGCTTCTGTAGACAAACGTCTTAAACCTCTTTGTCACCCCACTGAGTGGGGGTGGCGCTGTTTTAACAAGAGGGTAAAGACAATTTACAGGAAATGGGTGTTAATGTCAGGGTTTTGTGTATGTATGGACCCAACTGTAAACAACGTGAGATAAATTGTGGTATAAAAGAGAACTTTATTATGAAACGACACGACAAAAGGAATAACAAAGTCAGTTTAAGAAGGGTAGGCTGACAAACTGTAGATTCAGGAAATAAACACAATACATGAACTATAGGAACCAAGATTAAGACTTGGGCAATGGAACTGAACATAAACAAAGCCAGGATTAGCAAGGTTAGGGATACAAACAAGATTAGTGGAGATATACCAGGGCTAGTGAAAGTAAAAGTCAAAATACAAGCGTAAGAATTAAACTTAGTATGCACACACAAATCTCTGTACATACACACATATTGAGACAAACAAGTCTAAGTACATACACACATAAATAATTTTGCTACTATTCTACTTCCACAGATTTATATCCAAATGAACCAAGACAGGTAAACAAGAAGGCAGGGAGTTTCATGTGATAGCAAAGACAATGATCTGACAGGGATATGAGAGGAGAGCTGGGTTTGAAAGCCGGGACTAGGTGTAAACAATTGTGAAGTAATTAATGATCAAGCTGGAGGAATGAATTGGGGACAGGAAGAGAAGAAAGGGGTACAAAATAAAGCTCCAGAACAAAAAGTGAATATGAAGGACCAGATCATCTAAATGGAATTTGTGGGAGAATTTGTTGGCACTACAAAATTTGATGGAAACTCTGACAGCACAAAGATGAGTAGAAGTTTCGTTGTTTATTCATTTTAATAACTTGAAAATGAAAACAATTTAAGCAATTTAAGCTGTCTGTTTTCTGACCTTCTTCTCAGGTCACACTGTGGGGAGATTTTCAAAATAATAAGAACATTATCTTGTTGTCAGAAACTGTAATTTCTGTGCACAAGCGCAAAAATAATGTTTCCAAATTAAATTTTATTGTTCTTGAACCATTGTCAGCCAAAAACCTGCTATCTGTTAAAGAAGAAAGCAACAAAGGGCTGATGCACTTTTACACAATGACAACATGTTTTTTGGTACATTTTGTTCACTGGAGAAAAAGCTGTGGAGCTTTTCCCACTTGGTCATGTTTCCTTCCTCACAAATCCACTAAAAAGGTAAGGTTGTGTGTTGACTAGAATTAAAATCATCTGTTCCAGTGATATAGGCCCTAAGATGCTCGGCACAGATTAAAACTTTAGGTCTTCTGGGTCAAACAATGTACAATTAGCTGAAATTCTGTACGTCTGAAATACATCCAAAACAACTAATCTGACCTAAACACAGGCAGAACTGTTCCTGGGTGGGAGAATATGTTTGTAAAGAAATACCTGAACTATCCCCCAGCCCTCCAGCTGATAAAACACTCTCTGACCTGCTGTTGTTGTTCGGTGAGATCATGCTGCTAACGTTGTTTGTGCTGCTGAGGTTTGCTTCACTGCAGGACTTGCAGCACATCTGCCAGTATCCAGAAATGGAGCAGTACCGACTCAGCGCATCCATACGACAAAACACTGAACGGTCGCCCCGACAACGCTGCCCTGGAGACAAAGCAATAACAGCTGTCAGTCAGCCCTATCTATCAGCATCAGATTCCAGTGGTAGTAAAGTAAAACATAGAGATAAAGGTAATTGCACTGCTACATGGATGGATGGACTGACTTTACCTATTTGTCAGTAGCATTTACATGTATGTTTCATCTCAGAAGGTGGATATAATTTGTTAAGGATTAAACACATGAGCTAGACAAACCTCTTTAGGTGGATTCCAGCTGAATTTAAAGAAAATTTAAATATTTTAATTGTATCTAAAAATTTTGGCAAAAGAAAATTTGAATTAATGTGAATCCATCCTCTCCATCTATTGCTGCTATTTGAGTATTAGAAGTTTCTTGATGGGCACAAAAAACTGCTGGACTTAATTCTGAAGTTGGTGCCTAGAAGGAAGAGAGGGCCATTTATTGAAATAACTTTTCCACTTCAGGCTGGTGCATTCAAAGATTCAATGATTCAAAGTGTTTATTGTCATATGCACAGACAGAAAGCATGTTTCCCTGCACAATGAAATTCTTACTTTGCCGTCCACACTAAATGTTATGCAGTAAAGTAAAATAGAAAAAAAAAAAAAAAGAACAAAAAAACAAGAGCAATAAAGGTGAGGTAGTGCAGTTCTTAATAAAGGCAATAAAAACTGAGGTAGTGCTGTTCTGAAAAAATGAATGTGCATATGAACATAATCCATATGTCAACACTTCAGACCAGCCATCATTGTGTGTGAATGGTTGAATGAAAAACAACGGTGTAAAGCACTTTGTCTGGTAAGACGTGCTTTTACCTTTTTTTTAAATTATCAATGGAAGGGGTCAGTGGAACCTGTTTCATGCACACCGATATCCCATCTCATGTTAACAGTAGATCATGTGTTTTGACTTTCTGTTACCCAAAACAAAAATTAGCTTATATGAGCCTCAAAGATATCAGGGTCTGTGTCTACAGACAGCCTTTTGTCCTGCGAGAGGAAAAGACATGATTAAGAAGTTCAGGAAAGAAGCGAGCATGCAAAGAAATCAGGGAAAAAGAAAAGGATAAAGGGGAGATAGGGTGGCAGGATGAAGAAGAGTCTGTGCGTTTTACTGGGGGAGATCTTTGGAGCTGGGAAATCTGGGTTGGACCTGGACAGCCACTGGATGATGTTCTTCTGGTCACCTGCAGGCAGAGACACAGTCAGCTACACATGGACTACAACTCCCAGCATCCCTTAATCCCTGCCAGTACATAAAGGTCTTCACAATTTAACGCATACCCTCCCATTCATTACTACAATTGGTAATACGGACACAGAAACCCATTCTCAATGCAAAAATGGGAAGTCTGGAGAATAACAAGAATTGGAAAGAGGCTACTTTATTTTTTGTGTCTGACTTGACACAATATGAAAATCTAGTTGTATACCTTTGATATATTAAAACATGCAGGTGGTGTGCTATACCTGCCAAAAGTTTGTGTGGACACAGATACAGACATGCAAAGAGTATGACATGGCCTGAAATGACCAGAATGTGGTTGGCTGATGCATACCACTGCAGGGCGGGGCCTGGCAAGTCCGGCTTGTGATTGGTTGAGGTTTGCTGCAGTTTCCAGATGAACTTTCAGCTCTCAAACATGCAACTTGACGCTCCTGAGTCCCGTTTCCACATGAGACTGAACACTTGAAACACAAAGGTGTTAATCAGAATTTAAACTTAATATGTAAGCTTATTCACACTTATTTTTGGGGTTATATTCGATACAGATGTTTAAACTCCAAATATCCTCCATGTATGACTGTTGCGTGACAAATTCACTATTATGTCAGTCCAGAAGAAGAAGTAACATAGTGGAGAGGAAGAAAGAAAATAAATGGAGTCCACAAACAAAATATGAGAAGTAGTAAGGAGGTGAAGAAGGTGGTGCACAAAGAAGGGATGCGGACAGAAAACACAAATAAGAAAGTTATATAATACACAAAATAAAGACAAGAAGGGGGAGTCCAGAAGTCTCAGATTGCTAGTAGAAACACAAGAATATTTGTAAACTATGCTGTTGTCTTAGTCCTCATACTGGGGTCCAAGGCCCAGCTCGCCAAGCAGCAGGGCATGGGACACGGTTGCAGGCTTGTTTCCCATCTGGTCGGTTACCGCCGCAGAGCTTGCTGTGCACCGAACGCTGCTGCTGCCGCCCCTTGCCGGGCTCCTGCTGGCAGCTCACCCAGCGACGCTGCCACCCAGTCTGACCACAGGTGGCGCTGCAGTCCTCCCAGTCCCCAGTCACCCAGCTAATTGGGCAGAAACAGAAACATGTGATTAGACATGAGGTTGTTGTCCTGGTGTGTCATTCATCTGGAGACTGGTCTTGGATGACTTTTTTGCTCTACCCATATCAGCTGTATGCTACCCTGGCAACTTGTTTTGCATTACCATGGTGGGCTATAGTGTCTTACCGCGGCAAGCTGCAGGTGTCCGTATTGCAGATGCGGCTGATGGCTCTTGGTTTATTAATGCTGGAGCAGAACATCCTATGCACCATTTTCCCATCAGCCTTCCTCCTGCACCCAAACCTGGTGTACTGTTTCCCTGGCAACCATAGTTCGCTGTTAACAAACATGTTATTGTTACCCTGGTAACCAAAAAGCAGACTGTTATTCAGCAGGAGAGGAGCATACCTCCTCCGCAGGGTTTGGAACAGTGTGACCACTTTTTTAGTGCCCACTCGTAGAAGATGGTGTCCTCCTGAACCATGTTGGACTCCAACGAAAACCGGAGACGATCTTCGATGATGTACTTGTAGGACACAGTCACCTTGGAGTCACCATAAGGACGTATCTGATGGACAGAAACAATATGATGGTTACTAACACAATGTGAGCATGTAGCGTCTCTGGTGATGATGGACTTACCAGGAGCAGGACTGCATACTTCAGTGGTCCTTTAGTCTGGATGAACTCCTGCTCTACAGTCTTGCTGTACTCCCACAATACACCCTTCTCTATTACCACTCGAGACTCTGGGAGCTCATGTTCATCATTTAGGAAGATTTGACCCAAGTCCAGGTTCTTCAAAGCTGTAGCAGGGAACAGAAAAAGAATGTTTTCTACAAAATGTTGCTAGACAAAATTTCTTCATACTGGACCTGCACCTCGCTCCTCTTACCCAGGACGTGAGGAGTTCCTTTGAACTCCTGGATCTGAAGGTGTCTGGCTCCTTTGGGGATCTCCAGGATCTTCAGGTAACCTGGGCCATAGAAACCATAACCAGTCAACTGTTGGTTCTTTAAGGATCGCAGAGGAACTCAATAGTAAGTGCACCACCCGTCCCCATCACTTTGACTGGATCCTGTTTTAGTTGAAGGACCTGTTCAGACCTTGTTTCTTGGTGCTGCGGGTGAAGTTTCCCTTGATGATCTTACAGCTGGAGTTATCTCCACCACAGACTCCACACCGATCATCCTGCTGTTCTGAAGCGATCTGTCCATCACAGCCCACATGCTGTATGAGAGAGGAAACGAGACAAAGCTTATTACTTATGTCTTCTTGTCTGTAGGTTTTACCTACAGATACATGTAGTTCGCAAATACGCAACTTAAAACATGCAACACGAAAGTTAGAAAGGAAGTGGCGTTCCAGAAATTTAGAAGAATCTCATTTAGCCTGGAAAAACTGTTTAAAAATGTACAAAAATGCTCTCAGTGATGCCAGAACAGCATATTATCCATCATTAATAAAGAGAAAACAAGAACAACCCCCAGTTTCTGTTCAGCACTGTAGACAGGCTGAGCCATAGTTCTGTTGAGCCTAGTATTCCCTTAACTATGAGCAGCAATGACTTCATGACTTTCTTTATGAATAAAATTGTGGCTATTAAAGAAAGAATTCAGCAGATCCTCCCCCCAAATATTACAGATAGATGTTCACATACAGCAGTGCTGGAATCATCACTAAGGCCCCAATCTCTCTTAGACTGCTTGTTACCCATAGATCTCTCTGAGCTAACTTCAATTATTACCTCATCTAAACCAACAACCAGCCTGATTTGACCCTATTCCAACTAGACTGCTCAAGGAAGCTTTACCTTTAATAGATATGTTCGTATTAGATATCATCAATCTATCTTTAGAAACAGGCTATGTA
This sequence comes from Channa argus, assembly GCF_033026475.1. Classification (NCBI taxonomy): domain Eukaryota; kingdom Metazoa; phylum Chordata; class Actinopteri; order Anabantiformes; family Channidae; genus Channa; species Channa argus. The sequence goes on from NC_090218.1 coordinate 13,616,867, forward strand.
CCACAGGCCTATAAGGTAGCTGTAATTAAACCACTACTTAAAAAACCCTGTCTTGACCCAGGTGTTTTAGCCAATAACAGACCGATATCTTATCTAACCTTTATTTCTAAAATCCTTGAAAAAGTAGTCACAAAACAATTATGTGACCATCTGTACAGGAATAATTTGTATGAAGACTTTCAGTCAGGATTTAGAGTTCATCATAGTACAGAAACGGCACTGGTAAAAGTCGCCAACGATCTTCTCTTGGCATCAGATAATGGATTAGTCTCTATAGTTGTTCTGTTAGATCTTGCTGCCTTCGATACCATTGATCACAACATTTTATTACCGAGACTGGAACATGAAATTGGGATTAAAGGAACTGGACTAGGTTGGTTTAAATCTTATCTATCTGATAGATTTCAATTTGTTCATGTGAATGATGAATCCTCCATGCATACAAAGGTTAGCTATGGAGTTCCACAAGCCTCTGTGTTAGGACCAATACTTTTTACTTTATAAATGTCTCCTTTAGGCAACATTATTACAAAAAACTAGTCCATGTTTTTGTTACTTCTAGATTGGACTACTGTAATACCCTACTTTTAGGATGCCCCAGTAAGTCCCTGAAGACCCTGCAATTAATCCAAAATGCTGCAGTGAGAGTGCTGACTGGAACTAGCAAGAGAGATCATATTTCATCTTCACTAGCTTTTCTCCATTGGCTTCCCATTAAATTTAGAATATGATCTAAAACCCTGCTTCTTACATATAAAGCTGTGAATGGACAGGCTCCATCATATATAGAAGACCTCATAGCACCATATCCCAGTAGACCACTTTGATCTCAGAATGCAGGCCTACTTGTGGTTCCCAGATTTGTAGAATGGGAGGTAGAGCCTACTATCAAGCTCCTCTCCTGTGGAACCAGCTCATAGTTCTGATTCAGGAAGCAGACACCCTATCTACTTTTAAGTCTAGGGTCAAAACCTTCCTCTTTGATAAAGCTTATAGTTAGTTATAGTTATAAGATTAGACTGCTGGGGACCCCCCCTCCTGTCACTCTCTCCTCTCCTCTTACTTCAAATTGTAACTACTGTATATTGTAACTACTGTGAGAACTACTGTTCTCCTTCTTTGTCTCCCTCTCGCTGTCCCTTTTTGCGGGTGTCCTCGGGCTTTGAAGCTGTTTGTTTTCCAGTGTGCAACTACCTGTCCTACCAACCTGCGCGATGTTTTGTTGTTGCTTTTGTTGATCTTTTTCTTTTCTCTCTTCCGTTTCCACTCACCCCAACCGGTCAAGGCAGATGGCTGCCCACCCTGAGCCTGGTTCTGCTGGAGGTTCCTTCTGTTACAGGGAGTTTTTCCTCTCCACTGTTGCCTAGGGCTTGCTCAAGGGGGAATTGTTGGGTTCTCTCTATACATCTTTAAAGTCTTGACTTTATTCTGTAAAGTGCCTTGAGATGACTTTGTTGTGAATTGGCGCTATATAAATAAAGTTGAATTGAATTGAATGTATAAAATTATATAAATAAAATATATCATGTTTATTTAACAGCTTCATAAATAAAAATCTATTTCCAAATAATCTCCCAAGGAATTTTCTGAACAGGCTCATACTATATAAGAGGATACAAGGTGAGTGACATGTGCAAAATGTGAAAGGCTTTTACCAACACGCACTGTATTAATACATATACAGTTTACTATTGTAATGTAATGTCAAGTTCAAGTTAATATTGTAGTAATAGTCACTGTCACAATGTAGTAATAGTAAACAGTCTCAGAGCTTTGTCTCTTTCTGTAGGTAATACCAAATTACATAGTACTTCCATAAATTTGAACCTATAAAATAAAATGTTATTATAAATCACTACGTATGGATGCTCCAGATGTTTTTAGGATAACAAACCATCAATTACAGTCAACACTCCAATGAGAGAAAAATTAATTAGGAAACATAGAGAGAAACAAAATAAAGACCTCACACTCTCCTCGGACGCAGACACTGTAGATGTCACTGTAGGAACACGGTGTCCCATCATGTACCATTGTGTTCATGGATACGGCTGCCCCCGTCTCCTTAGACTGACAATACAAATGACAGCGCTTGTCGGCTGAAACACACAGAAACATGGAGAATGTGTTGGAGGCTACAGTTGGGAAACCTCAGTGGATGAAAGTATCTAAATACTGTATTCACGTAGTATTAATAGAAATATGTGCAGCAGCAGAAATGTTCTTGCCCACTCTGTTCATTCTGCCTCACACACACCTGGCTCTGCCCCATTAACTGCTCTCTCCCTGCCTCAACACACCCGATTTCAGTTGCATTCAAGTCTCAATACATTAAAGCCCTCAACTCCTTGTCCTTTTGTTCTACCGACCTTCAGCTCTTTTTTTTAAATAACAAACATCTTCCTTGTTTCATGTTTGATGTAAGCTAGTCTTGGACTGTGGTTTTGTTAGTTTTCAGATTTTCCATTTCTTATAGGTAGATAGTTAGCCTATGTACCTTTGTTGTGTTCTGAGATCCCCAGTGAACTGTTTTTCCCTAACATACTCTTCTTACTGTTTTGCATTTGGGTCCACCATTCTTTACAAGCCTTGACTGTAGACCTCTAGACTAGAAACCCACAGGACTAAACTATGTTACTGTAAAGGAATCTGTTAAAACTGGCTCCACTATCACCATCTACAACAGTAAGACACTGTATGCACATTTGTGCATGAATACAGTATATTATATATCACAGGTAACAATGTAACCGCAAGCCAGACACACTGTGTGTCCAAGAGACCAGGTGAAAAGGTAGCAAGGTTAGAAGCTTAGGAGCAGGGTTCAAGTTGTTCTACCATGGGTCAGATAGGAAGAGAAATGGAGTAGAAGTTATCCTGAAAGAGGAGTTTGTGAGGAATGTTCTAGAGGTAAAAGAGTATCAGACAGGCTGATGTGTCTGAAGCTAGAAACTGAAGGTGTGATGTTGTTAGTGGTGTGTCATCTGGAAAGAGGAAAGTGGACAAGGAGTGTCTCTGTGTGTCATCTGGAACAGTAAGTAGCAAAGATTAGTAAGAGTGAAGATTTAGAGAAAGCGTATGACAAGGTGCCGAAAGAGGAACTGTGGTATTGTATGAGGAAGTCTGGAGTGGCAAAGAAGTACGTTAGATTGGTGCAGGACATGTATGAGAGCTGTAAGACCGTGGTGAGGTGAGCTGTAGGTGTGACAGAGGAGTTCAAGGTGGAGGTGGGTCTGCATCAAGGATTAGCTCTGAGCCCCTTCTTTTTTGCTCTGGTGATGGACAGGCTGACAGATGAGGTTAGACAGGAATTTCCATGGACTATAATGTTTGCAGATGACATTGTGATTTGTAGTGAGAGCAGAAAGCAGGTGGAGGAAAATCTAGAGATGTTGAGGTCTGCTCTGGAAAACAGAGGAATGAAGCTTAGCCGCAGCAAGTCAGAATACATGTGCTCAATGAGAGGGAGCCAGGTGGATTGGTGAGGTTAAAGGGAGCAGAGGCGAACAAGGTACAGGATTTTAAGTACTTAGGGTCAATGGTTCAGAGGAACAGAGAGTGTGGAAAAGAGGTGAAGAGGCGAGTGCAAGCAGGTTGGAACGGGTTGAGAAAAGTGTCAGGTGTGTTGTGTGATAAAAGAGTATCAGCGAAAATGAAAGGAAAGTTGTTGACCGTGTTGAGACCAGAGATGTTGTTCGGCTTAGAGACAAGCAGAGCTGGAGGTAGCAGAGCATAAGATGTTGAGGTTCTCTTTGGGAGTGACGAAGATGGACAGGATCAGGACTCAATACATCAGAGGGACAACTCATGTTATATGTTTTGGAGATAAAGTCAGAGAGGCCAGATTGAAGTGGTTTGGACATGTTCAGAAGAGAGATGTTGAATATATCATTAGAAGGATGCTGAGGTTGGAGCTGCCAGACAGGAGTTCTAGAGGAACACCAAAGAGGAGATTTATGGATGTAGTGAGAGAGGACATGAAGTTAGTTGGTGTGAGAGAAAGGATGCAGAGGATAGAGTTAGATGGAGGGACATGATTTGCTGGGGAGACCCCTGAAAGGGAACAGCCCAAAGGAAAAGAAGACATATCAGAGGTAACATTTTACTGTTGAATCAGGACTTAGATATTTGATTCTCAAAAATTTTCATTGTGATAATAATAAAACTGAGTACAGGACTTTCATTTTGAAATAGAAATTTGGTACACAGACGATCTGAGTACTTCAGCTTATGGAAACTTCTTTGGAGCTTTCCAAGTTCAAAAAGATAGAGACTCAAATATTTTCAGAGTTGAAATTGTTAAAGGGAGGAGAGTTTCCTTCCACTTACAGATTCCTGAGTGATGAGTTTAACAGTGGAGAGGAAACTTTCATCTAGTTTGTTATCTTCAGCAGCTAAAAGTCTGTGTGTGTGTGTGTGTGTGTGTGTGTGTGTGTGTGTGTGTGTGTCTGTGTGTAAGAGTGAAGACGTGCGCATATCTAATACGCATTTATATACATTCAAGTGTTAGTATAAAGTGATTTACAGTCAGGGTGTTCGTATGGCAGCCAGTGATGTTTCATTCCATCGTGTTCAAAGGCTGGATTCCAGAATTTACACTGATCCTCCCTAAAACAGAGAAACAACACAAGGCTGCAGATGAACTGAGTTAAGAAACATAGGGCAAACCAGAGTTGAGTTTTGTAAGGTTGAGTTCAGAATAAAGTCTGTGTCCTCTAAAAAAACCAAAACAGTTCAGCAGGATCAAAACAGATTACTCTTCTGACGCTGTGACACATGAAAATAAAATAGATATAAGATGAAATACAGTTTCTGACTTTTCTGTAATGATTTAAATTCTACATGTGTTTTTCAACATTGCAACATTGTCTCTCAGTTTACCAGTCAGTCTACATTCCCTCACCTATAGTCATGAGCTCTGGGTAATGACTGAAACAATAGGATGCTGAATACAAGTGGCTGAGATGAGTTTCTTCTGAAGGGTCAGCCTTAGAGATAGGGTGCAGAGCTTGGACATCGAAGCCAGAAACCTTTGCTTGGGATAAGGATGTTTGGAAAGCTGTAATAAACCTGCAGAGACTGCGACCTGACTCTCGATAAGCTAAAGATATGTATGTACAGGTGGATTCTGTCAGCAGCTTAATGGTAGTTGATATACCTGTTGAGCTGAGGAAGTCTGTTGTGTTTCATCATTTTCTGCCTCCAATTCAGACTTTTTCCTCTGACGCTCCTCTATACTCACCCTGCTTTTACCCTCCCTTTTATTACATTATAGATTGTTTTACTGCTCCAGCTACAGTCAGCTGAAACGTGTGAGAGATTAATTCACAGCAGTTTGTTTCTTGTAAGTGGTCTAAGTCAAATTCTCCAGAAATGTGGTTTGGGGTCCAAATTCATGTGCACTGCCATCCAGACTCCATATTGATTACTGTATGTGGAGTACAGTCAAGATAAGTGAAAGGAAAATAGTCAAGTGGAATCAAACAGATTGAGATGGAGTGTAAAACTGAAAAGGAAGGCCTAGTTTATATCAAGTCAACAAAAGACAAACAGTACAAATTTATCCAGTTGAGTTGAGTTGAATACAGTGGGGTAAAATACAACATAAGAGAACAGAAAGGACAGTAGATCTGCTGACCTGAAGTCAGTCAGTGGAGCACACTCTTCTTGGTTGCATAGCTGGAACTCGTAGCTGTTTCCGAAGCAAGTGCGCCCCCCGTTAACAGGACTGAGAACAAAAAGAGGATAGCCTGTCTGATTGGTTCCTCTGAGCTATGACATCACACAGAACTGACAGCTCACTCACGCTGGATTGTTGCAGAATCTCGACCGAAACCTAACGCCACCCCCGCAGGTCCTGGAGCAACTGCCGTAAGAACTCCACGTTCCCCAGCCCCCATCTTGTTTCAGGAGGTTAGGGGTCAACTTCATGCAGTATCCCTTAAAACAGTGCTGAGGAGAAAGCATTGGTTTAGTACTGGGCTCAGGCTGTGGTTAGCCTAGCTTAGCATAAGCATCCTTTCAAAAATAAATTTACAAGCTGAAAGAACATGAAATAAGGTCATTCTGACAACAACAGATTTGACCTTAATACTATCACAAATTTAAATTCAAATTTCAATGTCCCACACACAGAAAGAAGCTTCTCCTCAGTCTGTTTGTCTTACATTCAGGGAGAAAACTTTCTGACCGCATCAGAGAGAACAGTATATTGTTGGGGTGGCTTAGGTCCTCTACTATCTTCCTGGCCCTAGTACAGCACAGCTTGATGTAGATTGAGTGCAGGTCAGGGAGCTGGCAGCGAATGACGCGTTCAGCCACACCAACCTTTGAAAAGCTTGGCATTCCTGCATTGTGCTGTTTCCAAACCAGGTTGTGATGTTACCCATCAGAAGCCTCTCTGTGAGGTAGGAGTGAAAGTTCCTAAGCACCCTGGAGGGCAATCTGTAGTATCTCAAGTGCCTGGGGCTGTAAAGATGCTGACGGGCCACTGGGTTCTTGTTGATGATGGGGGGTCTGGTAGTTTCTCTCCTGCTTTGTACTGAATTCCACTATAAACTCCTTAGTCTTGCTGACGTTCAGGAGAAGGTTGTTCTTCTGGCTCCAGATCTCCAGGTTTCTAATCTCCTCTAGGTAGGCCGTCACTGATCAGGCCCACCACAACGGTGTCATCAGCAAACTTAATGGTGGTGGAGTTAGTTACCACCATGCAGTCGTATGTGTACAATGAGTATGGCAGGGGACTCAGGACACTACCCTGGGAGGGGCTCCAGTGTTGAGGGTGAGGGAGGCTGAGATATGTCTGCCCATTCTTACTGTCTGTGGTCTACAAGTTAGGAAGTTGGAAATCCACTGACAAAAAGATGCGTCCCACATGCCCTAGCTTGGTAGTGAGTGTGGAGGAGCAAGTGATAAGTACAAGGTCTGCACTAATTCTTGACGATCTTTTACTAAAGTAAAAGTACCACAATATATAAGTAGTCCATTACAATTTCTGAGTTTGAAAAGCAATAAGTAAAGCACTACAAAATGGTCTGCACTTTTATAGCGGCTTTCTACCTTTTGGCGCTCAAATGTGCTTTACACTGCTTCTCATTTACCCATTCACACTCATTATCAGACACACTCACACACCGATGGGGGAGGTGCTGTGCAGCTGGCCAACACTCACCGGGATAAAGTAAGTTGGGGTACAGTGTCTTATTTAAGGACACTTCGACATGTTACTGGAGGAACCAGGGATCCATCCAACAACTGCGGGATTGGTGGACAACTGCTCTACCATCCTGCTCCACAGTGCCCCTGATCTACAGTGGTCACGCTGTTGCACCACTTATTGTTCTCTATTAAACGCATGTGACATTCCATAGTTCTGTCCATGCGGTGAACCAGCAAAAACTCAACCGACTGAATGGTGTAGTTTGGTACCCCTGGGTTCAGCCATGTATCAGTGAAGCAGAGGAAATTCCAGTCCAAATGTCACGCTGGGTTTTAATCCTGGCCCTGAGGTCATACTGTATGCCCGAGCTCTCAGTCTGTGCCTGACACCTGCTTGTTTCCCCGGGGGGCACCACTTTGGTCGCATCTCAGGATCTCACTTGGCCAGCCTGAAGTTTAAAGCTGTTGTATTGTGAGTCTGTTGTAGACCAATGATAAGAGTGTTTCTTTCCATACCTAATGTAAGCCATGATATAGGGACTGAGGTTTAGATAGCAAGATACTTAAAAACACAAATAAACAAGAAAGTGAAGTCGGAGCAGTTATCACGGCAGCCAACCTCACAGGCACCATCTTTCATATCCTCATGAACCATGAAACAAATATTTCATTAGTCCTTTTAGTTTTAGGAAAACAGAAAAAATAGACACATTTAGATTAAAAAGAGACAGGATTGTATTATGTACCACTGAACAGTGACATAAACATGTTCTGTAACACTGGCTCAGAGACACACCAATAAAACCCTTGTTTTCTACTCTTGACTAAAGTTAAGTTCATTTCATGTTGATTTTCACAGATGGAAATGTCAAACCTCATTATACTGAGACTAACCAGACACCCACAGTAAAACATTTATTTGAACGAAGTCTAACTTTCCTTTTGCCAAAGTGAAATTTTATCCTTTAACTGCTCATAAGACAAGAAAATCTCTTTATTTCTGATGATGTCAACATGCTGACGTCTGATCCTTAAATTCCTCACCTTCCCCGGTCCACACTTTGTTCCATCAAGTGGTGGACCTTTCTTGGTCTTACAGAAGAATGGGTTATCGTAGCTGCTGCACCACAGCTGTTTACAGGGGTCATGGTTCGTGTACTAAAAACAAACACAGACATTTAGAATATGAGAGATAATTTACAACATACAGACATACAACATCAGAGTGAGACAGAGACAGATGACACCAAACCAATCCTCATTCAAACAGCAAGAATTAAAGTTAAAAACCAGTGTAAGGACACATTGTAATAAACACCAAATCTTAACCAAAAACAATCTGAACAAAACTGCAAACAAGCAATTTAATACGAGAGGAGCGTGAAACTAATAATTCCATCATGTAGAAATGTTGGAAACTCCCTGAACAAAGAACGATCAGATTCAGATTAAAGGCTCTGAATAAATGTGATCTGTTTGGTTGGTGGAAATGATCCTTTGATTGATGTAGTTTGTCTGGTAACATCCTGAACAGATGTGATGTGTGTCTCCAGCCTGAAAACTCTTGTTCCTGTTTGGGTTGTTTTTCATCCTGGAAAATGTAACACTAAATTAAACTATGAAGGATTACTTATATCTGAAACGAACTATGCAAAGATGGGAAATTAGACAAAAAACAAGTAGAGATTTTTAGGTTTTCCATTGTCTCCAACACTCTTCAGGATGCAGAAACTTTGAAAGTATGAAGCTTTTTATAAATGTTAAAAAGGTAATCGGTCACAAAAAGACATACTGCAGTACAGAGACTGTAATTTATTCCGAAGTCGAAGCGACACTGTTGATCCATTGAGTAATGGAACCCTGGTAACGGAGGCTGAGCCGGCCAGTTGTGGTGGAACGGATCATCACGAAGACAGTCATATGTTCTGAAGTGACAGGCAGAGGTTTTGTTTGACATATGTTTTTGTGCAGGCGATGTTGGATGCACCATTAGAGCAAAATAATCATAAAGTTTTAGGTAGTCTTCAGAGCTTCCATTGATTACAGTAAAGTTCAAAGGTAGTACTAAGTACTGACTGCAGGTACTTGTGCAGTTCCCTCCAGCTGCAACGAGACCAGTGGTAACGATGGAACGTTGCCTGAACCCGCGGAGACATGATGCTTCCCAACATCACATCGTCCTCACAATTGTTGGCCTCACCATCATGCTCCATCCCTAACCTGAGGATGGACAGAGAAAGACACGTGCACACAGGTACTGGAAACAAGCAGGAGCAGAGTTCTGACTGAGACAGAAATATTATCAACGTACAGACTCATGGGAAAGCTCCACACATTATGGTAACAATACATTTAAGTCCATTGTTGTCTGTGTGTGAGGACATCTGGCAATCGTCTCTACACCTGGGAGTCTCTTAGATCATCATGTTACTTGTTTTTGAAAATACATTTAATTAAAATGTAAATCTGCTTTTACTAGAACTAACAACATATTTGTATTATTTGAAGTGTGTATATTTGTGTATCTCACACGTGTCCTGTTTCGTGGGCAGCTACGAAGGCCGAGGAAAAGCCGTCGTCAAAGACAAGCACGCAACTCCGATGTAACTGACACATTCCTGTGACTGGAGCGTAACCTGCAGACAGAGAGGTCAGTAGTGATTAGCAGCACTAGTGGTAGTAGTGGTAGTAGTAGTACTAGTTGTATTAGCAATGGTACCCTGCATGCCATTGGAACCAAACTCCTGTCTGGTCAGGTAGATGGTGTGGTCGTGCTGCTCAGCGTGACTCTGGTTTCTGTGCTGTAGATACGACCAGCCACAAACATTCTGCAGACTTCTCTGGGGATTCCACACTGAGATCAGCTGCTGGGACTGATGGAGGGACAAAAATGGTTTTATTCAAGGGAGTGTAGACCTTAAAAAAAAAAATTCAGAAAGATCTTAACATTTATGCAGATAAATGGAGTGCTAGCACAGGGTTTCTGCTCACAGATGTACCAATGGATCTAGACTTCAAAATGAAAACTTTACTCAGCTAGTCATGTGAAATCAGAATTAACTTGAAGTCTGGGATGTTTGACAGGGCGAAAAATGAGACCAGCATTTACTCTATTTATCTACAACCTTTGACAAATGTCTTTTCTGAAAGACAACTGGACCAGGAAACACCGGCCTCAGTTCAGTACCTTTGTTGGAGACAATATGACGATTCTGACCAGGACAATGTTGATGTTGGCACCCAGAGAATGATCCTGGTAGATCTCATTAACCTGACACAGACAGAAATTGATGGCTAGTATATGTGGGTGGAAAAAACATCAAATCTACTCCAGACATTTATGATTAAGACTCCTGTTTCCTTCTCAGAAGTCTCAGTTTTACAGTAAAGGAGTTTTCTGTAGTTTTCAGCTCTAGTTCTTGTAGAGTCGATCTGGTAAACTGGTTCCAGGTGAGAGACTAGGCACCGTGGACAGACCTTATCCAAATGAAGTAAAGTAAGACCTATTGGATCCAGACTTGGGAGGGAAGCTCAAGCATCATGGGTCGTGGCAGAAGCAGGGACTGAAACAGAAGCAGTGACTAACTTTTTTGGAAAAACAAAACAAATTCCCCTGGGCTATAGTGCAAAGGAAAAACTCCCTTTACCAGAAGAAACCTCCGGCAGAACCACGCTCTGGGCAACTCTGTGGCTCAGGGCTGGCGTAAGAATGGTTGGGAGTCACATTCTGAATATTGCTACAGGCCCACATGGATTCAAACGGTGAATTCAACATTTTTTAATTAATAAAGAATTTATGTTTTCACCTACTATGTTCATCAGGGTCAAAAGATATTTCTGAATGTGGTCTTGTCCGTGGAAAAGGAGAACAGAATAATCCACTGCCAACAAAACCTGGAGGGGGAAAACAGAGTCAGAGCAAAGGTTAAAAGTTCATTAAACAGCTCATCAGTGGCCATGCTAAAAAGGTCAATAACCTCGATGTTAAAAAGTTCAGCCTCCTCAATGTAGCGCCGTCTTCGAGCTGATCCTGATCCTGACCAGAACATATTCTGCTTCAAGTCAACAGAACCTAAAAGAGGAGCTGGGGAGAAACAAGAAAAATCTCAGTGATCCGAGTCAGTAGTTTGTTTCTCCTTGTGTGAGCATGGTGTATCCTGCACAGCAGATCATCTGATCAGAGAACAGACAGAGACACATGAATCATGTGTCACACTTATTTCCCATGGACGTGTTGACAGACCTGAGGTCAGTCGGGGCATGAGCTGTGATGTTATTGGCCGATGAAGGAAAACTTTGTTAGACAAATGGAGATGGTACTTCAGTAGCTTTGGTGAACTCAGCAGATCCTGTAGTTTCAGCTACCGAATCTAAAACACTGAATAATAATGGACAGACACGAAACTCTTGCAGCCTGAGATAGAATGACTGAGATAAGAGTTTTCTAACCTTTCTGTTTTCAGCAGACATCACTGTGAGAGCAAACACTCTTGCTGTATCTGTGTTTACTGACAGGATGTTTTTCTGCACCTTAAACATTGTGGAAAGGGAACTGTGTGTGTAAAAACCAACATCCATCATCTGTCGTATGTTTTCCCCTTTCTAAAAGTAGTAGTAGTAGTACATCTTCTCCCCAGATCATAGGAAGGATCCTGGAGAAAATAAAACTGTGCGCCCGCTCCTATTCGTGTTTATGGAGCAGAGTTAAGATGGAATGTGGAAAAAGGCTGTTCAGGCATTTTTGTCTGAGCTAAAGCAGAAATTAACCTTTACTGCTCCTCTGTGCTTTGTGTTTATGCAGAGAGCATGTTTGAGCTGCAGGAAAACAAGACTCAGAGCTCCACAGCTTCAGTCTCAAACCAACAACAACAGGCACTGCACTAGAAATTTGTCTGCACACAGTTTTTTGGTTTTACTGTGACACTTCATGGGCTGCACATACACTACTCACAAAAAGTTACGGATATTCGAGTTTTGGGTGAAAGTTTAGAAGATACCTAAAATGCACTATAACCTTTACAGGTGACGTTAATTTGACCTTCTCTAAACTTTTGAATGCACATGTCCAACTGTCCAATGTATCGGTACTTACTGCATAACATGCTATTCTCTAACAAGGTGATTAACAGCAAAAATCACAATGTGATTCTGTGGGATCCATGAATCGACAACTACATCATCTGGTTCAACGGCAATTTTTTTTTTTTCAATTTTTTCAATTTTTTTTCAATTAACAGCTCTGGAGCATTCACGGGAACTCTAACATGGGGGTCATCTGTTATGTCAGCCCATTCCCATTCCTGCGGCGTCAAAAAATGTCGCTGTGTCCTTGTTCTTTTGTTCTTTTGCGTTACATGCTAAAACTTGAGGGGCCGGTATGTGTTGGTGATCAACACTCTGAGATCCAGTGTAGCTCAATGGAAACCCTGACACAACCAATATTTGACAATGACAAAGAATATAAAGTGAAAAAGGCCCCTAAGGAGTTGGACCGATACAGGACTTTTCCACAGGAGACCAGGGTTCAACTCTAGTGCGAGACATTGTTCGCTTTAATGATGTTGTTACACATGTGGTTACTATAGTTAAGAAGTACGTGTGAAGTTGTCACTGTTTATAGTGTTTTGTTTTTATCTAATTTGACTTTTAATGTAACCTTACTATGAAGTAAGGTTGTTTTCTCTAACCCTAACACAGTTTTACGTGTATGCCAAGTCATTTCCCATGGCCTCAAATGGTGACGCTGCTGGAACATGATGCCAAATAGTACCTGTGGTGACAATGTGATACAAAAACCTGCATGAACCTTTTCAGTCTCACATTTGTTTAACCTGAGGTTTAAACTGTACAGATACAGGTAAGGTTACGGTTTGAGGTTGGAAGGTTTAGTTAGGCATGAAACAGAGTAAAAATCAGTACTTCCTCAATGCATTATGTTGGAACAGTTGTTACACACTGAAAATAAAAACCAACTCCAGTGTAAAAGTTTTGTGTTTTGTGATCCATCCACCTCCTCACGTAACAGACTAATGTTCCCTGCAGCTGTCAGATGTCACCCAGCGGTTACACAATTGGACAGTTGCCACAGGAAGAGTGTCACATTTACTGTCCTGTTTTGATGTTATGGTGAAGAGGTGAAGTTTGTCATCAGCAGATGTCATCAGAGTGCTAACAGCTGACAGGCGTGTGTTGTGCAATTATCCACTAATTGTTTGGTTTCTGACACTCAAATCCGGGTTGTTCCAGATGTTTCGAACAGCATTTGTTTTTTGTGCAGTGATGGAAATGACAGCTCAGAAACAGACAGAGCTCGATGTCCATGGAGCTGAAAGGCTCGGCTTAGTTGAACTAAGGTGCAACCAAACTGCCTCCTTGATATGTTGAACACAGAGTCAGAGCAAGTTAGAAGCTGAACCATCTGTCAACCCTCAGCCCAAACCTCCAAAACCTCCAAAAATCTGAAGCCGGGGAGCTGGGAGCTGGGACTGCCACGTCGCAGCTGGCTCACAGTGAGAGTGTAAAGCTGCCAAGTTCCCTGGAACAATTTCACTGTTTGCACTTTGTTTCTTTCCTTCTGCAGAAACACCAGGTATTCTACAGGACTGTAACACACCACACTCTAACTAACCCTGTATGTGGAAGTGAGGCACTGAGACACACCTGTGACCCCCTGACAGGCTGGGCTGAGTCTAAAGGTCAAGTTCTGTCAAGTCCAGGTTGTCATGTTTGAGTTACAGCTGCAGATTCTGAACTGTTGCTTGTTTCTGAAGCCAGGTTTATTCTGTTCCACAGCATCAAGTCAAGTCTCAAAATCTGGTCCCTTGCACAGAGTCAAGTCTGTCTGTCAGTCAGGATGGTTTCAGTTAAAGTCAAGTTTTAATCCAACTCTCTAATTTAACTTTTCAGTTCAGTTTCCTGCTGAGTCTGAGTTTGTCTCACCTCGGAGGAAGTCATTCTCAGCAGTTTGATTGGCAGCTGTTTGTTTCTTGATGACAGCAGAGGAGCGATAAATGATGTGTTGTCGACCTCCTTCTTCCTCTTGCTCTTCCTCTCCTCGTGTCCTCCGTTGTTCTAATGGCTCAATGAAAAACTCGTCCTGACTCGTCCGGATCATCCCTGCCTGGAGACACACAGGTTTGTTTCATGAATAGAGACTTTTCACCAAACTGTTCATTCCCGTCACTGCAGCACAAAACTTTTTTTCCACATAAGTCTGTATTTGTTTCTGTCAAACTGTCTTAGATCTACTCCTGTAGGATTCTAAACTCGAGTGAATAATAATAACAAATGTAAACATGCAGAACATAAAAGTAAAAAAATAATTATTCCTTTAATTATTAAACGTTCTGCACACTTGTCTGTAGAGAACTGCTATTCCAGATTTTATATGGGACCAATAAATTCAGCATTTCTCAAAACTTAATTTTTCACTGAGATAGTGAACTTGTTTTTTCACGTTCACTTTTAGGAAATCCCTACATGTCTGAGCACTGGTCCACTCTGGGTCGCAGATAGTTATTAATTTGGATGTCTGAAAAGCCTTCAGAATTTTCTGATGATTTAAAGCAAGATCAGAGTTTGATGCAGGTCTGGGCACTAGAGAACCCACAAACAACATTACATTCATTGATTGATTTAAAAAAAATTTTAAAGCTTGATATCCAATCTAAAATATTTGTGTGGCAAAGGTGAATCAGTCTGTAGTCTTCAGTCTATATAAGTCCACATTGAAGACGGACTCAGCAGTATTAAACTCCAACTCAGAGATATTCGGCCATTGGAAAAGCTCCGCTGCAGCCTCATTGATGATAAACAACAAAAACCAGTGTTTCTGTTATTGTGTCCACCTTCAGCAAGAATTAGCAGCTGTGTCTTTAAACTGTTTCCTTAGCCATTGCAGCAGGAAAATCCTCTCTTTCTGTCCTCCTGTCTCATCTTTCCTGCACATCTGGTTCACATCAGCTGCTCTGCTGCTGCTGTGAGAAGTGAAACTAAATTCAGACTGAACCAAGCTGATTCCTCTGAGCTGAAGTCACAACAGTATCAGTACTTTTTAGAGTGTTTGGCTTCTGTCTCTGCAGAGCTCATGTCTGTTCACAGGCTCAAGTTTCTGCTGCATTAAAGTAGACTTCCTCAACCTTTCTGACATTTTATTAGTTAAAGTGAATAAATCCCTTTCTGTTTTACTGATCTTTAAATATTTCCAGTGTGACTGAGCACTCTCTCTGGTTTCAGCCGCTCTCTCTGCTGCATGTAGGGGAAGTCCCTAGGCTCAAAGAATTGCTGCAGCTGGTCACACATCTGCGTCCATCTGCCGCTCAGCTTCATCACAGATGATGATAATGACGACACCTTAAACAGTATCATCCCCTTTAATGAGATGGTTTGGGATGTTTTCCAACAGCTGCTCTTCCAAACATGATTTCGTTTTCTGTTTTTTAATCATAATTTCTTAATCATTTTTGTGGAAGTAACTGGATTTAGGATATATAAGCATAAAATCAGTTAAACCTATTAAAAATGTCACAGAGCTGGTTCTAATTCAGGACTCAGAATCTGGTTTTCTAAACTACAAAGCAAAGATTCAGTGAAACATAAAACAACAGAGACATCATGGAGAGTTAAAACAAACTGTAGTAAACCCAGCTCACTTCCAGGTTCCTGTGAGCAGAAGAAGAAGCTGCAGGCTGCACAGATGCCCACAAATGCATTCAAACCTCCAGTCACATGACTGCAGCCTCTCAGTTTACAAAGTCCCTGACCTCACTCAGCTCAGCTCAGCTCTTTATAGACAACCCATGTATTTCCACAGAGTACAGGAAAATGCCAATGGAGCTTGATTCCTTTCACAAACTCTAAATGAGGCTCACACACTTATGAACACACTGACTGTTCTAGACACATCCACATAGGAGTTCATGTAGCTCTGCAGGGTCCACTGATCACAGATAACACAGCAAACAATGAAGCCAAATCATGTTTTTCAAAAGGATCAAGATGTAAGCAGACAGACAGAAATTGTGTTTAAAAGACAAAAGAAGCTGCAAACTTTTATCAGTTTGTTGAACAGGAAGTTACATTTTTAACTAAGCTTCAGAAGCAGGACTTTTCGTTGTGTTTCTTCAGCTCCTCCCCTGGCAGTTTGTCATCCTTAATACTTCCTCCCTTTACCACCATACTCAGCTCAGGCAGAGAAGAAATCCCAGAGATGGAACCCCCCGACACTGAGTCTCCTCCTCTCCAGCTATTAAGGTGCCCCAGAATAGCCTAGCAGGACAACTCCTTCATTCATCAACATCCTCCATCACCATTTCTGTCCATTAAACCATCACACTCACACTGAAACAGCACAGGACCTGACACACGTGAGTTTGACTCTTTGTGCTCTGCACAGACTGGATTGTCTCACCCTGGACTGAGAGGACAGAGTCTGCTTTCTTAAGACTTGCAGCTCATTTTATCTGATAACTCAAGGTTCTAAACAGTCGATTGAGGGTTCTACATGTTGGTGGCAGCTCTGATTGACTTTCTCTCAATAAGACACTTGACTACTGTTTATATTCATAGTATTGTTGTCGCAGTTGCAGTGTAAAGTGCTTTGTGTACCAACAGATAGAAAAGCGCTATATAAGTGCAGACTATTTATTTTGTGGTGCTTTACTTAATGCTTTTGAAACGCAGAAATTGTAATGGACTACTTATATAGTGTGGTACTTTTACTTCAGTAAAGGATCATCAAGAATCATGTTGTTTCTGTGGGTCCTCTGACCCAGTTGTGGTCCACAGCCCAGGTGTCGGGAACCTCTGCTCTTATTAAACATCTGTGTGATTTTAGCTAAAACCTACCAGTCCATCACAGTTGCTAATGGCGACAGATGTGTCTTTCATGTTGGACACCTGCCCTGTATATAAGCAGTTGGTGTCTCCTATTGGCTGAGAGTGAAGGTGCAACCCCTCCTCCCACTCCATGGTGGCGGTGGGGGCCACAAGACGAGAGTTGGGACGCAGCCGCAGGTGGAGCTCCTGGCCAAACACAGTCACATTGTAGAAAAGCTCCGTCTCCTCTGACATGTAACTCCAGCTGTAGTTGGATGATGATGCTTCAAGAGGTGGGTTTTCATGTGAGTGGGTGTGTCTTTTACTGCGGTGCAAAGGGTGGACGGAGACTGAGGTTGACAGGAAACGGCCTTCTGAGTCAGTTCTGATTGGACGAACTAATCCAAAGTCTGAGAGAACCTGATGGAGAGAATCTAAGAGACAAAAAGAGAGAGATTACACTGAGGACATTTTCGCTATGTGAGGACATTTCCACATTGTAAGCGCATTTCTAAACTGTGAGGACATTTCCAGCTACGACACAGGAAATAATGAATTCAGAACTGAATCTTTCATTATCCTAAAACCCCAACACAGAACCATCAAGATTTATGGGACAAATAGGTACAGGAGAGAAGGAATGTTCCACAGATTCCTAGACACCACAGACAGAGTACAGAGGGACATTCCCTCATTCACAGCTGGAACCATCAGAACATAATACTGGACTGCTGCTGCTTCTTCACATTTCATTAGCACTTGAAGAAAGCAGTTTGTGACTTGCTTGTGATAGCAGATCTGAAAATAAAGTCGTGGTGTTGTAGGTCAACAATGGGGAGGAGGAACACAGAGCCCAGCTGAGGTGAGACATTCAGGTTGACAACATTTGACGTTATTCTTGTCTCTGTACACTAAAGAAAAAAAAACACAATAAAATCAGCAAGTACAAGCCACAAAATAGCACAAACCTGCATAAAAGAGAGAATTTGAACATTCCTGGTGGCTGTTTGTCCCCCGTCTGTATGTGTTTGGAAGAAAAAGAAGAAAGCTTTTTTGCTAACATTTATGCTAATTTACCACATAGCATCTTAAAACTGAGCAGGTTCGGCAGTGAATCCCATAAGGGAGGAGGACAGAGGACGACTGACAGTGACTGATTTATATGCTGAACTTTACCAAGGGATTTACATAAGGAACAGTGGTTTCATTTAGATTTTATATTTAAGGGAGACACTGAGTCTGTGTGATTCTTCTGTTGTAGAAATAGTGAGTTCATTTTTGCTCAGTTGTCAATTTATTAGGTACACCAAGCTAAAACTTACTGAATCGAGTTTAATCAGACAACCTTAGTTAAACATTGTAACTCTGAGTGTGGAAAAAGGCCAAGTAGCTAAAAAGTACAATGGAATTTTGTTTTTGGTAAAATTGATTTTATGAAATTGGAAACAAAAATGTATTGATCCAGAGTCAATATCTGGCAGGGCATCAGTATCAGTACTAATATCCAAATAAATAAATAATAAAACAAAGATACAGAGGCTTATAAAAATAGTAGTAACAGTAGAAGTAACAGCAATGTCAATAGAAGCTGTGTTAGAAGAATTGAGAGTAATTCTGATAAATAAATAATAAAGTAATAAAGTATCAAATTACTTTAAAACCAGTAATTATAGCATGAATAACAGTACCAATAGCTACTGACTAGTTTTAATGTTAACAGTAATAAGTGTTGTATAGGGAGTAGAAGTAGCAATACAGGGGTAGAAAAAATAAGCGGCACACAGTACTTGTGGTAAAAGTAATCGTAGCAGTAGAAGCATTAATAGTACATATTTTAAAAGTAGTATTAATTATAAAAGTACTATAATGAAAGAGAACTCTAGCAGTAGTAGATACAACATTACAACAGTACTAACAAACATAATATTGCATTACAATGTACAAATAACTGAAGCACCAAAAGTAACTTTAACACAGTGTAGCATACAGTACGATGATGATAGTAGTAGAAACAGTAATTGTAGAAGTATTAACAATAACTATAGTCGTACTGACAGCAGCAACTGCAACAGCAGCAGTAACAATATAGTAACGGTAGTAGAGGTCCATCAACTGTATGTCAGTAGTAGCACTAGCATATAGTACATAGTAAATGTCAAAAAAAGCTAGTAGTCATAAGTACTAAAAGCAAGAGTAGAAGTAGTATTAATTACAGTACCAATAGTAACAGTACTCCTGATGAGGCCAGAAGTAATCCTGACAAGAGGAATACTAACTAAGTAGCAGTAGCAGTAGCAGTGGTGTAAAAGTACTCACAGAGGAAACTTGTTGCTGTGAACACGTGTCACACACATGATGTCATATAGAAACTGGACATGTTAAACAAACATCACCATGGTAATGTTACTGTAAACATACGAGACATACTGTGACATGTCAGAGATAATCTGTGATCTACAACATCTGGCAGCTCAATCACATCTGTAAAGTTTCAAGTTTAACCCCTTTGGAGTCTGCAGTTGCATTTGAAAATGTTTTTACCTTTATGTACCAAATAAAAAGATGTTTACCATTGACCCAATCATGTGATTCGAACATGCGACCATGATCATGGGCTCCGTAGAGGTTTAGATCCAACATCTAGATAAATTAATTTCTTTCTCTGGATGCTGTCCTCTGACTGAGAGTCCATCTTCCATAGACTCTAGATGACTTTAGATGAAATAATAAAGCTGTACTTTAGTAAACTGTATTCTACTCTACTTAGGCTAAAAGAGGATTAATAACTGAGTTGGATTTTGGTTTTAGTAGTTTTCAGTCAAACTAAAACAGACTGACTATGCCAAGGATTCCAAAACGTGTACTGTATAAATTTACTTTACACATATACAGTACATAGTGTTTATCTACTCTAAACTCTGCCAGACAAATAGAAGAACAGCAGCTCCATCTGCTCAGAGACAAACCATCCAATAACATACGTTAAAACTACAAGTAGTTCTAAGTCAGTGTAGTACTACACATACTAGCGGTAGCAGTAGGAGTAAGATAGTAGTAGCAATATTACAGTAGCAGTATGTCTCACCTGTGTTTTCAGTGAGGTAAACTGAGAGTGAACAGTTGATCTGCAGCAGAAAGACAAATATCAATGATCCATAACCAAAGTACTCCATCCTAAGAGACTGAGACATACTGAAAGACAGAGACAGAGTGTAACTGAGAGCTGCAGCGCAGACTGAACTCTGAGACCACACTCCTCCGCTCTATCTCAGTGTCTCCTCCCTCTGTCTGTCTGTCTGTCCCTCCTCCCCCTCACTGCACACTCTCATCTGTCTCTGTTTGGACAACATGGCAGTACACTAGTTGTATACTGCCATGTATAGTACACCACTCTTTTTGTAGTATTACATCTGTACTTTCTCTGTCAGTGATTCTACATCAACAGTCCTGGTTTTAGCTCACATCCACAAAATGTCCTTACATGGATGGTAGAGAACTCAATCTGTTCCTCACAATGTACTGTAGATGCAATACACAATGTAGTATCTGCTGTTGTCCACAAGGTGGAGAAAGTAAGTTGATGGTAATTAGTGTTTGTTTGTCTTTATCTCACCTGAGTGTGTCCTCATTGAATGTTCACTGTTAAATCTCCAGTGTTTTGATTCAGTTTGAACTTCAGCAGCTGAGAAAAAAACTGTAAATATACAATGCTGGAAACTGCTGCCACTCTGAGCTCATGAGCAGATTCAGATCTGTGTTTTCTAAAGGACAGATACAGAGCTGTGAGTCCTCATCTGCAGATGTAAACATGTGTTTAAGTTTCTAATTATAGGCTGAGGAGAAAGAAACTGCAGCTGTAAGTTCAAACACATCTGACTCACTTCAAAATAAGCTGCAGTTATGATCCTATTTTAAAATCAGCAGAGTTAACTGTAACTCATCAGACTTACAGTGACTGTAGAAATCCAGATGGTGTCTCCTATGTCACTCTTTACTGATTGATTACTGAAAGTAACAACATCCACCTGCCTCTGCTTCTGAGCTCATGACTGAGTCTATCCGAGTATGTACAAAACGGCAGCTCCACCTACTGGAGGAACGATGGACAAACAAGTTAAAACATTCACATTCTCAAAGGAATAGTTCATCATATTTGGAAGTACTTGCCTCAACTGCAATCCAGTCATGGTGGGAGTGGGCTTTCAAAATGTACTTACTGTGGTCCTTAAAAGTTTGAGGCAGCCGTTGATCCGGAGGTCACCCATTATTCCTGTGGTTGGCGATTCGATCCCCATGTTATACTGTCCGAATGTTGCAATGTCCCTTGGCAAGATACTGAATCTAAAGTTGCTCCCAGGTCACATTGTCAATTGGTGCTATACATCAATCAGCCATAACATTATGAATACCTGCATAATAATTAGTAGGTCCCCCTTTTGCCCCCAAAACGGCCCTGACCCATTGAGGCATGCACTTCACTAGACGTCTGAGGGTTTTCTGTGATATTTGGCACCAAGCCGTCAGTAGCAGATCTAGTTGCAGTGACTGGATTTTGACAGTCACTGTTAGTCTGATGAGTTACAGTTAACTCTGGTGATTATAAAACTGGATCATAACTGCAGCTTATTTTGAAGTGAGTCAGATGTGTTTCAGTTTCTTTCTCCTCAGCCTATAATCAAACCATTTTTGAACCGTTTTTGCAGTCTGACAGAGTGAAATATGCTGCTGAAAGATGTCACTGCCATCAGGGAATACTGTCAGGTGCATACTTGGTCAGCAACAATGTTTAGGTGATTGATAGATGTCAAAGTTACATCCAAGTGTTTTTAGCTGAACACTCTCCAAAGCATGAACACATGGACACACTGCCACCACTTGTGTCCCTTCTTTCCACAATGCATCCTGGTGCCATCTCCTTCCCATGTAAATAAAACACACTCACCTGGCCATCCACAGGATATGAAAGAAAACCTGATTCATATTCAATTGCTCTGTGGTCCAGTTCTGATACTCACATGCCCAATGTAAGCACTTTCAGACATGCAGCATCCCTCTTCTTAATGCTGCCTCCCCAGCACAACACAGCAAAGAAGAGAACACACTACCACTGACTGGTAGAACATCGGAATAAGTTTGCAATTAATCTTGAAGGACCAAATCCTTCTCAGGAAATAGAGTCTTCTCTGTCCCTTCCTGTTGAGGGCATCTGTGATTGCTGTTTAGTCCAGTCTGTCATCCAACTGGAGTCCCAGGTACTTGAAGGTCCTGACCACCTACACCTTGACCCCCTCACTGGAGATTGGTTGCAGGGGGAACCTTGGACTCTGGAAGTCCAGCAGCACTTTGTTGGTCTAGGAATGTTCAGCTGCAGATGGTTAGACCTGCATCACAGCACAAAGTCTTCCACTAGGCTCCTCTATTCCACCTCCTGTCAATCCTTGATACACCCTACAACCACAGGGTCACCTGAGAATTTCTGCCTGTGGCATAACTTAGAATTGTAGCCAAAATCCAAAGTGTAAAGGTTAAACAGAATGGAGCATAGTGTGCTGTGGTGAACCACTGCTGCTGACCGAGTGCGAGTCCACCCCTATCTTTGGTAGCTTATCTCTCAGCAGGACGGGCTGGATGTTGTTAAAAGGCACGGGAAAAATCCAAAAACATGATCTTAACAACAGTACCACCATTGTACAGGTGGTTGTAAGCACTGTGCAGTTGATAGAGAATGGTGTCATCCAAACCCATCTTCTACCAGGATGCAAACTGCAGCTGGTCCAGAATGTGACCGACCTGAAGTCTGACAAAATTGAGCACCAGCCTCTTGCATTGTCCATGCCAGCATAGGCATGGACAATGGAGAATTGAATAATAGTTTCTGCATAAATTTGACCTAAAACACGATCAGATTTTAAGTCCTAGAACTAGATAATTAACTAGATAACTAGAACTAATAATTACAAAAATCATTGTTTGAATTATGCAATTGTGTTTAATGAAAACCATTGTAACTCTATAAAGAGTAATTGGCCAACAAAGATCATTCCAAGACCAAGGAACCCCAGGGTAATATCCAGGAAACTAAAGGCCCACCCTGCAGTAATTCCACCATTGGAACCTCGACTCAAAGACTGGCGATTTGACATTTTGAGACAGAAGTTGGTCTATAGCTGGTCCTCTAATGAGAAATAAATCCAATGAAAATGAATAGTATATTTCCAAATAGAATTACCTAATGATCTCACTTATCTGTCATTTAAGAAACATTACATTACTTCATTTAAGGATGGAGGACAATGTCTAGAACCATAGCGTGCACTCCAGGTTCATGTCTTTTTTCCTAAAACTTAATTTTTAACAAGCGGTCACCCTCTCCTACTAACTGCTACTTGCAGGGCCATTTGACAACAGGTGCATGTATCATGACTTAATGGCAAAACTCTGCTGTCCATAGGTACATGCACAATTTGTTAATGTAAAAACAGAATCATAAAATAAATATCAGAACTTTTAAAAGCAAACAGACTAAAAGTGATAAACGTACCACTTCAGCTTCTTTACCTCCACTGGGGCCTCAGCTGAGAAGTCTGAGCTTCAATCTCTAATTGTTGCTATCATTTGACAAGTGTGCCCTCCCCCTGCAAACCACAACACCAAATCCCTGAGGCAATGTTCGAGTGCAGCAGGGATGTTTCAAAATCTCATCAATTGCTCTGCCGAGGAAAACTGAAAGAGACAGGGGACTGAGTCTTTACAATGAGTAATGTAAGTTCAATATCAGTGGTTCAAAGATTAGAATTGCTTGACACTGTGTGAAACAAGCAGGGAAGATTACTGCAGCTGCAAAAACAAAGTTTTAGATTTTCTGGTTTGACTGTTATAGTATAGTCTATAATCTACAGTATATACTATAGTCTATAGTATAGACTGTTATTTTTAAAAGTTTGAATTGCATGTCTAAAGCTAACAGACCACTTCTTAGGAGGAATAAGGGTCAAGATCATCACATCCCTTTGACTCTGCCCTGTTCTCACATCCTCTATTATTCAACTAGTGATCCTATTCTGGCCAGGTGAGAAACAAAGGCGCTGCCTTGGAGTCCCTGAGCCAATTGTCCCACAGACTGAAGAAGCTGCTTAGATTTAAAGCAAAACATTTCCAACCATAAAGACACTAGTTCAGTTGGCATGATAACCTTCAGAAAATCTTCTAACATGCACCAGGCCAAAGTGTGTGATAAACCCTGTATTCCCATTTTAACCTTATCACACCCCTGTTTGACTGGCTGAGCACATACGAATATAATAATTAACTAACACATCTCCTGTGTTTGCTGTGACAACACTGCAGGACAGGGAGGAAACCAGAATCTGATCAGTCAAACTGGTTTGCTATTGACACCATACAAATATAAAAACCTCATATTCACATCCTCAATGTCACATGTCAGTGAAATAGATAAAATATCTGCTTATATAATACATCTTGACAGGACAAGCTGGGGATCAAATTTCCGGCCCTGGGACTGGTGAATGACAGCTCTACATGCTGACTCACAGCTGTGTTATATATTGGCCTGTAGTCTCTAAGATAACCTTGTTTGTGTCAGTTTATTGGAGAACTACTGTACTGTCCAAGCTTACCGCAGCTTATTTTGGACATTTGCAGTTAGTGGACTTCCATAGAATCAAGTGTTTTACTTGTGTTTTACTATCACCTTTTACAGATAAAATCACGAAGTGCTTTACAAAAGATAAAAAAGAGAAAATAATACAGACAATAAAACTCTAAATGATCTAAAATCTAAATTAAACACAACTACAAAAAAGATGCAACCATAAGAGCCCATGAAGGACAACTGAGTTAGCATCGTCGGGTTACGGATCCACCTTCTGTTCACCTCGCACTGTCTGTTCTCCAACCAGTCGAGCAAGTCAAACCCCCTCCTGAGGAACCCATGCAGGTGGCGAGGTCAAGGCTGCCTGCCAGCGAACGACATCTAATTGAGGGCATGTGTCTTTATTGTGGGGAGACTGGACAAAGAGCTCATCAGTGCCTGTTAAACAGCAAGGCTCTTCAGCTAGCAGGGAGGTGCTGACCAGCCGTTCCACTCATCTAAACTCCCCAAAACGACCTACCATTCCATCCCACATCACTGACAGGCCACATCACAGGCACTCTACACTCAAAAGAGTGTACTGCCTTTATTGACCCCGGCTCTGATGCCAACTTCATCGGATGAGGCTTTAGTTCGTCTGTTGGGGCTGGAGGTAGAGGAACTTTCTGCCAAGCTTCAGGTAAAAGCCCTTGATGATCATGTCACTAACCCCCTTTAGTTTGTTACAAGGCCTGTTAAAGTAACAGTATCTGGCAACCATCACAAACTGTGCTTGTTATTTGTATATAATTGCACAAACACACCGTTCCCTTGGCTGTCTAATTACAACCCACATATTAGTTGGCCCTTCTGCAAAATTATGGGCTGGAGTCCCTTTTGTCTGGCTAACTGTTTACGTGCTGCTGAGGAACCATTGACCTGTCTAGAATTTCCTTTGACTATCATGACCTAGCTAAAGTGTTTAGCAAGGCACATGCCACATCTTACGATTGTGCTGTTGAACTATTGCCTGGCACCATGCCTCCCTGGGGTCATGTTCCTATACTTTTCCAGCCTGGGAAAGAAGCTATGCACGAATATATTGACTGTTCACTCAAGGCAGGCATTATTCGTCCTTCCTCCTCTCTAGCATGGGCAAGGTTTTTCTTTGTTGGGAAGCAAGCCGGGAGAGAATTGTATTCTAGATTTTATGGGAAGCCAATGGAGAGAAGTTAGTGAAGGTGAAATATGACCCCTCTTGCTAATTCCAGTCAGCACTCTTGCTGCAGCCTTTTGGATTAATTGCAGGCTCTTTAGGGAGTTACTGGGGCATCGTGAAAGTAGGGAATTACAGTAGTCCAACCTAGAAGTAATAAATGCATGGACAAGTTTTCCAGCATCACTTTGAGACAGGATGCTCCTAATTTTTGAAATGTTCCTGTCACACTTGCGAAGTGCAGTCGATGGTAGTGGACCCAGAAAGAGAGACAGAACCAGGTTATTTAGGAAGGTGAGAATGGTTTATTGGGGGGAGGGTAGCACGGGTAGAGACAGGGATAAGGAGAGGGCCGATGGGGAGCGATGTCCGGGGGAGGAGAGCCTGATCGGAGGAGCTTGAACCCAGTGCGGGGAAGAGGCGTAAAGGAAGACAAATGGTGACCATGGAATTAGGTGCCGTGGAGAAAAGGAGTTGAAGGGAATAGTTTGGACGCGGCAGGGCGGCCGGAGGTTCTGGGAGCAGGGAGACACAGAGAGAAGGTTAGTAGAACTATACAGCTTGATTCTTAGGAGCCTAGTGCACTCGAGTACCATGGCAGTTACTGAGACGATCTGGCGACTTGTGGTGTGAAGGAGACTGGTATAAGAGCTGCTGTCATTAAGGTGGATGATTGCATGCAGGTGTGGCCGCTGCCCCAGTCCAGGTGCACTGGGGAGAAACAAACACACAAAACAGACAGAGAGAGAGAGAAACAGGGGTGTGGAGGATGGGAGAGCGGGTGCTGTGACAGTTCCGTAGGTGGAAGAAAGCTGTTCTAGAGATTTGTTTTATATGTGAGGTAAAGGACAAATTCTGGTCAAAAATAGCTCAGAGTCTCCTTGCTGTAGTACTGGAGGCCAGACTTATGCCATCTAGAGTAACAATATGGTTGGACAGCAGATTTCTGAGATTTTTAGTCCCAAACACTATGACTTCAGTTTTGTCTTAGTTTAGAAGTAATTGAACAAGAACTCTAGAAAAGTGCCAAAACAACAGAATTAGGTTTTTTTCAGGCTTTGGTGGCATCAGTATGAGTTGAAAGCCTTTTTGACAGGGTGGGAATCAGGAGTTTCAGGTAACGAAGCAAACTCTGCTTCTCTCTCATTAAACCTGGGTTGCAAAGATTTCCTGGCATAATTACGCATGGCAGTATGGATATCTTCGTCCGAATCCATGTTTATCCACTTGGAAAAACCTAGCAAAAATCTCAAAGATAGGCAACATAACAGTGACTTTAGACAAACAAGGAGCTCTATGAACATCAAAATTAAGGTAAAGTTGTAGTTTAATTTAGGGGCAAAAAGGTAACCTCATCCACCAGCAGCAAAATGGCATAATTTTAGAATCATTCCAGCGGATCTCTGAAGCCATGACATTACATAGTCTTGGTCACCTTGAGAAACAGGCCGACCTGTCCTGTGGGCTGTACTAAACATTGAGCAGTCCAGGGGGTGGAGTTCATTCAGTGAATATATTCCAACTCAGGCGGCCAGGCCTCACTCACCTGGTATCTCCTCAACTTGTCTGAACACCAGCTCTTGAGCCTCGCTTTTTTCTCCTGCCATGGCCCTTAGACAGCAACAGGCACTCCAGCAATGTCAAGGAGCACTAAAAGTCGAGAGGGGTTTGTTTCTGGTCAAGGTAACAAAGTACTACATAAGCTCCTAGATGTGAAATAACATGTGGTGACAATACTTAATAGCAGGCAACACAAAATTGTTAGCTGAAAGGGCTAACACAGCAACATGAACAATGACAAATGTCCGAAAAAGCAGAGGAGTGACAGCAAAGCCCAACTCAAGCACCATCTTTCTCCGTCAGCTGGGTAACTTGATACACTTAGTGCAATGCCTGCGAAGATAAGACAGCTGGATTGTTAAATGCAACAGACTCCAACTGCTGTATGTGTCAACACATGTCAAACTACAATGCTCCTCCAGACAACACAAACACATGCAGTAGCTGTGTATTTAATAGTTTTTGGACAACAGAGGTCTATGGCATCAACGTACAAAAGAATCCAGACTGCAGACTGACAATTAACCAAAGGTAAGTAGAGAAGGTCCATTGATGGCTTTAAATAAATAAATCTTTAATTAATTTAGTTACAATTAATTAAGAAAATGACTGCAGGTACAAATTGATGTTAAAGTCAGTTTACATTCCAAAGCTGTAAACAAAACCCAGCTGAAGTTTTCTATCATAATGTGCCTCCTATGCATGCAGACTGCATAAGTCTGAACTCCTGCTGTGTGTTTCATGCGTGAAACGCAACTCCAGACAATGTTTAAGGCTTGGCTTAATCGGGTTTAATCTTTAATGTTGAATCTTTATACTCCTCATAGCATAACTTGGTAGAAGAAGTTAATGCTCATAAAGTACCTCAAGGCTGTGCTGAAAGCTTGTTTAAATTCTGTTTTTTTTTCCCCCAAGACATCGTGATCTTGTTTATCAGAATTTTTCCTTTAGTTTGAACAGTAAAATCAACATGTTTCCAGGGCATAAGGCAAAGGTATTAAAGTGTGACAGAGATCAGACCAACATCCAGACAGAAGAGGATCCAGATCAACACATCTGAGGTGAGAAACAATTAGATAGCTGTGTAGGTCCATACAAAGTTCAGTGATAAATATGGATTTTTTGTGTTCAAGCTCATATATAAGCTTTAAAGTGCTGAGGCTTAAAGGAAAGGTTCATTTCAGAAATCATTGTTTGTTTGTATTTTTTTAGTTTATCTGAAAATTACATGAAGCTGTGTTAGAGAAGCCAAGTGGAAATGATCTGATGTTACAGTTTTTGGTTGTATAAGGTACTGGGTGCATCCTGAACACATGATTTTTATAATGACAGCAATGTGAATTAGTTTACAGACTTAACGTGTGATTAAAGCATATTTACAGGAGATATTTTTGTAGTACGTATAATTACATAGTTGTAGGTACCTGGTAACAACATGAAAAGTTACTAAGAAACAAAGACAAAACGCTATTTCCAAGCCAACCAAGCTCAGCAGACTCTCTCCCAATATTCAAAAAACTGCTAAAAAGAGAACTCTTCCGCATCTTCCTATGCACTTAAATCTATATTAAAAAAAGAAAAAACTAACTTCCTTTCTATTCTTTCTCGCACTTGTATCTCGTGAAATGTTAACACTTTTCCTATAGGACTTTGCTTTGATGTTTTTCTTCTTGACTTATATTTTTGCTGCCTTGTACCCACTTGTAAGTTGCTTTGGATAAAAGCGTCTGCTAAATGACTAATTCTAAATGTAAATGTAAACCGGTCTTCACCTACCCTGAAAATCAAGTATATCATGTGATCTAGTTAAACAAGAAGCTGCCTCCATGGATGTTTTGCTCTGAAGTCACATTTGATCCTACAGGTTTTTGTGAAATCCCAGGTCCCTTGAATTACTGCTCTGAAATTGATTATTATAAACACAAAGTTTGCCGTTTGTTTT
The DNA here is from genome assembly GCF_033026475.1 of Channa argus. Lineage (NCBI taxonomy): Eukaryota > Metazoa > Chordata > Actinopteri > Anabantiformes > Channidae > Channa > Channa argus. The sequence goes on from NC_090218.1 coordinate 13,646,153, forward strand.
TTAAGTGTATGCATTGGTAAGATTAATATAGTAAAATCTGTTGTTATGTCTGGTCTGCCACATTTTTAAATCTGCCAAAATTTGAAAACCTTCCTCTCCCCTTAGGGAGACACCCTAAGAGTTTGCATCCTAAAAATTTAAATCTGCATATTCTCCTCAGAATGGTACCTCCCTTAGCTTAGCTGAGAACCATTGTGGATTCTAAAATGTGACTGCTGTTTCCAGTTTGTGTTCCAGTTGTGGAACCAGTGTTCTGTCAAAGATGTGTTCTGCTATTGCCATCCTGATGATGATGACGGTGATGATGATGAAGATCTCTGCACAGGGTATGAACCACAGTCGGTGACGTTCTCCTCAGAGAGCAGTACCCCAACACTAATAGCACTTGTGTCTTTAATCAGGTATTGAGGAGATGTGTAAAAATGATCCAGTGGTGCCGTGCAGAAAGGATCTGAAGGACGGACCCTGGTATCAGCTCGGTGACAATCGCTGCATGAGGGCCTTCTTCTACACACAGCATCTCAACTTTGAAAATGCAGAGGTGAGACACGCACAGGAAATGTGACCTTAAACAGATGAGGCCACGGTATCAGAACTAAGTACTGCTAATAGTTTACATAATGTATACATATATATTTTAGTACTAAATATGTTTTTAAATACAGTTCTTTACTTGTAATACAGTATTTTTGCATAACTGTACTACTTTTAGATATGTAGCTGCAATATGACGTGACAGCTCTTCTTCTCTTTACTAATTTCAGATTGCCTGTAACAAGTACAATGCTGCTGGTTTTAAAGGACAGCTGGTGTCCATCAATAACAAAAAAGAGCTAGACAAAGTGATGTGTGCCATGTACAAAGTTCACCCTGGAAAACCACACTACTGGATCGGGCTCAAACGTCTAGATCAGATGGTGTGTTCTCATGACTATACATGGGTGGCTGACAGTGACCCAATATTTTGTAGCTGTACATTATGATAAAGTTGCAACAAACGTCCTGATGAACAAGAACACAACACTGTTGTGTGCAACTGTTGTGTTTTTCTTTTCAGTTTCCTTTTCAGCCTCCTCAACGGATTTGGACTGATGGTCACGTCTACGACTTTCGCAACTGGGCTGGTGGGCAGCCCAACAATTATTTGCAAAGAGAGTCCTGTACGGAAATGAACTACTGGTGTAAGTAACAAAAGAAAAACATTTTTGATTTATTTAAGATCTCAGCTTTTATTAGATCATTGTCCACTGACAACTACCACAGCATGTTATACACCAATCAGGCATAACATGATGAGCACCTGTGTAATATAATCCAATCCAATACAGCAGCTCTGCTAGGAATTCTATTTTTAAAATGTTATAATTTCTCTGTGTTTAAGTCGAAACTATCAGAAAGGTAATTATTTTACTGGTGGAGTCGTACGGGAGTGCATTGTGAGAGGAGGTGGTTCTAATGATTTGACCACCTCCTTCGTTTTAAATCGACCCGAGTTTCTCTTTTGAGAACACCTCTGAATCGACTGATCTCCCACTGTGTGCATGTGTAAAATGCAACTCTGTACAATAAACACAGATGATTTGTGAAAGATGCTTAACAGAGGGTGGGCGAGCTCCTCCACACACAAACACACACTTAAAATGCAGAGTAGCAGCAGCTCCAGGGAGACACAGCCCAGCTGAGGATACATACTCAGGTGGATAACTTTTACTGTATCTTAACATGTGAATAGAACTGAGTTTAAAGATAATAAAAATTGTTCTGTAAAACATCAAACATTTATAAACGAGTAATAGTAAAGTGTGCGATCACGTATATGTTTTAACTGTAGTGAGTTTGTCTAACTGCTATGAAAATGCTAAAACAACAGCTGTCTGTATCTGTCACATTATTAAGTAACTGATCAACTTCTGGGTGAGTCTATTAGCAGCTCTACACGTAACTTGCCCCTCTCCATCTACCATCTGAACCAGCATCAAATGGCGCAGAAAAGAGTCTTAGTGTGTTAGTTACTGATGTCTGTAATTATTTTAAAGTTTGCCCATTAATCAATATCCGGACATTTTTTATGTGTAGATAAACAGATAAGGAACATAAATGTAAATTTGCTGTTGAATTGAATGAATGAGTTAATTCATCAAGCTTCACCTAGTCAGTACCATCAACACTATATCCTTAAAAAGTATTAAAACTTGAAAAATCACCTTACTGAAAATTCTGAGTAGATAAAACATGATATGTAATTAATCGTGTTTAACTATAGACAGTGTGCAACTAATCACAAAAATCTATCAAAAGTCCTCATTTTTATTCATCACTCCCAATGTTTCTTTGTCAGAAATTTTCTCCTTTGAAACTTGCAAGTGAGTTGACAGTAAATATTTGTCCATCACTGGTGTGCAGCTTAGAGCTTTGACCTGGCCACGTGGTTCTGGCAGCTCAATGCAACCTGAACCTGACAACCATATATAATCTAATGTCTGAGTTTGTGTCATATTTATCCAGCATAGCTCTGTTGTGCCTAGCATTTCATACTGTAAGTGTCCAGTCCGCTTGTTGAGTGATTTCTATATTTAATAGCTCGCACAATATTTATATTTGCAGTTATCCACATTTATCCAAACCTATGAGACCAAACCCGACCCAAACCACTGGGTACAGTTGGGTCCTGCCAGGTTTCATCCGGGTATCCAAGTTGCATCCAACATCTGTTTGTTTATTGCCACTAACTAGTGGGTAAATTGTAAAACAAATAATTGTTCACAGTAACTAGTCAAAAATCAGGCCTATGAAGTGGTTCTCTCCTTGAATCTGTACATGAATTAAACTTTCACATTTTTGCATAAACTTTGAGGAACGTGGGGAACAAATCTGGTCTAAACTGATGTTATCAACAGCATCAGGTTCAATTGTGTTCCTATCAGGAATTGGAATGATAATTGATGCACAAAGAAATCACTTTACTGCAGTACTCCTACCTTTGGACTTGAAGTACTTTAGTTAGTACTTTAACTTAACAAAATTGAGGAAAAATAATTATTATTACCCTTTGAATATGAAGGAAACTCCTGACATTGAATAATCCAAACGGTCATCAGGCTGTAAACACACAGAGAAAGATACGTTTTCAACAAACTGAAGAAAATACAGGAACTATTTTATTGTATGATCCATAGTAAGAGACCCATAGAAACCCCACCCACCTTCAACCTGGTGGTGACTGAACCTTCACCAGACCCAGGATGGATCCACAATAACTCATCTTTTCCAGGAAACAGTATCTCAGTCAGTCAAAATCTGATGTTCTTTGTTTTCCAGCCTGGGGCTTGTGGAACGACGAAGCATGTTGGTCAGAGAGACCTTACATGTGTCAAGTGAGACTCTATTAATTCAACATGAAGAGATGCAGCTGGAGTGTTTTCCGCAGTGACAACTGCCTAGAAGCAATAAATATTGAGCATCAGAAAAAATGTCCATGCTTCTTGTTTTGGGTCTGAATTTAGAGCTTTGATAATTGAAGGTCTTAGTTTGACAGAAGAGTCACTTTGATAACCTTAACAAAGAAATTGAAGAATAGTCAATCAGATATAGTCAATCAAAGGTTGAGTAATATCAACTGGACCTGGTAAATGACTAAATTAATTTAGTCATATGGTTAGATAATTGGCAAACAGTCAACCAAGATGGGCTTATTGAAGAGGTCACAAAGAGGACAAGAAGTCACAGGTTGGGTCATGTTTAGGGGACTGCTTAAGATCACGGTAGGCACTTTGTTGGTACAAGGCCCAAAGCAACGTAGTAGATAGTGGGTCCTGGGGTCACAAGATCTACAAAAAGGTGCAATAAAAGGGTTTATTGCTTCTCAACTGATATATTCAGATAACCTAGAAAGGGACAAAAGGGATGACTGTCAACTGCGTGCACTTGGTTTCTTCATTCATGTTTTGTGAGGGTGGTTCCTTTCTTGGGTTTAAGTATGAATAGAAGGGGTTTGAGAGAAACAAGTCAGAAGAAGACACCAACATCAATGTGTTCTTCTCCATGCCGGCATGTATTAAACTGAGATGGTTCATCACGCTGAGTTCTATAATAATTCTTCCAAGAAGGGAAATTTCTATCACACCTCCCTGGTGGATGTGTGAAGTGGTCTTGATCTTTCTGGGAATGGAAAAAGGGGAAGCATGGAAAATGAAAGCTAGATTGTCAGTGTGTTTAGGGAGGAGGTAGAGCAGTCATCCACCAGCAGTCGTTAGTTCAATCCCTGCCATCTCCTGTCACATGTCAAAGTGCCTTGACCAGGACACTGAACCCTAGCTTATTAGCTCCTGGCAAGTGTTGGCCTGCTACAAAGCAGCTCCCCCATCGATATGAGTGTGTGTGTATGTTTGTGTGTTTGTGTGTGTGTGAGAAGCAGTGTAAAGCACTTTGGGTATCAATAGGTAGAAAATGTAACCAGACTATTTAACCAGATTTCTCTGAGTGAACTGGTTACTAGTGTATGTAAACATTCCTTGTCAGACCTACTCCTCTGTTGATGGAAGGATTCTTCATGTAAACATATGGCTTTGTGTATTTAGCCCTCTCACACCATCTATCTTGTCTGCCAAAATGTAGTCATCCTCAAGTGTCCTTTTTCCTTCAGCAAAAGGTCACTGCTGTTTCTCAACTCAACTTTTATTATAGAGCACTTAACACAACCACAGCTGACCAAAGTGCTGTAAATAGCCAGTCAAATATAAACAACATGTAAAACAATACCTAAAAATAACAATAAAAACAAACAATAGAACAAGAGAACAGGAACATAGTTTCATGCTGGGTTGAAAGCCAGGGCATAAAAATGGGTTTTCAGAGGAGTTTTAAAAACAATGATGAGCCTGTCTAATGTGCAGAGGTAGATCATTGCAAAATTTAGATGCAGCAAAAGCAAAAGCTTTGTCACTCTGGGCTTCTGCTTGGATCTCAATACCTCCAGGAGAAGTTGATTAGCCTACCTGAGGGGCCTGGAAGGTTTAAAGGGAAAAAGCAGCTCAACAATGTAGGTGGTGGCCAGACTGTTTAAAGATTTAAAAACAAACAAAAGAATGGAAAATACAAAAGTGGACTCTAAAATGCATGGGAAGCGAGTAGAGAGATGCGAGAATAGGAATTATGTGCGCCATCTTGAGGGTGCAAATCAAACGAGCAGCAGCATTCTGAACCAATTGGAGACATGCAAGGGAAGACTGGAAAAAATCCTCCAAAATACAGTGCATCAATGCAATTCAGCCGAGATGCTGCTGTGCGAGAAAGACCTTTACTTTTGCCAGCCGTCTAAGGTGGAAAAAACTAGAAAACTAAGTTTAAAGGCAGCCAGGTTCTATTCCAGCTCACATTAGATAAGAGACCATGTACAACTATTACAGGTAACAATTCTATCACAGGGCAGAGACAAACATATGCACTCATACTCTCCAATTAGCAATATGTAGTTTCCAATCCATCTGGCCTGCAGATCTTTGAATCTCCAAGCACCCGGAGACCACCACAGACACTGGGAGAACATGTAAATGTTACAGGCCTCAAGCAACAATGACCTGTAGACAGATTATATGTCCTGTTTCTGACATGAAAAAGTAGATACGGGAGAAATTAGTTGTGTCCATTCAATCAGGCTGATCTCTGTCTGAGAAACAAAGGCCTGAGGCTACAGTGTTCACTTTGGTGAATACTCCACCCGGTGCGGTAATTTGGCATTTACAATATAGAGCATGGCACTTAAAACCATTCTAAAATTGTAAAGAAAGAAATTTGGTCTTTCTTTACACAAAAATACACAAAGTATAATCTTCACTCAACATTTGTGACAAACCTTTGGAGGGTGTCACATAAAGTCATTAGAAACCTCTGTAAAATGTCATCTTGGGGCAGGATTGCAGGGCTAAATTACAGTATATGTGTTGCTTTATTTCCTGATATTTATAAACTGTTATAATAATACAGAATATCAATGCACTGTTGAGTTCTATATTTTAAGTAAGACATGCAGACACACTAAAATAAATAACACAAGGACACTAGATGTTACTATTACTTCTTATTCAGTTTTGTGGCTACAGAGTTTGCCTACATTTTACCCGATCCTGGCTGTGACAAAACCATCTACAGGTGTAATAGAGGGCATTAAACATGAGCAGAAATTCATTAAAACTTGGTAGGCGCTTACTATTTTACACATGTAGGAAACATACATATATCTATATATCTATATATCTATATATATAGCAATAACGTTATACATATGATTTGAGAATAATCTGTAAGAACCTCTACATAGAATTACACCACCTGTCTCAAAAAATGAACACTAAATATATTTCTGTTCAGTACACAAACTGTAACAACACTAAAGTTCAATCATGTCTTAATCATTTCTTGGTCAGTCCACTTTTGTAGCTACAGCCTTTACATACATCATAACTGCTTGTAAAATCTTAACACAAAATTAATCATCTACAGGTGGAACTGAGGACCCCAGTTTGTAACCCTCATGTACTCTATCCAATAAATAACACACAACACATGCTGCATTTCTCATGATTTTTTAGTTCAGCATTACTACTCAAAGTATTTAAACAAAACACTAAAATCTCCAAAAATGCTCATGAAACTGCACAAAACATACTACAAGCAAAGTACAAGGTATATAAAATTATATACAATGATATATGAAATCACTGTTTACCCAAAATGATATCTGTACTCAACGTGGGTACAGATCTGTCTGTATTACCGAGCGGGAACTGTGCTCACACACAAACACTCTACCATACTCGGCAAAACTTCACTTTAACTTAATCAAAATACTGCAAAGATGTACAATCAAAATACTGCAAAGATGTACAATCTTGTTTCAGAGGTCTACAGACAAAACCTTGGACTTCATGGCTTGGTTTCAATTCAATTCAATTCAGCGTTACTTACTTTTTTGCCAATTTACAACAAAGTCATCTCAAGGCACTTTACAGAATAAAGTCAAGACTATAAAGATGTACAGAGAGAACCCAACATTTCCCTTTGACCAAGCCCTAGGCAACAGTGGAGAGGAAAAACTCCGTTTAACAGAAGAAACCTCCAGCAGAACCAGGCTCATGGTGGGTGGCCATATGCCTTGACCGGTTGCGGTGAGTGGAAAGTGAAGAGAGAAAAGAAAAAGAGCAACAAAAGCAACAACAAATCATCTGGCAGGGCGGTAGGACCAGTAACTGCACACTGGAAAACACACAGCTCCAAAGCCGGGGACACCTGCAGAAAGGGACAGAGAGAGGGGGACAGAGAAGGTCAAAGACAACTACAGGAGAAAATACATACAGTTAATGTCATACAATGTTGACAATTGTGGGGTGAGAGGAGAGGAGACAGTAACAGGAGGAGAGGGGTCCACCAGCAGTATAAGCCTATAGCAGCATAACTATAACCTTTATCAAGAGTTTGGTTTGTGCTCTGAAATGCACTGTTAACTGTGTGACCTTATATAGACAGGTGTATGCTTATCCAAATCATGTCCAATCAACTGAATTTCCCATAGGTGGACTTCAATCGAGTTTCAGAAACATCTCAAGAATGATCAGTGGAAGACTGTGAATACTTATGTACATGTGATCCTTTCGTTTTTTTAGTTTTAATAAATTTGCTAGGATTTTAAACAAACTTCTTTCATATTGTCGTTATGGGTTACTGTTTGTAGAATTATGAGGAACATAAAGTTAATCCATTTTGGAATAAGGGTGTAACATAACAAAATGTGTAAAAGATTGAAGGCTCGGAATATTTTCCTTGATTAACTGTGGTAATTTCTTTAATTGTAATAGAATACAAGATAAAGTTGTAAACCAGATTAAAGTTAATTTTTTTTTTGTTTAAGAAAACAATACATTGCTGTAATTTTAAATACAATAAAACCCTGTAAAATATATCCAGTTGTATACTGTAATTCTTTTTACAGTAATTAACTGCAAGACTTTATTGGCAAGTTTTTTGACAGGTAATTACTGTAAATTCTACAGGCAACTTGTTACAGTGTGATTTTTCCAGAAGGAAGATGCTGAGATCTGGATCTTTGCAGGAACATCACAAAACCAGCAGAAGACAACATAAAGATGAGAAAATAGACAAGCCACAACTGCTTTTCTGTAAAGTCACAAATTTCAGCCCTGATTTTCAATCTGCATGGTTATGTCAGGCCAAAAGAAGTGGAACAATTAGTTGCAATGCATGTCAATCAACACATAAACATCTCCAACAGCCACATGAAGGTTACATTTTGCTTATGTACAGTTACTTACTGTAAGCTGTAAGAATTATGCTGCTATATTCGACATGATTACTCTCTAAAGTTATATGGGGGGCAAAAGGTAAAATGGGAGGGTTGTGGGAGGATGGGCATCAGGCATGAATACACAAATACAGGCCAAATCAACGATTGTGGAACACCTTCCGTTGTGGTGACCCCTGAAGGGACAACCTGAAAGCTGTTGATCTTTGACTCTCTAAGTTATATGATAAGGTTTAATCACTCTCTTATTCCATCCATCCATTATGTGTGTCCTCAGTGTCTCTTTGACTTGGGCATCTCTGGAACAGCTCTGGCCTGATTCAGGTCTTACTTATCTGGACAAACCTTACATGTATCTTGCAGGGGCAACTCTCACAGCCTCTCCATTGGTGCCACAGGGCTTAGGTCTTCGTTCTATTCTTTTTTCCATCTACATCCATGGGTTCTATCAACCAGTGACATGGTTTTTACTTTCATTTTCAATGACACAGAGCTCTTCCTGTCCTTTCCACTGGCTGACTCCACTGTCTCATCACACATTTCTGGCTGTCTCTCTGACATCTTTGATGGATGGGAGAGAGAAATCTTCAGCTCAACCTTTCAAAGACTAAAGTTCTAGTCTTTCCAGCCAGACCTTCAACACAATACAACACAGCATCAGCAACAATTAGGGAGCTTTACTGATTGTCCACATTTTACTAGAAATCTGGGGGTCATTATTAGTGACCAACTGAGTTTTACTAACCGTTTCTCCTCAAAACTAAAATAATTTCTTCTTACGACACGTATCTCACTTGTATGTCACTTTAAATAACAGTGTCTGACAAATGACTATTTCAAATGTACAACCATTGGCAAAATAAAATGGCAAAATAAAGTTAAGCTGAGAGCTGAGAGTGGTGCTGAAGAGTGGGTCAGCAGAAGACAGGGAAGAACTCAGAAAGAAACACCGTCCTAGGAAAAAAGGAGTTTGATTCTAAATGACTCTAAAGCTTCATATCAACATCCATTTCTGCATTGTGTGTGTGACATGGTCACACACTATCGTGGATATTACAGTAATTGCTATACAAGTCCTTGTCAGTACACAGTATAATACTTAAGTGTATTTTAATTCACAGCCTTTCATGAATGCTAATGCTGACACAACAATGTAAACCTCCAGAAATCACTTCCCTACAAAGACGAGCTTGCCACAGTGGATGGCTGTAGCCCTTTAATGCTTGAACAACTAAATCTGAAATATTTAATCTTTCAGATCCTTGAGAGAAATTTCCTACAAATGCAAAATGCCTGTTCTTGGTGACCAAATGCATTCTTTGAACTCCTCAGCAGACCTGTCTATACTGTCTTTAGACCAGAGCTTCGTCAGGAAGCTGTCACAGCAGGGAACACATAGGAGATGAGTAGTCTCAGAGACTTTCTAATTACTGTGTATTCACCTGTATGTATCTTCTGTAAGGTTGATTTGCACTGAGTCATTCCTTTGTCCTTTTGTGTGAATTCAGCTGCTGTGCTGTGTGGTTAAAAGGCACCCATAACTTGTAAAACCTGGTCAATCTGATTGGCCCACTCTTGAAATGCAATTCTGTTCTGCTGTGTCAGCGGTGAGCCACAGGTGGTGTTCACGGATTGGGCCATTTGAATTGATTGTCACAACCTGATTGGACAGGATGGAGCATCTTTCTTCATATGTGTCAGCAGCTCTCTCGCGCTCCATTTCAGTCCCTCCCAACCAACCCAGCATCCTGTTTGGACTCAGCTAGAAAGCTCAGCGAATATTGTATAGACATATCTGTAAATAAGTATAAATTATATGGCATGTCGAAGTGTCCTTGGGCAAGACACTGAACCCCCAAGTTGCTCCTGGTGGGTCAGGTTAGCCCCTTGCATACCAGCCACTACCATTGGTGAATGGGAATCAACATTGTAAAGCGCTTTGTATAAAAGCGCTATATAAGTAACCATTTACCATTAAATAAGTACATATATAACTCACTGTAAATATTGAGCACCAGGTAGCCACAGTAGGAGTGAGAAGCCCTTTTATTTTACAAATTTTTCTCCTGTTTTGGGTTAGGAGTTCAGGTTGTACATCCTGTCATTTATTTTTGTATTTGTTTGGTTTGAGGTAAGGTAGGGTTTGTGCTACAGTTTTTGGATTGTTGACAATTCTGCAGCCTCACTACGTACTCGATAGTGTTGCCCCTCTGAAAAAGAAGGCAGTAAAGCAGAAGAGGTGATCTCCATGGTATAGTTCACAAACATGCAACTTAAAACAGGCAACACGAAAGTTAGAAAGGAAGTGGCGTTCCAGAAATTTAGAGGAATCTCATTTAGCCTGGAAAAATATTTTAAAAATGTACAACAGAGCTCTCTGTGATGCCAGGACAGCATATTATTCATCATTTATAGAAGAAAACAAGAACAACCCCTTGGTTTCTGTTCAGCACTGTAGCCAGGCTGACTAATTCTGTTGAGCCTAGTTTTCCCTTAACTCTAAGCAACAATGACTTCATGACTTTCTTTATGAATAAAATTGTAGCTATTACAGAAAGAATTCACAAGATCTTCCCCCCAAATATTACAGATAGATCTTCACGTACAGCAGTAGTAGAATCATCACTAAAATCCCTCTTAGACTGCTTGTTACCCATAGATCTCTCTGAGCTAACTTGAATTATTACCTCATCTAAACCAACAACCTGTCTGCTAAACCCTATTCCAACTAGACTGCTCAAGGAAGCTTTACCCTTAATAGATATGCTTGTATTAGATATCATTAATCTATCTTTAGAAGCAGGCTATGTACCACAGGCCTATAAGGTAGCTGTAATTAAACCACTACTTAGAAAACCCTGTCTTCCTAGGTGTTTTACAGACCAATATCTAATCTCAGATAATGGGCTAGTATCTATACTTGTTCTGTTAGATCTTAGTGCTGCATTCGATACCATTGATACCAACATTTTATTACAGAGACTGGAAAATGAAATTGGGATTAAAGGAACGGCACTAGGTTGGTTTAAATCGTATTTATCTGATAGACTTCAAATTATTCATGTTAATGATGAATCACCATGCACAAAAAGGTTAGCTATGGAGTTCCACAAGGCTCTGTGTTAGGACCAATACTTTTTACTTTATATATGTCTCCTTTAGGCAACATTATTAGAAAACACTCCACAAATTTCCACTGCTATGCTGATGATACCAAGCTATATTTATCTATGGAACCAGATGAAAATAATCAGTTAGGCATGCCTATAAGTCATAAAGGCCTGGATTTCCAACAATTGTTTACTTCTAAACTCAGACAAAACTGAAGTCATAGTATTTGGGCCCAGAAATCTCCAAAATATGATGTCCAACTATATCGTTACTCTAGATGGCTGAAGTCTGGCCTCCAGTACTACTGCAAGGAACCTTTAAGTTATTTTTGACCAGGATTTGTCCTTTACCTTACATATAAAACAAATCTCTAGAACAGCCTTCTTCTACCTACGGAACATTGCCAAAATTAGGAGCATCCTGTCTCAAAGTGATGCTGAAAAACTGGTCCATGCATTTGTTACCTCAACGTTGGACTACTGTAATTCCCTACTTTCAGGATGACCCAGTAACTCCCTAAAGAGCCTCCAATTAATCCAAAATGCTGCAACAAGCGTGTTGACTGGAACTAGCAAGAGAGGTCATATTTCACCTTCACTATCTTCTCTCCATTGGCTTCCCATTAAATCTAGAATAGAATTTAAAACCCTGCTGATATAAAGCTCTGAATGGTCAGGCTCCATCATATATAGAAGGCCTCATAGTTCCATATCATCCTAGTAGACCACTTCGATCTCAGAATGCAGGTCTTCTGGTGGTTCCCAGAATTTCCAAAGGTAGAATGGGAGGCAGAGCCTTTAGCTATCAAGCTCCTCTCCTATGGAACCAGCTCGCAGTTCAGATTTGGGAAGCAGACACCCTCTCTAATTTTAACTCTAGACTTAAAACATTCCTCTTTGATAAAGCATATAGTTAGTTATAGTTATGCTGCTATAGGATTAGACTGCTAGGGGACCCACCTCCGATGCACTGAGCTCCTTTCCTCCTCTTGACCCTCTCTCCTCTCTTCTCACCCCACAGTTGTCACCCCTGTATGACATTAACTCTATGTGTTTTCCCTCATAGTTGTCTTTGTCCTTCTCCGTCCCCCTCTTCTCTGTCCCTTTCTGCAGGTGTCCCCGGCTTTGAAGGTGTATGTCTTCCAGCGTGAAGTTACTGGTCCTATCAACCTGCCCGAAGTTTGTTGTTACTTTTTGTTGCTCTTTTCTTTTTTCTCTTCACTTTCCACTCACCCTGGAGGTTTCTTGCGTTAAAGAGAGTATTTCCTCTTCACTGTTGCCTATGGCTTGCTCCAGGGGGAATTGTTAGGTTCTCTCTATACATCTTTATAGTCTTGACTTTATTTTGTAAAGTGCCTTGAGATGACTTTGTTGTGAATTGGCGCTATATGAATAAAGTTGAATTGAATTGAAAAAGCGGATCTGTGTGTCTGAGTTATAGGTGCCCTGTCTGATTGGCTGGACTGGGGGGGCAGTACCGGAAATTGATTGGTCCATCTTATACTTCTTGAAGTTTAAAAAGTATGGTTCCCGCCCTCCAGATTTGCTTCTCTGGTAGCAGTACCTCTTCTCTGTCCTTGGCCTCCAAACCATTTTTGAGTGTTATTTGGATTTTCGGATTGTTAGGCCTCTTGCCACAGTTTTTTTGTAGTTATAGTATATTCAGTAAATAGTGTTACTCCTTACTATTGCTACCTTGTACATAACTGTAAATAGTATTGAAGCTGTAGGGGTGACCTGCCATCTTCTTTTGATCATTTTCTCTTGTTTTCACATTAGGGAGTTAGGGTTAGTGTCTGTCTTTTTGTGTGTTTGTTTCTTCCTAGAGGCTAGCTAGCACTTTCTTTGAGAAATAGTCTTGCATTCGGGACTCTTGTTTCTCTTGGACTTTTGTATTTTGGACCCAGTGCAGCTTTCCCCTTTGGTCTGAGGTTTGGTGATATTCCTGTATGCCGTTATGTTTTTCCGTGTCTCGTTAATTTAGTTTATCTGTTTGTTAATTTCCTTAGACTTCCCCGTGTGTTTACCTGTGTAGTGACTTTTATGTTTGTCTGTGCCTAATTTATCTGGTTTACCTCTGGTTATCAGTTTTCCTTAGTCCCCCTCTGTGTATTACCTGTTACTAGTCAGTTCATGTTTATCCCTGTCTTGTTTATTTAGTAGCCTATGTTTTTCCCCGTGCCCTGTTTTCATTTTGGAGTTTTATTTCAGTTTGTTACACTCCTAGTTTTTCCCCTGTGTGGTCATTTAGACTATTAGATTTTCCAGCCTTGTTGTTGCTGAGTCTAGAGTTTATTTTTGGTTAACTATGTTCTTCTCTTGTTGTTGACGTTAGTTTCTGTTGTCTTCCTATTTTCTATAATGTTAACGCCCCTCGTGTTCCGGTCCTGTGGATAGTTTTGTCTGTCTTATCTGTTCTGAACCTGTTTTCTGTACCCTCCTGTTAGGAGCGAGTTCCGTTTACCCTTTTCAGTCTGTCAATAAAAGCCCTTTAGTTCATCCCTCGCATTGTCTCCTCTCTTGGGTCCATCCCTAACCAAAACCATGACAGTATGACATTATCTTAGTTGTAAAAAATACATTTCGCACTTAATTGCAAAACATTTAGATTCTGGACTTTGGTTTGGGGACCAGGGAGAGAACAGCCTTATTTATCTTTGTATGGTATGCCCCTAGACAGGGGCATAATAGACCCTGACTCGTAGTAGATAAAAAAAAACACTGATTGCTTGCCTGCACGGGTGCTTTTATAGATTACCTATGAGGCGTGGCCGGGCAAGCCGGTGTGTCCTTAAGAAGTATTCACGTCATTTCATGTAAATATGGAATATGTTATAGAGTGGAGAGCTAGTCTCGAGCAATAGAGAACCCTCAGTCCAGTGCCCAAGTTACAGGGCTGACGAGGATCTGAACAGGAATGAGGCTAAGTGAAGGATCTAAAAAGTGTGTGTGTAAAGGGATCGTGACAGGCAGTATGGCAGCAAAACATGATGATACATCCATATATGCTATATTTCACAGGTAACAATTAGCTAAGTTCAGTGATTTACAGAAACTATTTTGGAGCTGCTAAGCCAACTTAAACCTAACAGAATGACACATGTTTTGTTTTATTTATATATTATTATTTATGGACCTATAAGTAATACATTAGATCAGTACCTTTTTTAACTCTCTGTATCTTGTATATGCTTACAATGTACTTGAGGTTCAGCTTTCAGTATGGTTTCTAATTAAAAACAATAATAATGTCCACAGATAGAACTGCAGTTATATTTTTACTCTTTATTCATCAGAAAAATAATCACTTTAAGAGACTGTTGCAGATTTACAGGAAACTTACTTTAAGATCTTTAGTTTTAGCAATCAAGAAGCTTTAGGATGACCTTATAAACATGACCCTTTCCTCACAGATGACGAACAGCAGGTGACCAATGAAGGTGGTGTGGTGGCTCGGATTGTCAAACAGCGTGGTGCCTTTCGACAGGTACACAGTCTCTCCGACCTCCAGAAACAGGTTGACACCATTAGAAGAACTCCCAAAACCAGACGAGTTCTGTTCCCAGGCCGTAAAAACACAATCAAAGTTCATCAAAGCAACACCTGTAGCGTGTGAAGCATTTGCATACTGAGCGATGGGCCAGTCAAAGTGGTAAACTCCTCTAAGCGGTGTAGTGAAAACACCTGTGGGACATTTGTTCATGTCAATTTAAATATAAAATCAGCATAAATATTGTTCAAATGTCTCCAGGTCAGTACCTGTGTTTGGGTTGTAGGCTTTTCCAATGTTGGTGACGATGTGTTTGTAGATCAGAGGTGTGTTTTCTCAAAAGGGTCCCATGGTGTTTTCACCTTCAGCCAACAGAGATGCTGAGCTGCTGGGCTGAGAGACAGACATCAGTTCATGGAAACTGTCACACAAATATGACCATTATTGTGTAAGTGTGGGATTTTGAACTAGCTACATTTGACCAAAGTTAATCATGTGTTACATTTAGCCATATGTTCATCTGACACCCCACCAGAGTCTGGGAGTGTTTGATTTGAAGGCCATAGGGGGACTCTGAATCTGGTTTTGTTTAGTTTTTTTTATGTTGAGATGATGAAATGAAATAAACTGGGGCCAGTTGTGAATGTCAACGATGTACACAGTGAAAACAATGCGGTACATATGATCCTCCTGGACATGTACTCAGCTGTACTATCAACAGTACAGGGAGAGTTCTGAAGTACTTTGCTAAGTAACTCATTTATAGTGAGGAACAGGTATTATAGGATAGTACCCCCTAGACCCTGAACAGGTTAAGAGGTTACAGATTATGGATGGAAGGAAAAATTATTATTACTAATTTTATTTCATGCATGAAAGATCAGGTAATTATTTTATTATGTCTGTATTTCAGTTGTTAATGGACTGTTCTGATCCTGTACTGACCACAGTGTTTTTTTCTATAATGACCTGACTTCATGCTGTACCTTGTCTTTATCTGCAGCAGTCGGCTCTCTCTGCACAGAGTGGACATACTGCTGACATGGA
The DNA here is from genome assembly GCF_033026475.1 of Channa argus. Lineage (NCBI taxonomy): Eukaryota > Metazoa > Chordata > Actinopteri > Anabantiformes > Channidae > Channa > Channa argus. The sequence continues at coordinate 13,662,114 of NC_090218.1, forward strand.
GGAGGGTACAGATTTGAGCAAACATGAAAAAAATGAAGTCTTATCATCTCTGTCCTTTGAAACAGTGTTGGAACAACAACACAAGCTCAGGCTCACCAACCTTTCCACTGTCCATTTAAGACTAGCATTATGTTCCTAATTTCATTTCAGTTTTTGATGAGATGCTGAAGCCAGGACCGAGTCAGCCTGACTGCAGCTCCTCCAGTGCAGAGACTTTAATATGTCCATTATACTGAGGTTTTTATTGTAATTACAGCAGTAAGTTCTTTCTCTGTTCTCTCTTAGTCTGCAAAACGTAGTTACTGGATTCATATTAAATAATATGGGAAACACACACAAGTTGATCCTTGTGCATTAGTTTTTGTCATGGGTTAGTGTGAGTCCTCCTGCCTGTATCAGAAGTCTGAACACTGATTTTTATCCTGGTAGTGACACCAAGGTTTACAACCCTGTGACGTGAGTGCATCAGGTCAGCTGTGGTTAACGTTAGCGACCATCAGTCACTCACCCAGACTGCTGCAGTCACTTCGCTCCCAACAATGACATTATTTCTCTTCATCCTGGTCTGTTCCTCGTGTCTTTCACACAGAGAAGGCTCGTAATAATAAGTCCATCACATGTATGTGTACATACATTTTCAGTGTGAGCCATATTTTCTTCTGTTACAACAGGTGGACCACTCTTTTTGTTACGTTACAGGCAAACCATCTTTCTTTAGGAATTTATACGAAATTAAATAAATTAAAAAAATAAATAAAATAAAATTCTAAATCACTGTATTTTATATGTAGTAAGGTTTTCCTCCATCTTTTTTACTACACAGTGACTCAAAGGGGTTGTTAACCTTTAAGTCCACTTGCTAAGTTTATCTCTAGGTCTCATGTCCTATCAGGACAGCAGTTGACCTCTGTTTGAATTGGCTGCTGTCTTAGTCTTTCAAGAGGAAAATTTGGTAACCTTTAATTAATGCTTTATACAGACTTTAATGGTAGATCTGCAGCTTATCTGACTACATTTCCAAAGATGAAAATCATATGGAGAGGAAAGAGTCTTTACAAATCTGCTGTTATGATAATGTAGAAATTCACATACACAGTGTAACATCAGACTGGGAATTTAAAAAAAAGAAATGGGTAAACAACACTGAACATTTGTCATTCTCATCTTATAGCTCATAATTCACAAGTTTTACATGAGTTTATAATATTGATCAATATTGATTTTGCTTGGATGCTGACGTGAAACTGACAATGAGTCTTAGAATTGCTACAGAAATAAAACTGATTGACAATAAGCTGATATTTTATAGTAAATGTTTAGTAAAGTCCTTGGGCTGTTACTCAGGAAAGAGCATATTAACCTATCAGAGGTCAATGCAGTTTGAAAAAAATGCTGACACTTCTGCTGGTGCATGCACACCTGACCTGGTTGGGGCTGCTGCGACCAGATTGGTCGATTGGCAAAGACGTCCCTGTCCATATACCAGGTGCCATCATGTGACTAAATTTCAGTGCAGTGTTTCTGCCTAGTAGCACCGCCTGAAAAGAGAACATTACAACCTGGCTTAAAGTCCTGAAACAGACTTGATGGGTCCACACCTGAGGAGCAAAAATTATTTTTCTTTAAACAAACAAAAAACAAGCATAAAGCCTCAATTTGAGAGGGACCCGAGGACAGCAGAGCCTGACCCAACAGACCCAGAGATGATTAGATCTGATCCAAAAGTCTGTGAGCTCTCATCATGTGTGCTCAGGTCCATTTGGATTCACTCAGGTACTGGACATTTTAGCACACAGAACAGCTGTGTGAAACAATAGGAGCTACTGATACTTTGCAACTGTCAGGAACTGTAAAATACTTCAGCACTGACCTTTTCCAAGAGAAGCTGCTGTGAGTGTACTTGGGCCTACAAATCTCTCTATATATCTTTATAGTCTTAAAAAGGACCAGCTTTTAAAAATGCTTTTACAAGAGCGGAGGAATCAGTCCTGGACAGATCCAGTCTATCACAGGGCCGACAAGAATCTACAACTGACAATTCTAATTTATAGACAGATTCACACCAGTTATTCAGTCCTTCATTGACCACTTTTGACAGTAATTCCAATTTAAAATTTTCTTGGTTAATTCTCTACTGGATTATTTCTTACAGATCCTCTTCAGCTCCAGCATTCATTGTTCTCTAAGTTCCAATCAGTCCCCGTCCCTGCTGTCATCCCTCCCATAGGGAGGCAGATGATGAGCAGTACCTGGTGTACATCAAATATAGTTTTAAGCATCAATTTTTAAGAATAGTTTTAAGAATAAATTATTCTGCCTTTTTGGAAAGAAAAGCTGTTTGTCATTTCAGAATCTTAAAACTATACAGTGAACCTTTATGCCAGAACTTGATTATTGAGATGTTCTGGAGTGTCAAGCTGCTTCAACAGTACTTCAGGAGCTGAACCCCGTTTATTACAGTGCTTCACTCATCATAATTTTCTATATGACACAGTGGACCTCTCTGAAGACAAGGCTCTACCTTCTTAACCACAGGGTGAAATAATGGCATACGTTTATCAAATGCACACGTAAATGTCATCAGAGCACACTAACAAATGAAGGAGGCTGGGGTAAAAGCCTGGGTAAGGAAAATCATAAGAAAAGGGTGGTAATGTAAGTGAGTCTTAGTTACTGTAAACTGGATATTCAGCCAGTATTCATATCATATCACCAGTATCATATTAAGATATGTTTTATTTATTTTTTTGATCCTTTAAGTTACTTTGTTACAAAAGTTGTTACAGTATCGTCTTTGTTATTTAAAGGTGTAAAAATCAAATAAAAGCTTAAAATCTGAACTTTTATCTCCTGTCCATCAGGGGACGGTATACAGTATCAACACTTCTTATCTTACTGCTTTCAGTGTGTTCAACTGTAAAAGAAATGTACTCAGACAAAACTGGAGTCATATGTTTATTTAAAGTACTCACTGTATGCAGATACCTGCGTACTGGGACTGTTCCCATGTATACTTTGAGAAAAATCTGTTGTCCTCTCACATGGGGAACAACAAGTGACCACTGAAGGTGGTGTGGTGACTTGTGTTGTCAAACAGAGTGGTTCCATTCCACAGACGCAGGAATGTAGTGTCTCCAACCTCCAGAACCAGGTTGACCCCATTAGATGAACTCCCAAAACCAGAAGAGTTGTGCTCCCAGGCCATAAAAACACGTTCAGAGTTCCTCATCAACTCAACACCTGTGGAATGTTTGGGATCTCCGTACTGAGCGATGTGCCACTCAAAGTGGTAGAGTCCTCGCACTGGAGCAGTGAAAACACCTGTGGAAAAGAGTGGGAAAGCAGCTGTTGAAACATCTGTTGCTAGAATGATGTCTACACAGCAAACACACGACTGTTCAGAAGTTTTGGGTCACTTAGCAGGTTTCTGACATTAAGAAAATATTACTGATCAGATAAACAGTGCAGACAAGAGTCATGTTGTGAATGATCATCACTACACAAAACAGCTGTTTGTATACATATTATCTACATACAAAGGCCTAAAATCAGCAAACCTTAGTCCTGTGATCCAGAGGTTTGATATGTTTGCTGATTATGATGTTTGAATCAATTTCAAAGGCTGATTGATCATTGGAAATCTCTTCTGTAAGAAACAATAACCCTGCTCTTCTCTGTACAAAATTAGTTATTTATGAAGATAATGGTGCATGTTGTTTAATTTCCACTGGAAAATTTGATTTATTTTGATGTATTGGATCAAAAAAGAACCGGACTTCCTAGCACAGACCCACAGATCTAAACTCTGTAAGAAGTGTTCAGGGAAGAAGCAGTCAGCTTGTGATCTGTCTGTGATGGAGAGGGACCAGTGCAGTGGCTGGATCCCTGCAAAACAACAAACGGATGACTAGCAGACCCCACTGCCCCCACATAGCTGTAAATACTGCAAATCGAAGATTCCTTGATGAAAGTAAAGTCTGAAACAATCATCATTTGTAACGTCGTCAGTGACAATTTAAAACTAATGACCTTGGTGACCCTCCACCTTTGAGCAGCAGTGTGCACGTTATGTGCATGTAGGTAAACATCTCCGGCTCAGTACCTGTGTTTGGGTTGTAGGAATTTCCAATGTTTGTGACGACACGTTTGTAGACCAAAGGTGTGTGTATGGGAAAGGGCCCAATGGTGTCTTCACCGTCTGGCAGCAGAGAGGCTGAGAAGGCCACCTGTGTCCCTGAGAGACACAGAATCCTCTGAGTTTAATAAACTGAAAGGTTGGTAATCTGTCCATTGTGGATGTTTAAGACAAAATTCTGCTGCAGAAAACTAAACTAAATTAGGACAAACAATGACATTTCTGTCAGTGTGTTTAAATAAAGATCAGCATTAATGCTGGTCTCTCTAGAACCAATCAGATGTTCAGAGCTTGCTTTTCACGCTCAGTCTTCTGTTGCTCCAGTTTTTTCAGTTTTGCTGCTTGTGCTGAAAAAAAAAGGAGCAAAAACCAGTTTAAATTTTTCCAGCATATTGTAAAAAAGAAGAAACCCAGGATATTCTGACATGAAAACCTTTGGCAGACATCATGCGGCACCTTGATTCTCTCTCTTTAAGAACATGATGTCGACTTTCTGCTGAGCCAGGGTGGAAGCCATCTCCCTCAGCAGAGCATAGATTTCTCCATTGTCCTCCATTGTGGTCTGATGGGAGAGACAGGTCAGGGGAAAAACAGCTAATCTGTGTCCTCTGGAAACCAGTGGTCCGTACAGATGTGAATAGAAATCAATCTACAGTTACATCTGGTCAGGATTAAACTGTATGATCCAGATGTCAGAGCTCCTGGATCTGCTGGTGATTCTGGATCACATCCCTGTCTGAAGCCGATCGTTTCACACTTTAAGTAAATTAAGTTTTTTCATGTTGGAAGATGAAAAAAAGTCATATAATATTTAATACACATTTAATAAACATTAAACAACATTTAATAAATAGAGACACATATAGGAATAATTATCAGTGGTGCTGGTAAGTTTGGGAATTTTCTTTATTTGAGATAATAATCAGATTTTCCAAAAACTACAAAAAAAGATCCAGATTTGTCGCTCATAAACAAAGTTTCTGCCAAAATCTGAAATTTTAACTCATGCACAGATTCAAGAAAAAAACTATTTTAAAAACCTGATTTCTAGTTACCATCAAAAGTAATTTCTGGTATTTTAAATAACTAAATACACAATAAGTACCCTGGATATGTACTTGAGTACAGCACCTTTACTTATTTGTACCTATGTCACTTTCGCTGATCTCACATCTAAAATGTGGCCAGACGTATTCAGAATCACTAAAATCAATCTCTGAAGATACACATACACAAACATCCGATCACACCCGTGTCAAGACCTCCGTTCAACACGTGACTTTAACTGTGTTTAATGAAGAACCAGACAAACATGCTGACCCAGACCGACCGATGAGAAACGGAGCCGAACCAAAAGTGAAAGTACGGAGAGAAAAACAGTGTGGACGTAAGAAACGTCAGTTTATCTTCAGATGTTCCGATTAAAGAACTGCTAGAAAATCTTAATTTATTTAAACTTACCGAAGTGTTGTTTTCGCCTCAAACTGAACCAAAGAACATTTCTGCTAATGCGTTTTTGTCAAAAATGGAAACAGGAAGTCGTCTTCCGGAAACACAAAACCTTTCGAAATAAAGCTCACAGGAAACTTCCTCTAAGCAATCAACTCCCACATCAAGTCGTCACTGCAGTAAAAACTGGGTTTTATGGAGCAACACGCAGTTTGTTGTTCAGGCTGGAGAACTTGGTTACAGAGTTTGAGGGAGAAAAGGAATCACAACATGTCGGACATTTTTCAAATGTCGAAATATTCAATTTAATTCAGGAAATCAAAAACACTTATATGAATTCAGTTTAGTCAAACAAATTCATGTTTAACAACAGCAATTCAGATTGTTCCTGAATTATTTATTAAAAACTAATTTATGTGAGAGAATCATCAGAAACTAATCATGTTCTGTTTAACTAACCCATGATAAGATAAAAGGACAATAAGTAGAAAGATTACAAATTGATGATAAATGAGTTATTTAGAAATTAAGACAAAAGGTGTTTTATAATCATCAAATGAAGCACTTTGTACAGGACATGTTTATTTTAGAGACAACTGGATATTGTGTGGTGGAAAGTTCTGGTTCAGGGTGATGACTGCTGAAACCATGTTATTGTTCACTCCTCTCTTCTCACCCTGCAATTGTCATCATCATATTTCTGAGATTTTTGGGCCCAAATACTAACACTTCAGTTTTGTTTTAGTTTAGAAGTAAAAAATTGTTGGACATCCAGGCCTTTATGTCTTGTAGGCATGTTTGAAGCTTAATTAACTGATTATTTTCATAGCTGGGTATCATCAGCATAGCAATGGAAATTTATGGAGTGTTTTCTAATAATGTTAAAAAGTATTGGTCCTAACACAGAGCCTTGTAAATGTGTCACAGTAAGCAGAGCTGTAAAGCCAGCAAGTGAATAAGGAGGTTTTAAGATATTGTTGACAAAACACAAGCTTAAATGCTTCATTTATCAGCCTAATAAATGAACCATATTCTCTTAAACTGCGGCTGCAGCTATGTAATAGATTAATTAAAATCAATCAATAAGTGAAGTATGAACATTTTATAGCAGGGACTATACCTGAAAGATACTACTTGACCTTACATTTCCCCAATCCACCCCCATCTCAAGCTGCTGTTGTTTCAGAAAGGTATGATCATATCTAAGGGCTCTGGGTTTATCCCCACATGTCCGGGTGTGATATTACAATGGGAGTAGCTTCACCACTGCTCAATATCCAGGAGAAAGATTAAAAATTTTAACAAACCTAAAAACATCATGGAGATAAAGCTCAGTATTTAACAGCACAAAAGGCTAAGCTTGAACTAGAGCAGTGTGTCCATAGCTGTTGCTATAGGCAAGGCTACAGATTGGTCAGATGTTTATGGTAGCAAAAATAAACATTATTTTTATGTTGTATTACATAGCAAAATATTAAGCATATGAGGCATTAATTAAAAGCAAAGATAAGAGTAAGTTAATAATGTCTTGACCCTGCATATGCCTAAAATGCATGAATAGTTGTTTTCCATCTGGCTGTACTAGTGTACTGCTTGTTACATAGTGGTAAAGGTAGGGGGACCCTCAGCAGCTCAGTTGACTTGATGCTGATCTTCAGCAGCTGATAAAAGTGTGATGGAAAATCAGGTATGAATCCTTTTGGTGCTTGTGTTTTGTTTGGTTGTGGTGTTGGAATGTGCTCATCGTGCTATTGCAGGATGTTTAATGGGGATGTTGAGACATTTGGTTTGATATATATGTTTTTGTTCTGAGAAGAGTCGGTAGGGGTGCTCAAGTTCAGCTATATGGTAGACTGCTCACACGGAGACATCAAGTTAGACCAAATTCCTATGTGCTTAACGTATGTTGGAGAGGTTACTATAAAAGGAGAAAGCTGGAGGCAGCAACCTCAGGCAGGTAAAGAGTATTCTGCCCAGCAACAGAAGGATATAAATTCACGTTTGACATGTTAAGTCCTTAGAACTGCACTGGATGGAGGCTTGAAACTCTGTTGGTGCACATCTCTCTTGCAAGAAAATAAAACCATCCTGGATGTGGAAGCTTCTTTAGTGATTACACTCAAGGTTTCTTTGACCACTAATTGTTGCATTTTGCCACGACAAAATCTTATTTTTATTTTATTGAACAGTCCTGAAACCAGAAACCAGACCATCATGTCAAATGTGAGGTTAAAAAATTGTGTAAAGCTCCACAAAATATTTCTATTCATATATTGTATTTGGATTCACACAGCCAGCAGGGAGCATTGCCAATTTGTCATCATGGTCTTATCTCTATATTAATAAAAGACCAACTAACATTAATCTAATAATTAATTAATAATGATCTAATTTAATTTTAATGTATATACAATTATAAATAGAATCTTATGAACATTAATCCATGAAAAATCATGTCTCAGCTTTCAGAGAGTCACCACTATGTAAAGTGAATGTTTTTTTGACAGGTTTATTATGAGAAACACTCACATCCTCATTTTCAGTCTCCAGTACCTGATGTGGTGTTTTATAAGACAGAGACACAGGTAACATGCTGCAGGTGATCTGTATTTAGGGTTCAAAAGTCAGATTCTCAGTACAGCAGTTCTGTTTTACTGTCTTTTACTGTTTGCTTTATATTTGTTTTTGTGTCTTATATCTATTTTATTTATTTTTTAAAATCTTTTACATGTTTTATAAATAAAGTTGGATTGGATTGGAACCATGCCTAATGTGTTCTGTAAGACAATAATATTATTAAATGTCATTATTTAGAAGTACTGTGTCTAAGAATATTTCCTCTATATGCAGTATTATCTTAGTAATTCCATGGTGTATTCAATTCAATTCAACTTTATTTATATAGCGCTAATTCACAATAAAGTAATCTCAGGGCTCTTTACAGAATAAAGTCAAGATTATAAAGATGTATAGAGAGAACCCAACAATTCCCCCTGGAGCAAGCCATTGGCAACAGTGGAGAGGAAAAAATCCCTTTAACGGAAGAATCCTCCAGCAGAACCAGGCTCAGGGTGGACGGCCATGTATTACTTTTCATGCATCTGCAGCTTTAGTTACTGTGCAAAAACACAATGCAATGAATAAATAAATCTCCATTTTGAACCTTATCAGTACCCAAAGCACTTTACAGTTGCTTCTTATTCCCCCCTTACACACACCAATAACAGCAGGTCTGCCATGTCAGGTGCTGGTCTGACCCACCGAGAGCAACCTGGGGTTGAGTGTCCTGCCCATGGACTCTTTGACCTGTGGACAGGAGGAGCTTAGAGCTGAGCGATAAACCCCAAAGTAGTTAGTCAACTACCTTCTGGGTCATAGCTGTACCTAAATGGTAATCTTTAATTCTGGATGAAGCAGATGTCAGCACATAAAAATCTGCTCCAAACTGCTGGTTCTGTTCCACATCAAGCCTCTAGTTACACTGATCTTTGTCCTTAGATTTTATTCAGCACCACAAATGTTTCTTGGTCTGATTTTTCACTTTAAAATATTATATAAAGCATAAAGGATAATTTTAATTTTATTATATAATGTAGTTTATTTCTTTGGTGTGTTTCCGCCTATATATGCTTTTTAATGCTACTATCTTAGAGTCAGTTAGTGAATAGAAGAAATAAATGAATGTTGATAACAGTACAATGCAGAGGCAGCCTGCCACCATTAAAATTGTGAATGGGTGTTCAGAGGGGTCAAGTGCTGCCCTGCAGAGATGTGTTGATATTACAGACTGTGTTTCCTATATGGTGAGGACACTGGTGATCTCACAGACTGTATCACAGATTACATTAGTTTCTGTAGACACTTGTGTACCCCTAAAAACTACAGACTGCTGACCTAACAAAAAGCTCTCAACAAAAGTCAATTAATTTTCAATACTATAGGCCATCCAGCCCATAGTTTAATATTTACATTAACAAAAATACAACCTTCTTTGCATTCCCACTTGCAATAAGCTGCCAGTTTCCGTGCCAATTCACAAGCAGATACATAATCTGCTTCTATAGTGTATTTATCCAAAGTGCTTTACAATGTTAAATTGTAAAGCAAATTGTAAACTAAGTAAACTAAGTTTGAGGTCAGTGTCTTACTCAAGGACACTTCAACATGTAGCTGGAGGAGCCGGGGATAGAACCTTAACTGTAGGATTGGTGGACGATCGCTCTACCTTCCTGAGCGACAATCAATTTTGTGGTACTTTATCTGCCTATTTTTAGCATTAGATGATAAGGAGAACATGTGAACAAGAAGGAGATCTTATCCACTGTGTACTATGTACAGAACTTAAATAGGATTCTGGCGCTATAATAATTTTGTATTGTGAATATATATTCCCAAAATCCATGTTTTCCAACCAACATTATTTTGTTTAGCAACGAGATGAGAACATTTCCTTAGATACCAACATATTTGCTGTTGGTAACAGTAGTGGTTACAGAAGTCTTTTTACATTCGATAGGTTTACAGGGGACTCCTCATTAAATGACATGCCCCATTTGGCTTTGATGATGTGTAGGATTCTTGAAGGGTTATTTCATTTCATACCCCAAACCATAACCCTCTAACTCATTTTATTGCCTTTTTAAAAACTGCACTACCTCACCTTTATTGCCTTATTGCTCTTATTGTATTTGCTCTTATTTTTTATTTTAATTGTATTTTATTTTATTTCTATTTTTTGTCTATTCTCATTTTACTTACTGTATGACATTTAGAGTGGAGGGCAAAGTAAGAATTTCATTGTACTGGGAAACATGCGTTCTATCTGTGCATATGACAATAAACACTTTTAATCTTGAATCTTTGAATCTTTGAATCTTGAATCTAACCATAACCCTTTTGAAAGGAAACTCAAAAATGAGGCAGCACTTAGAGTTGAATTGGGATTGGACCCAAGTCTGTGGGCCTGGATAGAGTTGACCTCAGTATATTTGTAACATGTTCAGCTATGTGATGTGTTTCAACACATCTTCAGTCTGAGCTGCTCCACTGTGTTTGCTGGACGTACACTGCCAGGGAGAGGGAACACTTGTCTGAGGGAACCTCAGAAAGGTGATCTTTTAGACTATGTGATAATTGTTCTGCACATTTGTGTGCAGATTGTTTTTTTGTTTTTTGTTTTTATGAGGATCAATTTTTCTGCACCTTTGCAGCTGCACCAACTAGCTGGATTGTCCTCGCCATTCATTGGTGCAGTCTTCTCATCAAGATGCTGATTGCTGGAGGTATGAACCAAATTAAAGGAAATTTGGTCTAGGAGAATTGTTGCTATATTATTACTATATCCTTTTTTTCCCTAATATCTTGCTTGACATGCTTTTGCCAAATACTGGAAGGGATCCAACTTGGCGAGACAATTAAAGGAACAATTCAACAAAGGTCATAGTACATTAAGCAAAGAACAGTCAACACTCGCAAATTAATATTTTGGTTGACATGACAATTTTATTTTGGGTTTGTTAATTATTTTCTTGTCATTTAATTTAACTTTTTCATGCAGTTTTATGTTGGTTTTATATGTGATATTTTATAAATACATTTCTGCTGAACTTTTCTTATAGGTTGTGTATGTGTGCATTCCTTGTGGGATGGAGGTCTCTTTTTTTACTCTCTGTGTAGAGCTGCTATTTCCAATCTCCTTGCCAAACCTAGTGATTGATAAACCAGGAGAACCTGAGTTGAACTACAATGCACCTAAGATTTGGTAGAGAACACAGTAGCAGATACCTCAGATACTTACCGGGCTATAGATTCTGATAGCCCAGGAAGGTAGTAGGCCTACTGGGGGGCTACATAAGCATGCGGATGTTAGATCCTTACCAGGCCAGCAGGATGCAGCAAAGCAACACTCTGGACTGTGGCAGGAAACCCACACCGAAACAGGGCAATTAAAAGTGGCAGCATTGGCAGCAGTGTTCTGTTTTGTTGAAAGTAAAATGCGATCCTAGTCCTGTGGAGGGACACAGTAAACTGGTCTAAACCTGAATGTCACAACTAAATAATTAGTTTTTTAAGTTTACTTCACATGTAAACCAACCGATTAATATATCACAGGGCAGATGTTCTGAAACTTGTTTAAATAAAGACCTTATATTTCAGGGTGTGTGTGTATTTGAGAATAAGGACAATCATGTGCCTGCTACTCTGGGTGTTGCATCACAGTGGATCTGTGGTTGAAGGGTTTTAAAATGTTTCCTGCTGAGATCTTATAAATTGTAAGGGTTTGTTCTGTGGGATCACACACATCTTCAACAAGAAGTCAGATGAATTTAATTTAAAACACAACAAGAGGTATAGTATCACGTGAATAACAGGCCTGAATGACAGACATCATACATCTCTGCATGGTGATGTCATGACCCCTTCTGGTTCTGGGCTTTTATTTTGACATTGCCACCTATTGTTCTCCCCCTCTGCAGTATTTCCAGTTTTACCATCATTATCAGTTTGATTGCTTTCACCTGTGTCTCCCCCCTCTCTGTTTAAGCAGCCAAGAGTCTTTGTTTCCTTGCCAAATTGTCTTGTCACCTAATTTGACTCTCCAGGCTTCTTGTTCCTTTGATTTTTTTTCTGACATTTTGGATTGAACACTTTTTGGACCTTGGACCTCCCTTGTTTGCCCCTGCTCCTGCCTGCTTACGTATTTTTATCTACCCCGCCTCTGTGGTTATGCACCTCTGCTCTGTCTCTCGGATCTGCTTTTGTCCCTCCCCTTTGGATACCTTTTACTCTGTGTTTCTGTGTCTTTGGATTTTTGGATCTGAACTTGTTTTGGATTCTGGATTCTGTGGATTGGGTTTGCAATAATGAATGTTATTAATATTCCATGTTGACCTAGCTCTTCCTGCCTAGTTCCACCTGTCAGACCATGTGGCGGACGACAACTCCAGCCTCCTCTCCTCTTGGCTCCCCACTCATTATTCCTCCTCACCTGGATGCTAAGACCTCTGGAACAAAGTGAAACACATCCTGAGTAAGGCTCCATCAGTTATCCTCATTCATTATCTATTGAATGTAGATCAGTTATTAATTTGCCTCTCCTGTGTCCCAAATCCCAGTTGAGAATTTTCCACGACCTGATGATCACCTACACTCCTTGCATGAGTTTCTTAAGCTTAAGCACTGGTTGTTTAATTGCTCATTCTGTGTTGTGTGCATTTGCACAACCTCACAGGTGGACTTTTACCGTTGGGATCTAAATGCATAATAACTAGGCATAACTGGAATTGAGGGCGTCCATATTGTTACTAGCAACAATGTATTTTTGAAATTGGTTGTGGATATCTGACACAGAGCCCAGCACACATCAAGAATCTCATTGTGCATATCAGATATATTCGTTTTAAACTAGGAGAAGTGATTTACAGATCTCCTGTCATAGGCAGTGGATACTGGGGGTGATAATGCACACTATTTGTGATATGGAGGTTTTTATTTGAGAAAATGACATCTGAAGGTCAAGCGTTACTTTAATACGTCCAACAGGAGTTAGTTAGCATGCTAGTGGTAATTTTACTGTGGGTTTGGATGTAAATAGTTCAGCTTTCAGAAGTTTTAATATGGCTTATGTTTCATTAAGGAAAGTCTGATTTGACATTGTACCACTTTTAGAATGTACAGGATGTCAGTATTTATATAAACTGCAGCTCGTTGTCACTGCCTCCTGCTGGTCATGACCTGTTTGTCTGTGATGAGCTTCTGATCCGTGTATGAACATGTTTGACTCTGTGTCAACTGTCCAGGTGTGATGCCACTTGTTTGTCAACGAGGACATAGAGCAGCAGGGATGGACATATGAAGGGACCAACAGCTATGACTCGTGTGCCAATTGGACTGGTGTTTAAAGTTTGGGATGTTTAGTAACCACGTGTGGGACCCTGTGATAAAGAATGTGACTGTGGAAGTGGCTCTGAGTCTTTCACTTGGTACAAACCCACTGAATCAGTCTGTGGTCTGACGGGGGCGTAATAAGTTTCTAATCTCATTTCCTACTTCTGTGTTTCAGTTGGTGTCTGCATCACTGACATTTGTCTCTGTCTCATCGCTGTCATCTTTCACAATTTGTCTGTTTTCAGCTGAATCTGATTTGAAGCCTCACTGTTTGTCCTGGTCTTCATTGGCATCACTCAGAAAGGTAGGAACTAACAGTGTGGTCCATGTCTGATTTACAGCTGCCACAGAAGTTGGTGCTTTAGTTAATACTTTCAATAATGTTTGGTTTGTTTGTTTGTTTTTTTGTTTTCACTCATGCCAAAGTAAAAATGTCTACAAACTAATGTTAATGTGAAAAAAAAGTGAGTCTTTATACAATGTATGGTGCAGGTGAGTTGGACTCTAAAGTCCCACAGTTGGTTAAATGGACATCAGCTAAGTGACTGTATCTAAAGGACTGTAGTGTAAGTACACCTGGATCTAGAAGGTCCAGTTACTGCTGAATCAGTATCCTGGACACAATCAACACTATAGAGCGACAGGAACCGTGCAGACAGGGGAACATTTTCCTGTCTTTAAATGTCTGAGTCCAGATAAATCCATCACTAGAAAAACAGGAACATGGTACATGTGTAAATCTGACTGTAGCAGGTCTTCTTCAAAGAAATGAATCGCTGAGACTAGTGAGGGATGCCACCAGGACTCCTGTGACAAATTGAAGGAGGCACAAGCTTGTCTGGTTCTTAAAATGGAGCACAAAGTGTTGGAGGGAGACAAAGGTGAATGTCCCCATGTGGTATAGTCAGACCACAGACATGAATCCTAATGAAATTCTGTGGAAAGACCTGAAGAGGGCAGTCACCATCACTAAGCTTGAACAGGAAGAGTGGACAAACATGGCTCAGCAGGTGGTTCCACAAAGTGTTACCACAGAGGACAGATCCTCTTCTAGATGAGCTAATTCCACTCTTTATTCCAATAATTACAAACATTTTCATCTGACTGAGTTTTCTGAGATTTGATTGATTTTGATAAATTAATAAATATTTATTACATGGTAAAAATAATGTCCATGGGATGTGTGAGGGGAAACCTTCATTGATGTGATGAATGATGTATTTTTTAATAAAAGCAGGTGATTTGTTAGAATCCAGACAGAACATTCTGCTAAAACATTTCAAAATGAAGCAAACAGCGCTGATCATTACACACAAACACACATACACACATCACTGAATCTGTTTCCTCCTCAGTGATTGACAGGTGATGGGGCTGAGTCGGCAGACTCCACTTCAGATGGCAGCCATGTTGGTTCTGTTCCAGTTGGTTGTAATGAAGAGTGAGGGTGAGTCTGAGCTCCTTTTAGGAACCAGAGCAGTGAAGTGTGAACTGTGGTTTATGTGCTAAAGCTCAAATTATGTGATTCTAAAATAGGACAAGACAACGTGACACATTCAAGTTCCTTTGTGCAGCCGCACAAAGACAGAAATAAGTACATGTGAAAGTAACAACAAAAATGGAAGCAGAAACTGCACAAAGACAAGTAGTAATTACACAACAGCTGTGACCAGTGCAGTAAACTAACAGTGTGTCTGTGAGGCCATGCACTAATGGGTCTGTAATATTATTGTCTCAGTCAAATATCCATTTTCCTGTAACCCCACACACCAGGTCAATTACATTGATGTATGATAGTACTGTCTGTAATATGGATGTAACATGAGGTCAACTGTGCTAAAAAAATTAAACACAATTATTATAAAATCATCTGATCATAGCAGGTCTTAGTATCAGGCGAATAAAACCTCAGACTAACATCTAACTTTATCACGGTGCCATATTTAGTCAACAAAAATAAAGCGAAAAAGGAAACAATAGTAAGACCCAATATGATCTTATGATTTATCAGTGTTTTTACCCATAAACAACATAGAAAATTACAGATAATCTAGCAATACTACAGTACAGATGCAGAATTTAAAATATATATATATTGAAGTGTCTAAACATAGGATTATTCTAAATTATGGATCATAACATATTAAATATAGAGTGATACAGAATAATAAATGCTAGAGGAAGACTGTGGACATAAAAAAAAAACTGAAGTCAACTACAGCTTTAGGGTGCACTTCACTGACAGCCAATCACAGAGCTTCTGCTGCTCACAGAGAAATTAGGCATTTTTCCCAGTTTTCCAATGTTTAATAAACAAACAAACAGACTATAGACAAACAGCTCATCACATTTCTCAACTGCATTTACTACAAAACCTTCGACCCCAGCCTTCTCTCCAGACATCACAGTATCCACAAATGGTGATAGGACCGCACTGCTGTCCGCAGGCCTCATGATAGGGAGGATGAAGCAGAGATGGGACGATGTCAGGTGGACTCACCGTCATTTGGTGGTGTCCCTGAAGAAAAACATGACGAGGTGTCACCACGGACGCTGTGAGCTGCTGAGTGATGGTTCACTAAGGTTTAGCAGAGTTCATACCGAAGACTTGGGAAACTACAGCTTGGAGGTGTTTGATGAAGACGGGACTCTACTGATGAAAAGAGACGTTTTCCTCAGAGTGGAGGGAGGAGGTAAGTTCATAACAACACTGAGCCTTGTAACTATATCAGCAGCTATGAATTGAATGAAGGAAACGATGTCAATCAATGACAATGACATCATGTTGATTTATACTTAAAACAATGGTTTTATCGTATAATATTAACATGTTATGCATGCAGAGACCAGCAGCAGCAGTGTAGGGGTGTTGATCTGCTGCCTCCTCCTCCTGTTTCTGCTGCTGTTCACAATCATCATCCTCCTCCTGAGGAGGAGGATTCAGAGGACAAACACAGCAGGTACCTTATCTGGAGACTTGACATAAAGAGATGGGTCCTTAAAGTCACATCTTCAGATTATAATCTGTTATTTTGTTTTGAGGTCCAATGGAGGAAAATGTCTATGTGATGATGCACAGTCATCATGGCAACAAGAAGAAAGATGATGGTGAAGAGAAGCAGGAGAAAGGGGAAGATTCTGTTTATGGTACATAAACTCTTATTAGATACACAGAAATAACCAAATGCTAACAAACTCTAATAGATGTTATCATGCCATACTGTCCCCAGTTTCCTGTCATCCTGATCCCATGGGAAAGCCAATAACAAGGCACACATTAGTAGAGACAGAAGATATCTACGTTTGATGACCAGTCAGAGCTCACCTGGTCTTCAGTGTGCTTTGTTTCATCTGTTGTTAATATTTCACCTCATTGATTCAAACTTTCTGTGACAGTGTTGGACTTTAAATACCAAGAAAACCTGAGTGCTGTCAACAAGTGGGAACCGACGGAAACTGTGGATTTATTTCTGAAGTAGGAGTAGTTCCACCTCAAATTAAAATGTTAAATGTGTAAACTGGTAGAATTAATCATACTTCATATTAGTCAAAGTTACAGCCTCATAATTAAATTAAATTTTTTCTCAGCTCCTCCATGTCTCAACATTTGGTGCAACACCAAATTTCAGTATATAGCTGTTTAGTGTCCACACAGCAGATATCCCAATAGTCATTGCGGGTGATCAGACGATTAGAGAACAAATATAACGAGACTTCATTTTCATAAATATTGAAGGGTCACATGTTGTGGTCAAATCAAAGTAATGGGGCGACACCTTTTGGCACAGGTGTGTCACTGACACTCTTTCATTTACTGTTATCAGTTTTGATGTGAGCTGTTAGTTACAGAATTGACCAAAAAAAGTGTTGTGTCAGAAAAAAAATAAAAAGCACAGATGGTTGAAGACAGACAAATGTATTCAAAGTGATGAAGAAGCTTTTCTATCTGTGAATAATGTTATAATGCTGTTGGCTGATCCTGATGTTTGGCTAAAACTGATCCAGTTTTCACAGACATTGTTACTGACACTGATTAACTTCTGTTCTGGTCTAGAAACAGTTCAGACTTAGTTTACAGGGGACAACCTGTCTAAATGTTAACTTTTACATTTTTGAGACTAGTTATTTCCAGGTGGAATTTCAGAGGTCTCATGTAGTCATAACATTTTTGTACAATGTTGATTATTAGGACACAAGATATGAAAACCTGCCCTTAGTGACTTGCACAGATGGCTCACAGCAATACAGTAACCATAAAGTAGATTTTCAAGTCAATTCAACTTTATCTATATAGCACCAATTCAAAACAAAGTCATGTCAAGGCACTTCACAGAATAAAGTCATTACTGATAGGTATGTAGAGAAAACCCAACAATTACCCCTTGAACAAGCCCTAGGCAACTGTGAAGAGGAAAAACTCCCTTTAATGGAAGAAATCTCCGGCAGAACCAGGCTCAGGGCGGCAGCCATCTGTCTTGACTGGTTGGAGTGAGTGGAAAGTGAGAGAAAAGAGCAAAGAAAAGCAACAACAAAATCTCAGGTTGGTAGGACCAGTAGCTGCACCCTGGGAAACCTACAGCCCCTTGCAGCCAGGGGCTTCGAGTAATTCTTTCACATCATGCTAATTGTTCCCACACCCACCTGCTCAGCTGGTACAAATGTTCCTTCATCATAAACTAATTAAAAGTATTATTTAATTTAATGCGAAGGTGAATTGTTTTAAAATTTTCAATACTATTACTCAATACAATACTATAACATCTTCTATAAACTGACCGTTTTACCTGAATGTACAACATTTTAAAAAACAAAGGAGTTAATTCTCATGTCATATCAGAAAATATAAACTCTGATTTTATTGGCTTGATTAACTTTATTTTTACAAAAACATAAATTCATATGAAGAGAACTAGACTGTAGCTACTGATTGGTTATGAGTTATTTTCCATCTGGAATGTTTGGTCTGGTTGATAAAATTATTTTTTGACAATTCACAGTTTGTCACATTTCATTAAAAAAAGCAGGATTCACATAAAGACTCAGAGCTGTGGAGCATAAATAAAACAGTTATTCCTTGGTCAGAATAATATTTGGCTCAAATAGGAACAAACAAACCACAGAGACAATAACTGTATATTAAGATGAATCATTTTGGTGTCACTGGAGACACCAAATCGTACCATGAAGCAGTTTGATCTTTAGGAAAAGGCTGATCTCATGTCCACTGAGAAACTACTAGAGGTCCAATAAAAGACATTAAATGTGTAAAACACTGAGTTGAAAGACAGTTTAGCAGTAAACAGTTTGGTTTGAGTTGATCTGGTGTTTGTTCACACTGGAATCACAGGTCCATTAGAACACGGTGATCTGTTCCTCCTCTGGTCTCTCCTCTCTCTCTGGGGTCTGAACACAAACAAAAACACTTCCGTCAGCTCAAATATTCACATTCAGACGGCAAATTCACTGAGTTCATACATATCAGAGTCTGTCACTAGAGACTCCCGAGTTTATTGGTCGTCAAAGCTGGTTTAAAAACTAAAAGGAGCTGTTGTCATAACAAGTTCTTAAGCCCCAACCTTATTTACAGTTGGTTTGATCAGGACCAAGACATTAAGTGATTTTTAGATACAAATGTCTCAGTTTGTTACAGGTAATCAAACATTAAACATTTCATGTTTCATGTTACTTTCACATAGTAAAATAGAAAATGTAACAAAAGTTTAAGAGTAAAAAAAAATTTTATTACAGGCCTGTCTCTCTCTGGCAAAAAACCATCTTGCATATTCACAACATGACTCAGACTCTGAATCACAAAGTTATTGTCTATCGTATGAAACATGTTAAAACGATAAGTAAGGTTTAGATGTGTACCATCGGTGGTGTGTTGGAGCAGCAACTGGGAGATGCTTCACATGTGGCTCAGCAGTAGCTGGATGTAACAGGCTGGGCTGCACTAAGGTTAAACATTGTAAAAGATGGAGGCTAAGCTACCAAAACCTAACTGACCACCTTCTCCTACTGTCTTCATCCAAACCTTCAGGATTTAGTGATCCAAAATACTCCTACCGATGTGGACTAACTTGTCTCAGTGAGTGTGTGTGGTGCACAGCAGAGTATTTACCAGGAAGAGCAGAGAGTGATGGATGACGAATTCTCTGGTGAGTCTGAGCAGATTCTGGTTCACGGTCTGGAACAGAGCCGGGACCAGAACCACAGCCAGATTGTGAGCCGACATCTTGTTCACCTGAGAGAACATTTGAACTCTGGAGATAGAGAGGGGGGAGGAGGGGGGTTCAGTGAACAGGTGAAACAGCTGTTGGTTTATTTTTGTTCTAATAAAAACTTTAGCTGACTTTATTTAAATAAACCCATCAGGTGACTTCCTGTCATAGCTTTTTCACTTCATCACCTGCTCTCTTGACATGTCGATATTTGAGTGGTGCTAATATTATTATATTTAAATTAGTCAGAGTTTGCACTGACATTTTACTAAACATTGTTGTTCCTCACTGCTTGACATGTAACTGCTGAAAAGCATAAAGTCTCTGTTCAAAAACTGTAATACACTGTAACACATAAAATCTAAATATATATATATTAGAATCAAACTGAAAATGTGTGTAACTCAACAAGCTCAAGTTGTTCAGTGCAGCATGTTTTCTGCTCACGTCAGTCACAACACATAGTGGACACAGACTGAATATGTAAAACAGCACATTGTGTGTGTGTGTGTGTGTGTGTGTGTGTGTGTGTGTGTGTGTGCACATGTATTACATGTAGAAATGTCCAAACAGAGCATTCAGTGTTGCTCTGTTGTCATCAGGAAGTTGCCGCAGTAATTGTCGGTAAGCTTTAAACCTGGAGCGTTCATCTGAAATTCCTGAGAAACAAAATGTACTGTTAGACTGAGTACTACTGCAGTATCAGTACTGCTCTTACTACTCTTTTTGCAGGGACATACCCGAAGACAACCTGAAATCTACAAAGACTGCACAGTAACAGGTACAGATAGATTTCTATTCTCTTACAATCCAACAACCGAAGACTAAGTACGAGTGTAAATGGTCTGATGCTTCTCGTTCACTCACTAATGAGGTGCTCAC
Source organism: Channa argus (assembly GCF_033026475.1). NCBI lineage: Eukaryota > Metazoa > Chordata > Actinopteri > Anabantiformes > Channidae > Channa > Channa argus. The sequence continues at coordinate 13,682,688 of NC_090218.1, forward strand.
CCGACCCACGAGGAGCAACCAAAGAGACTTTAACTTCAGGAGGGAGAGGAAGTCATACCACCAACCCTTTGGTCCACAGCAGTAGTACCACTTAGTACTACAGATACTAACCTGCAGCCTGCAGCCAAGACTGGCCATCAGGTATCAGATTCTCCTGCTGGCGAACATATCGTTTGAGGGTGGCGCAAACATCCAATACGCCCTGTTCATCACTGTCTAGGGGGGCAGAGTTGGGTGATGTCACCAGAGCCTCCAGTAATTGGTTGACTTTGGTAGCAAGGCCACAGCGGCGATAAATGCCCTCTACCTGCAGACCTGAGGGAAAGAAATCATTTTTAAGAACTACGTCAGTTCTTTGTCAGAACTGATATAGTTATAATTGTACAGAGAGAAAGTGAGGTTGTGTGTCTCCTGTAATGAGATTAAATAAGCACAATTGCTTTTAGAAAATTAAATATAACAAATAACAATTAATTAGTAATTATTTCCCATGAGCCCCAGGAGTTTTCAGAATGAATACAGATTACAGCCAGTACTTTGAAACAATAACTAAGAAGAAAACAGTGAGTTTTATGGCTGTGGACAAGACCAAATTATGACGATATCAGTACCTGCTCATCAACACTTCTAAATAATGGGAGCTAAAGTTTTTGAATCATTACAACTGCATGTTACACTAAGTGTTTGGCCTGGTTTGTCACATAAGCTAATAACTGAACAATTTTGACAGTTCTGGTTCACATTTATTTCCTACCATAGGTGTTGGTATTCATGATGATTTAGTTTTCTCTACTCAGTTCTTGTGCTTGTGCTTCCCCCTTTGTCTTCTTCAGTTTATCTAGAATCATTCATCTCAGTTCACCCTAAGTTCCCAGCTCTTGTATATATGTGCATGTGTATTCTTGTTCAACTTATTTTGTGTCACTAGTCCAGCCTACTCACACCCAGTAACCTTGTTTTCACCTCCCTAGTTTACTTGTTCACTTACCCCCCAGTTGTATTTGCACCTTTTCATATTGCTTCTTAGTTCACCGGATCTGCCCCTTATAACAATATGTGCAGTTTTTTTATATATATATTTCCACCAAAACAGATGAAAAGGGTAAAGTCCAGATGTGACATCAGTATTTTCTGTATGAATGACCTTCATCAGTCTGAAGACATTTCAAAATGTGGAGGACAATAACCCAACAATAAAACTGAATTTGTCTTTATGTATATTTTCAAATCGGTTCTGACCATGGGCTGTAATGTGGGAGATGCAGCGCTCGATGACTGGGGGTACTGAACCTCTGGACCCCAGATCGATCACCGGGTAAAGAGACTGAGGAGATGTGCTGCAATTAGTTGCAGGAGGACGCACTGCAGCTGAGCTCTGATTGGCCAGAGCTCTGTGCAGGTGCTGGTACCAGGACTGACAGCTGTGCTGCTCCTCAAAACGCAGCGACACACTCCTGAAAAGAGAAACAGTTCACCCAATCAAAAACCAGGAATCATAAAATGCTTCAAATTTAAACATTTGGTTTCTCTTTTGGTTATTACTGTAACCCTGAAACACGCAACTCAAAATAGGCAACACTAAAGTTAGAGAGGAAGTGGCATTCTAGAAATTTAGAAGAATTTCATGTAGCCTCGAAAAACAGATGAAAATGTACAAAAAAGCTCTCCGTGATGCCAGAACAGCATATTATTCATCATTGACAGAGGAAGACAAAAAAAAAAAAAAAACCCAGTTTCTTTTCAGCACAGTAGCCAGGCTGACTAGGAGTCATAGTTCAGTTGAACTTAGTATTCCCTTATCTCTGAGCAGCAATGACTTCATGACTTTCTTTATGAATAAAACTGTATCTATTAAAGAAAGAATTCACCAGATCCTCCCCCCAAATATTACAGCTAGGACATGACAACAGTGCTAGAATCATCAATAAGGATCCAATCCCTCTTGGGTCTGACTGCCGCTTACCCATAGATCTCGCTGAGCTAACTTCAATTATTACCTCATCTAAACTAACAACCTGTCTGCTAGACCCTATTCCAACTACACTGCTCCAAGAAAGTTAACCCTTAATAGATATGTTCGTATTATATATCATCAATCTATCTTTAGAAACAGGTTATGGACAACAGGCCTATACGGCATTTGATAGCATTGATCACAACATTTTATTGAGAGAGACTGCAACATGAAATGAAAAGATTAAAAGAACTGCACTAGGTTGGTTTAAATCTTATCTATCAGACAGATTTCAATTTGTTCATCTTAATGATGAATCCTCCATGCACACAAAGGTTAACTATGGAGTTCCACAAGGCTCTGTGTTAGGACCAATACTTTTTACTTTATAAATGTCTCCTTTAGGCAACATTATTAGAAAACACTCCATAAATTTCCATTGCTATGCTGATGATACCCAGCTATATCTATCTTTGGAACCAGATGAAAAAAAACTCACTTAATTAAGCTTCAAGCATGCCTACAAGACATTAAGGCTTGGATGTCCCACCATTTTTTACTTCTAAACTCAGACAAAACTGAAGTCACAGTATTTGGGCCCAAAAATCTCAGAAATATGATGTCCAACCATATTGTTACACTAGATGGCATATGTCTGGCCTCCAGTACTACTGCAAGGAACCTTGGAGTTATTTTTGACCAGGATTTGTTCTTTACCTCTAGAACAGCGTTCTTCCACCTACGGAACATTGCCAAAATTAGGAGCATCTTGTCTCAAAGTGACGCTGAAAAACTAGTCCATGCATTTGTTACTTCTAGGTTGGATTACTTTAAATCCCTACTTCCAGGATGCCCCAATAACTCCCTAAAGAGCGTGCATTTAATTCAAAATGCTCGTGCAAGAGTGCTGACTGGAACTAGCAAGAGAGATCATATTTCACCTTCACTAGCTTCTCTTCATTGGCGTCCCATTAAATCTAGAATAGAATTTAAAACCCTGCTTCTTACATAGAAACCTCTGAATGGTCAGGCTCCATCATATATAGAAGACCTCATAGTACCATATCATCCCAGTAGACTACTTCAATCTCAGAATGCAGGCCTACTTGTGGTTCCCAGAATTTCCAAAGGTAGAATGGGAGGCAGAGCCTTTAGCTATCAAGCTCATCTCCTGTGGAACCAGCTCCCAGTTCAGATTCAGGAAACAGACACCCTCTCTACTTTTAAGTCTAGGCTTAAAACCTTCCTCTTTGATAAAGCTTATAGTTAGTTATAGACATGCTGCTATAGGCTTAGACTGCTAGGGGACCTGATGCACTGAGCTCCTTTCCTCATCTTGTCCTCTCCGCTCACCCAACAATGGTCACCACTGTATTACATTACAACATTAACTCTGTGTGTTTTTTTCCATAGTTGTCTTTGTCCTTGTCTGTCTCCCTCTCTCTGTCCCTTTCTGTTGGTGTCCCCGCCTTTTGAGCTACGTGTTTTCCAGAGTGCACCTACTGGTCCTACCAACCTGCCCGATGTTTTGTTGTTGCTTTTGTTGCGCTTTTATTTTCTCTCTTCACTTTCAACTCACCCCAACCGGTCAAAGCAGATTGCCTCCCACCATGAGCCTGGTTATGCTGGAGATTTCTTCCGTTAAAGGGAGTTTCTCCTCCCCACTGTTGCCTAGTGCTTGCACAAGGGGTAATTGTGGGTTCTCTCTATACATCTTTATAGTCTTAAATTTATTCTGTAAAATGCCTTGAAATTACTTTGTTGAGAATTGGCACTATATGTATATAAAGTTGAATTCAATTGAATTGAAATTGAATGTGTTTTCACATTGGTACACACCTGTCTGAGGTTACCATGGTGATAATGTTCTCAGATTGATCCATTTCTGAAAGATAAAATAAAATGACACATCACAGTTTTATTCATCACTTAAATATTTAGAATTGTTGAGAGTTCAAACTGTTTTTACACAGCTTTCTTATCTGTTCTTAGTCGAAATTCAGATAAAACCTCTCACCTGATGTGTAACAAAGAACAGTGTTAAGACACTTTGAGCTTAGTTTCTCTTAGACAAATGAAAACATCACTTAGCTGGACGATGTTCTCATATTCTCACACTGATTTCAGACATTTTCAGAGCAGTCAACAGATTCAGATCATCTGTATCAACAGCTGCATATAGCTGTGTGTCTTCTGCATAGAAATAAACAATCTGCTGAATTTACACAAACACTGAACTTTAGGGGCACGAGCTGAGCTCAGTGAGACTATCAATGCTTTTTGGGATCCTATACAGGGCCCATTGTTCAGCTTATATTAAATTTGATATAAGATATTAAATCTGTTCAAATGTTTCATTAGTTTAAAATAAGCACATAACATTTAGCATCCCATTCTCATGTCCTATCAAGTTATCTGCTCATTGTTTGAGGTGATTGCAGATTATTTCAAACTCTTAACAAAGTCGGAGTTTGCTGCTTATCTGTCCTCTTCTGATGTATTGACTGGAGCTGCTTGATTTCAATGAGATTTTCTGGTTTTATTTTGCATGGAAATTTAGAATTCACTCTGCACAGTGGAAACAACAGGTGAGTCTAATGAGGATTGAATGTTTAACGTAAAAGAGATAAACTCAAGAACAAAGCATTATTAGAACAAAGAACAACAGAACTTTATAAAGGTAATCAACTCCCGTTAGTAAAGGTGTGATGAATGTTACCGTGGTGTGTGATACCGCTGAGGTTCATCTTCAGAGCCGGCTGTGTCTGTTTTTGGATGGGGTGAACACTGACTCCATCCCCCCAGAGCAACAACCAGGCATCCGAGTCGCTCGAGGCTCCAGCCACTTCAACCACACACACTCTGCTGACAGCTGAAGCTCCAACCACCTCTGCATAAGACACACCCCCCGGGAGGATCACCTGGAGAGAACACAGGCAAGCTTAATAAGCAGAAGTCTGGTTATGTTGATACTTAAATTAACTTAATCAGGTTTACCTTCAGTATATGAACCAGGTGACTCAGCAGACCGTCTTTATCGTCAGCGTTACAGACCAGCTGATCGCTCAGGGTCACCATCTCAAACTGGTTCCTTGGGCTGAAAAAACAGGACCAAGTATTAGAGCTATTTAGGAGAAATGCAGTGCAGAAGCAGTAAAACTGTCCACGATATAATCATTCAAGTAAAAAAGCTCATCACTTCATACTTTGTCTCACCACAGGGATTCAGGGAAAAAGCAGCATCTTCTCACTTTTTATTTTTAGTCATTAGTCAATGTATTGGTATTTAAACTCTTTGTTGTATAGAGGGAGCTGTTTATTGATTGAGTGTCCACTAGAGGGGGCTGTTGTGTCTAAAGAAAAAAAAACCCGTTCTATAGAGCAACACTGTTATGTTTTTATTTTACATGTGTGTCTCCAAAAAGTGACTCTGTCTATTAACAAAGTCTGTCCATTAGCATCTATTTCTAGCATAAGTATCAGCAGTAGTATTAGTAATAACAGTGTATTTACCCATCTTTGAGAAAGACGGACAGAACTTCTCGCAGGTCGAGGACGTCACAGGCTGCGGCATCGTTTTCTAATGAGAAGAGAAATCGATCGTCCTCCAGTTTGCCATGAAGCTCCTCGTCTTCCTCACCTGAACACACAGGTAACACACAACATTTTATAACATTAACAGATTTTCTTAAATAATCAAGCATAAAGTAAACAGAAAAATAATTTTGTGTTTTTATTAAGTAAGAAGAGTTTTCATCCTGCAGATTAGAAAAGGTTTCTAATTAATGAATGAATAAAAATGAATCATGTTCTGCAGATATAATTGTTTCCAAACAGAATGATTTAATATGATTATTATGATTTAAGGATTTAATAAATTGGTTTATGAAGTTTAACATTTTTGTTTGTCATTATTTCAATATCTGCTGTCTTTATAAAAAATGTCCAGTATTCCTACCTGAGCGGGCGGAGTCAGGTACCCTATTGGCTGAATGGGGCAGGTGGGGCGGGACCTCTGAAAGAAAACAGAAAAGATTAAAGTAGATTAAAGTAGAAGAGTAAAGATCATGCATTACTGTTACTATGTTCTCTGTGTGTGTTACCTGTGTACTCGTTGAGCCGGAGTAGTTCCGTCTGTAGTGCCTGACCTGCTGTCTCAGCCAGCAGGGTGGGGGAGGGGTTGTGAGGGTCAGACTGACACACCTATACACAGGTAACAGTCAGAACATTCATTCAGGTACAGAGTGCAATAAACTGGTGCTGCTCTGCTCACTGCTCATCCATGCAGCAGATATTCAGAGCTTAACAACAACTCAGCAGCAGTAGCCAGTCAGATTTTTTTGACATCCCCGTTAAGAAGTTGTGTAAAATAAACACTTGTTAAGGTTTTGATTATTCACTTCACACCAACACTTCTACAGATGCGTGCGTTGTTTCATTAATTATTGTTGAGCTACAGGCCATTTGAGTCATAAACGACTTATCGTAAACACGTTTACAACCATCAGATCTGACCTTTGCTCCTGAGCAGATCAGAGACATCGTTTCTTCAATGTCAATAGTACACACCACCTCACGCAGCCTCTGTAACACAAACATACAAACGTGCATCAATAATCATCATCATCATCATCTTGATCATCATGTACAGGTGATATTATTGGTTCAATTTGTCTGACAAATATAATTGTGGCATGAGATTTTCTGCGCATATTTTTATGATCAGCTGCCTCTCACAGTGTTTTTAAAGACTTGTTTATAATGCTTTATAAAGCTTTATAATGGATAATTGGAATTTGTTTGGCAAACTGCTGTGACAAAAAATGTTTCTGGGTAGGATAGAAAAGAAACTAAAATGTTTTTAAGTAAATAGTGTGTGCATGAAAAATTGAAAAACAGGTCTGTCTTCCATTATCTTTAGCATATCCAGAATCATTCAGATATCCACCACACCGGTGGATAAATGAGATGCTATCCTGACTGTCTGTACTAGGTTCTAATGTAAGGGCACTTCTGTCTGTGGCAGCATTTGAGACAACGGAATAGAAGCTTCATTTCATCACTGAGCAAATTTTCAAAATTTTCAATGAAATTGAAGTTCTGTATTTAACCATCCATCTGGACAGTCAATCGCAGCTGTCATCAGGTGAGAAGCGGGTTCCATCCTGGACAGGTCGCCAGGTCGCCATAGACAGACAACCATTCACACTCAAATTTACACCTATGGGCAATTTTTGATTCACCAATTAACCTAACATGCATGTTTTTGAGCTATGGGAGGAAAGCGGAGTAACTAGAGGAAACCCATGCAAGCACAGGGGGAACATGCAAACTCCACACAGAAAGGCCAAGACTGGCCAGGATGTGAACCCGCAACCACCGAGCTGTCTTTTTATGTTTTTTCAGCATAAATGTTTGTAATCGGTCAGAGTTTATCATTGAATATTACAGTTTAACTGAACAGAACTGAGTCAGACCTGCTCCATCAAGGACTCGTATGTTGTCAGAGGGTGGACTCGTCTGTAGCGCCCCCTGCTGTATTTATCCTGGATGAACTTTGACCTCTCCTGATCAGATGAATCAGGACGTAGCTGCTCAGCTGCAGGCACTGCTGGCGCCCACACCTGATTGGCTAACCGGTTACCGTAGATAACAAATAGCTAGGGGACAAAGGGTTACATATCAATATGAGACACGGTTAAACTTAAGATATCCTTTTTCCCTGTATAATTGGTTCAGTCCTCACCTGTATAAGTGGCTCCGTCCAGATCTTGTTGTCCATCTTCAGACTTCGGACTTTTGAGAGCTTGCTGCCAAGACCTCGATGCTGACCTGAGAACAGCATTAAGTTGTTATCACAGACAAAACATCCATTCATTATCTTTAAATCCTGTTCAGAATAAGCATCACTGCGCAAGTGGTGGGGTCCACCCTGGACAGGTCTCCAGTCTGTCTCAGGGCCAACACAGAGAGAAATATAAAGATAAACACCTACAGGCAATTTCGATTCACCAATTAACCTAACCTGCATGTCTTTGGACTGTGGGCGGAAACTGGAGGAAACCCACACAAACACAGGGAGACCTTGCAACAAATTAGTAATATTTATATAGTTAACGTGATTTCTGTGGTGCAGGACATTCAACAGGAACGCAGTGATAGCTGCCGTTATCCTCTATTAGCTTGTACCTGCACAGGCCTGACAAATCACCAGCAGGAGGTTGACTGACGCCCACTCAGGGTTGGCTGCACCACAGTCACCGCAGACCTTGTTGTAAGGGTTTTCCCAGAGACGCAGCGCCACCTGGCTGGAGGAGAGAGCACTGCAGATAGAGGAGGACAGATTGTCCAACCAGAGGGACAGATCCCTCGAAGAATCAACAGACAGGCTGCAGGTCGGAGGAGGGGGTCATTAAGACAAAGTTCATAGTAATTTCAGTTAACAAATTAACTACAACAATCAGTGACGGGTAGTTAGATAGACAGGTGTTTTACTTGAAGGTCTTGAAAGGTGTGATGAGAGTAAATGAGTGTTTTCCTGCAGGTTTGACTGAGGCCACATTCAGGGGGACAGAGAAGGAGGCAATGCCCAGCTGAAAGCCCTCCTTGTTAGGGTAAATCCAGAGGTCGTGACCCCAAACGGCAGCATAGGCACGGCTCCGCGTATCCTTCATGGTGATTTGTCCATGGAGGTCTGGGTAAGGTGGACTTGACTGACCTCGGGATGCCTGCAGAGATGTGACCCAACCTTCATAAACCTCTGAGCAAAGAAAAAACAAGAACAAAAATCAGAAACAGTAGAATCTGGCCTGATGCTGGTCCCTTTGAATTTGAGCATCTGTCTCTGTGGACCTGTAATAGACCCTAATGTATCGCAACTAATGTGGAGAGCCATGTACTGACCAAAGGCTGTTCAGAGGAACAAACTGGGAAGTTGTACAGAGTGGAGTCAAGTATAATCAATAAGGGAACAGTAAAATAATAAATTTAATGTGTGTTCAGGAGAGGTCAGAGATAACACGATCACATACATAATAAACATGAAACATATCTAGGGTCTTTATGAATCTGCTTTGTGTTTGATAAAATTTATATGTGTTTGATCTTAACACAACTTTATATTCAAGTAGAGATGATTACAAAACTTCAATGGGCTGTTGTACTCAATATGGAGACAATAAAGTACGGTAGAGTCTGAATTAGGGTTGTTGCATTACCAATACCAATTTCGATACCTTGGCCAAAATATAAACCAATGAATTGAATATATTTCACCATAAACTTTTCAATTTCAGCAACAAGGGTGGACTGCAGCCTTTAAGTAATAAAAAGATAATTAATAATAATTAATGTTATGTATTAAAGAAACCAATGTGAGGGAATAGAGTAAATTTAGTCATATGGTTAGATAACTAGCAAACAATCAACCAAGATGAGCTATTGAAGAGGTCACAAAGAGGACAAGAGATCATAGGATGGGTCGTGTTTGGAGGAATGTTTGAGATCACAGCAGGCACTTTGTTGTTGCAAGGCCCAAAGCAATGTAGCAGATAGTGAGTCCTGGGGTTGCAAGATCTAAAAGAGGGTAATAAAAGGGTTTTATTGACTTCGTTACTGATATCTTCAGATAATCTAGAAAGGGACAAGAGTGATGACTGTCAACTGCATGCACCTGGTTTCTTCATTTATGTTTTGTGAGGGTGGTTCCTTTCTTGGGTTTAAGTATAAATAGAAGGGGTTTGAGAGATACAAGTCAGAAACAACACTCAACATCCATGTGTTCTTCTCCATGCCGGCATGTATTAAACTGAGATGGTTCATCACACTGATTTTTGTCTACAATTCTTCCACGAGGAAAAATTTCTATCACACCTACAAAGGAGTGTAGCACACACAGTGAGCTAACACATCGCAATGGTGCAATGTTGGCAGCCTCATTAGCCTAAACAAGCTAACATTAGCCTCTTTGAATTTTTGCAGCCTTCACAATTCACAAAGGATAACGGTACCCTAACCCATGTTCATTCATAGACAGCAACTGAAATTCTCTCATCTTGTACATATCTGGATGTGTAGTGAGTAGTTGACTGCTGTGCAGTATTCTTACCATCATTATGAGCCATGAAGTCATAATGTTTCTTCCTGAAGTAAACTGAGAATCGTCGTTTGTCTTGCTTTTTCACATTGGTTATACTGGAGACATGGAACAGAACCTCACTGAACTGGTCCTAGTGAACAAAACAAAAACAACCACAGTGAACTGACAGAAAGTTTAAAGACAGAGACAGGCAAATATAGAAAGTGACATGTTGACTTACTGTGCGTTTTTTCCACAGTGACATCAGCTTTCCATCAAATGTTGCCCATAAAACATTGTGTCTGTTAGAGAGAAAACATGGCATCTGTCTGTCCAATCATTTTCACAATATTTAAAAAAAAACCTGTTGTTTGTCATACTGTATCTCTGATTGGGAGCTCTGGTGTTCCTCATGGACCAAATCTGCTTCTCCTGTTGTTTTTCATTGAAATGATCCTTTTTTTCACAACATTCACCAAAAGACAGTCTGTGGACTCTCTTTCCATCCACCTGACTCTTCCTTGCACTCCTGCTTCTCATTCCCCACTTCCTTTCCCAGTATATACACCGTATACCAGCTGCTTTAGATCATAAAGATCTTCAGGTTCTCTGAAGGTAAATTAAATCATATGAAATCTAATTTACCTGTTTCCAGCTTCCTGCTATTTTTTTTTTTTACTTTGCTTCTTTTATCTTTTACTTGTTTCTTTGTGATACCTGTCTACTCATTAATGTCAATTTCCTTGTTTGTGTTACCAGTGAGCCTGTTAAATCTGCCTACAGTTGTAAGACAAAACTATGGGAGAAACCCCTTAACAAATGACACTTTTCTTCAGTAGAATTTCAGCAAACATTAAATGATTAGCCTCCTTGTCACAGACTATAGTTTTTGTGGGAGCTCAGCACATTTGCCTCTGAATGGAAATCTGCTGTTGTTACCTGAAGCCCTTCCAGACATCGAGCCAGCTTGATCGAACCACAGCGCTCTGTGGAGCTGGAGTCCCACTGCCCCCCTTCTTCCTTGATACTCGAATGGTAGCGGCTCTGCAGGACAAACATACTTTAACTTAATGGCCTGCATTATTGGAAAAATCTACTGCTCAAGTTCAATTGAAGACGTTAGACGTGTACATATGTTATGTCACACAATAATCAACTCAATCGGCCCTTTTCACTGCCCTGAGCTTCAGTGGTATTAATATACTGTTGAAAGGCAAATCAATCCAAATCCACCATTACAGCACACACTGCAGGGTTCAAAGCTCCGCAGAGCAGCTCTTTTTAAACTGAAGCTTCACTTTGCCATCACTCGGACAAAATATTATTATTATTACTATTATTATTAATATCAGACCCTCGTGCCCACTAGGATAAACTGATACCACATAGTATCCTCTAAACGTAAATTGGGAAAAGCCTTGTTTTTGAGCATTTCAAACTGCAAATGCAATAAAATTATATTCACAATGATAGTATAAGATAATCTACACAGAAAACTTTCACTTTTAGGTTTTAAACAATCAGAAAGGTGATAATTTTACCATCTAATTTATTTTAAATATGGTGGCCAAACCATCAGAACCACCTCTAAATATAATGCATTCCACTATGACCCATTCCACTATGACTATGATAATAAACACATAGTAGAATTATTACCTTTCTGACAGTTTCAACCTAAAATCTTGTAAAAGCAGAATTCACGGCAGAGCTGCTATATTGGAATGTATTAGACTGAAAAGGTGGTCATAATGTTATGCTTGATTTGTGTATCTTGTCTTAACTACTACATTGTCCTAATGACAAAGATACAAGCAGCACAATCAAACCCTCAAGATGATCCAGAATGCAGCAGTACAGACACAACACACTACAGATCTTTGCACTGACTTTATCAGATTCAAAGCTCTGAATCTCACCTACAAAGGGGTCGACCCAACAGCACCTTCCTACCTGAACCTCATCCTCATCCTCATCCAGTTCTACAATACCTTTCCCCCACTGAGCTCTGCAAATAAACAGCATCTTGTCGTTCAATCGCCATGGAGCAGACTGAATGTATTCTTTGGATTGTTTTGTTCTTCATGAGGCCTGTGTCTGTTCAAGGGTGATCAAACAACTGGTTCTTATAGACATGAATGTTGTAAATACAGTAAATCCAGATTTGATAGCTGCAGGCCCTCAAAGCATTCTGGGTAAAATGGGTCAATGAATTTACTGCTGTCTTAGGACATTCTGGTTACTTGAGCCATGACTGAGGTTCCCTGGGAGTCTTACCTGGGAGTCTTCTGTCTCACAGGCTTCGCTGATTTGCCAACTGGCCGAGGAGGGGGAGGGGCTGGTCGAGCTGGTAAAATGCGACCTGAAGCATTTGTTGGAATGCTGTAAAACAACACACACACACACTGTTAGCAGCAGGAGGAGCTTAGAAAGTGATGTGAGGTTTAATCTGTAAAGTTAAGTATAATAACAGATGATTTAAAGTTTCATACAAAATCTTTTTCCTGAGCCCCATTGTATGATGGTCTGTCATCAGACAGCTAGAGTATATTATGATGATGAGGTTTTTAGACATACTTTCTTTAGTTGCAGTTTACCTGTGGTTTAGATGAACCTGTACCTCTTTAGACCCAGCAATCAGGTTCAGTTTAAACTTGCAGCGTCTAGTTCAGCTAGACCTATTCTAAATTGCAACAGCCCCATTCACATATTACTACAGTATAAGTAACTGTTGTTATACTGTGCACACCTGTTAGTATTAGTAGTTATAGTAGGAGCTGGATCTTTTTCCATTGGTCCATTGGCTCCTGAAGGGGCAGGGTTAACTCCGGTATCTTCCTCCTCATTGGATGATTCAGTCTCAGCTTCTTCCTGATTTGTCCAACAAGACAACACTGTGACGTATGGGTTTTCTTCTGTGATGGTGTGAGAAGGTAAAACTGGATCCAGAACAGAGACAGAGTCAGGGTGACAGGTGGTTGAAGAATAGCAGGGTCTGAACACAGACTGGTAACAGACTGTTTACCTTCATCTGTGGGCTCTGCTGCTCCAAGTACTGAAGGTAATGTGACGCCTGCAGTTGGGTCTAAGGTGGAAATCACCAGCTGTGATAAGGCTCCGACATCTGGACACATGTTTAATACAGAGACACATGTTCACCAATTAGGAGAGAGTCTTATAGAGTACCCTCTGAAATAGTTAAAACCCGATCTGAGAGCTGACTGGGGGTCTGCTCCTCTTATTTTAATAGAATAATTTAACAGTGTTTAAATCACCAAGTTAAACCAGATGTCCAAGTATTTGGCTTGTACATACTGTACAGGTACATCCCGCATTTACATAACCTTTACTTTTGTTTTTCCAAACCTGTCTCCTGCTGCTTGATGTTCCTCTAAAGTCACCTTACTAATACTGATCATCTATTCAGTGTTGTTCAATTACAGCTGGATTTGTTTAAGACAATCTACCTCTTATGGTGAAATTCTGACTCTTGGGAGTCCCAGGAAGTTAAGTTACTATACAGCTAGAACGGATGGAACTTCAAACAGGTCCAGCTGACATCAAACAGAACCATGACCTGTGTGACTGAGGATTCTGTGTATTCTGATATAGGGAGCACTTGGTGTGATGCAGTAGGTCTCCCTGCTAATGCAACCTTGACTGGATTATTGTCGGGTAAGAATGGGATCCTGTATGGTACGAATCCAGATAACTAAAAACAAATAATTAATAATCCAGCAAACACATCTTCCCTGATGAGATAGAAACAAACATATGTTGTTTTGTTATTTCTATTTCATCAGGGCGTATGTTTTACAAATGTAAAAGTATGTAGACATTGACACCTATTGGACTGTTTCCTGTAAACACAGGAATTGATTCCTGAACTCATCAAGACCTCTGAAATATGTTCACCTGCAAGTTAAACTGTACAGGTAACAGTGATGATTTACGGACAGAGCAGGAAAAAAGACCAAAAATCTACGACGATTCTATGAATGTACAGATATTTTAGTGAAAACAACAGCTTCAAACTTTGTTTTTATTCTGATGTGGTGCAAACAAGTCTGGATCACCAACAAGGCAAACGAGGAATTAGCCCCAGGGACCTGAAGCTTCTGCATTCCTTAGTCATCGTTGTGAGTTTATGATGAAGAAAAGACTCAGATAGTTTTATCCTGTTGGTCTTCACAGCCCACTGGTATTTATCTGTATATTTAACTTTTTACTGTTTAAATGGTTACTGGATTCCTTCTACTAACCTCAGATTAACCATTAACTAAAACAAGAATGAGGTCTCAGCTCGGATTCTGATTTATATTTTACTCATAAAATCACATTGTTACATGAAGCCACGGACTGATTGATTGATTGACATACCTGTGTACCTGGGTTTAGCAGCTGTCAGGGGTAAGGCTGAAGGGGTGGTGCTAACAGCAGGGATAGCCGCATTGCTAACAATACCTGCTAGCCTGGATATGTTAGCCAATGAGCTAACGATGCTATCTAAATTAGCAGCATTTGCTACATGTGTGTAGGTGGGGCCGTAGTTAACGGCAGTGCTGCCAGCTCCTGCTAAGCTAGGTATGTGGAGAGTGATGTTGTTAGCCATGCTGTCTATGGAAGGTGGAGCCACAGGGGCTGAGGGGGCAGGGCTGGGGGTAGAGCCTCCAATGTCAGTGGCAATTCCAGCCAATGATGGAATGTTGGTAGCAATCATGTCAGTGACGCCAGACAGACTCGGGTAGACAGAGCCAACTGGGGGAGGATGAGTGGAGGCATCTTCTCCTGAGGGGGGGGTCACAGTGAGATCATAAGTAGACATTAGTATATAGGTTGCAACACCTGTAAATCAAATAAGCATGCATTCTCTGCCACCTAGCTCCTTTTATACACTTTCAGAATAAGAGTCATTTTATGATCACTGAATGGAACTTTGAGAATAAGAGCCCTGTTGTGGTCACTGAGCGAAAAAGAAAGCTGTTCCCTGAAGGACTTCCGGGTGCTGAAGTCTGTATTGTGTGTACACAGGACACACTAAACACTAGTTTTCTACTGACTGTGGTTCCCATAAAGCTATAAAACAATAACACTAACACCTAAACAAACTGAGTATGATAAAATCTTCACAGGTTGGTTTTCACAAAATAAACGGAAACTATAGACGTCCATGTAAAAACATAGTGACAGTTTGAAAGATGTGTTCAACATGTATGTGGTAAATAATGTAACTAATTACTCATTAAGAAACTGGAATTAGTTTATTATCTGTAGGTTTAAAATTCAGTGTAATTAGTGTCATGAGAACATAAATGGTTTCATAAACAAATAAATGTCAGAAACTAAATCATTTAGTTTCCAAACAATAGGTGCCGATGCTGCTGACGCCAACTCCATGAGACAATTAACAATCATGTTTTTTTCCAAGAAACTGAGAAACAGGAAGTCATTGCTAAACTTAATTTTGCCAAGGCACCAGTTGGAGTTTACAACATCAAAGTGTGTGTTTTATTGTGGAAGAAACTGAATGAGTCTTAGACAAATGTGATAAACAGCAGAATCTAGTCATGGTGCAGAATTACACTCATGTTTGTGGCTATTATAGTGAATGTATGAGCAGCAGCAGGATTCACATTCTTGTTGTGCACCTCTATGTTATGTGTACAAATGAACTGAAACACGTTACATAATGCTCAGGATTATAATTTTAGAGGAGATAAAATCATCTGATACAAACTGGTTTCAGATAATCACATTTTGGTGTTTTTTGACATTCAGCTCATCTACAGCAGAAGTTCTAACCTGCAGCAAGAAACCGGTTTAACTGTTCACGGTGAAAACCGCTGCGAAATGTCAGCACTGAGTCAGACGCTGAGAAAGACGAAGTCAGACCTCTGAAGACTGCAGGTTTCATATCTTTAGACCTGGTTTCTCAATCTTAGTTTAAACATCACGAGTGAAGAAATAGAAGTTGTTGTTTTTTTTAAATAGTTACTATTACTGTAATTACTGTGCTATTTTCTGCCCATGCACAGCACTTCCCTCAGCTCTGACATTTTAAACTTTCAGAGTTTCTCTGTCACAACTTTTCACATTCATGTTTGAACCTGTTTCCTCAGTTCACGAATTAGTTTCAGATGAGCCAGTTACAGTTTCCACTGAACAGGAATTTTTGTGTAAACAGGACCTGGATAATTGGGACTCTTTACGGACAGGTGAGCAGTTTGTTTGGTTGAATAATTTCTAGTAATTCAGTGACATCAGGTTTTGGATGACATCGGCAGGTACAGGTGGAATAACCCAGCTGATGTTCACCTGCCTGTGTGTGTATCTGTATTACTCGTGCCAACATAAGCTATGACACCTGTTCACACGGTCACATGGTCCACATGACGCAAAAGAATGAGTTCAGTGTAATGTCCTGTGAAGTGATGGAAACATGACTGAGTGTGGCTGTGTTACCTGTACTCAGGTGAATTCCACCGGGAGTTAGTGACTGCAGGTTGTCACCAGTCCCTTCTCTGCAAAATAAACACAAAATATTTTTACTCAAGATATTTTTAGAATGTTATTTTCAACATGCTAAAGCAGAACTAACTTGTTCTGTAGATTTTCACTTTAGATCCAGGTATTGAAATGATCAAGTCAGTACAATAGGGCTTGAATCTTTGTGTTGACCTAAATCAAGATAAAAGTTAAACTAACGGGACAAAAACCTCACACTCACATTCATGTTTTTACTGTGGAAAATAATTGAAATTGAATCTTACATCATATGTTAGGTAAAGGTACGTAAACCTACGCACTCACTGGTAAGAGCCCCTTTTTGGACCAATAAGTTCAATTAAACTTCTTGATATCAGCCCTGCATGTTGTCTTGCAGGGATTTTACCCAATTCCTCCTTTCAGAACATGTTCATTAAAGCCATTTCTCCAGGATTAAGGTCAGGACTTTGGTTAATTACAAAAATTAAATTCATTTTGCCTTGACAGTCTGTATTTAGGGTCAATGTCTTGCTGCACAATCTATTTCAGTTAAGGTTCTGTTCACAGATGAACCCTTTGATATTTTCCTGTGGAATTTGTTTGTACATATCTACTTTGGTTAGAGTGTTAACCCAGGTTCCTTGGGACCTCCTGGACTATTCCACATCTTAGTTGCCCCCCTCCTGGGGAGGGTAACAGTGGTGATGAATGTTGATAGCTCTGACACATTTGTACAGACCTGTGTTGTCGAAATCAGACTTTGATAATAAAGACACAGGTTTCTCTTCAGGACCTCACAGACTCACAGCTGACTGTCTTTTCACTGATTCAAACACATGAGTCTAGTTTCCCCTTCACATATTTGTAGAGGTTCACATAGTTTTGCCACATACAGGGACATACTTTATCAAGTTTTAGCACTTCAGAGAGTCAGAGAGAGTATTGTAGAAATACTGTGGGGTCCTCAAGTCTGAGACCACAGAGAGCCTCAGTGATTTTAATGTAAACAGGAAATAATTATAACATGTCAGATATTTGAATGTCCTGCAGAAATAAAGGATTATTTAAAGGTGACCTGACCTGTCCAGAGATGAGACGGAGCCCAGGCTTTCCCTCATGTAACGATACCGAGGCTTCGGGATGGGAGGAGGCATCTAAAGAACAGGAGGAGACATTAAGTGAATCAGCTATATTACACAAAGCATCATTGTCTCCTACCAACCAAACACTGTGAACCCACCTTACTGGGGGTCTGAAGACTGTAGGTGAAAGAGTGAAACCTAAAATCCAATGTATTGATCTCTTGCATGTCCTGAATTATCTGCAGTGTTTATGTCTTGTCAGACCTGAAGACCTGATCCTTTAGACAACCAATCACTGATGAATGTTGCAGCAACCAATCAGCTGTGGTCAAACAATTACATCACAGTAAGTGATTTTTAATCTGATTAATGATCAGAGTGATTAATAATCAGACTCTTTAGGAAATGATGAAAAACAAAGTAAAGATTAAATCAGTGCTGGGTTTTCGGATCTTTTACTGAACTAAAAATAATATTACCATAGTGTGATAGTGTGTTTTTTGAAATACTAACTATTTAAAATTATTACTATTAAAAAATAAAGTACAAAAAGTAAATTAACTTTTGCAGAATGAGTACTGAGTCAGTACTGTGTAAACATCAGTTTTACCACTTTCTGTCCTGAAAGCTGCTTCATCTACAATAATACTTTATTGTTACTCTAATAATCCCTTTGACCTGTGGAGTCAAGTCAAATCTGTATCTGAAAATAATATATAAGTACTCGTTCTTAAGTCTGGGCTCAAACCCAGGAACAAAGTGACATTAACACGAGCAGACAGATGACATGAATCAGATAATTTTCAAAGTTTAAAACTTCAGCAGACAGAGATAGACAGAGACATAGGTTTCAGCTTCAGATCAAACACAAGCTTCATGCTGTTTAGAGAAAGAGAAAGAGTTACATTTAGCAGACTAAAGAAGAATCAGTCCTACCTTGTGGTCAGCTCCTCAGTGTTGGTATGAAGGTCTGTGATACACCTGCAGGTCACCTGTCTGTCTGTGTCAGAAACTATCAGCTGTTTTTCTGAATCGGGAACTTTTGTGTCAGTTTCTTCTTCACGCGTTGGACGCCCTGCCTTGACTCTACCTGCACTCATAAACTCCTCCCTGTTAAATCTGCTGGTCGTTGTCTGTGTGACGACATGTTGGGCTGCTCAGGTGTGTTAAAATTCTTCTTTGTGGTTTAAAACTGGAACCAGAAGGAGTTTATCAGCACCAATAGAAAGTTTCTCAGTTTTAGTTTCCTTCATCCAACATATAAAAGACCAAAATAAAATACTCAGAAGGTCAAATAAACACTGGTGAGAGAACGTAAAGACTTGACACAAACAGGTGAGATGGTGACGTGATGATCTGTTAAAGTTTGTGTCTCAGCAATTTTAACCCTGATTGTTTTACAGTAAATCTTTCTGGTTTAACCTGCAGTAGGAATGTAGGTGTGCTCCTTTGTGAGTTTGTGATGAGTCACACTGATAACACTGTGTGTGCCTGTGTGTGTGCGTGTGTGTGCACAGCTGTACTTTAACATCTCAAACTCTTTTTAACAAGAACAATATCACAAATCATCTCATGAGGGTCAGGTTCACCACCATCTGCATAAAGTTGCACCGGGTGCTGAAAATCCTGGAGAAAAGCTCACCCCACCCCATCAATTGGCCTGGTGGATCAGTGGGTAGAGCATCAGGCTGGAATTCAGATGTCGGCAATGAAATCCAAAATTACCACAAAGCTTCGAATGTGCATTTTAAATTAAATCTTTTTAAAAGTAATGTTAAAGTCTAACCCGCACTGGGGGGTTCAATTAGTACTACTTCAGTAAGAGCCTTCTACAGCTTCACTGTGATGGTACAGGAGGTCCTTCCTGCCTGTCAGAGGGACTCTCGTCTGTACTGATAGATGTACTAACAGTATGTAGTGTACAGTACATGTAACATCCATTGATTTCCTGTGCAGCCTTTTCAGATTTTGCATCGTCTTTCCATGTCAGGCCTTATTCTCTCTCCATGTGCTTATACTTTGGCATTTTGTCTTTATTTGACCATGGAAAGCAGAGATGCAGACTGGAGACATGTTGTGTCTTTAAAACAGGAAAAAGCTGATAAGTGATCTAGATTGATTTCAACCTCTCAGAAACAGTCGGACTTGGTTTTAACCAACAGACCAATGATAATTTCTAAATCATTTATGAATTTATATGATCATAATGGACGTTTGATTGGATTGGCAGCATGTTGCTGAACAGGTGACATTAAACCACAGAGTAAAACCTCTTAATGAGCATTGGGTTTTCATCTTTATAGTCTTGACTTTAATCTGTAAAGTGCCTTGAGATGACTTTGTTGTGAATTGGCGCTATATAAATAAAGTTGAGAGGACAGACAACAGAACCAGTGAAAACATCACAAAACAACAGAATTTTGTTTAAATGTCTTTAACTTGAAGAACATTAAAATATGGTTCATTTTTAAATGAAACAGCTGTTTCGCATCAGCCATTCCCAACCTGTCTGCACATACCAACAGTTCCCACCATTCGCCGTTGCATGACCTTCACCTGTTCCATCACTTCCTCTTCTGTGCATTAGTCATCACTTCCTTCACAGCTTGTTTCTCCTGTCTGACCTCTAACCTCTCAGGCAGAGGAGTGAACTTAAAAATAAAAGTGAAGAAAACAAAAGCTTCTCCAAGAGATTGAGTTTTGACTGCTCTGAGCCACCATAGCTGCAGTGTAAAACACATACACATCTTTGTGTCATCATTACTGAATAAGCTGTGTTTATGTTCAAACAGCTACAGAGCTAACTGTTAACATGTCAGCATTGTCCAACCACAAAAACCGGTCGAGCTAGTTAAGATTTTTTTGAGCTAGTTCACCTCACCTGGATTTACCTGTTTGTTGTGTCTGAACTTTAAAATTGTCAACAGCAAGAATCCATATTGAAATGTGCAAATGTGAGCAATCAATTGTGAGTTTTTTTGTTGATTTGAGTTGGGACTCAACATTGTAAAGCGCTTTGGATAAAAGTGCTATATAAGCGAGTATTTACCAATCTTAACCCTAAACCTAGTGAAGAAAATTCAAAACCAGCTGCTACAAATGTTTGTTAATCATTACAATTAACAAAATGGTCAAAGACTGTAGAAAAAAGTTATAGCAAACTAATGAAACTAAACATTTGCATCCCCCTTAATAAATTATTTTCCGATAAAACAGAATTTGGAATACATTTTATGTTGATGAAAACTTCTTTTATTCTTTTGCCATTTCAAAATAACTTGTGCTGCTACCATGTCAGAGTTAGAGAGGCTGTGTTTGCAAGACGGTTTTCACATCTGAAGAAGAGCTATGCTAACAATAAGATTCTTTAATTTTAATATTGAATTACTATTGTGTTTCTTTCATATTAAATATATTTAATATTAATGAAACCTTTTGTTAGATAAAATATTAGGCACCACTGAGCCACTTGTTTCAGTAACAGTCCAACATTTTTCCATATTGAGGACATGTTTAAGTGTCCACCTGCTCCTCAGAGATAGTTTCAGATGCAGTGATACTGAACAAATGTCCGCAATACTCTGGAAATATGGAGCTGAACAATGTGCACACATGAATGATCCACAGGTGATCCTGTTTGTAGTGTTTTATACTCAACTGTCATGTCTCCTTCAAATTGTCAGTATGAATTTATATAGAAAATACACAGTGTTAATTAGCACTGTTATATATTCAGTACTGATGTTGAAGAAACTGCAGTTCCTATGGCAACCATTAGATGATGTTGTAAAAACTGTTTCTTTCAGATTAAATGTGGTTGTGTCACTTTCTTTATTTTACAACTGCACTGAAAACAAAAATTAAAATAAGACATCTCTGGTGGCATAGCAACAGGAAGCTGCAGAGACACTTTACGTCAAAAAGTCCACATGAAAAGTGAATGAGAACAACAGTTCTATCTCCTCCTACTTTAGTGACAGCTCCACTCAGGGAGTTTCCAGTTAATCCACTTCAGTGGGTTTGGTTCATGGTAGTTTCACAGTTTTGTCTCAGTGTGTGTGCTTGTTGATAACAGGGTGGAGTAGCTGAATTATTCTCTTGTTTTATTCACACTAAGCATTTTGTGGCTTTGATATGTGATTTTTAATCTCTTCACATGTCACATTCCTAATCCTTTGAGATTAACTTTAACTTAAATCAACACATTTTACAAGAAGAAGACTAAAGATAAAAGCAGCCATGACAGCAGAGTTCAGAAGTTTGATCTTCATGGGTCCCGCTGTTTTCATGTTGCCTTCTCCACCTTAGAGCTTTATTTTGATTTAAACATATGATGGTTTAAAATATATCAGCAGCCAGTGGCAGCAGAGTGGTCTTACATTTTGATATGAGAGTAACACTATCAACTTGCTCTGCACTTTTCCCCTGCTCCCTCCCCATGTGAACCATATTTTTAATTTAAAATATATGATGGATGATGTATTTGTTAAATGTTTGCATAGGACGGACCACTGTCGGTCCTATGTTGCAGCACCTATGAGGTAATGCGACTGTAAATAAGTCTGTCTCCATCTCAGGTGGACAGTTTTTAAAGATGGTCACAGCTATGAGGTTCAAAGGTAACTACAGTGGATTAAGGATCATTCTGTGTGTCGCTGATGTAACAGGGACATATCTCTAAGCAGACATCTGTCCTGTTTTCATTCTTAGTTCCTGTCTTAGTTCCAATTAGTTCCTGTTTGTGAAATTCTCTAACAGAGTCAAAGTAACCACAGCTCAGGATTGTTCTTACTGGAGGAGTTGTGCTGCAGGTAACAGGATCTTAAGAAAAAAAGCTTTTCAGCCTAACACTTTGTGTTCCTCAGTAATAAACAGGAGAGTTTGAAGGTCAGAGACCAGCTGTTGTGGATTCTGCAGGTCTGTTTGACACGAGTAAAACTCTGAAATTCTTCAGGAGTTTTTTGAGAAAGAGGCTGTAAAATTAAACTTGGAACAATGTAATGTTAACGCAAAATGTTTTATTATTTCAACTGGAATAAGAAGGGGAGGCTTCATCAGTGTGGTTAACCATAGGGATGTCACTAGTATGTAAGATTGTAGAAAATACTGGTGTGTAGTATTATGTTAACAACATGTTTTGGGTTTGTGTTATCAGTATTTGTATGACGTAGTGTGGAACGAAAAGAGTGTTTTATTGTATGTTTAGCATGGTGTTAATTAGCCATGTTGAGTCATTTGAACAAAGTCTAGCTACAAGACGCTGTATTTCTTTTAAACTTATGTTAAACCTGTAACATTAATGTAGGATTAAAGGGCCCATAATGTTGGTGGCTATAATATAATGTTACTATGTATTTTTCTTTTCACTTTCTCTTTTTAAAGTTATTAACCTGTTCTTAGGCTGTTTTGAACCTGCTTTTTTGCTACTAATGAAAGCTTCAATAAACAAGGCAAAATCAGAAAAGAAACTAAGCTCTTCCTGCATCTCCTGTGGATGGCCTATGCCTTTTTCAAGTTTGGGCAGTTGTTGAAGCAGAAACCCCAGGAAACCTGACAGCGGCAGCACAGTATTTTATTGTCATGTTCACATATGGAGACAAGTTGAGACCGGGATCCATCTAAAGGCAAAGAGCTGCTGAAGAAGATGGAGGAAGCTGCTTCTTCAGTGAGATGTTCCAAGAAGCTGAGGGAGTCAAAGGAGACAAAATGACATGTCTTCAATGAGTTGTTAATGCAGCAGAGTGCTGATAGAAATGTGACTGTTTCAGTGGAAAGTGGAGCAGCAGCTCTAACAGAGACAGTGACAAATAGGTTACACATCATTTGGCTGCTCATACAAAAAAATACTGAGATTTTCACAGACTTGTTTTCTGTCAGTGTTACAGATCATCAGCATAAATGGAATGGTAAATGGTAAATGGTCTGCACTTATATAGCGCTTTTCTACCTATTGGCACTCAAAGCGCTTTACACTGCTTCTTATTTACCCATTCACACTCACAATCACACACACACTCATACACCAATGGGGGAGCTGCTATGCAGCTGGCCAACACTCACCGGGAGCAACTAAGTTGGGGTTCAGTGTCTTGCTCAAGGACACTTCAACATGTGACCAGAGGAGCCGGGGATTGAACCAACAACTGTGAGATTGGTGGACAACCGCTCTACCTTCCTGCGCCACAGTCAACAACAAACATGCTTTAATTTGCATGATACTGGTTTAGCTGAAACATCTTCAGTCATTAAATAGTGGAATCAGCCTGTGAGACTAAAAAAAGTTAAACAATTCAATTCAATTCAATTCAACTTTATTTATATAGCGCCAATTCACAACAAAGTCATCTCAGGGCACTTTACAGAATAAAGTCAAGATTATAAAGATATATAAAGAGAACCCAACAATTCCCCCTGGAGCAAGCCATAGGCAACAGTGGAGAGGAAAAACTCCCTTTAACGGAAGAAACCTCCAGCAGAACCAGGCTCAGGGTGGACGGCCATCTGCCTCGACCGGTTGGGGTGAGTGGAAAGGGGAGAGAGAAAAGAACAGAGCAACAAAAAGCAATAACAAAACATCGGGCAGATTGGTAGGACCAGTAGCTGCACGCTGGAAGACACACAGCTTCAAAGTCTGGAAGAAATTCCAACTGGACCTACCAGGCACACACCCAGTGCCACAAGTTCACGTACAGTAAATTAATTCTTTGTAAGTCAGTGATGAACATTTATATTGTGACCAAACATTATCTGTGGCTGAGATTGTCAGACTAGTAGAAAAGCAGCCGAGAGAGTTCTGACCCTGAGCCATATATCCATGTGCTATAATGGCCAAACTCAGAAACACACAAAGGTGATACTGTGACACACAAGATCAAAAAGGCAACAAAAGACAAGAAAAATGGAAACCAAAAGTATTGCTTTGACACCAGTATATTTGGGGCTAAAATTATTGTTGACTGTCACAGCTGTGATTGCCTTGGTGATCAGCACTGTCTCTCCTCCCCTCTTTGATTTCCTCTTGTCTCCTTTCTCTCGCTCCTCTGTGTCGCTTAATCAGCTTTCACTCAGGTCACCTGTTGCCTCTCCTATATATTCCCTTCAGAGTTACCTGTGTTACCCTTGGATAGTATCTTGTTTTTGTATCCTGCCTGCCCACCTGCCGATTCCAGAGGAGTCCTACTACCTCCTGGCTGTAAGTTACTTTCAGTTAAACTCTATTGCATTGACTGCTAAACTAATGGATTATATATTAGAAGAGGATTTTGCGCAAGACTGAAGACAGAGTTTGTGTTTCTGCTTTGGAGTATTTTCACTGATTTCTTTCTGTTCGGTTGTCACTTTGCCATTTTAGTTGTTACTTTGTTGGATTGCTATTGTGTTCTCCCTGGTGTTGCCAGTCATTTTCCTGAATTCACCCCGCTCATTCTGGCTCAGCCGCAACACTGCTACGTTCCACCTATATTTGTAAGCTGTCTATTATCCTTAGAAATATTCTGTTACTTATTACTGTTACTTATTGCCTTCCCGGCCACATCAGCTACGCACAATAACTTTGACCGCAACTCCATCTGTCCAATTTGTTACTCTTATAATTATTAATACTGTTACTGCCCTCCTACTCAATTTGTCTTGCTCCTTTTTGGGTCCAATAAATTCCTCCTGATAGACTGGTTTGTGATTGAAAATTAGTTTGCTTTTTCAATCTTTTATTTTTCTTCCATGTACTTGGTGCCATGTTATGGGGAAAGCAGGATAATCTGAGTCATTTTTAGGCCAAATATATCCATATAATCTCTCTCCAGTTATGCCATTTTTATCTAACACTCACTGTAAATAATAAAGGCAAGAGATACTCCCTCAACTGGGACAATGACTCACTCCCAACCCAAAGAAAATAAACCACTGTTTTCTGACAACAAACCAAGGCCTCAAACTTGAAGGTTCCTCCATCCTTCCTTGGACATGGATATGTCATCAAACCGGGGGTGATGGTGGGTTCAGATTGGGGGTGCTGAATTGCTGATCAATGTTATTCATAAATCTTGCAGTGCAATCTTTGAAGTGCATTCCTGCACCACAGCCACCAAAGCTGTTCTGTGACTTCGCCACATAAAACACAGTGAGGTTTTGGTGCGCCATCCAGATTTGTGGTAAGCGTATTGCGTTACTTCCTGTTTCTGCACACTCTTGGGTTTCTACCGAAAGACTGTTTACTGATTAATTGTAGCTGTTATTTTTACTTAAATAAGTGATTTCTTCACACAAGAATTAATACTTAGTCGTAACATACGCTTGTATTGCACAAGCACCTGCTTTTGCAAACATAACCAGCTAAAGTTTACAAATTCCACATTTCACTTATATTAGCTTCGCTAGCTTAGCAGTTAAACATTAGCAATGGCTTCTCTGTCTCCCTCTGTCCCTCCTTCTCTCACTTGCTCGGTGTGTCTCATGTTCAGTTTGTCCTCTGCCTCCTTTAGTGATAATGGTATATGTAATAAGTGTAAGGTTTTTGCAGCTTTGGAGGCGAGGCTCACAGAATTGGAAGCACGGCTCCGCACCATGGAAAACAACTCCGCTAGTCAGGCCCCGGTAGCTGGTGCGGGCCGACCTAGCGTAGCCCCTGCTAGCTGTCCCCCGGCAGTTCCCGAGCAGCCGGGAAGCCAGTCCGGCTGGGTGACGGTTCGTAAGAGATCTAATGCTAAACAGACGCCCGAGGTTCACCACCAGTCGGTTCATGTTTCTAATCGATTTTCCCCACTCAGCGACACACCCGCTGAGAAACCAACTCTGGTAATTGGCAGCTCCATAGTCAGAAACGTAAAGTTAGAGACTCCAGCGGCCGTAGTCAAATGTCTTCCTGGGGCCAGAGCGGGCGACGTTGAATCATATTTGAAACTCCTGGCTAAGGATAAACGTAAATACAGTAATATTATTATTCACGTGGGAGTTAATGACGCCCGATTACGTAAATCGGAGGTCACTAAAATGAATGTTGAATCGGTGTGTAACTTTGCAAAAACAATGTCGGACTCCGTAATTTTCTCTGGTCCCCTGCCAAATCTGACCAGTGACGACATGTACACCCGCATGTCGTCATTCAACCGCTGGCTGTCTAGGTGGTGTCCAGCAAACGATGTGGGCTACATAGACAATTGGAAACGCTTTTGGGGAAAACCTAGGCTGATTAGGAGAGATGGCATCCATCCTACTTTAGATGGTGCAGCTTTCTTATCCAGAAATATGGCTGGTTTTATTAGACAACCAAAAGTATGACAATCCAGAGTTGAGCCTAGGATGCAGAGATCCAGTCCTACACACCTCTCTGCAGTGTCCTTACAACCGTCACCCCCCCACAACTCCCACATACCTATAGAGACTGTCTGTTCCCCGACCTAAATTACATAAAGTAAATATGACAACAAGAGGAGTTAATCATAATAACCTAATAAAAGTTAAGACTACTCCTCTTACAGAACAAAACCCCAAAACTATTAAATGTGGATTATTAAATATCAGATCTCTCTCTTCTAAATCTCTGTTAGTAAATGACTTAATAAGCGATCATCAATTCGATTTATTTTGTCTCACTGAAACTTGGTTGCAGCAGGAAGAATATGTCAGTCTAAATGAGTCAACCCCCCCAAGTCATATTAATTATCATGTTCCTAGAAGCACAGGCCGAGGTGGAGGAGTTGCAGCAATCTTCCATTGTAGCTTATCAATAAACCCTAGACCTAAACATAGTTATAACTCATTTGAGAGCCTTACTCTTAGCCTTTCACACCCAAACTGGAAAACTCAAAAACCACTATTTGTTATCATGTACCGTCCTCCAGTCCCTTATTCAGAGTTTTTGATTGAATTTTCTGATTTTCTAGCTGATTTAGTGCTTAGTAAAGATAAAGTCATTATAGTGGGTGACTTTAACATTCATGTAGATGCTGACAGTAACTGCCTGAGCACTGCGTTTAATTCATTATTAGATTCAATTGGTTTTTCCCAAAATGTAAATA
Organism: Channa argus; assembly: GCF_033026475.1. Classification (NCBI taxonomy): domain Eukaryota; kingdom Metazoa; phylum Chordata; class Actinopteri; order Anabantiformes; family Channidae; genus Channa; species Channa argus. The sequence goes on from NC_090218.1 coordinate 13,710,303, forward strand.
AACCCACTCACTGTTTTAGTCACACGTTAGACCTTGTCCTTACGTATGGAATTGAAACGGATAATTTAACAATATGTCCTCACAACTCTCTTCTGTCTGACCATTTTTTAATAACATTTGAATTTACAATAACGGACTATATAGCAGTTAGGGAAAAATTCCACTATAGCAGATGCTTAAGTGAAAAAGCTGTCAACAAATTTAAAGAAATTATTTCTTCATCATTTGCTTCACCATATGTTAATACAATGGGAAGTAGTCTCCTTAATGTTACTCCTGCACAAGTAGATTATCTTGTTGACAATTCTGCAGCCTCACTACGTACAATACTCGATAGTGTTGCCCCTCTAAAAAAGAAGGCAGTAAATCAGCAGAGGCGATCTCCATGGTATAGTTCACAAACACGCAACTTAAAACAGGAAACACGAAAGTTAGAAAGGAAGTGGCGTTCCAGAAAGTTAGAAGAATCTCATTTAGCCTGGAAAAATAGTTTAAAAACGTACAAAAAAGCTCTCGGTGATGCCAGAGCAGCATATTATTCATCATTAATAGAAGAAAACAAGAACAACCCCCGGTTTCTGTTCAGCACTGTAGCCAGGCTGACTAAGAGCCATAGTTCTGTTGAGCCTACTATTCCCTTAACTTTGAGCAGCAATGACTTCATGACCTTCTTTATGAATAAAATTGTAGCTATTAGAGAAAGTATTCACCAGATCCTCCCCCCAAAAATTACAGATAGATCTTCATGTACAGCAGTGCTAGAATCATGGATAAGGCCCCACTCCCTGTTAGACTGCTTTTTACCCATAGATCTCTCTGAGCTAACTTCAATTATTACCTCATCTAAACCAACAACCTGTCTGCTAGACCCTATTCCAACTAAGCTGCTCAAGGAAGCTTTACCCTTAATAGATACGTTCATATTAGATATCATCAATCTATCTTTAGAAACAGGCTATGTACCACAGGCCTATAAGGTAGCTGTAATTAAACCATTACTTAAAAAACCCTGTCTTGACCCAGGTGTTTTAGCCAATTACAGACCAATATCTAATCTCCCCTTTATTTCTAAAATAATTGAAAAAGTAGTCGCAAAACAATTATGTGATCACCTTCATAGGAATAATTTGTATGAAGAGTTTCAGTCAGGATTTAGAGTTCATCATAGGACAGAAACAGCACTGGTAAAAGTCACCAACGATCTTCTCATGGCCTCAGATAATGGACTCATCTCTATACTTGTTCTGTTAGATCTTAGTGCCGCATTTGATACCATTGATCATAACATTTTATTACAGAGACTGGAACATGAAATTGGAATTACAGGAACTGCACTAGGTTGGTTTAAATCCTATCTGTCTGATAGATTTCAATTTGTTCATGTTAATGATGAATCCTCCATGCACACAAAGGTTAGCTATGGAGTTCCACAAGGCTCTGTGTTAGGACCAATACTTTTTACTTTATATACGTCTCCTTTAGGCAACATTATTAGAAAACACTCCATAAATTTCCACTGTTATGCTGATGATACCCAGCTATATTTATCTATGGAACCAGATGAAAATAATCAGTTAATAAAGCTTCAAGCATGCCTACAAGACATAAAGGCCTGGATGTCCCACAATTTTTTACTTTTAAACTCAGACAAAACTGAAGTCATAGTATTTGGGCCCAAAAATATCAGAGATATGATGTCCAACCATATTGTTACCCTAGATGGCATAAGTCTGGCCTCCAGTACTACTGCAAGGAACCTTGGAGTTATTTTTGATCAGGATCTGTCCTTTAAGTCACATATAAAACAAATCTCTAGAACAGCCTTCTTCCACCTACGGAACATTGCCAAAATTAGGAGCATACTGTCTCAAAGTGATGCCGAAAAACTGGTCCATGCATTTGTTACTTCTAGGTTGGACTACTGTAATTCCCTACTTTCAGGATGCCCCAGTAACTCCCTAAAGAGCCTGCAATTAATCCAAAATGCTGCAGCAAGAGTGCTGACTGGAACTAGCAAGATAGATCATATTTCACCTTCACTAGCTTCTCTCCATTGGCTTCCCATTAAATTTAGAATAGAATTTAAAACCCTGCTTCTTGCATATAAAGCTCTGAATGGTCAGGCTCCATCATATATAGAAGACCTCATAGCACCATATCATCCCAGTAGACCACTTCGCTCTCAGAATGCAGGCCTACTTGTGGTTCCCAGAATTTCCAAAAGTAGAATGGGAGGTAGAGCCTTTAGCTATCAAGCTCCTTTCTTGTGGAACCAGCTCCCAGTTCAGATTCGGGAAGCAGACACCCTCTCTACTTTTAAGTCTATGCTTAAAACCTTCCTCTTTAATAAAGCATATAGATGGTTATGCTGCCATGGGCTTAGACTGCTGGGGGACCCACCCCCTGATGCACTGAGCTCCTTCCCTGCTCTTGACCATCTCTCCTCTCACCCCACAATTGTCACCACTGTATGTCATTAACTCTGCGTTCTCTCCTGTAGTTGTCTTTGTCCTTCTCTGTCCCTTTCTGCAGGTGTCCCCGGCTTTGAAGCTGTGTGTCTTCCAGCGTGCAGCTACTAGTCCTACCAATCTGCCCGATGTTTTGTTGTTGCTTTTTGTTGCTGTTCTTTTCTCTCTCCCCTTTCCACTCACCCCAACCGGTCAAGGCAGATGGCCGCCCACCCTGAGCCTGGTTCTGCTGGAGGTTTCTTCCATTAAAGGGAGTTTTTCCTCTCCACTGTTGCCTATGGCTTGCTCCAGGGGGAATTGTTGGGCTCTCTCTATACATCTTTATAATCTTGACTTTACTCTGTAAAGTGCCCTGAGATGACTTTGTTGTGAATTGGCGCTATATAAATAAAGTTGAATTGAAACAGAGAAATCTTTGAGTGTAGACCATTGATCATCAGAATTAGCTGTGTTAATCCTCATTGATTAATGCATAAAGTAAAAAGATAATAAATTAAAAAAAACTGCTGGCTCTAATCTTTTGTTAAATTTCCACCTGTCAGTACTTTTGAAGCTGCAGTCTCTCTGATGACCACGTGATGCTGCTGTTTGAACATTGTTTGTTTATATGAGTGAATGTATCATAATGTCTGACACATTTGCCTTTCAAAGATTTGTGCTTCACACAGATGAAAACCCCAAGGTGAAACACATTGTTCTGAAAGTCAAAAGGTTTGTTTTATTGTATGTTACTGTATGTATGTTACTAGAGTTTGACTTTTTCACCAGGAAAAAGATGGATGAAGTATTGATTGGTGCACAGTCTGCAGAGGATGGTACAGGTGAGTTAGATGGAGACAGACCTCCAGTGATGGATGGAACAAACCTTTGTGAAGCTGCTGAACTTGTCTGGAAGTGTCCCTACCTACTGACAGACACTCTGTGTATCATGTGTTCATTTCTTTTTTAAAATCAAACCAAACACACTTGTATGTAATGAAAACCAAAACCCAAATAATATTTTGTCACACCACATATTTGGAGTTCTTACATTGTCAAAATGTATGTTATTTAGACGATATAACCTGAAATCCTCTGATGTATCACGTATAGAAATAAAAATTATAGATAATGGGCGCTACTTTTAACATGAACTAGCATGCTGTGCGGTTGAGCCACAGACCATACAGGACATTAGCTTTGTGTTTATATGCTGGCAAACAGCATGGTCACTTTAGCATCCACTCATTACTGACAGTTCCCACAAGACTTCAACACAGCTAGTAACTGTCTCTGTATAAAGTAATGGTCACTTCCAGGCCATGCTGCTGATGACTGGTGAAAAATCATAATGTAGAATGTGACTGGGTTGTTTTCTATTTTTTATTTGATTGCATCTTTTGATTTTTGGATTTATTTTAAAAACCAAATGAACGAGATTAGAGGGACAATACATGGATTATAGACTGATGCTTTTACATTTGTTTCAGTCTGAACAGTCAGAAAAGGTGGAGTCAGATAGCCTTTAATCATGGAGTCCCATCAGTAGGACTGTCAGTCCATCAGCAGGTGGAGACATTTTGACTTAATTGCAATCTTTCTGTAGTCTTATTTTACACTTTACACTTATTTATAGATACATTTTCTGATTAAAGTAGTTTAGTAGTAAATCATAAAATAATCCAAATTTTTTTTAAGTCTAAAAAGATAAAAATCAAGTTATCACTTGATCAGTCAATTATCAGAGTACTGATTTGTTTAATCAATATAAAGCAGAGTTGTAGTTCCAGATTGAATCTGTTGTACTGATCTCTGACTGATTTATCACTGATCGATCAGTCTGTACCGATATATCTCTACCTATCTCTCTCTCACACTGTCTCTGCTCTTTATTTAATCAGTTTCACTGAGAACCTGAAAAAACTAAACAGTCAACAAAAAGCAGGCAAACTGTTTCTGTGTTTGTGTGTGTGTGTAGCTGCGGGCGTGTGTGTTGGACTAGGTTCATTTCCTGTCAGAGGGGGAGGGGGAAGCAAATTGAAAACAGACGCTGGACTCTCTCTCTAACACTGTCCACTCTGTGATTTAAGGTCTCTTGCCCTTTTTCTTCCCTCAGTACTGCAGACTCTCTCTCTCCGACTGAAGCTCTCCGTCTCTCTCCCCCCACTCTCCTACTGTGACTCAGTCTGTTGGTTTCCATTCGTGGCTTGTCTGGAATGAACTGAAACTGAAGAAGAAGAGAAGGAGGGAGAGAGCAGTAACAGGAAAACAGTAAAGAAGAAGAAAAACCAGGTCTGTACAAACTTTTCTTTATTTCACGTTTTACTTTAGTCCTTAGCTCATTTAATGATCCTACTGAGTCTACTTTTACTACTAGAACTACTGTTTACAAATACTCTGCATTTAGACTGTTACTGCAGTTCTACTATCAGTACCAATACCGATAGTATTGATACCAATGGTCCAGGCAGTAAATTAACAAATGGTTGGTACCATTGGATCTAGGGCCATAGATACGAGTCAGCAAGTCCCTGCTCCATCTGGTATTTTGGTTCTAGAGCACTCGTACTCACCTAAGTAGGGTTTGCAGTTCAGTTCGTAGTTTGTGTTAAAATGCTCAAGAAAAATCAGTGACTATTGATTTGAAAATGGAAACTGGTTTCACCTGCTTTAAATGACTCTTTGCACAGACTATGTCACCATCACTTACTCCAGAACCATCTACTGTCCTATTAGTGGGACACCTCCGACAGTAGGAGGTTGATGCACTAATATAAATATCTTTGGATAATTGATCAATGTGATGCCCCTTCCAGTTTAGGCTGTTCACCCAATGAGAGCTGGGATCTGCTTCAGAACCACTGTGACACTTAACTGGATAAACAATTCAGATAAAGTATGAATGTTCCCTTTGCTTTAATATTTGCACTTCACAGTGCAGTCTATAACATTGTTCTTTGCAGAAATTACACCAACAGTAAAAGAAATGTCAGGAGTTTTCAGTAATGCTTCAGGCAGTAAATTAACCTTCAGTAGCTGATGTTAATGCAAACTGAAAACCTGCACCAGATAACCTTGAACGAATATGGAAGTTTTTAGGTTTACTGTAATGATCACATACAGATGCCACAGCACATGGACACTGAGCACCAGACTCTGATCAAAAACAGTTTTCTGGGACAAATAAAAGCACCTGAACCAGAACAATGATAATATTAGTGATAGAAGTAGATAGGCTTTGATTTCTGCTCCTGATTAAAGAAGAATAGCATACAATTAAACTTCACTTCACAAAAATGTTATTCAGTTGTTTCAGTCTGTTTCTGTCTAAAGGTCAAAGGTCACTCACATCAGCAGCTGTCAATCATCTGATCTGAATCAATCAGGAGGCACATGGACGAGTGAAGAGAGGTGAGACACCTGTAGACCAGGTGAGTGTGATGAAGCAGTTGCTTTGTGTTGTAGAGTTGAAGGTGTCGAACAAAGCACCAGGACCTAGAACCAGGACCTAGAAGCACGAGGACCAGGTGTTCAGACCTGATGATCTGTTTCCTGTTCTTCAAAGATCTTTGTTAATAGTTTCAAGAGCCATGTTTTCAGGGTAGGTGTGTATGTAAACCAAGGAAAGGAGAGTTAAGGTGAAAAACTTAAGGGAGTTACGGAAGTAGAGAGACAGTCAGAACCATGTTCCACAAAGCTCAAGGGCTCCACATTCTCAGTAGCTTTGTACAAACTCCTGCTGTACAGCAGTTTATCCTACATTTTAATGTAATAAAAAAAAACTAATCTCTGTGATTGGAACATTGAAACGAGATCAGAGTGGACAGAGCTGATGACATACTAATATTGAATGTATCACATTTGCTGACATCACAGCAGATCAGTGACATCATCAAAGACGTCACTGCAGCTCTGTATGAAATCTGACCTGAGAGCAGATTTAACAGACAGAGCTGCATAGCTGTGATTCGCTGAAGTCTGTTTAAACATTCCTCCTTGCTGCCTACAGAAATTACTTCACTGCTTATTTTTTCCTTTGGTGGCTGACTCACATTCCTACTCACATACAGTCAGTGAGGCCTCTGGCAGAGAATCCTGAAATCCCCTGTGAAAACACACACACACACACACACACACACAGTAATACACACAGAGGAGTGGATTCAGGTCTGTTCTAAGCATCAGTTCATCAGAAATGATTCAACACATGTTGAATTTTTCCATGAATCCCGACTTTACCACAGAGCTGGAATGTCAACATTCACTGTTTGGTTTCCTTTCCCTCCGGTTGTAGTTACTCACTTGCTCAGCCTAGAGTCCTGCACGGGTCCAATTTTGCAAACCCACACCCACATTTGCAACACTTGAACACACATGCCAATCACTGAGCCATGCAGCAATACACAGTGTTCTGACACCAATCGATCTTGGCCAACTTTAACATTTGAGTCCAGAAAAACATTTACAACACCAGGTGGTTTAAATGTTATGGCTGATCAAACCCTCACTTTAACTTGTCCAATGTTTCGCTCTGTTTTTAGAAGCAGGACCTGCAGAAACTGTCCCAGTCAGATGTGCACATTCAGCTCTAGTTGCTGATGTAATGCAACGTGACACAAATATACTGTAAGTGATCTCATACTCATCTGACCACAGATCCAGTTCTGTCAGTCAGATGTATTCTAATTTGTGGAGTGAAAACTAAACATGCCTTTATTTTCACTTCTGTTTACATTCTCATGACTGTCTAACACATGCATTTCTGCAGCTTCCCAGAATATGCTCACTTTGTTCATATTAGTAACAAAGTTTACGTAGGGGGCTAGTTTTTGTGTTGGACCCAATGAAGGTGCTGGACACAATTTTTCAGTATAAATTAGTTTTATTAAAAAGGTTTATTGTTGGCGAGGCAGGGTGTAGAAGTGGTCAGCCCTCCGACTCGCTAGGTGGCACTGATTTCCAGTTACAGTGCGTGGGGAGGAGAGTTGAGTCTGGAGGGGAGGTAAGGGTCCTATGGAGAAGAGTGAAGTGGTGGTCTTGACAGTGGGTGCGTGGGGCATAGCCTGGCAGTGGGTGTGTAGGGTGTAGCCGTGAGTGGTGGTCCTGGTAGTGGGTGCGTGGGGCGTAGTCGTGAGTGTTGGTCCTGGTAGTCGTGAGTGTTGGTCCTGGAAGTGGATGCGTTGGACGTAGCGGTGGTGAGTCTCCAATCCCTGGTGAGAAGCAGAACTCCAAAACCTCTTGGTGACAATTTCCAACAATATCCAAAAATCCCATTCAGCGAGGAAGTGCAAAAGGGTTATCCTGAGATAGTCCGTGACACTTGGTACATTAATCAATAGTCCCTTATTAGTAACCCGAGTCTCATAGGCAGAGAGTTACACGGGGCCATAGGCACCTAAGCCTGGCACGAATAGAACCTGAGCAAGGCATGAAACTAAACATGAGCAAGGCATGAAACTAAACATGAGGAAGGCATGAAACTAAACATGAGCATGGCAAGGAAAATTTTCTCTTTCATGATGGCATGGTAACAGAGGTCCGTGGTGATAGCTTGGTTCCCTATGGGAACGTAGCCACATTCACAGTCCGTGGCGTAATGTCTCCAAGCCGATAACAGAGAGAGTCAATGGGGGAGTTGTACTCAAATACAGAGCGGTAGGCAGAGGCAGGTCTATAAACGTAGCTTGTTCTGAACCGTGGAACGCAATGAAGAGTTTTCATGAAGGCTGGAACATTGCGGTGATTAGCAGACAATCTGGCAATTTGGTGAAGGAACTGAGGAGGTATATAAGCAAAGTGGTGAAACCAGATGAGACTGATTAAGGTTTATTAGTAAAGCTGGAACACCGAGACGGGACCAGGAAAGAGGAAGTGACTGCATGTTTACAGGAAGATGAAATAATATTACAGTGGACATATTCTCACATTGTGAAAAGCAAAGGGATTTAACCCACAGACCTACAACCACAGGATGATATAGTTTGGGTTCAGCAGACAACTCACATGAGGCTTTAACACATGAACCATTATTGGTTCATAACAGCTTCATCTTATATTTCATGTGTTTTGTTGGGGGGCTGCTATAGCTCAGTTGGTAAGGCAGTCGTCCACGGGTCAGTGGTTTAATCCCCGGTCCCGGCTATATGTCGAAGTGTCTCTGGGCAAGACACTGAACCCCTAACAGCCCATTCCCTTCCCCAGCTGTGTCATGCTATGTCCAAGTCCGGTATAAATTGGGGAGGGTTGCATCAGGAAGGGCATCCAGCGTAAAAACAGCCAAATCAACATGCGAACAATGATCCACTGTGGTGACCCTGAACTCATGGGATAAGCCAAAAAGGACAAAAAATTTAAAAATAAAACAATTTCATGTGTTTTATTGGCAATAATGTTAACATAACTAGTAACCAAAGCTGGGAATGTTTTTACTCTCTACTCTGTAAAACTGCAGTGTTGCTGAGTAAAATCCTCTTTGCTTAAAAGCAGAGTCAGACTTTTATTTTGTAATTCCCCTTCTCTGATTACACATAGGTACCATTAAACATTTATTTTTAAATCTCTCCCTGTTTTGTTATTGATCAGAATCAGCGGTCATGGTGGTGTTTATCAGACTGCAGACAGGAAATGTGAACCTTCCTCTCTTCCTGTTAGGTAAGAAAATGAATGAACCATCAGTAAGTGTTTACAGGTGGACTTTTAAATTTTTGTCTGTTTACCTGTGGGTCTGCAGGTGTGTTCCTGGTCTGTCCTGAAAGGGGTGTCTGTCTGGAGCTGGTGCCATCGACCTCAGAGGTTCTGCTGAACTCAGCTTCCAACTTCACTGTGGTCAGTAACAACTCAACTGTCTGTCTACGCAGGTACCTGTGTCCTTGTTCAGGTGTGTTCGGGTACCAAGCCTGTTTTCTCAGGTGTTCAGATAAATTCATCTCCTTGGTGACTTCAGGTTGAAGTCGGACACCTTTCTGGCTCAACATGTTCTGAGGTTCCTATCTGTCTCTTCAGGTGTGTTTAGGGTGGAGTCAAGTAACATGGCGGTTACCTCAGGACTATCAGCTGGACGGGGTTGTTGTGGAGAATCAGGGGTCCAGCAGCATCCTGCAGCTTTTTGATGTCACCTGGAGGAGTTCTGGCAGGTATACCTGTGAGGAGGCATCATCTTATCAGAGCAAAGACATCGACATCTTCGTACCTGGACAAGGTGATATTATGGTGATTATATAATTATTTGTATTAGGAGTGTGAAGAATATCCGATAGTATTGGGAAATTGATATGAGTCATAAATACAGCTGCATTGTTTGAAAACCACAGATTTAAACCACATTGTTTAAAAATAGTTCTAAAATAGTTCTAAAATCAAAACTGTCAAACAAGGATGTAAGTTTCTTGTTACTTCTGTCATGTCAGAGGCTACTTCACAGTGGTGCTAGTTGGCTAACTCCAAAGTTCCAAAGGAAGTATTTCGGACTCTGCAAAAGCAATTAATTGATAAACACAAAACAATATGAAAAGCTCACAGTATACAGCCTGGTTGGATGCTTCTGTTCCAACTTTTCACACCTAGAATGAGCCATGTTTGCCCACTATTCCTGATAGGACTGTTCAAGCGCATCCACAATGGATGGTGAAGCAAAATTGAAGTTGAGTTATTAGTTGAATCAATCAGCTCGGCCCTGAATCATATTGTGTCATGTTGTTGAATATGTAGATGTCCTGCATTTGTTTTGAATCATTGCCCGAATTGAACTGTTTGATAGGGGGCACTAATCTCTATACATCCTTTCTGTGAGACCTGTATCACCTGATGTACCTGTCCCACGTGTCCCCCCCACAGGTCCTGATGAGTGGTTTGTCCCAATGGGTCCAGGTGTTGTGATGAAGGAGGCAGAGGAAGGTACCATTCCATGTGTTGTCTCTGATCCGCGGCTTAACGTCACGCTATACGAACGTCCTGGCAAGACACCGGTTACCAAGACTCTGTACGAGCCAGGCCATGGCTTCACGGGTCATCTGAACGACACATCATACGTGTGCTTGGCTGCTCGCGGGAATGAGGAGCGCGAGTCCCTTGTGTACTACGTCTTCAGCATCATAGGTGAGGTTAGATTAGAGAAACAGTATGCTAGATTAGATTAGGATTATTATACTCATCAAATAATTCTTGTAGGTAGCATCAGGATTAGGATTATATTAGACTAGGAAAGTAGAGCAGTTGTCTACCAATCCCACAGTTGTTGGTTCGATCCCCGTCTGTTCCGGTCACATCTTAAAATGTCCTTGAGCAAGACACTGAACCCCAAACTTAATTGCTCCCGGTGATTGTATGAGTGTGTATGTGATTGTGAGTGTGAATGGGTGAATAGGAAGCAGTGTAAAGTGCTTTGAGTGTCAATATGTAGAAAAGCGCTTTATAGGTGCAGGCAATTCACCATTTACAATATAATGTGATACATTAGCATTCGATCAGGTTAGAAATATTCCCCTTCTTAATACCAAATCATTTAACTAGACACATCATTTAATTCATCTGTGTTTTATCACCAAAAGAACAAACAAAACATCACTGTATATATAAATAAATGTTTATTGATCTAATAACTAAGATAAATAAAGGTGAATAATATTTAAAATAAGTCACAATTTAAAGAATAACCATTTGGAATGGATTATTTGTGTTTAACAGAAAGGTAAATGAGCTGATAGTGAAAGAAAACAAGGTTAATTCTAGTACCAATACTAATGGGATAAACTTTGAGGAGATTTATTAAGGTTTCAGAATACATTTGTGGTTCAACATATAGCATAACCATGGAGTCTAGTTTGCCTACTTGACAGTTGCTGGGCTCTATCAATGCTTTCAGGACCAGAAAAAGAAGCAGAGAGTTTCCTAACACCATCAGTCTTCACACTGAAAGAGTCTTTCATCACTCGGACAACCACAGTGGGCAGCAGCAGAAGCAGTGCTGCCTCCTTGTTGACACCAAAGAGTCATAGGCCGAGTTCTGGCAGCTCTGGACAGTCTTCCTGCTGGATGTCCAAAAAAAAGCCAACTAACTTGGAATGGACAACAGCATTCTTTGGCTTAAGGCAGTGGATCTTGCTGAAAGGCACTCCTGTCTGTTACTTAAAGAAAAAAGGCTAAATGTGGGTTATACTAATCGGTAAAAATGTAACAACAAACAAGCATAGAAAAGTGTTATATAGTGTTATATAACAATTTACAAGACCGAACATAATTAGACAAGAAACAAACACAGTTAGGAACAGCTGTGAACTGGATTGTTCAGACTCTTTCCTGTTTTGTAAGGTGGGGGGTGTCTCTGTGGCTTTGTGTGTGCTACAATTAATGCCAATTCTCTGACCCTCTCCATCTTTCTCTTTCTTTCTGTCTCCCTCTCTTTCAACTTTGTGTCTCTCGCTGTACCTGTCTCTTCGTCTGTCTCTTTCTCTGTCATGTACCTTTGTACCTTTCAGTGCCTAAAGAGATGGAGGTGGAGCTAAAAGTTTCTGGCACTGTGTTGAAGCAGGGGGAGGTTCTCACTGTAAACTGTACTGTCAAAGACACAGAGATGGTCTACTTTACCTGGGACTTCCCTCGCAGAACGGTAACTGTCTCTACCTATCTGAACTTCCGTGAATTTCCTTACTTCACATTCCTAACAGTTAATGTGAAGTTTTTCTCTTTAGGAAATTGAGCCACTAACAGACTTTCTGCCCAATCGGATCCGCTCCTTTGTTAACATCTCCATGGCAACAGTGGCAGATTCTGGTAAGTCACTACAGCTGCCTGATACTGTGCACTGAGGGCAAACAAGTTTAGCCATGGTCTGTTGTTCCTAATCATTACCTTCAAAATAATTAGTGAGACATCAGTCACCTGTGGTGCCTTTAATCAGCTCTTGTTTGTTGGTTTGGCTGTTTTGGGTTACCATGGTGATATGATGAGGTTCTGTGTGTTTCCTGTAGGTGTGTACACGTGTACAGTGCAGGAGCCGATGCAGGATCAAACTGTGACAAAAAACATCACAGTGACAGTACTGGGTCAGTACACATACACTGAAACACACTAACACCCAGGTAAAACACGCGTGTAATGTCTGTTTTTGTCCCTCTGTGCAGATCAAGGTTATGTTTACCTGTGGCCCTCAGTTGACACCAACATGTCGACTCTCCTCCACCAAACGGTGGAGTTCAGTGTGCAGGTTGATGCGCATCCAGCCCCCACTGTCCTCTGGGCCAAAGACAACCAGACTGTTACCAAGGAAACCACCTCCATCATTACCACACACCTGACAGGCACTAGGTAGGAATATTCTGATAAAATTACCATATGGTGGATTGATTGATTGATTGATTGATTGATTGATTGATTGATTGATTGATTGATTGATTGATGTGCAGGTATATGAGTACTCTGACACTGGTTCGTGTCCAGATGGACCAGACAGGGAAATACACAGTTACTGTTTCCAACGAGGATGAGGTCTCAGTGATTGTCTTCAGCCTGGAGATCAAGGGTCAGGGATAACATGATTGACAGGTCACTGTGTGTGTTTACTTGTGTGTATTTGTGTGTATGTACCTGTCTGTTTATGTGTGTGCGCAGCACAACCCAGGATCACGTCTCTCTCAGAAGTCGACAACACGGCAGTGCTGTGTGTTAGCGAGGGAGCTCCACCCCCTTCTGTCACCTGGTACACCTGTCAAAGCTCACACAGGTAAACTCACACACACACACATCTGAACAAGACAGCTCTTTGATGTAGACCAAAAATATCTTCACATTGCACAAATGTCCCACTCCATTGATTTAAAACAAAAGTTGGTTCTTACATGACACACACACGTGTTATCATAGTAAACATTTTGTCTCCTGCAGGTGCAGTAATTTGACGGGTGGCTGGAGGAACCTATCAGCAGCCTCTGAGGGCGTATCCCTCCAGGAGAACATAACCATGGTGGAGGACAAAGGAGTTACCCAGGTAACCATTGATATTATCACAGTGATGTCATCAGGAGAAGATGATGTCATGATGATTAAGAGCTATCTAATCACCTTGACAGGTACACAGTTTGTTGACTCTACAGACTCTCAGCTCTCTGTCAGCTGTTCGCTGTGAAGCAAGAAACTCTGCAGGGCGACGAACCAGAGACCTGCGAGTACTGTCCAATTGTGAGTACTGATGATACAGAACTACTGTAGTAATACTGTCTAACTGCACCAATACTGCAGTACAGCTGTAATAATTCTGTAGTATTGCTGACCTGCAAGTACTGTCCAACTGTATACAGCAGTACTATTGTAGTAGTTTAGTAATGTACAGTAGAGGATTTACCTGTATTTCTAACTCTGCCTGTCTCCAGCTCTCCTGTCTCAGGTTGCAGTACTAACTGCAGTTTTGGTTCTGGTCATCCTCACTGTAATTTTCCTCATCATCCTTATCCTTCTCTGGAGAAAAGTCAGTACTCAGTACAGTAGTAATAGTAGTAATAGTAAATGTTTTAGTAATGCAGTGGTTGTTCTGTAGTCAGTAGAAGACTCAGTTCTTTGTCTCTTCCTGCTCCTTAGAAACCACGTTATGAAGTACGTTGGAAGGTGATTGAGGCCATAAGTCCTGATGGACAACAGTACACCTACCTTGACCCCACCCTCCTGCCCTACAACTCCACCTGGGAAATACCACGAGACAACATAGTACTAGGTAACGAGACAATGTAGTTACAGGTACAAATAGCATATTGTGAAACAAGGTATTTACAGTACTCCTAAACTAATAACTATAATCCTAAACTAGGATTCAGTTATTACATACTTTGTCGTGATGATAAAACATCACAGTTTTAATGTAACATTACAAGTCCTCATTCAGCTTCTGTCTACCTGTCTTCCCTCTCTGTCCGTCTGTCTTCAGGGCAGGTGCTGGGTTCAGGTGCATTTGGTCATGTCGTTGAGGCGACCGTCTCGGCTCTCATTCACTCTCATTCTACAACTAAAGTGGCCATAAAGATGGTCAAACGTATGTACTGTATTGTACTGTCAGACCTGATCTCTCATCAGAAAAAACTGTGTGTACAGTGTGTGTGTCTGTGTGTTCAGAGAGCAGTGGGGCAGGTCAGTCTCTGATGTCAGAGCTGAAGGTCCTGGTTCACCTTGGTCCTCATCTGAATGTGGTCAACCTGCTGGGAGCCTGCACCAGAGGAGGTATGGACTCTGATCCTGGTTTTAACTCATTTTGATGAGCCATAACTTTATGACCATTGACTGGTGAAGTGTATAACACTAATTATTTTGTTATGATGGCACATGGAATTAGTTGGGATCTATTAGGCAGCATGTAATTATTTTGTGCAGTAGAAAAGCTACTGTAGCTCAAATTGCTGAAAAAGTTGATGTTGGTCTTATAATTGACATGTGAGCATCAGAACTGGACCGCAGAAAATCTGGAATATGAATCATGTTTTCTTTGTGAATGGCCAAGTGCACATGCTTTGTTTAACTGGAGAAGAGATGGCACCAGGATGCATAATGGGACAGAGGCAAGCTGGTGGATGGAGTGTGAAGCTTGAACAGTGTTCTGCTGGAAAACCTAGGGTTACTTTGACATTACTCACCTACATGGCTGATGACATTGATCTCTTTCAGCAGGATAATTCACCATGTTACCTTGCACAAACAGTTCAAGAACAGTTTGAGGAACACAACGAGTTTAAAATGTTGACTTGGTCTTAAAATTCTCCAGGTCTCTATCTGATCAAGCATCTGTGCTATGTGCTGAAAAAACAAGTTTGATCTTTGGAGGCTCCCACTCACAAATTACAGGACATTAAATTTGTGGTACTGACGGCCTGGTGCCAGATACCACAGTAAAACTTCAGAGGTCTAAATAGTCCATTCCTCAACAGGTCAGGGCAGTTCCGGTGGCAAAAGTAGGACTTTCTCAATATTAGGCACATAAGCTTAACGTTATGGCTGATTAGTTTAATGCTGACTTTCTCCTAAAATTGATCCTGTCTTTCTGAAATCTGTCTCCCCTTCCAGGTCCTGTCTACCTGATCACTGAGTTCTGTCGTCATGGAGACTTGGTCAACTATCTGCAGAGGAACAAACACACCTTTCTGCAGAGCGGGACCAACACAAAGAGGTAAAAACATACAGAGAAGCATTTAATAAGAAAATTACTCTCTCTTTCTGTACTGAGTGTCTCTCGCTGTACAGTGACAGTGACGGAGGCTACATGGACATGAACAAAGAGGAGAGCGCTCAGTACGTGGCCATGCAAGAGCTCAGCTATGCTGACATAGAACCCACGGTGTATGAGGCTCCATACAGTCCAACAGGTGTTTCTGTCCACTCCCTCTCACACTCTCATGCTCACTGGGGCTCAGTCCAGGCACAGAACCTCTGTATGAAGTTGTTATGTTTGAAAGGCTCAAAATAAGTAGATGGAAAAAGAGACAAAAAGAAGCTGCACAGTGTTTGACAACATCCACAAAGAAACTGAGAACTACATGTCTGCACTGGGGTTTTGTCTCTGGTTTCTGTCATGTCTTATAGGAAGGGGGATTAAACATTCCCACGCACACAGCTGCATTTTTTCTCACTGCTTCACTATTTTATTTCAGCTCATTAAAATGTTTGTAACACCAAGGTTTTCATCTTAGTTAATTTATGACAAGATGTGACTGGTCCTGTTTTTCCTCTTCAGACCAGCAGGCTGCGTCCTCTCTCCTCCTCAGTGACTCTCCTCAGCTCAGCCTCAATGACCTCCTCAGCTTCTCTTACCAGATCTCTCAGGCAATGGACTTCCTCTCCTCCAGAAATGTAGGGTCCCAGTGATAACACATGTTTCCATATCCCATTGCTTGTTGACATGTTGGATCAGATTTCCCTCACGTGTCCTGCTGTGTGTCCTCAGTGTGTCCACAGGGACCTGGCAGCGAGGAATGTCCTGGTATGTGAGGGTAAGCTGGTGAAGGTCTGTGACTTTGGTCTGGCCCGAGATCTGATTAAGGACCAGGACTACATCACCAGAGGAAATGTCAGTAACACAGAACTTCATTCACAAAACTGTTAAGATAATGAGTGTAGGCATAAACCTCGAGGTCCACATAAAAGAGATTTGTCTCCTAGCTCCTTTTCAGACATCACCTGGTTTCTTCGGTTTCGGATGGAGTAGACAGTAAAGTGGCTCTTTATTACACAGTTCCCTCTTTTTCTAACTGTTCTTCTACTGCAGCTCATCATGTAAAATCATTTGACCACTTACACCAATCCACATAACATTAATTAAAATCTGTCTCAAAAGACAGAAGAGATCAGAAAACACTGACACTGTTGAACCTTTTGTGATACCAGTTGTTGGATGTAATTGTATGTGCACACTGTAGATAAAATCCTGCATGTCCATGACATACATGAGGACATTTGTTAAGGTCCATTTGAGGACAAGGATTAAAGCAGGTACAACCTGTGTGTTTTCATTTAAAGTCTGGACTGTTGCTTTTCTATAGGCTAAACAATCTCTACTTTATTTTTTTAAATTTTGTTTTCCAGAGCTTCCTGCCACTAAAATGGATGGCTCCAGAGAGCATCTTCTTCAACATTTACAGCTCTCAGAGTGACGTGTGGTCCTATGGAGTCTTACTGTGGGAAATCTTCTCTCTGGGTAAAGCAGCAAAAACCAGTAAACACCCGCAAATTCCAATCTAAACCAGTATAAACCAATGGAGGTTAGTGATTTCTAAACTAGAGTCTTGACCAAAACAAGTAGTCAGTATATGGTTGGAGACCAAATGAAGTCTTTTATATCATCTGTGTGAACTACTGATAATTTTCTACATGAATCATAATTATAACTCATTTGAGAACCTTACTCTTAGCTTTTCACACCCAAATTGGAAAACTCCAATGAAATGAACTCCAACCACTATTATTTGTTATTCTGTACACCCCCTTATTCAGAATTTTTTACTCAATTTTCAGATTTTCTATCGGATTTAGTGCTTAGTTCAGATAAAGTCATCATAGTGGGTTACTTTAACATTCATGTAGATGCTGACAGTAACTGCCTCAAAACTGCGTTTAATTCATTATTAAATTCAATTGTTTTTTCCCAAAATGTAAATAAACCCACTCAGTGTTTTAGTCACACCTTAGACCTTGTCCTTATATACGGCATTAAAACTGATAATTTCCTCATCATTCTCTTTTGTCTGACCATTTTCTTATCCGTTATTGAATTTGCAATAATGGAGTATACAGCAGTTACACAACAATTCCACTAGAACAGATGTTTATCTGAAAATGCTGTGAACAAATTTAAGGAAATTATTTCTTCATCATTTTCACCACCATATGTCATTGGTCAGTTATTTTACTCCTGTACAAGCTGATTATCTAGATGATGATTCTACATTCTCACTGTGTATGATGCTGTTGCCCCTCTAAAAAAGAAAGCAGTGAATCAGAGGAACCGATCTCCATTGTACAATTCACAAATCCGCAACTTAAAGCAGGCGTCACGAAAGTTAGAAAGGAAGTGGCATTTCACTAATTTAGAAGAATACCATTCAGCCTGGAAAAACAGTTTAATAATGTATAAAAAATTCCTCCGCAACGCCAGAACAGCATATTATTCAGCACTAATAAATGACAATAAGAACAGCTCCCGGTTTTCTCTTTCTCTTCTCTTCTACTGTCCCTCTTAGACTGCTTTTTACACATAGATCTCGCTGAGCTAACTTCAGTTATTACCTCATCTAAACTAACAACCTGTCTGCTAGACCCTATTCCAACTAGACTGCTCAAGGAAGCTTTACTCTTAATAGATACATTTGTATTGGATATCATTAATCTATCTTTAGAAACAGCATATGTACCACAGGCCTATAAGGTAGCTGTAATTAAACCACTACTTAAAAACCTCTGTCTTGACGAAGGTGTTTTAGCCAATTACCCACCAATATGTAATCTCCCCTTTATTTCTAAAATCCTTGAAAATGTAGTCGCAAAACAATTATGTGACCAGCTTTATAGGAATAATTTGTATGAAGACTTTCAGTCAGGATTTAGAGTTCATCATAGTACAGAAACAGCACTGGTAAAAGTCACCAACGATCTTCTCATGGCATCAGATAATGAGCTCATCTTTATACTTGTTCTGTTAGATCTTAGTGCTGCATTCGATACCATTGATAACAACATTTTATTACAGAGATTGGAACATGGAATTGGGATTAAAGGAACGGCACTAGGTTGGTTTAAATCGTATCTACCTGATAGATTTCAATTTGTTCATGTTAATGATGAATCCTCCATGCACACAAAGGTTAACTATGGAGTTCCACAAGGCTCTGTGTAAGGACCAATACTTTTTATTTTATATATCTCAGTCTCCTTTAGGCAACATTAACACTTCATCAATTTCCAATGCTATGCTAACGATACCCAGCTATATCTATCTTTGGAACCAGATGAAAAAAATCAGTTAATCAAGCTTCAAGCATGCCTACAAGACATAAGATGTCCCGTAATTTTTTACTTCTAAACTTAGACAAAACTGAAGTCATAGTATTTGGGCCCAAAAATCTAAGAAATATGTCCAACCATACTGTTACTCTAGATGGCATAAGTCTGGCCTCCAGTACTACTACAAGGAACCTTGAAGTTATTTTTGACCAGGATTTGTCCTTTACCTCACATATAATACAAATTTCTAAAACAGCCTTCTTCCACCTACGGAACATTGCCAAAATTAGGAGTATCCTGTCTCAAAGTGATGCCGAAAAAACTAGTCCATGCATTTGTTAGTTCTAGGTTGGACTACTGTAATACCCTACTTTCAGGATGCCCCAGTAACTCCCTAAAGAACCTGTAATTAATCCAAAATGCTGCAGCAAGAGTGCTGACTGGAATTAACAAGAGAGATCATATTTCACCCTTCACTAGCTTCCCTCAATTGTATTTCCATTAAATTCAGAATAGAATTTAAAACCCTGCTTCTTACATATAAAGCTTTGAACAGCCAGGCTCCATCATATATAGAAGACCTCGGGAAGCAGACACCCTCTCTACTTTTAAGTCTATGCTCAAAACCTTCCTCTTTGATATAGCTTATACTTAGTTATAGTTATGCTGCTATAGGCTTATACTGCTGGTGGACCCCTCTCCTCCTGTCACTCTCTCCTCTCCTCTCCCCTCAAAATTGTAACTACTGTATGACATTAACTCTGTGTGTTTTCTCCTGTAGTTGTCCTTCTCCATCTCTGTCTCCCTCTCGCTGTCCTTCTTTGCAGGTGTCCCCAGGCTTTGAAGCTGTGTGTTTTCCAGTGTGCAGTTACCCGTCCTACCATCTTGCCCGATGTTTTGTTTTTGCTTTTGTTGCACTTTTTCTTTTCTCTCTTCACTTTCCACTCACCCCAACCGGCCAAGGCAGATGGCTGCCCACCCTGAGCCTGATTCTGCTGGAGGTTTCTTCCGTTAAAGGGAGTTTTTCCTCTCCACTGTTGCCTAGAGCTTGCTCAAGGGGGAACATCTTTATAGTCTTGACTTTATTCTGTAAAGTGGCTTGAGATGACTATGTTGTGAATTGGCACTATATAAATAAAGTTGAATTAAATTAAATAGGGCTTGCTCAAGGGGGATTTGTATGCTTGCCTCTACATAACTGTAGTGTGGACTTTGTTATATAAAGTGCCTTGAGAGGACTTTGTTGTGAATTGGCGCTATAAAAACAAAGGTAAATTGAATTTAATTGAATTTGAATCAATGAGTAAACATCAGCTCTAGTTTGTGCACAGACCTGAAACAGTCTGTGTCTTTCTGCTTTCCCTCAGTCTTTTGTTGTTCTAAAAATTTCATTTCCCCTTTAAGCCTCTACTTGTCCCCAAACTCTTTCACTTCTCCCTCTTTCTGTGCAGATCAGTTTGACCAGTCCCCTACCTGTTCTCTGTCCTAGGTGGGAGCCCCTACCCTGATCTACCCATGACCCAGGAGTTTTACTCTGCTCTGAAGAGAGGATACAGGATGTGCCGCCCTGAGCACGCTCCACACAACATGTACGAGAAATAAAAACTAATCATCAATTGTTTATCAGCTGATTAAGATCAGCTGCATATCAGCGGCTCCATGAGCTGCCTGCCCTCCATTTAGGAGGGTGTCTCAGCCGTGATATTCAATAAAAAGGACACTGTCTCTGTTCATTAATACTAACCACAATAGTCTTATCTGTACACACATTGAATACTCACAGTCTTAGAGTTACTAACACGGTGCTGCATTGATTAAAGTAGCAGTGGAGAGAGAGCAGATGCTGTTTTTAGTCTCAGCTTATCCAATCCTGTTGCTGTAGTTATTCAAACAGACCAATCAATGGAAATATCCCTCAGACATTTACATTTTACATTTAAATTTACATTTAGTCATTTGGCAGACGCTTTTATCCAAAGCGACTTACAAGTGAGGTACAAGGCAAGCAAAAATCTAAGTCAAGGAGAAAACATCAAAGCAAAGTCCTTATCAGAAAAGTGTTCACAGTTCACGAGATACAAGTGCAAGAGAGCAGAAAGGTTTTTTTTGTTTTTAAAGAGATTTAAGTGCATAGGAAGATGCGGAAGAGCTCAGTTTTCAGCAGTTTTTTGAATATTGGGAGAGAGTCAGCTGAGCGTGCAGCGTTTGGTAGCTCGTTCGACCATCGTGGGATCATTGCGCTGAAAAATTTTGCTTAGTGTCTTCTATGCGGTGCTGGGACCACCAGACGTCGTTTGTTGGCAGACCGCAGCGGGCGAGAAGGATTGTAGACTTGAATGAGTGAGTTGAGGTCAGCGGGAGCTGTCGAGTTAACCACCCTGTAAGCAAGAGACAGAGCTTTGAACCTGATGCGAGCATCTAAAGGAGGCCAGTGTAGAGATCTAAAAATTGGTGTGACATGGGTCTTTTTTGGCTGATTAAGAATTAGGTGAGCTGCCGCATTTTGGATCATCTGCAAGGGTTTGATTGTGGATATCGGTAACCCCATCAACAAAGCGTTGCAGTAATCGAGACGAGATGTGACCAGCGCCTGTACAATGAGTTGGGTTGTATATTCCGTGATGTAGGGTCTGATCCTCCTGATGTTGTAAAGAGCAAATCTGCAAGCCCTAGAGACTGAGGAGATGTGGTCCTTAAAGCTCAGTTGGTCGTCGATGATGACCCCCAGAATTTTTGCGAATTAGTGGGGACAATCACTGTAGATCCAATGTTGATGCTGATGTTGTGTTGCATCAAAGGTCTGGCTGGGAAGACAAGGACATCGGTCTTGGAGACATTGAGTTGAAGGTGTCTCTCACTCATCCAGGCTGAGATGTCTGAGAGACAGGCAGAAATGCGCGATGAGACAGTGGAGTCGTCCGGTGGAAAGGACAGGAAAAGCTGTGTGTCATCAGCGTAGCAATGATAGGAAAGACCATGTGAGTGAATGATGGCACCTAGGGATGAAGTATAGATAGAAAAGAGGAGAGGACCAAGAACTGAGCCCTGCGGCACACCGGTAGAGAGGCTATGAGAGTTAGAAAGATGCCCCCGCCAGGATACCTTCAAGCTTCATCCTGATAGGTAAGAACAAAGCCAATTTAGAGCTGATCCAGAGATGCCCAAGTCAGAGAGTGTGGACAAGAGTATCTGATGGTTCACAGTGTCAAAGGCTGATGATAGATCAAGTAGAATTAAGACGGATGATTGACCTGTGGCTTTTGCAGCTCGAAGATATTCCACAACAGTCAGGAGTGCCGTTTCCGTGGAATGACCCCTCTTGAAGCCAGACTGGTTGACATCGAGGAGGTTGTTCTTGGAAAGGAAGTCTGAGAGTTGGTTGAAGACTGCTCGTTCCATAGTCTTGGCCAGAAAAGGAAGGAGGGAGACATGTCTGTAGTTCTCCACTACAGAGGGTATCAAGAGAAGGCTTCTTGAGCAGTGGGGTAATCAAGGCCTGCTTGAAAGAGGTTTGAAAAGTCCCATTTTTGAGAGATGTGTTGATGACTTGTGTAATAGCTGGCATTAGTGCAGGTGCAACTGTTTGAAGAAGAGTGGAAGGGATTGGATCCAGAGTGCAGGTGGTCGGATGATTAGAGAGGAGGAGGGTGGATACGTCATCCTCAGTCAGAATTGCAAATGATGAGAGCAATGCAGTGTTGGAAGAGGTTAGATGGATGTCATCATCTGGAGGAGAGAACTGTGAGCTGATGGCTGCCACTTTGTTGGTAAAAAAGTTGGCAAAGTTGTCAGCAGTGAGAGAGGTAGATGGTGGAGGTGAAGGTGGGTAGATGAGTGATTTGAAAGTGGAGAACAGCTTTCTGGTGTCTGTGGTGTTGCTGAGCTTCTCCTGGTAGTAAGTGATCTTTGCCCTGGTGACACTGTGAGAAAAAGGTCCAAGGAGATTCTGATACTCAGCAAGGGCAGATGGAGTCTTGGATTTGCGCCACTTCCTCTCAGCACTCCTGATCGTGGTGCGTTGTTCACGGATCCCGTCAGTGAGCCACGGAGTAGAAGGTGAGAGACGGGCGGGTCTCGAAGACATAGGACAGAGACAATCCAGACATGATGAAAGTGTATTGCAAAGGCTGTCTGTGGCTGCATCTGCATCGCAGATGGAGAGGTCCTGGAGAGGACACACTCAGATACACTAAGCACTTGAGGATGAAAAGGAGAGATATGAACAAAAATCACGAACAACTATAATCTTCTTCTTATTTTCCTTTGGGCTGTTCCCTTTCAGGGGTCACCACAGTGAATCATGTGCCTCCATCTAACCCTGTCCTCTGCATCCTCTTCTCTCACACCAACTAACTTCATGTCCTCTCTCACTACATCCATAAATCTCTTTGGTCTTCCTCTAGACCTCCTGCCTGGCAGCTCCAACCTCAGCATCCTTCTACCAATGCATTCACAAACCAACAACTATAATAAAAACCTCTATGTGCTGCTGTTATGACGTGGGGAAAGGTGATCTGATGGGTGAATCATTGATTAATTCATTCATTGAATCTATTTCTCTCTGCAGTTATGAAGTGATGAAGAGCTGCTGGGAGCAGGATCCTCAGTCCAGACCTTTGTTCTGTTCTCTGCTCGTCTCTGTAGGAAACTTGTTGACTGATGAACACAAACAGGTTCCAAACAACTTTAATTTGATTCTGAATCAAAACCCAAAGTTTTATAACAACACATGGAGCCCGCTGAGGGACCCCTCTGAAGACTGACCAGTGTTCTACAAAGCTAAAGATGTGAACGTTGAATAGATTGAAATCAGCATGTGATTTATTTCTATCAGATGAGTCAGACTTGATGCATTTAGCTCAGTGTGACAGAGGTTTTCATTTCTCTCCTCACACTTAAAACTAACCATGTTGTTGTTGTGTTTTACCAGCGTTACCAGCATCTGACTGACAACTTCCTGAAAGGTGACAATCCAGCAGTGGTTCGATCCAGACTGAGTTTATCCAGATCTGCTGAAGATCAGACCGACACAACAGGTAACACACTGCACACACACAACAGGTATATCACCATGGTAACAGATGGTGAGCTTCAGAGCATCAGCTGGACCACTGACCAATCAGATCATCATCCCACAGCAGTGGATCTGAACCCTGCTCTCCTGCCTGTTTCCCAACCACCCTCTCCTGTTGATCACCTGGACCGGGTGTGTTTATTCAGTCAGAAGCTGGAAGATACCAGTTCACTTTGTCTTCCCCCACCACCACCCCTCTTTCTCTTTCTCTAAATGGTATCTTCCAGCTTCTGATTGACTCAAACACCTGATCCAGGCAATCAGCAGTGGGTAGGGCAGAGATGGATGGAAAACAAGCAGAACACTGGGTCTCAAGGACCAGGGGAGTGTCCCAAGTCTTGCATAAGATTGTTCTTTCCATCTCAATCTTTACTCAAGTTGTCTTTGTAAGATTCAAATTTTTATTTGGACAGTGTGTATATGAGCTAATTTAAACTCCCAAAGTCTCACAATAAATCTGTAGCTGATCCAGCTTAGCCTCTGTCATGACAAACAGAGGATGATGCAGAATAAAATGAGGAATCAGAGGAAAGCACTTCTTTTCCTGTGTCTTTGTATTTTTTCTTAAATTCTTATATGCATCTGACCAACGCGAAGACACACTCGAAAGACATCTCTTACGAGCATATCCTGTGCTCGTAAGAGACCCAGGACATACCCAGAGTTGAAAACTACTGTCTACAGGGTCCAGACTCACCTGTCTGTCTTTACAGGAAGCTCCACCCCTAAGGTGAATGCTCCCCTTTTGGAGGTGGGGTCAATTGAAGCAGGCCCATCTCACAGCACCTACGTAATTCCATTTGTTGACATCACCATAGAAAAGGGCTGCGGCACTGCGCTGGACGCAGATAGGTATGATTTATTTTGAAAGAAATGCTTAATGCATAAGATTTTTAAAGATTTTTTCCTCGAGTGAGGAGCAGAATGAGTGAGGACAGGGTCTCAAAGAAACTCTGAGGTAAAAGTACAACCCTTCAGCTACATCCACAGTGTAGTTTGATGCTTTGCTACTGCTTCAGTACCGGAGTAGGGGCAGATTTGGCTCAGTTGGTAAGGTAGTCGTCCACGGACTACAGAGTCAGTGTTTCGATCCCCAGTCCTGGCTACATGTTGAAGTGTCCTTGGGCAAGACACTAAACCCCAAGTTGCTCCCAGTGGGTCAGGTGTGCACCTTGCATGGCAGCACCACCACCATCGGTGTGTGAGTGTGTGTATCAATGTGAATCAACATTGTAAAGTGTTTTAGTTAAAAGCGCAAAATAAGCTAAATTACCATTTACCAAAGTTTTAGACAAAACATAGAGTGTCTATTGGTGTCAGTGTTTGTCTGCTCACTGGTCCTACAGCACTGATTAATGATGACAATCTGTTTCCTCTGCAGCCCCCACCAGTTAGATTCTCCCTCAAACTCCACCCCTCACAGTGCACCAGGTCCACAGGAACTGACATCACCTGAGGACAAACATGAAGCTGAGCAGCCTCCTGCTTTATTGCACAGCCCTGAGGAAGAGGAGGATAGCTGCCTGTGAAGGTTCCAGCTGCCTGACCAATAGAATAAAGGGTTTATTACCCTGAGGTCTGCCAAAAACTCCCTGGCAGGCAGAGCAAAGGGTTTTCTTAAAGCCCGCAAGTTATGGTACAACAAATAATTATTGGTGATTTTACCTTTACTCATGACTGTAAGGCTGCACAGGAAACCAGCTCTAATCAGCTGTTTGTTTGTTTTTTAGTTATATATCAACCTTTATTTTGAAAAAATGAAACAGGAAAATAAAGATGAGTGTACAGCAGGTCCTGAATCAGATTTATAACTTTAATATCCTTTATGTACTCTGGATTAGTTGGAAGTGTCTGTGTATATCTGTATTATCTGCTCTTTATTCAAACTGCTTTTATTCACTTTCACACAAAATTAAGCTTTTATTAAAAAATATATGAAATAAATAAAACACAGAAGATGATCTGAGTTTGTTTTTAAATATTTCAAATCAAACTTTAGGTGAGCGCAACAGGTCCTGAGGTCGACCCACTGCTGTTAGGAAAAGGAAGCAACCACCATTTTGAGAAAGTCACAATTAAACAAGAGCAGAAACTTTTAATCATCAAGTGAAACTGCCTCACTGTTCTGAACACATCAAATCAAAAAATCTGTTTTTAAGTCTTACGTTCAATAAAAAGAGTTGCATTTCAGTTTAACACTACACTTTGAGTTATTTGAAACTAAAGATATTTTGCTTTTCACACATTTCTTGTCTTTACGAAATATGACGTTGGAAAGAAACTGGTTTTCAGATTGGATGGACATTGAGGCGTGGATGACAGAGAACTTCCTTCAGCTGAAGAGCACCAAAACCGAAGCTTTTCTAAGTGGCACCACCTACAGCTTCATTCCTCACCCGTTGTATTTCCTTTCCTGTCCACACTATTACCCTTTCCAACTCTGTTAACAACCTGGGCATCAAGTTTGACCCAGGATCACAGTCCCTGCTTTTGGACTTTAGTTTTCTTTAGTTTTACTTCCTGCTCCTGGCTTTTATTTTGTTGTCCCTCAGCACGACTTCCCAATTAGTTTCTTTAGCTTCTTGGGTCTTGTTAACCCTGATTGTTTTCACCTGTGCCCCCTTGTACTTATACCCAGCTCTCCCCACTGTTTGCTCTTAGATTGTCTCTCCTTTTTCCTCCTTGAATGTTCCTGTGCACATTCTATGCTTTTGGTCAGTCCCCTTCCATGCTCTACCTGATCCTCATGTTTGGACTCTCCCACTTACGTTTTGGTCTGAGGTTTGCTTTCCTGTTTGTTTCAGTGTTTTGGTTTTGTCTTCGGTTATTTCCGCTAGTTTGGCCCTGGTTTTATGTTTGAGTATTCATTTGTCTACTTCAGTCAGCGCCTTATGTTTAGTTTGTTCGTGTCTGTCTCCCCTTAGTTACTATGTTAGTTCCCTTGCTTCCCCGGCACTGTTATTTAGTTTATCTTTTCCCCCCAGTGTGTTTAAGTTCATGTTCTGTTTTACTTTATTTGGTTATTACTTCGTATGTTATTCTTGCCCTCCTTATGGAGTTGTTTACCCTTTGTTAATAAACCCCCTTTTGACATTTCAAACCTCCCCTTGTCGTCTCCTCTTTTCGGGTCCCATTAAAATTAAAATATACACTTGGAAAGTGTGACACCCCCATCTGTCATTCGAAACACATGTCCAACACGTCTGTAAAATTGGCTAAGTTTCTGAGATGAAAAAATGCAAACTCCGCCTCTCCCTCTGCAAAGATGAAAGGCTGGTCCACGCCTTTGTCTCCTCCAGGCTGGACTACTGCAATGCAATTGTCATTGGGATCTCTGGCAGGAGCCTTCAAAAGCTCCAATACATTCAAAACACCGCTGCCAGGATCCTTATGAGGGTGCAGAAACACAAGCACATCACTCCTGTTTTCAGGACACTTCACTAGCTCCCTATCCACCTTCACATTGAATTCAAACTCTTTCTACTTACCCACCAGTACATCCATGGAAATGCCCCACAATATCTTAAAGATCTCCTCACATCACAAACTACAATAACACACATTTTTCTCAGCAGCTGCTCCACAGCTCTAGAAAGCTCTGCCTGAGTAGCTGAGGGCACCACAGACTGTGGACTGTTTCAAAAAAACGGTCAAAGACTTTTCTGTTCAGAAAAGCATTTTAAATTGGTCATCACTTTTTTGTTATTATGCTGTCATTTTATGTTTTAGATGTTTCTATGCTTTAAATGTTTTATTCTTGCTTTTAATCTGCTTGTGTAGCACTGAGATTTGTCAACAAATGTAAAGTGCTCTATAAATAAAATGAGTTATTATCAGATGTAAAATTGTGAAATAATTAGAGAACTCTTCTACACACAGGACAACCAACACTGTGTCCACTTATCTTCAATAGGTTTGTAGGTGATGTTTCCTTCAGGTGTTCTTGCTGCTCCCCCACCCTTTCATGATGTGAGACAGAGGGAAGTTCACAAATGTGCTGAATGTCAGAAAATGTTTCTTCTTCCATCAGAATCTGTTTCCACACGAATGGGTGACTCACTGCACACAAGGTCCTCATTTTTTCTCTTCACAGATTTCAAACTTTATTCATGAGCATATTATCTGACAAAACATGAGCAGCTCCCTCACTGCTGTAAAGTTTGATGTAATGGCTGAAGAGGATCATGTGACATGGTCAAAAGCTCCACAACAGTTTGTACACGAAGCCTGGCATGAGAGGGAAACAGCACACTGTGCAAATGTTGTGACCAGAAAAGTCCAGCACGAAATGGTTCTTCAGTTAAATGTTTTAGTATTAAGAGTAAAAGTGCTCCATTCAAAAAATGTATTGTTGTTATGTGGAGTTGAGTGTTGGCCCCATGATGGCTAAAGGGAGGGAGTACAGACACTGTGTGTAAAGGAATATTGGACAGTTCAAACTGTTCTACTATGATATGGACAGGAAAAGACATGTCTGGTAGAATCATGAGTGGGAAACTGGAAATTGAACAAGTTATGATAAATGTGCTTGTCCCCACAGAAATGAATGAGAACGAAGCTTTGAGATGAAGGACACACAGAAACTGGTCTGAAGGAGGAGGTTATTAAAGAAAAAATGTACGAGTAACTTGTATGAAGGCCAGCGGCACCTGAGAATGTCTGTGTATAGCTACACAATAACTCATTTCAATTTTATGAAATTTTATTTTATTTAAGATTGGTTTGTGTCCTATTTTCTGTCTTACAGTATTTTAATGGTATGTTTTTTATTTAGACTGGGTAGCTC
This sequence comes from Channa argus, assembly GCF_033026475.1. NCBI lineage: Eukaryota > Metazoa > Chordata > Actinopteri > Anabantiformes > Channidae > Channa > Channa argus. The sequence continues at coordinate 13,739,077 of NC_090218.1, forward strand.
AATTATTTTTTTATCATTTTACCTTCAAGTATTTATCTGTGGTTCTACTTTTTAAATCTCTTATTTTTTTTACTGTAAAGCACTTTGATAAAACTGTTGTTTGTTGGAAAGTGCTATATAAACTTTGATTTGATTTGATTAGTGTAGTCACGTTATTGTGAACTGTTAACCTCTACCCTCTTAAACTGTGCTGTTTCAAGGAGTTTTTAATCTTGGTTTTTATGTCTGCAGCATTTGCTTTGTCCCTCTGTGTATACAGGTGATTTTATATCAGCCGGCCGCCACAATGTTTCCGACTAGAAATATGAAATAAAGTAAGGTTTACATTCACCAGATTTCACTGTGTCAATTTTGCACGTGTCAAATTTGAAGTCATGGTTCAGTTCTTTGGGAACATCCGTCTTTCCATCATCATTACCTCATTCTGTCATGTCACTGCAGAACACAGCTGGTTAAATCTCTTATCTTAAAATGTTAATGTTCTTTTTGACAGATTTGTTTCTTTTACTGCTGCTCTGGTTCTTTACTTTTCATTGAATTTTGATGTTTTTACTAATTACTTTGCCCCTGTCTCTCCCAAAATGCAATGTGCTAACTGATGTTTTATGAAATAGGCCAATTGGCTTTTATTGCTTCCACTTTTTCATTCAACTGTTTTACATTCTTTATATATAAATGTGACATAGTTATTACCCTTTCAAATAAATGAAAAGTGTTGAACAGTTTTGAAAATCTAATGCATTTGTCAGATCTGATCAAAAATCTTTTCAGACTGAAGTTTTTTTCTTGCTCTCAATGATTCAAACTATTTGCATGCTTCTTCAAACCACATCAGGGCATTTTAAGCTGCAGCAATTGAGCTCATCTTAAGCTCAACAGTCAGTGATTCCCACAGAAACTGTACTTTTAGGGGACAAAATCCTCAATCTAAAATCCTATTTCTGAGGAAAAACAATTACCGAAATTCCCGAAATCAATCAGCTGCCTACACCTGAACTGACAATATAATAAAACAGATTAATCTATTAAATTATTTGTTAATGATAAGTTTGCATAAGTTTGGTACTTTGAGGTAATTTAACTCACTGAACAATCAGTTGATCATTTTAGAAAATAAGTGAAAGTCGGCTGTTGTTTCACAGCTCTGCAATATTGAAACCTTTTACTTTAAACAGAAAAATGAAAATAGTTAAATAAAATCTATCTTACAACAAACTGCCACAGTACAACTGTTCAGGTCCTAAAAGCTGGTCACACCTGAACCAGGTAATAAGCAGTGGAGTTGTGCAGGGATGTTGGAAAACAAGTAGCTCCTGTAGGCTTGGAGTGAGTATCAGTGATTCAGGGCCAGTGTAGATCATACTGAGTGTTTACACCTCCCTGTAAAGATACGTTTGCACACTAGAGGTCCACAACTTATTTCTCCAACGTCTCTTTAGATTGTAATTCTTTATTGTGTAGCCATTTGTTTTGTCAGTGTGAACATGGACGGACACCTCCTCAGTTCCTGTAAGACTGACGGATGAGGAGGTGCAGGCTGTGGGTGGAGGTTGGCGTCTGTTTGGGGTCTGGGAGGAAGTTTTTGTCAGATTCAGTTTGACCTCAGTCTGAACAACAACAAAGAGAGAGAAAGAGAGAAAGAGAAGGATGTTGGTCCCTTCTTTGCTGCTGTCGATCGCCCTCAGCTCCTGCTCTGCTCACGGTCAGAAAACCACTTCTAAATCACCTTTAATTCATCTTTTATTAGTCGTTAGTTATCAGGTGTTTTTTCTTCATTAAGATCTAATCACATCAATATAAACAGGAACAACTTAAAACTTAAACTGTTTTGGATTTTCATCATCTGTGAAATAATCAGGTGTCAAAGCCACATTAATTGATAAATTATGTTTATTCATGTGTGAAAGAAAATAAACAAATATATGAAACAAAAAATTAAAACTGTAGTTTCTGATTTTTGCTTTGATAATAAATTAAAATGTAAATAACTGCTCACATGTGGTCATGAGATGCAAACAAAGTTTTAAATGTTGAGTAATTACAAACCATCAGAAACATTTAATCAAACAGCTAAATGCTAAATATCAATATAAAATCTAATCATAATAAAAGTAATAATAATTCAAAATTATTAATTATTAGTGTTATTTACATGTTATTAATGAGACACTCAGATTAAAATAACTGAATTTAAAATATCTCTATTGAAGTGTATTAATAAAAATTAATGAAGAAAAAAAAATTATTATTGTTAATATTTTGTCTGAATGTGTGTGGATTAAACTTTTCCTGAACAAACTCGTGTTTGTTCTGAAGTTTTCTCTGTGTGAACTATCGTCTAGTGTCTAAAACCTAAATGAATTGAAGAGCAAAACAAGTTTACCAAAGTAAAACACTGAGTCTGAGGAAAAAGTACTAATACTGACTACTTTTATAAATACTTAAATTTTACCTGCAGGTAACATCTAACAGAGTTACAGAGTTTTACACATTTTACAGACGTGCACTTCTCTTCACGTTCCTCTACTATTTTACTGTGGAATGTTTGTGTTTATAATCCATGTCTGTCTTCTGCATTTACCACATTGTGACCACAACATGATGTAACATCATAAAATAACCAAATGGACAAACACAAAAACCCCAATGAAATAAAAGATAATTCAGAAATGATGCAAAGCAACTAACACCAGACACAAAACACCTGAAAAGACACACAACCACCAACACAGAGCAAACAACTCAAAATCAGCAGAAGGAGACCCCATTAGTCTGGGGATCCTGCATGGGGGAAGCTGGAGGTTATTTTAGTCTTTTTTGAATGTTCCTGCAGAAAAAAAAAATCACTTAAAAACAATAAGGTTCTTGAGATGTCACAATATGACAGATTTAGATACAATGTCAGTTTCTGATGAATGGTCTGATGAGTTATTTGATCAGATGGCTTTATTATAAAAGAATTCACAGATAAGTTTTCCTGCTGAGAACTGTTTCCCACACAGTTCACAGGATCCTCAGAGTCAAATGTCTTTAGTTTGCTGCTCTGTGATTTTATACATGTGTATCAGAAAAGATAAAACTGTCTGAACAAACATTAAAGCTGTGAGAAATGTTTGACTAGAAATACAAAAAATGAACTAAAGTAAAAGTGCAGATTTATTGGAATTAACAATTTCAATTTAACTTTATTTAAACAGCACGTATTCACACAATAAAGTCAACACTTTACAGATACGTAGAGAAAACCCAACAAATCCTCTGTGAGTAGCTATAGTCTCCCTCAAACCTCAGAGGAGTAGGTTTTAATTTCTGTTCTAGATTTTATAGGAAACTAATGGAGAGAAGCTAATGAAGGAGAAATAAGATTTCTACTGTTGATGCAGCATATTGGATTAATCTGAGACTTTTAGTCACTGAGTTATTCGGACATCGCAATACTAGAGAATTACTTATAACCTATTATTATAGAATATGTCTGACACAGAGAGAGGCAGGATTTTTAGAGTCATTAACTCTGTGCAGTGAAGGGTCTCAATGGTTGTAGATCAATTAATAGAACACTCATCTACAAACCACAGGGTTAGTGGTTCGATTTTGAAATGTCACTGGGCAAGACAACGAACTCCTTAGTTGTTCCTAGTGCCTGCTACGTAGTTGTAAGTTGCTTTGGATAAAAGTGTCTGCTAAATGACTAATTGTAATCATCCAGATTTGGTTACCTGGAAGCTGAGTCATGTCAGGAGCACTTATTTTCTCTTGGTTGGAAATGTCACTACTCATCCAAGTAGTTTCTTCAGTCTGAGCGAAGGTCCAGGCCTTTATGTCTTTTAGGCATGCTTGAAGTTGGACTAATTGATTTGTTTTGTCTGGTTTCTTAGATAAGAGTGTCATCTGCATAGAAATGGAAATTTAAGGTATTTCCCTAATAATGTTGCCTAAAGGAGATATGTACTTTGACATCCTAGGTCCTGAAAATTTCTTTGTATCCGCTTTATCAAATCTTAGAACCTGCCTAGAAATTACAAATATAAAAACTGCTATAAATGCAATTTACTACTGCTAATTTTGTGTTGAGACACTGAGTAAGAAGGTCAGAACAGAGAAACATTGGTCAGTTCAGTGGTTTTGGAACAATGAATGCACAAAGAAATAAAGGTCAAAGAAGAGGACACAGCAGAGGAGAAGTCTAAGCCTAGTTAGGATTAATATTGCCTGAAATGTTGACTATAGAACTGTGATTTCTCTGTTTGTAAAGGTTCCTCATGGTTTAGCAGGTAGAGTGGGTTATCCACTAATCACAGGGTTCGAGTCAAAGTTTTCTGTTATGTTTCATATTTTTACTCTACACGATCATGGAATAAAGAGGTTTTTCTGGAGTAGTAACAATAAAAAAACTTCTGCAGTAACATATTTTTATGGAAGTGTTACAACTTGATCCCCCAGTGTGTAACAGCTATAGTGTAGTGTTTGTGTGTGTGTGTTAACTGTGTGTTATGTTTTCATGGTTTCCTGATTCCTTATACTCACAAAGCATCACAGTCAAACTTATTTACACCAGTGAGATCGAGTGAACTTTGATTTGTTTATGACTTTATTACCTTATTCAGATCTCTGTTAGATTGGGTATGCTCATCACATTATGGTTGTACAAATACAGTAAAGAAACGAAATTCAGTTGAAGACAACTTCAGTAGGTCATTAAATATTTATATTTAAACTTTCTAAAAGCAAATTTACTTAATGTGTCGTATATAATGTTAAAATCTTCTGAACATGGTCTAATCAGAGGTGGGACAAGTACATAAACTCAGCATTTAAAATGCTGAGTTTTAATATATGCTATATTTTACTGTTATTTACTCACAGTGCAGTAGTAAGTACATGCTGCAAAATGGCCTGAATTATTAGTACTGCATTATGAAAGTGTTATATAAGTCTGGTCCAGATTTGTTCATTTGTCTCATTTTTAAAGTTTCTACAGAATCTGAAAGATTGTTATACAAACACTACAACACCTACTACAAATTGGTTGATTACATGCAAACAGGTCACCGTGGTAACCAGTTCCTCCAGCACTCCCACAGAAGAAGAAGTCAGATGAGGAAGTGGGAAAATAATCCCCCCTCCCCCCCCCCCCACACACACACACATACACCCACTGTGTGGTGTGTGTGTTCAGTCTCTGGTAGAAAATGTGTTTCCTGACTCTTAGGTTTCATCACACTGACCCATCCCCCCCAAACACTGAAACCTCCCAACTGTAGGACTTTCTCCTAAACAAAACCTCTGAGCTGTTGCTGGAAAAACCTCAAACACAATCAATACCAAACCAATTATTAATTAATAACCTTCTGATTCTTCGGTTTCTGTCTGAGTGACTGAAATTAACTTCTGCACCCTGAAAAGTTAAAATAACTGATGAGATTTTCTGTCTCTTACATGTTTTTTATTGTAAATCAATCGTTTCTTAAGAGTTTATTTGTAAGGAACCTTCTTATAACATAAGTTAAATGTTTAAATATGATTTCGTCTCAGCACCAAATCACAGAGACGTAATCTTAATAAGTGATAAACTTTACTATTTAATAAATCGGATTCTTTGAATTGGTTACAAACACAACAGGAAGAATGAAATATGATCCAACCTTTAATCGAACTGAACCCTTTACGTTACTTTACAATAATATCCATTTCTGCATAAATAAACTTGAAACATGATCAATCTTCACAGAAAATATGTTTAACATTTTATCATTTATAAGGACTTGTATGAAAATCTGATAATTTCAAGTCAAATTCATGTAGAAATTCAACAAAATCTAAAGGTTCATGGTTGAGCTGTGGCTGTGGAAATGAGGCCAATTTCTACAGCTGAACTTCATAAAACAGGACAAGATTGGTGGTGAATCTACTCACTTTTCTACGTCTGAGCCCAGAGACCAGAGTTCACATCGTCTGTGCTGTCTTAAGGTTCAGGATCACTGCTGCTTTGGATGTGGTAAAGAAACCAGAACTACTGTCTTTCTAAACTAAACCAAGCTTCTAAACACAATCAGAAAAAAATCTTCTTATAAAATGTGTGGAGAGTGACATAGGACATATTTCTGATCAGAACAGAATGCTGCATTTAACCACTCTTCTCATGAGATTCTGGATACATACTACATCTTTTTTAATTCAATTATCCATGTATAATAACTCATCAATAAGCCATTATGAATCAATTAAAATTCACCAATAGCCCATAGTTGACCCATAATTAACCCTGTGTAATAACCCAATAATCAGCAATAACTGACCCAATAAAAACCCATTATTGATTAATCCTGTTGAATTCATTAGTAAACCATTAAACCCAGTATGCGTATCCAGCTGTCAAACACTGAACTCTGATTTACTGACAGAATTTACAAAATTACACAACGTCTTCATGATGAACGTGTTAAAATAGTCATACACACACACCCCACAGTTTCCCAGCTTGACTCAGGAAGAAATGCACTTCATTCTAAAGTATTTTTTTAGAGCTTTTTGTCCAACTTCAGCTTTTGATCCCTTTGCTATATGTTTCTAGAGAAACTGTAGGATGCAAAGTCCAGAGTCAAATGAACAGTGGGTACACGACCTGGATGTGGCAGAAAAAGGAATCTATCAGTACTGTTAACTCTCTAGTCACTAGTCACAAGTGCGAAAAACCTGCAGCAAGATTTGGTGCCAACAGACACAAAGACACAAACTAAATGCTAAAGGTTTTCAACAAAAGACGGCTCTAATACATTCATAATCAAATAAATAAACCATAGACATTTGGGATTGTGTTCTGGTGACACGGTGATGCTCTGGGGCTGCTTTCCTTCCTCTGGCACTGTAAAACCTGTAACATGGGGAAGACAAGATGGATTACTTTAAGTGTCAGGACATTGTCAGGCCCTTTGTGAGAAAGCTAAAACTTGGCCGTCATCGGACCTCCCAAAAGAACAATGATCCTTTTTAAGGTTACATGAAGAGAGTGGACATCATTTCTGTACATTAACGAAAAAATTATTTCATATCCACCTCACAAGAAAACCAGGTCATAATGAACCTGATAGAACTGCCGATTACTTTCAGCCACTTGGGCGTATGAACCAGTTTCCTCCCTCTGGGCAGCAATCATAGAGAAATTCACCACCAACTTGATCTGCAGGATCACTTTGTTTGTCCAACTAATGCCAAGAAGACATTGTTGTAAACTGAGAACTCAGAACAACTATAGAAATCTTAGACCCAGGCCAGAGTCTAGACCTGACACCTGGGAAAACAAACATCTCCACAAATTCATACATCTTTCCCTTTGTTTTATACCTCATTATAGACAAACAGAGTTGACTATGCATACACACAACACACAGAGAAATGTGCTTTGCATATATTACATGTTCAGGGTCCAGCCTGTGTTTGTGTGAGTGGAGGATGCAGGTCCCACACAGTGATGGATAAGGTTTGAATTCAGGGCTGACATTTGTATTGTGGAGAACATCCTGCGATGAGGTCGCTGGATGATTGTTGTTAAATTAGTTTCTCATATCAGTTAGTGAACTGCTACAATTCTACAGGAGTTTGTTGATGAGCAGTGTGGACTGTAGGGCTGAGTGCTTCTGCAAGTCCATGACCACTTCCAGGCTGTTGTCTGTGCTCCGTGATGTTATCTGGTGTTCCGGAGGGTTCCTGTCGTCTCCTTCACAGAAACACAAAACTACCACAAAGAAACAGAACAAACACAGAAACACAAACGACCACAAAGATTCTCTTTCAATCTGTGGCTCTTGTTCCACTGTGGGATGTGTGTGTCTGTGTGTGTGTGTCGTGTGTGTGGTTTAGTGTGTTTATGTGTACGTGTATGTGGGGGGGGGAGGGGTGTACCCAAAAGTCTGTTCAGAATATGAACAGGATGAACTTTGTGTTTCTTCCAGCAGCAGCAGATGGATGCTGCACAACTGCTGACCACACACAGTCACACTACAACACACATACTGGTTTCACTTCCTGTTTTGTGTCGGAACAGAAACGCATTGATTGTGAAACTCAGTGAAATGAATTTTCAACTGTCACATGAAGCCCCACACCAAATCTCTTAAACTGGTTATTGATCAGTGCCAATTATTGGACAGTCTGACCACACTTAGTCAGTTTATTAGCAACAGCTAAACATATGACACAATGCTCGGTTCAGATTGCAGAATCAGTCTCTGTAAAGAGCAGTTGTTGTGTAATTGTTGATGACCAGACCATCACATAATCCACACTTCAGCTGAGTTACATTTACATTTACATTTACATTTAGTCATTTAGCAGACACTTTAATCCAAAGCGACTTACAAGTGAGGTACAAGGCAAGCAAAAATCTAAGACAAAGAAAAAACATCAAGGCAAAGTCTTATCAGAAATGTGTTCACAGTTAACGAGATGCAAGTGCGAGAAAGAGTAGAAAGGAATTTTTTTCTTTTTAATTGCATAGGAAGATGTGGAAGAGTTCTGTTTTCAGCAGTTTTTTGAATATTGGGAGTGAGTTTGCTGAGCGTGCAGAGTTTGGTAGCTCATTCCACCATCGTGGGATCATTGCGCTAAAAGGTTTTGCTTGGTGTCTTCTGTGCGGTGCTGGGACCACCAGACATCATTCGTTGGCAGACCGCAGCGGGCGGAAGGGATTGTAGACCTGAATGATTGAGTTGAAGTAAGCGGGAGCTGTCGAGTTAACCACCCTGTGAGCAAGAGACAGAGCTTTGAACCTGATGCGAGCAGCTACAGCAAGCCAGTGTAGAGATCTAAAGAGTGGTGTGACATGGTTCAAGAAAGCGTTTCAATAATCGAGACGAGATATGACCAGCGCCTGTACAATGAGTTGGGTTGTATATTCCGTGATGTAGGGTCTGATCTTCCTGATGTTCTAGAGACCGAATCTGCATGCCCTAGAGACTGACGAGATGTGGTCCTTAAAGATCAGTTGGTCGTCAATGACCACTGCCAGATTTTTGGCCAATTTAGTGGGGACAATCACTGTAGATCCAATGTTGATGCTGATGTTGTGTTGTGTCGAAGGTCTGGCTGGGAAGACAAGGACTTTGGTCTTGGAGAGGTTGAGTTAAAGATGTCTCCAACGCATCCCGGCTGAGATGTCTGAGAGACAGGCAGAGATCCGTGATGAGACAGTGGAGTGGAAAGGACAGGAAGCGCTGTGTGTCATCAGCGTATCAGTGATAGGAAAGACCATGTGAGAGAATGATGGCACCTAGGGATGAAATATAGATAAAAAAAAGAAGAGGACCAAGAACACCGGTAGCCCTGGGGAGCCCTGGGGATCACCGGTAGAGAGGCTACGAGAGTGAGAAAGATGCCCCCGCCAGAATACCTTGAAGGTTCGTCCCGATAGGTAAGAACAAAGCCAGTCTAGGATTGATCCAGAGATGCCTAAGTCAGAGAGTGTGGACAAGAGGATCTTATGGTTCACAGTGTCAAAGGCTGACGATAGCTCAAGTAGAATTAAGACAGACGACTGACCTGTGGCTTGATATTCCACAACAGTCAGGAGTGCCGTTTCTGTACTCTACTGTACTCTGTACTCTAAAACAAATGTGCTGCAGCTCTTTTCAGGTTAAAGAAATAAACTACAAGTTAATGTCTAAAGCAGTGGTCCCCAACCTTTTTATCACCGTGGACCGGTCAACGCTTGACAATTTTACTGCGCCCCGGGGGGGAGGGTGAACCGTCACATAAGGCTTCTGCATGTTTTTATTAGTGTGCCCGCTAATACTCACAAGCTCTACTCCTCTCCTCTCGACCACTGCCCTAACGCTCTCTGACTCTGGTCGCTATGATAACGTTTAAACATCCCTTCAAAATAAGATACAGATACACCACAAAAACGAATATAAAAAACATTTATTTTCGTGAAAATTTTAACTCACGATAACGACAAATCAATAGGAGCCCTGAGTTGGTTTCTTTGCAATGAGATGGTCTGGGAGTGATGGGAGTGATAGGAGACACTGACACCCGAATTGCGTTTTTTATGTCTACTCCGTTGTTTTGTTTTGGTTGCTGTCACTGCAGAAAACCTCACTTCACACAGATAGGATGTCGGAAATGGGAACAGGGTTTTCAGTGCTGTGGTGGCGATCACAGGGTATTCTACCAAGACTTTAATCCAGAACACCGGCAGAGTTGCTGTCTCAAACATCCTTTTAAGGCCGCCGTCATTTGCGATCTCCAGCAGCTGATCTTCTTCTTGCACAGACATGCTAGATTCACCTGGTTTGTTGACAAATGGATCGCGGAACCATTCCTTGCCAGTTCGTGGGTCTTTTGTGGTTGGGAAGTAGCGCTTGGACACACAGACACAGGTGATCGTGCACCAGCTGGGGGAATGAAGGTTCAGGCTTATTAGCACCCAAAATCACCGTTAATGTTTGAAACATGTCCAATATGCCTCTGTTCACGTGCCGTCCCCACAAATCCAATTTGGCTTTAAATGCAGCTACTTTATCTGCCAACTTGAAGACAATGTCTCAATGTCTTCGGCTATTTGTGCGATCTTTTTAATAGCAGCCTGTCCTAGAAGTTCACGGCAAATGTCTTCAGTGGAGGGCTGTTTTTCTGGTTCTTACGCATTTTGCTCGGTAGTGGGTTCAAAGTTGGCGTACAAGACGTAACTGAGAGAATCTGGTAATTTCTCAAAATAAAAAGTTTTTCAAAATAAAATATTGTTCAGACTCAGATAATACATAAAACGGAAATATTTAACTATTTATTGTGCGGCCCGGTACCAATTGATCCACGGACCGGTAGTGGTCTGCAGCCGGGGGTTGGGGACCACTGGTCTAAAGGACACACAGATATCATCCTTTGCATCTTAATTAATGCAAAATACAGACTTTAAACTATCTTTCTGCAGTCGTGTCTTCACTTAGTGTTGTCCATGTAACTGATCATGATCAAGGACTTGCTCTAAACATTCAGCAGAGTGCAGTTTATTCTGTTTTTAACCATCTGTGAATGTCTGATGTGACTTTAGTAATTTGTAGGACTGAAACACATCCAACAGGCAAGTGATATTGAGTTAAGATACTAAGCAGTTGTGCCTTTAACCAAATTTCAGTCAATTGCTAATTTGATGCATTGAAAGTTCTCAATTTCAATACCAGAGCACTAAGGTCAGGTGACACAACCACATTAAAGAAAACATGGTTTTGTTACTTGCAGCATCAAAAAACTCTTCATTGTGGTAGAGACATTAGAAAATCCAAGGTTACCTGTTTATGGTCAGATCCAACTTTTAAGGAACTTCATGAATCTAGTTTCAAACTGATGTTGTCTGAGTCGCTTAGTTTTATGAATAATATAAATCTATGATTTGTACTTTGTATTGATTGAAACAGCTCTTCACTGATATACCATCTAAGGGCAAGTTATTGGACCTCAACCTAAGTTTGTGTACCTTTCGATGGTACATACACAACATGGTTGTGAATTTAGATTCTTCTTTGCTGAGTACAGGAAATGTATAAATGCAGTTTCGCAAAAGCCTTGATAATGTGAGACACCATCTGCACTGGTCTGTAGTCACTGTGGACAATTGGACATGCCACCATTGGTACAAAAGAACAAATATTAAGTAATGCACTGCAATGCAGAAATGCAGCAGATAACAAAAAAGCACTTGCGAAAAGGAAAAAGAATAAAGAATATTTAAAGGTTCTTTTTTTTCTTCACGTCTGTATAGCACTGTGTTTCTGTAATCTTTCTGTTATTACTTTTGTGCTTTGTCCCATGGGGCAACTATATTTATGGATAAGGAGCAGGCATGAGTTAACAGGTACTACAAAAAAAATGACAGAAGAGTCATTTTATTCTACTCTGTCCAGTGCTTTATCTGTGTCTCATTTAGTATTAGTAGTAAATACTTTTTTAAATACATTTTTCAGTAAATAAGCGTCAGTATGCAAAGAGTAATCCTGTTAACATGACAACACAAAAACAAGAAACACAACTGTAGTGTATTATCCCGGCTATTTGCTGAAACAACTGTCAATTAAACCAAACACAAAACTCTTGTTACAATGGGACTTTTATTATGAAAAATCACAGGAATGTGAATCCTGTAAGTGTCATGAACCAGAGGGTCAGTGGGTTGATTCCCAGTCCTCCTGGCTACAAATTGAAGTGTGCCCGGGCAAGATACTGAACCACCCAGTTGTCCCTAGTGTCTGCTGTCCTTAGTGTCTGCTGCTTAGTTGTAAGTTGCTTTGGATTAAAGCATCTGCTAAATGACAAACTGTAATTGTAAAACTGAAGTTTTGACTTCAGCCATCTTCACTGCAGGTAATCACCATGAATACCCACCTGCTGCCATGACAATGGGCGCTGCTCAATCTCCATACCAATCAGATACTGATACCATAAGTTCCACCCCCAGGCTGTTGGACCTGGTCCAGGGTCAGAAGCAGGATGTACTATGGAGAACTAAAGTCCTGGATCTGCTGACACAACTGCTCCAGGTCCAGAAAGAAGTTGCCAAAAACCAGGCCCAAGTGGTTCAAGTTCTTGGTATGCTGGAAACTCAGGTGGGTCCAGGTCAGGGTTATCTGAGGTTTGGTTTAGTTGGTTTATCCATGTTTTAATTTACAAATTTAAGGTTAGTTTGTCTGCTGCTTAGTCGGTTTAATTTAAAGTTTACTTCAATTTATCTGCAATTTAGTTTATGTGCAGTTTTGTTTAGCTGAGGTTCAGGTTTGTTTAGTTAATCTGATATTTAGTATAGATAAAATTGAAATCTGATTTAGTTTAGATTTGCTCGAGTTTCAGTTGAGATAAATTTTATATTTTGACCTGTTTTAGCTCGCTTTGTGTTAGTTTTCGTTAGCTTAGATACATTTTAATAAAGTTTAGATGTTATGTTTCTAAGGAGCCAAGCCGTTTTCTCGAATCAAGGGATTATGTCAGGATGTTCATATTGAGTTGACCACAAGCAGTCCAGACTCTTCAGTTTGATTCTGGTCTAAGCTAAAGAAAAGCCTGTAAGCAAACATAAATTGATCATCCTGTGTTATACTGGTGACATGATGCAGCCCAGTCGGACTCAGTTTAACTGATCTAATATTTATCCTCAGGGTTCCCAGCAGATCCAGGATCTGCAGAACATGGCTCGTCACCAGAGTCTGCTGGTTGAAAACCATCAGGCCTTATTGCTGCAGACTTCCCGCATCGCCACCAACCTGCAGGACATAACCAAAAAGCCTGCCAATACCAGCCAATGAGATGTTCAGTCTTAATGACAGAGAAATATGTAGTCAACTAGCCAATATAGTTTACATTTAACACCAACTGTCAAATATTAACCAGTTAAACACTAACATAACTGTTTTTGTGAATCAGTGAGAATGATTTCCTGTATCAGTTTGATAATAGATTTCAAACATACCAACAGTATTTGTTTGGATTTTGAATCAGACAATTGATACTATAATAACAGAACAAAATAATCAATTTAATCAAATAATCAAAGTATGTAAAAAACAGGAGTTACCAGGAGACTGATTTTTAACTCTTCCAATAGAAAATCACTTTTTTGTTATTTGTCGTTTCTGCTGGCTTCCTTTTCTCTCATGTTAAATAAAGTCACGTTTATCATCCTCCCAGTGTTTCTGTGTCTTACATTGTACTGAGTACCGTGGTGTTATTGTTTGAGCATCTGTAGTTCTGATTTCATTACAATTACATAGAATAAAACAGCTCTAACAACAGATTTGCTTACTTACACAGTTTTACTTCCAAGTTTTTATTTTAATTTACTACATGATGACACTGGTCCTGCTACTGAAGGTCAGTTTTAATGAATAATTTAGGTGGTTTCTTTCTGAAATAGTACTGAGGTCATTAAGGGTGTTTTGTTTGCTGTTTCCTGGTTTTAGGTCCTCCTGGTCCTACATCAATCCATCTGAACTCTTCCTTCCTGTCAAACCAATCTGAGGTAGTTCTGACTGCTGGCTCCACCTTTTCCCTTTGTTGCAATGGCAATGGTTCAATCCACTGGTCCACCAATGCATTTGTTCTACTGTATAAAAAAAAACTGCCGAATCCAATAGAGGTCAGGAACTCAAACCCCAGAAACACAGGGACATACCGCTGTGGGTACACCAACAAAAGCCTGGGACACCTAGACACTTGGATCCACCTCTATGTCAAGGGTAAGACCCAAATGTCCACGCTCTGGAATCTGCAAGTCCAGGTGTAATAATTCTAGCTTTCAAATCTTTGTTTTTTCTGTTTCTTTTTTCTAGCTGAAAATTTTCATAACTCACCTGTTGTTGTTTTTTAACTTCCCACAGTAAACAGATTACATATACTCTGTACTGTGTTCTAAAATTGACCTTCAGTCTCCCATTATCAACACAGAGTGTTGTCATTACCATTATCCCCTCTCTCAGACCCAACCGACCCATCCAGCGTGTTTGTCCTTCCGCGCAGTGTCCCTTCAGTCAAAGAAGGTCAGGACTTCCTGTTCAGCTGTCTACTGACCGACCCATCTGTAAAAGACCTCACCTTCCAGTCAGAGAGCAGCACTGGACAAAGGGGGCAGGGCCTGCCCCCAGGCATGAACGTGACTTTTGATCCTCGAAGAGGAGTCCTGATCCGGGACCTGCAGAGGTCCTTCAATGGACAGTATGTCTGCTCAGGTTGGAAGGATGGAAGACAGTTCAGGTCCCAACCTATCAACCTGCTGGTGATCCCCAGTGAGTACACCTGTGTGTCTGATCACCTGTCTGATCACCTGTCTGATCTTCTGTCTGTAGATTTTTCGATCTGATCATCTGTCTGTCTACCTGTTTGCAGGCCTGCGTAAACCTCCATCACTGTCTGTCAGTCAGGATAATTTTGTCCGTCTGGAAGGAGAAAAGTTTGAAGTCACCTGTCTGGCGAGCAACCCCTCCCATTTCTACAGACTCTCCTGGACACACCCAAACATACAGGTGAGGGGTCAGAGGTCACCTGTGGGTCTCACTCTGAAAAAAAAATCTGTGCTGACTTTCAAAGGCTGTTGGCTTCTTTCAGAATCTGAATGTCACCACCAACCGTCTCTATAGAAACAATGTGCTGTACATCAAGAGCACTCTGACTGTTTCTGCCGTAAATCTGAAATACAGCGGACGCTACATGTGTACAGCTGAGAACGAGGCTGGAGTCGCCACAGCAACAACACAGCTCAGAGTTCTTGGTAAAACGATCATGCAAAAACACAACACTAAATACACAGAACAAGACAATAATTTGTTTCAACTGAACAGTTGGTAATCTATAATACCAAACAGTACTGAAAAACTGAAACAAATGTTTGATAAATATTCCCTTGAATGATTTAGGGCAGAAACTGAAATGTGAAACCCCAAAGAATAACACCAGTTTTTAATCAAACTGATTGTACAGTGATATTTACTAATTTTTCTTTTTCCTATTCAGATGGTCCCTACATGAGAATCTATCTGCAGCTGATGAAACATGCTAATGTTAAACCCACCACCACAGAGGTCAAAGAAGAACTGTTTCCTGTTGTAAGCAGCCTGCCTCTGCAGGTACAAGAGGAGCTAGATGCTAACTCTAGCAGTGGCTTGGTGGAAGTAAACAGGGTTTCTAATAATAGCACCACTAGAATGGATGTGAATCGAGCTAGCAGAGCTAACATTAGCGGTAGCACCAGAGTGGAGGTGAATGAAGGCCGAGATGTGAAACTGTCATTTATAATCGAGGCATATCCTCCAATCAGTGACCAGAGCTGGGTGACACCTCCGCATGTCAACAATGACAACAACACGGTGTCCCAGGAACACTATACTGCTAATGGCTACAGGTTTGTATGCCAATTGCTACAGGCTAACAATCTAGTCAGTGTGAGATGTTAAGATAGCCTTGTTGATGTTAGGCTTCTCTAAGGTGTTATTTTTCATGTTTCAGACAGTTTAGGAGTCAGTATTTGTTACAGCGGTACTGTACTGTTGATTTTCATGTTGCAGGTCATGTACAAGCCTGCTGCTGCGGAGGGTTCGTTGGGAGGATCGGGGTCAATATTCATTTAATTACTCAAACTTGTTCTTCAGTGGCTCGCAGAACATCGACCTCCGAATATACCGTAGGAAGCTCTTTTTCATCCCGATCACTTTCATTTTTATTTCTTCTGATTAGACTTTCAGTTCAGTTCATCTTCTGACTTAAATGTGTAAGATAAACCATGTACCTTCAGGTTCTCCCAGTGCTGTCATCACCATGAAGAATGACACTCTGACCTGCACCAGCTCTGGATATCCATCGCCCACAATTTTCTGGTCCACCTGTCCTGGGGTTCAAGACACGTATGTACTAACAGACTCAAACTCTCATCACCTATTGGCTGCAGGAAAATTACATCCACACATCTAACCTTGGTCACAACTATACTTTCTGATCAGAGTCAAAGAAAGATTTGTCAAAGCAGTAGGTATGTGATATTTACACAAAACGGGAACCAAAACTACAACTACAACAAGGCCTTTAACAGGTACAGAGAACAGCAATAGAAACGGGATGAGAAATATCCTGTTGTTTTGTTGTGAAGAAGGTAAGACACTTGGGCAGATTCAGACCCAAAGTCAGACAACAGAACAAAGCAGACAGACTGGTCAATCTCTATATACACATATAAGATTAGGAGAACAAGAGGGGAGGTGCAAACCAGCAGAGGTCAACAACAAGCTGACAATCTAAAATTAGGTACTAATCCAAAGAATAAAGAGAAAGAATCCATGCAGAAAAGTCCAAATTAATTAGTACAGTAGTATTCATAATTACTAAATAAAGGTAAAAAGTAAAAAGCACTTACATAATTTTCTTTGTCTTTTAAATCTGTCTAGATTCACTGAACTTGGAAAATAACAAATACATATTCAAATGAAATAGACAAAGAAAAGTGCATATAGTAATTATATTGTTCGTTTTTTTTTTATTTTATCAGTTGTTGGACATCTGGTCTCTTCTTCTTCTCCTTTTGGCTAATGCCTGTCAGGGCTTGCCACAGCGAATCATGTGCCTCCATCTAACCCTGTCCTCTGCCTCCTCTTCTCTCACACCAACTAATTTCATGTCCTCTCTCACTACCTCCGTAAATCTCCTCTTAGTTCTTCCTCTAGACCTCCTGCCTGGCAGCTCTAACCTCAGCACCCTTCTATATAATCACAGTCTCTCCTCTGAACATGTCCAAACCACCTCAATCTGGCCTCTCTGACTTTATCTCCAAAACATCTACCATGAGCTGTCCTCTGATGACCTGAACCTGTCCATCCTAGTCACTCCCAAAGAGAACTTCAACATCTTAAGCTGTGCTACCTCCAGCTCTGCCTCCTGTTTTTTCTTCAGTGCCACTGTCTCTAAGCCGAACAACATCACTGGTCTCACAACCGTCTTGAACACCTTCCCTTTCATTCTCGCTGGTACCCTTTTATCACACAACACACCTGACGCTTTTCTCCACCCGTTCAAACCTGCTTGCACTCGCCTCTTCACCTCTTTTCCACACTCTCCGTTGCTCTGAACCATTGACCCTAAGTACTTAAAGTCCTGCACGTTCTTCACCTCTGCTCCCTGTAACCTCACCGTTCAACGTGGGTCTCTCTCATTGACACACATGTATTCTGTCTTGCTGGGGCTAAGCTTCATTGCTCTGATTTCCAGACCAGACCTCCATCTCTCTAGATTTTCCTCCAGCTGCTCCCTGCTCTCACTACAAATCACAATGTCATCTGCAAACATCATAATCCATGGAGATTCCCGTCTAACCTCATCTGTCAGCCTGTCCATCACCAGAGCAAACAAGAAGGGGCTCAGAGCAGATCCTTGATGCAGACCCACCTCCACCTT
The DNA here is from genome assembly GCF_033026475.1 of Channa argus. Lineage (NCBI taxonomy): Eukaryota > Metazoa > Chordata > Actinopteri > Anabantiformes > Channidae > Channa > Channa argus. The sequence continues at coordinate 13,756,996 of NC_090218.1, forward strand.
GTACTCCTCTGTCCCACCTACAGCACACCTCACCACGGTCTTACAGGTCTCATACATTTCCTGCACAACTATAACATACTTCTCTGACACTCTAAATTTCTCTAAATCTACAAAGACACAATGCTACTCCCTATGACCCTCTCTGTACTTCTCCATCCGTTTTTTTATTTTCAAAACTAGTAAAAGCTATATTACAATAAGGAATGTACATAAGTGAAATCAGAAAGGTCTAAACTTAAAAAGAATGAAACTGAATAAGACATATGAAGAAAAAAATTTGATGAAATTTGATTTTAAAAAGAAGAAGGATAAAAACACCCTAACATCCTCTGCAGGTGTGCAGATGTGACCACCTATGAGGTGGCACCAGCCAATGAGACCTCAGAGGAAGAAAATGAGGTGAGGATACACCTGCCTTTCTCACCTGGAGATGATGTCACTGTTGAGTGTGTCGCTTACAATACAATCGGGAAGTCACATGCTCTGAGCCTCTTCAAGTGTAAGTGTCAGAGTATAAACAAGTTAGTGTTTATTGGTGCACAGTAACTAAACACCTTCACTCAAGTTCTTGTACACTTACTTGAGTTCTGAGTTTGTGTACTTTTCCCCCCTCTAGCAGCAGTTGTACATTCTGTTCGAAATCCTTCAACATTGTTCAGTCCAGCTCTGCTTGGTTCTCTGAGTTCTGCAGCCATCCTCCTTCTGCTCCTTTTGGTCGTCTCTTACAAGTGGAGACAGGTTTGTTCACTGACCATCATTTATTTATTTTAATGATTAGTTTAATTTACAGGGACAAGTGTGTAATGCGTACACAGCATTTATATCCTGAGTAGCTGCTGTTCCTGTTGGGTCTTTATACAATGAACAATGAGCAAGAAAATTACAGTGAAACTAGTAGTATTGTGCTAATCACTGATGCTTTGAAAGTTATGAGTTCTATTGTTGTGTCTAGTTATTAAAGGTAACATGCAAAGAAAAATAGAAAACAATCAAAAAATCAAACAGCAATTTTCATGGCTGTAAGATCAGTTTTCTGTGTTGAATTGTAATTGTTCAAATATGTACCATAAGTATTGAATATGGATCAGTTTTTGGCCACAGATTGCAGTACAAAATGTAAATGAATGAGTCTAGAAAAGCAGGCAGTAAATCAGAGGAGGTTAGGTCCATGGTACATTTAACAAAGCTGCAGCTTAAAGCTGGTGTCAAAACTTTAGAAATTACAAATTTGTAAAAATCCCATTTAGCCTGGAAAAAAAGGTTAATAATGTATAAAAAGGTTCTCCATAAACCCAGAACACCATATAATTCAGGGGACAATAAGAACAACCCCCGGCTTCTTTTCAGAACTGTAGCCAGGCTGACTAAGAGACTAAGAGTATTCCCTTAACTCTGAGCAGGAAAGACTAGCTATTAGACAAAGAATTCACCAGATCCTCGCCATGATTATCACAAGTCGATCCTCATCTACAACAGTGCTCAGATTCATCATTTAGACCACAATCTCTCTTAGACTGCTTCTTACCCATATTTTTCACAGAGATAACTTCAACTTCTTCATCTAAACCATTGTCATGTCTCTTAGACTCCATTCTGACTTCTTACAAGATAGTTTAGCTGAATAGAAACATCGACATCAGAACTGATTGATAAATCTCTATTAACTATAAGTAATTGTAATTTAAACGCTATTAAAAAAACCTTATCTCAGTCCTGGACTTTTAGCTACAGATCAATATCCAATCTCCTTAATTTCTAAACTCTTTGAAAACAGTTGCCAAGTAATTATGTCACCATCCATGCAGGAATAACTGCAGTAATACGATTTCCAGTCAGGATTTAGAGTTCATCACAGTACAGAAACATCACTGGTGGAAGTCACCAATTATGTTCTCTTAGTGTCAGAATTTAAAACCCTCCTCCTACATACAAAGCCTTTAACCATGAACCTCCATCATATCTGGATCCTTATTTCATCCCAATAGATCACTTTGCTCTCAGAGTGCAGGCCTACTTGTGGTTCCCAGAGTTCCTGACAATGGAAGGGGAGGCAGAGCCTTTTAAACAACTTTTTTAACTTTTTATCGTGAATGAGTGTTTATGTTTAATACATACACTTATGAAGAGATGAAAAATAAAGGAAATGGTCACCCTCTATGTTGTCTGTGACATGTTAAATCTATTCTGTCAGTCAGTTATCTTTATTACAAATTTTTTATTTATTTTTATCATGATTCTGCCCTTCTCCTCTCAGAAACCCAAATATGAGATCCGCTGGAAGATCATAGACACCACTGATGGAAACAACTATACCTTTCTTGACCCTACCCAGCTGCCATACAATCATAAGTGGGAGTTCCCCCGAGACAAACTTCGACTCGGTACTAAGACACCACCCCAAAACAATCACTTACAGTGATGTTGTTCAAATTAAAATTGCCATTCTCATCTTCTCGATCATACAATGACATTTTAATGTCACAAAACATTTTAAAAATATAAATTAACAAGATCAGAGTTAGAATATTCAAACTATAAGGTTGGTGTTTTAGGAATAAAGTTGGAATATTGCGAGAAACACCCCGGATACTTTGAGAATAAAGTCTAATATAATAACTTTCTTCTCAGAACATTCTGACCCTTAAAATGCTACAAGCAGGTATTTGAAGTCTGTGTTCTTGGGTTTAGTGCTTGATCTTTGACCTGTCTTGATACCAGGTGCAGTTTTGGGCTCGGGAGCGTTCGGGAAGGTTGTTGAGGCAACAGCATACGGTCTAGGAACTGACAACAATTTCACCAGAGTTGCAGTGAAAATGCTAAAACGTGAGTCCACAAACCTGATAATCATTATCATGATAGAAATGATAATTATTATAACATGTATGACATGTTACCATTGTGATAATCTGGTGTAATGCTTCGCAGCGAGCGCTCACTCAGAAGAACGGGAAGCTCTAATGTCGGAATTGAAGATCCTTAGCCATCTTGGTTACCATGACAACATTGTGAACTTGCTGGGGGCCTGCACTCAAGGAGGTAGGGATGGTTTTCATTGGTAAACATCATTGTGAAGAATAAAACATAAATTAACTTTTCCTCCACATTTTCTCCTGTTTCAGCAAGCAAAACCACAGTGAGCATCTGTTTAGGACTTTACTGAGTGTTTGGTTATATGAAACTGTACATTCAGTTCACAGTTCATTTTTGAGGAAAATTAATGAGCTTAGAGTTGGGAGACATGAAAGAATTGAAACACATTGTTAAAACTAAATTTAGCTGTAGCTCTGTCTAGTTTCCACACTATACACATTTACAGTACATTTTGTATAAATCATCATAATATACTACAGTTAGAGGAAAAGAAAGAAAGTTTTCACATTTTTGTTTTGTGAACAACAAACTTCAACACTCTCTAACCTGTAGCCGTTGACCTCTAAACCCTCCAGGCCCAATGCTGATGATTACGGAATACTGTTGCCATGGCGACCTGCTCAACTTTCTGCGGTCCCATGCCCAGGACTTCATGGCATCCATTTTGAGTGTGAATGAAGTTGAGGAGGAGGCATTCTATAAGAACATTTCTGCTCAGCACGCCAGGCTCAGGAGGTGCAAATTATTTTCAGGCTTTACTAATGGATCCAAGTTTCAAGCTCATACATTAAAGGATCTTTATGAGTTTTGTGATATAAATACCATTTAAAATGCAGGTCAGATACATGCAGTGTTTACATTTTTGATTTGTTTAAGTTAAAGAGAGTAAATATCATAAAATTGGATGGATTAACAATGGAAAAAGTTTGATTGCAACTAAAAAATTCTAAATTAAATTCAGATTGTAATTGAAGGTAGTGTGGATAAAGGTTTACATAAAAAAACAGAGGAGTATTAGAACCAATAAGAACATTAAAGAAACAAGACAAAAAGGGGGCCAAGAATAGATCTTTGAGGAACCCCATTATCATCACTAGTCCAGTCACTTATTTTAGTGATATTTTCAGAAAGCCATTTATTAGTTAGACCATTAAAATCATGTTAAACCTTTGATCCATTGTATTAAAAGTGGTAAATGCATTGATCTATAAGTTTATGCTACAAACTCATCTGCTCCTGAAAATAATAGGAAAGTAATTTCACTTGGCCCAAGCAGCAACAACAGGTAGTTGAGACATAACGATTAACTATTCTTGTTTCACTATCAGTTGTTGGACATCAGGTCTCTTATTCTTCTCCTTTCGCCTATTAACTGTCAGGGCTTGCCACAGTGAATCATGTGCCTCCATCTAACCCTATCCTCTGCATCCTCTTCTCTCACACCAACTAACTTTATGTCCTCTCTCACTACATCCATAAATCTCTTCTTAGTTCTTCCTTTAGACCTCCTGCCTGGCAGCTCCAACCTCTCTAGATTTTCCTCCACCTGCTCCCATCTCTAACTACAAATCACAGTGTCTTCTGCAAACATCATATTCCATGGAGATTCTTATCTAACCTCATCTGTCAGCCTGTCCATCACCAGAGCAAACAAGAAAGGTCTCAGAGCTGATCCTTGATGCAGACCCACCTCCACCTTGAACTCCTCTGTCACACCTACAGCACACCTCACCATGGTCTTACAGCTCTCATACATGTCCTGCACCACTCTAACATACTTCTTTGCCGCTCCAGACTTCCTCATACAATACCCCAGCTCCTCTCTTGGCACCCTTTCATGTGCTTTTTGAGTTAGATATCAGAAGATTAGTAATTTATAATCACGTCTGTTACAGTGACAGCGGGATCTCATGCTGCTCAGAGTATCAGGAGATGCAGCCAGTTCTGAGTCCTGGACAAACACACCGGGGTAATGACTCACCTGATCCAATTTAGAATTACCCGTAGTTTAGGTCTTTTTGAGGTCAGACAGATCTAACTGTGTGTCTCTCAGGTGTGCAAACAGACAGTTTGTCTGTCAGTGAACTCATGAGGTTTTCCTATGATGTGGCTCAGGGTCTGGACTTCCTGTCCAGCAAGAATGTAAGAAAACACATTCACACTGAGCAGTGTTCATACAATGTACAGTTTTTTGTCCTTCACCTATCTTTCTCTCACATCAGTGCATCCACAGAGATGTGGCAGCAAGGAATGTGCTGCTGACCGATCGTCATGTTGCAAAGATCTGTGACTTTGGATTGGCTCGAGACATCCGCAACGACGACAGCTACATAGTGCAGGGAAACGTCAGTGTTTTAGTTCTACACATCTTCACCTGCTAGAATCTGTAACAACTGTAATAGATCTACCTACATCTGCAGGTTCACAAGGTTTCCATCAGAAATCTGCACCTGCAGACAAAGCATGTCAGAGACACATTTAGAAAACAAATCTATGAATCTGACATCCACACCCATCAAAATGTTTTCTAGGTTTTGCATTTTTCTCTGGTAGTAGTTTCCATAGCTACAGACACCAACTAGATGGATCCAGGTGGACTCAGTGCATTTTATTTTGAAGCTTCCTGTGTGTTTTATTTTGACAGGCCCGTCTCCCTGTGAAGTGGATGGCTCCAGAGAGCATCTTTGAGTGTGTTTACACAGTGCAGAGCGATGTCTGGTCTTATGGAGTTTTACTGTGGGAAATTTTCTCTCTGGGTAAACATGGCAAAACTTAACAGCCTATCAGATTACAGCTCTAATTAATAATTGATTGTGAACCTTTGTGTCCTGTTCATCGGGTCGTAAATCTTTCAGGTTTTTTCTCTCAACCGACTACAGTACAAATTAGCCTCAGTGGCTGTTACCTAAAACGCTGATCGAATGTTTCTGACAGAAGTGCATTCTGGAACTCTTAGTTGATGTGTGTTTACCTGTGTAGGTAAGAGTCCATACCCCAACACTGCCGTGGATACCAACTTCTACAAGATGATCAAAGATGGCCACCACATGTCTAAGCCAGACTTCGCTCCAGCAGAGATGTGAGCAGGCCATCAGAATCCTTTTACTGTTAGCACAGTTATTTTGAATCTAACACCCCTGTCCTTTTAGGTATCAGCTTATGACCCTCTGCTGGAGTCTGGAGCCCAACGACAGACCAACATTCAAGATGATTGGTCAGCTCATCAACAGACTCCTCCCCTCTGGTAATGATAAGTTGCCACATCACAGCAACCAAGTGAGTCAGGACCAATCAGATGATAGCAGGTTTCTGTACTCCCAATTGTAACTGGTAGGTTTTAACAGCTGTTTTTCTTCTCATTCTTCTTTTCTCCTCAGTCGATGTACAGGAATATTGACGAGTGCAGAGAAGAAGAAGAGGACGAGGAGACACGTAAACAAGGAGGAGAGGATGGTAATTAATCCATAGGTTATCAGCTATTGCTAGGAGATAGTTTACCTGTAAACCTGACTGTAATTCCTGCTTCCGTCCTCTTAGAGCACCGTGACGATGATGATGATGAGGAGGAGAGAGAGTGGATGATGAAGAACATTTACCAGCTCTCCTGACCATGCAGCTCAGTTTAGTTTCGGTTGATTCTCTGTTCTAATTTTTGAATGAGTGAAAATGAAAAAGTTCATGTACATTTGTTCTTTATAAGGTGGAGCAGACAAAGTTTTGGTTCTCTCACAGTTGTTTTATGACCTATGTGTCATACGTTAAGTTTCTCCTTCCCAGTAACTCATTAAAAACGTTTTGTAGAGAATTCTGATTTTCTTTTATCACGTGACTTTGCTTCCAACTCCACTGGAACCAACATTATTCTGTTGCATCACCAGACATTTAGCGGCCACTGTCTCAGCTTTCTCAATCTGTGTGTTAACATGGTGTTACACTGCACAGAAGGCATTGGTGGAGCAACCTCTCCATCTGTGTATATGTAGAAGACATTAAGGTGCAGTACAGAGTGTAGGAAACCCTCCACCCTGTGGAGAGATCTGATTAAAAGAAGGATATATATCTGTTCCCTAAGACGCACAAAACAGCTTCTCTGAAGACCCACTATGTTAAGAACAGATCAGTTATCTGGTATTTTTAACCATCTAGAAACAAATGCAGCAACAAAACAACTGTTAATATGTAATTAAAGTACTGCAGTGGATGAGTTTCAATCAGCGTCAATAAGAGTATTTGTTTAAAGCAGGAATATCTGTAAATGTTGGACATTTGTCTGTGGTACAAGTGTGATGATCAGGCTGCTCACTTCTCATGCTCTATCATGGCAGATCAATAACCATCAGCTGAACCTCTGTTTATCTGTCATTTTATAAACATCATCAACAGCTCCAGGAAGAAGGCTGCCCATCCTGACTGCTTCTGTTGTCTGCTTTTCCCTCTCCACTGTCACATCAGTGCTGTATAAAGTGTGATATAAATAAAGTTGATTGACTTGAACTAAACTCTTATTATTGTTTTTTAAATCAAATATTTTTTAAATCAAATATTATATTTTATATATATTATATATTTATATATAATATATATTTAATATTTTCTACCACAGTTACTATTCATATCCAGTCAATGCTACAAGATTAAATTTATCAGTAAAGATTTAGAAGACAATTATTTATAAAGTTAAATTTTACACCCCTGCTCTGGGTGGGGTTTAAATTTTCATGGCACTCTGAGGAACTATTAGGAGAGAATTTATTAATTTAAATCAGACATCTTGTTTTCATAGAACAGTGGTCTACACATACAGTTTTAAAAGGAAACAATTTCATTTTTCTTCAGGCATTTATGGTAAATTTTGTCAGCCATTTTTAGATTCATTTGACCAACAACACTTGTGGTTTGTGCAGCGTGGTCTGACTTCCTGTTGTTCTGGGATTCTCAGAGTTTTCCAAAGACTGGAGGCAAAGGATCTGAGAACACAGATTGGTTCATACACCCTAAACATGTCAGACAGGTTGGCCAGTGTCCCTGAAGTTCTTTAAAAAAAGAAACATAATTCTGAAATCAGTACAGACAATGACAAGCAGCCAATATAAGGACTTTAAAACAGGTGTAGTATCTTCCTTCCAAATGGTTCTGGTCAGAACTTGAGCAGCAGAGTTCTTAACCCACTATGACTGGTTGATGGGGTGTTTGATAAAAGAGGAGAGAATAAAAATAGTCCAGTCTGCTGGATATAAAAGCTGTATTAGTCTCTGTGTCAATCAGAGAGAGAAATGAGTGAACTTTGGGAATATTTCTGAGATGAGAAAAAGCTGATTTGATGAGCCTTAAACTTCTTGTCATGGTTCCATTGCACTTCCTCCCTTTGGACTTTTATTTTGTGCCCCCTTCTCCCCAACTCCTGTGCCTAGTTCTGTTCCTTAACTTTACCTTCGTTATCCCTCATTGTTTGCACCTGTTCCCTTCACTATTTAAGTCCAGTCTTCCCCATACTCCCTTGCCAGATCCTTGTTGTTGTTTAATTCATAGTCACTGTGCTGAACTCTTGGTTAACCTCGTTGTTGGAATCCTGGTTCTTGTTTTCTAGACTGTGTATCAGCATCCTTTGGTCTGAGGTTTGGTGAATTTCTGTTGATTAGTCTCTTTAGCTAGAGTGTTCATTTTTGTTTAGTAGTTGATGTTCCTTGTCCGTGTCTTATTTTGTTTTAGATTTATTCTTTCATATCCTAGCCTTATTTTATCCTTGAACCTTTTTACAAAATTAACACAACAAATTATGTCTCCCTCCTGTTGTCAACGTTCTATTTTCGTTGACTCTATTGTCATCTTGTTTTTTATTAAGTTAACTCCCCTCGTGTTTGGTCCTGTGGATAGTTTGTGTTAGTCTTTACCAGTGGTGAACCTGTTTCTTGTACCCTCCGGTTAGGAGCATTTCCACTGTGTACAGTTATGGCCAAGAATATCGGCACCCTTGCAATTCTGTCAGAAAATGCAACCCTCTTTTAGAAAATTGTTGCAGTTGCAAATGTTTTGGTATTCCCTTTTTATTTTTTGTTTACATTGGAACAACACAATAAAAACAGTCAAGTCTGATACAATTCCACACAGAACCCCCCCCCACCATAAATGCACTGGACAAAATTATTGGCACCTTTAACAAAATATTTGGTAGCATTCACTTTGGAAAAAATAACCGAAATCAATTGCCTCCTGTCACCAAGAGTGAGTTTCTTACACCTTTCTACTGGAATTTTGGACCAGTCTTCTTTTGCAAACTGCTCCAGGTTCTGCATTGCTTCTGCCAACTGCTGTTTTGAGATCTGTCCACAGGTGTTCTATGGGATTCAGATCTGGACTTGTTGCTGGCCAACTCTCCAGCACTGTGTTTGTAACCATTTCTGAATTTTGGGTCATTGTCCTGGAAGACCTATGATCTCGGCTGGAGACACAGCTTTCTGACACTGGCCACTATGTTCTGCTCTAAAATTCTTTGGTAATCATCAGATTTCATAATACGAGTCACACAAAGCAACCCCAAAACATCTTTGTATGGACTGTTCTTTTCTTTGAAAGCCTCATTTCTTTTTCTTTAAGCAGTGCCATGATGCCATTACCAAAAAGCTCTATTTTTTTTTTGTCATCTCATCATCCACAATTCGAACATTCCTTCGGTGTAATTTTTCATAAATTTTGCTCTTCGGTCCACATTCAGGGAGGTTAGCTACAGTGCCATAGGCTGTAAACCTCTTCATGATATTGCGCACATTGGACACAGGAACATTAAGATCTCTGGAGATGAACTTGTAGCCTTGAGATTGTCCATGTTTTTCCACAATTTTTTTTCTCTCAAATCCACAGATGCCTTAACACTTTCTTTTCTCCATGCTCAGTCTGACACAGAATACACAAGTTGATTCAACATTTCTCCATTTTAACTGGTTGCAAGTGTGATTACTTGCAACACTTGTATTAAATACAAATTACAGGAGCATCACGTGCTTAAAAAGCAATTATTTCTTACAATTTTGACAGGTTGCCAATAATTTTGTCCAGTCCATTTTTGAGTTCAGTGTAAATTTTTATCCAGTTTGACTTTTCTTCGTGTGTTGCAAACAATAGGAACATGAATACCAAAACATTTGCAATTCTAACAATTTTCTGAGAGAAGGGTTACATACATTGCAAGTGTGCCGATAATTTTGAACATGACTGTAAAAAAAATAAAATAAAATTTAAAAAAATGTGAATTATTAGGGAGAATCTGTGCAGGCTGAATAATGTGTCAGGGGATTTGCAAAGATTCAATTGCAGACATTAATCACTTTTAACTGGAGTTATAATAATCACAGATTAAGATTTACTGAACCAAGTCGCCAACCCCCCACCCCCTTTTATTAACAACAGAGTGGAGTTTCAGGTGATTAAGATGTGGGTTTACCATGTGGAGCAAAGATCAGCTTGTTTATAGACGTCATTAATCATTAGATCAAATTAATCCTGACGCCACATCACTCAGGCAAGCTGCAGGTGACCAAAGGTTTGAGCTATTTTAAAGTCAACTGTGATTTGTTCTTAAATGCTAAACTTGAATAAGTTAAGGAAAGTGGTCATTATAGTCTTTGTAATAAAGCTCACCTCCTGTGTGGTCGTCTCTTTTCTGCTCAGAACAATGTTTGACCATGCGTTTAACAAGACAAGCATGTACACGACCATGACGTAGGAGCTGATCCTGTTCTGATGATGAGCTGAAAGCAGACAGACCTGCAGGATCCAAACTACCAGACAGTGAGAACACTAGAGACACCTGGTCCTGATCATGATTCACAGATCATGATGGTTGAGAAAAAAGGTTAATCTAGTACATTTTTAAGTTAAATATAAATTTAGTTTGACATCTTTTTTTGAAGAAAAATCAATTATTCAAAATAGTTTTATGTTAAGTGTCTTCATGTATGACTAAGGGAGACCTTGAAAATAATAAAACATACATTATGTTTGAACACAGAAGAAACGTGATGTGTGCTGTTTCAGCTCAGTCACACATAGTAATGAAAAACTGCATCAGCTCCTGGTCAGTCTGTGGACAAACCCCCAAACTGATATAGTAAGGTGAACATATTTCACTTGACACCTGATGGTCAGGTGAGCACCTTGCATGGCAGCCACCACCATCAGTGTGTGACTGTGTGTGTGAACGTCGGTGAAGGTACGAGGGAAATTTGGCTAAGGGACTCAGCTCTATCCTCCAGAGTGGCCCTTGTTTCTCACCTGGCCTGAATAGGCTCATTAGGTGGATAATAGTAGAAGTGGGAACAGATCGAGGTTATAGAGTTGTAATAATTACAACTCTAAAAACCCTTGTTCACGTAAGATGGGATCTGTAGGTGTATCCTCCTTGGTGGATGTGTGAGGTGATCTAATCATACAGGACAATGGGAGAGGTTGTGTCTGAGGCCTCCTCCTCTGTTGACAAAATGTTTCTCTAAGTAGTGAAACATTTACAACCAAGAAGGAAGAAGACAAGTTTATACAATTCAACCTTCAGAAGTGTGCCTGTGAATGAGAAACAACACTGTAAAATGTTTTGGATTGAAGTGCTCTTTACTTTAACAGACCATTTACCAGTTACCTCATGTCTTTGCTTAAATCCATCAGTGGAGACTGAAGACCAGCTCATTCTTCCTATGTCCCTGCAGACAGACAAGTGCTTCTTCATATAACTACTGGGTTTTTATATGGATACATTTTACACATGTACAATAATGATGGAGATTCTGCACAGAAGCCACAAGAGGAAGAATAAGAAGAAGATCTCCAGTGTTCAAATGTTATCGTTCAAGAATTTCATTCAATTTTCAATTCAATTCAATTTCAATTCAACTTTATTTATATAGCGCCAATTCACAACAAAGTCATCTCAGGGCACTTTACAGAATAAAGTCAAGATTATAAAGATGTATAGAGAGAACCCAACAATTCCCCCTGCAGCAAGCCATAGGCAACAGTAGAGAGGAAAAACTCCCTTTAACGGAAGAAACCTCCAGCAGAACCAGCCTCAGGGTGGGCGGCCATCTGCCTTGACCGGTTGGGGTGAGTGGAAACAAAACAAAAAGCAACAAGAAAACATCGGGCAGGTTGGTAAGACCAGTAGCTGCACGCTACACACAGCCTCAAAGCCGGGGACACCTGCAGAGAGAGGTGGACAGAGAAGGACAAAGACAACTACGGGAGAAAACACAGAGTTAATGACAATTAAAAACAGTGGTGACAATTGCGGTGTGAGAGGAGAGATGGTCAAGAGGAGGAAAGGCGCTCAGTGCATCGGGGGGTGGTTCCCCCAGCAGTCTAAGCCTATACCAGCATAACTATAACTAACTATATGCTTTATTAAAGAGGAAGATTTTAAGCCTAAACATAAAAGTAGAGAGGGTGTGTGATTCCTGAATCTGAACTGGGAGCTGGTTCCACAGGAAAGGAGCTTGATAGCTAAAGGCTCTACCTCCCGTTCTACCTATGGAAATTCTGGGAACCACAAGTAGGCCTGCATTCTGAGATGGAAGTGGTCTACTGGGATGGTATGGTGCTATGAGGTCTTCTATTTATGATTGAGCCTGACCATTCAGAGCTTTATATGTAAGAAGCAGGGTTTTAAATTATATTCTAGATTTAATGAGAAGCCAATGGAGAGAAGCTAGTAAAGGTGAAATATGATCTCTCTTGCTAATTCCAGTCATCACTCTTGCTGCAGCAAGAATTTCAGGCTCTTTAGGGAGTTACTGGGTCATCCTTAAAGTAGGGAATTACAGTAGTCCAACCTAGAGGTAACAAATGCATTGACCAGTTTTGCGGCGTCACTTTTAGACAGGATGCTCCTAATTTTGGCAATGTTCCGTAGGTGGAAGAAGGCTGTTCTAGAGATTGGTTTTATATGTAAGGTAAAGGACAAATCCTGGTCAAAAATAACTCCAAGGTTCCTTGCAGTAGTACTGGAGGCCAGGCTTATGCCATCTAAAGTAACATTATGGTTGGACAGCAGATTTCTGAAAGTTTGGGCCAAAATACTATGACTTCAGTTTTGTCTGAGTTTAGAAGAAAAAAATTGTGGGACATCCAGGCCTTTATGTCTTGTAGGCATGCTTGAAGCTTTATTAACTGATTATTTTCATCTGGTTCCTTAGATAAATACAGCTGGGTATCATCAGCATAGCAGTGGAAATTTATGGAGTGCTTTCTGTTGTTGCCTAAAGGTGACATACGTAAAGTAAAAAGTATTGGTCCTAACATAGAGCCTTGTGGAACTCCATAGCTAACTTTTGTGTGCATAGAGGATTCATCATTAACATGAACAAATTGAAATCTATCAGATAGATAAAATTTAAACCAACCTAGTGCAGTTCCTTTAATCCCAATTTGATGTTCCAGTCTCTGTAATAAAATGTTTTGATCAATGGTATCAAATGCAGCACTAAGATCTAACAGAACAAGTATAGAGACGAGGCCATTATCTGAGGCCATGAGAAGATCGTTGGTGATTTTTACCAGTGCTGTTTCTGCATTATGATGAATTCTAAATCCTGACTGAAAGTCTTCATACAAATTACTCCTATAAAGGTGGTCACATAATTGTTTTGCAAAGACTTTTTCAATTATTTTAGAAATAAAGATAGATAGATAGATAGATAGATAGATAGATAGATAGATAGATAGATAGATAGATATTGGTCTGCAATTGGCTAAAACACTTGGGTCAAGACAGGGTTTTTTCAGTAGTGGTTTAATTAGAGCTACCTTATAGGCCTGTAGTACATAGCAGTCTAAGAGGGATTGTGGCCTTATCAGTGATTCTAGCACTGCTGTACTTGAAGATCTATCTGTAATATTTGGAGGGAGGATCTGGTGAATTCTTTCTCTAATAGCTACAATTTTATTCATAAAGAAAGTCATGAAGTCATTGCTGCTAAGAGTTAAGGGAATAGTAGGCTCAACAGAACTATGGCTCTTAGTCAGCCTGGCTAACGTGCTGAACAGAAACCGGGTGTTGTTCTTGTTTTCCTATATTAATGATGAATAATATGTTGTTCTGGCAACAGGGAGAACTGTTTTGTACATTTGTAAGCTATTTTTCCAGGCTAAATGAGATTCTTCTAAATTTCTGGAACTCCACTTCCTTTGTAACTTGCGTGTTGCTTGTTTTAAGTTGCATGTTTGCGAGCTATATCATGGATATCACCTCGTCTGGTTTACTGCCTTCTTTTTCAGAGGAGCAACACTATCGAGTATTGTACGTAGTGAGGTTGAAGAATTGTCAACAAGATAATCTACTTGTGCAGGAGTAACATTAAGGTGGCTACTTTTCATTGTATTGACAAATGGTGAAGCAAATAATGAATAATTTCTTTAAATTTGTTGACAGCTTTTTCACTTAAGCATCTGCTATAGTGGAATTTTTCCCTAACTGCTGTATAGTCCGTTATTGTAACCTCCAGCAGAAACAGGCTCAGGATGGGCGGCCATCTGCCTTGACCAGTTGGTGTGTGTGAAAAGTGAAGAGAGAAAAGGAAGAGAGCAACAAAGGCAACAACAAAACATCTGGCAGGTTGGTAGGATGGATAGCTGCACACTAGAAAACACACACCTTCAAAGCTCGGGGGCACCTGCAGAGAGGGACAGAGAGAGGGAGACAGAGTAGGAGAAAGACAATTACAGTAGAAAACACACAGAGTTAATGTCATACAGTAGTGACAATTGTGGGGTGAGAGAAAAGGAGAGAGGGAGAGGAGGAGGGGGGTCCCCCAGCAGTCTAAGCCCATAGCAGCATACACTAAATATAAGCTATAATACTATATATAAGCTTTATCAAAGAGGAAGGTTTTGAGCCTAGACTTAAAGGTAGAGAGGGTAATGCAACCGCAAGGGGGCACAAGCCAGTGTCTTCTTGTGCCAGTCCCAAGTCTGGATAAATGCAGAGGGTTGTGGCAGGAAGGGCATCCGACGTAAAACACATGCCAAATCAAACATGCGAATCGTGACAAAGACTTCCATACCGGATCGGTCGGGGCCCGGGTTAACAACGACTGCCACCGGTGCTGTTGACCTACAGGGTACCGGTGGAAATTGGACTACTGTTGGTCGAAGACGAAGAAGAAGAGGAGGAAGGTGTGTTCGTAGGCAGAGAGAGAAGAGGAAAGCTAAGAATGTAGGACTGACAGTAGGGACTTTGAATGTTGGTACTATGACAGGGAAGGCTAGGGAGTTGATAGACATGATGCAGAGAAGGAAGGTGGACATACTGTGTGTCCAGGAGACCAGGTGGAAAGGTAGCAAGGCTAGAAGCTTAGGAGCAGGGTTTAAGTTGTTTTACCATGGGTCAGATAGGAAGAGAAATGGAGTAGGAGTTATATTGAAAGAGGATTTTGTGAGGAATGTTCTAGAGGTGAAAAGAGTATCAGACAGGTTGATGAGTCTGAAGCTGGAAGTTGAAGGGGTGATGTTCAATGTTGTGAGTGGTTATGCCCCACAGGTAGGATGTGAGTTAGAAGAGAAGGAGAAATTCTGGAGTGAGTTAGATGAAGTGATGCAGAGCATCCCCAGAGGTGAGAGAGTTGTCATTGGTGCAGATTTCAATGGGCATGTAGGTGAAGGGAACAGAGGTGATGAGACTGTTATGGGCAGGTTTGGTCTTCAGGACAGGAACGCAGAAGGTCAGATGGTGGTTGACTTTGCAAAGAGGATGGAAATGGCTGTAGTAAACACTTTCTTTCAGAAGAGGCAGGAACATAGGGTGACGTACAAGAGCGGAGGGAGAAGCACTCAGGTAGACTACATCTTGTGTAGACGTTGTAATCTGAAAGAGATCAGTGACTGTAAAGCATTGGTAGGGGAGAGTGTAGCCAGACAACACAGGATGGTGGTGTGTAAAATGATGCTGGTGGTGAGGAAGATAAGGAGGACTAAGGCAGAGCAGAGGACAAAGTGGTGGAAGTTGAAAAAGGAAGAATGTCGTTTAGTTTTCAGGGAGGAGCTGAGACAGACTCTGGGTGGCTTGGAGGTGCTTCCAGATGACTGGACTACTACAGCTAATTTGATCAGGGAGATAGGTAGGAGGGTACTCGGTGTGTCATCTGGAAAGAGGAAAGCGGACAAGGAGACTTGGTGGTGGAACGAGGAACTTCAGGAGTGTATACAGAGAAAGAGGTTAGCTAAGAAGAAGTGGGACACTGAGAGGACTGAAGAGAGTAGACAGGAGTACAGGGAGATACAGCGTAAGGTGAAGATAGAGGTGGCAAAGGCCAAACAAAGAGCATATGAGGACTTGTATGCTAGGTTGGACACTAAAGAGGGAGAGGTGGATTTGTACAGGTTGGCCAGACAAAGAGATAGAGATGGAAAGGATGTGCAGCAGGTTAGGGTGATTAAAGATAAGGATGGAAATGTATTGACAGGTGCCAGGAGTGTGATGGGAAGATGGAAGGAGTACTTTGAAGAGTTGATGAACGAGAAAAATGAAAGGGAACGAAGAGTAGAAGAGGTGACTGGTGTGGAGCAGGAAGTAGCAAAGATTAGTAAGAGTGAAGTGAGGAGGACATTGAAGAGGATGAAGAGCGGAAAGGCAGTTGGTCCTGATGACATACCTGTGGAGGTATGGAAGTGTCTAGGAGAGGTGGCAGTAGAGTTTTTGACTAGTTTGTTTAACAAGATCTTTGAGAGTGAGAGGATGCCAGAGGACTGGAGGAAAAGTGTACTGGTACCAATTTTTAAGAACAAGGGAGATGTGCAGAGCTGTGGCAACTACAGAGGAATAAAGCTGATGAGTCACACAATGAAGTTGTGGGAAAGAGTAGTGGAAGCTCGGCTAAGGGCAGAGGTGAGTATTTGTGAGCAGCAATATGGTTTCATGCCTAGAAAGAGTACAACAGATGCAGTATTTGCTTTGAGGACGCTGATGGAGAAGTACAGAGAGGGTCATAGGGAGTTGCATTGTGTCTTCGTAGATTTAGAAAAAGCGTATGACAGGGTGCCGAGAGAGGAGCTGTGGTATTGTATGAGGACGTCTGGAGTGGCAGAGAAGTATGTTAGAGTGGTGCAGGACATGTATGAGAGCTGTAAGACAGTGGTGAGGTGTGCTGTAGGTGTGACAGAGGAGTTTAAGGTGGAGGTGGGTCTGCATCAAGGATCGGCTTTGAGCCCCTTCTTGTTTGCTCTGGTGATGGACAGACTGACAGATGAGGTTAGACAAGAATCTCCCTGGACTATGATGTTTGCAGATGACATTGTTATTTGTAGTGAGAGCAGGGAGCAGGTGGAGGAAAATCTAGAGAGGTGGAGGTCTGCTCTGGAAAACAGAGGAATGAAGCTTAGCCGCAGCAAGACAGAATACATGTGTGTCAATGAGAGGGACCCAGGTGGAATGGTGAGGTTACAGGGAGCAGAGGTGAAGAAGGTGCAGGACTTTAAGTACTTAGGGTCAACGGTTCAGAGCAACGGTGAGTGTGGAAAAGAGGTGAAGAGGCGAGTGCAGGCAGGTTGGAACGGGTGGAGAAAAGTGTCAGGTGTGTTGTGTGATAAAAGAGTATCAGCGAGAATGAAAGGAAAGGTGTTCAAGACGGTGGTGACACCAGCAATGTTGTTCGGCTTAGAGACAGTGGCACTGAAGAAAAGACAGGAGGCAGAGCTGGAGGTAGCAGAGCTTAAGATGTTGAGGTTCTCTTTGGGAGTGACGAGGATGGACAGGATCAGGAATGAGTACATCAGAGGGACAGCTCATGTTAGATGTTTTGGAGATAAAGTCAGAGAGGCCAGATTGAGGTGGTTTGGACATGTTCAGAGGAGAAACTGTGAATATATCGGTAGAAGGATGCTGAGGTTGGAGCTGCCAGGCAGGAGGTCTAGAGGAAGACCAAAGAGGAGATTTATGGATGTAGTGAGGGAGGACATGAAGTTATTTGGTGTGAGTGAAGAGGATGCAGAGGATAGAGTTAGATGGAGGCACATGATTCGCTGTGGCGACCCCTGAAAGGGAGCAGCCGAAAGGAAAAGAAGAAGACTTAAAGGTAGAGAGGGTGTCTGCTTCTCGAATCAGAACTGGGAGCTGGTTCCACAGGAGAGGAGCTTGATAGCTAAAGGCTCGGCCTCCCATCCTACCTTTTGAAATTCTGGATACAACAAGTAGGCCTGCATTTTGAGATTGAAGTGGTCTACTTGGATAATATGGTGCTATGAGGTCTTTTATATATGATGGAGCCTGACCATCCAGAGCTTTTTATGTAAGAAGCAGGGTTTTAAATTCTATTCTAAAGAAATTCTATATCTAATATCAACCTCTCTAAGACTGAAGTCCTTGTCTTCCCAGCCAGACCTTTGATGCAACACAACATCAGCATCAACATTGGATCTACAGTGATTGTCCCCACTAATTCGGCCAAAAATCTGGGGGTCATCATCGACGACCAACTGAGCTTTAAGGACCACATCTCCTCAGTCTCTAGGGCTTGCAGATTTGCTCTTTACAACATCAGGAAGAGCAGACCCTACATCACGGAATATACAACCCAACTCATTGTACAGGCGCTGGTCACATCCCGTCTTGATTACTGCAACGCGTTGTTGATGGGGTTACCGATATCCATAATCAAACCCTTGCAGATGATCCAAAATGCGGCAGCTCGCCTAATTTTTAATCAGCCAAAAAAGACCCATGTCACACCACTTTTCAGATCTCTACACTGGCTTCCTGTTGCTGCTCGCATCAGGTTCAAAGCTCTGTCTCTTGCTTACAGGGTTGTTAACCCGACAGCTCCCGCTTACCTCAACTCACTCATTCAAGTCTACAATCCTTCTCGCCCGCTGCGGTCTGCCAAAGAACGACGTCTGGTGGTCCCAGCACTGCATAGAAGACACCAAGCAAAACTGTTAAGTGCAATGATCCCACGATGGTGGAACGAGCTACCAAACGCTGCACGCTCAGCTGATTCTCTGCCAATATTCAAAAAACTGCTGAAAACTGAACTATTCCGCATCTTCCTATGCACTTAAATCTTTAATATAAAAAAAAAAAAAAAACCTTTCTGCTCTCTTGCACTTGTATCTCGTGAACTGTGAACACTTTTCTGATAGGACCTTACTTTGATGTTTTCTCCTTGCCTTAGATTTTTGCTTGCCTTGTACCTCACTTGTAAGTCGCTTTGGATAAAAGCGTCTGCTAAATGACTAAATGTAAATGTAAATATCTATTTTATTTAATGGGAAGCCATTTCTAGGATGTAAAGTTTATCCCCGAGGCAGGCTGTGGGGGTCAGTTGATCCCCAAGGCATTCTGGATATCTTGCTCAATATCCAGTCCCTTGAAGTACCTAGCCGGGCGGCAGGGGGCTGTATGAATCCAGGTTCCAATTCCTCTGAATCATCATCAAACTGCAGAGATAATGCATCTGCCTTCCTTTTCTTTGGACCTGGCCTGGAAGACAAGACAAAGTCAAAATGGTTAAAGAGCAAGATCCAAAGGGCCTGACAGGGGTTCAGCCTCTTAGCAGAGCAGAGGCACTCCAGATTTGTATGATCTGTAAAAAACAAGAAATGCTGTTTTGTCCTCTGCAACCAATGTCACCATTTTTCTAAGGTGTCAGAGCTGTGACTCTGATCTGTTTTGCCCTGGTGACCACCTCTGTTACTCCTCTCCACTCTGCTCTCTCTCCCTCCCCATTGTTCTGCCTAATCATAACCCACTTCACCTGTTGCCTCCCCTATATATGCCTTACCTACTCCTTTCTGGCAGAATGTCTTCCTGTTTCCTGAGAGATGTTGCATGCTTTGTTTTTCTCCTGTTTTTACTGCAGAGGATCTGTTGTTCTTTTGCCTGGCTTTTTGGACCAGAGCTTCCCATGGTATCTTCTGCCTTGTTTCCTGGTGATCTCCTGCAGTAAGTGACTGACATTGTTTGCAACCCAGTTGTGGATTATTAGATTAGTTTCAGTTGGATTTTGCCCAAGACCGAAGACTGTTACTTTTCTGTATTTTTCCTCTGACACTTTGAGTTGCTACTTTTGTATTTATTTTGAGTTGTTACTTTGTTCATATAATAGGTGTTTTCAGTTATCGTTCTCCTCCTGCCTCTCCTTTTACACTGGCCCTCTCGATTAACTGCCGTCCCTTCGCTCAACCGTAAGCATCCAGTTACTCAATATTGTCTCCTCTTGTTCAAACACATTACTCACCGTTTGTTTCCCTTCTAAATCTCTGCGCTGTTGCAAGTTCTTGCCTGGTTCCCCTCTGCAGTCCTCACCTCTTCTCCCTGCCATACTGCCCGCTTCTCAACCTCATTCAAATTTCAATAAATTACATTCACTGTCTTACACTACCATGTCTGTCCTGGCTTATTTTCTGGGCCCCGTTAACTGATATAAAGGGAATTTAACAGCTAGTAGTTCACAATCTTCTATACAGTAATTTCTCTCTCCTGGTGAGTCGCCAGGAAAAAAAATGCACACGGGTGAATTTTCTGATCCTATTCAGATCGCTGAGATAAGATGGCCCCTAACCTGGGTTTGCAGGCATCTACCAGGGTCTAGAAGCCTCAGGATGGGTGTAGAGGAGAAACCCTTTAAGCCAAATGAAGGCTTGCTATACCTGTGGGTTGCATTTAATCATTGTTTTAATAGATGCTAGATTATAAACTTCCAATAAAAGTTTGCAGAACAATACATTTTTGTGTTTACAAGTGAAACCCAGGTATGAGACTGAAGAAAAATGAAATTAACAGAAGATAATGTCATCAAGAGAAACTTATTCAGCATGTCTCCCAAAACATTCACAAAGTTTTGAAAGATGGCAGGACCATTGGTCAGACCAAGGTCCATCACCAGATATTCATAGTGACCAGAAGTTATGCTATATGCCATCATTCACTCGTCTCCTTCTCTGATGTGGAACCTGTGATGGGTGTTTTCTGAGGTCAAGTTTGGTTAGGATGTAAGCATCCTGTAAGAGTTCAAAAGCAGAGGAAATTAATAGCAGTGGGTAGTGATTTTTTTGACAGTAACTTGAAAATTTTGAATCAATACAGGGTCACAGATCTCCATTGTTTTTTCCTACAAAAGAATCTAGACCCAGTAGGAGAAGATGATTGAATGAGTCCAGCCTCCAATGCCTCCAAGACCTATTTTCTCATTGTGTCACACTTACGAAGTGCTGTCAATATTAGTGGACCCAGAAAGAGAGACGGAACCAGGTGGTTAGGAAGGTTAGAATGGTTTATTTGGGGGTAGGTAGCACGGGTAGAAATGGGCGAAAGGGGGGCGCTGATGGAGAGTGATGTCCTGGGAAGGAGAGCCTGATCAAAGGAGCTTGAGACTCAGTGCAGGGGGGAAGCGATGGAGCTGCGAGTCGCAGGAGGAGGACGATTGGTGACCGTGGGATTAGTTGCCGTGGAGACGAGGAGTTGAAGGGGATTGCTGGACGCAGCAGGGCGGCCGGAGGTTCTGGGGGCAGGAACACAAAGAGAGCAGGTTAGTAATACTATACTGGTTGGTTTTAAAGAGCCTTGTGCACTCGAGTACCACGGAGGTTACTGAGACGATCTGGCGACTTGTGGTGTGAAGGAGACCAGTATATGAGCTGCTGTCATTAGGGTGAATGATTGCATGCAGGTGTGGCTGCCACTGCAGTCCGGGTGCACTAGGAGGAGGAAACAAACACACAAAACAGACAGGGAGAGAGAGAGAAGGAGGAGGGTGGGAGAGCGGGTGCTGAATCTCTCTAGTCAGAGAGATGGGAGCAGTCTTGTGAAAAACCAGATAAGGATACTGATCTTTTAGAGAGTGCACCTGAAAATACTCAGCTAAGGGAATGATTACCACGTTAATTGTATGAGCAATGTGTGGCAGTCAATAAAATCAACATCTGAACCAGAGTCAATAAACATAGAAACAGAAGTATGAACAGAGCCAACGCTCAGCTCCGCTGAAGTGCCCGGTTGGTGATGTCAGAGACTGGCTCAGCAGCATCCTTTTGACATGTGCTAAACCCCCTTTTTACCAGACGTGTGCTGAACCAATGGGCCAGGACCCCCGCAGTATAAACAAAGATTCTCTCTAAATTGTTTCAATCTCTTCAGTAGCTAAGTGGGAGTGCAGCAATTGCATGGCTTCTGGCAGAAAGAAGAGGCCTAGTCTTAGCTACAGCGCGGTAGAGAGATGAAAAGTAGCTGGAGTGGAAAGACCGGTTCTGATCCACCTGTAACCGCTCTAGACAGGTCAGAAGCTCCGTGAAGGAGGTTAGGGGTTTGGTTCTCTTGCTTTATACAATCTGCCAAACACTGGTAGATGCATTGAGTGAAGCAGCTGTCAGTGGTGGCAGTTCTGAAGTCAATAATATAATGTATCACTGGCTGTTTTCCGTGTGTGAGAGTCAGGAGGCTGTCAGTCGCCTCAGTTTCTGGATTAGCACGATTGAAAGTTCTGATGAGCTCGGTGGAGAATCTTACAAAAAAGGGGCAACACTATTGCTTTGCACCCCCAATCAATTGTCACCTAGCACTTTGCCCGGCCGATGATAAGCGACAGCGCATAAGCAACTTTGCCCTGCTCCAATGGGTAAGCCGAGGGCTGGAGTTTGAAAGTCATTTTGCACTGTGTGAGAATGTCTGCTGAAGCCTGCTTCTCCACCATAATTCTCAAGTGGCGGCAGTCTTGGTTCCTGATCGGACAGGATATCAGTGTTCTGTCTGATTAATGGAACTGGCATAGGGGAGGTAGAGGCAGAAGATGGAGCTGTGCTCGCCACCTGTTGGGATAGGTTGTACAATCTTTGTACTGTAATGGTGTGCATATGCATGCTAATAAATAGTCAGACCCAATTAAATGACCAGACCTCCAGATCAATTTGTGATTTATTAAAGAAGCAAGTGCAAGGAGTGTGGATGGACTTCAGATGGGGAGAACGCTTTGAAGTATCTATACAGATTTTGGTAATTTACACTGTGAGAACAATTAGGGCTTACTCATGAAATTATAGGAACCGGTGCCGGCTGGAAGTAGATGAGGAGAGGGGAAATCTGAGTCCAGGCAAGATCCAGATGAAAATGAGCAGTGGGTGAGGGGCCAGAGATGAGTTGTCCAGCAAAGAGGGTTGCAACAGGTATCCGCCACATGGTCTGACAGGTGAAATTAATAAAGAGCAAGAAAAGCGGCCAACACCAGAGAATCAGTTTACAAAACAGGTTCACAAACACCACTCCTCTTGGTACTCTCAACAGTTAAGTGAGAGAATCCAAACCCAATCATCCTTCAAAAATCCAAGCCAAGGTCCAAAAGAGATCCAAAGAGCAATGATAATGGTTGTCTGTAGCTCACCTGATGCGAAGCAGTCTCATTCACTGACACTATGAAAACGCCCCAAATGCCTGGAATTGGCTTGTTTATGAGAAGGAAATATAGACAGGAAAAGAAAATATTTGGAGAGATTTATTTGAAAAATGGAAAAAGCAAGAAAAACAATTCACTTGTGTGGGAATAGTTTGATTTGGTGCAACCCAATTTAGCAAAATTATTTATTTTGGATCTGTACAATCTTGCTAAGAAATATCTCTCCATCCCTGCAACATCTATTCCCTGTGAGAGAATATAGTTCAAAGCTGGAGAGGTTTTAAGCAAAAGCAAAAACGATTAAATCCCAAAACATTGTTTTTCTCAATAACACTCCTGAGAACAAAATTTGTCATTTTTTATTTTTTCCATTATTTTTTATTTTCTCATTTATCAATATATCCCCAGTCACACAAACACTTCACATTTCACAAGCATGCCACAAAGTAAGGATATATTTTTTTTCATTCCCAACCTTTTATCGGAAAAATCCTCGTTTACCTTTACAGAGGTGAAGTGTTGTGAATTAGAACACGGGCATTAAGTTTCTGCTTCCCGATACTGCCCTCTTGTGGACACGTACGTCTGCCGTTGAAGTATGTAAAAAAACACTTGTAGGCCTGCGTCAATGTTTACGTGAATCAACGCACACACACACATTCACACACACACACTGTTATTCTGAAAACGACTGAAAGAGTGATAACACTCCGCCCCACCTAAGTCACAATGTCACATTTCACCACACATTTTTTTGCAGAATTATAAATGTGACAATTCTTCAAAGAATACTATGTCCTTCAAATCTTTGAATCACCATGTTTCCATGAGATCTACACACATTTCTCCAGCATATGTCGCCAAAGTGGTGATTCGTATGTTTAAAAACACTGAACCCTTTTTTGAATCAATTGCTTCAACTGGTTCAAAGCTTTAAAAAGCCTCAATTCTCCCAGCACTAGACACTAAAATCAACAAACTAATAAACACTAATATTATTATTCTAGATGAAGCAACTGTCAGTACATAAAGCATTAAAATTTTTACCTGCTGCTTTTTCTGTTTCTTTTTAATCATTTGAATATATTTTTCAACTATTCTGGATTAAACTTGTACATGAATATGTTCTCAACAGTACCAAAGTCAGTAGTGTTTAAAATACAGTTGTTTTTTTTTATTTATTTTTTATTCATCAATAACTTAGAGAAGTTTTTGTTTTACTGGAATACTGCTTTTGAAGTTAAGGTACATTTTAGAGCAGAAGTGGCACTCTATTTGTAGCGGAGTACTTTGTTGTAGCTACGTAGTTAGAGTACTAAAGTTGTGTTTCTACAACCCCTGGAAGTGAAGGCAGAGTGAAATGTCATAATTTAGGCTTTAGTAATAGTAGCGGAGTGAGACATCATCTCAGTACTGTAACAACATATCTCCGCTACTGTTTAGACCCGCCCCCGTAAACGGAAATGTCAAAGCGCGCGGGAATTAACTTATAAGCAGCAGCTTGCGCTTAGTTGGTCGCTTTGCTTCCTTGTGGAAAATAAAGAGCGATATAAACTGATATCTGACTGCTCACAAAATGGCGACTCCTCCAAAGAGGCTGTGTCGTGTTCCCGCCAGTCCTCTGCTGAGCAGCAGCAGCAGCAGCTTCTCCCGCCGCTGGAAGAAGATATCCATTGAGGGAAACATCGGTGAGTTGTGTTCGATACCAAAGACTCTCCGGTTCTTTACCGGTGTGATTAACTTGTGAGAAATGCGGGGACATCGAGTCTCTGAGAGCCGGCACTCAAGCAACCGCGTCGTTAACCCGGTTCAGACCGTTTAAACCCGTCCCGCCTTTACAGAGCGGACTGGCGCCAAATTAAAGCGGAGACGTAAACAAAGGCGATCAGAAAAGTTTTTATGGGTTAGAAGGAAGTAATCAGTACAAGTAAAAGTACATCTCTATACTACAGCCTGTGTAGGTGCTGTCAAAGTGATCTAATCTGTAAGAATACTTTATATTGTGTTTATTGATGTTCCTGGCATTTAACAATAATCCAGAATTTCCCTCGAACTATACACCTACACATACTTCAAATATTTAAGTATTTGTATTTAAGTAAAAGTACTTTATGTTAATCGCCAGGTTCTTCCTAAAGTAACAGAGACTGAATTATTTGAGTGCACAGTCTACTACTTGCTGATGCAAAGAGTTTATACTTAAAGACAGCGAAAATAATAAAATCACCTATGTTAAACTGCAGTACTAATACTCACACTGTAGTGTTAAGGTGTACTTTGATAGTTTTTTGTTTCTTAGTTTTCTCTTAGAAAAAAACGGACCTGCCTGTGTGTAAATAAGAATATGTTACTACAAACACCAAAACAAGCTTTCATCTTGAGTGCAAGGTCACGTGGTTTACCACTTTTTTTTACCATTTTCTTGGTGCTTATGTGTAGTTTACTTGAGCGTGTGTTTCAGCCGCAGGAAAGTCCACATTTGTGCGTCTCCTACAGAGGACATCGGAGGACTGGGAGGTGATTCCTGAACCCATCGGGAAATGGTGCAATGTTCAGAACAAAAGCGATGATGTTTACCAGGTAAACACACCTTTGCATGACATTGAAACGTTAAACAATAAGGTCACTTTATGTTCTTTCAGAACAAAGTGCTAATATTTACCCGTTTGGGCAACTGTATTTACCTGCAGGAGCTGAGTTCATCTCAGAAAAGCGGAGGAAACCTCCTGCAGATGTTATATGATAAACCCTGCCGCTGGTCCTACACCTTCCAGGTAAATTCACCGACTCCAACTTCTGAGGTGGGGAAGAGCAGCAGATTTCGTCACAGCTCAACATTTACCTGTTTCTCTACCTGTGTGTCTCTTCTATCAGAGTTACGCATGTCTCAGCAGAGTTCGTTCTCAGCTTCAGTCTCCACCCATTAAACTTCAACAGGCTGAAAACCCTGTTCAGTTCTATGAACGCTCGGTGTACTCAGACAGGTAACAACTGACCCGAGACACTTGTGGACTGTATATATGTTGGATTACTTCAGTAACTCTGTGTAGATGTGTGCATTACTGCAGTACCTCTATACTGTGTGTGCAGGTATGTGTTTGCCTCCAACCTGTTTGAATGTGGGAACCTGTCAGAGACAGAGTGGAATGTGTACCAGGACTGGCACACCTGGTTACTGAACCAGTTTGAAACTGAGATTGCCCTTGATGCCATCATCTACCTGAGGGCCCCCCCACAAGTAAGACTGCTAGTACTACACTTGTCTATCCTCTACCTTAACGCGTAGTAGTAGTAGTAGTAGTAGTAGTAGTAGTAGTAGTACAAAAGTTTTTGAGTATTTTTAGTATTGCCTTCAGTGTCCTGTCTGTTTGGCTATATCTTTCAGCGGTGTATGCAGCGGCTGCTCCACCGTGGGAGGGAGGAGGAGCAGGGGATCCCTCTGGAGTATCTGGAGCAGCTTCACTTCAAACACGAATCGTGGCTCTACCACAGGAACCTCAGGTAACCACTGACCAGACTCAATTCACAGGGTGGATCCGATTGAAGGAAAGAGATGTTACATTCACCTGTGTCTCTGTGTTCAGGTTGGACTTTGATTACCTTAACAATTTACCTGTTCTGATCCTCGACGTCGACGATGACTTTAAGAATGACCGAATCAAACAGGGAGCCATCGTAGACAAGGTTCCTACTTTATCATAATTGCTGTGTTCTAATGTGTTGTATGTATCCACTGGGTCTGACCTGAGTCCGGTTCCTCCTGCAGGTTCAGGAGTTTCTCTCCACGCTCTGAATCTACCAATCACAGCTCAGGATGCAGCAGCTGGCCTCTCCTGACAAACCCTTTTTTTTTTTTTTCTCACATTTTTAAAGTCATGTCTATTTACTTGTACATTCATTTTTTTATATTTTTGTAGATACATGTTACAGTGAGTTAATCAAGTGTGTGTTTACCTAAAATACTTTAATATTTAAAAAATTATAAACTAAACCTTTTTTCTCTTTCATCAGTTTATAGTTGTTTTTTTGGTTTGTTTTTTGTTTTGGGCTTTCTTTGTTTTTGTTTTTTAATTTGGGGGGGGGATGTTCCTATGTTACCATGTTACCAAACTTGGCATGTTGCAGCTAAAACCAGAAAAGACATGTGCTTGAAACTGAATTAACCAGGTGCTTAGTCCACAATAAAGTGACAATAAGGACATTTGTCTCACCCTGCTCTTACAGTAAAACAAAACCAGCAAAATGACTTGACTGATCCATTTCTCTATATTAGTTTTCACTTTTGTCCCTCTCAGGATCCTTTGCGATTGATTATTTGGATTTGTCAGTGTTTGGGCTGTTGACAGGTTTTGATCAGGAGCTTAACTTTTAGAGTATTACTGACCATTTTTGTCACTAACTACCTGGCCTCGGTGCTGCCACCTGATTGGCTGGTTAGATAATAGTGACTAAAAGGGGTGCCTAATAAAGTGACCCTTGTGTGTTCACGCTTGTTTATTTAAGTTATACATTTATTCTTACATTTTGTGTTTAATGTGTGTTTCTCTCATCTGGGTCTGGACCTGCTCAGATGTTTGTTGAATGAAACTCTGTTGGACAAATTCCAGGAAGAGAAAATCAGCATGAAAATAAACTGAGACACAAGATGCTGTTAGATGGCCTGGAAAAGCCTGGAGAGATTCTAGCCCTGACCTGGAAGTATTGAGATAAGCTGTGGGAGGATAAAACTGATTCTGAGTTTGTTGTGTGTCTGTCGTTCAATTTCAGAATGAATCTCATGAGCGTGTTGTTAGTAGCAACACGCTAGCTCATAAAGCTTGAGCTTGGATCTGTGCAGAGATAAATGGAATGGAAATCACTGGACTGTGATCTGGCAACAAACAGCTTCACGCTGTTCGTAGTGCTTGTTCAGCTGCAGTTCAGAGTTTATATTTATATTGACCACAGACTGTCTAGATGACTATTAATAACAGCTAATAAGTACTTCAGTCAGTGGTCAGTGATTAAACTGAATTTTCAGAATAAAATGATCAGAAACATTAAATAAATTAAAATACAAGTTGTACACTTTCCAAAAGGACACTCTTTCTGCTAGGAGGTCATTTTGGGGTGAAGTCCCTTGCCAGATGTTACAAAGCCTTTAATGTAGGATCACAATACATAACATTACAAATAATGATAATATACCAATATATTCATAGAAACACTACAGTGGTTTTTACCAAACAAGGTTAAAAATAATGTCTCCAAGGCAGCAGGAGGGAACAGCTTCCCTCACAGGATTGGGGATCAAACAGGTTTTTTTTAGAATGAGATTTAAACATGATGGGTTTATTGTAATTAAGGAGGAATTGTTTTCTAATGTTATAATGTGTCACTCATCGAGTGAACAGAAACAGAGGGGGCCAGTGAGGTAGTGTCTCACTCACTGAGGACAACATAGTGGTGGGCGGTCTCTCACTTTAAAGTTACAGATTATCTTTCACTCATCTGTTTTTAGCTGCAACAGCTCTCTCTCCATCCAGCTGCAGACTGTAAGTACAGAGAAAATCTTCTTAAATTCACTGTAATCCTTTAAGAACTCTCACCAGTCTCCATGCAGATATTTATTGTTTTCAGAGTTTAGTGTGAAGTAACTGCTGCAGCACTAATTTTGGATTTAGAGAAATTAAGGGGAAACTCTGGGATTCATGGAGAAAACAAAATCTAGAACCTGCAGGGACATAACTGAGGTTTGGAGTCCTGGAGAAAGTTTATAAAGGATTGGAAGAGGTTTGGAATTAGTGTGGAGAAAGTTTGGATTTTAAATGGGTCTGGATAAAGTCTAAAGGTTTATAGGTTTGGTGAGTTCTGGAGAAAGTTTATGAAAGTTTGTGATGGTTCTTCTCTTTTACAGTTGGACCTTTGACCCAGTTATTTAAGGTTAGTTGCTTTTTTGTTTGTTTGTTTGTTTTCACACAAATTGTTAATAGAATGTATTGTTTTTGTGTTCTCAGGCTTATTAACCTCTTCTTGTTATAATATTACAATTGTTATTATTAGTGATATTTATATGTAAATGAAATGAAGCCATTTGTTCTGTGATAGTAAAACACAAACTGATTCTGAATCTGAATTAACAAGAAATAGAAAGATGGGGTTCTCCGACCTGCTGGAAGAGGTCAGTACTGAATTCCTATTGCTATCTGATTACTCTTGTGTAATTCCATACTGTTTAGTGTATTCTAATGCCTGTGATTTTATCAGTCATATTAGTGTTAATTTGAATGTGTAACTGATTACTGTGGCCTATTGTCTCATTATATTGTCATGTTATTTGATTGAAGTCATAATTTAAATTAATCTGATTATTGTGTCATGTGGTGCAGTGCCAGTCCAAGCCCGGAAGCCCAGAAAGGGAATCTAGTATAAAAACTGTGCCAAATCAACATGCGGACAATGATCCGCTGTGGTGACCCTGAACTCAGGGGATAAGCCAAAAGGACAAAAAAATTAAATTAATTGTATTATGTGGTCACAATAATCAGATTATTGTGTTTAGTCACCTTATTGTGCTGAATAATCTGATTAATGTATATTGTAATTATATTACATTGGCTATTAATTGACACCTGTGGTGGTAGACTGTGTTGGTAACTTTCGGTTTCTGTTACCATGGTTAGGTGGGTGGGTTTGGCAGGTACCAGTGGCTCCATGTGACCCTGATCAGCTTGCCTGGTTTGTTGATGGCGAGTCAGAACCTACTCAACAACTTTGTGTCTGGTGTCCCAGGCCACCACTGCAGCCTGCCAGCCAATCACAGCATCCACCACCTTCCTTACCAGTCTGAGCTCCAGGTAAACTGTTGGCTTGGCTTGTTGGTTTAATGACTGGATGTGATTAGTTCGTTAGTTTAATAGATGAATGTGAATGACTGGTTAGTTTAAGGGATGGATTGGTTGTTTCAGGTGGACGAGAAGCAGTTATTGAAAGTCTTCATCCCTATGGACTCTTCAGGCAATGGAATAGATCACTGCAGAAGGTAGCCTGACCTTCTTCAGTTTATTTCCTTTCTGGGTTGAATAAATAACTTCTGACATCACTTCCTGTTCCACCTCTTTAGGTATGTGGAGCCTCAGTGGCAGCTTCTAGCAGCTAACAGCTCAGCTAATGTTACCTACGTTCAGACTGAAGGATGTTTAAATGGTTGGACATTCGACCGCTCAGAGTTTCTTGCCACCACTGTGTCTGAGGTAACAACCAGAAAACACATTACATTAATGAGGCTCATTCACAAGCCTAATTAATGGGAGGCATCCTGTCCCTTGCTCAGTGGGACCTGGTCTGCTCTCGGCGGTCTCTGAAACAGATGATCCAGACCATCTATATGGGGGGAGTTTTAACAGGTGCCATCCTCTATGGTGGACTGTCTGACAGGTGAGACTCATCGGTCTGTACCTGGTGGTACCTGTGCTGTAAAATCCAAATAGAAGCTGTATCTCTCTATCTCTCTCTCTCAGGTTTGGGAGGCGGTCTGTCCTTATTTGGTCGTACCTGCAGCTGGGAGTGCTTGGCTGTAGCTCTGCTCTCTCTCCATCATACTCAGCCTACTGTGTTTTTAGGTTTCTAAGCGGGATGGCGGTGTCCGGGGTCATCCTCAACGGAGTCTCTTTGAGTACTTGTCCATCTGTCTACTTGTACCCTTTTATACCTTTATACCTGTCCACATGTCTGTCTCACTAAATACTTGTCCCCTGTTTATCTGTGTGTCTGCCCACCTATGCACTGTATACCTGTCCACGTGTTTACCTGTTTGTCTGTAGAGGTTGAGTGGATACCAACCAAAGCAAGGACGATAGTGGGCACACTGAGTTCCTTCTTCTTCACCCTCGGTCAGATGATCCTGGCAGGGCTTGCCTATTGGCTGAGAGACTGGAGGAAGCTGCAAGTGGTTGTCTGTGTTCCACAATTCCTGTTCTTCGCCTACAGCTGGTCAGACTTTAGAATAAATGTTTCATCTCTGTCTGCTCTGTGATTGGTCAGTTGGTTCTTATCTGCTCTGTGATTGGTCAGGTGGTACTCAGAGTCAGCCCGTTGGTTGATTCTGAATCGTCGGTCTGAGGAGGCATTAAAGAGTCTTCACCGAGTCGCTCGAATTAACAGAAAACCAGAGATGATCGACAAGTTGACGTTAGAGGTAACCTGTCTCTCCCCTTACCTGTGTCTTTCTACCTGTCAAATATTTAACAATGCATAATGTGACTAACAGGTGATGCACTCTCACATGACGAAAGAGATCGAGTCGAGTCGTTCATCTTTCACAGCATTTGACCTGCTGAGGACCAGAGGAATGAGACGCATCTCCACTTGTCTGATTGCTGTCTGGTCCGGAAACACACTTTTTCATTTACATTTACCTGTTCTCATTAACCTTCACCTCTATTCATTCCCCTTTTTCTCTACCTGCCCACCTGTCTGCAGGTTCTCCACCAGTTTTGCATATTATGGTTTGGCAATGGATCTGCAGAAGTTTGGGGTAAGTCACAAATTAGCATCTATACTACATGTTATCTGTTATCAAGGTGAGATTATTGTTTGGAGCCCTAAACCCCCCACACCTAAGCGCAGACACACTACCCCACACATTAATGGAAAACAGCTGTATGACAAACCTTTTGATCCAACACACCAACAAACAAACACACACTAAATTAACAATAAAATAACATAAACATAAAAAAATAATTAACTGAAGTGACATACATTAAACCAGAGTACCTGATCAGGTTTTGTGCAAACACTTAAAATGAGCCATGTTCAAACAATAAAAAACAGAGCAATATAATGTAAAAACAGAATACTAAAGTTGTGTTCTATGTTTAACTCAAAGTCAGTCCCAGTTACACAAATAATGTTACTCCACAAGTAGATTATCTTGTTAACAATTCTGCAGCTTCACTACGTACAATACGCGATATTGTTGCCTCTGAAAAGGAAGGCAGTAAACCAGAAGAGTAAATGGTCTGCACTTATATAGCGCTTTTCTACCTATTGGCACTCAAAGCGCTTTACACTGCTTCTTATTCACCCATTCGCACTCACAATCACACACACACATACACAGATGGGGGCCATGGAGGCGATCTCATGGTATAGTTCGCAAACACGCAACTTAAAACAAGCAACCGAAAGTTAGAAAGAAAGTGGCGTTCCAGAAATTTAGAAGAATCTCATTTAGCCTGGAAAAATAGTTTAAAAATGTACAAGAAAGCTCTCCGTGAAGCCAGAAAAGCATATTCTTCATCATTAATAGAAGAAAACAAGAAAAACCTGGTTTCTGTTCAGCACTGTAGCCAGGCTGACTAAGAACCATAGTTCTTTTGAGCCTAGTATTCCCTTAACTCTGAGCAGCAATGACTTCATGACTTTTTTATAAATAAAATTGTAGCTATTAGAGTAAGAATTCACCAGATCTTCCACCCAAATATTACAGATAGCTCTTCACGTACAGCAGTGCTAGAATCATCGATAAGGCCCCAATCCCTCTTAGGCTGCTTTTTACCTCTAAATCTCGCTGAGCTAACTTCAATTAGTACCTCATTCAAACCAACAACCTTTCTGCTAGATCTTATTCAAACTAGACTGCTCAAGGAAGCTTTACCCTTAATAGATACGTTCGTATTAGATATCATCAATCTATCTTTAGAAACAGGCTATGTACCTCGGGCCTATAAGGTAACTCTAATTAAACCACTACTTAAAAAACCCTGTCTTGACCCAGGTGTTTTAGCCAATTACAGACCAATATATAATCTCCCCTTTGTTTTCTAAAATAATTGAAAAAGTAGTTGCAAAACTATTATGTGACCTCGTTTACAGGAATAATTTGTATGAAGACTTTCAGTCAGGATTTAGAATTCATCATTGTACAGAAACAGCACCGGTAAAATTCACCAACAATCTTCTCATGGCCTCAGATAATGGACTAGTCTCTATACTTATTCTGTTAGATCTTAGTGCTGCATTGGATACCATTGATCACAACATTTTATTACAGAGACTGGAACATGAAATTGGGATTGAAGGAACTGCACTAAGTTGGTTTAAATCTTATCTATCTGATAGATTTCAATTTGTTCATGTTAATGATGAATCATCCATGCACACAAAGGTTAGCTATGGTGTTCCACAAGGCTCTGTGTTAGGACCAATACTTTTTACTTTATACACGTCTCCTTTAGGCAACATTATTAGAAAACACTAAATTTCCACTGCTATGCTGATGATACCCAGCTATATTTATCTATGGAACCAGATGAAAATAATCAGTTAATAAAGCTTCAAGCATGCCTACAAGACATAAAGGCCTGGATGTCCCACAATTTTTTACTTCTAAACTCAGACAAAACTGAAGTCATAGTATTTTACTCAAGATGGCATAAGTCTGGCCTCCAGTACTACTGCAAGGAACCTTGGAGTTATTTTTGACCAGGATTTGTCCTTTACATCACATATAAAACCAATCTCTAGAATAGCCTTCCTCCACATATGGAACATTGCCAAAATTAGGAGCATCTTGTCTCCAAGTGATTCCAAAAAACTAGTCCATGCATTTGTTACCTCTAGGTTGGACTACTGTAATTCCCTACTTTTAGGATGCCCCATTAACTCCCTAAAGAGCCAGCAATTAATCCAAAATGCTGCAGCAAGAGTGCTGACTGGAACTAGCAAGATAGATCATATTTCACCTTTACTAGCTTCTCTCCTTTGGCTTCCCATTTAATCTAGAATATAATTAAAAACCCTGCTTTATACATATAAAGCTCTGAATGGTCAGGCTCCATCATAAATAGAAGACCTCATAGCACCAAATCATCCCAGTAGACCACTTCTATCTCAGAATGTAGGCCTACTTGTGGTTCCCAGAATTTCCAAAGGTAGAATGGGAGGTGGAGCCTTTAGCTATCAAGCTCTTCTCCTGTGGAACCAGCTCCCAGTTCAGATTCAGGAAGCAGACACCCTCTCTACCTTTAAGTCTAGGCTTAAAACCTTCCTCTTTAATAAAGCATATAGTTAGTTATAGTTATGCTGCTATAGGCTTAGACTGCTGGGGGACCCACCCCCCGATGTACTGAACTCCTTTCCTCCTCTTGACCCTCTCTCCTCTCCTCTCACCCCGCAATTGTCAACAACTCTGTGTGTTTTCTCCCGTAGTTGTTTTTTTCCTTCTCTGTCCCCCTCTCTCTGTCCCTTTCTGCAGGTGTCCCCAGCTTTGAAGCTGTGTGTCTTCCAGCGTGCAGCTACTGGTCCTACCAACCTGCCAGATGTTTTGTTGTTCCTTTTTGTTGCTATTTTCGTTTTTCTCTTCACTTTCAACTTACCCCAACCAGTCAAGGCAGATGGCCGTCCACCCTGAGCCTGGTTTTGCTGGAGGTTTCTTCTGTTAAAGGGAGTTTTTCCTCTCCACTGTTGCCTATGGCTTGCTCCAGGGGGAATTGTTGGGTTCTCTCTATACATCTTTAAAATATTGACTTTATTTTCTAAAGAGATGACTTTGTTGTGAATTGGTGCTATATAAATAAAGTTGAATTGAATTGAAATAAATGGTCTGTACATAGCACTTTTCTACCTATTGGTACTTTGCACTGCTTCTCATTTACCCATTAACCTCTCCTCATGTTGGTGGTTGTCTTTTCCAGGTGAGTATCTATCTGATGCAGATCATCTTTGGAGCTGTTGATTTTCCAGCCAAACTGTTAGCTCTGGGCATGCTCAGCTACCTGGGAAGGAGGGTAACTCAGGCCACCTGCCTCTTTCTGTCAGCAGTCATCATCTTTGGCAACATTTTTGTCCCAACAGGTAAGAGGTACACAAATAAACACAAAATATACAAACACAGGTACAAACATAAAATGAAATACTACTCAGAAGTACACAAATGTATATGAAATGTTACACATACGGTAGCATGTTCACAATGCACACAAAATAATATCTTGTAAAAACTAGGCCTGTCAAAGAAGTTTTTAATCATGAATAATCACACTGTCTATTGTTAATCGCTTTAAATCACAAAATAATTACAAATGTTTAATATGATCAGACTTTATTACAAAGAAACTTCTTTCAAGTGTGTGTTTTTTCAACACCCATCAAAAAAGGAGTGGACACATGGTATGGATGGTACTGATTAGGTGAAACTAATGAACTGAGGCCTAATGTATTAATTCAGCAGCAAAGCCATACACACCTAATATCAATCCTTTACCCATAACCACTTATACTGTTTAGGGTCTCACAGGGCTGGAGACTATCCCAGGTGGGAGAGAGGTGTGGTCCGCCCTGGACAGGTTTATAGTTTGTCTTAGGGCCAACATAGAGAGACATACACAAACAGACAAACATTCACACCTACAGAAAGGCTGCAGCCGGTCATTTAGACATCTGCAAGACACTTGGTTTTAGTTACATTTTATGTCTGACTTTATATATATTTTATTTGTAACATGAGGCAGCATCTCCCAGTTAATGATCTCTCCTTTTATTCAGCCTTTCATTAACCCTGCTTTCTGTCAGTCTTGTTGCCAGATCATCTCTCTCTGCTTCTCGTGAACCTTCTAGCCAGCCTTTACTAGATTGACCAGTGCTTGACTTTTGCCTGCCTGCCTTTGGTCGGTTTTCCTGTCTGCTGCTGCCTTTCTTGCTTCCCTGAATCCCTGTCTATTTGTCAGCACTGTAAGTCAGAATATTATTATTATCATTATTAGATTTTAGATTGTTGATTTCTGACCTGTTTATTCTCACTATCTGTTTACTCCAGTCTGTTGCCAACCACTGAATAAATTGCTCTGAAAGAGTTTTGCTGTTTTGGACTGAAATTCACCTGTGTTTTGAGTGTCCTAATTCCTACCATAGTTCCTCTCTCCCTTTTAAAAATGCTCTACCTACAAGTAAGCTCCTACATTTGTATTTACCTGATCTCTCCTGCACATATTTGCAGTTACTTTCCTGTTCTCCAGTTCCTAGAGACACAAAACACTCCTCTTGACGTCTTGGTCGTTCAGACAGAAGGCAATACTTTCTTTCCCATGGGTTTTCTCTTCATCTGACCCCCTCCCCCCAAAAAAATTAGTGGTGGTAAAAGGAATTTGCATTAAGACATTTCTATCGCTGTAACAATGACAGCAATTTCAGCCTCTAATATTTTGTTTCTCAGTAATTACATTCTGCATAATGGGAAAGACTTTCTTGAAACACTCCATCTGTACCTACTCACAGAAATGCAGAGTGTCAGGACCACGTTGGCTTGTCTTGGTAAAGGTTTCACTTCAGCATCCTTCACCACTGTATACCTGTTTACTGGAGAGCTCTACCCCACCATCATCAGGTGAGACTGACCAAAAGAAAACTTCCCTGCAGCAAGCTACATCATAGCTATTAGTCAGCTACCCTCTAATATGCTGTATATTGATCACATGGTGTGTTCTTGTGTTTTCAGGCAGACAGGAATGGGCTTTGTCTCCACCATGGCGAGAGTTGGCAGCATGGCAGCCCCTGCAGTCCTCATCCTTGATGAGGTCACTAACACAGACTTAACCTGAGTTTAGTTAGTGAAAGCTGCAGTTCATAAAAATAACAATCTAATAAATATTGTATCAACATTTATCTCTATTTACATAAGAATTTATATTTTAACAAAGTTCTTATTCTCCAAAATCTGAAAAAATATTCTTCAACTCCTTGTCATTACACATTTTTACACGATATAAGTAAGTGTTTAGTTTCACCAATTTAACTTGTGCTTTTGTGTGTTTTGTCAATAATAATTAAATGATGTTTAGTGAAGAATGTGATACAAAAGCTAAGCTCAGGGCTAATTTGCCTGAGTATAAAAAAAAAATCTTTATTAGGTCATATTGTCAGCATAGAGAAATCCTATAATCTTATAATTGTTATATGTTCATCAAAACCTTTGCTGCTGTTTTTTTCTGATAAACCTGCTAACCAGTTCTAACACAGGTGTAGTGGTAAGTACTTATGGACTACTTTTCCCAGGTGTTCCCTGCTCTGCCCAGTTTGGTGTATGGTGGGGCAGCAGTTCTAGCCGGCTGCTTTGCCTGTTTCCTGCCAGAAACCCTTAACGTTGCGCTGCCCGACA
Source organism: Channa argus (assembly GCF_033026475.1). Lineage (NCBI taxonomy): Eukaryota > Metazoa > Chordata > Actinopteri > Anabantiformes > Channidae > Channa > Channa argus. Next base: position 13,794,361 of record NC_090218.1, read on the forward strand.
CCATTGAAGAGGTGGAGGAGAAATGGTGAGCTAATATTTATGGTTAACTTCATAAGAAGCTGCAACAAGCTGCTCTATTGGTTCAGCAGACTAATCAACACCTGTTTTTTCAGGTCTGGTAGAAGCCTGGTCTCCCAACAGAAAGAGGGCATATCTTTAAACAAAGGCATGGTTGCTGTTGATATCATGGTCAATAATGAGGGCCCGGTCTCGCAGGAAGGTGTGACTTTAAAAGCCATGAAGTAAAAAGCTGGGACTGGTCTTGACGCCCTATAAATGGTCAGGCGCTGTCACTTTACACAGTCAGAGAGAGCCAATAGAATTTAGAGAAATGTCAGATTTTATGTCCTTCTTAGCTAATCCACAAATACAACACCCTTGATCCATCCAGCTGCTGTTAACATCATCCTGTGGCCTGGGCTCATTTTGTGTGTTTTAAAAAGCCCAGTATATGTAACTGAATTAATGTATAAAATCTTACAAATATTTATAATGAAAAATGTTTGACAATCATTGATTACAATAGAATTAGTTTGCAAGGCTGTACAGGTCATCAAAAGTAGTTCCTTTCCACTAAATCCTGCTTTTCTAAACAGACAACAACGGTACTAAATCACCTTCTACTAATCAAAGTTACACTTGTTACCCACAATCGTTATAGACCCCTCACTGAGGAAAATCCTCTAAATTTAACATTTACATTTAGTCATTTAGCAGACACTTTTATCCAAAAGCGAACTCCACGTGAGGTACGAGGCAAGCAAAAATCTAAGTCAAGGAGAAAAACATCAAAGCAAATTCCTATCAGAAAAGTGTTTACATTTCATGAGATGCAAGTGCAAGAAAGAACAGAAAGGAAGGTTTTTTTTTGTTTTTGTTTTTTAGATTTAAGTGCATAGGAAGATGTGGAAGAGTTCTGTTTTTGCAGTTTTTGCAATATTGGGAGTGAGTTTGCTGAGCGTGCAGAGTTTGGTAGCTCGTTCCACCATCGTGGGATAATTGCGCTGAATAGTTTTGCTTGATGTCTTCTATGTGGTGCTGGGACACCAGACGTCATTCGTTGGCAGACAGCAGTGGACGGGAAGGATTGTAGACCTGAATGAGGGATTTAAGGTAAACGGGAGCTGTTGAGGTGATCACCCTGTAGGCAAGAGACAGAGCTTTGAACATGATGCGAGTAGCTACAGGAAGCCAGTGTAGAGATCTAAATAGTGGTGTGACATGAGTCCTTTTTGGCTGATTAAAAATTAGGCGTGCTGCCGCATTTTGGATCATCTGCAAGGGTTTGATTGTGGATACTGGTAACCCCAAGCGTTGCAGTAATCAAGACGAGATACGACCAGCGCCTGTAAAATAAGTTGGGTTGTATATTCAGTGAGGTAGGGTCTGATCTTCTTAATGTTGTAGAGGGCAAATCTTCTAGAGACTAAGGAGATGTGGTCCCTAAAGCTCAGTTTATCGTCAATGATGACCACAAGATTTTTGGCCAACTTAGTGGGGACAATCACTGTAGATCCAATGTTGATGCTGATGTGTTGCATCAAAGGTCTGGCTGGGAAGACAAGGACATCCGTCTTGGAGAGGTGGAACTGATAGGTAAGACCGAAGCCAGGCTAGAGCTGATGCAGAGATGCCTAGGTCAGAGAGTGTGGACAAGAGGATCTGATGGTTCACAGTGTCAAAGGCTTATGTAAATACCAGATTGAAAAATTACAGTTTATAGCGTTTGATGATTTATTTATTTTTTTTTAATTCACATGGTTAAGTAAGATCTTTTATTATTGGATAACTGAACCCATATACGTAATTGTAACACTAGTAAAACTAATATTAGATTGTTGGCTTTTTCCAAACGTTCTCAATTTCAGTGTAAGGAGTTCAAACTTCAAGAGATAAATTTGCCTAAACCCTCGAGAACACCAGAACAGAATTACTCATGTTGATTTTTAGAGCAGGTATAATGTCTTTAAAGTACATTTTACTAATAAGTACATAATAAGTAATAGGTTTCTTTATGTTTACATAACATTACCTGGAAATTTTCTTGTTGTTCAATTCAATTCAATTCAATTCAACTTTATTTATATAGCGCCAATTTACAACAAAGTCATCTCAAGGCACTTTACAGAATAAAGTCCAGACTACACAAGTATGTAGAAGCAACCCAACAAATCCCCCTTGAGCAAGCCATAGGCAACAGTGGAGAGGAAAAACTCCCTTTAATGGGAGAAACCTCCAGCAGAACCAGGCTCAGGGTGGGTGGCCATCTGCCTTGACCGGTTGGGGTGAGTGGAAAGTTGAGAAAGAAAAGAAAAGAGCAACGAAAGCAACAAAACAACAACAAAAAGCAACAACAAAACAACAAGAAAAGCAACAACAAAGCATCGTACAGGTTGTAGGACATAGAATTAATGGTATACAGTGGTGACAAGTAAATGTATAGAGAAAAGCTAGTTCAGGTTGAGTGAGCAGTTTAACTATAAGCTTTATCAAAAAGGAAGGTTTTAAGCCTAGTCTTAAAAGTAGAGAGGGTGTCTGCTCCCCGAATTTGGATTGGAAGCTGGTTCCACAGGAGAGGAGCTTGATAGCTAAAGGCTCTGCCTCCCATTCTACTTTTGCAAACTCTGGGAACCACAAGTAGGCCTGTATTTTGGGATCGAAGTGGTCTAATCGGGCGATACAGAACTATGAGATCTTTTAAATATGATGGAGCTTGACCATTAAGAGCTTTGTATGTAAGGAGGAGGGTTTTGAACTCTATCCTAGATTTTATGGGAAGCCAATGAAGAGAAGCTAGTGAAGGTGAAATATGATCTCTCTTTCCTAATCCAGTCAGCACTCTTGCTGCAGCATTTTGGATTAATTGAAGGCTTTTTAGGGAGTTATTAGGACACCCCAGAAGTAGGGAATTACAGTAGTCCAACCTAGAAGTAACAAATGCATGGACCAGTTTTTCGGCATCACTTTGAGACAGGATGCTTCTAATTTTAGCAATGTTCCGTAGGTGGAAGAAGGCTGTTCTAGAGATTTGTCTTATATGTGATGTAAATGCCAAATCCTGGTCAAAAATAACTCCAAGGTTCCTCACCGTAGTACTGGAGGCCAAAGTTATGTCATCTAAAGTAAATATATTGTTAGACAGCATATTTCTCATGTTTTTAGGCCCAAAGAGGATGATTTCAGTTTTGTCTGAATTTAGAAGTAGGAAATTGTAGGACATCCAGGTCTTTATGTCTTTTAGACATGCTTCAAGTTTGACTTATTGGTTAGTATCTTCTGGTTTCACAGATAAATAGAGCTGGGTATCATCTGCATAGCAGTGGAAGTTTATGGAATGTTTCCTAATAATTTTGCCTAAAGGTGACATGTACAGATTAAAAAGTATTGGTCCTAACACAGAGCCCTGTGGAACTCCATAGCTAACTTTGGTGCATAAAGAAGAGTCATCATTAACATGAACAAGTTGGAATCTGTCTGAAAGATAAGATTTAAACCAATGTAATGTGGTTCCTTTAATCCCAAATCCATGTTCTAGTCTCTGTAATAAAATGTTGTGGTCAATGGTGTCAAATGCGGCACTAAGGTCTATTAAGACGAGTACGGACACAAGTCCATTATCTGAAGCGAGGAGAAGATCATTGGAGACTTTTACCAGTGCTGTTTCTGTACTGTGATGAAGTCTAAATCCTGACTGAAAGTCTTCATACAAATTATTCCTGTAAAGGTGATCACATAATCGTTTTGCAACTACTTTTTCAAGGATTTTAGAAATAAACGGGAGATTTGATATTGGTCTATAGTTGGCTAAATCACCTGGATCAAGACAGGGTTTTTTAAGTAATGGTTTGATTACAGCAACTTTATAAGCCTTTGGTACATAGCCAGTTTCTAAAGATAGGTTAATCAAATCTAATATGAATGTGTCTATTAAAGGTAGAACATCTTTAAGCAATTTGGTTGGAACAGGGTCTAAAAGACATGTTGTTAGTTTTGAGGAGGTGATAGTTGAACTTAGCTCAGTGAGATCTATGGGTGAAAAACAGTCTAAGATGGATTGGGGCCTTATTGAGGATTCTAGAGCTGTTGTACATGAAGATCTATCTGTAATATTTGTAGGGAGGATCTGGTGAATCTTTTCCCTAATGGCTGCAATTTTATCAGTAAAGAAAGTCATAAAGTCATTGCTGCTCAAAGTTAAGGGTATACTAGGCTCAACAGAACTATGGCTCTTAGTCAGCCTGGCTACAGTGCTGAATAAAAACCGGGGGTTGTTCTTGTTTTCCTCTATTAGTGCGGAATAATATGCTTGTTCTTTCATATTCCTGCACCAATTTTAGGGTCTCTCCCCAAAGGTTGCAGCATTATTTCGTTGAAGATTCTCACTTATCTAGGTTTGCACTCCTTTCTTCTTGGGTAACAAAACATTTCTAACCAAGAAGAAATAAATCCATTTGACATGATTTAATCTTCAGATTACCTAGAAATGTCTATTTAAAAAGTAAATGCAAATTTTTTGTTTTACAAAACAAAAAGCCAGAAATTCATAGGATTGCTGCTCTTAAACACCGCTTTATTCACAAACACATCAAATTGTCCACTTCCTTATAAACATGAACATGTTCAGACACCCACTGGTCACTCAGTATTAATATACACTATTTCCCAGCCTTTGATTGTAATAACTGGTCAACATAGTAATAGATTTTCCCCACAGTACATTTCCTACCCTTCCCTTTTTTAATTACCCTCTCCTCTGTGGTAGAGCACAATACAGTGAACTTGGTGTGGACTAATCTAAAATTAGAAAACAACAGTTTGATTATATCCAAGTGCAGTATACTGCAGTATAAGGTTAGGTGTCATTAACATTACAGTGTGCAACAGCAAAGCTGTGGTGGCACTAGCAGTGGTGCAGTGAGATCCACTTCTGAAAATGCTTAAGATAGGATGGCGCTTCTGACCAATCAGTAAAAAGCAACAAATTGTGCTCATTAGTAAGTGTATTAGCATTTGTATTTATTTTAAATTAATACGACAACCCTAAGGCCAGTGCAGAGAGTGTTTAAGTGTGAAAAGTGAAGCAGAGGTGTTTTAGAAGAGGGAAAGAAAGGACTGGACAGAGAGGAGTGATTCAGAGTTTCATGTTGGCGCTAGCTTAAGATGTACACTGCAGCTTTAATGTAACTTACCCAGTTACCGGCAGTCACTTCTCTTCAATCCAAAACTCCAGTTTTCAGAGACTAACATTATTTTTCATAATCGTTGTTTGTTCCAGTGTCTTTCATGCAGAGAAGGCTAATATGACTAAATGACTAAATGTAATATTAATAAAGCCATGGTCCATCAGATGGATGTAAACATACATTTGTAATGCAGAAACAAGCACTGTTATCAAATTTTTCAGTTCTTAAAACTGGCTCCCTTGACTGCTCTCACCTGCTCTTCACAGCCTAATTATCTTTTTCAATGTTGTGAAAATCCAGTTTCTACATCATTTACTACATGCTGTACTAAGAATTCAGTATGGTCCAGTTTCAACATGAAGTTTCAACATGAAGCACAAAATAAACATCAACAACACAATGAACAAAAATACTACAACAATAATAATAAAGTAATGAACATAACCATAAACAATTTATATTGTATAAGGCTAATTACCTTCTGTGTAGTGGGAGACATGTTGAAGGTGTGACTTTCAAAGAGCAATATCTAGTAATGTGAGGAGACCTGCAATACGCACTTTAGGCACAGAATTTTTACAACTGTCTGAGAGGTAAAATATCTCTGCAGATGAAGCGTTTTTAGAACTCTATTTAAAGACTGTTTAAATGTGATGCAAACTCCTCTGTTTTCTACCTAAACCATAAAACAGCTTTATTTTATTCAATTCTCTGTTTAGTTTAATTGTATGAAACTTTGTTTTTAACTGCAGAAATATGAAGTAGAAAGTACTAACTGTGCAGATTTGTATTGGATTATACTTGAATACATGTATTGAGTTACTTTCCATAGCTCTTTGGGCATTTACATGATTTCAAAACTAGAGATCCTGCCCTCAATAACTGACAATGATCAAATGGCTTCATCAGGTCTTCAACAGATCATCACTGTAATTGTTTCAGCACAGATCACGTTTTGGGAAGCTTCTGATTTTATTTCATTTACTGAATGTTAATGATTTACGTAGCCAAACTTACAAATACCATCTTAAATATTCTGCTCTAAATATTCTGTTGTAGTGTGAATTTGATTCCACAGCTAAATAAAACTATGCAAGTTCCCTTTACTGTTGTTGTTTTTTTTTTTTTACTCTAGTTAAATCCTCTAATGTTCTAACCCGTATCTTCACATTTGAAACATATGTAACACATTATTTATTGTAATGAACTAATAAAGCAGCTCTTTACTAATCTTAATTGTAATTTACTTAAACGCCCCCTAGTGGCGTTCTGATGCGTCACATACTTTGACCGAAGCAGCCAATCAGAGAGGACGCTGAGGCACGTTCTTAGTGATTGACAACGGCTTCCTCCAATAACAATGCGCTTGCGCAGCTGGCAGCGCTACGGGAGGGAGGGGCGAGGCGCCGCTCAGCAGTACAGCGGAAGAAAATGGCGGCCGTGGCTGCAGATGCTGGAGCTGCGGTGGTTCCGACAACAACAACAACTGCGGCGGCGGACGATGAGAGCCCGCCAGAATCGGGCCCGCCTGGCTCGGAACTACAAGCAGGCACGCTGGAACACGATGGGACGGGGGAGTCCGGGCCCGTTGTGGATCTTGTGGCCCTTCAGTTGGAAGACGGTGGGGACGGGGAGGAGCGCCGCCATGTCAGGTCGGAGCTGGAGCCCGCGGCGGGAACGGCGCTCTGTGAAACCGCCGTTACCGATGAATTGATCGTTAACTTTCCGGTGGACCGAGGGAGTACGGATCGGTTCTCTCCCGGACTACCGGGGGACCCAGAGGGCGGCGGTAACGTGTACTGCAGCATCTTGCCTGACCAGCAGCCCTCCGCCGTCTTCCTTCACTCCTTCCCCGCTCCGCCGCCCGCAACTGAGGCCGGATTATCTCTTGCAGAACCAGCAGAACCCACCACCAACGTGACCACAGACCGGGCCGAAACTGGGGGCCAAGACATGAGCTACACGGCTCTGGTCAAACCGGAGCTGAGGCCCGAGCCACCAGGGGAAGCCATGTTGGATAGTAAGGCGGACCGGCTGTCGGTCCCAGTCAGCATGGACAGTTTAGATAGGCACGACCAGGAGACTGATGAGCTAACGGGACGGAGCCAGCGGGACTCTTCCTCGCCCTGCCGGTCCCCGAAGAGGCGGTTGGTGACAGACAAACCGACCGCAGAGGAATCCTTCCGGCCGGATGCTGTTCCTGAGCCCCTTTTCGGGCCTCCCCCCGTCTCCTCTGTTCAGGATCTGAGTCCCGGGTCCGAGGTCCGGGTTTCCCTGGACCACGTCATAGACGACGCGCTGGTGGTGTCTTTCCGGGTCGGGGAGAAGGTTTTCTCCGGAGTCCTGATGGACGTGTCCAGACGGTAAGACACTTATTCTGTTATTCTGCTGAGCTACAGAATAATTTTGCAGCAGATAAAGCTGGAGCTGATTTAACCACTTTATGTACTGACGGCTGCTTCATCTATAATAACTTTATTATAGGGTTTTTCCTGGCTTAAATAGAGGCTCACCTAATCATGTGTTCGCATACACCCACGTCTACTGTGCCTTCTGCAGGCTCAAGCAAACCGTTTTTACACACAGAGGAAAATTAAAGGTTCCAACTCATATTCACTGTTTTACTGTTGGGGTTTTTAAAAAACTTAGTGTGTTATCTGTGCAGGGGTGGTGTAGGTCAGCATAATACCGTTTTTAGTCCAGATCTAATTAAACTTGCTCATCACAATATAAGGAATCCTAAATTAACAACGATTCATAAAAGAATGTTACATCACACACCAAAATACACCTGGATGATCAGCAAACTAAATAATACAAGTGTGTAAAATAGGGATGTCCTGATGCTGATACCATATTTAGATATCGGATTCCATTTTGCCTTTGCTTAATTGTACTTGTACTTGTAAAACTTGTTTAATACTGTGCCTAATGCCATGATAACTTCTGGAGGTAGGCAGATAAAAATGTCTGAAGCTTATAGTTAACTGATATAGTTAACAGGCTTATGGTTAACAATTATAGATAACTGATAACGACAAAAGTAAAGTTACGGAGATTATCCGGACTTTATCCTGCAAGCCCCCTAGTACAAAGTATGTGTAATGTGTGTGACCCCGTGCATAGAGCAAGCTTCTCTGTTCTGGAGTGTTGGGACAATTTCAAGCGAGTAAATGTAGGCGTTGAAATTTCTGTCAGCCAGCTGTCACAGCATCTGTTTATTTTATTTATTTATATTTTTTAAGATGCGTGGCACCGATGTGCTGTAAACAACTCTGGGTTCTGCATCCTGGTTTTTCTGTCATGCGTGCACACTGACCCATCACTGAAATAAGGTTTCTCCTGTGAAGACGATTTTGACAGTGTTCCGCTTTCTGTTACAAGTGGGAAAATCCAAACAATGTTAAGTTCATATGTGAAATAGGCTGAACTCTTCAATCTTAAGGATCATACTCATGTTTCTCGAGAATATCTTAAAATCCTTTAATACTGCCATTGGTGACTAGAACTTAATTCATGTTGTCCACGCCTTTCCATCCAGGATCTCACCTGAAATCTGTACTTTTTTTTTTTCTCCGCTTGTTCTTTTCAGCAAAAGTTCCTCCTTTTAATAAACACAGATCATCATCATATTTGTTGTGTCATAAAAATATGCAAGGATTTCCATTCTTGTGGGGTTTACCTAACATTGGATTGACTTAGTTAGACTTAGAGCAGCTTGTAGTACAAGCAAAATGGTTTGGTACTTGTATCAGTGTTCTATATTGGCAAGTAATCAAATGTAAGTACATGTACTTGTTCTCAGTCTGGGAAAAAGACATTTTGGAACATCCCTACTTTTTTGAGTTGTGAGTGGCATTGTAATGATGTTCACACTCTGCACCTACAATCTAAAAATGAGATTAGATGCAATTCATCCTCAAAGATGCTTAGTAAACTCAGTAAAAGTAAATACACTGTATAGAGTAGGCTAAGTAGCTGGAGGATATAACATGTTGATTAAACATATATTTACACACTAATAAACTACAGATTTTGGGGATTTTTAAAAAGACTGATTTTAACACACTGTACTGTTCAACACAATCTAGATGCTCCACATATTGGTGATCCTGGTTCAGAACAAAAAGTTGATCTGAATGATCGTGAAACTTATTTGACATCAGCTTATGGTTTTACTACAAATGAGAGCTAGAGGTGCCACAAAGTTTAAATGAAGCTGTCCCCTCCAAATTCTCTACAGATGAAAAGCTCTTGTATTAAATGCCAGGATCAATATTTGAATGTTGAAAATAGGACAACAATAAGAAGTCTTTTTTCAGCAATAAGACTTGCTGAAAAACGTTAAAATGACTGCTCATTAGATGGAAGAGAAACAAACTGCAGCAACCTGATAGTTAATTGATTGATAAATTAATTAGTGGTGAGGTGACATGTGAACATTATCAACTTAATCAACATAATCAATTACGATTTACATAACTCGTCGATGCACCACAGGCAAGGGTCAAAATTAACAGTGTCCTGTTGTCCTGGGGACAGTAAAAACTGCGCTTGTGACACAAAGATTTGGGATCTGGGACAATAAAGATAATTAACTCGGTGTGCACATTTAATTGTTAAAGGTTAACCAAAGCACGGAAATATAAATATTTGTGTTCTGACATCACTGGATATGAATTCTTCAACAAACCATTGAGATTAGCGAATATGAAAATAAACTTTTTGAGCAGCTTCTTCTCTTTAAGTCTCAGCCAAGTGTCCTTGTCCGCAACCGAGAGGGAGCTAAGAGTCCCTATCAGCAGCAGACAGAAGAGGACAGGAATCAGTGATAGGAACTGACTTCATGTTCATTCTTCTTAAAATTCACCCAGTTTCCATTTGATTATGGAGATATCATTGAGTGTTTTTGGTGATTTTGCTGTTGGTGATCTGGATGAATACATTTCTACTCAGTGTTAAGTTTATTGGGCTCAAACTAAGTTCGTCTAATCCTGATAATGTTCAGTTTGATTTCAGACTCAGAGGAGTTGACTCAGTTTTAGAGGCTGTTTTTTTTGTGCTGCTGATTACTGCAGGCAGGAGAGATTTTGTTATGTAGCTAGTTGTAGAGGCAGACTTACTTGTGTCCAGTGGTTCAAGAACTATCCACTCCAGAGGTCGTTAAATGAGAAACAAAACATTTAAGCTGGGGTGACTGTGACACAGGAGTGAGAGCAGTTGTCCACCAATCCCCCAATTTTTGGTTAAATCCCAGGCTCCTCTGATCACATGTCGATGTGAGCAAGACACTGAACCCCAACTTAGTTGCTCCCGGGTAGTGTAGGTCAGCTGAATATGCAGCTCCCCCATCGACGTGTGAATGGGTGAATGAGAAGGGGTGTAAAGTGCTTTGGGTACCAATAGGTAGACAAGCGAGATATAAAGTGTAGACCATTTATCATTTACCTCATAACAAAGTATTTCCTCAGAAATTGCTGGTATGATAACCAAGAATTTCCAAAGAACACGTTCCACAAATTAATCCTACAGAACACTGTAACAAACCATGTATCTCCACAGCTGCAAACTTCAAAGGCAGTTATGTGTTGTCATTCACGATGCTATTGATACACTTATACATACACTTATTAATTTCAATGACCTTTCAAGACACAGTGACTGTAGGAAAAATTAAGTTAAAACAAAGACAGAGAAAACTCCCTTTGGCTCATAACTAGACCTCACTGATATACTCACTGATATAAAGTTTTTAAATATAAAATAAAGGATTGATGAATTTAATTTTTTTTGAGTAAACTAGTTGTAATATAAAAATTAAAAAGTTCTAAATGGGAAAATAATGGAAAGATAATCTATAGATTAATCAAAAGGATCATTTTTAGGTGTAGCCCTATAATTAATTATTAATTAATTATAATTAAGTCCAGGGCCAATTATTAAAAGCCACATTTGTAAAGAGCTGCAGTGAAATAAAACTAAGATCTAATACCTGGGAGAAACTGATGTAACAGCAGAAATTTTAAGGACCAGACTCGACTAAGAACCTGGTCTTAGTTCCTTGGAACCAAGCGATAAAGACATGACAGCCGGGATCTGCTCCTGCACCCCTGGGACTCCTACAGGGTCTGGTGGATAACATAATGGATGGGCCAAACGAACCAAACGATAACTCTGTGAGGACAAATATTTTACTTCTGATGTAAATGATCAGTTTTTGCATTTTATTAATCTGACATTTTATTAATAGTTGTACCAACAACAAGCAGGCCTCTAACTCCGAACCCCTAACCCTAAAAGTTCAGTAGTGAGAACTTCAGATCTGTTAAATTTTTTTCAGTACTAATTATTTTAATTAGTTTGTTATAGTGAAATAATAACTGAAGAAAAAGCTGATACTCATCGCAGATTGGACCAGTCTATGTGGTTCTGGTCCCAGCTCAGCCTTGAGTCTCTTTTCTATACGTTGGTGTTTGAGACTCTAAACTTCTGGTTGTGTGTGTTTTAGATTCGGACCATATGGGATCCCCATCACTGTGTTTCCCAGACGGGATGATCTGACTCCCCAGATGTCTCTGCAGCCGCAGACAACCAGCAACCTGTCTACCAAACGGGAAGAGAATCCCATGGGCTCCCCAGCCCCTGCTCAGACATGGACCTCCAAACCACCGCCGCTGTTCCATGAGGGGGCTCCTTATCCCCCCCCCCTCTTCATCAGGGACACCTACAACCAGACCTTACCTCAGCCCCCTCCACGAAAGATTAAACGGCTAAAACGGCGCTACCGTTGCGAGGAGCCAACATCCATAATGAATGCCATCAAGCTCCGCCCTCGCCAGGTGCTCTGTGACAAATGCAAAGGTGTGGTGACATCAGGGGGGCACCGGGAGGCAAGGAGGGGCCCACTGGACCTAAGGGGTGAGGATGCATCCCGGAGACGCAGGCCACCTGAGGGACCGATGTCCTTGGAGCTGAAACGACTGAGGAATGATGACAAGGGGGCAAGAGCCGAGCGGCGCTCATCATCAGGGATACGGGCAACATCATCACCTTCTTCTTCTCGCCTCAGGACTGTGGCTCCATCATCATCCTCATCTTCATCCTCTTCCAGCCGCTTGCATCTGAAGCTAAATTCTAAGAAGGTTTTGGCCAAAGGTTCTGCTGACCGCTCCAAAGCTCGGCAGGTTCTCAAGAATCTGACCCGGAGCTCTCAGCCCCCCCGGTCCAAAGACCAGAACCAGCGTCAGAGTGAGAACCAGGACTGCAGCAAGACCATGACCCGAGCTGCTGCCCTGCAAAATCACAACCAGAAGGTCCACTTCACACGGCGACTGCAGCACCTGAGTGGTACCGCTAGTCCCCAAACGGCACTGCCCCCCAGGATGCGCCTCAAACCCCAAAGGTACCGTACAGATGAGGCCCCCTGCCCCCCGAATAAACACAGCCCCCGCTCATCACCACCCAAACCGCCTCCAAGCCCCTCCCCTACACATGACTTGGGTCTGACCACAGAGGTCCAACCCCCATCACCTCCCTCCCTTTTTGCTGTCAGTGTTTCCATGCAGAAACAAGAGGTCTGCCCCCCTGATGAGGAGCATCTAGAACCACAGGCAGGAGGGGGCGAGGAGCAAGTGGTAGAGCCTCCTCCCCCTTCCTCCTCCGTTCTGGATTCCTCCACCCCCTCAGAGTGCAGCTCTATAGAGACCTTTGACCTTCCCCCTTCTGGAGACCTGACCTCCTCTCTTCCCCCTCCTGCCCCTCTTGCTACCCCTTCCTTCCGAGCTGAGGAGGAGGAGGAGGAGGAGGGTAGCGACCTAAAGAGGCGCCGTAAGTCCTCCTCATCCCCCTCCTCCTCAGTGTTCTCAAAGTCTGTGTCAAAAGTCCTGCTTCCTGATGGTCGAACCGTGTGTGTCGGCGACATCGTCTGGGCAAAGATCTATGGCTTCCCATGGTGGCCGGCACGCGTGCTTGCTATTACTGTGTCCCGCCGCGGTGACACAGGGCTAGCCGTGCAGCAGGAGGCACGGGTTTCCTGGTTTGGCTCCCCTACCACCTCCTTCCTGCCGCTAGCCCAGCTTTCCCCTTTCCTGGAGACCTTCCAGTCCCGCTTTGACCGTAAAAGGAAGGGGCCGTACAGACGCGCCATTGCTGAGGCTGCTAGTGCCGCCAAGCAGCTGACCCCTGAAGTCCGGGCACTGCTCACGCAGTTTGAGACGTAGCATTTGCTAATGCTAATGCTAATGCTCCCTCCACGCATGCCCGGCCCCCTACACACTGCCCCCTCCCCTACAGGAAATGGGAGGAGCCTCCCCTCAGACTGATAATGTCTGTCAGAGACTGGCACAGACAAACGGACTGTTTGATTCCTGCTTTTCCTGTTAGAGAGGAGAGGGTGGGGCTTCAGGTTGCCTGTCAGTGATGGTGATTGGTGGCGGGGATCTATGAGTCTCCTCCCCCTGTCTTCACTAAAGTTCTCAGTTTCAGCAGTTCTTGAGTTTCAGGTGTCCATCAGTGGCAGCATTTTTGCTAGCATTACATAATCTGTGGGTTGGCCTGATGGTGTTATGGTGACGTTACCAGTCATTGCCAGTGGCCCTGTAGTGTAATATGGGAAGTGTAGAATCCAATGATTCCGGACACCGAACAGCCTGCTGATTGGCTGATATTATCATGATGACATCGTTCAGTCAGTCATTTAGAAAACACTAATTAAGAGCTATGCTAACGAATGCTAAGTTAGGAGCTGATTGATCAATAGAGTTATTGATCAAAATATCTGCATCAGGTTTTTCTTGAAAATTGAAATTGAGTTCAGCGGTGGAAAACGCTGAAGTGCTGACATGTCACTTCCTGTATAAGTTCAGACTGAAAACGTATAGTTAAAAACTGTGAAACACAAATTGTTGTCCAAACTGAGGCTGGGTGTCCCAAACAGTCAGGTGCGTCTGCTGAAATTTTGGAATAGGGTGGCCAATCATTTTTGTCAGTTCCTAAAAATAAAAAACATGAATTATGTCATCATTTTGATTAACCATTAATATTATATTTTATTACGCCAAACCTTTTTTTCCTTTTACTGGCGGAAATAATCTTTATTTTTTTTCCATGATGCAGCTTAGAAATCAGAACTGCAGTACAGTCTTTTCTGTCTTACACAGTTCTTAAAATGATGGATGTTTCAAGGTCAAGCTTTTTGCAGTCTCCCTAATGAAATTGGTGTACAACTAAAATACAACAAATTATTTCAACGTAAAATAGAAAGCAACTATACTAGGCAAATAAATATAAAATCATTTGACATAGTAAACTAACAGAAACTTCACAGTTCACTACTGACTAGTAACTTAACCTGATATAATTGGATTTACAGCAGAGTGCTTATGGTAGTTGGCATCACACTGCAGTGCTATTTTTAGTGGGAAATGCACAGCGTTGGGGTGGCAAGAAGTTTTCCGCACATAGTCTCTATGATATTTATTTGAAGACTTTGAGGTTAAAGTTCATATGCTTTATTGAGACAAAACATATATTTATTTAGGGGCTTATAATTTGAATCTCAGATCTTCTATGGAGAAGGAGTTGCTGAAATTTTACTCTCTCAGTTTTTGAGACCCTGAGCCTCAGTTTGCCATCAGACAGACGGACAGGTAGGACACACTGACTGTTTGAAAGGACAGTTGCTCTCTGGTAATAATGATGATCGTGGATTTTCCCTCTCTGCTGTTTGTATTTTCAGCTGTTAGACTCTTTTTACCGTCTGTTTGCAGATCAGAGATTCTGAGTCCGTCTGAGTCGACCTGTATATGTTTTTTTTCTCATGTTTTAAATCTGTTAATAAACTGTCCAACTTCTCTTTGAATCGTCGTCATCATTTAAAAATTTCTTCTTTTCTGGTGGTTTTACTTTGGGAGTGAAGGTGCCTTGTTCAGTGGCATGCGTTCAGCAGACCTCACACTCAGATTTTCTCACCTGCAAACAGATGTTCAGTTAAATGGGTCCTCAGAGCTGCTTTTACCATAAATATCTGCAACAATTGGATAAAAAAATACAACTATCTTTGTTTAATCATTTTTAACAATTTTAGACAAAAATACTCAAACCAAGAACATTTAGAAGATTATATAAGTAAATCCTTTGATTCAACCCCAAAAAAAGCCTTCATCCAATTTTTATCTGACAGTACACTCATGATTGTTGCTGATTTAAGGTAAAAACACCTCTGACAACCAGAGTGGGAAAATACCAGCAGGTCTTGAATAAATACTGCAAAGTGTTATGAGGTACAGACTAATAACTGAGTAATATAATCAGGTACTTACTCACAAGATGTTGGTGAGATGTGAATTGGATTCAGACTATGTACTAGAAAAAACAAATGGCAGCAGGTCACTGTTTATGCCTATGCAGGGCTCAATTTATTAGGAACACTTGTCTTGAGTAAGTTCTCCTTCAGGACTATGATATTGTTAAAGCGTTATAGAGTGAAGCTGATTGACTTGTAGGATCAGTGTGGAGGTTGTAGCTGAACTGTTACATATTTATCCACAGTTCAAAATGATATATTTATCAGACATGAAACACTAACTTGATGAAATTATGAAGACGCTATATTAGAAGTTGTAAAAAAAAAAGAAACATGTTAGGTGAAGAGTTTAAAAACTGAGGATCCTGCAGGACCTAGGTTTCTAAACAATACAGTAATAGTTAAATCTTGACAGTATGAGCAGCAGTTTACATCAGAATCAGTACCATTTTGTGCAGACTCGGGCTGGTGTGACAATAATTTTAGTAAATGCTTAATTCAACAGTTCAACAGGAACCACCAACCTGAACCAGAGTCAGTTTATTGGACAAGTATATCCATGCATACAAGAAATCTGGCTTCAGTTTTTATTGGCTCTCACCGTTCTTACATGTAGTAACAGTACTAAAGGAAGATTCACATTGATACTAACAAACATAGACAAAGCTGCTCAAGGATCATTACAACATGGTGAATATGTGCAAGCATGTAGGTAGACAAGATGATTGTGTCAACCACATCACTGCTGAGGGTCTTAACAATGTCATAGGACAAGAGTCAGGATGGCCACTACAGCTACATAGCCCCTTACTCAGCTAAATGTAAAAGTGTACAGAGGTGGTGGAAAGATACAAACTCAACACCCAAGTAAAACTGCAGTAATGGCCTAATAATTCCTACACTACAAATACCTCTTGAAATCTTTTACTCAAGTAAAAGTACTAAGCAGGTTATCTACATTTTACTTAAATTACAGAGGTTTAAGTACTCCACAAATCTGTATTTGAATACTGATTATGGCCAATTTAAAAAGTGTTGGTAAAGGTGAAGCCGATTTTACCATCTTTATGTGCAGACCCCTAATTATAGGTAAGCATTTAATAGTTCATCATATTTTTATGAAAAACATAGTTTTAAATTCAAACAGTGTAAGGTTTTAGCATTTATATGTACAGATATGAGTTGTTCAGCTTGTATTTGTATAGATCTTTATCTTTATAGTTGTGGTAGTTAGAGTTCAGTACTATATGAATATGACTTAGAGCACAGTAGTTATGTTATTGTCCTAATGTTAATGCACATAGAGAAAATATGTGATAAACTGGCAATGTATTTGTTAATTTGAGTGATGGCATGTGGGAAGAAACTTTTTTCGTGTTTGGTTACCTGTAGTACTCCTCAAAGAAAAAGAGGTGGAAAGGGTTGTGTTCAGTAATTTTGCCCATTTTCTAACTGGAGTTGTACATGGCCTGGGTAGTGGGCAAGTCAGCACCAATGAACATTTATGCAGAGCTGATTGTCTACTTTTGTCTCTGCTTGTTTTGTTTGGTGGTTAAACTGAGCCATGCAATGATTGTTTTGCAGAAAACAGTCTCGATGGTTGATGATTAGAACTGGATCTACAGAACTTCAGTTCTTGAGGCAAATTAAACTTCTTAAGCTGACGTAGGAAGCACATCCTCTGTTGGGATTTTTGATGGTTATGTTCACATTGGATAACCATTTTAGATTATGGGATATAAAAGATCCCAAAAGCCAGAAGAACTCCACAGCCGAACCAGTGCTTTCATAATTCATGAGGTGGGGCAGAGTTGAGGGTAGGTCTTTCTGAAGTCCACAATCATCTCCACTGTCTTGAGCATTTTCAGCTGTGAGGACAGATGAAGGATGCAGAAACTGCAACCACCTAGCAAAAGGTGGATACTTCACAGCCCATCATAATGCACAATCTCTTGCGTATGTTAATTTGCATGATGTTGCTGCAGGGGGAGAGACAGAGAGAGCAGACAGATGCGGCTGATACAGTCGACTGAAAAACATCTGCAGGAAAGCAACTTATTTAGACTCCTAGAAGGCACTTTCTGTTTGTTTAATTTTTTAGATAAACTTGGATGGATTTTTATTAAAAAGCAAAGCTGTTAATCATCAGTTAATAATCTCCTTTCATTCAGCCTTTCAGCCGGCTGCTTGCACTGACTGCAGACTTTTCTCATGTGCTGTTAGAAAAACTGATTAGAAATCTCAGTATGCATAGCAGAGAAAACAGCATTGTAAAGCATTGTTTATCGACCTGTGGAAACCAGGTTTTCTCCAATCCCCTACCCCAAGTAAAAAAAAACAGCTTTCTGTTCACATGACAGTTAAGAATCGGTTTCTGTAGAAATCTACAAAAGGACCTCTATTTTGGGTTCTCACACTCAATAACTAAACCAACAGGAGGACATCAGCAAGCTGGCCGATTTGAACAAAGTGGGCTAAGGGGGAGGTGACCAGGCTTTAGCCCCATGGATAGAACCATAGTAAGCCTGAGATTGGGCAGAAAGTCAAGGGATCTTCAAGAACAGTTTTCTCACTACAACATTGCAAGCAAATGAGATTGCATTCCTGGAGAAAGTTCTTTTCAGGTTATAGCTTCTGAAAAACCATGTTTTTAGCCACACTTGAATCAGATCACAACTTTTACACCACAGCTTACTGGACTGTGGTAATTGGTCTGTGTCAGTATGTCATGATCTTATCTATTTGTTAACACACCAGCATCAGTTCAGGCAGGTGCCCTACTGAAAGTAACATGTTACGCGGTCCTGACCAGGTACTGGTCTAGTCTGAAAGCCGACACATTCAGATGGCATCAGCGTAAAAGTAAATGTATTTCTAAAAGGGGCTAAAAGTTTATCTGATGATGACTGATCATGTGGCAACCTGTTGATCATGTCACCAATAACACATGTCTCTCTAACTCTCTCTCTCTCTCTCTCTCTCTCTCTCTCTCTCTCTCTCTCTCTCTCTCTCTCTCTCACTGCAGTACAACTCTGAAGAGCTGCTGATGCTGAAGATCCTGGGCTGTTTATGGCTGAGAGGGCAGAGACATATGGACAGAGATAATAATTATTTATGTGAAGAGTTTATATTTATATTGAGAGAAAACCTGCTGATTACTGACCACTTCCATGGAGCCCAGGTGTAGCGTCCTCCAATCAGCAATCAGATTTTTAATAATACTGTGCAGATGTGCATTGGTCTCTGTGGAAAAAGGAGCATTGTGACATCCCTTACTTGTACCAGATCGGAACTTTACACATTTTACTGTGCACATAAATGCACCATAGCACAAACATCTCTGCAGGCAATTTCTGACCACACCTATGGAATAACAGAATCAGATGTGAGATAATCTTCACAGTTTCATCTGCACCAGACTTCATTCAATATAAGCTTACTTTATTTTTAAAAAAATACACCACAAAAATTATATTAATCAAAATTATTTTAAAGACTTCTCAGGGTTTCCAAAGTCCTGGTTCAGGATGAACTTCAGAGACCTGGACTCACATTAAATCTGATACATAATCCAAGAGTCAGATTGAGAGTAATCTATCTAGTAAGAAAACAGATAATAGATTAGGAACCAGGTCCCTCAGAGTCGAGGTCCCAGAGCTCTCAGAATTTTCATTCTCTTAATGCACCTGAGAATCACTACGCAGATCCAAAGTCTGATCTGGTTCCAGCTGGTCTAACTGGTCTGAAGTGTTTTTAAAATTGGGGATAATCTGTTCTCAGAAATTATTTCTCTCAGAAAATATTGAAATATGTGAAAACTGTTATTTTATTATTTTAATAAAATGTAAAGCTGCAGATTATAATGCAATAAAAAGCCGCATGAGTGAATGCTTGGTAAATACTCTGCTTATATTGCACTTTTAGTCAAATTTCTTTTCAGTGTCATTCACACATTCTCTCACACACTGACACACCGATGGCCCCAAATACAATTCAGCATGTACCCAGAAGGAACCAGGAGTCAAACCACTTATCCGGTGGTCCATAGAGTCACGACTAGTATAAAGTTAGGACTATACAGATATGTGGATAAAACCCAGCAAATTCCTCTTGAGCAGCACTAGGCATGATATTAATGCAATATAACTTTCTGAGAACTTTTACTTTTGGTACTTTATATTTTGAAGCTGATTTATACTCAGGTCACAATTCTAATACAATGCTTTCACTGTAATGTGATATTGGTATGTTTATTGAAATTTGAAGCTCTGGTTAAGCATAACACCTGACTTGTTGGACTATGTCATTATAAAAATTGAACACTCTTCCCCTGCCTTCATCCAACCAACTGAACATCCTAGTGGTGTAACTGTTTCATTGTTGTAGCATTGTCTCTTTGCTCAAACAATCCAGGACTGACAGTAGGGACTTTGAATGTTGGGTCTGACAGGGAAGGCTAGAGAGTTGGTTGACATGATGCAGAGAAGGAGGTGGAAACTGTGTGTCCAGGAGACCAGGTGGAAAGGTAGCAAGACTAGAAGCTTAGGAGTAGAAGGAGTGATGTTCAATGTTGTGAGTGGTTATGCCCCACAGGTAGGATGTCAGTTAGAAGAGAGGGAGAAATTCTGGAGTGAGTTAGATGAAGTGATTCAGAGTATCCCCAGAGGTGAGAGAGTGGTGATTGTTGCAGATTTCAATGGACATGTAGGTGAAGGGAACAGAGGTGATGAGAATGTGATGGGCAGGTTTGGTCTTCAGGACAGGAACGTAGAAGGACAGATGGTGGTAGACTTTGTAAAGACGATGAAAATGGCTACAGTGAACACTTTCTTCCAAAAGAGGCAGGAACATAGGGTGACATATAAGAGCGGCGGTAGAAGTACTCAGGTGGACAACGTCCTGTGTCAATGTTATAATCTTAGAGAGAGATCAGTGACTGCAAAGTATTGGTAGGGGAGAGTGTAGCCAGACAACACCAGATGGTGGTGTGTGAAATGATTCTGGTGGTGAGGGAGAGGAAGCGGACAAAGGCAAAGCAGAGGACGAAGTGGTGCAAGTTGAAAAAGGAAGAATTTTGTGTAGTTTTCTGGGAGGAACTGAGACAGACTCTGTGTGGTTTGGAGGTGCTTCCAGATGACTGGACCACTACAGCTAATGTGATCAGGGAGAGAGGTAGGAGGGTACTTGGTTTGTCATTCGGGAAAGAGGAAAGTAGACAAGGGGACTTGGTGGTGGAACGAGGAACTTCAGGAGTGTATACAGAGAAAGAGGTTAGCTAAGAAGAAGTGGGACACTGAGAGGACTGAAGAGAGTAGACAGGAGTACAGGGAAATGCAGCGTAAGGTGAAGGGAGAGGTGGCAAAGGCCAAACAAAAGGGAATATGAGGACTTGTATGCTAGGTTGGACACTAAAGAGCAAGATGTTGATTTGTACAGGTTGGCGAGACAAAGAGATAGAGATGGGAAGGATGTGCGGCAGGTTAGCGTGATTAAAGATAAGAATGGAAATATATTGACAGGTGCCAGGAGTGTGATGGGAAGATGGAAGGAGTATTTTGAAGAGTTAATGAATGAGTGTGGTCTGGTGGTGTCTGGTGTGGAGCAGGAAGTAGCAAAGATTAGTAGGAGTGAACTAAGTAGGACTTTGAAGCAGATGAAGTGTGGAAAGGCAGTTGGTCCTGATGACATACCTGTGAAGGTACAAGGGAGATGTGCAGAGCTGTGGCAACTACAGAGAAATAAAGCTGATGAGCCACACAATGAAGTTGTGGGAAAGAGTAATGGAAGCTAGGCTAAGGGCAGAGGTGAATATTTGTGAGCAGCAATAGCTATAGAAAGAGTGCAACAGATGCGGTATTTGCTTTGAGGATGCTGATGGAGAAGTACAGAGAAGGTCATAGGGAGTTGCATTGTGTCTTTGTAGATTTAGAGAAAGCGTATGACAGGGTGCCGAGAGATGAGCTGTGGTATTGTATGAGGAAGTCTGGAGTGGCAGAGAAGTATGTGACAGTGGTGCAGGACATATATGAGAGCTGTATGACCGTGGTGAGGTGTGCTGTAGGTGTGACAGAGGAGTTGAAGGTGGAGGTGGGTCTGCATCAAGGATCGGCTCTGAGCCCCTTCTTGTCACCCCTTCTCTGGTGATGGACAGGCTGACATATGAGGTTAGACAAGAATCTCCGTGGACTATGATGTTGCAGATGACATTGTGATTTGTAGTGACAGCAGGGAGCAGGTGGAGGAAAATCTAGAGAGATGGAGGTCTGCTCTGGAAATCAGAGGAATGAAGGTTAGCTGCAGCAAGACAGAATACATGTTTGTCAATGAGAGGGACCCAGGTGGAACGGAAAGGTTACAGGGAGCAGAGGTGAAGAAGGTGCAGGACTTTAAGTACTTAGAGTCAATGGTTCAGAGCAATGGAGAGTGTGGAAAAGAGGCGAAGAGGTGAGTGCAGGCAGGTTGGAACGGGTGGAGAAGAGTGTATCAGCAAGAATGAAAGGAAAGGTGTTCAAGACGGTGGTGAGGCGATGAAGGTGAAGACGGTGAGCGATGACAGTGGCACTGAAGAAAAGACAGGAGGCAGAGCTGGAGGCAGCAGAGCTTAAGATGTTGAGGTTCTCTTTGGGAGTGACGAGGATGGATAGGATCAGGAATTCAATTCAATTCAATTCAATTCAATTCAACTTTATTTATATAGGTAGGACCAGTAGCTGCACGCTGGAAGACACACAGCTTCAAAGCCGGGGGACACCTGCAGAAAGGGACAGAGAGAGGGGGACAGAGGTCAAGAGGAGGAAAGGAGCTCAGTGCATTGGGGGGTGGGTCACCCAGCAGTCTAAGCCTATGGCAGCATAACTATAACTAATTATATGCTTTATTAAAGAGGAAGGTTTTAAGCATAGACTTAAAAGTAGAGAGGGTGTCTGCTTCCCAAATCTGAACTGGGAGCTGGTTCCACAAGAGAGGAGCTTGATAGCTAAAGGCTCTACCTCCCATTCTACCTTTGGAAATTCTGGGAACCACAAGTAGGCCTGCATTCTGAGAGCGAAGTGGTCTCCTGGGATGATATGGTGCTATGAGATCTTCTATATATGATGGAGCCTGACCATTCAGAGCTTTATATGTAATAAGCAGGGTTTTAAATTCTATTCTAAATTTAATGGGAGGCCAATGGAGAGAAGCTAGTGAAGGTGAAATATGATCTCTCTTGCTAGTTCCAGTCAGCACTCTTCAAGTCAGATATGTTAAATTCGTTTTCCATTTCAAGTCAATAAATGGAAAATGATATAAGATATTCGTAAGGACCTTTTGACAAGTCAGAAGGTCCTTACGAATATCTTTAATTAAAATATTGACCAGTTAAATTGTAGTTTCAGATGTCTTAAATTACAGTTTTGTTTAGTCATAAATATATTGCAGATATCTCAAATGCAAATCTTGTCTACCTGGTAAATGTTAAAAAAATTATAAAAAAAAAAATAAAATAAATGAAACATTATCCACCCCAGAGGTCGTTTTATGACAATCACTGAACATTTATCGAATTCCACGTTCCACATTTGAGCTGATTACAAAGTAATTTCACAGAAAACGTTGAGATGATAACCAATAAATTCCTCACAACACGTTCCACAAATTAATTCCACAGAACAAGGTAAGAAACCGTGTACCTACACAGCTACACACTCGCTACACTTTCCACGACTACCTTGTAGCTCAAATTTCTGTAAACAAAACATCGTTAACCTGACAACTGACTAGGTAAAGTTCAAAGGAAAACACCTCAAAGGCAGTCAGGTGATGTCGTTAATGACACCATCGGTAGACTTATACATAGACTTATACATACACCTTCCAATCATCCAACCCCCCAAAGCAGAGCGACACAGAAAAAACAAAGCAAAACAAAAAAGTATGTTCATATAATAATTGTAGAGGCGGCTAAGAGGAGGGGCAACTCCATACAAGTTGTGTTAAACACCATGCGTGATAAATACGTTTAGCGCGACCGGACACTTTGTGGCGCTGTTGTAGTTCTACTTTTGTCAAGTTCGATGTTAAACGAGGAAGACAGTGCTCATGCGCTGATCATCTGTGAAAATGGCGGCGCCCATAGACTTAGAGTTGAAAAAGGTAAGATTATATTCTACATTTTCTTTTTCACGACATTTCAGCTCTCCACCGGGTTAGGATCCATCCATGTGGTCGCTGGCTATAACAGGCAGCTGTGGTGCGTAAATAAATACCTGTTCGTTAAAGAGAAAGGTACTATCCATTAGCATAAGGAGGTAATGCCGCTTTTGTCTCACATTGAAGGTTTGAAATTGCTCGCAGATATTAAATAGAACGACTCTGGAATTAATGTATTAGCAAGACTCCGTACTGAGGTACTCGGACTAATTTAATTTGTTCAAACCGCGTTTCGGACGTTGTGGAGACTACATAAACTTCCAATTCAGAATTTGTCAAGTTTTAATACGCAATGAAAGCAGCATTAGCATAAGCTGCTAAAAGTTAGAACAAGGCGCTAACCATTATTTGTTTTCAGTTGCAAAACAAACATGCTTATAACTGTAGTTAGAATGAAAATAATTAACGTATGTCGTTTTATTGTGTGAATAAATTCATTGATTTTTTGTTTTAATAAAATAAGTGTTCGCCGATGGATTTATTGGAGGGTAACTACAAGTAAACTTGCTAAGGTTACGAACCTAGTGAGAGCTGAAGTTTATATGTTTTTTTAATAACTGATTATATGTTTTAGCATTTTATTGTCATTGTTTAAAAACCGAGTCGTTGTTTGACATTGTTATAACAGAAAGATTTGCTACGTTATAGCTTTTTGATAGGACATTCGACATGATCTTTATAGTTCATTGCATGTTTTTGTTTGTCAATATTAAGTTATTAATTGTTTCTATTAGATATTAGAGAAAAATTAGAGACTGGGTATGTATGAGCCAAGGAAGTTTGCCTAATCATCTTTCAGGGAAACAATGTTGTGTTTTTTATAGCTATTGGAGCTAACAGATGGACGTGGGCTACAAGGTATTGGGAGAGAGTAACACAGTTGAGTTGGAAAGTTGAGTTTGTAGCTGTGCAGGTACACAGTTTCTTACCGTCTTCTGTGGAATTAATTGGTTATCATCTCAACATTTTAAGTGGAATTACTTTATCAGCTCAATCGTTGTCATAAAACAACCTCTGGGGTGGATAATTGTTGGACCTCCGGACATGAGTAAGTCTGCCTCTACAGTTAATGTCACTTTATAATGAGACAGCTGTTAATAATAAGTCATAATAAAACATGTGTTACAAAAACAATTGAACTGTCAACACAGTGGTCATAACAAGCTCCTGGGGAGATCTGTCAAATAATGTCCATTTTCCTCCCGGTAAAAAACAGACAGAATACATTTCAGTAGGATTCCACCACCCATTATGGCCTCAATAATAAACAAATCATAGAATTATCACCTTTCTGATAGTTTCATCTTAAAATCTCATAAATTGTAACCTTGTAGAACTCATAGTACAGATTCTGTGTTGGACTGCATTGCACTGCAATACTGTTATGTTGGTGCGACTTTGCCTTGAGAGGTAGAGCAGTTGTCGACCCATTCCAAGATTCTTGGTTCAGTTCCCAGCTCCTACTGCCCCATTGGTGTGTGACTGTGAGTAGAAAAGGGCTATATAAGTGGAGACCAGGGTGCATATTTTTCGCCTGCTGTTATGAAGACAGAACAAAGAATATGATCAATACTGAACTGGACTGTCTATAGGGAGTTGCAGGCTAATTGGAATACTTTTTGTTTGTAGGCATTCTCAGAGCTGCAGGTGAAGATGATCGACACACAGCAGAAAGTCAAGATGGCCGACCTACAGATCGATCAGCTGACCCGTGTTCAGAAACACGCTAAGCTTACACATGCAGAGATCACCATGCTGCCTGACAACACACGACTCTATGAGGGAGTGGGACGAATGTGAGTCTCCATTACAACCAACACCTTAGTTCACTTGCCCAGGTGACATCACAGTGATGTCATAGAGATGTTATATCTCGGTTTGGGTTTATTCAAACCAAACTCCATTAGAGTTGTTTTTTGTTTGTTTTATTCTGAATTTTAATTTATAATCTGTTTTATTTTTAAGTGATGGTTGTGCTTTAGACTAATTATTTTCTGTTCGTGAACCTGTAGAAAGTCTAGGTTCATAGTACTGCTATTAGACATATGACATTATAACCTGAAAAGCAACTTCATTAAAGTAACACTCCAAATAGGTGAGTAAGTATTCTGCAACGCTGCATGATATGAGGGAAATCTGTGATGTGTGATAAGGTTTAATATTGATGATTTAATATAATATTGATTATGTGACTTAATAAAAATTAAAGTGTGCGTGTTACATGCATACAGTCAACTATTAGCATCTACAGAGCAGTTTGTGATAAGCAAACAAACTTGCATATACAAATGGTGGATTAGACACCATGGGAAAAGCTGATATTATGTTTTTTTTTAAACCGATGTACAATGTAAAACAATGCAAATGTTGTAAACTCCAGTAATTTTGGACAGACCGACAGAGTTGTTGCTAGCTGGGTACTCTCGTTTCCCCTCACACTGTAAAGACATACATGTTACGCCTCTAACTTGGCCATAGGTATTGATGTGAGTTTGAATAGTTTTCGGCCTGTGTATGTCTCGCTGTTGCCACTGAGACAGACTGAAAAACCCTTATAATTATGGTTGAATTGAAAAATGAATTGAATGGATACCATTCCAGGGTGGACCCTGCCTCTTTCCCAATGACAGCTGGGATAGACTCTGAACAGGACAGGTGATCGATGGATACATTCATCACAATTCAGGCACTCATTTCTATTGCACCTTTTCATATCACGTTGACAATGAAAATAACATTTGTAGTTCAGTACTAGTTCCTGCTTAATGAATTAGTCACAGAGTAGCTTCGTTTTTGATTTCAGAAAATAAACTGCAGATATCTGAATTATTGATCAGAAAGTCTGTTATTGAACACAAGATTACTGTATTTTTTTTTTATTCTTCTATATTCTTTATTTTTTATTCCTGACAGTTCTCGCTATGAAGCTCATGTGATGTGACTGACGGTCCTTAAACAGCAGCTCTGTGTATTTCAGGTTCATTCTGCAGTCAAAGAAGGAGATCAACAATCAGCTGATGGACAAACAGAAAACGGCGAATGAGAAAATCAAGGAGCTCGAGGTACAAATACACAGAGCACATGGCAGGAGTTCATAGTAAAATTGCAGCCGCTTAAAGTCTAAACTACATCAGATATATGTGGGCGACTGTGGCACAGGAAGGTAGAGCGGTTGTCTACCAATCTCACAGTTGTTGGTTCAATCCCCGGCTCCTCCGGTCACATGTCGAAGTGTCCTTGAGCAAGACACTGAACCCCAACTTAGTTGCTCCCGGTGAGTGTTGGCCAGCTGCATAGCAGCTCCCCCATCGGTGTATGAGTGTGTTTGTGATTGTGAGTGTGAATGGGTAAAAAAGAAGCAGTGTAAAGCGCTTTGAGTGCCAATAGGTAGAAAAGCGCTATATAAGTGCAGACCATTTACCATATTACTGAGACATCTCTACGACTCACATCTTACAAAGGTGATTCAACACCAAAGTAGAATCTGGACAGGAGGGTCTGGGCTGTTGATCACAAACATTTACTGTTGTTTCATTATGCTTCCGTCAGTGAGCAGAGTTGAACAGTTTATTATAATTTACTTCTCATTAAAACTGCTGACCAACAATTTGTAACCTCAACAAAGTCGTTATTAGATTGTGAGGTTTCTGTTAGATTTCGGCATCAGATGTTGAAACTAAGACATTTTACCATTGAATATAAAATGGTTCATTTTGAATTTGATAACAGCAACACATCTCAAAAAAGTTGGAACAGGAAACAAAAGGCTGGACAATTGATTGCTGCAAATAAAAATCAAATGGAGGAGCACTTGACAATTAATTAGATTCATTGGCAATAGGTCAGTAACATGATTGGGTATAAAAGGACCATTTCAGAGAGACAGAGCCTCTTGAATGTAAAGACGGTCAGAGGTTCACAAATCTGCGTCTAAAAATTGGGAAAATTTCAGAAAAATGGACTTTGAAGATTCCCACATCTACAGTATGAAATATCAAAAGCTTCAGAGAATCAGGTGGAATCTGTGCACAAGGGACAAGCCCAAAGGTCAAAACTGGATATGTGTGATCTTCTGGCAGCACTGCATTAGAAACAGGCATGATTACTGGACATCAGTGCATGGGCTCAGGAACACTTCCAGATATCATTTGTGTGTGAACATAGTTAACTGTATAATCCACAAATGTAATTTAAAGCTGTATCATGCAAAGAAGAAGCCATATGTGAACACGATCCAGAAAAGCTCTCTGTGCCAAAGTTCATTTAAAATGGTCTGAGGCAAAATAGAAAACTGTTCTGTGGTCAGATTAATCCAAATTTGAAATTCTTTTTGGAAACCATGGATGCCCTGTAATGCAGACTAAAGAGGAGGAGGGACCATCCAGCTTGTTATCAGCAGACAGTACAAAAGCCTGCGTCTCTGATGGTGTGGGGGTGCATTAGTGCCTATGGCGTGGGCAACTTAGACATCTGGAAAGGCAGCATCAATGCTGAAAAGTACATAGTTTTAGAGCAACATATGCTTCCAGACAAGGTCTTTTTCAGGGAAGGCCTTGCATATGTCAGCAAGACAATGCTAAACCACATACTGAATTTATCAGAAAATCATGGCTTTGCAGAAAAAGGGTACTGAAATGACCTGTCTGCAGTCCAGACCTTTCACCAACAGAAAATATTGGCACAACAGAAAACAAAAAATCCGACAATAAAGGCCCAGGACTGTTGAGCTGCTAGAATCCTGCGTCAGACTAGAATGGGACAACATTCCTCTCCTAAAGCTCCAGCAACTGGTCTCCTCACTTTCCAGACATTTACAGAAAGTTATTAAAAGAAGAGGGGAGGCTACACTTTGGTAAACATCACCCTGTTCCAACTTTTTTGAAATGTGTTAATTCCATCGTTTTATTTTTTTACATTTTTAATTGGGGTTGTATTTCCAGCAGCAATAAATAAATTTAAGTCATTGTAACAGACAATATGATCCCAGCTTTTTATCAGCTATTAAGAATGCCATATTCTGTTTTTAGTACATGTTGTTGTAATTTAACTGCAGTTGATTCTCTCCATATTAAACAACACCAACTTTCCAGTCACAAGTCCAGTACAAGTTAGTCGGCCCTTAGTTTTGGGAAAGTGCATCTCAGTGCTCTCATATTATGTACATCCTTGGCTCACTGCTCCATCTGGCCCATCATATAATAAGTATGAATAATATGGAGAAAAAAAAGGTTAATTTATTGACTGATTTGACTGTTAGACTATTTACTGCATTTATTTTCGTATGTAACACTGCTGAGTATTACACACGTAAATAATTGCATCTAAGTCTTTAAATATACACTAGATTGCCAAAAGTATTCGCTCACCCATCCAAATAAATGAATTCAGGTGCACAAAGCAAGGTCCATAAAGACATGGATGAGTGAGTTTGGTGTGAAAGAACTTGACTGGCCTGCACAGAGTCCTAACCTCAACCCAATAGAACACCTTTGGGATGAATTAGAGCCAAGACTGCGAGCACTGTGTATTATGTATTTCATAAACGCACTCCTAAAGCTCGTGGAAAGCCTTCCCAGATGAGTTGAAGCTGTTATAGCTGCAAAGGGTGGGCCGACATCATATTTAACCCTATGGATTACTTGCCAAAAGCGAATACTTTTGGCAATATAGTGTAGCTCATCTGGGTTACAACGCTCTGCTTTTTATGTTTCTGTTACCATTTTCATTGTTTGTATTGTTAAGAGTCAGAACATGATGTAACATGAGGAATGAAAGTACAAAAACAAAGGTAAAAATACATGAGATTCATACTGGTAAATCAGTTACCCTGGTTCATACTGGGATGGTTTCTGACGTGTGTGTGTGTGTGTACCTAATATACCTGTCACATTATCAAAAATTAGCTAATCGAACGACTGTTCATCATGATTTCCACCTTGTAAAGGTTTGTGTCCAAGTTCTAAATAGAGTGTTTCTGATTTCCAGCAGAAGAAAGTGTACCTTGAACGCAGCGTGAAAGAAGCCGAAGACAATATCAGGGAGATGCTGCTATCGAGGAGGGCTCAGTAATCAATAAAAGTAACTCTGTTATAAAAAGTTTTAATGTGTCTGTTAACAATAATTAAACTTAAATGAAAATAATTTGAGATTCCTGATTTAAAGTGAAACGTTTTTTCAAATTAGAACAGACTGTTTAAAAATACATTCTCTTATCTAGGTTAACTCCAGTTTGGGGAATACATTGTGGCAGAGTCAACAACCTCTGGTCACAGATGCCTTGAATGTAATCAATAAAATAAGTCAACACCCAGGATGTCTTTTAAGGTTTTATTTACTTCCAAGGGAGTACACCAACAAAGTTCCATGCCTCCGTCCAACACAGTTCTAAAGGCTTCATAAGTCACTTTTTATATCCTTCTGTTGCTGGACAGAACATTCTGCACCCCCAACCCTTTTCTCCTTTTATGGTAACCTTTTCCATATTCTGCACTATGATAAACATGTGAATATGGACTGACTGGGTCACTACACTGGGGGATAGTCTGCGGTTAGACAATAACTGAACTTGGAGCATTTCTGCGAACACTTAAGACAAAGCATGTATGAGACAAAGTTCTTAACAAGCATAAAATACCATTACGTAACTAGACAAAACACAAGCATTCAAATTTTATCGTAATTGAGTTAATATCAGTGTCAGCATCAATGTGAATTTTTCACTAAATATGTATTTTTGTTTTTACTTCAGCAAAGTACCAATACCACAGAGTCTAAATATTTTTTCAAGAGAAATACTACATTAGAAGTACAGCAGTGGAAATTTCAGTAAAGACTTTTTAGAACCACAACAGTAGAGAGGTGTTAAATACCTTAAAATTGCATTTGTGTACTGGCTACTTTTTCACAAGGATTTTTCTTTTAAGTACATTTCCAGTTCTGAATCACAAAAAATATTTGTAGTTATAATTTTAACTTAACAGCTGAATAAATCAATATAGATTTTCAGAATTATTCTAAAAATTAGTTTAAATTCATTTAAACCTTTTTGAGACGAGCAGTTAAACTTGAGCAGTTTAACAGAAACAAGAGATGTCATTTAAAAAACATAAGTTTATCTAATTTGTTTCCTCATTGTTGCAGGATCACAAACAACTGGTTGTGATTAAAAACAAACAAACAGGAAATAATTCAAACTTTATTTTCGTTTAAACAAACACTTTTTTCCACATGATAATGTAATGTCACCATTATCTGCTGTTTTGTCATCTGTTGTTGGGGTTCTGCACAAAGTTGATGGAATAGGACCCAGTTTCCTGATCCTGGTTAACCTGGAAATTGTTTGTTGAAAGTCCGAACGGCCTCAGGACCATGTTCCCCAGATCCTTCAGCTTACCTTCAGATCAGAGGTCAAAGGTCAACAAATCAAAAAAAGAATTACGATGACACATTGTGAATTCAGATCCCATACGTACTGATCATCTCCTCCTTCAGCTTCTCGTTTCTCTCCTGAATCTGCTGAGGTAACCTCTAAGTGAGGGACAGATAAATACTCTGTTAAATACATTTCTGTTTCCCATTATTACAACAGTGCAAAGAACAAACTGACACTAAAGTGAATTTCTGCAAAATAAATCTGCAAAATGTTTCATTTCTTTAATGAAACCAAAATCTAATGTGAACTGTGTATCTGATCCATATATTTAACACTGATACACACCTTCTTTTAGTGTCACTTTATTTTACATTAACTAGATATTAAAATGATGCTTATTGGTCGAAACTGAAAAATTATTTGCTGCTTGTTTGCTTCTGTTCTCATAAAGTAGATTCTACTGAACCTGCTGCAATATCAACATTAATATTTCTGTTGCTTGAAATGTTTACAATTTAATAACAGTCTAATGAGATAAGGCTAAAGAACCAGTGTTGAATGGTAACATGGTCTGCAGTCTCTGATTCATTCTGGATCTGTATCAGCAACATGGCCAGACCACTGAACCATGGGAAGGGGGTTGTACCAGCAGTTAGTGAACTCACCATGCAGGCCTGCCTAGCACTGGTCTGGTTTGGATCGTGGTCCAGAACTTTTTTGTAGTCCTCCAGAGCCTCATCCAGCTTCTCTGTCTGCTCATAAAGCTCTGCCCTCCTAAGTAGTGCCCGCAGGTAGTCTGGATCCAACTCTATTGCTACAGCAACCACAGGTATCCATCAGTACATAGCTTTATCACTATGGCAACCAACTATCCGCATGCAGCCATATCACTAAGAAAGCCTCAGGGACCAGTCAGTACATGTTTCTATTGCCATGGCAACTACAGCTAGACATGATGCCATAACTCACCTCGGGTGCAGTCTGAGATTGCCTGATCCTTTAGGTCCTGAAAACAGGAATACACTGTTAGCATATGGCTAATGCTATGTTGGCATCTTGCTAATTAAAGTCAGAATCAGATACAAGTAGAAATACCTTTGATAATCTAATGTTAGCCTGTTAGCACAGTGTTAGCATACTGTTAGCATGTGATTACCAGATGCAGTCTTGCAGCAGCTCTATTTGAGAATAGCACAGCTCGCTCTCTGGTGAAACAAACTGGACATAAACCCAACGCCTCTGTGTAGCTGCGTTCTGCCACTGACCAATCTGCAAGAACATGCCGGTTTACATACTGGTTTTTAAACTGGTCTATGAACTGTATTAAAATGTCAAAAACAGACGTCCATACTGACCTCCAGCTTTAAACAGATTGTTTGCTTTTTCCTTCAGAGTTAAACTCTGTTGCCGTTGACTCTGAAACAGAACAAGAAATTAAACCGGAATCCAGAAACCTGCAGTACTGACACAACGAGCACTAATTTACTGTAGCATGGCTAACACCCAAAGGCATCTTTACACACAGAATGAAAATTGCTCTGGTTTTTAAATACATGTAACAAACAGCAGGAAAATGCTGGAACATTTTTCAGATACTAATGTTTCACCCCTACAGATACAGTTAAATCGATATGTTATACAGTTCAACCTCCTATCCATGTGTTACCTCCTTTTCCTCATCTGTCAGCTCCTTCTCAACTTCCCTCAGGTAGTCATCGTCAAACTCAACTCCTCGACTGTCATCCTCCTTCAGACCTGAATCTGAATCCTCCTCGAGCCTGTCACCCTGCTCCTCCAGATGTAGCTCCCTTTCTGCTGTTTCACTCTCAGTACAGTCTCTTTTGTCTATTAATGTCTCAGTTTTATTGTGAAAGTCCTGTGAACCCCCTCCTGCCTGTTGGGGCACTGGAGGGCCCAGAGTCTCCTGACAGTCGTAGAAGTCCTCCTCCTCCTCCCGTTCTCTGGGTTTTCCTGCTGCTGTACCTCCTCGGCTGCTCATCCTCAAGCTGCAACACAAATCATGTTTGACATGAGACGCTTGAAAGGCAGAGTGGTCTGGTCTCTGTATTACTTAGCCTTACTGATAAAATCTAGTGGATTAACTCTAACACAAGACAGATCAATTCCTTTAAAAATGACAGCACAGGAAAATCAGTTCCTCTTGTTCAGTCAGATCATTCTTAGGTCATTCTAAGGTCAAAAAATGAGATGGTGGTGTTTAGTAAACAAGCATGTCACAGTAAACTGAATCTCTCTGGGATCTGCTGATGTTGTATTTGGATCCGTCTAAATAAAGAAATGATTTTATTAATGTAATAATGAACATTTAAAAAATGTTGCACTTTACTATTTTAATTCATTCAAAGTATTTGTATCATAAAGTCTGACCATTTAGTTTTATCACCTCCGCTTCTGATTTAGATTCAAGTATTTAACACACGCTGAAGGTGAACGTCTTGCTCTCAAAAGATTTAATGTAGAAAGAGAAAAATTATTTTACAAAGAGTGTCAAAGTTTAAAATTTTTAAAATATGTGGCAGCAGCCTGAAAGTGTTTCGTGCAGGTAAATACTTCATGATTAACGTTATAAACTGAATATTCTGACGTCCTCAGTCTAGGGTTTTGTCTGTTTTCCCAATGGAACAACAGTTCGAGAATGTTCCAGTTTTGGTGTAATAAGAGCACATTTATAAAGTGAATTTTGAATGAGGGGGTCGACGAAAACAACAACCAGGCCCTCTTAAAAACGAATTACCTCCTTATTTAGATGTGAAAAGTTTAAGTTGCAGTTTTCATGTTAGTGAACGTGGATGCGGCTAATTGCTAACGCTGCTAACATCTAACATAGTGCGGACCGTCACCGTGAAGTCAACCGCCTGACAATTCATAAATTAGAGTGACGTAATTGAAGTGACAGTTTGATAGGAGATAAAACAATGAAAAGGTTTTTTTTTTAAAAAAGAATTATCTACTCACCTGTAAACACCAGATAGAAAGCCGAAGACACCCCGTGACGACACGTCCGGTAACATGATGCGCTCATTCTTCTGGTGGAATAATTGGCGGTAGACAGGTCAGCTCCAAGTGAATTACCGCCACCTACCGGATTCGACTTCGGATCTGGACTCGACCTGCGTAAGTAAATGAAACCACTGCGTCACCGTGTATTTAAAATGTATTTAGAGGGTAATTTGTTAATCTTAGCAGTTTTCTTCCCTGGTCTCTGCAGATAGGAACGTCAGTGAGGAATGTCAGCATTGACTCCTCCCCCCCAAAGTTATGGAGTTTGTTCTCCACAGAAACAGAACAAGACCTTTATCTAAGCTTTGTAAAATATTACATATCTCATTTTTTGGACAGTATATCACAACATGCTCTCAAATTACATCTTTTGAATTTTCACAGCCTGCAGTTTAATATTATATCATTTTACTGAAAATATCCCACTGTTACAAGTGTAATCTCCTCTTTCCTGCTTCTTATAAAACCTTTTTCCACTTTTCCTTTTAGCTCTGTTCTTTTTGTTTCTGCCTCATTTACAAGCTACTTCTACTTCAGCTACTAGTTATACAAAAGACGGTGCATAATTGGGCCTTTTACACATTTAAATGTCAATTTAGGAACTATGAACACATTTTTTTGTCTGAGTTTTTCGAAGCATCCGTGAAAGATATTTTCGGATAAAACTGAGATGTTGGTCACTGACCCAGCTCAACTCAGACAACAGCTTAAACAATTAACAATAACTTTCAGATTTAAAAAAGTCAACTGGCTAAAGGGCCTTTTCCTATCATCCCCCTTTCCTTTAAAAATAAATCCAAACTTAAAACTCATTTATTTACCTTAACCTTCAATAAGTGGTTGACTTACAGGGGTTGTACCTGTTACCATTTTCTGGGTTGTGATTGACTTAATTAGTAAGCTTAGCATGTACAGTATAGTCCATGTAATACTGCCCACCAAACAAGATTCCTATACTTTACTGAAAGTCATTCAATTTTCTAACCATCTGTTTTTTTCCGTCAAGCACCTCACCCGTTCCTGAATACAGGGTCATCCCAGCATGTCTCCTCGTCCTGGTGCTCAGCTAAAACAAGAAGGTGCAGCCACCTTCTTATTTGGACCACAGATAGTGTGGAGATGTTCTGCTCAGCACTAATCAGCTCCTCTCTAACCTCTCAGACTGCTAAAACATTGTCAGGACCACCACAAACAATTTGCCATTTTTTGTACACCAGTAAAACCTTTTTTTTAAGCTTTAGTCCAATAAAATTATCAGTGTCTAAATTGTGTTGGTGATAATCAATAATCAATAACCAGTGATCTTTAACTGCTGAATCAGGAACAGACACACCTGAGCAGGTTCTGTGTTTAGGTGAAAGTCCAACAGACACCAACAGATCATTAACCACCCCTCCGTGTATGTGAACCTCACTCTTTCATCCAGGACTCACACAGCTGCAGGAGAAATGGACGACGATTGTAAGGTATGCTGATTATTGAGTACTGATCCATTATTGGATCTGAAATTGTGAATTGCAGTCTACTTTTGAGGACAGTTAGACTGTAGGATAGGATTTTAGTTAATTTGTTCCTTTTAATCATGGTCAATAAATTAAACACATCAAAGTAGAATCAGTTTTCTGTTTAAAATCTCACTATGAAGAAAAAAGAACATTCCAATCAAGTCTTTAAAGAAGTTATTAAAAACCAGAAGTCACGGGATGAATACAAAAACATGTTCTAGTCCTAAAATATCTGTGAGTACATGTTAAATTCAAAGTTAGAAATCAGTATAAAAATACATAGCAATTCTATATAAATCCAAAGATATAATAAATGCTTGTATATTATGTCGTATTGTGTAGAATTCTGAGGATGAACTTTTAAAACAGTTATTAATTCAATAATGATCGTACAAAAACGAGATATTTGTCTCATAAATAACACTGGTTATTATGGCCATACAAACCCATTTCGCATGAAGTCACATATTTTAAAAAATCAGTGATTTGGTTTATTATAAAATAATTGACAGGTTATAAACTCATGTGTGATTCATTAAATAATGGTTGTTTAAACTTTTTCAATATAGTCACAGTTGAGGTAAATGAGTACAAATAAGAAATAGTACTACCAATTATCTATCCATCAATTACATTAAACCCCTTATCCTATTAAGGGACATGGTGTCACACTTACGAAGTGCAGTCTATGTTAGTGAACTCAGGAAGACAGACGGAACCAGGTTGTTAGGAAGGTTAGAATGGTTTATTTGGGGGGTAGGTGGCACGGATAGAGACGGGGGAAAGGGGAGTGCTGACGGAGAGCGATGTCCGGGGAAGGAGAGCCTGGTCAGAGGAGCTTGAAACCCGGTGTGGGGAAGACGCGATAGAGCAGCGAGTCGCGGGAGAAAGACGAATGGTGACCGTGGAATTAGGTGCTGTGGAGACGAGGAGTTAAGGGGATTGTTTGGATGCAGCAGGGCGGCCGGAGGTTATGGGGGCAGGGAGACACAGAGCAGGTTAGTAAAACTATACAGATTTGTTTTTAAGAGCCTAGTGCACTCGAGTACCATGGCAGTTACTGGGATGATCTGGCGACTTGTGGTGTGAAGGACACTGGTATAAGAGCTGCTGTCATTAGGGCGGATGATTGCATGCAGGTGTGGCCACTGCCGCTGTCCAGGTGCACTGGTGGGAAACAAGCACAAAACAGAGAGAGAGAGAGAGAGAGAGAGAGAGGAGGATGGGAGAGCAGGTGCTGTGACACATGGTAGGCATTCAATTAAATTCAAATTTATATAGCACAATTCACAACATAGTCATCCCCATCAATTCAATTGAATTGAATTCAACTTTATTTATATAGTGCAAATTCACAACAAAGTCATCTCAAGCCACTTTAGAGAATGAAGTCAAGACTATAAATATGTATAGAGAGAACCCAACAAGTTCCCCCTGGAGCAAGCCCTAGGCAACAGTGGAGGGGAAAAACTCCCTTTGACGGAAGAAACCTCCCGCAGAACCAGGCTCAGGGTGGGCAGCCATCTACCTTGACTGGTTGGGGTAAGTGGAAAGTGAAGAGAGAAAAGAAAATAGCAACAAAAGCAACAACAAAACGTCGGGCAGGTTAGTAGGACCAGTGGCTGCAAACTGGAAAACACACAGCTCCAAAGCCAGGGACACATGCAGAAAGGGACAGAGAGAGGGAGACAGAGAAGGAGAAGGACAACTATGGGAGAAAACACAGAGTTAATGTCATATAGTGATGACAATTGCTTTGAGCCTAGATTTAAAAGTAGAGAGGTTGTCTGCTTCCCGAATGTGAACTGGGAGCTGGTTACACAGGAGAGGAGCTTGATAGCTAAAGGCTCTGCCTCCCATTCTACCTTTTGAAATTCTGGGCACCACAAGTAGGCTTGCCTTCTGAGATCGA
This sequence comes from Channa argus, assembly GCF_033026475.1. Taxonomy (NCBI): domain Eukaryota; kingdom Metazoa; phylum Chordata; class Actinopteri; order Anabantiformes; family Channidae; genus Channa; species Channa argus. The sequence goes on from NC_090218.1 coordinate 13,831,847, forward strand.
AGTGGTCTACTGGGATGATATGATACTATGAGGTCTTCTATATATAATGGAGCCTGACCATTCAGAGCTTTACATGTATAAAGCAGGGTTTTAACTTCTATTCTAGATTTTATGGGAAGCCAATGGAGAGAAGCTAGTGAAGGTGAAATATATTCTCTCTTGCTAGTTCAAGTGAGCACTCTTGCTGCAGCATTTTGGATTAATTGCTGGCTCTTTAGGGAGTTACTGGGGCATCCTGAAAGTAGGGAATGACAGTAGTCCAAACTAGAAGTAACAAATGTATGGACTAGTTTTTTTGGCATCACTTTTAAACAGGATGCTCCTAATTTTGGCAATGTTCTGTGTTCTCTTTTATATGTGAGGTAAAGGACAAATCTTGGTCAAAAAAAATCTTGCAGGATTCCTTGCAGTAGTACTGAAGGTCAAACTTATGCCATCTAGAGTAACAATATGGTTGGACATCATATTTCTGAGATTTTTGGGCCCAAATACTATGTCCTCAGTTTTGTCTGAGTTAAGAAGTAAAAAATCAGTGGAGAGAGAAAAGAAAAGAGATAAACAAAGCACCAACAAATCATCAGGTCGGTTGGTAGGACCAGCAGCTGCACCCTGGAAAACACAAAGCTCCAAAGCCGGGGACACTTGCAGAAAGGGTCAGAAAGGAAGCCAGAGAAGGAGACAGACATCTACGGAAGAAAGAAGACACAAAATTAATGTCATACAGTGTTCACAATTGTGGGGTGAGAGGAGAGGAGAGAGACAAGAGGAGGAAAGAGCTCAGGGCATTGGGGGGCGGGTCCCCCAGCAGTCTAAGCCTATAGCAGCATAACTATAACTAACTACAAGCTCTATCAAAAAAAGGAGGTTTTAAGTCTAGACTTAAAATATCACACTCACTTTCACACCTACAGGCAGTTTAGAGTTACCAATTAACCTAACATGCATGACTTTGGAAAGTGGGAGGACACTGGAGAAACCCCACACAAGCATAGGGACAACATACAAACTCCACACAGAAAAGCTGCAGCTTGCAGGTGGATTTGTACCAGGGACCTTCTAGCTTTGAGGCAGCACTAACCTCTCCACCACCATGCTCCCTACTACTAATTATTTTTAAAAACAATTAAAAACAAATTAAACATTAAGGCAGGGGCAAATGTGGCTTAACTGGTAAAGGGAGTTGTCCACTAAAGGCAGGATCAGATATTGAATCCACAGCTCCTTCTGTCAAATTATCTTTGAGATGCTGTATCACAGCTTGCTCATAGTAAATTACAAGAGTGATAGTGCAGTCCATTTAAAGGAAAAATAAAAGCAAAAATATCAGGTGTGACTAAAGTTAGGATTTGTACAATTTCAAGATATTTTAATCTTTTTTAAGTTTTTTTATCATATTCGATTTAACTTCAGATTTGAGCATTTATATTAAAAGTTAAAAATAACTAAAACCTTTTTATTTTTTGATTGAGAATGCAGAAATACTACAGCATTGTTGTGAAGCATAAACACTGACCACAGCCTGTGATAAAACCAGAAAATAAGATAAAAAGCATAAAAAAAATAAAATGCTGATTAAAACTCAAAACAATTTGCTTATTTTTCCTTGTAAAATTTTACCTGTGTCTTGGGTGGTTATTAATAGTAAACTAGCCTACTACATAGTAAGGCTATAACAGTCATATGGTCTTCAGCTTACTGCTGATAATGTTAATATCACCTAATTTATGGATGTCATTAATGGTCTTTTTGAGTTTTAAGTTGAGGTGAAATGACAGATCTTGTTTTAGAGTTCTTTTTTCTGCTTTGGTCATTAATTCTCCTCATATTATCCTCACAAATCATCTAGTTTATCAGTATTGTGACATTTAGAATCCTTTTAACTTGGTTGTGTTTTATTAATGGCCAGAAAAAAGTGTTAACTGCTTCTTAATGTTAACCATGGCAAAGCAATCTTGGTGCTGCTGTAACATTTTAATATGTAATACCTCAGGAAAATGTTCAGGCAGCTTCTACCAACTGCAGAAAGGTTTTGTTCTTTCAGAGGGGGGGTGTTCAAAGACATGGTGAGGGACTGACACACGCCTTTCTGTCCTGCTGGTGGAGTGATCCTGTTTGATTCACTGCACATAATTATATGTCACAAGTTTTTATCCGTGAGCAATGCACCACACTCATGAGGGCTGAGAGGAAGTGTCGCAAATCCAAGCTCTAAAGCTGCTCTTGCTGAGTATCAGGATATGTTTGGATCTTTTGCTCACAGTGTCACCAGGGCAAAGACTGAATACTACCAAGAGAAGCTCAGCAGTACCTCGGACACCAGAAAGTTGTTCTCCACTTTCAAATCACTCATCTACCCAGCTCCAGCTCCTTCATCCACCTTTCTCACTGCTGACAACTTTGTTGGCTTCTTTACTAATAAGGTGGTAGCCATCAGGTCACAGTTCTCGCCTCCAGATGAAGACATCATGCTAACTTCTTCCAACACTGCATCGCTCTCATCATTTTCAACTCTAACTGAGGATGGTGTATCCACCCTCCTTCTCTCTAACCATCCAACCACCTGCTCTCTGGATCCGATTCCTTCCACTGTCCTTCAAGCAGTTGCACTCGGACTAATGCCAGCTATTACACAAATCATCAACACATCTCTCACAGCAGGAACCTTTCCAACCTCATTCAAGCAGGCCCAGATTACCCCACTGCTTAAGATGTCTTCTATAGATCCCTCCCTTGTGGAGAACTAATGACCCGTCTTTCTTCTTCGATTTCTGGGCAAGACAATGGAACGGGCAGTCTTTCAATCAACTCTAAGACTTTCTTAGGAAGAACAACTTCCTTGATGTCAACCAGTCTGGCTTCAAGACAGGTCACTCCACAGAAACTGCACTCCTAACTGTCGTGGAATCTTTCTGAGCTGCAAAAGCCGCAGGTAAGTCTTCTGTCTTAATCCTACTCGAGCTATCAGCAGCCTTGAAACTGTGAACCATCATATCCTCTTGTCCACATTCTCTGCCTGCGGCATCTCTGGATCAGCTCCAGCCTGGCTTCAGTCTTACCAATTGGGACAAAGCTTCAATGTACCCTTGTGGGGGCATGTTTCTCACTCTCATAGCCTCTCTACTGGTGTGCCGCAGGGTTCCGTTCTTGATCCTTTTCTTTTTTATGTCGATATTAAATCACTGGGTTCTATCATCTGCTCACATGGCCTTTCCTATCACTGCTATGCTGATGACACACAGCTCTTCCTGTCCTTTCCACCTTTGACTCCACTGTCTCATCACACATTTCTGCCTGTCTCTGCGACATCTCTGCCTGGATGAGAGAGAGACATCTTCAGCTCAACCTCTCCAAGACCAACGTCCACTGGTTTCCTGTAGCTGCTCGCATTATGTTAAAAGCTCTGTCTCTCACCCACAGGGTGATCCCCTTAACAGCTCCTGCTTACCTCAACTGCCTCATTCAGGTCTGCAATCCTTCCTTTCCACTGCAGTCTGCCAACAAACAACTGTCTGTTGGTCCCAAACAGCACAGAAGACATCAAGCAAAACTATTCAGCGCAATGATCCCATGATGGTGGAACGAGCTAGCAAATTTTGCACGCTCAGCAAACTCATTCCCAATATTACAAAAAATGCTGAAAACATAACTTTTCCGCACCTTCCTATGCACTTAAATCTATAAAAAATGAAATAAATAATAATAATTCTTTCTGCATCCCATGAAATGTAAACACTTTTCTGATAGGACTTTGCTTTGATGTTTTCTCCTTGATTTCTGCTGCCTTGTACCTCATTTGTAAATCCCTTTGGATAAAAGTCTGCTAAATGGATAAATGTAAATGTATTATGTTTGGGCAGAGAGGAGAGCAGTCATAGGGCTAAAGTCCAAGTGAAGTCACGAGTCTGGGATTCTAAAGTCTATGTTGAGTTGAAGTCTTTTATGATTTTATCAAGTCAAGTCTAAAGTCATCAAATTACTGACTGACTGAGGTCTCACTCGAGTCCAAGTGACTCAAGTCCCTACATCTATGATGTAGAATTGTACTTAATTTCCCTGATTTTTCATCACTTTTTCATTTGTGTATTCTGGTACTCATTAAACTGCATGCTTTCTTCAGAATGAGGGCTGAATTGAGTGGTTATCATGTCTAACAGTGCAGTTGTGTTTTAAGTGAAACATTCAAAGAAAGCGTGGAAAGCTGAAAAAGTTGGCAACAGAATTCTGTGTGGAGGTTTCTCTGTAGCAGGGCCTGGAAGACTTGCAGAGGTAGAAGGTAAAATGTTTCTTGGAGGAAAACCTGATTTCAGTTTCAATTCAATTTCAATTCAACTTTATTTATATAGCACCAATTCACAACAAAGTCATCTCAGGGCACTTTACAGAATAAAGTCAAGATTATAAAGATGTATAGAGAGAACCCAACAATTCCCCCTGGAGCAAGACATAGGCAACAGTGGAAAGGAAAAACTCACTTTAACGGAAGAAACCTCCAGCAGAACCAGGCTCAGGGAGGACGGCCATCTGCCTTGACCAGTGGGGGTGAGTGGAAAGGGGAGAGAGAAAATAACGGAGCAACAAAAAGCAACAACCAAACATCGGGCAGATTGGTAGGACCAGTCGCTGCACGCTGGAAGACACACAGCTTCAAAGCCGGGGACACTTCAGAAAGGGACAGAGAGGGGGGACAGAGGACTGATGCAGGCTGCAAAATATTTAAGACTTGTGAGACCAAGCATACAGCCAAAGCTCCACAGAAATGGTTTAAAGGCACTCAGGTTTATTTTGTGGAGTGGACAGTTCAGAGCCCAGACCTCAATCCTACTGAAAATCTGTGGCTAGAATGAATACAGGCCATTTACTTGCAACTCTGATATAACCTGGCAGAGTTGCAGCAGTTTACAAAGAAGAATGTAGAAATATTGTTCAGATATTCAAATCTGATTGAGACTTATAAACACATCCTCAAGGCTAAAACTTCTGCCAAAGCTGGATCTGCCAAAATCTGACTTGGAAGAGGGGTATGACTATGTAACTGCTTGTGTTAAGTTTCATAATAATTATTAATTAAGATTAATTTGTAGTTTTCTGTTTTCAGTTTAACATAAATATTTCGGTTGATCGTCCAACAAATCAAATTTAATTAAGCATGTTCAGATTAAAGAAAATAAAAAGTGAAACTTTACCTACAGTAGAGAACAGGTTAAAGATGCCTCTCCACTCCTGTACATTAAAATCCAGGCCTGTGGGGGGACATTGGACTAAGTCTGGTCCCAAGCATCCATTGGAATGGGGTTTTTCCTGAAAACATTTTGACCCAATGAGCAGAAATTCTATTTTACTCTGATTAATCATTAAATGTTCACAGAAACTGCTCTCTGATCTGTTCCAAATTAAAACCTTTGTGTCCACACCTACCCTCAGCTCAGTGTGGACACAGTTATGGACACGGCTTTGGGCAGGTGTGGACAGGTATGGACAGGTATGGACAGGTGTACCACCTGTGGTGTTTCTACAATGCAGACTAACCCCTTAGTGTATTTTACATACACCCATAATGCACCAATTTAGATGGCACAAGATGTTGTCCCCAAATAGGTGTCTCAGCATTTTTCTTAACTCCTGCTGCATTTTTATTTTTCAGAACCTGTGACTGCTCAGTTTGGGACCTCTGATCATCTATTTCAATGATGATTTAATATAGTTTAACAGCAAGATGGCTGAGTCCTCAGTGTGCACAAAAAGTAATATGATTGTAGTTTGGTATTCCACAGTGAAAGAGAACAAGATACGAAAGCTACAGAAATAGAGAAGATTCAGAAGAAGTTTTATGTTGCAGCTTCTTTATATGACCTTTATCCTCCACATGTAAAAAAACAGTTCAACTGGTACAAACAGGTGTTCTGAGGGAAATCTAAGAGGGTCCAACTGCTGACCTCAATTCTGAGACCCCAGATTCTGCCAGCCAATCAGAGCACACTAGGGTCCCAGTTTTGAGGTGTTTCACTTCCTTTTCAGACAAAACTAGAAAATAAAACACACCACTTTTTCTGTTATTTTAAGAGGGTAACTGTACCTTTTTGTGTGTAACTAAGACACACAGCAGTGAAAGGTTTAGTAAAGACAGAAGTAGAACTTGGTATATGCTAGGGGTAATGGCTGATAAGAGCTGGGTGAGAGGAGGGCCTTGGCATAGTGCAGTAGAGGGAAACAAGAATCTCAGAAAGCACAGAGGACAACATAAGGTGAGTACACAGAAAGTGGAGAATTAAACAATTACAATTAATATACATAGTCACTAGAGAACCCTAATAGCCAAATGGTTACAGCATATGCCATGTAAATGCTGCATCTTGGGTTTGAGTCCAACTATGGACCTTTTTTGTTTTTCATGGGCTACTGTGATGCAGGAAGGTAGAGCGGTCGTCCACCAATCTCGCAGTTGTTGGTTCGATCCCCGGCTCCTCCGATCACGTGCCAAAGTGTCCTTGAGCAAGACACTGAACCCCAACTTAGTTGCAGTTGGTGAGTGTTGGCCAGCTGCATAGCAGCTCCCCCATTGAGGTGTGTGTGATTGTGAGTGCGAATGGGTGAATCAGAAGCAAAGTAAAGAAAAGCGCTATATAAGTGCAGACCATACCTTTTCCAACCTCATGTTTTCTGGGAGACTGAGGATCTCTTAGCCTTCTTAACTGTTCCTATGACTGCACTCTTCTGGACAGAGATCTCAGATGTTGCTCCTGGAATCTGCTGGAGCCACTCTCCCAGTTTGGGGAGGTCACAGCCCCCAATTCTTCTATTACCACAGTGACCTTTTGTTTTCCTTACTGATATTTCTATCACTTAGGATTGCTTCATCTATCACTATTGCCTTCTACCACATTGCTTTGCTTATGTCTGGGTGTTTTATCTTTCAGGTGGTATTGGAGTTTCTCAGATAATCTGGCAACATTTGGATAGAAAATGTATTTCTGTTTGCTGACAGAGGTTCTTCCTCTTTGTTGTGGGCATACTCCTAATAGTTATTTTTGTATCTTTGACAAAGGCCCAGTGTAGGTAGCTGCAGGCTGTGAGTGCTTCCTTCCACTCCTATAACTTAGTGCAGTCCACTCTCTGCCCAGTATTGTAGGGTTCTGATTAGTCCCAGTTTGTGCTCCAGAGGGTGTTGCGAAACAAAGAGTAAATATTGATCTGTATGTGCGGGTTTCTTGGATTGTGCATAATCTAAGAAGGCCAGATTATTGCTTGACATTCACATGGTTGGATGTGAAAGGGCCTTCTCTAGCCAGTTGATCAAAACCGACAAAGTCTTTCAGATGAGAATTGAAACATTTTCTCAAACTAAAAGCAAGTCCAATGGCCACTGTGCAGTATTTTCTGGATGATCCTCTTTAATTTTATTATTTTCTGGAAGTTTAACAAACAGTTATTGTTTTTACTGTTGTTTTTTTATAATGTGACCAAATGTCATGTCATTTTAGCCTCTATCAACAGGTGTGTTCTGTCTCTTTCCACTCAGAGGCAGGCTCATGTGGAGAAAGTGTGGGACCACAAGGCAGTTCGGACTAAACTGCCAATGGTAGAAAACAAAATTAACAAACAGCCAACGGTAATGCAGAGGGCAGAATCAGACATGATCTACACCATTGAAGATGTCCCCCCCTGGTACTTGTGCATCCTACTGGGACTACAGGTATGACTGTGGATCTGTGATTAGACTTAGGCTACAGATAAGACTGGGACTGGGATATACAGGTATAACTGGGATTAAGACTAGACTGGACTTACATTCTGTTTAAATGGATTGTTTTAGACTGGGACTAGATTAATTACTGGGTATAGACTGTGTTTAGCCCGGTCTCATTATCAGAAGCACTCATCAATGACACACCAGTGAGTTCTGTTTTTGTACATGTGGGTGAAGGCATGATGTCACCTGTCCTGTTCTATCCTCAGCATTACTTGACGTGTTTCAGCGGGACTGTCGCTGTCCCATTTCTCCTGGCTGAGGCCATGTGTGTTGGCCAAGACCAGAACACCATCAGTCAGCTGATAGGAACTATTTTTACAACTGTTGGAATCACAACCCTAATCCAGACTACTGTGGGGATCAGGTGAGTCTGAAGGGAGTCAGGTGAGACCGGGAGAAGTTATTTGAGATTTAAGGAGTCATGCAAGTATGAAGCAGTCAAGTGGGTGTTACATCTGTGTGTGTGTGTGTGTGTGTGTGTGTGTGTGTGTGTGTGTGTGTGTGTGTGTGTTTTATGTATGTGTAGACTTCCTCTATTTCAGGCCAGTGCATTTGCTTTCCTTATTCCTGCTCAGGCAATCCTAAATCTGGACCGGTGGAAGTGTCCTAGTGATGGTGAATCAATCATATAATGTTTTTTTTAATAAATAACTACATGACAACAACGATTGTAAATTGGCTTTTTTTCCTGGTTTTTGTTCCTGTGCAGAGGAAATTTATGGGAACTGGAGTCTTACCCTGAACACTTCACACATCTGGCAGCCGCGCATCAGAGAGGTATGTGATCGTTAACTGAACAGGTATGGTAGATTCAGATCAGTAGTATCAGTAGGTACCTGTGAACTGACAGACTGGATTTCAAATGGGTACCAGAACTCCAACTATAGGGGTGTCACATGGCTTACCTTCCTGGTACAGGCTCTCTTTAAATACTGGATGAAACATCTGGCTGACTGTGCAACCTTAGATTGAGGAGTTTGTTCATCCACTTTACATGTGTGTTATGGACTTATATTATATATTATTATAACTTTTTCTTCAGGGTACTTTCTCTGTGGTAAGAGGGCTGATACATTGAGTACTTCAGTTCTTGTACAATACAGAGTTGAACGTGGTCTCAGAGGATATTGGACTCCATCAGGGTTGTTTCTGTCACAGATTTAATCAATTAATCCCCTTTATGACCAACATCTGAACCAGAATTATTCTAATTACACATACAAAGTATCTGACTAATAATGCGCAAGGTAAACAAAATATTTCTGATTTCCTCACCTAATCTTTTTCCCACCCATGATTAGATGATGAAACGATTAGAGGTGGCTTAGTATGACACATTTTATTGGCAGGGCGTCTCAACTCAATCTCAAAAAGGGACTTCCAGAGGAGAACTATAGCAATCAATATTGCTTAAGGATCAGGTTTAGTTAAAGTGGTGTGGACTTGCTTTTGCATGCCAAGCAGCTAGTCAGAGAACCAGAGCATACCCTCAACACACCAAAGAGATAATATATCCAGTCTGACCTAAGAAAGTCTCAAACCAGGACCACAAAGGGTCAAACAGTTATTCCTCAGAGTCCTAGTGGGATCAGATTTTGATTGTTTCTATCCCTGTGTATCAGATTCAGGGGGCCATCATTGTGTCCAGTTTGGTAGAGCTGCTGATTGGAATCTGTGGACTGCCAGGTTTGCTTCTGGATTACATTGGTCCTCTAACCATCACTCCCACTGTGTCACTGATTGGTCTCTCAGTCTTCAGCACCGCTGGAGACAGAGCTGGGTCACACTGGGGCCTTTCAGCACTGTGAGACACCTGTTTACCTGTGTGTTTTCCTGTCTCTCCACCTATCTGTCCACCATTCTTTTTAGCTATCTGTCCACCTGTTGATTTACCTGTTGACCAGTTACCTGACAGACACTTGCCTCTCTGTCTCTTCAGGTGTATTTTGCTCATTGTGCTGTTTGCTCAGTACCTGAGGATGACATCAATTCCTGTACCTGTGTACAGCAGGAAGAAAGGACTGAGAACCACCAGAGTCCAGATCTTCAAGATGTTTCCTGTGAATAAAACTTTAAATCTTTAAATAGATCTTAAGAACCAGAAACCAAACTCTGTCTCTAATGTGGTTCTTCTCTCAGATCATCCTTGCCATAATGCTCGTCTGGCTTGTCTGTTACATCCTAACTCTGACGCACCTGTTGCCTAGTGATCCCAGTCGCTATGGATACAAGGCTCGCACCGATGCCCGTGGTGACATAATGACCTCATCACCTTGGTTCAGGGTACCGTACCCCTGTAAGTCTGCCAATCGCAGGCCTCGAAACTCCAACTAATACCCAACAACAGGGGAAAACACTCACTAACATCTGCTCTTTGTGTGCTTATGCTCTCTGATAGGTCAGTGGGGGTTGCCAGTAGTAACAGTTGCTGGGGTCCTGGGAATGCTCAGTGCAACTCTGGCGGGAATTGTGGAATCAATTGGGGACTACTATGCCTGCGCTCGTCTGTCAGGAGCTACACCCCCTCCAGTACATGCCATCAACAGGTGAGAAGCTAAATGAATAGAAATTGATATCACCTTAACTTCCAAATGTTTGACACTTGTTCCATTTTAGGGGGATCTTCACCGAGGGTGTCTGCTGCATTATTGCTGGTCTGTTGGGAACTGGAAATGGATCCACTTCCTCCAGTCCAAATATAGGTGTCCTGGGCATCACTAAGGTAACAGAGGCCACACCCACCTCTAAGTGTCATTGCTTTGCTAGATTCTGGTCTGGGACTGGCCTTGTTCCCATTGGTGTTGGACTAGTACTAAATTGGTCCTCAACTGACTAGTTCTGGACTATCCCTGGATCACTGATTCTGGTCCATTATTCATTAGTTCAAATTAACTGACTGATTATTTTATGAGTATTTTGATTCCAAGGTCTCTATAATTAATCTTCAGACCTTAATGTCCTTAATGACTAAGTCTTAACCTTAATGACTAATGCCTGCAATCCAGATGAGTCTAGGTTTGTATAAAAATTTGTGTTGCATTTGTTTTAATTTTATACCTTGTGTGCAGGTGGGGAGCAGGCGGGTGGTGCAGTATGGAGCGGGGATCATGTTTCTGTTGGGATCAGTTGGGAAGTTTACGGCTCTGTTTGCCTCCCTGCCAGATCCAATTCTCGGAGGAATGTTTTGCACACTGTTTGGTGAGTCATAGATAACACACCCGATCTTACCTGACAACTGGCAACAAGTGTTGTAACGAGTGTTTCATTGATGTCACAGTAATCCAGATGTGTTTCTCAGGTATGATCACCGCTGTCGGTCTGTCAAACCTGCAGCTGATAGATCTCAACTCATCCAGAAACCTTTTTGTTCTTGGGTTCTCAATGTTCTTTGGTCTGACGCTACCAACATACCTGGACACACACCCTAACTCCATTCAGACAGGTGAGTTTCCCTGTGCAGATCTGATAAATGTATACCAGTTTTCAGTAGAGGTCTCATAAATGTACCTCATTTATTACATTTAAATGTACTAATTTGACAGACATTTTTATCTAAAGAGACTTACAAGTGAGGTAAAAAGTAGCCACAATGTACTGTAAGTCAAGGAGAAAACATTAGAACAAAGTACTATGAGAAGAAATGTTTCTGTTTCATGAGACACATGTGCCATATAGGACCAATTGGAAAAGCTTTTTGTTTATTTCGAGTGCATAGGAGGTTGCAGAGGAAGTCTGTCTTCAACAAGTCTTTTAATAATGGGAGTAAGGCTGCTCATTGTGCAGAGTTTGTTAGTTTGTTCCAAAATCATGGGACCACTGAGCTAAAGAGATTTGCTTGGGATCTTTTGCTGTGTGGTGAAAGGACCACCAGATAGAGTTTTCAGAACACACTAGGCATAATGTATTGTAGACATGGATGAGGTCCCTTCGGGAAGGAAAATGTTGCTGAGTTGACACCTACATAGGCAAGAGTGAGAGCTTTGGACCTGATGCAGTAATATTTAGATTTTCATATAGACCTACTCTTACAGATCATTTCTGTGTGTTCAGGTCTTGTGGAGCTGGATCAGATCCTTACAGTTCTTCTTTCTACTGAGATGTTTGTTGGAGGTTTTCTCGCATTTTGCCTTGACAACACAATACCAGGTAACACACACACACACACACACACACACACACACACAGATTCATTCAGCTGTTGCCTGTGTTGAGTAACATGAGCACAGACAGGGACTCTGATGTCTGTTTTCATGGGTCCTATTTAAAGATGTTAGAAATAATTTATAAATTAATCTGGTTTTAAATGTCAAATAATTTGAAGATGAATTTGATTTCTAAATTAATAAATTTGATCAAATGTATACTTATAAATGGTAAATCATATGAAAATTAATTTTTAAATGATATTTCATTTATAAAGGTTTCTTAAATGTTAAATATCGTATTAATTCATAGGTTTTTTTTAAGATGTTGATGTTTGTTCTTATCTTTAGGATCCAGACAAGAGCGAGGTTTGGTTGAATGGAGGGCTTCCTCTTCCTCCCCCTCCTCATCATCTTCCTATGATTTTCCTGTGGGGATGTCAATCATTAGAAGGACTCGCTGGCTGCAATGGTTTCCCATCAGCCCCTCCTTCACAGGGTTCAGGTCATCTGATGACTCCCCCACACCTATGGAGGAGGAGGAACCAGAGAGAGGTGGAGGAGAAGATGTTGCTGACATCCATCTGACATATAGCACAAAGGTGTGATTGGATTACCATTGTTGTCACACTTGTGATGTCACACCCATTTTTTTGCTGTTGTCTGTTATGTCACAGCAGCATATGAAACCATCAGAACACTGATGTTTAATTCTTTTATTTTTAAATCAAATTAATCTAGCAGTTGACAGTTTACTGATAAGCTGCAGAATGAAAGTAAATCTCTTTAAAACTCTTTAATTGTTGTTTGGTGAAATGTCAGACTGGCTATAAAGTTTCAGCAGAGATTTAAAGAGAGTAGTCGTTTTAGTAAAAGCCTCTAAACAATGTCAAACACAAAGATCAACATAAACTCTTTCTTCAATTGCTAGATAAAAAATGTTATTAACTGTTAAATATTTTATACAATAAGCTGCTCAGTTTTTGTGAGTTAGTTTAACAATAACTACCTTCACTGTCTTCCATTCTCCTGCAGGACCTGAGTGTAACATTTTCCTTTAAGAATTATTCTGTTGACTTAAGCTCTTCACAACTAAAAACATTTAATTAAATCAATATACTCAAAGTATGAATTGTTCTTTTAATGCCTATTTTTGGTGTCTTTTTATATTCAAATGGTGACAAACCATTCTACATCACTGTAATTGTTATTTTATATTTTATATTTATTGTAATGTTTACATTTTCATATAAACAACAAATTGGTTACAGAAAATCTGAAGCTCTGTTTTCTTAAAAGTAATTTAATAATTTTAATAAACCCTGTAGGACACCACATAAACGGATTCTGCAGATCGTTTAGCTCCTTTATTTATTTTTTTATTTAGTAGTAAGTCCATTTTCATGTTTTCATTCAGTGCATCAAATATTGGCATATAATTTTTTTTTTCAGAAGAAGTTGAATTTAGTGTTTTTGAACAATTAGTAGTTTTTCAGTCAGATAACTGGTAATGACTTTGTTTTTCCCTTGTACATTATTTGCTTAAAATAAACCAAATCACTCAATTTCAAAATATGTGACTATGATCATAATAATCAGCCTTAGTTATGAGACAAATGGTTCCTTTGTGTTACAAAAAATATTGGGAGCAAACCAACACAAGTGCAAGGAGAACATGCAAACTCCATGCAGAAACGCTACAGCCAGCCAGGGCACAAACCAGCAACCTTCTAGCTGTGAGGTGGCAGTGCTAACTACTGCCCAATTACAATATACACTATTCACAAAAAGTTAGGAATATTTGTCTTTCGGGTGACATTTTAAAATGCACAGAAAATGGATTATAACCTTTACAGGTGAACTAAATCTGACCTTCTTTAAAACTTTGAATGCAAATGTCCATCTGTTAAATGTTTCAGTACTTATTGCATAGCAGGCTATTCTCTAACAAGGTGATTAACAGCAAAATTAATTGATCATAATTGACCCCTAAATGTTCTGGTTCAATGACAATTTGTATTTAAATAGTCTTCTCTCATCATGTTGTTCATATACTCTGACATCATGAGACCAAGATGACAACTACCAATTGACAAGGTATTAACCCATTGACATTTTTTGTTGTGGTATGCCCAACCAACAATGTTGTTAGCTTTTGTTTCATAAAAGTGTTTGAGATGAAGAAATGACCATTGCATGCTTCTACTTAAATGCCCTACTTTAATAATATAATATCACTGTAGCATGATCTTTTTGCGAGTAGTGTATAAGGAAGAATAAGTGAACTATAAATAATATACAAGCATTTCTAATTTAGTATATCCTTGAATTTATATAAACTTTCTATAGATTTTGATATTTTACCTTTTATATTGTCAATATGTTGTCTCCATGTTAATTTATCATCCACCAGTACCCTAAGGAACTAAATCTCAAAAACTCTTTCAATTTTATCATTACATATCATATATACCTATCTCTTTTTATTTTTTTCCAAAAACCATACATTTAGTTTTCTTTATTTTGTGGAACAGTTTATTTGCATCAAAACAACATTTTAAAGTCCCTTCTCTACACCAAAAAAAATATTTCTTTACAGCAAACAAAAGTTCAGCAAATATTACAGATTTTAAAACAACTGAAAACAACTAAAACATTTTTGGAAATTGAAATTTTGGATCAATCTCTGAACCCTGTGGTACCCCACAAATATTGTTTTCTGCTTTCTAAATAACGTTGTAACCAAAAATGAGGAGTGCCTCTAATTCCATAATAGTCAACTTTCTCAGTAATTTATTGTGATCAGTTGTGTCAAAACCCTTCTGTAGATCAATCAAAATACCCATAGAAAATCTATAATTTTCAACTGCCTCTGTTAAATCCTCAACATTTCCATTACTTCATAAGTTGTAGTCCTATTTGTAAATGACATTCCATTGTCGTAACTGAATATCTTGTCTTGTTCACTAACAATAATAATTCCCATACACATGCTGCCATGCAAGGTGCATAGAGAAACTTGGGGTTCAGTGTCTTGCCCAAGAACTCTTTGACACATAGCCAGAACCAGGGATTGAACCACTGGCCCTGAAGTCTGTGAACAACTGAGTTTGGAAACAGGATTACTTCTAGGCATATATCTAGGGAAAGATCCAAAAACTTTTTCTGCAGTCCAGGTTCCCTAGAGTACAGTGGACACCAAAATTCTCAAAGAGAATTA
Source organism: Channa argus (assembly GCF_033026475.1). NCBI lineage: Eukaryota > Metazoa > Chordata > Actinopteri > Anabantiformes > Channidae > Channa > Channa argus. The sequence continues at coordinate 13,846,956 of NC_090218.1, forward strand.
CTTTTGCACAACCAGAACTCTTTGAAGAGCTGGTGGCCCGACCGAACGGGGCAATCATCGAAAAATAACCTTGGTAACACAGGTGAACAAGGACTAAAAATAACTTTGTCTGAAAGAGTGGCTGGGTGAAAGCCTCACCTAAGTGCAAAACATAGAAAAGCTCAATTGGAGTCCTCTCATCATCTTGGCAGATCTGAACACACAACCTGGACAGACCTCAGATGGCTGACAAGTTTGCTCTTCTAAATACATTTGACCTGAGACTGGTCTCCACTCACCCGACCTACAAAGCTGGCAACAACCTGGATCTCATACTCACCCGGAACTGAATCATTAACACATCTCTCAAAAGTGCCATTTTTCTGAAACCTGAAAAAGGGTAACCCACAAAACAATAAAACAAAGATTATACAAATAACAAAAAAATAATGCATCACATTCTTCAAGAAAAACTGTGGAAAAATGACAATCCATACTTTTCAGTTCATAACACAAATCCAACATAGTTTTTCCCCACAACCCTACTCAGTTAAGTTCGTTCTACTTTGTGGAATCTTGTATCAAGCAGTTAACACAAAACATCTTGTTCTGACTAACTGAATAAGGAAAACAAAAGCAAACTCATAGCATGTATGATCAATTTCAGAGTACTTAAAATTAGCGTATTTACAATATTCACAGACTACTCACGGTACAGAGTTAGAGAAAAGCAGGTAACTGCTGTGAATCCAATGTTGTCTTCAGCACAGACGATCCCATGCCAACACGACACATAACAACGCGATTGACTATGTGGCAAACAAATTTATAAACAAGAATAATATTTGAGATGACCAGTATGGATTTCTTAACAAAATACATCAACTTCACAAGCAGTACTTGATTTTACAAAAATTGATCCTACGGTTGTTGGTTCAATTCACAGCTCCTCCTGTCACAAGACGGTAAGTGTAGGCCAGCTGTGTAGCCATCTCTGTGTTTGTGTGTGTGTGTGAATGGGTGAATAAGAAGCATTGTACCAAAAAGGTAGTAAAGTGCTATTTAAGTGCAGCCTACCATTTAACAAATGAATGTAGATTATGTTGGCGCTATTTATTGATCTTAAAGAAAAACATTTAAAGAAAAAACATGATTGTCACTAGAAAAGTTAGAGAGATGCGGTATAAGAGGGATTGCATACTGTTAGGTTAAAACATGTTCTGTCATATAACTATTCCTCAAAAACATTGAAAATAACATCTTGGGTCCCATGAGGCTCATTTTTGGGCCTTTTGTTATTTACCTTGTATATAAATGAAACTTGTAAAGTTTCCAGAGTGATTGATTGTGTTTTCTTTTTTTTTTTTGTTATTACACATTCTTTTATGGGAGAGGGAGTTGGCAGCTGTAAAGAAATTGTTTAATTTTAATTTATATTTTTTAATATTAAAAAATAAGAAAACTTTTTAAAAAGAGATTTATAGATGTATATGACATACTTTACTTTCGCTTTACTCAAAAGAAACAAGTTACAAAGGAAAGAACAAGGAAAAGCAATAATGCAGGGAAAAGGCATGAGCATGTTAGAGCTGCAGCTCCACCTCCAACCAACAGGTAGCGCGCAGTTAGTAGAAGTGGCAGAAGGAAAAAAAGAAGACGCAAACAAAGCAGCAGCCGCTTTTGGATTCCACTGGATTGCACTCTGCTGGTTTATAATCTGCCTGTCTGTGTGGTTGTCCTGGATCAGATGCCAGGTTTGGGGCTCAGAGTTTCTAAGGTAAATCTGTAGTCGCTCTATAGTGTTCTGATAGAATCAGTGTATTAGTTAACCCAGGTTCAGATTTGTTTAGGTTTTCCTTCAGTTCGAGTTTTGTCAAGTGTATAAAATAAGCAAGTTTTTTATTAAACCCAAATTAGTTTCAATTAAACAATCGGTCGTGATAAAATCCGCCTTTGTGTTAAACCAGGTCACGAACTATTTTGACCAGGTTCATCGTCTTTAAGTTTGTTTCAAACAAATCTTAGTTATTATAATTTTAATTCCGTTTCTTCTGTTAGCTCCCATGCTAACATTCTGCATCACCGCGACAGCTGCTTTACGGCAAACAGTTGATCAGACCGGAAAAGGAAGACAGAAGTAGAAAGTGCGCATCAGAACAGCAAAGACAGAGATCGATACTTGTCAGTAACTAAACTAATAACTGAATCGTCGAGATTTGATTGGAGCAGATATGAGTTGCGGAGCTGCAGAACTTAGGATCACATTCAGCCCTGGCCGCGTACAGCTGGTTCAGGTAAACACTTGCCTGTAAACAAACTAGCGATGCTAAGGCAGTTAGCCGCAAAGGGCAAAGGAGGGTGTCTTGGAAAGTTTTTAAACACCCACCCCCCCACCTATCTCACTGTCTCTCGCTCTCACTCACACTCACACTCACACACACACACACTCACACAATCAGGACTAGTCTTTGTTCAGTTCCTGTTGAGTTTCTCAACAACAGGTGAATTTTTACCTCAGAATCTCACCTGGAAGCATCAAAATGAGTTTATGCTGCACAAACCAAACCTAACCATAACCTTATAATACAGAAAAAAGTACCAATTTAGGTGTTAGATCTGAATTTGAAACCTGAACCAGGTTGTGCCTCCTGCGTATATTCCATTCTCAACATGGCGACTCTAAATCTTTATCCATTTAATAATATGCACCCAAATCCTGAATTGTCATAGACTGTTCTGGGGATTTAGATTCAGAAATATTTTGGTTTAGGCCTGAAAAGATGTGAGATGCCCTTCTTCCTGAAAACAAATACGGCAATATGGCTACAAGAAGTGACATCTTGCTTTTGCACTATCCTTGTTTCTGAAGGTAATTAAGGCATTTGCTGCATAAAGATAAAAGTAAAACCCATAAAGATGCAGGTAAATGATTTAAATAAGTTCCTCATTGAACAACAAGGTAACTAAGTAATTGTAATTAAGTAATTTCCTGCCCTGCTTAGCTCTAGCTGCTTGACGTGCATCACTTACTATAGCCCTGATATTATAGTTACTGTTGTATGGATGTTTTCTTCAGGAGGAGGAGGTGGTCCCAGGGGGTCCAAGGGTCCTTGTCACAGGGGCAACAGGACTCCTGGGTCGAGCAGTGTGCGCAGAGTTTCTGAGCATCGGTTGGTCTGTCATTGGAACTGGGTACCGGAGAGCCAGGCCCCGCCTCCTCCGCTGTGACCTCACAGACGAGGATGCTGTCAGAGGACTACTGCATGAGTATCAGGTAATGATGCTCATGTAATGAAGGCTGAGGACAGAACTAGAGTGCAGGATTATATATTGTACTACACACTGTGTAGTATATGATGTATACCTATATCATGTGACAATAGATAAACATCCATTGTTTCATATTGTACTTTTATTCTTTTTATGGTTGTGTTGTACAGTCACAGCACAATCTTTTTGGGAGTACGAAGCTTTCTTTGACATGAAGTGGATGCAGCAGTTTAGCTGCACAACCCAAAAACACACAAAGGCAGTTAAAGCTAACACAGAATAGGGTATTTTAGAATAGGAGCTGTACACCAAACAGTTTAATGTGATACTATGCATCTAGTAGGTTGTAATTTGTGTGTCACTAAGCGATACATGCGCTTAATAAACACAATTAATTTTTGTTTTGAAAGATTTCCCTTTACTGACGGCTGGAAAAATATAAATGGATGTCAACCTGATTATATGAATAATAAAAGACTAACATCAAACACTACATAGATACAGTAGTTTTCATTACAGTGTCTAGATGTCAAGTATTGAGAAATCAATCTTCTCAGGTGAATTTTTTTTTTTTAATTCACAGAAAATATGCCATCTTAATAGATAAATAAAGTAAAAATAACAAATAAAAACCCAATAATATGAATTAATATATTTCATTATATATATATATATATATATATATATATATATATATATATATATATAAAATAATTATTTTTAATGTTACTGTCCCATAAATTAACTGCTGTAAATGTAATAGTGTTTTTATTTGTTTGTCTGTTTTCTCAGACTGTTTTCTCTCTCAGCTCCTCCCTGAAAAGTACACGACATTCTTCCTTTTTCAACTTCCACTGCTTCGTCCTCTGCTCTGCCTGAGTCTTCTTCATCTTCCTTGCCTCCAATGTTATTTTACACACCACCATCCTGAGTTGTGTGGCTGCACTCTCCTTTACCAATACTTTGCAGTCACTTATCTCTTTCAGATAAAATTGTCGACACAAGATGTAGTCCACCTGAGTGCTTCTACCTCCACTCTTATATGTCACTCTATGTTCCTGTCTGTTTCAAGAAGAAAGTGTTTACTACAGTCATTTACATCGTCTTTGCAAAATCTACCACCATCTGTCCTTCTGCGTTACTGTCCCAGAGACCAAACTTCCCACCACATTCTCATCACCTTTGTCACCACCCTTTACCGACATGTCCATTAAATCTGCACCAATCACCACTTGCTTACCTCTGGGGATGTTCTGCATCACTTCATTTAACTCACTCCAGAATTTCCCCTTCTCTTCTAACTCACATCCTACCTGTGCATAACCACTAACATTGAACATCACACCTTCAATTTCCAGCTTCAGACTCATCAACCTATCTGATACTCTTTTCACTTCTAGAACATTCCTCATAAACATTTCTCATTTCTACTCCATTTCTCTTCCTATCCGACCCATAAAACAACTTGAACCCTGCTCCTAAGCTTCGAGCCTTGCTGCCTTTTCACCGGGTGTCCTGGACACACGATAATACACCTTCGTTCTCTGCATCATGTTAACCAACTCTCTAGCCTTCCCTGTCATAGTCCCAACATTAAAAGTCCCTACTGTCAGTCCTACACTCTTGGCTTTCCTCTTCTCTCTCTGCCTACATACACACCTTCCTCCTGTCCTTCTTCGACCAACAGTAGCCTAATTTCCACCGGCACCCTGTAGATCTGGGACTGGCACAAGAAGACTTGGCTTGTGGCCCCTTGTGGTTGCATATATATATATAATATATATATATATGCAAAGGACCTGTGGTGGGTGTAGGCTTGTAGAGCACAGGGAAGACAATTGCTCAGGATTAAGAGACCCGAGGTTATGGAGGAAAGTTACATGTGTGGTAAGAGTATGAAAAGGTTTAGAGAGGAAGACAGTGATCAGCTAACTTTGAGGCAAACACACAAGTTTCAGTCAGTACATACTTGTTCAGTGTATCTCCTGTTCTAGTTAGACAGTTTGGGCTGATTAGTTAGTTGTATGTTTGTAGCTTCTTATATAGTTATAAGTGATGAGAGAAATTGTATTTCCCCTTTTTTCAGACATGCATACCTATAACAGACAATATTTCACTTTACCTGGTATGAAGTGTTTGATATGAACTTGAGCATATTTGAGTGGACTAATAAAGATGTGCAGACAATATAAGCAGGATATTTAGTATTAACAAGTGAGTCACTCACAGGCTGTAAACCAGTCTGTTAATTTGTTCACATTAAATAATTTGGATGGGAAATGCCAGGTTGGGTCGTTTTGAAGGAGAAGCTAAGTGAATCCTGCATGAATAATGCCACTCTAATCAATGATCTCCACATTTTGACATAAAACAAGTTGTGCTTCACTTCAAATAAACTTAAAAAATTAGATCAAAGAGCATTGAGAAGAAACCACATATATACTACGTTGCTTTGTATGAAATGGCTAATTGCCATAGCCTCAGTTCAATCCTTAAGTTTTATCTCATTGTCTGTGTTTTGTACTTCGAAAGCATTTTATTAGTATTCTATGCACAGTTTTATAAATGAGGCTCCTGCAATAAATTAAGATGGTTTGGAAACATGATAAATATCCTCCTGGGCACCTTGACTTGGTAACAGGTCTGGGGATGAACACAAACACAGGTCCTGATTCCTAAGGTCGATGGAATGTTTTCGCTTCTGGTTTTAGTTGAGGTCTCGTTTTATCTGAGGTGATGGATGTCTGAATGTGTCTCTTTCTCAGCCGGATGTGATTGTTCACTGTGCTGCTGAGAGACGTCCAGATGTCGTGGAGCGATACACAGAAGCAGCTGTTAACCTCAATGTACATGCCACGAGCATGCTTGCCAAGGAGGCAGGTCGGTGTTTATGTGCTGTTCTCATGTTCATATCTGATACATGTATGTATCGTGTATGATTATCATGAAGTGTCTCTAACAGCTGTGTGTGGAGCTCTGTTGATTTACATCAGCACTGACTACGTGTTTGATGGGAGGAATCCCCCGTATGGAGAAGACGACAGCCCCAACCCTCTAAACGTTTACGGTCGCAGTAAACTAGAGGGAGAGAGGGAGACACTGAGACATTGTCCAGGTATCTGTTTGTCTGTCAACCTATCTGTCAGAGAGAGAGGAAGACATGTGGACACTCTTGATGTATCTGTCATTCTTTCCACCTATCCGTAGGTGCGGTGGTGCTGCGAGTGCCCGTGCTATTTGGGGAGGTAGAGTCAGTGATGGAGAGTGCAGTGACTTCACTGTGGGTAAAGGTAGAGGCATCAGAGAGCTGCACCCTGGATCACTGCCAGCAGAGGTTCCCCACAGATGCCCGGGACGTTGCTACTGTCTGCAGGAAGCTTGCAGAAAGAGCGAGACAGGTAAGAGACTTAGATAACTGTCAGAGAGAAACTGCCTGTTTCAGCACCTGTTTTTCTTCTCCTGGCTGTTTGCCCACCTTTCTGTTTCGCAGGATCCGTCTATTAAAGGAATCTTTCATTTCTCGGGTAAAGAGCAGATGACCAAATATGAGATGGCAGTTGCCATAGCTCAGGCCTTCAACCTGCCATCCAACCACCTCATTCCTGTAAGTGTCAGTCAGTACTTGAATCTGTACAGTACTCTCTCTTAACCAGTAATGTGAACATTTTTTCATCAGCAGCAACAATTGTTTTATTCATTCTGCGATCGGTACTAATTAATCTGTACAGTATTTGATATTTTTACCAGCATATTACAACCACCTCTACTGTAAATGTATGATGTTTGTTTCCTTATAATATGAACTGATGTAATTTTTCAGCCAATCCAGATGTTTAAAAAATGTTCCATTATTGTTAATAAATGTTAAACTTTAACCACAAAGCTGAGAAAAGACAAAAAAAAAAAATCTCAACACTGTTGGTACTTTGTTTTCTTTATCTTTAAAATATATAAAACAGCAGTAAAACAGCAGTGCAAATGATAATAATTTTAACACTTGATAAATTCCCTGTACCTTTTCTTACTGAAACAGTCCCAATCCTTGGCATGTTTTTGATAGTCCTTAGAACTATAGGTGGAAGTTTCCCCTTTCACTTGTCTCCATACTACAAGAAATATGAACTGTAATAGTTCTTGGTATACAGTTTTAAGGAACCCTTCTATCTCCTACTAAGTCCTCATTTAGATTTGAGGTATTTGTTAAATATAATGTAAATCATATATTTGATCTGGATGTCTGAATGTAGTTCTCTGTTAGGTGACACTGCAGTCATCTCATGTCATATAGCCAGGTGTCTGACAGTGAGCACCTGGTGTCGGAGTTCATTACTGAGGAGGTGAACAGCCTTATTTCAGCAAACTATGTGTTAATCTTCCAGTGGTTCATGTTCATAGCATTTTTAAGAGCTGTTGACAGAGTAGGAATGTATGTTACTGCCAATTGTCTGAAGAAAAAAGTTAAAAACAATTAATTTAATTACGCCGGATGCCCTTCCCGACACAACCCTCCCCAATTTCTACCGGGTTTGTACTGGCACTGCACAGCTGGGGATGGGACGGTTAGGGTTAGGGATTTAAACCAATGATTTGGTTCAAATCTACCACCTAACCTTGAGTTGTTTTATCTCCAGGCCCTATGCTGTATGTGTTGTGGTTTATGTCTGGTTCCCAAACCATGATGTATTCACCACTCTTACGAGTGCAGTGTATTTTAGCATTATTGTTGTAATGAAGGTGCCAAATTAAATTTACAGCAGACACTGGTTTTTATGTCTTCTCAAATATTGGTATTAACAAGTATTTCTGTTTCTAAAATTTCAGATTAAATATAATTTATTCTATAAATACTCCTGTTTCTCTGCAGCTCACAAACCAGCTGGTCATGGATGCAATATTTGCAGTTGTTTGTACTATTGATAGGATTTACTTTACTAATACTACTCCTGTTCTCCAGGTTATGTAGTAGAAGGCAATGACTAAAGTATCTATAGTACTTTACATTTTGTTTCTCCTACAGTTGACGGAGCAGCCTGTGGCTGCAGCTCCTCGACCTGTCAACGCACAGTTAAACTGTTCTCGTCTGGAGCTGCAGAACCTGGGTGTAGAACCGAGACCATTCACTGTAGCCATCACTGACTGCCTATGGCCTTTTACACCAGACAAACGCTGGAGACAGACTGTCTTTCACTGAACGAGAGACAAATGGGTGCAGCTAGGTAGATAGGTGGAGATAGACCATGTTCTTCTGAGACAGAGACAGACATATTTAATAGGTATTTACAATATAAATGTATTCTTCTACCCTGAGTTGCGTATGCAGGTTTTATAATTCAGGTTCTCATGATATCATAATAACCTGCTGGTTCTATATTTCTGTAAACAGTGACTTTAATTTGTTAGTGTGAACAAACTGGAACCAACTGTTAAATAAACAATGTACCTTAATGAATACAGTATTAAACCTGCACCCTGAAGTCCATACTAAATCCTGTCATTCCTTTTTTTATTTTTACCACTTCCAGGAAATTTAAATTATTGAAGTTATTTGTGATGTGAATCAGACCAACAATCAGTCTAAATATATGTCTTGCAGTTTGAAACTAAAATTAAATAAAAGTTGTGTGTTAGAATTGTTGGCTGCTTGTTTCAGGACACTGTTTAAAAGTCTAAAAAGGAAATGTGACCCTGCTGTGTTTCTACTGTGATTGTACTGTGCTTTTTCTGTGTTTGATGTTGGCTGAACATTAAACTGGCTGTTCAATTAATCTGATCTCAGAGATTTCCTTTACAATATGTCTGATTAATATAAAGTCATTGATGTTAGTTCTTACCCTCATCCTGATCCTTCAGCAAACATGTTTGGGTCTTTCTTGTTTTTAATTTATCTATGTCTTTCCCTGTATTTATTAGGTATGTAGGCATTAGACCTTATAAAGTTATTTTGTAAAACAGTTGCACTGGAAATAAGGTGTGTCATAAGGAAGCGTATGGGGCTCATAATTGAAATGGTAATTTATATTTCAATGGGCAATTCAATATTTAGTTTAGTCATGCAATTTCAAAATGTATTATACAACTGAGAATTTAACAATAAAAGTTGCAGTTCGATCTGCAATGTAGTTTAAATAATTTTAATTAAAACTGAATGAAAGCTAAATCAGCTGCATGTCAAATTGCCATGGTTTTCTAGTGTCTTTATTCAAATGTGCAGCCAAACAGCGTCCCCTCTCGATTTACATTGTAAATTACTTGAGACGACGATCTTTTGGTGTCCAAAATCAAATTACACTACAATCTGTCAATCCTTGTCAAGGGGGGACCCCAGCTGCAGCTGGTATGACCCGCCCCTACCCTGCCTCTTATTGGCAAGCTCTAATTGTAAGTTAAACGAGTAAGTAGCCTAACAATCAGACTGATGACACAGCAGAAGGAAGCTCACTTGCTTTTGCTACTCTGCAACGCAGACTTTAAGCCGGACACGCACATCAAGCATGGGTTAATAATATTAAACCAAACGAGGACGTACCTGGGATGGATTAACAATATTTGGCTAATGAACTGCTCTTGGACAAAGACGTGACTGTGGCGCAGTTTCACTTGTTACTAATGTTACCACAGAAGAAAGCAGCCGCAGTAATGTTAACCATCGGAGCCTCTGAAGACTTGACTTTGGTAAGTTTGTGTCCGCAGCTACAGTCAGTTGTCAGTTTGTAAGGTAGCACTTAGACCAAGCTAAATCTAATGAGAACGAGCGGCAAAATTGAATGCGCTGGCCATCAACATATCCAGCCAGCTCAACACCATATTTCTTTCAGTTCCCCAGGTTGTAACGTGCCCAAATTCTTA